>NC_064922.1:826826165-829226165 GCF_023897955.1 Schistocerca gregaria
ACTTAAATTTTCGTCACCCTTCACTACCGGAATAATTTCTTTTATCTCATTATAATGTCATCATCACAGATATTAAAAAGTATCGGAGGTAAATTTCATCCATCTCCTAAGTGATGTACTTCGCTTGAGACATCACTATGGCACGTCGACACGAGATGTTGCTATATGAAGAAGGTAGAGAATGTGGTAGCATTCAGTTTGTTAGATAAAACGCACACAAGTACATCATTAAAAGTTAAAAGCAGTCTACATATGACTGTCGATAGTAAGCAGGTGAGAGGATGGCCAGAACGTACATCAAGCAAGTGTAAGTCTACGAACAAGACCTCATCCAAATATTGCTTCATTGGCTTTAATAGCTTTGAACTTTCACTACGTAATAGTAGTACTGTAGAATAATTTAAAAACAGATAGAAGCAGCTACGAATACAATCATAATGGTTGGGGGGAGGCATGTTCATCCAAGTTTTTAACTCCCAGCACGAGTATTAATTTACAGCACCCGTTTGTTAGCGCAACGTCAAGCAGCGGAACAATGCTCCTATTGGAACACCCCCCCCCCCCCCCCCCCCAGTGTAAAAAAGAGACACTGAAAAGTAGGGTACGAACTGCCTTGTACTAAGTTCCTCATTACTAAAAATGTTGCCAAAAATTTTGACACGCGAATATATTCGCGCTGTTTTTAATATCGAACTCGCATCTCTCCCCCATAAGCTCTCATTACTGTAACTCCTCATGCCCATACTCTAAGTCTCTCATACCCATCCAGTCCCAGCCCAACTCATTGTCGTTATCTCTTTGTGTCTCTCTGTCATTGTCTTCTGTGCCAGAGTCACAGACCCATTCGTTCTGTCCTACTACTACAGTCCACTCTCGCTGTCACTGTTACCCTCTTTGCCCCTCTCACTGCTAATATCTCATACCTTCCTTCCTACCGCTGCTGTCTCTTCCCACAACCTCTCTCTTCTTCGTTGACATCGTCATATACCCTGTCTCTTATTATCACCGGTTCTCACCTACTTCCACTGTCTCTTTCTTTCTTCCCCCCACCCCCTGGCACTATCTTCTCTACTGTTTTCCTGATACTGTTCTGTCATCATGAGCTGTATTTCACTGCCACTGTCTTCCTCGCACACTGCCATTGTCTTCTTCGCTCTTTCTATAGAACAATCACTGTATAGTATCTTCCGTTCTGTCACTATGAGCTGTATTTCACTGCCACTGTCTTCCTCGCACACTGCCATTGTCTTCTTCGCTCTTTCTATAGAACAATAACTGTATAGTATCTTCTAGTATATGTTACTATTCTGTCTCTTTGCACTGCGACGTTGGGAATGTTCTTTCCGACTTTTTTTAGTGCTACTGTTCCACTATACAATGGGCACTTATAATAATTTCTTCATGTAATGTTGAACTATACTGTAAAAATGTGGTGTAAGTCACTGTGGACTCCTGTATTTTTCCTCTACTTTTGATATCAAAGAACCGTTCTACTATGTTATATTGATAATATTAGTGCTCCTGATGGTGCATTAAATTCGAAAACAGTTGACATTTTTCTTAATCATTTAGAGCTGTGCTTTATAATTTATTTATACCCTTTGACGGAATCTGTGCTCTGTGTGAGTTCGAGGGCAACGTACACATTTTATCGTTATTTATATGATTTCTCTGTATGCAGTGGCATTAATGTGTTTATGAGACCGTCATAACTGGTTTCCGGAAGAAGTTTCTTAAACACAACTGTTGTCTATTTAACGCCAAAAATTTAACGGAGGCAGCTGAGAGAAAACCTATGAAGTACATGTAAAAATCAATCAATAAAAATTTTTCTGTGTTTGTTATAGCACTGCCAATATGTTAACCAACCGACGTTTCGGTCCCTTCTTCAGGGTATTTTCGTTTACTGCTGAATGAGAAAACTTTGTTTCTTATATACCTGCAGACATGGCTATTATATAATTTTGGTAGTCTGTTTAGGATGAAGAGCAGGGTTTTTTTTTCGTTAGTGGAAACCCGATGTTTTGATTGGTGTTGGCATTACTGCTTGTGACTGGTGTAAATCGGCGGCAGTTGTGACTCGGCGTTGTTTTCCTGCTTTCCAGCAGAGCCTGCTGAGGTGCACCAGTACCCTATGTATCTGCGGCCGCTGCGGTGTCTCGCGCGCCTTTGTGTCTTGCTTCACATGAGATGTCGTCCCGCAAGGCTGTTATTGCTTTCAGCCAAGGCGCCGGAAGTCGGTACTCGTCTTCTTTGTCCATGTTGGCGGGTCGCTTGGCAATTTCTATTGCCTCTCTAACCTTCGTCCTGAAAGTAATAGGTTGTTTCGCCAGTAAGCGAGCTTCACCAAAATCGAAGTTTGCCGCGCTCATCCTGGTGTTCTGCCACCGCTGACTTGCTGTGTGGTCTTACGATATATCTTTAGTGTTAGGATATCCGTGTGCTGATGGGTCGCCCCGTCTCGCCTACATACACTAACCCACATTCGCACCTGATTTCGTAAATTCTAGCGGCATGTAGTTTGTCAACTGCGTCTTTCGTTGTCCCATTCAGTGGCACATTGAACATATGCTCATAGAGCGATGTCTTGTGCTTCTTCCTGCACTCCTCTATTGCCTTTATTCTTTGTAGCCACAGGTTTATCTATTACTTTCACCCCATAACCATTGGCATCCTTTAGATGTTCCTTATCCTGTGATCACTCTTGGTTAAAGTGTGCAGGGCTGATTTCTTCTGCTTATAGTGACGAGGAATGTAGGTATGTGTCAGTACTGATTGGCTTCCTATATACTGTATGTTTACCATCAGGCTTTCTGTAAACTTCCACGTCGAGGAAATGCAGCACCCCCTTCATTTCTATCTCCATAGTGAACTGGATTCTGCTGTGATGCTGGTTGAGGTGCTGGTGAAAATTTCGTAGCTATTTCTCTCTATATGGCCGGATAATGAAGGTCTCGGAGCCAACATTCTGGGCGTAATGGTGCGGACTGGAGCTCTATTTCTTCAAATGCTTCCATGAAGATGTGTGCTGCAATAGGGGAGAGAGGGGAGCCCATAGCTACACCATTTGTCTGTTCATAGAATTCCCCTTTTCCCCTCAAATAGGTGATCGTTATACAGTAGCGCACTAGCTCACCGATAGTGGGTGCCATACGTTCGTGTAAGATGTTTATGGTGTCTTGTACTGGCACAGACGTGAACAAAGACTTCACGCCGAAGCTAATCATCAGGTCTGTGGCCAAGATACACTTATGTTTTAAAAGTTATGCTAAATGGGTGGAGTACTTAAGGTACGAATTTGTGTGGATCACCAAATATCGGAGCTTAGGGGCCAGTTCCTTTGCTAGACTGAATGTCGGTGAATTAATGCTAGTCCCAGTTGGTCGTAAAGGAAAGGCCTGTTCGTGGACCTTCGGTACACCACATATCCTTGGTGGCTGTAGAACTTGATATGAGTTTTCCGGTCGTGTCAAAATTCATTGTAATTTGCTATAGCAATCCTTGCATGGATTTTATCATGTTGGCCGTCGAATTTCCCTCAAGGGTCTTCTAAACGGGTTTACTCAGAAGAATATGTAGAGATGTTGATAAATAATCATTAGCAACTAGTGAGAGCAAAACTCTTACACATTCTATAGTTTCGTTTGCCCCATGCCATGCACGTGTGTGCCAATATTACTTCACCCCTCCTTTTCACCGTACCACTGATACAATAGCTCACTAGCCTCGTTTACTGGAACCTATTTGATATACAGACGCATTATAATTTTGAAATATTTGTATTAATCTGCACCAGTCTGCAGTTAATCTCATCAACTACTTAGTACAAATTCCTGCTGTTAGTTTCACCTTTAAAATTCTGTTTTAGAGCTTCTCGTAATAAAGAATCGACTGCTGTAATATAAGCAACGTAATCAGCTTTGTGACACCTCATGTTATCCGCATGAAACCTATACTCATCCGCAGAAACATTTGACACAAATTATTTGCCAACAGTACAGGGAATGGTGTCCTTTTCTTTCTTTTTGTAGCCACCAAATTCAATGAGAAATACAAGAAAAGTCACAGAACAACGTAAAGGAGTATACTACACTCATTCATGTGGGGGCGCATAATTAATACTGTGGAAAATGGGGCTCCTTCCTTTATTATTTCAGATACCAATTTCAACGAACGGCACAAGAGAAAACATTTAAAAAAGGGAAAATAAAAAAAATATTCTCATTGATATATAGACGTAATTAATCTTGCGCTGCATGAAGCTGCAATAGCTTTATTGTCAGGTAGATGAAGAGAGAAATCCATTGACAAAGGCAGTACCAGAAAAATAAACCCCGTACAAAATTTATTATGATACCGCCGAACCGGATTCCACACTATGTTACTCAGCTCTAGTGTGTGCTGAAATTCATCTGTAAACTCCTGTTTAATGACGAGTAAATTCCGATAAATGTGTAAGCAGAACTGTTAATTACCTATCAATCAACGGAGAAATGTTTCCAACAGGTGGTCATCTGTAAATGACGGAAACAATTTCTCCACTCTGTGGTCAAACGCTGTACTCCATACAACCATAACATTACAGCATTTGTTGAGTCACAGAATGAGGGCACTCACGAATCTAGTTTGTGAAAGTTTTATTCTCTTACAATGCATTTTTGCACCGCTAAACAATAAAAGATACTGGGTATTACGTTTCATTTTTAAATATTCGTGCAATTAAAACACATTTTTCACAGACACTTAACACGCCATACAACTGGTGTAGCATACAGACGCATCTTGTTGCAACGCATCTGGAAACAGTTTCAGACAAACAATTGAATTTTCAATAACGTTATCATTTTTTATACATGTCGCTCAATATAAAAACTTCTTAATACCTTAAGGTCAGTTTTGCCAAGCACTGTCAAAGTGAACGAACATTATGACACAAAGACGGTGGTAGATGCTGTTACGATAATATTTTTATTTATTTTAACACCATACCAATATGCAATCATATGTGCATGTTTTTATCTACAAATTGCAAAGCGGAAACATGATTAGGTTAGATAACTCCAAGGAGAATACGTTAACTAACTGAACTATGAGGGATGAGACCTTTTTATTCGTTCTCTTACAATATTACTCCACTTCACGAAGGAAAATAAAAGATTATCCCGATTTACAATATGAATCTATGAATTAAGTTACTCAGATAGCTGGTAAAGCAATTAATGTTCTCACTTTGTAGTCTGACACTTCAAGTGCTCGTGAGTAAATGTGTTCCTAATCTTTTTGCCCTGCTTAGAAAGGTTTCTTGCGGGAAATCTAATCTCGTCACCTTTGCTGTTACCCGTATTGTTGACATTCCATAACGTATCTATATCTACATGGATACTCTGAAAATCTCATTTAAGTACCTTGTGGAGCGTTAATCGAAGCCCCTTCACAATTCTCTATTATTTCAATCTCGTACAGCGCGCGGTAAGAAGGAACACCTATAAAGCTTTCCGTACGAGCCCTGATATCCCTTATTTTATCGTGCTGATTCTTTCTCCCTATGCAAGGCGGTGTCAATAAAATATTTTCGTATTCGGAGGAGGAAGTTTGTGGTTGGAACTTCGTGAGACGATTCCGTCGCAAACTAAAAACGCCTTTATTTTAATGATGTCCAGCCCAAATCCTGTATCCTTTCAATGACACTCTCGCGATAATGCAAAACGTGCTGCCCTTCTTTGAACATTCTCGATGTACTCCGTCAGTCCTATCTGGTAAGGATCCCACACCGCGCAGCAGTATTATAAAAGAGGACGGACAAGCGTGGTGTACGCAGTCTCCTTAGTAGATCTGTTACGTTTTCTAAGTGTCCTGCCAACAAAACGTAGTCTCTCGTTAGCCTTCCCCACAACATTTTCTATGAGTTCCTTCCAGTTTGAGCTGTTTGTAATTGTAATTCCTAGGTATTTCTTGAAAGAAATGTATTACAACAGCGTACAGCGGAGATAGGTTAGGGGTACCAACTTATTAATAATAGTCCTAGTATCATTTCATGGCAGGCACGGATCAAGCTGTACTCCTACTCCATCAGCTGAAAAAGGAACTTTTATTTTCAAATATGCGCCTTCTGACTTGTCAGTACCTAATTTACATATAAAGGCATCCTGTTACACGCTCATCTGTGACAGATTGTCGTGCTCAGTACTTGACTGCATTTCGATGGAAAGCTCTTACTGTAGCAATGAACCTCTTTTTAACGAAATGAAAACATCATCAGTGTAGGTTGATTCTTACAAAGAAGAAGACAGCAACCAGCCACTATTAAAACTGATATTTACTTAAGTAAACAGCGTTGTAACCGGTTTCGAACTGAGAAGTTCATCATCAGACAGCAGTTCACGAGATTTGCAAAATGCACTTAACATAATCGTCAGTTTTCGATTTTTATTCTTCCACTGTGGGGAAATACTCTTGTTGTGTTCGTGCCATCGAAAATTCCCCACGATTTGCTGCCTCCTTCTTTGAAAGAATCAGCCTACATTCATTGTACACAGCCACGGTCTCACTATGGCAGTTTGAGAGAAAATATCATCAAGTGTGTAGGCTTCTACACCCATCGACAGTATGAATAATGTTGGTTAAGAGTATTTGACAACATTATTTTGAAACAGAACTAAGAAACCCGACGTTCCAGTCGTATTTGCACCTGTCGTTGTAACTAACCAGAAAGTCCTCTAATGTTACTTCTACCATAAATAACCATATTGAAATGCAAATGTTAATAATATAAATATTCGTCTCTTAAGCTGAAAGAGAATTCAACCCAAAAAACATATTACAAGTGTCGGAAACATGATACGGTTCTAATGTTATCTTGGAAGAACTAAAACCATAATATTTTGTCAGTTCCCATTATTTTACACTGAAATAATTACCAATATTCGCCAAACAGGTAAGCACGATATCACAATAACTCAACAAAAAAAACCTCTTCCTGGACAGGCCACGAAGGCCCAACGGTACCGACTGGCCGCCGTGTCATCCTCAGCCCAAAGGCGTCACTGGATGCAGATACGGAGAGGCATGTGCTTAGCAGAGCGCTCTTCCAGCCGTATGTCAATTTCCAAGACGGTGCCGCTGCTTATCAGTCAAGTAGCTCCTCAGTTTGCCTCACAAGGGCTGAGTGCACCCCGCTTGCCAACTTCGCTCGCTAGACCAGATGGTCACCTAACCAAGTGTCAGGCCAGCCCGCCTTCAGTGATCTGACGGGAACTGGTGTTATCACTGCGGCAAGGCCGTTGGGCAGGTATCACAGTCATTGGGAAATATCACAGTGTGACGTGTTCTGAGATGTAAACAAACACCAACTACCTCTCTTTTTGTCAGATTCAAAGTCTTCACTCGGTCGGAATGCTTCGGCCTACAACAATGCCCTCCTTCTTATGTGTGGTATTGTAGTGAGAAGGAAGTGACTCTACCTCTCTGGTTTCTTTATTACTGACCTGGTGTCCTGCTGCTCCTATTGTTCCTCGTCGCAGTAGTAGTGCTCAGTCACCAGGTTCAATGCGCTGCTTCTGAAATGGCGGGTGTCGGGATGCCAATTGTTAAAGGTTAACAACGTTTTGCAATATAATCGTTTTAATGAAAAAGACTTTAAAACACGTGTCACAGACTGTCCACTATGACAGCTCTCGGCTGCATCGTTACACTCAACACTTAACAACGCCGTTATCACTTTCAGTACTGAT
The DNA here is from genome assembly GCF_023897955.1 of Schistocerca gregaria. Lineage (NCBI taxonomy): Eukaryota > Metazoa > Arthropoda > Insecta > Orthoptera > Acrididae > Schistocerca > Schistocerca gregaria. Next base: position 826,833,896 of record NC_064922.1, read on the forward strand.
TATAGACACTGTCCACGACACGTGGCGTTCACTGATAATAGCGTTCGCTTTAAGTTTATATTTGTGATCCGTGGTGCATTCTCCTACTGCCACAGCCTACCCGCGACCGTCCTTTTGAAGCCGCCTCCGGTTATTCGACCGTTCAATTTCAGCGGCGCCTTGCTACTAACTTCGCACCGTCTTCCCGACCACAAGAGAGACGCCACCTTTCTACCTCAGCCAGTGCGGATACTCCACTCGTCTGCTACGCATATTGACATAAAAACTCTCAACCAATGGGCGTTCAGATCGCTGTTTCCAGGCGGATCTGACGTCACGTTTGCGGACAGTGCTACTGAAGTTTGTCTCGCAACACTTTTTCAGATTGTAAGATCCTACTCCCGAATAGTCGGATCTTGTCCCTACTAAGGTTGCACAACAATGCCTCTTATGATGTTATCGTTAATGCATAATTGTCAAAAGGACATGTATCCTGGCTGCTACATAGTATTCACGAGGGACTATATCTCTTACAGCTTCATAAATGTGCGTAATAATTATCATAAACACGTGAAGGTAATGCACGTATGCATTTCACTGCTATTTCCTGTTTGGTAGTAGCCAACTGCTTTTAGGTCGAACACCAGCGAGCTACATAAAAACACGTAATTCGACGTGCAATATGGATAAACGTGCAAAAGAAGGTGTAGCAGTCACATTACAAATATACATTTATGTGACGTAAAATATGAAAAAAACCGTAAAGAAGAAAAAAATGCAGACGAATGTATAACACATGCTAATGCTGCAAGAATGGAACGACTGTCAAAGAGAAAGTATTTGCAAGTGCACAGTACTTTGATCTGATAAAGTATTAAATAAAATAAGGTAGTTTCAGTTTAATCTTGTTTTTAATTACTCGAAATATAATTTAAAGAGTCAGGGAATTAAGATATATGAAATATGTAACAACGAAGAGAAGTCATAAATGTAGCTTCCGCAAAAAAATACGTGTTTGTCGCTTACCGTAAGCAAATTTACGAGAGGAGAGTTTTATAACAGAGTCCGAAGAAAAAAACAGTTATCTGGGGGAGCAGGTGTGTCGTCATCTAACGTTATAGGTCCATAAACCACATTAGTGTAATCCTTACTAAGGCCTGCTGCTGTAAATGTCCTCTTGAGAATGGCGACATGTGTGCCGACGCAGTAATAAGTGTGTTGCTTATAGTGTCCTCTCGGAGTGAAGTGTGACTAGTCGGCGATGTAGGACAAACGTACTTCCCCCTTGAAAACTCCCTTTTTACTGTCGTCACAGGGCCTAATAAATGTTTCTCATCAGTGTCCGATTGTTGTCCATCTTATATTATTTTGTGCGCTGTTAGTTTATGGCGAGAAACACTTCAGTATACAAAGAGATGAGAAAGTCGAAGTCAATTTATTCCATGGTAAATTTGTGTCAATATTTCAAAAGAACTTCCCTAAAATCTCACAAAAAGTCCATTAGCACAAAGAATTGGACAGGTATGAGTACGACTAGCGAACTGACGAACCTGTACAAACCTAATTAGGTATTATGTAAGTCATTCATCCGGGAAATCGAGAATGTAATTGTTTTTTACCTCTTATTGATATCGGTGCTGGCAAGATATTGATCCAGGAATTCCATAACCGTATAAAAATCTCTACATTCGTTTCTCAGACTAGCCCGGACATACAAAAAGATGCGAGCAAGAGACTTCAGTTTATATATGTAGAGTGAAAATATTTGGTAAAATATTTCTTATTTTCTTACTAAAACGTGACTCCAACTTACACTTTATTTTTGCATGCAGCAATATGGTTCTATTACGCTTCTGACGGATGATGAATGAAATGTGTGTTCAAATGGCAAAGTACTTTTTTTGTCATGTAATTACAATTTAACAAGTTGCGTATTTTTTTAGTTTAATTGTACTGTGAAACTTTGTTTCTTCTCGAATTTCATGTTTCTAGGTGAACCAGGAACACCCTATAGGTGTTCATAAGTGAGTTTGCGAGTATCAAACTATCTGATAGAAACGACGGAATTTTTTGATTGCATTGACGTAGAGTTTTACCTCCAAAGGACAGTAGACTTTAGTATGTTACATATATACTGAAGAGCCAAAGAAACTGGTATAGGTATCCGTATTCAAATACAGAGATAAGTAAACAAGCGGAATACGGCGCTGCCGACGGCAACCCCTAGATAAAACAAGTGTGTGGCGCAGTTGTTGGATCCATTCCGGCTGCTACAATGACATGTTATTAATATTTATGTGAGTTAGAACTTGGTGTTACAGTAGACGCACGAGCGATGGGACATAGCATCTCAGAGGTAGCGATGAAGTGGGCATTTTACCGTACGATTATTTCAAAATTGTATCATAAATATCAGGAATCCGGTAAAATACCAGATCTCCGACAGGAAAAGGTCCTGCAAGAACGGGACCAACGACGACTGAAGATTATCGTCCAACGCGACAGAAGTCCAACTCCTCCTCAAGTTGCTACGGACTCCAAAAGTGACAGCGTGCGAACTATTCAATGAAAGATCAACGATATGGGATTTCAGAGCCGAAGAACCACCCGTGTACACTTGATGACTGCACAACACAAAGCTTTACGCCTCATCTGGGTCCATCAGAACCTGCGTTGGGCTGTTGATGACTGGTAACAAGTTGCATGGTCGGAAGTGTCTCGTTTCAAATTTTATCGAGTGGATGGACGTGTAATGATATGGAGACAGTCTCAGGGATCCATAGACCCTGCATACCAGCAGAGGACTGTTCAGGCTGGTGGAGGCTCAGTAATGGTGTGGGGAGTGTGCAGTTGGAGTGATATGTGACCCCTGATACGTCTAGATACGACTGTGACATGTGACACGTACGTATGCGTCCTTCCTGAACACCTGCATCCATTCATGTCCATTGTGCATTCTGACTGACTTGGGCAATTCCAGCAGGACAATGCGACACCCCACACGTCGAGAATTACTTCAGACTGGCTCCAGGAACACTCTTCTGATCTTAAAAGCTTCCGCTGGCCAGTAAACTCTCCAACGTGACCATTATTGAGCATATCTGGGATGCCATCCAACGTGCTGTTCAGAAGAGATCTCCACCCCCTCGTACTCTTACGGATTTATGGACAACCCTGCAGGATTCGTGTTGTCAATTCCCTCGAGCGCTACGTCAGACATTAGTCGAGTCTATGCCACGTTGTGTTGCGGCACATCTGCGTGCTCGCGGAGGGTCTACACGATATTAGGCAGGTGTACCAGTTTCTTTGGCTCTTCCGTGTAGTTGAACTTGATACACCAAAGTTTTACAGACTAAAAGGATCTTAACAGAGAGCAGATAAACAGATGAATAAAACAACACAAAAAAGGATTTTGCGTGCGATATAATTACAAATTAACTACGTTCTCGTTTTTCCTTTACTTGTACTGTTAAACCTTCCTGGTCTCCAAATTTCGTGCTCCTACTTCAACCGTAAGCTCCTTATAGTTTTTTATGAGTGACTTCACAAGTATCAAAATATGTGACCTAAGTGGCCGTATCTTTCAATTTAAGTGATTTAGAAGTTCAAAATTTTTACAACTGCGACGAAATTAAGCCTTAATATGTGACATAAGTATAATTTGATATGTCTACCTGTTCCTGAGAGAAAGTGTTCTTGACAATCGGATAGACAGACAGACAGACTGACAACAAAGCGAGCCTGTACGGGTTCTGTTTTTACAAATCGAGTCACGAAACACTAAAAACAAGCATGTCTGGGGTAACTATGGGAATTACAATCTCATGTAAGAGGTAGAGGGAAATTCATATACAGGTGGTCCCTGCATAGAGTCTTGCCGCTTCAGTCTGTAAGCTGTTCAGTTTTTGGAACACAGTCGGTGTTAAGGATGGACTGCGGTTTGTGAGTAACAGGGTTATTTCAAGACGCCACTGGGGTTAAGGATGTAGATACATGTATCAGGTCAATGATCTGTTCCCGAATTCCCTGCCGAATTGCAGTTCGCCCCACTACTATTCAGATGTATTATGCGGAAGGAAACGGATCAGGTGGGTGACCCTGACAAATGAATGATAGCCGTGGGTCTTATTTGAGGGGCGTTCAATAAGTTGTGCAGCACATTTTTTTCTCTGCCAGTTCCGACTGAAACAATGCGGACTTCGTTGTGTGACATCTCGGAACATTCTCACTTCATCCCATATAGTTTCATATACAGCCTTCAAATTGGCTTCTGCAACAGAGGTCAATATTAGTAAGTGTAACCTTCTGCGTATAACATGGCTAAAATCCCCATTAATGTACGAGTACAAAATAAATGCCAAGTGTTTAGAAGCGGTAACATCCGTCAAGTATCTGGGTGTGACTATTCGAAATGATCTCAAATGTAATGATCAGATTACACAAGAAACGGGCAAGGCGAACTCTAGATTGCGGTTTATTGGTAGTATCCTGAAGCGATGCAGTCCTTCAACAAAGGAAATTGCTTGCAATATGTTAGTTCGTCCAGCCTTAGAGTATTTTTCGTCTGTATGGGACCCTTACCAGTTGGGTCTCATTCAAGAGATTGAGAAGGTCCCAAGAAGAGCGGCAAGATTCGTGACTGGTACATTTAGCCATCAGGCGAGCGTTACAAATCTCATACAAAATGGAAGTGGGACACACTTGCAGATAGGCGACGCGCTAAACGGAAGGGGCTGCTCACTAAATTCCGAAGTCTATCTTCGTCGAGGATGCAGAGCATATATTATTACCACCAACTTTCGAATCCCGCAATGATCACCATTCAAAGATAAAGGAAATTAGAGCTCGTACTGAGGCGTTCAGACAGTCGTTTTTCCCTCTCGCGATCCGCGAGTGGAACAGAGGGGAGGAAATATGACTTTGGCGAGAATTGTGCCCTCCGTTAGACACCGCTTAGTGACTATCGTCGTATATATGTAGATATAAGTGCGTTCCAAGCAGAGATCTGTCTTTAACTTTCTTTCTGCTGAAAACCAGAGTGTCACTGGTATTCAGAGGCGCTTGTTGAGTGTCTACGGAGAGCTGACAGTGAACAAAAGCACGATGAGTCGTTGGGCGAGGCATCCATCATCATCCAAACAAGGTCGCTCAAACCTGTCCAATCTTCCACATGCCGGTGAGCCGCGCACAGCGTGCCTCCTGCAGTGTTGGAACGAGCGGACACATTTATTCGAAGTGATCGGAGAATCACAAACACCTCGCTGCACAGCTGTACGTCTCTGTTGGTAGTTCTGACAGACTCGTCCACCAGTTCAGATACTCAAAGGCGTGTGGCCGCTGGGTTCCTCGACAAGCAAAAGAAGACCATATAGAGAAACGGAAGACTATTTGTGCGGATATGCTTACACATTACAAGACTGATCGAGACAATTGTTTTGTCGAACATCGTCGCAGGCTATGAAACATGCGGTCATAATTTCGAACCGGAAACAAAACGCAATCCATGGAGCATCGCCACACCATCTCTCCTCCGAATAAAAAGTTCAAAGCCGCACCTTCAGCCAGCTAAGTCATGGCGACGGTCTTATGGTAACCTGAACGAGTTACTGACGCAGCAAGACGCTGGCTCCGAACAGTAGAGTGGTACCGTACGGGTATGCAGGCCCTCCCAGTCAGGCGTCACGTTGAACGGAGAAGGGTTTGGTATCCAAAAGAGTGGGGAATAATATGGTAGATTGGAGTCTGAATAAAACCAGCCTTTTTTCAGAAAACAAATGTGTTTCACTACTTACTGAACGCCGCTCGCATTAAATTAATAATCCTGTATTTAGAAGAGGGCATTCCCTTCTACTGAAATCAAAGTGGAAATCGCGTGAATCGTAGTTTAATGTCAGTCCTGACTCAGTGTTAAGCAATGTAGGACATGAAAATGCTAAACCAACAATCTCGCCATCTAGAGATGAGTGCAGAACGAAATCAGAGTCAGTACTGTTAGTTAGCTGTGTTGTGTAGGAAAAAATATCCCATGGGAGGATGGAAGACTACGCTGGTAATTAAACTCGCGAAATACTTAAGTGAAGTGAAAATGCAGCCACGTTGGTCATCCTGACTGCATCGATTACAATAAATGAAGGGGTCAAGCATAAAACCTAAACAGCAAAGCCATGGTCAGGGTATCAACTGACAATAAATCATTAATTAATAGCTCTGGTTATATAAAGTATAAAATTCTCCTATTGCCACATCAGGGCTCCTGCAGCAGGTGATTGACTGCAGACGCCCGTCACGCAGCACAATAATGCCGAATCTCCGAATGGAGTCCTTACCTGCAACTCGAATGGCGGAAACAGAACGGAAACCGAAACCCGAATCCGCTACATGAATATCCGCCAAAAAATCGAGTGATATGTTTGACCTCCAGAACCCGAAACTGTAACACGAATGACACTAAAACGTGCTCGGCCTGAGACATTGTAACATTTCTCTCTGTTAAGCAGAATGTTGTTATTGCTCTAACCTGTGTATAATTTTTATTAGGCTAAGCAAATGGTACGAGATTACTGTTTCAGAAAGTGGCGAGTTCTATCGAATAACAGGCCTCTGTTTCTTTTTGAGAACACTGACCAATCAGAACGGACCCTGGTTTTCGTTTCGTCCCAGACTCCATGTGTTCCGTGCCTAAGCAGCGCTACCAGTAAGGCGACGGCAGACTACGAAGTTGTCTCTTCAATGTTGGTGTTATGCATTTCACACCTTCTGAACAGACCTAATCGCGTTGGGCAGCCCGTAGGCACTTGCTGTTCAGAGTCCGAGACCCGGTGGACCCCGCCTACCTTGCGTGTGGCCGCCTGCAGTCCGGAGATTCGGTAGTGGTAAATGTCGCCTCGCGACTGCGCCATAGATTGTGAGCCTGTCGGTCCCAGTTCGCCGAAAGGTAATCCTCTTAAACGGTGCTTGCCGAACCTCCCTCCTGAACTTACTGGAAGAAACGGCTGCCGACCAATGCCATACAATAGCCCAGTGCCAACCCATTTCGTAGCAGAGTCCTAACCTTCCCTCTTGTCATTGTAATGGAAGCGCCTTCTCCATAGAACGGTTGCTTTGGCCAGCTGCTGGATGGTTTCAATTAAAGAGCAGCTTCCTAAAGAAGTCCACTGAAGGCTGTAATTATATCACAGCAGTGAAACTTTCTAACGCGTTAGTAGGCAACCGATTTACGCTGAAAAGGTTAATTCCAATTTTGACCACCAGGTGCAATTCTGGCGCTGTTAATTGAAGTGAAATACTAGAAATGTTCCCGTATGTAATGGACTAGGAGCGGGACGTTCATAGGAAAGGTTATGGGTCAGAAAGGTATAATGATGATTTTTTAATTATTAACTGTCACTTAAACGGCCTGTTCATTATGGGCATCAGAGACGTCACTGAGATGCTGTACAGAGCCAGATTTGCACCTGTTGGCCAAAATTGGAACTAATTTTTTCCTCGACGTATATTGGTTCCGCATTAACGCATTAACATATCTACACAGTTTTGTTGCCATACGATAATTACAGCCCACAGTGCTCCTCCATAAGACCCTGTACTTTAATTATCGGTTGCAGACTGACTCAATACAGAAGACACAGTACACAAAGAGTAAAGTGTGACCTCTCCAATCATTATTGCTGCCCATCTATGGATCATGTACCACATAAGTGTGCGTTATATCATCAAAAAGAAAATCTGAATATCGCATCATGGAATTAATTCAAGTGCTTAACAAAAATGGAATGTCACACTGGCTGCAGTGCATCTCCTTTCAATACTCACGAATAAACACTGAGGTGACAAAAACCACGGGATACCTGCTAATATCATGACGGAGCTCTTTTTTCCCAGTGTACTGCAGAAATACAATGTGGCATGGATTCAACAAGTTATTGGAAGTCCCTGTGTAAATACTGAGCCGTGCTGCCTTTATAGCCATCCATAATCGAGAAAGTGTTTCAGGAGCAGGATTTTGTGCGCGAACTGACCCTCAGTTATGTCCTATAAATGTTCAATGAGAATTTTGTTGGGAGGTCTGGGTGGCCAGATCATTTGCTCAAACTGTCCAGAACGTTCTTTTCATGAGAAAGTGTGGCCCAGTGGTACGGGGACTGAAATCCATAAAAATTCCATCGTTGTTTGCGAACATGAAGTCCTTGAATGGCTGAAAGTGGTCTCCATGGAGCAGACCATAACCATTTCATGTCAATGACTGGTTCAGCTGGACCAGAGGACCCAGTCCATTTCAAGTAAACACAGTTGACATCATTATGGAGCCACTACCAACTTGACCATTTACTTGTTGAAAAGTTGATCCGTGGCTTGAAATGGTCTGGGCCACAATCGGACTCTACCATCAGCTCTTGCCGACTGAAATTAGGGACTTGCCTGACCAGCGCACGGTTCTTCAGTCGTCTAAGTTCCAACCGATAGGGACTCGAACCCAGGAGTGGTGCTGCAGGCGATGTCGTGTTGTTAGCAAACGCGCTGGCGTCGATCTTCTGCTACCATACACAATTAACGCCAAATTTTACTGCGCTGTGCTAACGGATACGTTCGTCGTACGTCCCAATTTGATATCGGCGGTTGTTGCACGCAGTTTAGCTTGTCTCTTAGCACTGACAAATCTGCGCAAAAGCCGCTGCTGTCGATCGTTGCCCGTGGCAAGAGGTAATGCCTCAGATTCAGCATTTTCGGCATACTCTTCACACTGTGGACCTCGGAATACTGAATTCCAAAAATGGAATGTCCCAATCGTCGAGCTCCAACTACCATTCTGCTTTGAAAGATAGTCAATACACGTCGTGTGGCCATAAACCTTTTCACATGAATCACCTGCGCACAAATGACAGCTCCACCATTGGACCGCTCCTTTATATCTTGTGCACGGGATACTATCGCCACCTTTATATGTGCATATTGATGGCTCATGAATTTTGTCACCTCAGTGTAGTACGAGAATGAAAAAGATCTATACTTCACTCTAGTCAACAACTTCGGCACAAGAACGTCTATAATGAACAGTTATAAAATCCTCTGACAATGTTCTCGTGGTGATACCACGGGGAGTTAAATGAAAACCGAACCCGCCACAACGGAACCATGGAATTATTCCATTCAGAAGTAATTACTACATATGTTAAGACATTTATTCCACTGGGAGACGATACAAGCATTACCTGTTTCTCAGAATGCCGTCGGCCACTGACTTCCTCTTCCGACTAAGACCAAAGTCCGTGCATGTCTTTCTCCAGGTCCTCAAAGATGTAAAAATCGCTGGCTGAATGATTCTGACAGGACGGATGATATGGCGCTGTTTGCCATCAAAATTGCTGAAGTATAACCTTCGTCTCGGTAGTGTCAGAGAGGGCGTTATCGTGCAACAGGATGCTCCCTCTCGACAGCAGTCCGTTAGTCCAAGGCTAACCAGCAAATCAACTAGTGTCAACATCCTACATCTCTCATGCCAAACAACTCCAATGCTGTCCACACAAGATCCGAGTATAAATGTAGATGAACTACTTCTTCGATTCTAACGGCCTCTCATTGTCGAATTCCTCGAGTCTGGAACCACAATGAAGACACAGCGCTATGAAGACATTCTGCAAAAACTGTGATGCGCTATACAGTCAAAACCCCGCGGAATTCTGTTGGATGGAATCATTCTGCTCCACAATATCGCCCGTCCCCATGCTTCCAGTGGGAAGAAGACTGATCTTCGGCGATTTGGCTGGGAAACACTGCGAGATCCTGGGTTAAGCTTGTATCATCCACCTTGTAATTTTCGTATCCTTGCCGACCTAAGGAAAGACATGCATGGATGTCAATTTCAGTAGACGAAGAAGTGCAAGAGTGTGAGCGGTCGTGGATTTCTCAACGGTCGATCGCGTTCTATGTAACAGGAATTGAACATTTTGTCTCTCCTTGGAATACATCTATTAACGCAAAAAATGTTCAAATGTGTGTGAAATCTTATGGGACTTAACTGCTAAGGTCATCAGTCCCTAAGCTTACACACTAATTAACGTAAATTATCCGAAGGACAAACACACACACCCATGCCCGAGGGAGGTCTCGAACCTCCGCCGGGACCAGCCGTACAGTCCATGACTTCTGCCCCCTAGACCGCTAGGCTAATCCCGCGTGGCTCTATTAACGCAAGTGGTGGATACTTTGAATGGAACCGTTCCAGGCTCCCCTTGTGGCGAGTGTTCGGTTTTCATTCATTCTCCCTTACATGATATCTCACACAGAGAATAAATGTATTCAAACGCAGATTAAAGTTGTTTTTCCTAACGACATCTCTCGTGCAGCAGAGTAATTGTCGAATAGAAATAAGTAGCGAAGTGTGAACTTGTAAACCACTAATATACAGGGTGGAGAAAAATTGTGTCACGAATTTTTACCCCTGGCTAGCTGTTGCCAATAGTAACCAATGTTGTGTAGGTCGACAACGCACCATTTTTTAAATACAGAGCCGGCCAGTCTGGCCGAGTGGCTCTAGGCGCTTCAGTCTGGAACCACGCGACCGCTACGATAGCTAGTTCGAATCCTGCCTCGGGCATGGATGTGTGTGATGCCCTTAGGTTAGTTAGGTTTAAGTAGTTCTAAGTTCTAGGGGACTGATGACCTCAGATGTTAAGCCCCATAGTGCTCAGAGCCATTTGAACCATTTTTTTAAATACAGGAACTTGGCGCCACGTGCTCCGATGGGCCGTGGGATTTCCCTGTCGCCGTTCGTCAGTTGACGGGCAGCGCTATGGTTGTCCGTTCACACATACAAACGTCCCTCGCCCCGACACTGCCCCAACGTGGTACGCACATGTGTCCAGTAGGTCTTGCTGTTTGTCTCCACCTCACGTCAAAGGTATTCATACGTAAGCTTCGCTTCGGAGCACACACACGTCACCTGCGATATAGTGATACAGTAAGCATGGCGCCACAGTATTCGTTTGAAGAACTACGAGGGCCATAGACATGGGTTCATAGGTAGATTCCGTACTTTTTGACTTCCGCAAGGCGGTCGATACAGTTCCCCACAGTCGTTTAATGAACTAAGTAAGAGCATATGGACTATAAGACCAATTATGTGATTGGATTGAAGAGTTCCTAGATGACAGGACGCAGCATGTCATTCTCAATGGAGAGAAGTCTTCCGAAGTAAGAGTGATTTCAGGTGTGCCGCAGGGGGGTGTCGTAGGACCGTTGCTATTCACAATATACATAAATGACCTTGTGGATGACATCGGAAGTTCACTGAGGCTTTTTGCGGATGATGCTTTGGTATATCGAGAGGTTATAACAACGGAAAATTGTACTGAAATGCAGGAGGATCTGCAGCGAATTGACGCATGGTGCAGGGAATGGCAATTGAATCTCAATGTAGACAAGTGTAATGTGCTGCGAATACATTGAAAGAAAGATCCCTTATAATTTAGCTACAATATAGCAGGTCAGCAACTGGAAACAGTTAATGCCATAAATTATCTGGGAGTACGCATTGGGAGTGATTTAATATGGAATGATCACATAAAGTAGATCGTCGGTAAAGCAGATGTCAGACAGATTCATTGGAAGAATCCTAAGGAAATGCAATCCGAAAATGAAGAAAGAAGGTTACAGTACTTCACCGAAGAGTCAAGCAGTATATTGCTCCCTCCTACGTATATCTCGCGAAGAGACCATGAGGATAAAATCAGAGAGATTATAGCCCACACAGAGGCATACCGACAATCCTTCTTTCCACGAACAATAGGAGACTGGAATAGAAGGGAGAACCGATAGAGGTACTTAAGGTACCCTTCGCCACACACCGTCAGGTGGCTTGGGGAGTATGGATGTAGATGTAGATGTAGATGTAGAGGTATGTTTTTTGTTTATGGACTAGGCGACGGTAATGCGCATGAAGGTCGACGGTTGTATGATGAATGGTACCCAGCAAGACTCCACCCACACCTGCAAACGTTACAGAAATTCACCGGCTACTTGGCTAAACAGGCTCGTGAGTGTGGAAGTCTTCAAACACGATGGAACGCTGCATTTGAAGAGACTGTCCTCGAGCGTTTCGAGGAAGTACTTACGACAAGTGCTCGGGTGGTTGGACACGACATGGGGATCACTCACCGGTTAATCTGGGAGGTTTTGAGGGATGACGTCTAGCATCCATTTAGTTTCCACAATGTCCAAGACCTATTACTGCTGCAGACTAAGAATACAGGCTAAGGTTTTTCCGGTGGCTTCTGCGACGTTTTGCACGAGATCTCGACTTGCCAGCTATTGTGTTGTTTACCGAAGAGTGCACCTTCTATATTAATGGCCTTTACAACACTAGAGACGTTCATTACTGGGCCAGGGGTAATCCTGACGTCACGTACGTCCACGGATACCAGGATCGATTTTCGCTCAAAATTTGGGCAGTCGTTTTGGGTGACTTTCTGATCCGTCTACCTCCTCAAATAACCTTCGACTTTTGGAAGAAACTCTGCCTGACCTGCTGGAAGATGTTCCCCTGGACATGCCGCTATGCAAGTGGTTGCAGCATGATTGGGCGTCCGCTCATAACAGTCGAGTTTTACACGGATATTTAAATGAATTCTTCGATTGCCGGATAATTGGCAAAGGTGCTCGTAGGACATGGTCCCCGTGATGACCAGACTTCAAGTCGTAGGACTTTTTCCTGTGGGAATTCTTCAAGGTTCAGTTCACCCATCCGGGCGCGAACCACCTAGAAACGAAGAGGCATTAATGGATCGTAGTCAACATGCCACCAATCTCATCAGGACAATGGCAGGCATGTTTTGCAGAGTTCGGCAAAACACCGTTAGACGTTACCAAGCTTGTATCACGTCAGAAGGTCGCCAGTTCGAGCACCTGCTTGAAGTAAACGATGTCCCAGCTACAAAAAGGTCCCCTTTCGGGGCTGGCACAACTTGTAAAAGGCTTTCTGTACACGAACTAACAGCTGTTGGCGGGTTTGTTCCCTCTACGTCTTATCATGAAACTACAATGGATATGTCGGGACCCCGGCGGTTTCGCACCCAGGTGCCCAGAGTGGAAAGCTGGCGCGCTACCATCGAGCGTGCGGGCCGCCTTGGTATACATCGCGATCTCCGGCAGGCAACGCATTCGAGGTCACGCTCTGTCCAGAGTATCAGGCAATACGGCAATCCCGCAGCCAATTGGAGCGCGTACTGCCAAGTTTCCGTAGTTTAAAAAATGTGTGTGTTTTCGAGCTACAGAACGTTAATAATTTTGGTTCCTACTGGCGTCAGCTATCCAAGGTTAAAATTTCGTAATACAGTTTTTATCCACCCTGTATTGTCACATGAATATATTTTTACACACTGCCTTTGCTTTAGTCCCCTTGGTGTATCCACGCGGTCTTAGGCGCATTGCTGCGGTTCGCGTGGCTACCCCCGTCGGAGGTTCGAGTCCCTCCATCGGGCATGGGTGTGTGTGTTGTCCTTAGCTTAATTTGGTTTAAGTTAGATTAGCTAGTGTGTAAGTTTAGTAAGAAACTGACCTCAGCAGTTTGGACCCACAGGAACTTACCACAAATTCTCAAATTTCTTTTGCTATATTTTGTTCCGTTAACAGGTCCACAGCTTAACGTTTGTCGTGAATATGATACATGGAACATATAAGTGACTAACCCTGTAATCGGATTGTGAAGTACGTGATTCATTTCTTAACTGTTAAAAGCTGAGGAGCTGGATTCTTATAAACCCAACAGCTGACAAATCCGGCATTACCCAGGAATTCATTTTGCGAATTTCCTGTCAGAAATTAACTGTGTTGGTAGAGTAAGACCGAAAAAATTTCATTTCCACGCACTCGTGAAAACATTTTTCAAGTTATTAAAGAGTCGAACAGAGAAATATGCATAATGTAAAAATGTAGAAGTACAATATCCAAATTAATAAACACAGTACTGAGAATACAAAACATGTATAATCCAGCTCTGAGTTAAATAAACATTACAAACTATATAAACTATATACCACGTTACGTGTCCAGGAGCTACGATGAATAAATTCTTGGGTGACCCCACCATTGAGCTAGTGATATAAAGTTTTCCATGTGAAAACATAGAGATGTCAGACACACACTGCAGTATTTAATAGGCTATTCCTGTAATTTGTTAATAGCTGCAGTCTCCTGTAGTGAAAGGGATACAGCTTATTTGCGTGTCTACAACGCGATATTGTTTGTAAACGGCTCTATGACAACGCTCCTTCACAATTCTATAGACGGCCTTTATTTTTGCTTATAGCTGTTTGCGCTTAGCAGTTGAGAGCTGTCAAAAGCGCTCCCAGGTATCAGGGATTTCCTTATATTGACCCGACTGTAGGATCGTCTTAGTAGTACGGAATATGCGTGTTAAAATTTCATGCATGATGCGGCATTTTTTTCACGCACCTCAGTTTTGATGTGTCGTAAAACGATAGAATTTTGTAGGCTGATTTAGTGGAGTATACGTTGCGAAGACAGTTGGAAGCAGCGAAGTTTTAAATTTAAATGTCATGCGTGATAGGTAGTTTTACACTAATCTCATTGTTTCTTACGTCATATCCCCTGAACTATGACGGGCAGTTGGGTCTTATCGCCACAGCAATTGTTGCCTGACAGTAAAGGATATGTGTACCAACTTTAGTTGAAATCAGTACAATGCTTTAGGGAGAGATGTGAAACATGTACACTCACACACACACACTCACACACACACCACACACGCACACGTATGTACCACCATTTTTATAAAATGTATGGATACCTACTTCGAATGAATTTCCATTGACGACAAATTCTTCTGATATTAGTTTATGACTGAACGGCATTCCAGTTTAGCCATTCGAACGAAGATACACAACAAACAACTTTTGAGAGCCGTGTAAAAAAATGTTCTACTTATCTTGCATTTGACTTAAATTATTGCCCATTTTTCATTGGTATCAATATTATTTTTGTACCAGGCTTAGAGCAGACGATAACATGCAGTAATGTGGAAGAAATAAAACCTGGAAATGAGGAGGATCTCCAGCATTCTCTGACAGCTACCATAGCTGCCAAATACATGCATCCGTTCCATTAGCCACTAGTAGCATCGACGTAATGCCTAGGACCATTTTTGTTTGTGAATGCGCCGGGCCTGACAAAGTTAACAAAGTTAAGCAACCGTAAAGTTTGATATACTTCGCGCAAAATAAAAAGTTTTCCAGTAAATATACGTGACATTCGATGATATTTGTTCTTTATCAAAGCACATATACCAAAGCGACGAAAACTGTTACTTTTCAGGTTGCGAGGCAGGATGAAATGCAGCCCTAAGGAGAAACTCGAAAGTAGTTTTTTAATTTTTAATTTCCGTGACGCTTCCTCAGTCTCTGGTGAAATACAAAAGTTAGATGTTTTTATATGTCTGATGTAATTTAATTTTGAAGAGGGAATAGGTTCGTGGCTGCCCGTCTGTGAATTTCTGAAAGAACAGTTCTGTCGTAAAATGCTTTCGCATTATTAAGATCTACTGTAGCGTTTGAAATGAAGTGATTCATTCACAAAGTTTCTTTTTCAGTCGACCAAATTATTCTGGTCCACTAATCCTGATCTGAAATTATCTGTCTTCCTTAATTCCTTGCAGACACATTTTTCCGAGTAACTATACCAATGTCTTTCCGATATGTTGTAATTGTTTCATCAGGGCTACTCAGTTACTCAGTGTTAATAAACTATTAAAATACGTAATTTTCTGATTGCGACGTCTTGTGTATTGTGGATATGACGTAATGAAGCGATCCTTACTAAGCCGGGTATTTCGTTACAAGTAAACATATACAAGACAGTACATGTGTCAAAAAAACAGAAAATCATTAGGTATCATATACCATGGTTAGAAGCTTACGTTTTTGTATCATTTCGATTAACAGCTAATATGCGGACACTTTAGGTAAGTAGACTAACGAGCTTCCAGCCTGCATAAATTGACTTGTCACGGACCTATATTAGAATATCCATCTCTGCAGTAGATTGCGACGGTGTCTACTAGGTGGTACATCTATGAAATTTTAGCACAGCCCTCACATGTAATATCTAAACGTGGTCATTGCTACACATTTGTCTTGAATGGAGGAACATGTATGTCATAATTCACTGTGGCATGTTATAGGACATTAAATAGGGCGGGAAACGTTAAGGAAGTGAATGCACTAAATACTAAAACTCCTCTTGACACAGTACACTACAGACCTTGACGACTTGTATGTTCGGTTTTGTCTGGTGACGGTAACTGTTGTAGACGTTAATTGTGATTACAGAGTACATTATTCATGTATTTGTTTATTTTATGGTGGTAATTTTTCTTCAGCGAAAATATTTTCTATGTGTTCTGGGCTATGGAAATGTAATTTAATGCAAGTCGAAATCATTAAAGCAACGCAGTGGTAAAACAACCGTTAGTGGAGTAAGCTGTAACGTGATTTTAAATTCGTGTTCCAAAATGCCCGTAACAGTTCTCTCTGTTTTCTTTCAGATTTACTGCGCTTTTGTATTATTTTCTTTCGTCAGTGGCATCGTCGAGCGAGGTCCTCTTTATCAATACTACTGCAGTGTTGCGTATCCAACGGCCTCTATTTCACAATGGTGGGAAAATCTCTGGATTTGGTCCATAACAACGATTCAGACTCAGTTGCACAAACTAAAGTGAGCACACAACTTCAGTATTACTCAGTGCAATTTATTCCAGGAAGTGCAAGATCTTGTTTGTCAGCTGAATTCAGTTCCACATAAAAAATGTCGCTCCATCGTTGTAGTGAGAAAACATTTTCCATAACTGCTCATCTGATTTGTACTGCTGTTTTGGAACATTACTGCGAGCAACTCGTTGAGTGTGAACCGGTGCTGTTTCACAAGAAAATTATACCACTGAGACCTCTTTATACACTCCTGGAAATGGAGAAAAGAACACATTGACACCGGTGTGTCAGACCCACCATACTTGCTCCGGACACTGCGAGAGGGCTGTACAAGCAATGATCACACGCACGGCACAGCGGACACATCAGGAACCGCGGTGTTGGCCGTCGAATGGCGCTAGCTGCGCAGCATTTGTGCACCGCCGCCGTCAGTGTCAGCCAGTTTGCCGTGGCATACGGAGCTCCATCGCAGTCTTTAACACTGGTAGCATGCCGCGACAGCGTGGACGTGAACCGTATGTGCAGTTGGACTTTGAGCGAGGGCGTATAGTGGGCATGCGGGAGGCCGGGTGGACGTACCGCCGAATTGCTCAACACGTGGGGCGTGAGGTCTCCACAGTACATCGATGTTGTCGTCAGTGGTTGGCGAAAGGTGCACGTGCCCGTCGACTTGGGACCGGACCGCAGCGACGCACGGATGCACGCCAAGACCGTAGAATCCTACGCAGTGCCGTAGGGGACCGCACCGCCACTTCCCAGCAAATTAGGGACACTGTTGCTCCTCGGGTATCGGCGAGGACCATTCGCAACCGTCTCCATGAAGCTGGGCTACGGTTCCGCACACCGTTAGGTCGTCTTCCGCTCACGCCCCAACATCGTGCAGCCCACCTCCAGTGGTTTCGCGACAGGCGTGAATGGAGGGACGAATGGAGACGTGTCGTCTTCAGCGATGAGAGTCGCTTCTGCCTTGGTGCCAATGATGGTCGTATGCGTGTTTGGCGCTGTGCCGGTGAGCGCCATAATCAGGACTGCATACGACCGAGGCACACAGGGCCAACACCCGGCATCGTGGTGTGGGGAGCGATCTCCTACACTGGCCGTACACCTCTGGTGATCGTCGAGGGGACACTGAATAGTGCACGGTACATCCAAACCGTCATCGAACCCATCGTTCTACCATTCCTAGACCGGCAAGGGAACTTGCTGTTCCAAGAGGACAATGCACGTCGGCATGTATCCCGTGCCACCCAACGTGCTCTAGAAGGTGTAAGTCATCTACCGTGGCCAGCAAGATCTCCGGATCTGTTCCCCATTGAGCATGTTTGGGACTGGATGAAGCGTCGTCTCACGCGGTCTGCACGTCCAGCACGAACGCTGGTCCAACTGAGGCTCCAGGTGGAAATAGCATGGCAAGCCGTTCCACAGGACTACGTCCAGCATCTCTACGATCGTCTCCATGGGAGAATAGCAGCCTGCATTGCTGCGAAAGGTGGATATACACTGTACTAGTGCCGACATTGTGCACGCTCTGTTGCCTGTGTCTATGTGCCTGTGGTTCTGTCAGTGTGATCATGTGATGTATCTGACCCCAGGAATGTGTCAATAAAGCTTGCCCTTCCTGGAACAATGAATTCACGGTGTTCTTATTTCAATTTCCAGGAGTGTAGTTTCCTGACGAGGCGTTTCTCCTAGTTTTGGATCATCTGTCACAGTGATATTGTTGGACTTTGCGCTAGGAACGTAAACGAAGCTGAAGAGTGACCACTTAATCGCTGAACACGCTGTTGTTTTCTCCACAATAACGTTTATCTCCCGATGATTAATGTTTGAATAACGGGCGGCTCTCTGGCTTCCACCACCGGAAATTCACTGCGTATTGTTTGTGCTCGCCAGACCATTAAAGGCAATCCATTTCACGCTGCCGCTGAAACCACCGCACTTCACATGCATTTCCTTTGAGAGTCAGTTTACAGTTACATAGTGTAAACTAACACAATATAACGCAACCACTCTACAGCTCTCACAGAATATTTTTAACTATTATTTTCTGCTGCAAACGTCGTCTAATAATAAATTTCGTGACCTACATTCTCCGTATAGTATGGTAACTTAATTAAGGGTTCATCTTTACGTCTCTTCCTTTCTTTCATAGTTCTTGTATTTCTTGTTGAACTATAAGTACAAGAAACTGAAGGTGCAAAACATCGTAGCACAATATCTACTTTTCTGCTGTTCTAGTAACTAAAATTTTTCGTAAATCTAAAACGATTTCATACTTAGCAGAGCATATAAAGAATCCCTTCGCGTGAGTCACAAATAAACACTCGCAACTTGGCAACAATGCGTACCCTGTCAAATGTTTACACTTAGTAATACAAACTGTGAATAATAGCAGAAAGGAAAAACAGATTTTTCCAAACATGACATTCGGTTAAAATGTAGCGGAATGAAGCAGGGGATATGTACATTGAATGCTCAGATACAAAGAAGCAAAAGCAGGCACTAGGAAGCAAAAGGCGAGAAAAAAGTACATGGGAAACACAAATTAAAGGCAGAAGAGAGTAGCTAGGCAGGTTCCGATGAGATTAAGTTAATAATATAAAGAGAAGTAAAAGAGAAAATAGAAGTGGGAACTCAGAAATAAGAACATACATAAATTGAAAATCGATGAATTTCTGTATACTTCTATGCTGAGGAGAAAATTTCAGCAGCAGATCGGCATAAACGTACGTAATCACACGTGTTGAACAACAGATGATAAAGACACGTAAGTCGTGGTTACCTCCCATGAACCTTGGACCATGCCGTTGGTACAGATAGACGTACCGTGGGTGCAACCGCCACGGTGGGGTATCTGTTTGGAGGCCAGACAAACGTGTGGTTCCTGAAGAGGAGCAGCCCTTTTCAGTAGTTGCAGGGGCAAGTCTGGATGACTGACTGAACTGACCTTTTAACACTAACGAAACGAACTTGTTGTGCTGGTATTGCGAACGGCTGAAAGCAAGGGGAAACTACAGCCGTACTTTTTGCCGAGGGCATGAAGCTTTGCTGTAAGGTTAAATAATGATGGCTTCCTCTTGGGTAAAATATTCCGGAGGTAAAGTAGTCTCCCCATTCTAACCACCAGGCTGTGACTACTCAGGAGGGCGTCGTTAGCAGGAGGAAAAAAAACCGATCGGAGCGTGGAACGTCAGAACCCTTAATCGGGCAGGTAAGATAGAAAATGTAAAAAGGGAAATACAAATAACGATTATGCAGGAGAAGGTTTAATAATGAATAAAAATATAGGAGCACGGGTCAGCTACTACGAACAGCATGGTGAATGCATTATTGTAGCCAGGACAGACACGAAGCCCACACCTACCACAGTAGTACAAGTTTATATGCCAACTAGATCCCCAGATGACGAAGAGATTGAGGAAATGTATGATGAGATAAAAGAAATTATTCAGATAGTCGAGGGAAACGAAAATTTAATTGTCATGGTTGCATGGAATTCGATAGTAGTAAAAGGTAGAGAAGGAAACGTAGTAGGTGAATATGGAATGGGGATAAGAAGTGAAAGAGGAAGCCGCTGATTATAATTTTGCACAGAGAGTAAGTTGGCCATAGCTAACACTTGGTTTAAGAGTCATGAAAGAAGGTTTTATACGTGAAAGAGAGCTGGATGATGATGATGATGACATTTGGTTTGTGGGGCGCTCAACTACGCGGTTACCAGCGCCCGTACAAAGTCCCAATCTTTGCTCAGCCCAATATCGCCACTTCGATGAATGATGATGAAAATATGAGGACAACACAAATATCCAGTCATCTCTGAGCCCACCGGGAATCGAACCCGGGACTCCGTGTTCGGGAAGCGAGAACGCGACCGCGAGACCACGAGCTGCGGACGAAGGGGGCTGGCGGCACTGGAAGGTTTCAGATAGATTATATAATGGGAAGACATTTAGGAACCAGGTTTTAAATTGTATGACTTTTCAGGGGCAGAGTGGACTGACCACGATCAATTGGTTATGAACTGTAAATTAAAACTGAAGAAACTGCAAAGAGATGGGAGTTTAGGGAGATGGGACCTGGATAAACTGAAAGAACCATTGGTTGTAGAGTGTTTCAGAGAGATCATTAGGGAACGATTGACAGGAACAAGGAAAAGAAATACGGTAGATGAAGAATGGGGAGCTTTGAGAGATGAAATAGTGAAGGCAGTAGAGGATCAAGTGGATAGAAAGCTGAGGGCTAGTAGAAATCCTTGGGTAACAGAAGAGATATTGAATTTAATTGCTGAAAGGAGAAAATATAAAAATGCAGTAAATGAAGCAGGCACAAAGGAATACAAACGTCTCAAAGATGAGATAGACAGGAAATACAAAATGGCTAAGCAGGGATTGCAAGAGGACAAATGTAACTATGTTGAGGCATGTATCACTAGGGGTAAGATAGATACTTTCATACAGGAAAATTAAAGAGACCTTTGGAGAAAAGAGAACTTCTTTTATGAACATCAAGAGCTCAGATGGAAAACTAGTCCTACGCAAAGAAGGGAAGCAGAAAGATGGAAGGAATATACAGAAGGTCTATACAAGGATGACGTACTTGAGGGCAATATTATGGAAATGGTAGAGGACGTAAGTGAAGATGAAATGAGAGATGATACTGCACGAAGAGATTGACAGAGCACTGAAAGACCTAAGTCGAAACAAGGCACCGGAAGTAGACAACATTCCACTAGAGCTACTGATAGTCTTGGCAGAACCAGCCCTGACAAAACTCTGCCATCTCGTTTTCAAGATGTATGAGACAGGCGAAATACCGCCAGACTTCAAGAAGAATGTAACAATTCTAGTCCCAAAGAAAGTAGGTGTTGACAGACGTGAAAATTACCGAACTATCAGAGTAATAATTCACAGCTGCAAAACACAAATTCTTTACGACGAATAGAACAACGTATAGAAGCCGACATCGGGGAAAATCTGTTTGGATTCCGTAGAAATGTTGGAACACGTGAGGTAATACTGACCCTACGACTTACCGTAGAAAGTAGGTTAAGGAAAGGCAAAACTACGTTTCTTGCATTTGTAGACTGAGAGAAAGCCTTTGACAATGTTGACTGATAAATTCTGTTTCAAATTTTGAAGGTGGTAGTGGTGAAATACAGGGAGCAGAAGGCTATTTACAATTTGTACAGAAACCAGATTGTAGTTGTAAGAGTCGAGGGGCATGAAACGGAATCAGTGGTTGGGAACGGAGTGAGGCAGGGTTGTGGCCTATCCCTGATGTTATTCAATATCTATATTGAGCAAGCAGTAAAGGAAAGAAAAGAAAAAATTGGAGTAGGAATTATAATCCATGGAGAAGAAATAAAAACTTTGGGGTTCGCCGATGACATTGTAATTCTGTCAGAGACAGCAAAGGACCCGGAAAAGCAGTTGAACGGAATGGACAGTGACTTGAAAGGAGGATATAAGACTAACATCAACAAAAGCGAAACGAGGTTACTGGAATGTAGTCTAATTAAATTAGGTGATGCTGAGGGAATGAAACTAGAAAACGAGACACTTAAAGTAGGGGATGATTTTTGCTATTTGGGGAGCAAAATAACTGATGATTGTCGTAGTAGAAAAGATATAAAATGTTGACTAGCAATGACAAGATAAGCGTTCCTGAAGAAGACAAATTTGTTAACATCTAGTATAGATTTAAGTGTCAGAAGATTTTTTCTAAATGTATTTCTATGAATATTAGCCATGTGTGGATTTGAAACAGGGGTGATAAACGGTTTAGATAAGAAAAGAATTGAAGCTTTCGAAATGTGGGACTACAGAAAAATGCTGAAGCTTATATCTGTAGATCACGTAACTAATGAAGAGGTACTGAATAGAATTGGGGAGAAGAGGAATTTGTGGCACAACGTGACTAGAAGAACGGATCGGTTGGTAGGACATGTTCTGAGGCATCACGGTAGCACCTATTTAGTGTTGGACGGAAGCGTGGATGGTAAAAATAGTAGAGGGAGACCAAAAGATGAATATATTAAGCAGATTCAGAAGGATGTAGGGTGCAGTAGTTACTGGGAGATGAAGATGCTTGCACAGGATGGAGTAGCATGGAGAGATGCATAAAACCAATCTCTGGACTGCAGACCACGATAACAACAATTCGTATTTCATCACTGAATAATTTACTCCATCATGACCTTTTCAGGATTTGAAGATCACATTGCAAATAGTGTACTGGAAAACTTCGATGAATGAATCACAGACTTTGTTACTCTTTAGAGTCTCCAAAACACAGTACATCTGTATCTCATGAGTGCACACAAATTTTCATGGGACGGGTTATCCACTCAATCAACAATGCCGTCTCTTGGTCTTTTGCTACTTCATCAGAGAAAAGGGTAAAGTAACTGGTTTTAAGTAATTGAGCATCATTATAAATGATTATTTGATATAATTACATTAATTTTTGGTTTGCGTTGCAGAGGTTTTATACAAAGTTGTTACATTATTACGAAATCGTTCGTGCTTATATTTCACGAACTCAGATTATGGACGAGTATGTGCATGTTCATTACAGTGTCTTGGTGATTTAAAGACATGTATCACTAACCACCAGATGTTGTAATGTGTACCCATTTGGGTCAAGCGATTGTCTTCATGTCATGCACAGCCTTGCAACAGGTTAAAGGGATTTTCCTTGACGTCAAGTACATAATTTTTATGAGTAACTGCTCCCATTTAAATCGATATATCTAATAAAATGTTAATAATCGTAGACAACAATTCCTTTTGCAAATTGAGTTAGTGACGACTACGCAGGAATATGAAGTTATCTAAATGTAACCAGGTAGAGCAAAATAAATAAATGAGTTTTCACTTGGCTCATACAGTCCGCAGTGCAAAATGAATTCATTAGGAGCTGTGACATCTGATTGGCGACATCTTCATGATTTGCCACAGGATCACGAAACGATCATACACCTTACTCAGGTAAGAGATTACAAAATAACCCTCCAATTGGCGAGTGGGATAAAGCTCTTTATGAGACCAGTTCTCTCCACAAATTTGCATGATTACTCGGTGTAAAAGGCCCTTCCTTATAACCACTGAAGGTCCAAGAATTTTTAGGTCGATTTCTCACTCCGGATTTTTTAACTGCTAATAATTAGAAAACAATCAAGAGCGCAACATGCACTGAAAGACTGATATACTATGCAAAATATTTAAGGAATGCAACAGAATTGTTTTACGTTTTATCCGAAACACTGATTCTCTAAATTCAGCAAACAGGACAATACATGGGAACTTGCCTGCCCTTTAGAACTCTCGTCTAAAATTGTTGCCCTTTGGAAGACATGTATTCGTGTTCACACCTATAGGCACTTGTCTGCAGTCGCTTATCAGTCTGCTGAGATATTACATCTGTGGGGTAAACTGGAATTTGTCTTACCAAGTTCAGTGAGCTCGGACGGGGCTCAACCGCAGGGCAGCTTGGCTGACTGATTGGGTCGCGAGATTTTGTGGCCGGTAGACGGAAAAATATGGGTATTGCTACAGAGGAATGGTGAATTCTGCTTGCCTTCAGCCTGCTGACATGATGTCGATGTGTTGCTTCTACCTTTTAGTACAGCTTCTTTGTCTTCCGATAGTGAATTGCACTTATTCGCCCGACATCGAGATGGTTGCTGTTTGGCACGCTTGCACTGTATTTACCTGATTACAATTCAATTGATTTTCCAGAGTGTAGACAGGCAGCATTACATTTCATTCCGTGACACATTTTGCAGTCGAATTTAACGTTGGAATTGCAAGGTTTGTATCCCACACCCAATTTTCAGTACAGTGCTGTTCCACACATCGAATAATATTAGGGCGTTAATCGTAGTATGTAATGATTTTCTTTTGCCTGTTGTACCTGTATGGCACGGAATGTCTCATGGTCCGCTGAACTGCGTTTGTATGTGAAATATAACATGTTATACTAAATTAGTATGTTATTTAAAATGTGAACATTATTCGAGAGTTTTACGAGCTTGTTTTCATACCCCTTCCTCTGTGTTCAAATTTATCTTATGTGTTTTCCATACCTCCATACGTGTTGACTCAAGAATTACCTTCCCGAACGTACTACATTCACTCTAATTGCGTTTAAAGCCAAGGAATAAGCTCCTTGATGCAGAGATGACTGATTACAGCAGGGCAGTAAATCTTTTGTGATATACTTGCATTTGAAATGTTTCATTGTACATAATACTTTTTTACATCAGAACGATATAACAAATGTTACTTGATTGTACTACAGTTGAATTGATATATTCAAGATTCGATGGGCGTCTGCAGTTGTTTTGACATAAAAATATGACAGGTGCCTTCAGTTGTTTATTATGTGTCCATATGCTCTGTCTCTCAGAAATCATAATGTTTCAAGTACGTGTATAAATTATGTGTTGGTTAATGACTCAGACATTATCGCACTGTTTTATAAATTATTGATATGCGCCCATGTGTCTTGTTCCTCAGAAATCATAATGTTTCAGTTACGTGCATACATGTTGTGTTGTTAATGACTCAGACATTATGTCACTGTTTTATAAAGTGTTAATATATCATAGGCTAACTGCCCTACTGAATCATGAACCATTTTTAAAATGAGTGAAAAATTATTATATTATATTTGGGCTGTTCGTTCATCAATATTTTCCGCTTCCTAATCTTCCGTCTATACATTTCTCGTTGTCAAGTATGTCTGAATACCTTCCTTTAGGTACCACACGTAAAATTTTCGTACTACTGTCGATACCACACCCAGTAAGTTTTGTGCTTCACAAAAGCTCTTTTTGAAAAGGTTCATAACGCAGTTGGCTTATGACATCAATAATTTATAAAACAGAGCAATAATGTCTGAGACCTTTACCAATACACCACCTATGCATTTAGTTGAAACATTATTACCTCAGAGACGGAGCATACAGGGCACACAATAAACAACAAAAGGCGTCTGTCAAATTTTTATCTCTTACCAACTAAAGACGCCAGTCGAATTGCATGTATCAAGTCACTTTTAATACAGTCAAACAATATTTGTAATATTGTTCTGATCTCAAAAACAAATGTAGTACGTACTGTGGAACATTAGAAATGCAAGTATGTTACAAAAGTTTTGTTTTACCGCTGTAGTCTGTGCACACCAAAGTTTATATTTCATGTTTTGTTGGTAACATTGTATCATTTAATATAGATAATGGCTTGAGAATGAACGGAAAGTTCGAAAGCACTCGCTAGAAAGAACCCGGGAAAGGCAAGTATGAACACCAATAGATTGCTGCGAATGTTAAAACTGTGCAATTAAAATCTGATGCAATGTAACTAGTTTCGCGTCCCTCTCGCCTCCGTGATTGGTTACCGCTCATGATTACCATTTCTAAATGGCGCGAGGGTGCTAGACGGCTGCAGTAATGGCTGAAAGTTCTGGGTTAATACCGGCCTCTGTACTCTGCTGTAAATCGGAGACATGTATTTCTTTCGTGAATAAGTTTTTCATAATGTCTGAAGCAAGTGTACTATTGGACGTCCTGGGTGCAAATATGTTCTGACTTTACTCTCCGAAACTTAGCTGGATCTGCCAGCGTAGGCATCTCGCTGGGCAATTGCAGGAGTTTCTGCGAATTCTGGCCAACAACAACGTTATAAACAAGTCTAACACATTCCTACTCCCTTGGATTTTGATTAACCTGTAATGGTAGGGAGCAGATGGGAAGGCAGCTAGCGCCATTCGACGGCCAACACCGCGGTTCCTGGTGTGTCCGCTGTGCCGTGCGTGTGATCATTGCTTGTACAGCCCTCTCGCAGTGTCCGGAGCAAATATGGTGGGTCTGACACACCGGTGTCAGTGTTCTTTTTTCCATTTCCCGGAGTGTAGCAGCAACATTATTAGCGTTCTTCGTGAATAACGATGCTTTAAAGGATACAGAGAGGTCCTCATTCTGCACGAGGGTTGAAAAACGTGATTTGGTGTTAGCATTAACTGGCGGCTTAGGAATTGGTCTTGGAGGAGGCCGATGGTATATTGTGCATCGAATTGTTGAAGAAGTTACTGTTGCCGTGGCTAATGATTCCGGACACAATGTGCAATCTTATAGCAGTGCCTGAGCTGTATCACGACAGCTGAACATAGTATGGTCTGCATTACACTATGGGTGTTGTGGGCAACAGATAAAGCATTCCCTAGTGCAGTTCAAGGCTGTTGTGGATGCAAATTGTCGTCACACTGAGAAACAGCGATCGTGTGAGACCCAACTCGCTTTATTTGTTCATGAGACCCAGAAATTATTAGATACAGGCTCCCAGGTAGATGCTATTTTCCTTGACTTCCGGAAGGCGTTCGATACAGTTCCACATTGTCGCCTGATAAACAATGTAAGAGCGTACGGAATATCAAACCAGCTGTGTGGCTGGATTCAAGAGTTTTTAGCAAACTGAACAAAGTATGTTGTTATCAATGGAGAGACGTCTACAAACGTTAAAGTAACCTCTGGCGTGCCACAGGGGAGTGTTATGGGATCATTGCTTTTCACAATATATATAAATGACCTAGTAGATAGTGTCGGAAGTTCCATGCGGCTTTTCGCGGATGATGTTGTTGTATACAGAGAAGTTGCAGCATTAGAAAATTGTAGCGAAATGCAGGAAGATCTGCAGCGGATAGGCACTTGGTGCAGGGAGTGGCAACTGACCCATAACATAGAAAAATGTAATGTATTGCTAATACATAGAAAGAAGGATCCTTTATTGTACGATTATATGATAACGGAACAGACACTGGTAGCAGTTACTTCTCTAAAATATATGGGAGTATGCGTGCTGAACGATTTGAAGTGGAATGATCGTATCAAATTAATTGTTGGTAAGGCGGGTACCAGGTTGAAATTCATTGGGAGAGTCCTTAGAAAATGTAGTCCATCAACAAAGGAGGTGGCTTACAAAACACTCGTTCGACCTTTACTTGAGTATTGTTCATGAATATGGGATCTGTACCAGATCGGGTTGACGGAGGAGATAGAGAAGATCCAAAGAAGAGCGGCGCTTTTCGTCACAGGGTTATTTGGTAACCGTGATAGCGTTACGGAGATGTTTAGCAAACTCATGTGACAGACTCTGCAAGAGAGGCGCTCTGCATCGCGGTGTAGCTTGCTCGCCAGGTTTCGAGAGGGTGCGTTTCTGGATGAGGTATCGAATATATTGCTTCCCCCTACTTATACCTCCCGAGGAGATGTAAAATTAGAGCGATTCGAGCTCGCACGGAGGCTTTCAGACAGTCGTTCTTCCTGCGTACCATGAGCGACTGGAACAGAAAAGGGAGGTGATGACAGTGGCACGTAAAGTGCCCTCCGCCACACACCGTTGGGTGGCTTGCGGAGTATAAATTTACATGTAGTAGATGTAGAAACGTTCGTAACCTGGAATTTAAACTTGTTTCACAATTAACAAATATTGCTCTCTTATGTAGAAATTAAATTACGTTTATCTCAATGGTTTATTCATTATTTCTCCTTCACGAGTGAGTGCTTCCAAAAGATTCATTGTCCTGCGATTACTTGTTTCTCATCGGGGCCATTTGAAGTAACGAGTGTCTAACCATAACCATCCTGTAATTATTCTGAGGCAAATACAGGCCTTGTTACTCCTTTTTAAACAAACATTCGCAAACAGTCGCGATGAAGGCTGGTCACGTGGCTCAAGCTCTGAGTTTTTACCGGCTTTCACGTCTTATCTCACCAAAAACGATTCCGTCTAGTATCTCACACAATGCAGTTTTTCGGGAGCCCTGAATCCCTTCTCGTGTGCCTAATCTGCGGACATGAGACACTGCGACTTCCCTATTCTATACTTGCCTGGGGAAGGTTTTCAGCGCCAAACAAGTTTATGACACTCCAATAATTCTAAGTCAACTCATCTCTCACGAGCAAGCTAAAGAAGGCCCCAAATGCCTTAACAAATAATAAGTCTTCCTCACTGTAATAAAAAGAAAGGAGAAATAATTATCAAGTCAACAACTGGCAGTAGTGAATATTGTCTGTAGTTTTGATGCATTGTTTAAGGATGGACTATTCTGTCTGTTAGGATGTACATTTTAGTTTATAAAACAGGTTGCTTGCCAGTTCTGGCATGCACTGCGACATAAGAACCTTACAGATCCTTACAAGTTAAATTGCATTGTTCTGTGCAAGATGGACAGACATCGGTATCAAGGGTGGTGTTGTACGCTACCTCCATAGAAATGGCAGTGAAAATGCGATTTGCTATATGTGGTGTACTTAGAATATTGCCTGTGTAAGTCTGTGAAATGCTAGACCGACACCTTGACAAGTTTTGTATCACTACATCCTACTGCTTCACGTTCTTTAGAATGCTGTAAAAACTGCAGCAGATTGTCTGAAGCAAACACAAGTTATGAATCTCCTGCAAAACGAGTTTATCTAACTAATTATGTTTCTGCCATTTACTTATAGGGCCTTGTACCAAGAACACTAAATTTATAATCTTTGGTTTATAATATAGCAGGCAAAAAACTGTGCTGAAAATCTTAAAGAATCAACTAAATTGGCCAAGAACTTGAAGAAGACAAATTTGACTGTAATGAACTCAAAATAAAAACAAGAGGAGGAACAATGGTACTTCTTAAAATTATGGAATAAGTTGGAACGATAAGTGCTTGAATCTAAGCATATACCGAAGTACCAAGTACTTCAAGAGCTATTAATGACTATACCGACGACGAAAAAATATGAAAACGAGATGCGGAACGCTGACATCTATTTCCCTACCAAGTTTACAAATTTGGGCTAGAGATAAAGTTAGTCTGATTCCAGATACCGATCAACGCGGTTTTATTAATGTCGAAAGTAACGGGCCATTTGTGCACCCGTAACTTTCAATACGTGTCTTACTTGTTTAATTTCAGTATATACTAGAGGAGTAAATTCACAGTATCCATAGCAATAATTCAGTGAGCTGACTGTTTTAATTCCCCTTAACATTTACGCTTTTAGCTGTGCTTTTTATTGGCCTGAAATGGAGACTGCTGTATACATACATAATCCACATTCAACTCCGTGCATTTTTCACATATTTCGCTCGGCAACAGTATCCGCAAAAAATGTGTTGAAAAAATTACAGCCTCGGAAAGTTCCGCTTATCGAATTTATGAAGAATTTTTTGAGCGACTCGTAAAGCAATACATCCATCGACGTCGTGTGCTTGTTGTCTCCTTTGAACAGCAAAATTGGGTAGAATGTAAGTGCCTAAAAAGTGTTTTTCCTTTAAATACACATGGATATAAGTAAAATCACGTTTGAACCTATTTCAGATATAAATTATATTTCACTTTACCACTTGTGGTACAAAACAATCATATTTCCTTGAAAGGGATATACGTTTGAATACGTAGACCCTAATCACAAAAATAAAATCGGTGCAAGATGAAAAGCGTATTTTTCATGAAAAACAACGTCCTTTTCACGAACACTATAAAAGTGTCCACGACACTACATTAAATCTTGAAAGGTACGAGGGCGTGCCGAAAAGTAATGCCTCCATATTTCTTATGTGAAAGCTCTTTAAGCTTCTTGAACAAAAATAATTCATTAACATTCTACATCTTTATTCTTCACGTCTACATGTTTATTTCTCAACACAGTCACCCTGGCGAAGAACATATTTCCCCCAACGAAAGGACCAGTTTATTGATACAGACACTGTAGATTTTTTTTTTTTTTTTTTTTTTTTTTTTTTTTTTTTGACGGAGCTCAACCTGTAACTCTGATTCCACCTCTTCATCACTATCAAAATGAAATCCTCGAAGGTGTTCTTTAAGTTTTGGAAAGAGCTCAAAATCGGATGGAGCCAAATAGGGACAGTATGGGTGGTGATGATCCAAGGCGTCAGAGTGTTGCAGATGTCCCAGCGCTCGTGTTTGATCTGGCGTTGTCATGCTGAAGGACAGAGTGCTTCATGTTTATACTGACTCCTCAAATTTGAAACTCAGTTAAGGCAGGCTGTTTCTCAGACACCACCATAGTCACTTTACACATCACCATATTGCCCGCTACAGTTCGGAGCCCTCTAGCGGCAGACGGCTGCAAATATGTAGACATGGCGTGTAATGTTAATGACGTCTGTTTCATTGAAAAGCTTTAAGAGTTTTCATATAAATTTTTCAGCACGCCCTCGTATAATTTCATTATCGAATGTATATTAGAAGCAAAATCGCGATAAAGGAAATGAATTGCGGTAATTCTTGATGAAAATGATAAAAAATGAATTTAATCCGCACATACCATAAATATATTTTAAATTTCATCATATGCACCACTGACTCTCAATTTATTACAATTTCCAATGTGACAATTTCGACCTAAGGTCATTTCAGATGACTGCAGCTGCAATCAATATATTCATTAAAGTTAGACATATCACTGACAAAATACGTACTTGTTTCACAGTGCATAGATGAAAAATCTAGGTTAAAAAGTCGTAGCCAGCAATAATAAAATGAATAAAAATGATGGGGGCCATAATAGATCGTTTCAGCATTCGTCTTACTTCTACATATATAGAGTATAAAATACAACATCTCGTTGCAAGACCACATCAAAAAACGAACAATAAATGCAGTACTGTTAATTAAATTTGCCAGAATGTAACGAACGGGGGCTACATTTACATTCGTGCTTGCTGCACTTGTCAGTGGTGTACTCTGTTCCGCGCAAAACGAGCGGGAATCAGCTTTGGCATATACGTCGTGTCAGCGGGTGCTTTGAAGAAGGCACACATCTATAGCGTTTACAGAATTGGACAAATCTTTTGACAATGTTGACAGGACTACGCTGTTGAATATTTCAGAAAAAGCTGGGATAAAACACAGAAGCTAAAGGTGATTTACAACTTCTACAGAAACGAACAATCATATGAATCGAAGGGGGTGAAAGTGAAGTAGTAGTTGAGAAGGGAGTGACATACGGTTGTAGCCTATTCCGATGTTATTAAAGTTGCACATCGAACAAGCAATAAAGGAAGCCAAGGAGAAATTTAGAAAGGGAACTTATGTTCACGGAGAAAAGACAGCAAAGGACTTTGAATAGCAAAAAAATGGTTCAAATGGCTCTGAGCACTATGGGACTTAACATCTATGGTCATCAGTCCCCTAGAACTTAGAACTACTTAAACCTAACTAACCTAAGGACATCACACAACAACCAGTCATCACGAGGCAGAGAAAATCCCTGACCCCGCCGGGAATCGAACCCGGGAACCCGGGCGCGGGAACTTTGAATAGCAGTTGAAAGGAATGGATAGTGACTTGGATGGAGGATATAAGATAAACATCAACAAAAGCGAAACAACAGTAATCGAATTAAATCAGTCGATAATAAGCAGAATAGATTAGGTAATGAGACACTAGAAGTATTAGGCTAGTTTTGCTATTTTTGCAGTAAAATAGCTGACGATTACCGAATTAGAGAGGATATACAGTGAAGATTGGCAGTTGTAATAGAAGTATTTATGAAAAAGACAAATATGTTAGCATCTAATATAAGTTGAAGTGTTACAGAGTCTTTCTGAATGTATTTGTGTGACGTGTAGCCTTGTGCGAAATTGATATGTGGATGATTAGTAGCGCTATAAGAAAAAAAAAAGTTTTCAAATACGGTGCTACAGAAGAATGCTGAAGATTGTATTGGTAAATCAATGTAGTAATGTGGAGGTAGGGAATCGAATTCTGAAGAAAATAGTTGTTTGGCGCTACTTAATTAGGAGAAGATGTCGGTTGATAGTAAACATCCAATTCTGAAGAAATACTCAGTTTGGCAGTGGAGGAAAGTGTGACGGCTACAAATTGTGGAGCGAGCGAAATCTATGCATCAATGGAGTAAGCAGAATCAAATGTACGCTGCGGTAGTTACTTGGAGATGAAGAGACTTACAGAGCAAAGACAGCGTGGAGAGCTGTCTTCGGATTGAAGACCACAACAACAGGTTACAGAAATCTGCGATATATTGTAGCTGATTTTCAGGCTTACAATGATGCTATACTGTCCGTGATGTTATTTTGCTGTATCGATCAGTCAAACTGGTAGCAGCTTTGTTTTTCCTTTTTTACTTAAGTAGGCATCGTGTGTTTCGGAAACTTGTCTGTGGCTATCCGGACATGAATTTGAAGTATATTTCTTCTGAATGTGGATCCTGTCCTTCAGGCACTTCATCATGTTGCTCTTTTGTATTAGGGAGTCTAAAACAGAAATCACCTGGAATCTTCTTCCCATTCACTTCAAAAGCTAACACTTTCAGATCTCAGTTCATTAATTTTTAGAGTTACGTACGCCATTTACAATGTGGGCATCAATTTCAATGAAGCCTAACTGCGAAAGCTACACGACGACCCACACGTGCAGTAAGTTATAGAATCCAGAGTCTAGGAAAAAGTGCTCTGCAACCCCATGACGTTTCAATTGTCAAACATCCGTACATTCACCTGGTTTACAGGGTCGCTGTCTGATCACAAACGTGGCGACTACGTTGTCAGGTAGTCCGTAGGATCATACTGACACGCTGATTAAATTACGCCTTTAAGATTTATTGGAATTCAATGACGGGAAAAGATGGTTAAAGATATTTAAGGACAAAAGACTGGAGACTTCTGAATACGAGGAATTTTGTAATATAAATTATGAATTTAAGAGGCAGGAAAACTTTTCTGAAGGTACTTGGGTGGAGTGTAGCCTAGTACAGAAGTGAAGCACACAGTAGGACGGTAGCAACTTTTTAAATGGGATTTTCTAGAATAATACTGAAGATTGGATGAGTAGCTAGGGTAACTAATTGAGAGGTATTAAATATAATTGGGGAGAAACCAATTTAAGGCCCATCTTGAAAAAAGAATGGATCAGTCGAAATCACATAGTGAGAGTATACTAAACAAATTCACAAATGTATATCTTTTGCTACAGTTGAGAAGTAATGAAGATGATTCCACGGGGTAGACTAGACAGAAGCTACTTCTTCGTATTGAAGGCTACTACCGCCACCCCTATCATCACCACCACAACAACAAAAGCAGATAAGTGTTTCCATTAAAAAATAAAATAAAATAACTGTAGTTTAAGTTCTCCTGTAGTTCTTCCCGATGCTCTAGTCGTAACGATATTATACGGCATGCCACGCATCTACAAAAGGAAAAGAAAAAAACAGTGACTGTCAGTTTGATGATTCAGAATTGTATTGTTGTTCAGCCTCCTAATCAGAAACGGCTTTCTTCATGCCTTCACAATGACCCCTTTTCTTGCGTTGTGTGATAATTGTGTCCTGAATGTTATGTGTATATTGTGACAGTTTCTAAGACTATAACTTCTAACTGTAGAGCTTGTATACTGTGGCATGTACAAAATATGAATACAACGTTTTGAGTATGAAACGTGTCTTTACAACACTATGACTATGCAAGGTGTAACGGGTATAAGTGGTACCTGAATGTATACACATATCAGTGTATTTGCGGTTTTTCTCTGCGTCCAATAGTCATCCCACATATACGCCAAATATTTTACTATCTAATGTTTTCTTTAAGACCATAGCTTTAGCATTAATTGGACTACACCTGTCATTATAGACTAATCTTTCGTGTACATGCGCTCCCACTTCAACACCTGCCTCGATGGCCGCTGTGACCGAGCTATTCTAGGCGCTTCAGTCCGGAACCGCGCTGCTGCTACGGTCGCAGGTTCGAATCCTGCCTCGGGCATGGATGTGTGTGATCTCTTTAGGTAAAGTAGTTCTCAGTCTAGGGGACTGATGGCGTCAAATGTTAACTCTCATAGTGCTTAGAGCCATTTGAATTTT
This sequence comes from Schistocerca gregaria, assembly GCF_023897955.1. NCBI lineage: Eukaryota > Metazoa > Arthropoda > Insecta > Orthoptera > Acrididae > Schistocerca > Schistocerca gregaria. Next base: position 826,868,486 of record NC_064922.1, read on the forward strand.
TTTCAACACCTGACAGGACGCCCAGTGGAAAATAAACATTAATGGCATCTTCTTGCCACATTTACTTGGAGATACTAACCAACCTAAAAACACACAAATTAAAATAGCTATAACTATTAGTATGAAAAATGACGTAAATACTGATGTAATGTTGTTCAGTACACCGTCCTCAGTGAATAATAGAAACATCTGCATTTATACCCTTTACTTCCTGTATAAAGATACAGAAATTTCTGAAAATAACTAAAAAAAGGTAATAGTAAACATTAAGTAACCCCTGTGACTGATATCTTCCAAACAATCAAGGCTGTGATATTATTAACTGATGTATAGAGCAAACATATACGGTTACTGTTACTAACTAGGATCTATGTAGCAAAGTGTAAATGTTCACAATTCTCTGACTACTCAGTATCAAGCTTCATTACGACGCTAATAATCATGCTTCACATCACGCGATAGTGCGATGCGTGTCAACATGTCATTAGGTTTTCAATCACGAAGCGAAGTTATGAAGGTTCGGAATTAAGTAAATCAAAAGTTTTTTTTCAATTACGTGCCTGTAAACGTCTGGCTGTTGAAAGACAAGTAAGCATTTGAAAATTTAAATATATCTCTGTTAAACAGTGTTGGATTAACAATCGCTGTGATAAAAGCCTGTAAATATAAAACATTGTTAGTAAATCAGACAAATTTAACTGGGTCAATTTCAGCATTAAGTTTATTTAAAAGGATGTGGAATATTTTCTCTGAATACACCCATAATAATCGTGAAGCAGTCGTCCAGATATTTTGATCACCAAGAATCGAATTCATACGTTACAACACGCGATACCAAATTCTTCCGTGGCCGAAGCGCTCATATATTTGTAATCGCGGTTAACGCAAATGTACAGCCGAATATTACCTCATTTAGCGAACTCCGTCTAGAACAGACCGATATTCCGAAAGTAAAATTTTCACACCATCGCTTACAACCATACATGGCGAAGTAAAGCTGACGTCCAACAAGAAGAAAGAGAGCCCCCAGTCTTATATCTACCGGAAACAGCGTGAATTCTGGTAGTCCAAAGAGATATTCTAAACACACGTACTCAGCAACTAAGCCCCCTGTGGCAAAGGTTACAGAAACTGCTGGCACTCCTCCTAACACAGCCACCTTAGATCGCCCTTGATTCACTGATTAAGAATTCCACAGAATGATTCTTGTTAAACGAGATGGTAGAGAACATTCAAGTAATTCTTTTACTTTCAAGTGCAGAAGCAGTTGAAACGTAAACAGATGTTGTATAAAGGCAAAGTTATAGATTCAATAATAGTAAAACAGAATGAATAAGCATTGTCTATGAAGATAAATAAAACCATGTCGACTGCAATTAATAAGTTTATCTTACAGAGGCCAAAACATAAAAAAGAAAGTAAATTTAAACTATGTGTAGTGTGGCGTCATGTCTGTGTTTCATAGTGATGAGAGTAGCGGGAGAGGGTGAAACCTGGTGCCGGCACATACCCTATTCTTCTGGAATAGCACCAAGATGGCCGCCGAGCTAAACATCCCCGTACGACGGATGGATTACTATCAAGAGCGTCATATTCCCTCAGTCCACGGGACGCTGCAGGAAGGCTTGGAATGTAACCCACAATACTGGCACAAAATCTGGTGCTCAGGAATCCTTAGTCACTAACACTGCTCCCTTTTCCGGGCAAATACTGGCGGAGGAATTTTTTTCCGCCCTAGGTTTCGAGCCTACATGCCTCAATAGCCTCGTATAGGTTGGAGGCTTAGCAAATCACGTAGATGAGTACTCTCGCAAAGACAATTTCAAGGAAAAATAATTACATTTACTCTAGTAGAGTACACGATCTGAACAGTAGATCCTGAAGTAAATTAAGTGAAAGTAAATTAACTGAAAACTCAGTGTCGCAATTAAGTATTAATTCGTATTTGTTGCAGCACATGGTTTATACATGGTGGTCCATTGATAGTGATCGGGCCAAATATCTCAAGAAATAAGCATCAAACGAAAAAACTATAAAGAACGAAACTCGTCTAGCTTGAAGGGGGAAACCAGATGGCGCTATGGTTCGCCCGCTAGATGGCGTTGCCATAGGTCGAACGGATATCAACAGCGTTTTTTTTTTTTTAAATAGGAACCCCCATTTTTTATTACATATTCGTGTAGTACGTAAAGAAATAAGAATTTTTTTAGTTGGACCACTTTCTCTCTTTGTGATAGATGGCGCTATGGCGCTGTAATAGTCAAAAACGTATAAGTACGCGGTCTCAAGTAACATTTCGTCAGTGCGGACGATATTTGCTTCGCGATACGTTACCCGTGTTAAAATGGACCATTTACCAACTGCGGAAAAGTCGATATCGTGTTATGTATGGCTAATGTGATTAAAATGCCCAACGGGCGTGTGCTATGTATGCTACTCGGTATCCTGGACGACATCATCCAACTGTCTGGACCGTTCGCCGGATAATTACATTATTTAACGGAACAGGAAGTGTTGAGACACATGTGAAACGTCAACGCCGACCTGAAACAAATGATGATGCCCAAGTAAGTGTTTTAGCTCCTGTAGTGGCTAATCCGCACATTAGTAGCAGACAAACTGCGCGAGAATCGTGGATCTCAAAAACGTCGGTGCTGAGAATGGTACATCAACATCGATTGCACCCGTACCATGTTTCTATGCACCAGGAATTGCATGACAACGACTTAGAACGTCATGTGCAGTTCTGCCACTGGGCACAAGAGACATTACGGACGATGGCATATTATTTGCTCGCGTTATATTTAGCGACGAAGCGTCATTCACCAACAGCGGTAACGTAAACCTGCTTAATATGCACTACTGGGCAATGGAAAATCCACGATGGCTGCGGCAAGTGGAACATCAGCGACCTTGGCAGGTTAATGTATGGTGCGGCATTATGGGAGGAAGGATAATTGGCCCCCACTTTATCGATGGCAGTCTAAATGGTGCAATATATGCTGATTTCCTTCGTAATGTTCTACTGATGTTACTACAAGATGTCTCACTGCATGACTGAATCGCGATGTACTTCCAACATGATGGATGTCCGGCACATAGCTCGCGTCCGGTTGAAGCGGTATTGAATAGCATATTTCGTGACAGGGGGATTGGCCCGCACGTTCACTGGATCTGACGTCCCCGGAATTCTTTCGGTGGGGAAAGTTGAGGGATATTTGATATCGTGATCCACCGACAACACCTGACAACATGCGTCATCGCATTGTCAATGCATGTGCGAACATTACGGAAGGCGAATTACTCGCTGTTGAGAGGAATCTCGTTACACGTATTGCCAAAGGCATTGAGGTTGACAGACATCGTTTTGAGCATTTATTGCATTAATATGTTATTTACAGGTAATCACGCTGTAACAGCATGCGTTCTCAGAAATGATAAGTTCACAAAGGTACATGTATCACATTGGAACAACCGAAATAAAATGTTCAAACGTACCTACGTTCTGTATTTTAATTAAAAAAACCTTCCTGTTACCTTCTGTTTGTCTAAAATTGTGAGCCCTATGTTTGTGACTATTACAGCGCCATCTATCACAAAGCGAAAAAAGTGGTCCAAGTAAAACATCTTTTTTCTTTATGTACTACACGAATATGTAATGAAAAATTGGGGTTCCTATTTAAAAAACGCAGTTGATATCTGTTTGACCTATGGCAGCTCCATGTAGCGGGCCAACCATAGTGCCATCTGGTTTCCCTTTTCAAGCTAGATAAGTTTCGTTTTTTTTTTTGTAGTTTTCTCGTTTGACGCTTATTTCGTGAGATATTTGGCTCGGTCACGATCAGTGGACCACACTGTATAAGAGCAATGGCGAGAGATTTCTACGTTACGATATCGTCTACGACTGCCTGACAGACATATTTTCTTTCAGCAGCAATATGAAACTGTAATGTCCATTGGTGGCTAAGGTACCGCTTTTAATGAAACATGCCTAAGCTCGCTTTCAACATACCATTTGCCAAGTGATTCCGGTTCCGAAGAAATGCCTTCTGATTAACTAGTGCGTTTGTCAGAAATGAGGACTCATTCGATATAAGCGTGGACTCAATGGTGAGATAAACATTTAAACGTCTGGATTAAACCCAGAATTACACTGTTCTACTTCGTAGGCGAATCAAACTGAATTACGAATTGTCAGTCTTTAGCGGAGTAGCGGACAGTGGTTGTCAAATAATTCAGTAACGCTTCCACCTCAAATCAGAAGGCGAGCAGCCTTAGTACCTCCTCAAAGGCTGTGTTTTGCCTTGCGTCCAACTAGAGCATCCGGATGTTTGCATATGTATGAGGCCCTGCCCTGTACGGACAAGGCAAGAAGCGAGATTGAGCGTCTTCCCAGAGCTGTGACAACGGCCGCACGGCTGAAATTAGGTCAGGGAGAGAGCGAGCACCTGGCGCATCGCTGCAACTACAGCCCTTGAACAAATTGGAAAGCGATATTTTTCACCAGTTTTGAGAAGTTCTGATCTATTTGTTTATAGCTGCAGCGTTTGAATCACATGACGTCGCATTCAGTTCTGGAGGAGACAGCAAACGCAGGTATCGGTCTTCAACTATACTGATACATTTGTAGTAACATTGGCCTAACATAAGGTCAGTGATTATATATACAGAGTGTAACAGGCATTGGTTATGTTGGTTGTTTTTTCTTTGAGTCGAACAGTCTTTCCACAAACACGTCAGATCATTTGCTGCCTGATGTAACTGCACCAGCAAGTGCACCAGCAGTTGGTAGACTAACTGTTTTACGTCCACGTAGCACACTTTAACACTTGAACTGCAGCTCGGAGGAAAATAAGTATTAATGGCATGCTCTTGCCACATATACTTGCAGATACTGTTGTTGTTGTTGTGGTCTTCAGTCCTGAGACTGGTTTGATGCAGCTTTCCATGTTACTCTATCCTGTGCAAGCATCTTCATCTCCCAGTACTTCCTGCAACCTACAACCTTCTGAATCTGCTTAGTGTATTCATCTCTTGGTCTCCTTCTACGATTTTTATCCTCCATGCTGCCCTCCAATGTTAAATTTATGATCCCTTGATGCCTCAAAACATGTCCAACCAACCGGCCCCTTCTTCTTGTCAAGTTGTGCCACAAACTCCTCTTCTCCCCAATTCTATTCAGTACGTACTCATTAGTTAGGTGATCTACCCATCTAACCTTCAGCATTCTTCTGTAGCACCACATTTCGAAAGCTTCTATTCTCTTCTTGTCCAAACTATTTATCGTCCATGTTTCACTTCCATACATGGCTACACATCATACAAATACTCTCAGAAACGACTTCATGACACTTAAATCTATACTCGATGTTAACAAATTTCTCTTTTTCAGAAACGCTTTCCTTGCCATTGGCAGTCTACATTTTATATCCGCTCTACTTCGATAATCATCAGTTATGTTGCTCCCCAAGAAGCAAGACACCTTTACTACTTTAAGTGTCTTATTTCCTAATCTAATTCCTTTATCATCATCTGACTTAATTCGACTACATTCCATTATCCTCGTTTTGCTTTTGTTGATGTTCATATTATATCCTCCTTTCAAGACACTGTCCATTCCGTTCAACTGTTCTTCCTAGTCCTTTGCTGTCTCTGACAGAATTACAATGTCATCGGCAAACCTCAATGTTTTTATTTCTTCTCCATATATTTTAATACCTGCTCCGAATTTTTCTTTTGTTTCCTTTACTACTTGCTCAATATATAGATTGAATAACATCGGAGAGAGGCTACAACCCTGTCTCACCCCCTTCCCAACCACTGCTTCCCTTTCATGTCCCTCGATCCCTATAACAGCCATCTGGTTTCTGTACAATTTGTACCTTTCGCTCCCTGTGTTTAATCCCTGCCACGTTTAGAAGAGAGTATTCCAGTCAACACTGTCAAAAGCTTTCTCTAAGTCTACAAATGCTAGAAACGTAGGTTTGCCTCGCCTTAATATTTCTTCTAAAATACGTCGTAAGGTCAATATTGCTCACGTGTTCCAATATTTATACGGAATCCAAACTGATCTTCCCCGAGATCGCCTTTTACCAGTTTTTTCATTCGTCTGTATAGAAATCGCGTTAGTATATTGCAGCTGTGACTTATTATACCGTTAGTTCGGTAATTTTCATATCTGTCCACACCTGATTTCTTTGGGATTGGAAGTATTATATTCTTCTTGAAGTCTGAGGGTATTTCGCCTGTCTCATACATCTTGCTCACCAGATGGTTGAGTTTTGTCAGGACTGGCTCTCCCAAGGCCGCCAGTAGTTCTAATGGAATTTTGTCTACTCCTGGGGCCTTGTTTCGTCTCAGGTCTTTCAGTGTTCTGTCAATCGCTTCACGAGTATCCTGTCTCCCATTTCATCTTCATCTACATCCTGTTCCATTTCCATAATATTGTCCTCAAGTACATTGCCCTTGCATAGATCCTCTATATGCTCCTTCCACCTTTCTGCTATCCCTTTTTTGCTTAGAATTGGGTTTCCATCTCAGTGCTTAATATTCATGCATGTGGCTCTCTTTTCTCCAAAGGTCTCTTTAATTTTCCTGAAGGCAGTGTCTACCTTACCCCTAGTCCTCTAACCATCCCTGCTTAGCCATTTTGCACTTCCTGCCGCACTCATTTTGGAGACATTTGTATTCCTTTATGCCTGCTTCATTTACTGCATTTTTGTATTTTCTCCTTTTATCAATTAAATTCAATATTTCTTCTGTTACCCAAGGATTTCTGCTAGCCCTCGCCTTTTTACCTACTTGATCCCCTGCTGCCTTCACTGCATCAACCCTCAGAGATACCGATTCTTCTACTACTGTATTCCTTTCCCCCATTCGTGTCAGTTGTACCCTTATGCTCTACCTGAAACTCTGTACTACCTCTGGTTTAGTCTGTTTATCCAAGTCCCATCTGCTTAAATTCCCACCTTTTTGTAGTTTCTTCAGTTTTTATCTACAGTTCATAACCAATAGATTGTGGTCAGAGTCCACATCTGCCCCTGGAAATGTCTTACAATTTCATACCTGGTTCCTAAATCTCTGTCTTAACATTACATATTCTATCTGATACCTTCTAGTATCTCCAGGATTCTTCGATGTATAGAACCTTCTTTTATGATTCTTGATTAAGTAATGATCTGTGCAAAATTCTACCAGATGGCTTCCTCTTTCATTTCTTACCCCCAATTCATATTCACCTACTATGTTTCCTTCTTTCCCTTTTCCTACTCTCGAATTCCAGTCATCCATGAATATTAAATTTTCGTCTCCCTTCACTACCTGAATAATTTCTTTTATCTCATACATTTCATCAATTTCTTCATAATCTGCAGAGCTAGTTGGCATATAAACTGTACTACTGTAGTAGGCGTGGGCTTCGTGTCTATCTTTCCACAATAATGCGTTCACTATGCTGTTTGTAGTAGCTTATCCGCACTCCTATTTTTTTTATTCATTATTAAATCTACATCTGCATTACCCCTATTTGATTTTTTATTTATAACCCTGTATTCACCTGACCAAAAGTCTTGCTCCTCCTGCCACCGAACTTCACTAATTCCCACTATAACCTTAACCTCTCCATTTCCCTTTTTAAATTTTCTAACGTAGCTGCCCGATTAAGGGATCTGACATTCCACGCTCCGATCCGTAGCGCGCCAGTTTTCTTTCTCCCGATAACGACGTCCTCTTGAGTAGTTCCCACCCGGAGATCCGAATGAAGGACTATTTTACCTCCGGAATATTTTATCCAAGAGGACGCCATCATTTTAGCTTACAGTAAAGCTGCATGTCCTCGGGAAAGTTACGGCTGTAGTTTCCCCTTGCTTTCAGCCATTCGCAGTACCAGCATAGCAAGGCCGTTTTGGTTAGTGTTAAAAAGCTAGATCAGTCAATCATCCAGACTGTTGCCCCTGCAACTACTGAAAAGGCTGCTGCCCCTCTTCAGGAGCCTCATATTTGTCTGGCCTCTCAACAGATATCGATCCGTTGTGGTTGCACCAACGGTACGGTCATCTGTATCGCTGACGCACGCAAGCCTCACCACCTACGGCAAGGTCCATGGTTCATGGGGGTCTACTTATTAGTCTGATGTAATGTTGCTCAGTACTCCATATTCATTCACCAATAGAAATATCAGTTATTACACTCATTACCTCCACCATTTGGGTTCATGCAACTCACAAAACCTTCAAATATTATTGAAACGTGTTTAAGTATATTCTCTGGCTCGCTATGCGCAATCTGTTAGTCCAGCAAGAAAAATTAACAGGACCTTTTTGTGGCACATTTAATGTAGTTGAATTCGCTACTGGGATACGCTCTCGCTAGAGGCCGTAGTTTCCGAATTATCGAAGAAAATAGTAGAAAAATGACCTTCATACGGGTTCCTCTTGAATAACTCTAAAACCGCGGACTCGAGCTAAAATTTAACCCAGTACAAAATTTAAATACCTGTTGTGTTTTTTTTTTTATTTTTTGTTTTCTTGTACAGTGTCAAGCGGAGTCACAATTAAATCTGGTGGCATGGAGAAGCGAAACTGAAGACTAAGGAAAGGAGCGCGACGAATAGCACAGAAGTAAAGAAAACGTGAAGATAACGAACGCGCAGCAATTGAAGTATGTTCGAATCGAAACAGAAAATCAGATGAACAACGACAGTTTAAAAGGAAAGAAGAAGAAAAAGAATAAACACTCTACGAGCAATAATTGCTATTTGAGACTGGCGACGTTCAGTTATGATTCGATGAAAGCACAGACAACGTCCAAGCATAATCATAGAAAGATGGGCTACTTATGTCGGCATTGTGGAAGGAAGTAATATGGTATACAAGGAAAGGTTGTAATAAAATTGGGGAAAATGTTGCGGTGTTAATATAGAATGAAATCTTATATTAATAATAATAAAAAAATATTTTCATTTAGTGGCGGTCCATACTTCCAGAAGACAGCTCAGCTGAGCGCACTGTACATAATTGTAATTACCACGACCACCACCACCGCCGCCGCCGCCACCAGCACCACCACCACGATCACGATCACCACGACGATGACGACGACGACCACCACCATCACTACCACCACCTAGTACAATACTCAAGCGAACAGGAGGGTAAAGTGAAATTTAAATCCCTAGTATAATGTTGCTGTTGCATATTAATGCATAATTTGAAATACTGTTAGTGAAATGTCAATTGGAACCACCGAATAGATTCGACTGTAGGCGTCTTAAAGCGGTCGTATCTCGATTGCTCATTGAAATGGATGATCTGGGATGCAGTGCCATTTTCACGGTCCATCGAAAAGCAAAATTTATTTGGAGTCAATGAGGAGTCGATCTTTTAATAAATAGCAATTAGAAAGTGTCCAGGTGAATTCAAAAGTTGGCCTTTATTTGTTGAAGATGATTCACGTGAAGGTGTCTCATAAATGCGACCACTGACGAAAAGATCAAGAAAATGATCAGCGGAGGATTATAGATCAGAGGTGTACGAAATAGGTAACGTTATAGGTGTATTAGATGAGGGAGCACACTGTTTTATACACAGTGCGTCGTCCAAGAAGGCCAGGGGCAGCAGCGAGTGAGGAGGTGCAGCAGTTAGCAGACTGGACTACGGTTCAAACCCGCGTCCGCCTATCTCGATTTTAAGTTTTCCTTGATTTCCCTACATCGCTTCAGGCAAATGCCGGGATGGTTCCTTTGAAAGGGCACGGCCGATTCCTTCCGTATCCTTCCGTAAGCCAATGGGACCGATGACCTAGCAATTTGGTCTCCTCTCCCAAGTATTGTCAGCATGGGGTTAAAAATGCTTTACCTCGTGAAGAGATGAAATACCTTTTAAGTAATCGTAATAAATACCATGTACCATAAAGTGGGCTCTCTGTGCTTTCAAGTCCGTCGGAAAATTCCTCTGATGGACTGTGAAAACATGCCTTCTTATTTGTTAGTTGAGTTTCTCCGTCCTTGGAAGTCCGGCTGTGTTATAGCCTCCGAGAGCTGCAAACACTTTCACGTCACTGGTTTATTATTCGCGAAGCCTGTCGGTGCTTTCACCATCATTTTCAAAACGTCACGATCACTTTGCGCAAGTGACTGTCGCACGTCCGGCCGTCGTGGCGGTGGCAAGGTCGCGTCCTGACATGGCATCAACGCCTCCGGAGGCACACAGCCCAGCGCCTGTGACACGTGACAGCATAATGGCCCGCAGAGCACATCGTGCAAGCAAACATGATGACGGCCGAACACAAGATAACTTGAAAGTCCAGACCAGTTTCTCGTGTGTGGTAGAGTTGAGCTGGAGAAACCGCACATATCATTATGACAACATTAACGCACATTTGAAGAATTCGACTGCAAACAGTTTTAAGGACCAGTTGATGAGAAACAGGATTATTGCAAGTAAAAGATACTACATGATGTGCCTTACTCATATTAGTTGACAGTTCTATCCCAAATTTCAAATTCTCGCTAATGATGTACGGAACTAAATAGGATTAAGTGCCAAAAAAGCCACTAGCAACTATATATGCGATGTACGTTCTACTAAAATGCTTTCTAGGGACGATTGACACGAATCTGAAGATGATTTGGATAACTACGACTTAGATAAATATCATAAATACGTTCTTTAACGCAAATGCGTTTCAGAAGTTACCGCTAATTAGATAAACGTGAATATTTATTTAAGCAAGTAAACAATGCACCGTCCCTGCCTTCCGCGCGCGATTAGCCGAGCGGTCTATGTCGCTGCAGTCATGGACCGCGCGGCTGGTCCCGGCGGAGGTGCGAGTCCTCCTTCGGGCATGGGTGTGTGTGTTTGTCCTTAGGATAATTTAGGTTAAGTAGTGTGTAAGCCTAGGGACTGATGACCTTAGCAGATAAGTCTCATAAGATTTCACACACATCCCTGCCCCTCACCACTGTACTGTATTGAACTGGGGATCCAGAAACGACGGAGAGGCTTGGTCCTCGAGGTAGCCCTCAGTGGTTCACAGCCCCACAACAGGCTTCCGCAGTCCACTTCACCCCACCGCCGCCACACACTGAACCCAGGGTCATTGTGCGTGTCAGCCCCCAGTCGACCGTTCCCTGGGGACGTCTTACACCAGGCGAGTGTAACCCCAAATGTTTGAGTGGTAGAGTAATTATGGCGTCCGCGTATGTGGAGACAGTGTTTGCACGGCAATCGCTGACAGTTTAACTGAGACAGAATAAGGAGAACCAGCACGCATTCGACGAGGCAGACGGAAAATCGCCTTAAAAACCATTCATAGACTGCCCGGCACACCGGACCTAGACACCACTCCGCCGGACGGATACGTGCCGGGGACCGGCGTGCTCTTCCCTCCTGGAAAGCAGTGCGTTAGACCTCACGGCTAACCGGGCGCCCCCCTCCCCCCTCACCATAGATTACGCTAATTCACGTGGTGGGGTGATGGGAGAAATGTTAAGAACCATCCTTAAGATTTTTATGTCCTGTAGCAAAATGCTTGCTACTATTAATTTTATATTTTATTATCATTCATTATTTAAAAAACTGTCCGCAGCTCCTGGTCTTGCGGTAGCGTTCTCGCTTGCCGCGAACGGGGTCCCGGGTTCGATTCTTAGCGGGGTCTGTGATTTTCTCTGCCTAGTGATGACTGGGTGTTGTGTGTTCTTCATTATCATTTCATCATCATTGACTCGTCAGTTGTCGAAGGGCGTCAACTAAAGAGGACTTGCAATACGGCAGCTGAACTTCCCCGCATGGGGCCTCCCGGCCGACAATGCCATACGATCATTTCATTTTAAAAACTGTTAATGCAAATCTTTGTGTCAAAACCTGAAACAATTTGGACTTTTCAAATTTGTGTTTTTGAGAAATCTCAAAGATTTTCTTAATTCGTGTAGCAAGTACACATGGATAAGTCGATGTTAACAGAATGGTAAGTGCAGTTGGCAAGTAAACAATGTTAACTACCAATTGACAAGTTTTTATGAATAAAATTTTGGGTAGAACTGACCTTAAAAATCTGTCGTTACTGTAGACTGGTTCGTAAACGATGACTTCGCAGATTTAAAAAATCACAGTCCCTGTACTTGAAATGTCTTTTACCTCAAATAATATAGCAACTTTACTCCGCTGTATTTCCAAACAACTAACTTGTGCCTTGTCGTTGTTTACAGTCGAGGTCATCATTTAGTGTTACAACAACGTATTTCGCAAAATAGAAAAAAATCTCTTCTTATAGCCACCATCTTTTTTTTTTCACTGCGTTTGTTCCATATTCTGTGTGTATCTACTAATTTATTCCTGAAAATACACAGTAAATTTCTTATGCATTCCTTCGCTGTAATTTTGTTAGGCCTAAACTCGTGTGCAGACCAAGATTTCGTCACTGACAGAACCTTTGCTCTGGTTTCTCTTAATATTTGTAACAAACGTAATGATTAACTAGATTAAAAAGACAGTAAATATTGACATCACGCAGTAAACAAGTTTTGTAAACCATAAGTATCACTGACTTTTATTTACAAAAACTCATAGAAAAATGCCAGCCCTTAACACAGGAGTAAGACGAAGGAAGGACACAGTTTTGCGGACGTAGGAACTGCTGTTTAGAACGAGTGGAGTTGATAAGAGCCCATAAGACACACACACACACAGTACATTCGGCCTCCCATTTATTCTGTATGAAATCACCACCACTGAAGTGTTCAGAGAAACACAGTACTTACCGAAACTGCTAACTGAACATATTGATTTGGTGCCTAGTGAATTTCTGGCCTGTCTGACAAATTTCTGTCCTTTTTTTATTTTGGGAGTCTTTCGAATATAAAGTGAATTTCAGAGTGTACTGGCAGTTCTGGTAGGCGCCCTGATCGCTGAGGTTCTTATGTTTTAATTTTTTCTTTTCTGTCCGACTAGTCAGTCCCTGAATTTTGTCGGTATTGCAATGCCACAAACTGAGTGCAATATTGTGTAGCATTACATATTGCATATTAATTTCCAATGACATTTTTCTCCACCGGATAGCGGTCATGAGACATATGCGAGGTGGTTAGAAACAGCCTGAATATCTTGTAAGTGTGTTGCATGGTATTTTATCGCAAAAATCACTGTTTATGAGAAAATTCGATGCACTGCTTCGCATCCGAGTTAGAGTCGAAGTTAGCCAATTAGGCCAAAGCTCAATCAAATTCAAGTGGCCCGCCAGACGTGGTGTTGCCAAACCTTTTGTTCGATTCATTTTCTAAAACCGAACACGACAGCAACACATAAATTGGGTATGGGACGGCAGTAAGGATCGAAAGCGAACGAAAGCCTGAGGATTCTCGTGCGCAGTCATCTATACTAATTGCATCTGTCAGGCCGCTTGAATTTGCGCGCTTTTCTATGCTAATCAACTCTAAAACTGCGCAACGTATAGAATTTTTTTCTTAACAATTATTTCTCGGCACAGCCTATCCTGCAACACTCTTACAATCTTCGCAGACTGTTTATGGCCACCTTGTGTAGAGTAGGCTTCTATTGTAGCTGTTGCCGGCTACAATTCTCTTATTTACTTTTATCTCTAATGTTGTACGCTTTTCATATCTGAAAGCACACATATGTATTTTAGATCAATACCTTTTAACACGTAACTTTTTTTCCCATTTGCTGGCGACTACATTTTATGTCATCCTTGTGTTGTAGTGGTGTTTATATATTAAATTCACTGTCTTTGGGCATTACCGGTGTGTGTTTTGGCTCCATTCACACCTATGTTCCGATGTGCAGACTAGACATATATTTAAGTTACGACTTATCTTTGATTTGGCACATTTCGTGCTCATATCAGATATATTTTTCGAGGTTGTAGCCGTCGACTATGAAGTTCCGTCTATAGCTCACACTAATAGATGTTTTTTTCCAGTTCGCTGTATGTTGCTGTGTTCCAGTTTGTGGGCTCCCAATTGGTGGGTGGACCATGTGGGCGCAGCTTGTCCGCTAAAACTACTTTTGTTCAGCTTTATTTGCGAACACGTTGTTTTTAATTACCAGTGGCATTGTATAATAGCACAGTTAATTTTTGTAACATAGCATTATATTTTTAATGTCTCCTCCCTCGCTACAATTTCTTCATTCTCTTTACATTTTATTGAACAGCGGCTCATGAATAGAATAGGTGAGACAAGTAGCACTGATTTATGTCCGACGGCATTCGCTCATTTCATAGCATGTAACTGTACACGTTATGCACTCCGGCTTAAAGGGTGGATTGCGTAGGGCCAGTGTGTGCCCTTGGAAGTTTAACAAGTTGCAGACTTTTCGTTTTAGTGGTCGATTTTATTGTGCTAGGCCGGCGCAAAAGTTCGAAGCGTTCATCCATAAACACAGCAGATACACACAAGAGAGACTTTACTCATCAATAATGTAGTCTCCTTCGCTATTTATAATAGTCTGCCGACGTAAGGGTAACTTTTCGGTTCCGCCGATATACAAATCACGTGGGTTTTCTCGTCGAGTCATGTTCAGGGGATACTTTCATCCGGAAAGAAAGTATCTTGAAGATTGCTGGTTAGAGAGCGGTAAAAGTGAATATCTGAGAGCGCAAGATAAGGCGAGTAAGGTGGGTGCGGATTGACTTCCCAACCCAAAACCTCTAAAGTGGTTTTTGTAAGTATAGTAGAATGCTGGCGGGCGTTATCGTGGACTAGCATCACTTCACGCAGTCTTCCCGATCATTATTCTTGGACTGCTTTCGCATGACGTCTCAGTTGTTGATAATAAATGTCATCAGTGATAGTTACCCTTTGGGGAAGCTATTCGTAGCATACTACACCATCGCTGTTCCACCAGATGCATAACATTATCCTTTGTGTATACGCACAGCTCTTTGAACGGATAGATGCTGCTTTGTTTGGGCTTTTCGACTGGGCTCCATAACAAATAAAATTTACAGAGTACATCGAGAAACTTTAAAGGAGAGCAGAACTTTATGTAATGGAGGAGTAGGGCAAAGTATCACTGACATAATACAGGATTTGGGGTGTACATCGTAAAAAAAGTCGTTTTTTGTTACGAAGGGATCACCAAAGATTTCATCAGAATGCGAAAATATTTTGCTGGCGCCGAACTACATGAGGAGAAACTATCATCATAATAAAATAACGGAAACAATAGCACGCAGGAAATAATGTATGTGTTCGTTTTTTCTTTGCTCTGATCGAGAGTGGAAATTGTGAAGGTCGTCTCTCTTCCAGGCTCTGGCGTAAAGGTACCATTTCTCGTTACCAGTAACGATACGGAATAGGAATGATCGGTGTTGTTTACGAGCAACTGATGAGCAAGCAAATACGCACATACGGTCACACGCAAATTTTTGTGACTGTGGCTTAGAGCATGCGGTACCCACAACCCGATTCTGGAACCTTCACCAATGCATCCAAATCTTGCACGATGGTAGAACGATCACTGTTCTTTACGTTTTCCAGTTCTAGGGTACACTGACGTGAATCATTACAGTTTAACGGGTTTAAACGATCTTCGTCAAATCCCGAAGGTCTAGCTGAACGCGCAGTCACTGTTGTCAAAACGATCCTCTTTAAAACGAAACCACCATCTTGTTGCCGTGCTTTGTCCAATATGTTTATCCTAATACCCAGTGCAAGTGTTTCTGGCTGCCTCCGCTGCTGTCATCCTTCTACTGAATTCAAACAGAAGAGCATGTACAAATTGTCCCGATTTCTCCATTTTCTCGCGTCCAAAGCTCGACTCACCATCTCCAAATAAAATCACGATATGTAACTCAAAATATTTATGAATTATTTATGAATAATAGCTAGCTACACTGCAATGTAAGTTGGTTGTGTTTTATCTCATTCACAATGAGCCTATTTCGGCAAACTGCCATCGGCAGGAGCTCTGTAAATACATAGATAAGCTATGGTCTTAATACACTCCTGGAAATTGAAATAAGAACACCGTGAATTCATTGTCCCAGGAAGGGGAAACTTTATTGACACATTGCTGGGGTCAGATACATCACATGATCACACTGACAGAACCACAGGCACATAGACACAGGCAACAGAGCATGCACAATGTCGGCACTAGTACAGTGTATATCCACCTTTCGCAGGAATGCAGGCTGCTGTTCTCCCATAGAGACGATCGTAGAAATGCTGGATGTAGTCATGTGGAACGGCTTGCCATGCCATTTCCACCTGGCGCCTCAGTTGGACCAGCGTTCGTGCTGGACGTGCAGACCGCGTGACATGACGCTTCATCCAGTCCCAAACATGCTCAATGGGGGGCAGATCCGGAGATCTTGCTGGCCAGGGTAGTTGACTTACACCTTCTAGAGCACGTTGGGTGGCATGGGATACATGCGGACGTGCATTGTCCTGTTGGAACAGCAAGTTCCCTTGCCGGTCTAGGAATGGTAGAACGATGGGTTCGATGACGGTTTGGATGTACCGTGCACTATTCAGTGTCCCCTCGACGATCACCAGAGGTGTATGGCCAGTGTAGGAGATCGCTCCCCACACCATGATGCCGGCTGTTGGCCCTGTGTGCCTCGGTCGTATGCAGTCCTGATTGTATCGCTCACCTGCACGGCGCCAAACACGCATACGACCATCATTGGCACCAAGGCAGAAGCGACTCTCATCGCTGAAGAAGACACGTCTCCATTCGTCCCTCCATTCACGCCTGTCGCTACACCACTGGAGGCGGGCTGCACGATGTTGGGACGTGAGCGGAAGACGGCCTAACGGTGTGCGGGACCGTAGCCCAGCTTCATGGAGACGGTTGCGAATGGTCCTCGCCGATACCCCAGGAGCAACAGTGTCCCTAATTTGCTGGGAAGTGGCGGTGCGGTCCCCTACAGCACTGCGTCGGATCCTACGGTCTTGGCGTGCATCCGTGCGTCGCTGCGGTCCGGTCCCAGGTCGACGGGCACGTGCACCTTCGGCCGACCACTGGCGACAACATCGATGTACTGTGGAGACCTCACGCCCCATGTGTTGAGCAATTCGGCGGTACTTCCACCCGGCCTCCCGCATGCCCACTATACGCCCTCGCTCAAAGTCCGTCAACTGCACATACGGTTCACGTCCACGCTGTCGCGGCATGCTACCAGTGTTAAAGACTGCGATGGAGCTCCGTATGCCACGGCAAACTGGCTGACGCTGACGGCGGCGGTGCACAAATGCTGCGCAGCTAGCGCCATTCGACTGCCAACACTGCGGTTCCTGGTGTGTCTGCTGTGCCGTGCGTGTGATCATTGCTTGTACAGCCCTCTCGCAGTGTCCGGAGCAAGTATGGTGGGTCTGACACACCGGTGTCAATGTGTTCTTTTTTCCATTTCCAGGAGTGTATAATGGTTTTGTAACTATGATCTGAAAATTAGGTGTTTTACCTTACACCTAACATTGTTGCTGTCATGTCCTATCAGTTTTGTAATTAGTACTTTCTCCGCATCGCTGACCCACTGTCGTCCAAGCTGCCAGAAAGGTAGCATATATGGAAAACAAGTAACAGCCGATATACAGCTCCACTGGGAGAAAGTAATAATTAAAAAACCGATAGGACAAGACAGCAACGATGTTACGTTTAATGTAAATACTTAATGATATATTATAAATTTTCAGATCATGGCTACAAAACCATTATATTAAGACCATCGCTTTATTTACAGAGCACCTGACGATGGAAATTTGCTGAAGTGGGTTCATTGTGAATGAGATAAAACCCAAACAACTTACATAGCTGTGTAACTGGCTATTACTTATAAATAATCATGTCATTAAAAGATATATTTTTCACTGTGGGCCCCAAAGAACAAAAGTTAACTCGAAATAGCAACAGCGAACTACAAATAAAAAATGACAGTGAGTAACTAAACCAGTAGCAACCAGAATACCAACAAACTAAACAAAAACACTACGAACGTATGCACCAACCTAATACAGTGATACTGTCTAACATTCGTAACTTGTTTTATTTTTAATAAATCTTTCTTTATAGTTACATTTTGTTACATTATATGTAACAACACAGCTCTGCGCTTTGGGATCAACTTCCACTAAGTTCAGCAGGAAAGATTTTGTATACTTATTAAAAGACAATACTTTTATTGAAGGTATACGAATTGACGTGCAGGTGCGTCACGTAGCGTGCCAGAACGCAGGCACTTGTCGCTACATTGCAGTGTAACTCATTTCCCCAATGTGTCAACTAGTTTGTCGCAATGAGTGTACTCAAAACTGTAGCTTTGTGGATAGCTTGTATGGCTAATTTCTAGACTGAATCATCTATAAATGAAATGAAAAGATATGTGCAGTATGCTGCATCTCCTCAGGTATAGATATGTCTTACTGCTTAAAATGATTTCTCTTTCTGTATTCGAGTATTTTGCAAATATCTGTACGACAATCTATCTCTGTATACTTGTTCTTAGGCCTGAAGACGGTATCTATTGACCGAAATTAATAACCTGATGGATCAACATTTGAGGCCAGTGACTACATACGTTTTAAGATAAACAACACTTCCCGCAATTTTTATAATTTAAATGTATCCGAAAGTGCGAACATGGACAGCCATGAGTTGTAGAATGGAATGATGACGATGATCTGTGCTGTACCGCGACTCGAACCTGAATTTCCCGGCTAACCGCGAGTGCTCGCCTTACCGTTTCGCTCGGCGTGGACGACTCAGGGCCGTGCCCAAGCTTCAATATCTCGTCTACAACTTGTACTCGTATATACATTGTGTATACTCCCGTACAGGTGAGAAATTTTACTTGGATATCTCTTGCCCGGTGTCGGTGGCTAAATATTATACGGCAGTGTAGTACATTCAGAATAATACAGGCACTGCAGTACCGTAGGTATCATTTTATAGCCGCGCGAAATTAGGGCGCTGCAGTCATAGACTGTGCGTCTGGTCCCGGCGGACGTTCGAGTCCTCTCTTGGGCATGGGTGTTTGTGTGTCTTTGTCCTTAGGATGATTTAGGTTAAGTAGTGTGCAAGCTTAGTGACTGATGACCTTAGCAGTTAAGTCCAATAAGATTTTACACACATTTGAACATTTTTTTATCATTTTATATTGGCGGGTCCGCTGTCGAGACTCCCAGTTATCAATTACACACTGCATGTAAGTGTCGGGACACATGATCGGATAATATACGTCGCCGAGAAATGACTTGTAGACAACCTGAAGGATCTTTTAAGGATGATTTTTTCACTCTATAGCGGAGACAACACTGTTTTCAAACTTCCTGATGTGTCCGAACGGGACTGCAATTCGAAACATTGCCCATTGGCCTCAAAGCTCTCACGGAATGAGCTATCAAAACAGGACTTAATCTTCGCTCTCACACCTTACTGTACGGTACTTTCACTGTCGGCCCCCGGCAGCTGATTGGTGCCGGTACGTTAACTCAGCGTATTCGGTCAAAGGGTTAGCTGTAATAAAAAACTGAGCTAAAGGATCTACGATGAATTTTAACAGGTGTCACGCGCCGTCCGCCCCGAGCTTATCCAACGGACAATTACGAACAAATTGAAATCAGCAAAACAAAAATAATGAAAAAAGTGGTCAGCGCGACAGAATGTCAATCCTAAGGGCCCGGTTTCGATTCCAGGCTGGGTCGGAGATTTTCTCCGTTCAGGGACTGGGTGTTGTGTTGTCCCAATGATCATCATTTCATCCCCATGGACGCCTAAGTCGCCGAAGTGGTGTCAAATCGAAAGAATTTCACCCGGCGAACGGTGTACCCGACGGGAGGCCCTATACACACGACATTTACATTTTGTTATTACTTTCTCTATTTTTTCTGGAAACATCTCGTACGGTAGGCTAAGTGTTACCTTTTCTTCTATTATCGCTAATCCAAGGTGTATGCAGCAGAGCTACAGTGAAGTTTAGATTATAAGGATGGTGTGGGGGTGGGGGGCGGGTTTGATTTTAAGCTGATTATAAGTCCGGTATGAGTTCCATGATAATATTATATCCTTTTAAAAAATTTTGACCCATGAATGAGCAAAAGCTTGATGTGACTACCGTTAGTGATATATTGGATTCGAAGCCAGCTTTCATACCGTAACGGATTATGCGAATGGGTTTTTAATATGTGTTGAAAGAATGAAAAATTTCAAGAAAGACGTTCAACCAGTCTAACACAAGCTACAAGTGTAAATGCGTCTTCTCCTGTAGAGGAAACTCGTGCAGT
The DNA here is from genome assembly GCF_023897955.1 of Schistocerca gregaria. NCBI lineage: Eukaryota > Metazoa > Arthropoda > Insecta > Orthoptera > Acrididae > Schistocerca > Schistocerca gregaria. The sequence continues at coordinate 826,888,728 of NC_064922.1, forward strand.
GCAGATCTAAATTACACCTAGTGTCGCCTAACACCTAATAGCAAGAAGCATGAATCTCAGAAAAACAATTCTCAATGTGTTCAGGGCTGCCACACGTTCCTCAAACTTCTCTGCTGCTCAGTACATACCTCATATGGGATAAAAATTGCATGTGAAGAAGAAAATATGCTGTCTAGAGGAAAAACTTTATTATGCTATTAATTCTGATGAAGCAAGCTCTTACCAGCTACTGACGCCACGTACACACATACACATATAAATTGAACGCAAAAGTACTAACATTGATAAAAGATATCAGGGGGAAATTAATCGAGAAGGGACTTGAGATTAATTCTAATTATTATTCATTAAACGAGCGTGAAGGTTAAGGAACAGTAAAGACATATGTTCAAGAGACAATGCGGAAATACCATTCTACATATTCTCAAAAATGTGACTCTACATGACTCTTCATGTCCCTGTAATATCTGTTTAGTGATACTATTAAGTAAAATGGAAATAGACTAATGTCTGTAGGTGGCTCGAACAGAAGTAAGTACTAATCTTCACTCTGTCACACAAAGACTCCTACAAGACAAAGAACTAACCTTACTCGTAATAAAAACACGTTTGTAATGTTGAAAAATCAGGTAATACAGAATTATGCCTACTCTATGATAGCAAGCAACACTCTCACCAGAAGTCTTGACTACTGCTGCTTCGAGATACGCACCACAGCAACACACAAGACAACAACGGCTGAACTTAACAAATAGAACGATGTTAGCTGCTGCCGGCGGCGGCCACAGGAAGAAATACACCAAGAGTGTTAGCCACGTGGCCATATGCGAACTCAATCTTCTCGCCTAGCCACCGGATGAGTCAAACAAGGCTCCGCAGTCAAAGCACATCTTGCAGATATGCATCACTATGCCTACTAACAGAGATGCTTCATTATATAACCAAGAATGTTACTTCCCTGGCAGACGAGAGCTTTGAATGGGTAGCTTTTGTGCCTTACGAATCATTCGCAACTCGTCTATTGACACAAAATATGAAAGAAGTTTCTAACACACAGGTTTCAAGATCCCGCAGCCCGGGAACAACTTGACTGATTTTCAGGTTCAAACGAGATTATCAGCACTGTTTTTAAACTTCTTTACTATTTTTGTTAGTGATAGTACGTACTTGTATGAAAGCATTACGTACTAAGTAGCACAGTGCATTTTCTAAAATGCAGAGGAAGTAATGAAAAAAAAAGTGTAGGTGGTCAAAGTTATCATGGATTTGGGGATACATTGACCGGTCTATACTCCCACCACTCCACCATTCAATTTGCGTTCAGTGTTTCAAAAACACAATGAATCTTCGACCACTCTGAAAAATTGATTCATCTAAAGTTTTCGTAAGTGCTTCATTAAGCATGGAGAAGATTAGTGTGTAACGTCCCGTCGCCACCGAGGTCATTAGAGACGGAGCATAAGCCCGGATTAGGGAAGGAGTCGGCCGTGCCCTTTCAAAGGAACCATCCCGGCATTTGCCTGAAACAGTTTGGTGAAATCACATAAAACCTAAATCAGGATGGCCGGAGACGGGCTTGAAAAGTTGCCTTTCGAATGCGATTCCAGTGTGTTAGCCACTGCGCCACTTCGCTCGGAGGCTGTGATTAAGCCTTATAAAAGAAAAACCCAAAAGTTTCACAAATCAATCAATGCGATCCATCATCAAAATTAGAAACATGATGAAAGGCACAAGGATGGAGTATTACACTCTTATTCCCAAATTTAGCTGAGAAAAATTTCTATTTCATACATCTTAGACCTTACTCCTGATTTTAAAACATCAATTGCAGTTAGAACCGAGGTTATCTGTTTTTCATTTATTGCGACAATATCTGTTACTTGTGGCCAGCCGGCCGCGGTGGTCTAGCGGTTCTAGGCGCTCAGTCCGGAACCGCGCGACTGTTACCGTCGCAGGTTCGAATCCTGCCTCGGGAATGGATATGTGTGATGTCTTTAGGTTAGTCGGGTTTAATTAGTTCTAAGTCCTAGTCGACTGATGACCTCAGAAGTTAAGTCGCATGGTGCTCAGAACCATTTGAACCATTTGAACTTGTGGCCAAACGAACTTAATTCCTTGTTTCCGAAGACATTTGACATTATATGTTATACCTCAATTACTGCCCGAACCACAACAACTATCATTTTGAACAATATATAACTGAGAATTGTTTTTCTTGGTTGTAGGCACATTATCAATTACAAATGAGCCTTCGTCTATGTACAGAAGGTTATCATATGTCTTGTTTAGTTGTACGCTGGCGCTGGCATCAACAGTGCTTAATGTTTGTCTGTAAACCTCCAGTAACAATGACGATTGGTCAAAATATAGTGGCAGATATATACATGTAACCAACAAACTAATCAGTGATCGGGTCTGAGAGCTAATCGAGTGGCGTACATGATATAGTTGAAAATACCGATATATTTGTGGTTTAATTACGTCGTCAGATTTTGTACAAACGTATTTTAACACATTTCGTGTATAATTGTAAGTCTGAACAGGTTCGCCAACTGTTGCGATGGAAACCCAGTGCTACATGTCACCATTTAGGGTAAATTGATGAACGTTTACCTCCGAACGGTTTATGCTGAACACCCAACGTAGAGCCAGCGGAGAGATGTAATACTTTTGTATATGAGTGGTGAAAGTAGCCACGATAGTCAAAATAAAACCGGTTCACGAATAGTGAAAGTGAAGCTGTGAAGTTGAATAATTTGTCTGGCCTGAAGAGCTGAAATGTGGCACACAAACACATTGAATAATACAGGAAGCTTGAAAATAAGCAGCACTCCACTAAGGAGCAGGTCCATTCTGAAAGCCACACGTTATTTCAAAACAGAAGCGATATCCTCATTAACCTTTGTTACAGCCCAAAATAGCATTAAGGGGGACATATCATCCATTATATCGTCAAACAGGTAAATAAAGGCAAACGGGACAGCTTAATTGTGCTGCCCCTATAAAGGCGTCGCCTGGGGCTTGACTTGGCGGTCGCAACAAGAGGAGACTTCATCATCTTGATGCCTAATTACGGTCGGCTTCGCTACTCTGCAAGCAAATTACCCCCAGAACTGACGCATGTTCTTCTCATGGGCTAATAATCTGCGGCAGACACAGCCAGCTTCCCAATCGAGAACGCAAATATGCGCTAGACTCTACAAAGACGTTACGACGTAGTTGCAGGACTTGATTCATGTCCCATTCGAACTTAATTAATTACCTCTTCCGTTCGGCTAACACAGAATATTACGCATAGAAGGCGTGTAGGTCACCGAGCAGCAACTGAAACGCATCTTGCTACACGTATACTTCACTTTGTATTCAGTTAACTGTAAATGTGGTCGAGGGTAACATGGCGATATACAAAAAACTTGAAAAATAAAACCAAGCCAAAATTTCTTGTAGACGCTGGGACTATATCGAATTGACTCATCATGTCATAGTTTTACTTTCTCTGGTGTTTCGCCAGATATTTGCAATTTAGTTTTTACTACGCGTAGCCGGAGACACCCCAAACAAATCCTGCTCATTACCTCTTCCTCACAGAAATCGTCTGTGTGCTTCCCTTTACAATGAAAATGATTTCTAATGGGAAATTTTAGGAGGCCATTCGACAGGGCTGTCCCGACTTAGTTCAATGCTATAATTCTTTTATCGATGTGTGTTAACAGGAATAATAACAGGTGATTTAGCGGCGACAGGACCTCCTTTGTCCGTGCTTACTGCTACCGCCATGCAAAACCGCTACTCAGTCGCTGCTAGAGTACTGGTTATATGTCGTATTTTACTGTCCATATTAATACACTACTCGCCATTAAAACTGCTACGCCACGAAGACGACGTTCTACAGACGCGAAATTTAACTGACAGGAAGAAGATGCAGTGGTATGAAAATGATTAGCTTTTCAGAGCATTCACACAAGGCTGGCGTGGGTGGCGATACCAACAACGTGCTGACATGAGGGAAGTTTCCAACCGATTTCTCATACACAAACAGCAGTTGACTGGCGGTGCCTGGGGAAACGTTGTTGTGATGCCTCGTGTAAAGAGGAGAAATGCGTACCATCACGTTTCCGACTTTGATAGAGGTCGGATTGTATCCTATCGCGATTCCGGTTTATCGTATCGCGACATTGCTGCTCGCGTTGGTCGAGATCCAATTACTGTTGGCAGAATATGGAATCGAAGGTTCAGGAGGGTAATAGGGAACGCCGTGCTGGATCCCAACGGCCTCGTATCACTAGCTTTCGAGATGACAGGCATCTTATCCGAATGGCTGTAACGGATCGTGTAGCTACGCCTAGACCCCTGAGTCAACAGATGGGGACGTTTGCAAGACAACAACCATCTGCACGAACAGTTCGACGACGTTTGCAAAAGCATGGACTATCAGCTCTGAGACCATCGCTGCGGTTACCCTTGACGCTACATCACTGACTGGAGCGCCTGCGATGATGTACTCAACGACAAACCTGGTTGCACGAATGGCAAAACGTCATTTTTTCGGATGAATCCGGGTTCTTTTTACAGCATCATGATGATCGCATCCGTGTTTGGTGACATCGTGGTGAACGCACATTGGAAGCTTGTATTCCTCATCGCCATACTGGCGTATCACCCTGCGTGATGGTATGGGGTGCCATTGGTTACACGTCTCGGTAACCTCTTGACCACAATGGCGGCACTTTGAACAGTGGACGTTAAATTTCAGATGTGTTACGACCCGTGGCTCTACCCTTCATTCGATTCGTGCGAAACCCTATATTTCAGCAGGATAATGCACGACAGCATGTTGCAGGTACCGTACGGGCCTTTCTGGATACAGAAAATGTTCGGATTCTGCCCTGGCCAGCACATTCTCCAGATCCCTCACCAATTGGAAACGTCTGGTCAATGGTGGCCGAGAAACTGGCTCGTCACAATACGCCAGTTACAACTCTTGTTGAGCTGTGGTACCGTGTTGAAGCTGCATGGGCAGCTGTACCTGTACACGCCATTCAAGCTCTGTTTGACTCAATGCCCAGGCGTATCAAGGCCGTTATTACGACCAGAGGTGGTTGTTCTTGGTACTGATTTCTCAGGATCTATTTACGCAAATTGCGTCACATGTCAGTTCTAGTATAATATATTTGTCCAATAAATATCTGTTTATCATCTGCATTTCTTCTTTTGTGTAGCAATTTTATTTGGCAGTTGTGTAAATATCAATAAAACGAATAACGCACTAGACTAATACTCTATCGTATGGGCATGTAAATTTCTTAGTTAGAATTTTCTTTGTAATGGAACACAAATCGACAATTTCCGTCGACGCTTGGCGTCGTATGAACGATGTGATCAGCTGGATTGGTCTGTTTTCGTTCCGGCTACACGTAGGTAAACCGAAATTGCCAGTATCTATCGAAACACCATAGAAATTGCGCATGACGACCCATAGGAGACACACCCGAGATACCTACTACAGTAATTACCATATTGGAGTAATAGTAATAACAGAAATATTTCACACTGATAGCTGTATCACATCATTCAATATCAACTCATTCACTTTGAACAGTCTGTGAAACTACAATTTGTACGCAGTGTTCTTCATTCTCTATTTCAGCTCTTTGAAAGGGAAGTTACATGCGGGATGACAAGTCTGAACGTAGTTCAGTACGGTGGAGCTGAAGTTGAAGCTACGGAAAGATTACAGTCCGAGAGTCTGGACAAACGATTCAGAACCTATTCCTTTCAGTGGGCAGTATTGATCAAACAGATTTGTAAACAACTCTGCATTTGGCACGACGTGAACTTGCACAGGTGTCCGACAGCAGTTTGTGGAGATCCTTCCACGCTAAGAATTGAGTCGCTGAGAACCATAAGGGCTTAAAGGACACCGTCGTCGATTTTGAAGTCGTAGGGTGTATGCATGTTCCTGGCATCTGTTGATCTTATGGTGAACCAGCTTTATCTATATCTTTAGCCCCACGCTATATGTGCGAACATTTACGTGAAGCTGTTTCGCCGATTTCTCCTTAGTAATTTCAGTATGGGACCATTGCATGATTATGTTGTTCTGAGCTGCTCAGTTGTTATCTAGGACTGACAACATGATTTAGTGTCGACATCGTAAATTGGAGCTGTATCGGCAGTTTTATCTGAACCTCAAACTACAAACTCTGCTTAATGAAAATGATGATAACGGGTATCATGACGTGTTGGAATAGTCATTTGTGTGTGTGGCGCATTTAGTATCTGTCCTTTATTTTCTGTGCCCAGTTTCACATTAATTACAAACTTTACAACTTTCAAAAGATACTATTGCCGCTAGGATGTCTATGGAAATTTTGCGAATTATATTAATAAATATTTTAATCTTAAATATGAACTAATATTTAATAACATAAAGTGCATATATTAGTTTTTCATAGGAAATTTGCCGGCCGCAGTGCTCTCGCGGTTCTAGATGCTCAGTCGGGAACCGCGCGACTGCTACGGTCGCAGGTTCGAATCCTGCCTCGGGCATAGATGTGTGTGATTTCCTTAGGTTAGTTAGGTTTAAGTAGTTCTACGTTCTAGGGGACTGATGACCACAGATGTTAAGTCCCATAGTGCTCAGAGCCATTGGAAATTTAGGATACTGTGACATGGTAAAGAAACAAAAGAAGACAAAAAGAAAACAAAAGAAAAACAATTTAGACCTATGGGATTGGTGATTTGTCTATAAATTCGATTCTCACAAACACACATTTTCTGAAAACTTTGTTTATGTGCTTTGGGCCCCTATGGTTTTCAGTGCCTCCGCTATATGGCATTGTTGGCTTGTAGACCACGAGGCGTTGTTCAGATGCCAAGTGAGGAAGTTCCCATCCTCCGTGAACAACAGCCCCTACCCACACGGTGATTGGGAGATATGTCTAAAGTGAATCTGTTGAGTGTAGGTGACTAGGTTGTGTGTGACTATAGTGTGGTCCCATGTTGATATTGTAAGATGATGACAGAACGAAGAAGATTAAACTGACATAGCCGAAAGGGGGCCATTGTTTTCAACATTCATATCGGGTAGTCGATCATGACTAACAGTATCACAGGTCTTCACTTGACGAGACGTAGCTGAGAGGTTTGAACTATAATCCAGGAAGTTTTTGCGAAGTTTGGTGATCAGGAACTTAACGAAAACACCTCTCTCCACCCTCACCCCCCACCCCCACTTCTTCCCTTACAACCTTTCCGGAAACAAAATACTGTAGGTGAAAATTTCTTCCACCGCCAGTATTAGAATCGACTACTGCGGAGGCGCGTATGATCGAACAGGCGTGACGTAGCGATGTTGGCTCCTGAATCAACAAAAAATGTGTTCGAATACTGCAAGGTGGCGGCTCTACTGTTACTTCAACTATCTAAAATACTTCTTATTACCAGAGATTCGTTGTAGTATGAGAGTGACGTAGTTTCTGCAGCGAAATAGCTTTGAACCGTCGCGTCTCCACAACCTAAAGCCCATTACGAGGTGTGTACTGTAGATATGCCTGGGTATTGGACGTGATGAAAACTAGGAAGTTGAAATAACATTTTTAAAGATACTGATAAATCCTTTTTAACAGTAAATGTAATTTCCGTATGCATTTAACAAAGATGTTCACCCATAAACTGTTATTTCCTGCCTACTCGTCGAATATGAGGTGACTAGGCAACCTGCTTCTCGGACCGCTAGACAACAATTCATGCAAATCGTATTAATGATGTTTATTACAACAGAAGATCATTAAAATACTTAACTTTGTGAGATACAGACGCGTCGCAAAGGATGACAGACAGACATAAGAAATATAGACAATGCGTATTACAAGCGAAATAGTACGGTTTCTAAGTCGCTGCTGTAGAACTCGTAGAACGGCCAGCCTTCAGCTGGGGCTGCTGCCCTTATTCTTCCCTTCGCCTAGAGGCCACTGATGTCTCGGTGAAGTCATAGAGAGGGGCCGGCAGCGTACTATTGGCTGACGTCTTCTTCACAGTCCTCTCCGCTTTAATGTCCCTGGCCGATGTGCTGACGCTTGACTTTACGCCGGAACATAAACTGTTGCAGACTTTGCGTCATTACAGTGGCCAAAATACGACTGAATTCAAGTGCTTTGTACAGCTTGGTATATACCCTATCTTAACAATGTATGTTCTTTAATGTTTTGTCAAAAACAGTTACATTTACTGATTTTAAATTTTGTTCTTTTCATTCTTTGTGTGGATGTTTGGTTATGGAGTTACAATAACAATACCTGACATCAACTGAGGTACAGCACAAAGTGCCAAGACGGAATTTCAGTTTAAAGTTCTGTATAATAATTTCGTAATATGAAAATCACTGAAAATCAATAGTGTTTACGTCAGAATGTTCGAAAATCGTTAGTGAAAAAGTTGATTACAACTGATTTAATTGGTTCTTCGTTATTTACATTATACATAAAGTACACAAGTGACGTTGAACGCATCAGATGACTGATAAATCTCCCAAAAGACTGTTTTAGGTAAGCTGAAATTTATTTATCTTGCTAATTAATTGTTGGTTTAATTACAACACAGATATTTCTAGTAGCATTTCTATGAGATGTCGTAATGCAGTCACGAGAATGAAATTATAAATTTTGCTGAAATTTACGACAGTGCGTTAATTCACATCAGGATTTCCAACTAACTATAACTTTCTGTTAATTACAGTTAAATGATCTGAAACTATGTTGATAATGTTTATAGCGTATATAAGTGAACCATAAAGATCAATTTTCTGATAGGAATGAAGAAAAATCATACTTTCTAACTTTTGTCCATTACATGTTGTGTAGTCCGGTCCCTTCAACTCCCAAAAACCCACAAAGCTACATGTTGTGGATCGGGCGACAGACAATCTGCTAAGCATCAAGTGGTTCAAATGGTTCTAAGCGCTATAGGACTTAACAGCTGAGGTCATCAGTCCCCTAGACTTAGGTTAGTTACGCTTAAATAGTTCCAACCTAAGGAGATCACACATATCTATGCCCGAGGCGGGTTTCGAACCTGCGACTTAACAGCAGCGCGGTTCCAGACTGAAGCGCCTACAACCGTTCGGTCACACCGCTTAGAGTGGTATTGAAAGGTTCTTTAACTACGCTACAACTAGTCCTGTTACAAGGTATACCAAGTAGTACGGGTCCTATTTGTTTATCTATGTTATCAATCGGGAAGAAATAGATGACTTATCACTTCTGTGTTGAACAACTTAAAGGACGTTAGCGTTTAACGTCCACATAGCGACTAGGTAATTAGAGATGAAACTTGTAACGACACAGTTATGTCAAGGCAGCAACGCACAGTTGGTCACTCACTTGCGAAACGTGAAAGCTCAGAAGAAATTTTATTTTTGAGTTTGCGAATTTCAGTTCGCATTACGACTCGGAATATTTCAAAGTATGCACCAATGTTCTGCGATCGTAACCAGTAACGCCGTCTGTTAGTAGCCTGGGAAACTGTTTGCACAAATATTGTCATTTCTGTCTGAGCACTTTAGTATTTGCGGATAATATTATTTGTGTAATCAATTATTTCAAAATTTAAAAATACTTAAAAGTAGATTGTCTGTTAAAACGAAACAAATTATGTAAAATATTTGTTATCCTTGTACGAGAACTGCTCTAGCAGAGATTTTCTGTTCGTAACAACTGTGAGACAATGGTTCTTGAACAAATGGTTCAAATGGCTCTGAGCACAATGGGACTTAACAGCTATAGTCACCAGTCCCCTAGAACTTAGAACTAACCTAAGGACATCACACACATCCACGCCCGAGGCAGGATTCGAACCTGCGACCGTGGCGGTTCGTGAACAATAACGTTCATGAGAAGTACTGGCTTGCCCAGAGTCCCTATCTGAACCCAGCCAAGTGCCTTTGGAGTAAGTTGACTTTTCTAGAGATCGCAGTGCCAACATCACACTCTTCTCTGATTTCGGCTCTTGAGGACGAATGGGCTTCTATTGCTCTACTGACATTCTGACACGACACTCAAAGCATCCCATGCGAAATTCAAGTTATAATAAAGGTGAAGAGAGCACACACAATATTAATGTCGACTAATAGGTATCCGTGTACTTTTGATTAGCTACCTCATGCCGCCTGGTTAGAACCGAGAGAGGTCAAGAACGTAGTGTAAGTGAATGATCTCGAGCGGATATTAATGCGTGCCTGGAATGAATGCCAGAACTTATTTTCCGTTGCGGTCACTAACAATGGTACATGATACAAAAAGGCGTCATTGTGTAGTCAGGAAGTAGCAATTGTTTCACATTTTTTCTTTTAAATATAGCAGAGGGACCAACACCTGAACACGTTAAAAGTAATCTATTTGATCTTTCCTCCTTTCATCGACCAACTGCGCCTTCGGCGGTTGCCTTCTTTGGGTAACGTTGTGTGTGAGCTAAAGTCTGCTGGTACACCGAGTTTGGTGGTGTTTGTGTGGTAAGCATGCAGACGCTCAGAGTGCTGTAGATTAGGAAGGGTCACCCAGAAAGACGATTCATTTTACTCAGTTGTTTTCCACAGCTCATACTGCAATCTAACTTATGATCATGGTCTTAAAAAAGTAGAGAAAGGTATTACACGTAGATGGATCTACGAAGAATCAGGCCCACAAAGCGTAGGAGAAGGAAATCTGATTCCACTCAAGTGTCCTGGAGTTAAAGACTAATCTGTTCATGTCTCATGGTTAACATTGAAGTAATGTTGCACATCCTACCAGTTCGGGAGAAAGAACATTTTTGTTGTTGATCTGGACTGGTTTCAGTTAGAGCTTAAACCTGGAAGATTTGTAATTTTTGTTGATCCGCTTTCAACAGTCCGATGCAGATGTGTGCTACACTTACTGTGCCTCTCACACCATCAGACTATCCACAATCTGCCTGTTTATATGTTCATCCAAGCTACAAGCGCGTCTTAGTAGGCTGACTAGGAGAAGACAGGCAAGCTCATGAAAGCACCACATGAAACGTTTAAAACGGCTACAAGGGTAAGTGCAAGTGTTACAGTCGACGTGATATAGACTGTGCTTTGTGGCACAAAAAGGATACAAAGTAGTCTAGCGGAGTGACTTCATACTAGATTTACGCCTAAAAAAAGCTTAATATCAACGCTGCCAGCTTGCAACTTTGCATGACTAATGGGGATGTGCCTCTACAAGCTCTTCAGAAGTCACGAGTTTCAAGGCAATGCATCGTAACACCGACCTCAACACAACCACTTTTTCTGAGGCACACTCGAAAACATGTGACAAGACTGATGAATGTGTACATACCTGAGACCTACAACGCCCTGAGTGACTGAAATTGGGAACTATCGGGCTTCGGAACTTGTTCGACTGTATTTCATTATTAGTTAGGTAGAACAAGGCATCTGTTGCTTTAGATTATACTGTAGTATTACCCTGTTTGTTGATGTTCCATAATCGCTTATAAAATTCTAAGCTCACCAGACAAAGTTTTAACAATTTTAGCAACCCATACGGTTACACTATGTGATCAAAAGTATCCCGACACTTGGCTGAAAATGACTTACAAGTTCGTGTCACCCTCTGTCGGTAATACTGGAATTCAATATGGTGTTGGCCCACCCTTAGTCTTGATGACAGCTTCCACTCTCGCAGGCATACGTTCAATCAGGTGCTGGAAGGTTTCGTGGGGACTGGCAGCCCATTCTTCACGGAGGGCTACACTGAGGAGATGTATAGAAGTCGGTAGTTGAGCTCTGGCACGAAGTCGGCATTCCAAAACGTTGAAAAGGTGTTCTGTAGGATTCATGTCCGGAGTCTCTGCAGGCCTACCGATTACAGGGATGTTATTGTCCTGTAAGTACTCCACCACAGTTCGTGCATTATTAACATGAGCTCGATCGTGTTGAAAGATGCCATCGCCGTCCCCGAAATGGGAAGCGAGACGGGCCTTGAAACATCAGTGTAGGCCTGTGCTACGACAGTGCCACGCAAATCAAGGGGTGCAAGCTTCCTCCATGAAAAACATGACCACGCCACAACACCACCGCCTGCGAATGTTACTGTTGGCACGACACAAGCTGGCAGCTGATGTTCACCGGCCATTCGGCAAACCCATACCCTGCAATCGGATCGCCACATTGTGTACCGTGATTCGTCACTCCATAAAACGTTTTTCCATTGCAATCGTGCAATGTTTACGCTCCTTACACCAAGAGAGGCGTCGTTTGGCATTTACCGGCCTTATGTATGGCTTATGAGCAACCGCTCCACCGTGAAATCCAAGTTTTCTCACCTCCCGCCTAACTGTCATAATACTTCCTTTGGATCCTGATACAGGCTGGAATCCCTATGTAATGATCTGTATAGATGTTTCCCGATTACACATTACGGCCCTCTTGAACTGTCGGTGGTCTCTGTCAGTCAACAGGCGAGGTCGGCCTGAACGCTTTTGCGCTGTATGTGTCCATTCACGTTTCCACTTCACTATCACATCGGAAACAGTGGTCCTAGGGATGTTTAGGAGTTTGGAAATCTCGCGTACAGACGTATGACACAAGTGACACCCAATCACCTGACCACGTTCGAAGTCGGTGAATTCTGCGGAGCGCCCCCTTCTGCTCTCTCACGATGCCTAATGACTTCTGAGTTTGCTGATATGGAGTACCTGCAGTAGATGGCAGCAGAATGCACCTAATATGAAAAACGTATGTTTTTGGGGGTGTCCCGATACTTTTGATCACAAAGTGTATCGTTAGAACCAGCATTTAATACCGCGTTATTCCGAACCTGGTCCTCCTAGAATGGATAAGGAATTGAGTCCACAATGTCGGGCAGACACGTCGCATCCAGGTTAAGTCACTCACTGAGGATTTGATCCACCAAACTGCGGGGATGCTGATGTCGGCGTTTTACCCGCTGTTCCTGGCAGGCCAGTTGTGGTGTAAAAAGGATTGGGTGGGGGGGGGGGGGGGCGGTGGGGAGAGAGAGCTAAGGAAACCAGTCGTATAATCTTCTAACCCGATGAATTGTGCTGTTGCCAGCTTTATGCGTCCCTCTTGCGAACTGACACCAAATGTTCATTACTTGTAGTGGCAGTGTTCTCTCACTAACAAGTTGGGATGGACCTTCGTTCATTGCTTGCTGCAGTTCCTGTTTGGTTTGGAAGCGATTTAAGTTCACAAGCCATGAAACACATGTACGGCCCTCTCCGTCAGGATTTAGTCCTGTCACAGTTCTGACTTCTATTCCGCGGCCACGTGTGTCACTCACTGCTTGTAGACACGTTGAACAGTCGGCCGCAAAACACCTACAAATCCATCAAATTGGAATACTGTGTGGCCACCGGTACCGGCCAACCAGGAGTGTCCAGTTTTGCCACTCTGACATGTCCTTAGGTTCGCCCTTGTTTACGTAAAACGTCCGCTTCAAGCATGAATGTCTCACTCATGCCTGCTGTCGTATGCTGACGTAGAGGGAGTGTACGTGCTGTTGAGCACGGGACTCGACTGTTGTGCCACCTGTAAAGGGGTTAACATTTCATCGTTGCTTGTATACTGGGCAACTCAGTTTTTCAGTGATCTTAATGTATCCTGTAACTAAAGTTCGAGTTCATAATGTTATTATAGCTTTGACTTTGTGGTACTGGCTGTTACCTATATTTGCGAAATACTGTTGTCACTCACATTTATTTCTTTTCGTCGGGATAACGAAACGGGAAAATAAGCAGTGAAACATACCTAATATTGAAACGGAACTAACGTATAAGTAATGATTAGTAATTGATGCATATACACTCCTGGAAATTGAAATAAGAACACCGTGAATTCATTGTCCCAGGAAGGGGAAACTTTATTGACACATTCTTGGGGTCAGATACATCACATGATCACACTGACAGAACCACAGGCACATAGACACAGGCAACAGAGCATGCACAATGTCGGCACTAGTACAGGGTTTATCACCTTTCGCTCCAATGCAGGCTGCTATTCTCCCATGGAGACGATCGTAGAGATGCTGGATGTAGTCCTGTGGAACGGCGTGCCATGCCATTTCCACCTGGCGCCTCAGTTGGACCAGCGTTCGTGCTAGACGTGCACACCGCGTGAGACGACGCTTCATCCAGTCCCAAACATGCTCAATGGGGGACAGACCCGGAGATCTTGCTGGCCAGGGTCGTTGACTTACACCTTCTAGAGCACGTTGGGTGGCACGGGATACATGCGGACGTGCATTGTCCTGTTGGAACAGCAAGTTCCCTTGCCGGTCTAGGAATGGTAGAACGATGGGTTCGATGACGGTTTGGATGTACCGTGCACTATTCAGTGTCCCCTCGACGATCACCAGAGGTGTACGGCCAGTGTAGGAGATCGCTCCCCGCACCATGATGCCGAGTGTTGGCGCATTGTGCCTCGGTCGTATGCAGTCCTGATTGTGGCGCTCACCTGCACGGCGCCAAACACGCATACGACCATCATTGGCACCAAGGCAGAAGCGACTCTCATCGCTGAAGAAGACACGTCTCCATTCGTCCCTCCATTCACGCCTGTCGCGACACCACTGGAGGCGGGCTGCACGATGTTGGGGCGTGAGCGGAAGACGGCCTAACGGTGTGCGGGACCGTAGCCGAGCTTCATGGAGACGGTTGCGAATGGTCCTCGCCGATACCCAGGAGCATCAGTGTCCCTAATTTGCTGGGAAGTGGCGGTGCGGTCCCCTACGGCACTGCGTAGGATCCTATGGTCTTGGCGTGCATCCGTGCGTCGCTGCAGTCCGGTCCCAGGTCGACGGGCACGTGCACCTTCCGCCGACCACTGGCGACAACATCGATGTACTGTGGAGACCTCACGCCCCACGTGTTGAGCAATTCGGCGGTACGTCCACCCGGCCTCCCGCATGCCCACTATACGCCCTCGCTCAAGGTCCGTTAACTACAAATACGGTTCACGTCCACGCTGTCGCGGCATGCTACCAGTGTTAAAGACAGCGATGGAGCTCCGTATGCCACGGCAAGCTGGCTGACACTGACGGCGGCGGTGCACAAATGCTGCGCAGCTAGCGCCATTCGACGGCCAACACCGCAGTTCCTGGTGTGTCCGCTGTGCCGTGCGTGTGATCATTACTTGTACAGCCCTCTCGCACTGTCCGGAGCAAGTATGGTGGGTCTGACACACCGGTGTCAATGTGTTCTTTTTTCCATTTCCAGGAGTGTAGATTACGCACAGCTTATCACATGCCACAGTCTACCTTGCGTCACGATCACTATCCAGACTATTACATCGAAACTGTATATTTCATTACGGTAAGCAATTGCATTTCTTTCAAATTTGCTTACGTTGCTAAGCATTTACGTAGTTCTGTCGCAAACATAAGCCTCAGGAAACTGTTGACTACCACTACTCACGAACACTACACGTGCATATAACACACCCATGTTCTGTGAACGTTCACTGAAGGTGAGCTCCGCACACCGATCCCCACTGCTCGCAGCGTATTACAAAACTGCATCTACGTGAATACTCCGTAAACTACACTGAAGTTACTGGCAGAGGGTTCATCTAACGACCATCACAATGATTCTTTATTATACCAATCTCCATCAGCGCGCTGAAAAACAGAACAACGACATCTTTCCGTGCAAGCTACGAATTCCCTTATTTTATTATGATGGTCCTTTCTCCCTATGTGGGTTGGTTTTAAGAAAATATTTTTGCATTAGGAGGAGAAAGTTGATGATCGAAATTGTTTGAGAAGATTGCGCCGCAATTTAAAACGTCGTTGTTTTAGTGATGTCCACCCCAAATCCTGCGTCATGTCATTGACACTCTCTCCCCTATTTTGCGATAGTACGAAACGTGCTGCTCTTCTTTGAACTTTCTCGTTGTAATCCGTTAATTCTATCTCGTAAGGATCTCAGATCGCGCAGCAGTATTCTAAAAGAGGACGGATAAGCGTAGTGAAGGAAGTCTCTTTAGTAGATCATTTACATTTTATGTTTTCTCATCAATAAAACGCAGTGTATGCTTTGCATTCCCACAACATTTTCTGTATGTTCTTTACACTTAAAGTTCTTAGTAATTATAACTCCTAGGTATATAGTTGAATTTACTGTCGCTAAATTTAACTGATTTATTATGTAACCAAAGTTTAACGGACTACTTTTATCACTCATGTGAATAACTCCACACTTTTGATTATGTGTTTTTCAATTTTTTTTGATCTTATGATGAGATTTTCGAGCTAACATCCCGAAGATTTTCGGGTTCACATGCGGTTCACCTTCATCGAAATATCTTGGCTCAATCTCGTCTATGGGTTGAGCCGCACGTGTCGCATTAAAGGCCCTAAATTAGACATTTGTGACCCTTTGGTTAAATTGTCTGTCTGACTGCAAATTTGGGAAATACAAAGTTAATGTAACATATAACAACATTAACAATAGTATCGGGCTTTACATTATCGACCCATAAATGATCTAGGCTACACAGTTGCGATATGGTTAGAATAATGTTTATTCAGAAAGAAAACTAATAACGAAAGTGATCGTATTTGGAGTTACTGTTACACTCGAACGCATATCCATTTGACACAGTTCGATCATTCACAATCTCATCACGAAACACGAGTCCAATACTCCACCTCGCGATTTACACGAAAAGTTGGAGTCCAGACCAGGCGTGTGGCCGTTCACCGCTCAGAGACTAAGTCCCGCGATGCCACACAACGCGAAATTTTCTAAGTCGTTTCACTTCCTGGCTACCTGAAGACCGACTGTCCGCTTTCGCGTCTCAGTCCGAACTGTACCCTTTGGAACCTCCAGTCGAACTAAACTCTTTGGTGTCTAGACCAGAACTGTCTCTCTGCCTGTCTCCGGTCGCGTCACCTTCGTACCAAACATCGTCGTTCAACTGACCGGGGCAGTTCCCTTTCCCGAAGCCACCCATCTCATTGACTACAGTTTATTCTACATTATTTTACATTTTAACGTAATTATATAATCAAAGCTTGACCACTTTCACGTTCTAAAGAATGTAACAACAATATCCATTACGTAATAAATGTTCAATTCTTTTAAATACAACCAGTACAATTTACTTCTTAAGTTTGATTTTCACGGCTTTGCACGAATGTGGTTTCTGATAAAGAAATAAAGAACAAAAGTAGCTATTATGCACTAAACTTTACAACAAATATTCAGTTAGTTAATGATTCAATAAGGTATCATGCTGTCATCATTCAATTTTTTTTTTGTGGAGGAAATGATGATGTGATGCTTAACTGAAAATATTGATAGCACAAATTTACTATATCTTGTAAACAAATAAGGTTACAGAGTTGATATTTACAACATTTGTCATTTTAATGATGCACTTCTATATGAAATGTCGATACTTAAAATCGACCAAAGCGTTCAGATTTTAGCATCCGGATCTGTCTTACAAAACTTGTTAATTTCACTTTAACAGTAAATCCTAAACTATTATAGATATGATCATTATTCAAGTTTTATTGGGATCACCATAAAAATTTGTGAGGGATGGCAGATTAAAATAACAATGGCTTCATTCCCTGAATTACTGCAGAATTAAATAGTTTTTTATAAATATTTCCCTTTATGCTCGAGCTTAGGTCCGCCATATTTAACACTTATACGTCTCCCTGGCCACGAACGGCTTCTGCTTGGTCTCCCTATTACATAGGTTCTCGTCTGTCTCACTCGCATTCGGGAGGACGACGGTTCAATCCCGTCTCCAGCCATCCTGATTTAGGTTTCCGTGATTTCCCTAAATCGTTTCAGGAAAATGCCGGAATCGTTCGTTTGAAAGGGCACGGCCGATTTCCTTCCCCATCCTTCCCTAACCAGAGCTTGCGCTCCGTCTCTAATGACCTCGTTGTCGACGGGACGTTAAACAACACTAACCTAACCTAACCTGTCTCACTCGCACACTACTGCGCCTAGGCCTCAATAAGCAATAGACGCCTGTGAGTTTTCCCATCTCGTTGTGAATCTGTTCCCTTTATGGCACACAGTCCTGGATGATAGGGTTCGTTTCACAATTTCTGAAGGCTGACTCTTTCAGCAGTATATTTAAATGAGAGCGAAATGCTCGTTAACTCATAATTTACTAGATGATAAATGACTGTATCATCTGGAAGCAACCATAGACGGTTGATCAGATTGTCTTCTAAATCGTTGATATATTGACACCAGAGAGCACGTATAACCCTACCTTGAGGAACACCAGAAATCATTCTGTTTTACTCCATAACTTGGTGAGTTACTGCGAACCGTGACCTTTCTGACAGGAAATCATGAATCCAGTCTCATAAATGACATGATATTCCATAAGCAAGCAGTTGCACTACAAGCCGTCTGCGTGGTACAGTGTCAAAAACCTTCCCGAAATTGAGAAATACGGAATTAATTTGAAATCCGTTTTCAATAGCATTCAAAAAAAAATGTTCTGAGCACTATGGGACTTAACTTCTGAGGTCATCAGTCCCCTAGAACTTATAACCACTAAAACCTAACTAACCTAAGAATATCACACACACCCATGGCCGAGGCAGGATTCGAACCTAAGAAGCATTCAACAGTTCGAGCGAGTAGTGAGCTAGTTGTGTTTCACAAGAACGATGTTTTCTAAATCCATGTTGACTGTGTGTCTGTAGACCGTCCTTTCCCGTGTAATTCATAATTTTCAAACACAATATACGCTGCAAAATCCTGTCTTGTTGGCTGGGAGATGGCGTAAAGCAGAATCATCCGTCTGTTTAGATGAGATTTGTTTTCTCCGCGTACACTCACCCCGTCCCTCACAATGAGTGGAAGTTGCGCTTCAAGTGTACGCGTTGAGAATAAGTGATTGTGATGGTCGCGCGTGTGGTGTGATTTAATGTGCGTGTTCACTATAAGACAAGACAGACGGCGAGTATCGTCGATGTGGACGTCGTCATCAGCATCAACATCTTCGCACACCCTCCCTCGGTGATACACTACACACTGGTATTAGCTCCGTGCGTGCCTCGCAGCAGATTTATGCCATCAGACCGGCTTCCCTTTTTGGCGAAATAGTGATGGCAAAAATTTTCTTGCGCTACCAGAATTTAAACCACCATGTTCAGATTCATTATGCAGGGTGATTTTTTTCCACCGTGTACAAACTCTAGGAATTGACTGATAAGAGTATTAGGATCAAGAAATGACTAATCAACTTATGTCCGGAAATGCATAGTTTCTCACGCCAGATACCATTTATTCAGTCACATTTTAGTACAGAGACTGCGGCCTATTACCCGCTGTACCAAGCAGCCACAGCTACAGTATGCATGGTTTCCTCCTAGAGGGTGTTACTGTTTCTCGTACGTAGTGCCCCAGTACCCTGTCCTGCCATGATAATTTCTAGTGCTGTGTCCGTTTCGCTTCTCTTGCTCACTCGCCGTCTAGTGAAAGTGATACAGCGTTGTACAAAATGCTTACATATTCGAGCCAAGAGCTTGCTTACGGAAAGGCAAATGGCAACGGGCGGTGGGCGGCAAGGTTGTATCAGGAGATCTATCTCCGCCGGCAACAACCACAACATTCAATATTTGGAACCATGTTTCGCCATTTGACTGGGACAGGATCGTTTCAAGCAGCAGGAAATCGTTAAGGACGTACCTGCAATGTCTGGACACCAGACTTGGACGAAAATGTGATTAACACTGTGGGAGGCGACCGACGGACCGGTAACCGTCAGTTGGCGCGCCCGTACAAGATAAGCCAGACGACCGTGTGGATCATTCTCCAGGTCAACTGATACTATCCTCATCACTTACAGCGTGTGCATTGCCTACTGGCGGTAGACTTTCTACATAAGGAGCAATTTTGTCACTTGGTTTCTTCAGCAAGCAACCATTTTTCCGGGATTTGAGTCATTGATCCTATTCACAGATAAAGCCACGTTTCGCGCTATGGTACCTTCAGCTTTCATAGCAGTCATCTGTAGGGTAGTATGCAGAACCCCCATGGTGTGGTGAAAGCGAAACATGAGCATCGGTGCAGCCGGAATGTGTGGCCCGGGATAATTGGCGACCGTATTTTGCAATCAGTCTTCCTTCCACGCCGGAACTATCAGCGTTTCTTGCGTGTGACTTGGCATCCCTTGCTTGAAGAAGTGCCATTGATAATTTGAAGGGTTATGTGGCTGCTACATGATGGTCCTAAAGCCCACTTCGCCATTAATGTCCGGACGCATCTCAGTCGTGTCTTCCATGGTCAATGGATCAGACGAGGGGGTCCAATTGCATGGTTTGCTCGTTCACGATTTCTGGTTATGGGGCCATCTCAAATGTGTCGTGTCTGCAGAGCCCATTCCAGATGTGGAGACACAGGAGCAGCGTATTCATGCTGCCTTTGACAGTGTTCGGATACAGCCTGGTCGACGTGCACGTGTGAGATAGAACATTTTACGGTGCTTACACGCATGTGTTGAGACACATGGGACCCATTTGCAACACATACTATAACTTTGAATGCATGCTACGTGCGTGTGAGACCGCAGCCTCTGTAACGAAGTGTGATTCAATGAATGGTATCTGGCATGGAAATCATGTATTTCCGGACATAAGCTCACTAGACCTTTTTTTGTTTCGCATCCTCTGATCGAACTATCCCAAGAGTTTGTACACGATGGAAAAAATCAGCCTGTATCAGAGAGACTTCAAAACCAAATTTTAAACTGCGATATATTGATTAGCCAATTGTGCACTCTGACCATATTTAATGTTTATGAACTGCCGATTACAGCTAAAGAAATTGTAAAAAAATGGAAGAATGTTACAGAGTTGACACCTGGTTAAAATATAAAAAAAACAGGTGTTATTGAGAGTATCACGAGGAGAATTAGGCAACGGTTGACTGAAGTGGAGGAAAATATGACAACAGGAGATGAATGGGCCGATGAAATAGTGAAGGCAAGAGATGATCAAGTTACTCAAGGGTTACTAGAAACCCTTGGGTATCACAAGTGATAACGAATTTGACTGGAGATAAGGGAAAATATAAGAATACAGCAATTAAAAACGAAGTTGAGGAGAAATGCAAAACGGCTAAGTGGGACTAGTTGTAAGACAAATGAAATGAATTAATCAGACAGTACAACGCTCTGCCACTGCACCATGGTCCAGTGCTGACGGTCATATACCCATACCAATTGTAGTAGCCGACGCTTTAACATTGGCACATGCATGGGTCGTCTGCTGCGGAAACCAATTTTTCTGTGTACTGTGTGTTCACACACACTTGTACTGTGCCCAGCGTTGAAGTCTGATGTTAGAGCCTTCACAGTTCGCCACCTACCCTATTTTTACAGTCTGTCCAGACTACGACTTCAGACATCTGTAATGGGGGAGGCCGCCCAACCCCGCGACGTCTGGACGTGGTTTCACCTTGGTTTCGCCACGTGTTGAAGACACTCATCTCAGCACTCCTCCAGCAGCTGGAAAGTCGTGCAGTTTCCGAAATGCTCGTACCGAGCCTGCCTTGCTGGCAGTCACAATCTGTCCTCCGTAAAACTCAGATAAATCGGCTCCTTCCCCATTCTACAGGACGCTCATTGATACGACGTGCGCCGTGCGTGTGTCTGTCTAGTAGTTATGTCTCGCCAGGTGACAATGCTATCCCCTGCGTGGGTTTTTATCGAAAGTAGTTCGGTGGTCATAATGTTCTGGTTGATCAGTGTAAATGTCTTGACTGCGGCTTTGCATGAATATGGAAAGGGGCCGATGAGTAAGAAGATGGTCCAAATGGCTCTGAGCACCATGGGATTTAACATCTGAAGTCATGAGTCGCCTAGACTTAGACCCACATAACCGTAACCAACCTAAGGAGATCACACACATCCATGCCCGAGGCATGATTCGAAATTGCGATTGTAGTAGCAGCGCGGTTCCACACTGAAGCGCCTAGAACCACAGCGGCCGGCTGGTAAGAAGAGAAAAGAAGTTTTTGAAATGTGGTATTGCAGACGAGTCAAGAAAATTAGAAGTTTGGTGGTAGAGTAGCTAATGAAGAGGTATTGGGAAGAAAACAAAATTAGAGCAGAGCTTGGCCAAAAGCAGGAATTGGTATGATGCGTGCTGAGGCATCAAGGAATTGTCATTTGGTAACTGGGTCGAGTGAGGTAGGAAGGTCTAAGTGTTGAAAGCAAAACTTATAGAAGGAGAGCAAGGGTTGCATACAATAAGCAGATCGAAATGCATGAAGGTTGCGGTAGTTATCTGTAGATGAAGAGGCCTGCACAGGGTAGACTAATTTTGAGAGTTGCAGTAAACCAGTTTTGAGACTGAGCAACACGTCTGAGTCAAGCACTTCCATACACACGCCTGCTCTCGACCTCGGCTAGTGAAGCGGACACCAGTGGAGCAATTACTTACACAAAAATTAAGCAAATATTACCTAACGCTGTGATAGTCCCAAACGCTGTTCTTTCTTTATGTTTCAAACCGCAATGTTTAATCGGACAACTTTTTCGATCGAGGTAGCTTCATTTGTATGCGTCCTTCATTTCATGCGGACTGTGACTCCTCTCGCCGTGCCGCAGGTCGGATTAACAGGAAGTGATAGAAGGCAGGCAAATATTTGAGTTCGTGGAATCGATACCGCATTCTGTGAAAGCGCCAACTGAATGCAGCTACCGACATGTAATTTCCTCTCGCCAGACCACAATTCATTGCCCTTTTTCCCCTTCTCTCCTTGCTGATCTCGTATTTTACACTGCTTTTGCGTCTCTTTTTTTTCCACTCTCATCACTTATACTGAAATATTACTTCACAGGCAATGTTATGAAAGCGTGAAGAATTTAAGACTTCCACGTTCTCTCGACGACGAGGTCGTTGGAGATGGAACACAAACTCGGCTTGCAGAAGGATGGCGTAGGAAATGCTGTATTTTCCCCATCAAATGAATTGAACGAGCATTTGCTTTAATCTAAAACCTCAGAAAACTTCACATGGTTGAGCAACAACTCTTACCAACCAAATGCGTGTGGGACATGATGAAGCGGCGACTTTCTTGTTGCAAAAAAGCTGAAACAATCACTGTCGAATTACAACAAAAGGCGCAACATGCTTTAGACAAGCAGGTGCTCTGATGAACGGTCGCCTGTCGATTTGCAGCAAGGGAAGTGAAACACCGTTCAGAAAAAAGACACTTTGACAATTTTAACACTAAACCAAAGACGACGAAGTCAATATTCCTGAATTACAATCACAAAAAACTGCCAAGATGAGAAACATGGAAGTAGATATCCTTAGTGTAACAAAGCAGCTTAAATCACTTAATAAAGGCAAGGCCTCCAATCCAGATTGTATACCAGTCAGGTTCCTCTCAGAGTATGCTGATAAATTAGCTCCATATTTAGCAATTGTATACAACCACTCGCTCACCGAAAGGTCCTTACCTAAAGACTGGAAAATTGCTCAAGTCACACCAATACCAACAAAGAGAAGTAAGAGTAATCCGCTGAATTACAGGCCTATACCACTAACGTCGATGTGCAGTAGGGTTTTAGAACATATACTGTATTCGGACATTGTGAAGTACCTAGAAGAAAACGATTTATTGACATATAGTCAGCGTAGATTCAGAAAATATCGTTCTTGTGAAACACAACTAGTTCTTTATATTCATGAAGTAATAAGTGCTATCGACAGAGGATGTCAAATTGACTCCATGTTTTTAGATTTCCAGAAGGCTTTCGACACCGTTCCTCAGAAGCGTCTTTTAACCAAACTGCATGCTACGGACTATCGCCTCAGTTGTGCGACTGGATTCGTGATTTCCAGTCAGAAAGGTCACAGTTCGTAGTAATAGACGGAAAGTCACCGAGAAAAACCGAATTAATATCCGGCGTTACCCAAGAAAGTGTTATAGGCCCTCTTTTGTTCCTGATCTATATTAACGACATGGGAGACAATCTGCGCAGCCGTCTTAGATTGTTTGCCGATGATGTTGTCAATTACCGTCTTGAGCCCTCAGATGATCAAAACGACTTATAAAATGATTAAGATAAGATATCTGTATGGTGCGAAAAGTGGTAATTGACACCGAATAAAGAAAAGTGTGGAGTTATTCACGTGAGTACTAAAAGAAATCAGCTAAATTTCGATTACGCAGTAAGTCACACAAATCTGAGGGCTGTAAATTCAACTAAATACTTAGGGATTACAGTAACAAATAACCTCAGTTGGAACGATCACCTAGATAATATTGTGGGTAGAGCGAACCAAAGAATGCGATTCATTGGCAGAACACTTAGAAGGTGCAACAGGTCTACCAAAGAGACTGCTTACTCTACGCTTGTCCGCCCTATTATGGACTGTTGGTGTGTGGTGTGGGATTCGCATCAAGTGTGACTGACGGATGACATCGAAAAAGTACAAACAAGGGCAACTCGGTTTGTATTATCACGAAATAGGGGAGATAGTGTCACAGACATGATACGTGAATTGGAGTGGCAATCGTTAAAACAAAGGTGTTCTTCGTTGCGACGGGATCTTCTCATGAAATTTTAGTCAACTGTATTCTACTCCGATTGCGAAAATATTCTGTTGGTACCCACCTACATAGGAGAAATGATCATTACGATAAAATAAGAGAAATTAAAGCTCGAACAGAAAAATTTAAGTGCTCGTTTTTCTCGTTTGCCGTTCGAGAGTGGAACGGTAGAGAGACAGCATGAAGGTGGTCCATTGGACCCTGTGCCAGGCATTTTATTGTGAATAGCAGAGTAATTACGTAGATGTAGATGAAACTACCGAAGTATCCGTAATAAAGTTCCCGAATTGGCTGCCCTCGAACAAAGTTCTCTCACTCATATTGTTCTTGGGACCGAGAGCTGGATGAAACACAAAGTGGAAAGCTTTCACGTATTTAGCGAGTCGTGGAATGTATATCGGAAAGACAGATTAGTGGCCATAGGAGGGGGAGTGTTCATTGCAGGTGACAAAAATATTGTCTCCATTGAGGGCAAAGTTGAGTGTGATACTGAAGCGATCTGGTCGCGTTTAACAGGTGTAGGTGAAAACAAGTTAATTGTTGGTTGTATTCACCTGTCACCCGATTCTGCTGTGACTGTTCTAGAGTCATTCAAAGAAAGCCTACGATCAATAGCGCGTGAATACTCGGATCATGCACTACTGGTTGGAAGCAGCTTTAACCTGCCGAGTATAGACTGTGGTATCTATGGATTCATTGCGTGGGGTACAGACAGACAGTCTTGAAAATCCTTTTCAACACGTTTTCTGAAAATTGTTTTGAGCATCTGGCATGGCAGACCACACGAAATGGAAATATATTAGACCTTATCAACAAGTACAGTGCAAGGTCTCAAGCGACTGTAAAAAAGCGCAGGTGACTCCAGTATATAAAAAAGTGAAAGAAGGGCCCACAAAATTATAGACAAATATTTCTAACTTCTGTCTGCTGAAAAACCCTTGAACATATTCTCAGTTAGAACATAATAAAATTTGTTGTCACCAAAAAGCTTATGTGCACGAATCAGCATGGTTTTAGAAAGCATCACTCATGCGAAACACAGCTTGACCTTTTTCTCACATGATATACTGAGAATTATGGATAAAGGGCAACAAGCAGATTCCATATTTCTAGATTTCGGGAAAGCATTTGGTATGGTCCCTCATTGCTGGCTGTTAACGAAGGTACGAGCATACGGTATAAGTTCACAGATATGAATGAATGGCTCGTAGATTTCTTATGTAATAGAAGCAAGTATGTTGTCCTCGACGGCGAGTGTTCATCAAAGACAAGGATATCGTCAAGAGCACCCCAGGGAAGCGTGTTAGGATCTGTTTTGTTCTCTATATACATAAATGATTTGGCTGATAGGGTGAGCAGCAATCTGCGGTTGTTTGCTGAATGTACCATGGTGTACGGTAAGGTGTCGAAGTTGAGTGACTGTATGAAGATACAAGACGACTTACAGGAAAATTTCATTTGGTGTGAGCACAAAATGTAGCTCAAGGCGAATGAGTAGGAAGGTCAAACATGTAACGTTTGGGTACCGCATAACTAGTGTCCAGTTTGACACAGTCAATTAGTTTAAGTATATGGGCATGAAGTTGCAAAGCTATTTCAGGTGGAGCGAGAATGTGGTAGGGAAGGCGAGTGGCCGATTTCGGTTGATTGAGAGAATTGTAGGAAAGAGTGGTTCACCTGTAAAGGAGACTGCGTATAGGACACTAGTGCGACCTATTCTTGGGTACTGTTCGAGTGTTTGGGATCCGTACCAGTTCAGATTGAAGGAAGACATCGAAAGCAGTTCGGATGCGGGCTGCTAGATTTGTTATCAGTGCGTTCGTACAACACGCAAGTGTTACGGAGACGTCTCGGAAACTCAAATAGGAATCCCTGTAGGGAAGGCGACGTTCGTTTCGAGAAACACTACTGAGAAAATATAAAGAACTGGCGTTTGAAGCTGGCTGCCGAACCATTCTACTGCCGCCACTATATATTCTACATCTACATTTATACTCCGCAAGCCACCCAACGGTTTGTCGCTGAGGGTACTTGACGTGCCACTGCCATTACCTCCCTTTCCTCTTCCAGTCGCATATGGTTCGCGGGAAGAACGACTGTCTGAAAGCCTCCGTGCGCGCTCTAATCTCTCTAATTTTACATCTCCTCGGGAGGTATAAGTAGGGGGAAGCAATATATTCGATACCTCATCCAGAAACGCACCCTCTCGAAACCTGGCGAACAAGCTACACCGCGATGCACAGCGCCTCTCTTGCAGAGTCTGCCACTTGAGTTTGCTAAACATCTCTCTATCACGGTTACCAAATAACCCTGTGACGCAACGCGCCGCTCTTCTTTGGATCTTCTCTATCTCGTCCGTCAACCCGATCTGGTACGGATCCCACACTGATGAGCAATACTCAAGTATAGGTCGAACGAATGTTTAGTAAGCCACCTCCTTTGTTGATGGACTACATTTTCTAAGGACTCTCCCAATGAATCTCAACCTGGTACCCGCCTTACCAACAATTAATTTTATATGATCATTCCACTTCAAACCGTTCCTCACGCATACTCCCAGATATTTTACAGAAGTAACTGCTACCAGTGTTAGTTCCGCTATCATATAATCATACAATAAAGGATCCTTCTTTCTATGTATTCGCAATACATTACATTTGTCTACGTTAAGGGTCAGTTGCCACTCCCTGCAGCAAGTGCCTATCCGCTGCAGATCTTCCTGCATTTCGCAACAATTTTCTAATGCTGAAACTTCTCTGTATACAACAACATCATCCGCGAAAAGCCGCATGGAACTTCCGACTCTATCTACTAGGTCATTTATGTATATTGTGAAAAGTAATGGTCCCATAGCACGCCCCTGTGGCACGCCAGATGTTACCTTAACGTCTGTAGACGTCTCTCCATTGATAACAACGTGCTGTGTTCTGTTTGCTAAAAACTCTTCAATCCAGCCACACAGCTGGTCTGATATTCAATAGTCTCTTACTTTGTTTATCAGGCGACAGTGCAGAAGTGTATCGAACGGCTTCCGGAAGTCAAGGAAAATAGCATCTACCTGGGAGCCTGTATCTAATATTTTCTGGGTCTCATGAACAAATAAAGCGATTTGGGTCTCACACGATCGCTGTTTCCGGAATCCATGCTGGTTCCTACAGAGTAGATTCCGGGTTTCCAAAAACGACATGATACACGTGATATACCACGAAGATAAGGCACGAGAAATTATTGCTCATGCAGGTCCATATAGGTAGTGTCGTTTTTCCTTCGCTCTACTTGCGAATGGAGCGAGAAAGGAATGACAAGTAGTGGTACAGCGTACAATCCGCCATGCACCGCACCGTGGCTTGCGGAGTATCTACACTCCTGGAAATGGAAAAAAGAACACATTGACACCGGTGTGTCAGACCCACCATACTTGCTCCGGACACTGCGAGAGGGCTGTACAAGCAATGAGCACACGCACGGCACAGCGGACACACCAGGAACCGCGGTGTTGGCCGTCGAATGGCGCTAGCTGCGCAGCATTTGAGCACCGCCGCCGTCAGTGTCAGCCAGTTTGCCGTGGCATACGGAGCTCCATCGCAGTCTTTAACACTGGTAGCATGCCGCGACAGCGTGGACGTGAACCCTATGTGCAGTTGACGGACTTTGAGCGAGGGCGTATAGTGGGCATGCGGGAGGCCGGGTGGACGTACCGCCGAATTGCTCAACACGTGGGGCGTGAGGTCTACACAGTACATCGATGTTGTCGCCAGTGGTCGGCGGAAGGTGCACGTGCCCGTCGACCTGGGACCGGACCGCAGCGACGCACGGATGCACGCCAAGACCGTAGGAACCTACGCAGTGCCGTAGGGGATCGCACCGCCACTTCCCAGCAAATTAGGGACACTGTTGCTCCTGGGGTATCGGCGAGGACCATTCGCAACCGTCTCCATGAAGCTGGACTACGGTCCCGCACACCGTTAGGCCGTCTTCCGCTCACGCCCCAACATCGTGCAGCTCGCCTCCAGTGGTGTCGCGACAGGCGTGAATGGAGGGAGGAATGGAGACGTGACGTCTTCAGCGATGAGAGTCGCTTCTGCCTTGGTGCCAATGATGGTCGTATGCGTGTTTGGCGCCGTGCAGGTGAGCGCCACAATCAGGACTGCATACGACCGAGGCAGACAGGGCCAACACTCGCCATCATGGTGTGGGGAGCGATCTCCTACACTGGCCGTACACCTCTGGTGATCGTCGAGGGGACACTGAATAGTGCACGGTACATCCAAACCGTCATCGAACCCATCGTTCTACCATTCCTAGACCGGCAAGGGAACTTGCTGTTCCAACAGGACAATGCACGTCCGAATGTATCCCGTGCCACCCAACGTGCTGCAGAAGGTGTAAGTCAACTACCCTGGCCAGCAAGATCTCCAGATCTGTCTCCCATTGAGCATGTATTGGACTGGATGAAGCGTCGTCTCACGCGGTCTGCACGTCCAGCACGAACGCTGGTCCAACTGAGGCGCCAGGTGGAAATGGCATGGCACGCCGTTCCACAGGACTACATCCAGCTTCTCTACGATCGTCGCCATGGGAGAATAGCAGCCTGCATTGCTGCGAAAGGTGGATATACACTGTACTAGTGCCGACATTGTGCATGCTCTGTTGCCTGTGTCTATGTGCCTGTGGTTCTGTCAGTGTGATCATGTGATGTATCTGACCCCAGGAACGTGTCAATAAAGTTTCCCCTTCCTGGGACAATGGATTCACGGTTTTCTTATTTCAATTTCCACGAGTGTATGTAGATGTAGATTTTAATGATCGTTTGCACGCGAGTGTACACCCCTATATTTCCGCCAGAGGGATGGTACGTTGTGTACTGATGCGACTGTTTGGGCACCTTTTACTGTGACGTATGCTTCATTTGGTCCGAAATTATATAGGATCAGGACCTTGGCCTCCGAGGTCACCTTACATTAATTCTCTGTATTTTTCTCTCTGGGCTGAAATGAAAAGTGAAGTATACATCACTCTCGTTGATACTGTTAAGACCTGGAGCAGCGAACTCTACAGCCATGTAAAAAATTTACTAGAAGGTCTGAGGGTATTTGCAAGAATCCGCAATGCACTGAAGAGACAAGTGCAATGACGCATTCATATGCCAGGAAGGCCCGCATCTCGTGGTCGTGCGGTAGCGTTCTCGCTTCCCACGCCCGGGTTCCCGGGTTCGATTCCCGGCGGTGTCAGGGATTTTGTCGGCCTCGTGATGGCTGGGTGTTGTGTGCTGTGCTAAGATTAGTTAGGTTTAAGTAGTTCTAAGTTCCAGGGGACTGATGACCATAGATGTTAAATGCCATAGTGCTCAGAGTCATATGCTAGGAAGACATTCAATGCACCTCCTTTTGCCACGTGCGAGTGCACAGAAAAATGTAACACGTTCTGTCCTGAAACAGTATCGCATTTATATAAAAATGCAACGCAATAATAGCATTTTAAAGAGCACCAATTGCCACACACGCTTAAGACAAAATGTAAAATCCGCGGCAGCGCAGCAACGAGAAGAATATCGCCGGGTTATCCATTTTGAAAAATGTACGAATGCTAGCCAAAGATCTTAGATGCAAAGCACGGGAAGCAGTTCAGATCTCGAAGAATCAATGCTGTGTCATTAAAGATAACGGATACAGGCTTTCAGCTTCATGTCTACCCTCCATACACAAATCAAATACCCACCAGAAGCATGAAAGCAACATAGGCTTCCGGTAGTCAGTTAGGCGGCACAATAACAATTATATTTTTAAACATTTCTTCTCTCTTTCCTTATCTCCAACAGGTAGTCTGTTTACAATGGCTTCAATATTTTAACCACTAACTCCACTTCTTTCTTTCTAACATTCTGGGTGGTTTCTGTTTGTTCTATATCGTGTCTTCCTACCACTTTCGCGCAACGACGCTCTGAGCGTGTTTTTTAGGGAATTCACTAGTTTGAACCTGGGACCTGTTGCTGGTAAGGAGACGCCAGACCACACATGACATGTAGAGTTCAGAAGAGTTCAGTGAGACTAGCGATGATATAACCAAATACTTAATGATTTCAGCGTCAGCTCCACTGCACTCCCTGTAAAAGAATATTAATACTAACTAAATTTAGTGGAAGGGGTTTCCAAGCTTTCCTATTTTTAGTTAGTTGGTAAAATAACGTCGAAAAAGCAGTTAAGTTTACCATTGGAAATTTTATTCTACTCACAAAAACATCGTTTATAAATTGCACTATTGATAAAAGGAAATGTTTCAATACAGGATGGTAAAAACCAACTGCGTTCAACAAAAATGTGAACGAATATTCCCTGAATGCGTTTCCAAGTTCTACAATGGATCGAAGGATGACCTATACCATATCACATCTATAATCTAGGTTTAAATTAAGTTTCACAAGAGAGAAAAACTATCAAAATGGTCTACAGTGACCCTCAATTATCTTTAATTACTTATCTAACGTGTCGTAAATTATAGTGGCTGATGTGGCTTCTCAATAACTATATAACCGAAAAATCACCTGTTTCAGATGTTTACTTCAAGTGGCAAATGTGAACACCATGAGCTTTAATTGACGATCGACTCTAGTATTACGCAAAAAGGGGGTGTAACAGATGCGACTTCTGCAGTTCTGAGTGAAGCCTTATGCGCTCAAAAATGCGGCATCGCGTGCGTTCACTACCTTGTCGGTGTTTAGGCAGCGTCAGGGCGGCGGCGGGCAGCACAGCGCTGCTCACCTCGCCATCTCGGAAGCAAACTCCCTCTTCACTTCTCCTTACTATAATTTACCGATGTTGGTTTAAAAAAACTATCTGGCTGTGTTTTCATCTGACCAATCAGGGTCTCAATGTTAACCTTAAGCTCCGCCTTCAAAAATTCTGTCTGTCCAATGAGGAACGTTATACTTTTCGTGGTGGGCAACGTAACAGACACGCGAAAAAATCTCACGCTAAAACTTGCAGCGGGTGTGGTCCTTTTAGCGTTATCATAAGATCTATACTGTTCTTCTGGAGGGCTGGGGGGTGGTCCTAACGTAACAGAGATGCGAGAAAGTTTCACTCTAAAACTTGCGTGTATGCTGTTTTTCTGGAGGGCTCTAACTTTTAACATGGGCTGGGGGGTGGTCCTTGACGTAACAGAGACGCGAAAAAGTCTCACGCGAAGACTTGCAGCTGGCGTTGTCCTAGTGGTTAGCTAGCGACGTGGGTATTCAGTCCGTCCCTTATCGTAAGGCCTTCTAGCTTAACACGGTTCTGCTCTTGGCTTCTGTTCTCATTTCTCCCCTCGGAACTGCGTCTGTCTCACAGTGGGAAGGTATGACATGTATTTAGGGATTCTTTTGTTAGTCTGTGGTATTCCATTTGCTCACTCGTTACTCGTATTACTTTGGTTAGTTTAATGTCACGATTTATTCGGAGCTATGTGACATACTACTGGATTTGCTTATCCTGTCAGGGTATTCATGGAAGGTGTTGGATTTTCCTGACACCTTACATCTTGTATTCAAGAAATACACATGCTGTCAAACATATAAATGTGGCAGGAAGAGAACCGCCTACCATTAAGCAGTTGCTGTTATGAGCTGGCTTGCTTGCATGTAGTAATTATAAGCATTCAGTATATGGCCAAATAGGATTAGGTAACAGTTATGTCAAAAAAACTGGCAACACAGTTTAACGAGAATTTACAGTAGGCTTATTTATTGAAAAAAGTTTCACAATACGTAACTGCAGTACGCAAATTGTGTGTGGCAACATACTTACAATGGTCTGTCTCCACCCCGTTAGTCCTGCGTTGAGGTACTATCCTCTGATAACATCTGTAACGAACGATGAAAAAATTTGCATTCGAGGGCCATATTGTCTATAAGAGGCCAGCCATTCACGTAAAGTCGCCGTGAGCATTGAGGCAAACATCCCACCAACGCACCAGGCTCAAACTATCCAATTGGTAAAACGCTTTGTCCTGCTGTGTGAAGAAGCCGTAACGACCTGCTGAACATCCTCGTCCCACAGGAATCGCTAACCCTTCTTCTACACCATACTCTACTGACTATGAAGCACAACAGAGGGTTCCTGTGTTGTAGTTCTGTAACCAGTTTGATACAATGATTTTCACTGTAACATATCAAAGCAGTGTAAGACTACAGCTTTGTATACCACCGTATTTTCTCTTTTGTACAAAACCTACATTACTACAATTCAGTGCACTGGCTCTCACAGAAAGCTGGACATTGCTGTGATGTTCCCAAAGAACACACGCAGGTTGGCGGAAACAAAAGGCAGAGGTGGTATTTCTTACTGACAAAACTGTGGAGGATATCGCAACATATGGAAACTGGAAGAGTTTGCAGCACTGTGGAGCGTTTCTGACATCTGTCTGAAGTGACGACCCCTATATTTAATCTCACGTTCCACATGTTTCCAGATGTCTCTGTGTTGTGTTTTTGAACATCATTGAATCCTTATATTGCACCCATATGCATGATCACTGATTCGGTGTCCAAGGCGTTGGTCATCTCGATCTCCAAATCTATGGGCATTACATCTTTCAGTTTCATTTTTTAGGCCATAGAATGTATAATTTCATGTCGGAGTTAGGTAGTATTGCTCATGTGTATGGGAATAGGACTATTTCGTCCTGACACCATGTGTCTATAATGCACACTCCTTCCACATTTCTTTGAGTCGTCAGTCTTCTGAATGGTTTGATGCAGAGCCACGAATCCTTCTCCTGTGCTAACCTCTTCTTCTCAGAGTAGCACTTGCAAGCTACATCCTCAATTATTTACTGTATGTATTCCAGTTTTTACCCTTGACAGTTCCCCCTCGTGCAAAGACATTTATTCTGTGATGACTTAACACACGTCCTATCATCTTTTCCTTACTGCATATTGGTATTTTCCATATGCTCCTTTCATCTCTGACTCTGTGCAGAACCTCCTTACCTTATTTGTACATTTTCGTTTCAACATTTGTCTGTGGCATCACATATCAAATGCTTTGGTTCTCTTCTGTTCTGGTTTTCCCATAGAAATTTCTTCCTGAAGGTAAGGCCTAAGTTTGATACTTGTAGACATATTTTGGCCAGTAATTCCTGTTTTGCGAACAATAATCTGCTTTTGATACCCTCCTTGATCCATCGTCCATGGGTTACTTTGCTGCCTAGGTAGCAGAATTCATTAACTCCATCTACTTTGTTACCATCAATCCTGATTTTGAGTTTCTCATTGTTCTTATTTCTGCTCATTACTTTTGTCTTTCTTCGATTTATTGTCATTCCATATAATGTACTTATTAGATTGTTCATTCCAGCCCACACATCCTGTAATTCTTCCTCACTTTAATTAGGGATAGTTCCGTCATCAACAATCTCATGATTGATACCGTTTCACCTTAAATTTATATTTCACTTTTGAAACTTACTTAATTTCCATCATTGCTTCTTCTATGTACAGACTGAATAACAGTGGAAAAAGACTACATCCCTGTGTCACACTTTTTTTTTAAATCCGAACACCTTGTTCTCGGTCTTCCACTCTTGTTATTCCCTCTTGGTTCTTGTACATGTTGCATATTACCCATCAATGCCTATAGCTTACCCTATTTTCCTCCAAATTTCGAACATTTTGCACCATTTGACATTGTTGAACACTTTTTCCAGGTCGAAGTAGCATCAGTCCATTCTCTGCCCAGAACACGCAGTTGTATTGATTTCGTCCAGTACTACAACACATGCCTAGTTTCCACTACTGTTTACTGTGAATGATAAATAATACCCTCGTCTTATTGAGATTTCCTGATATACGGTGTTTAAAGTCATATGTAAATCCTGCTCCCACATCCTCTTCTTTTTTTCAGGTTTATTTGTTTTGACCATACACACCAGTTCTCGTTTCATACTTTCATATTGTGTAGCTGCAGTTTTCTTTTTCATACATACGGCATATTAACTGGACTTAGAGGTGTAATGTTTCTAATAAGGAATTGTTTGAGACTTTCATACATTGGTCTGTTTCCTTAATGCTCGTGGGAAAAACATTGTTTGCGAGAACCAACTCTAATACAGGAGTATCTACATTGAGTGAAATGGCAGAGAATACTGTCCTGAATTAGGGGCAATATGTCTCACCTGCTTAAAATAGCGCTTCTGTGTAATACTTATATCGTTATTGTTGTAGCTGGTCTAATGAATCCCCATGTAGTTTACTTGTGGATAATTAAAAATGAGTGCAGGTGGAGCATAATTTATAAGTTTTCTTCGGTCTTGATCGTCAGGGAGGTTGACATTGCATCAAAACGCTTCCAAAATGTATCAAAATGTTGATCAAAGTACATCCAAACACCAACAGACTATTTCCGAAACTACAACATCCATTATCACAACTCTCAGCTCTCCCACCACTACAACAACTCCCCTACAGACTTGGCTTTTCTTCAGTGCACGTGTAGAAACTCTACACATGTCTTCGATATGTTTACGGTAATTTCATTGATCACAGACCTGTAGATGCTGCCTTACAAAAAAATTCCAAGAAGTTATTTTGTGATCTGATACATTTCCACTACATTCTAAGTATAAATCTAGATGTCCAACAAAAACATGTTGTAACAGAATTTCACTGGTTTTGTAACGTTTTTCCATACTTTCGATATGTATACATATGAATATACACTTATTGCTTACTGGATGTGGTTGACTATTTCTGTTTATACCATTCAACTCTGATACATAACCCCCCCTCCCCAAACCCAGAGATGGTGTCTACAAACTACCACAAAAACACACACGCAAATGGACTACTGTGGTGAGGTCTGTGCTGATGTTATTCTGTTATAAACAGACAAATAGCACAGCACAGTTATGCCATTTTCTTAGTTGGATCCCCAAGCAGGGACCTCCCACGCCCTCTCTCCCTCACTCCGCTGACATCCAAGGCTTCATCATCGTCATCAGCTGTGGCGTTTACAGTTTGCAAGTGAGTACCAAGATGGTTCTGAAATCTGGTTCCACCAGCGTTCGGAAATATTTTGTCAGGTGGATCCAACAGTGAATGCTCCAGAATAATGACTGGGTTGATACATTTGAGTAATATTTCATGGGTAGTGTTTAATGCTGATCCATCCTATGTACAACTCCAGGCATCATCCTAAATGTGGGTCCATCAGTGTTGTGTGGACAGAAATATTTATTGATGTCATCCACTGGCATATAGTCTGGAGTAACAGTTGGGGTGGATCAATGTTTATATTAATTCAGAGATAAATTTAGTATTGATTCACTGCACGTGTGATCTGAGGTATTGTCCAAAATGTGGATTATTTTACTTTAGGTTCGATGTCGCAAGAACCACCGACTAAGATATGACGACCATGCCTCAGGTGTCAGTGGAGTGAGAGGGAGAGGGTATGGGAAACCCCAGCTTGGAGATCCAACACATAAAATAGTTTAACTGTGCTGTGTGTTTTGTGTCGTCAACACCCCACCTGACTAATCCATTTCCGAGCAAGTGCTTTTTTTTGCAATAGTTTGTAGATACTATGGCTGGTTTGGGAGGCTAGGTAACGGAATTGAATAGTATAAATATAAATAGCAAGCCACATCTGGTAATCTATAAGTGTATACACTAACAATACCACCACTTGCAAAGTAGGTTAGAAATGAGATAAATAATGTTGCTTACGCAGCATATGTTCGCTTTATCAGGCTACAATAAAGTTATTGACTGTGGATGGTATCGTCAGAATGGAATAATGAAGTCACTGTAAAAAAAGTCATTAATTTTGGCACTTATCTTGAATGGATTCCCTAGTAGATTTCGTCGAAGTTGTTATGGCTCATCTTGTTGATTCTAGGGTGATTCAACTTGGACTGTATGAAGGTCCAGATCTGTATTTTAGCAATGTTTGAAGACCTAACAAATGCATTTTTAAGGAAATTCTTAATGATCAAACAATCCCAGATTATTATGGTAGAAATAAGTTTTGTCTTGGTGTTCACGATCCACATTTTTATTTAACTTCTTGTAAATTCGCATATACTTCTTCTTAATTGTCACATCATCAAGAAAACAGTTTTATATTAACCTTCATATATTTAATTTCCACTTTAAACAAACACAAGACTAGACTGTTCTTTTACAAAGCGAAATAACAACTTAACTTCTGCAAAGAAAAACAAAGACTGCTCTGTGCGCATTGTCGCCAAAACGGTTACAAGTAAGTCAAAGATTATGACAGTCTCACAGAAATGAATACACACAAGAACCATATCACTGTAACATATCGATACATTGGATTACGTATACATTAATAAAACAAAATGTGAATATTGTCACAATAATATGTCTGTTACTTCACAGAAAAGTAGTGCGATATTACTGGTATCGAGAACTGGGGTTAGACTGCCATAATGGTCACGTAAATAAAGAACCATTACAACACGTATGGGTAAATATCGAAAGTATGGAAAACATCACAGAATCAGTAAGATTCTGTTACAACAAGTTCTTGCTGGATATCTGTATTTATACATAGAGTATAGTCGAAATGCATCAGTTCATACAATAATTGCTTGGGATTTTACCTATTGTGCTGCATGGATGGATCTATGATCGAAGTCATCGCCACAGATGTATTAAAGACATTTGTAAACTTTTGTCACAAGTTCTGGGAGGAGAAGTGACTCATGATACATGCATGTGTCTTAACAGTGGAAGGAGGGTGCATTAATGACACATGGAGTAAGGCGAAATGGCCACATCCACCTATGCAGGAGTGATGCTAACATTGGACCAGGACTGATGTCATATCAAGAACTCTCCCCACGTATGTTTATGTACGGGCTCTTCAAAAAGTCTCTCTGCAGTGCCGTATGATTGTTGGCCTGCCTGGGTTACTTCCCTTCAAGTGGACTCCCCCAACATTCCACTGTTTCGTTTTCCTCAATAAAAATGAATATTCAATTAATTAATAACTTGTATTTCACTGAGTTTCATTTCGGTATATTCACTGCGGCATATGGCACCTGCGACTAACAATTGTACTGCACTGCGGAGAGACTTTTTGAATACCCCATATTATAAGCCATAGAAATAAATCCATCGTGAAAGACACAGAGTGGTGTAGTAATGTTGACTGTGTTCAAAGATTTTTTAATCAGGACACTCAATAGGGCGATCATTTGTGTGCCAGATCCTTCCCACAACGCTATTGAAGTCCTCAGTGCAGCATTGCGAGGACAAGCACGTTTGGATGAGGGATGACTTTCCAGTGTAGATGCATATTTAGGATCACATTCATACAGAACATTTCGACATTTAGAAGTTTGTATGAGGGAAATTACTAATTGTATTATTTCAGTCAATGTCACAGATAGGTTAGTAATGGAGGGGTGGTTTAACAGTGATACAGTAATTGAGAACTATGCTGCGATGTCATTGGCTGAGAGCATTACAGGATCGACTAGATGAGACTTTTGTAAGCGTGATACATCGCTGAGAACAGTGGGATGGACCTCAAGTAAACGGGTAGGATGCGTTGAAATTAGAGAAACCCTCGTAAAACTGCGAAAATTGATGGAAACTACGAAAAAATAAAGAAAATACAACAAAAATGAGGGTACTACCATGTCCTCCTGGGTGTATAACAATCATTCCATTGCTCCACTGGTGTGACTGATAACTAATGGTGCATGCTACTCTTGCTCTATGGGCTTAAACCATGCAGAATACACATTGTTCGACATATTATTATGCACTGTAAGCCATAAGAAGTGAATGTGAAACATATAGTGGCGAAAGATTTGGAAATCAGGATGACTGACACATAGGACACTGAATTAGTTATCATGCACCTGGGTGCAACATGAGGAGTCAATACCGTTAATCTCTTCGAAAATAGAGCACCAAAATATCTGTACCCTGTTACTATGGGACATGTGATTATACATAGAGTTCATCACTGCAGACAGCTGCTTGGAAATGATTCATAATACTGCAGACTCCTCCAGTTTCCAAATTTTTCGCTATTTTCCACATTTTTGTCAGCAAGAAATACCGTCTCTGTCTTTTATGTTTACCATGTGGCATGTGTGTTATGGGAGAAGTACTGTCTATATCATGAGATGTCCAGGTTTCTGTGAGACCCAATGCATCAAGTCGTATTAGTGTTGGTTTAGCACCCCCACATAGGCCTCAAAGTCTTGGCATGAAAAGAGAAAGTATGGTGATTGTGGTTTACAAAGCTGTAGTCTTACACTGCTTGGATGTGTTACAGAAAAAAACATTCTATCAAACTGCTTACAAAATTACAACATAGGAACCCTCTATTGTGGTTAACAGTCTGTAGGGTACAGAACTCTTCCAGTACAGGCGACAAAACTTTACAAAGGTTTGTGAAAGTGACTTCGAACACTGGCCATCAGCTCAAATGGACCATTACCTGGATCTTCAATGACATGGCCACATATGGTCTATGTCAACATGTGGACAATATTCGTCTTCAGTACACCGGAAGAGAGAGACTTGGTAAAAATCTTACCAAGTTCTCTACCATGTAATATGAGAGAAGTGGTTAAAATCTTATGGAGTTCTCTACCAGGTTAAATTAGTGACGTTTTTATATGTCACAGTTTCAGTCCATTGGATGTTACAAAATAACAAAGAGATAGAGATATGAACTGTTGCTTCCTGTTGAATGTAAAAATGACTGATTTTCTTTTCCTGACACACAAATACTTAGCATGAATATACTGTTCTGTATCGATCTTTCAAGCGCCTGAAAGTCAAGTAATACCCACTTGATTTACGATTTATTTACAAGTCTTACATATACAATAATTCTGAAAGTGATCTCAGCTATGGCAATTTGTCCATCAAACTGAAAGAAATCGTTTGTATCTATTCTCACTGACTATGATTGATTTAACATCACGAATATTTTTTATTATTTTAATTTATTTTTCTTAATAGCTGTTCGCTTATAAGAGCCAAGTTGATTTTTGATACAGCTGTCCACTTCAAGTTTTCTTTATGTAACAGCTTGTAACATAGATTTTTGTTAGATCGAATGTTTCTGGACATTAAAATATTAAGGACATTCTGGTGATGGGTAGCTTTTACTCAAAAAGAGTGAAACTCCTTGATTCACTTAGGACATGTCGATTTCGTGCACAATAGACATATACGAGAGATG
The DNA here is from genome assembly GCF_023897955.1 of Schistocerca gregaria. Classification (NCBI taxonomy): domain Eukaryota; kingdom Metazoa; phylum Arthropoda; class Insecta; order Orthoptera; family Acrididae; genus Schistocerca; species Schistocerca gregaria. Next base: position 826,928,516 of record NC_064922.1, read on the forward strand.
CGTGATAAATTAATACATGTCGCAGGTGAATTGTTATGTACTCAGTCCTCGGCAGTTTGCCTGTCTATCATTGACAACAGTATCGTATATCATTTTCGTAAATTTACTCTGTTGAATGTTTCAAAATAATGAGGAGGGAGGGGTTGCTGTCATATGTAAAAATGGCTGTGCTTTTTTTCGGTATGCAAGTAGATAGTGTACCAACCAATGCTCTGTATGGACATTTGTGTCTATGAAATGAATGTAATAACCACATGCATGATAATTGACATGACTTCCACAGATGCTCCTGGCGTATTGAATAGCGACCTCAGCAGCTGCTGGTCACTACACCCACCCTTCTGGCGAGTGCAGCCCTAAATCTTTTTCTTCTCACAATGAGATATAGCTGATGTCTGTAGCGTACTATTGGCCATTCTTCTTCCAGGGAGTTGTCCATGACAAATAGTAAAGTATTTCACTATAGTTCCAGAGGTCAGCGTTTCATACAAAAACGTTTGATATCTGCAGACCTGAAGCAGTATATCATTGTCAACCCCGCACTGACCAAAGGAGGGCATCGCTAGCAGATGGATTGACTGTCATGTTTTTGTTTGATCCTCCAAGCATTATGTTATTGGTAAAGACTTCTGCTCACCATAGTGTATGGAACTTGCTAGCTGAATGTATGATTAAGAACTGTCAAATGGTACTAATTATTTATTTCGTAGTATATTCGACACAAGATTCGAGTTTTTTAGTTCAGTATTCACTGTAGCGAGAGTAAGGTCATACCACGAGAGTCAGCTTACACTTATCTAGCTGGAGATTTTAATGACTTTAGTATTAAATCCGCTGTTTGCACCATTGCCAACGCAGTATTCGTTTTAAAAGCGTAAGACTACACTCTTTAGACGACGTGACGTGAGGTATATTGGTACAATATTCGTTGTAGCAAGCTTAAGAATGACACCTGGAGAATATGCAGCGATAATACTCCTTGAAACAGATGAGTGTTGATGTTTACTCAGTCACGTTTTTTAAATAAATGAGGTGACATAGCAGCTGTTCAGGTGTTAAGAATGGCACTACTTAAGGCAAGGCACGCATGCAGTGTGTTACTCTAAGAGGAGAAAGTGACTTTGTAAAATTCCTCTACCATCCATTCCTCTGCCATCTCTAAACCAGGGTTACATTCTTCAACCGTACACACACACACACACACACACAAACACACACACACACACACACAGCTATTATTCGGTACATTAAGGCATCTGAAACATCTAGCAGGCAGCCCCTTGAACAGTTTACCTGAAGAAGCAGAATAAACATGAGCAATGACAGGTTACAACTGCGTGCAGTGGAGGACGTTAGTGAATGCAAGTACTGCTGTTCGCCTGTCAGGGGACAAAGAGGGCGGATCAGTGCACAATGAGACGACTAGTATAATGATACATGTGTATCTCACTTATGTGGGACATATTACTTTAGTGTTTTTCCTACATCAGACTGATTAGCCAAAGACCACTTTCAGACAGTGCCAGAACATTCATAACATTTGAAAATATGCAGCTCCTCTGCCTATCATATATGTCGGAAAATCAATTTCGCTACTGTTCCAGAGGGGACAGTCCTCCTGAACAATACGATCATCGGTTGCAGGAAACGTCCTTTCCTTGAGTCTCCTGTCCATCTGTGACTGATCAGAAACAGCTTATCACTGCCAGAAGATGAATATTTTTGTGTACCATCCCCAATAGGTTAGAACAGACCATGAAAACCGATATTCCTACCTACAGGGGAAGGAGGTAGAGGAGAGGGAGGAAAGGAGGCTGGTAGGAGGTAAGACTGGTTCTAAGGTGATTAGTCTGTATCCACACATCAATGTGAACACAGATGCAGCTGCTGCCCCTCTCCCATGGTAAGATTTGTTGGGATGGATTTTTGCTGTAGTTGTTTTATTAGACTCGTTTTCCTGAACTCCAAATCCGTCTGTTGTATTGAGATCCATTGCTTATGAACGTTGGTTGTTATACAAGAATTTAGATGTGTTATTAAAGCAGTGAACAATTTTTCATCCTTTGTGATGGCTTATATTGACCTTCCTACACTTCACTGACAGTTTGCTGTCCTATCACTTTTTATCGTGTATCTGTGTACAAGTTCATCAGCAGCCATTTCACTTGTAGATCGGTAGGAGGCAACTCTTCCTACCCTACAGTGGTAGTTTGCTGCCCTCTCCCTTCTTACCATGTATCTGTGTACGACTTCATCAGCAGCTTCACACTCGTAGACCAGTAGGAGGCAATTCTTCTGGTAACTACTGTAGGACAGTTTTCCACCAATTTTGAGTTGTATTGTGAAATAAGGCGATCAGTAACGTGAACATACACACACATGTGATTTGCAAAAATGGGGACAGGGAGCAGTGGGAAGTGGGAGCAAGTGGAGTGTGACTGTGGGACAGTTTCAAGCACCCTGTGCTGGAGTCATAGTGGACTAGAGCAGTTGGTCTCCAAACTTCGAGTTGAACATACACAGTTGCAGTTGGAAATAGTGGGGTTTAGGCCAGCAAAAAGTGTGATCAAGGTGGCAGTCGAGTGTGGCGACACCTTTAGGACAATCCAGCAGAAGGATAACATTCTCAAAGATAAATAAAGTATATATATACACCTTATGTGCCTTCTCTCCAGCAACCCACACCAGACTGTCTTTATAAGTGTGAGGGGGTAAAGGAAGTGGGGGAGGGGAGGTGGAGAAGTGGGGTATAGGAGAGAAAGTGGCAGAACAAGGAGGAATGTGCATAGTGACATCACCAGAGCGTCATTTTCACATCTACCCCACCCAGAAGGGAAATGTGGGACCACCCGTGGATAGCGGCCAGCTTGAATAAATATGACAACAATGTATACTGCACCAAAACGAACATTATCTCCCTACTACTAATGCCTTGACTTTGTATCATTGCTTATTTACCTGCATTGGAATCGCAGTAATTCCCTAAAACGGAAACTTTTTGATCGCCCCTTACAAATCACTGCTGAGTTGAGACAAGTGTCTGCTTATAGTCACGTCTCGCGGCTGGATATGCACCTGCGAACTGTTTATGTGACGTAATTCGGATGGATAGCATAGTTCTTGTCATGCCACTTACGCAGCTTAACTACGTTGCCCCTGAGTTGGAGGCAGCTTGGTACTCTTCTATGTAGGCTGTGTCTCGTATTTTCTTAAGGATACAGCATTATCGGAGAAAGCGCTGGAGAAACAGCTCATACGCGTGGATTCAGCAATTATTTTCGATAAGCAGAGCACAACATCTCGTAACGACACATTCGCATTTATCTCACAAACGGTTGACTTTCGTACACAAGTTTAGTGGACATTTTTGCTTTTCATACCTTGTTCTTTAATCCGTGTCTGTGTTCTTTATTATGAAAGTTATGATACGCCATTTATACACATATCTGCACCTTGTACTGTTGGATACAAGGTACAGAGATATGTAATTTGATATAATTGACAAGTGTGTAAATACAGTGGCAGAGACAGAAAATGCTCTATTGCCTGTGGGACCGTTCTCTGTACCTGACCGCAGCAATGATGAGATGAGCACATAAGTGGCTTTACCAGAATCTGCCGGTTAGACGTCTGCGGTTACGACACTCCTTTCTGCGCTTCCGGACAATGTTGCCCATTCCTGTCGAGATGGGCGCAAACCAGCTGCCAGCGACAGAAATGGGGCCGAATAAATGGAGGGTAGCGTGGGGCAGGAAATTCGGTCGCAGCGCCGCCGTTTCCGTAGCGTAATAACGTTTTCGGAAGGCTGCCGGTGCAGAGGCAGAAGCACTGGGTGAAATTAGAGTAACAAATCAGGTTCGCCCGAGCGCCGCCTGCCTTGCTGAATGGCAAAGTGCGATGGACGGGCTGACGGGCCACCTGCTTCCAGGGACGGAGCGAATTTAGAGAGGGGACAGCAGCTGCAAGCAGCAACTGTATGCGATGTGGAGCGGCGTTTATGGGTATCTGAATGCAGTTCAGTGGACGGATGTAGGTGTGGAGCTGTAAGGGCACCGTTACTCAGGCAGTTACTTTGTTCATCAATTTGCAGAGTGCTAAATCATGTCTTCAGTCGTTTTCGGCAAACCACCGCGGAAATGGAGAGCAGCGTAGGATGCACGGTGCACTTGAGTAGTTTTGTGCACTTCCTGTTCCACTCAGTGAAAATAAAGAGGAAAATTAGTGTAAATTACGGGGCAAAATTGGAAGTATACAACATGTACAGGCGCTCGGCTGAAATATGGAAACACAACGAGATTTGCATCCTTGAACATAAATGGAGTTGCTAGCCAATCCTGCAGCATACCCTCTTGTGTGTGACCACGAACGGCACGCGTGCAATGTCCTCAAGACGTTGTAATTGTCAATCGTACACAGAACAGTGTTCTATACACTGAGGTGACCCCGAAGTCATTGGATAGCTATGTGCACATACACAGATGGCGACAGTACCTCATACACAAGGTATAAAGGGGCAGTGCATTGGCGGAGTTGATATTTATATTCAGGTAATTCATGTGACAAGGTTTCCGACGTGATTGTAGCCACACGAAGTGGGAATTAAGAGACTTTACACGCGCAATGGTAATTGGAGCTAGACGCAAGGGAAATTGAATTTCGCAATCGGTTAGGGAATTCAATATTATGAGACCCACAGTGTCAAGTGTTGGCCGAGAATACCAAATTTCAGGAATTACTTCTGACCAGGGATAACGCCGTGGTCGGCGGCTTCACTCAACGACCGGGAGGAGCGGCGTTTGATTAGACTTGTCAGTGCTGACAGACAAGCAACACTACGTGAAATAGCCACAGACACCAACGACGGACTTATCCTTCAGGAGAATGCAGTGAAATCTGTTGTTAGTGGGAAATGCCAGCAAAAGACTGACGCGAGTGCCCTTGCTAACAGCAAGACATCGCTTGCAGCGCCTCTCCTGGGCTCGTGACCATTTCGGTTGAATCCTGTCCGATTGGAAATCTGTGACTTTGTCAGAGGAGTCGCGATTTCAGTTGGTATGAGTTGATGGTAGGCTTCGAATGTGGCGCAGACTCCACTGAGCCATGAATCCAGATTGTCATTAAGGCACTCTCCAAGCTGGTGGCGTCTCCGTAATCTTGAAGGCTATATTTACACGGAACGGACGGGGACCTGTGATTTAGCTTAACTGTTCATTGACTGTATATGTTTTTGTTCGGCTGCTTGGAAATCTTTTACAGGCATTCATGGATTTCGTGTTCCCAAACGACTACCCGATTCCACCGTGACGGTTATAGAGTCATTCAAAGAGAATTTACGGTCAATAGCGCTTAAAAACCCAGATCATACAGTACTAGTTGGAGGCGATAGCCTGCCGAGTATAAGCTGGGATGTCTACGGATTCATTGCGTTGCACAGACAGCCAGTCTGGCCAAATATTGTTGAATACTTTTTCTGAAAACTGTCTTGAGCGGCTAGCTCGGCAGCTCACATGCAATGGAAATATCTTAGCCATTTAATTACAGTATCAGTATAGAAAGGGGGATCAGCAACTATGATTACGAAAGGTAACAAAACAGCCACAGCCAGTCTTGGAGAGTGTTTCTGCAGGATAGGGCAGATAAGCAGTTGCCAGCATCTCACTTAGACAGTGAACTGGCAACACTTAATTCCAGTAAGATGGATTTAGAGTAATTATTGGCCAGGTTTAAGCAGATTGTAAGTCGTGGTCTGGAGAATTATGTGCCTAGAAAGTGGATAAATGGTGGGAAAGACCCACCTTGGTTTGATATCGAAATCTGACGCATGCTGAGGATGCAGAGGCTGCTGCATTCCTGGTTCCTAAAGGAACGCGCAAATAATGACAAGCGAAGTTTATCAGAGATTTGTGCGTCTGTGAAAAAAAATACGCGCGAAGCATACAACCACTGCCACTGTCACAACTTAGCAAAAGATCTGGCAGTTAACCCTCGAAAATTCTGGTCTTCCGTAAAATTGCTAAGCGCGTCCAAGGCTTCCATTCAGTCCCTTGCTGACCAGTTTGGTGTGGCAGTTGCAAATAGCAAACCAAAAGCCTAAGTTTTAAATTTCATTTTCAGGGTATCGTTCACATAGGAGACTCGTACGAACATACCGTCATTGGACCATCGGACAGACTCCCGCATGCATGACACAGTGATAAGCGTACCTGGATTAGAGAAACAACTGAAATATTTGAAAGAAAATAAATCGCCAAGTCCAGAAGGACTTTACAAAGAGTATTCAACGGCGTTGGCCCCGTAACTAGCGTGCGTTAATCTGTATCTCTCTTGGGGGTTTAGTTTCCAGACACACTGAAGCACATATGTTTTATTTATATCCGAGACGTCAGATACCACTGTTCATAGGCGTAGCTTTAAAAATTCTTTCGTATTGCTTTAATAATAATATATATTAAAAAAAGGTTTAAACACTATTTCTTTCTCATTTCCAAAAATACTGAAACATATACTTCTTTATTTCTGACCGAGAAACCCAATACCAATTTTCTTTGGCCTAGCTTGAAAACTGCCTTAATACCGATTTTATCCAAAAAAACACCTCATCCCCTATTTCACCCCCTGAGAGTTGGAATTTCGAAAAATCCCTTCATAAACGACGCCTACACTATAAGATCCACACCTTCTCCAAATTTCAAGTTTCTGCCCTTAGTTATTTGGGATGTGCGACGATGAATTAGTCAGTCATTCAGTCGGTCAAGTGTTGCCTTTTTTATGTAGAGAAGATTAAGATTGTAATGATGCTGCAAAAGATGTTTATTTATGTTTTGTCTTATCCTTTAAATACGTCTAAATGAATTAGGTTTATTTTTAGACTAAAACATACATCTACATCTACATCACCACTCTAATTCACACTTAAGTATATAGCAGACGGTTCGGGGACCACTTTCAGACTGTTTCTGGACCGTTCGAATCTCGTATAGCGATGAGGAAAAAGAGCTGTTAAATCTTCCCGAGCGGACTCTTATTTCTCTTATTTTATTACAGTGATAGTTTCTCCCAATGTAGGCGGATACCAACAAAATACCTACATATTTGAAGGAGAAAACTGGAGACTGAAATTTCTCAAAGAAAACACTTCTGTTTTAATGATTGCCATGTCAATTCGCTTATCATATCCGTAACACCATCTCTCCTATTTCGCGATGTTACAAAACAAGTACCCTTCCTTGAATTTTGTTCAGTGTACCCCATCAATCCTATGTTGTAAGGATCTGGTACCGCGCAGCAGCACTCCAGAACAGGACGGACAAGAGTAATGTAGGCAGCCTCTTTAGTCGCATCTCCTAAGAGATCTAGCAACAAAACGCATTCTTTGATTCGCCCTCTGCACAAAATTTTCTGTGTGATGGATTCAATTTAAGTTGTTCGTGATTGTAACCACTAGGTATTTTGTTGAACCGACATCTATTAATTTCTATGATATATCACGTAACCGAAATTTAACGTAACATCAGTAGTAGTCATGTGGAGAACATCACACAGTTTATATTGTTAGTGATCAATTGCCACTTTTCACGCCATGCACATACGAGTATAACGTATAAATCAATTATTTGTTTGTATTTGTCTAATGACGAGCTTACTAGACGACAAACAGGGAATCATCTCGAAACAGTCTAAAAGGGCTGCTCAGATAGTCTCCTAAATCGTTCGTAAGGATTAAGAACAGCAGAGACCCAATAAAACTTCTTTCAGGAACCGAAATATCACTCCTGTCTTACTCTGTGACTTCATGTCAATTACGAAGAACCGTAAACTTTCTGACAGGAAATATCAAATCCAGTGGCACGGTTGAGGCGATACTCCATGAGCAAGAAATTTAATTGAAGACGCTTGTGAGGAATGATGTCAAAAGCCTTCTGGGATTCTAGAATTATGGAATCAACTTGAGATCCTCATATTGATACTTCATGAATAGCCGGTTGTGTTCCACAGAGCACTCGCTTCCCACATCCGGGTACCCGGTTTCGATTCCCGGCGGGGTCAGGGATTTTCTCTGCCTCGTGATGACTGGGTGTTGTGTGCTCTCCTTAGATTAGTTAGGTTTAAGTAGTTCTAAGTTCAAGGGGACTGATGACCATCTATGTTCAATCCCATAGTGCTCATAGCCATTTGAACCATTTGAACCATTTCCACAGAGCAATATTTTCTGCGTCATTGTTGTTTGTATGTTAATTATTGTTTCCTTCGAGGTATTTAATAAGGTTTGGAACAGAATATGATCCAAAATCGTATTGCTAATTTATGTGGGTAAGATCGGGCTGCAAATCAGTAGATAAATTCAAATTCATTTCTTTTCGTTTCCAGTCTTATGTGAAGTAGAGGTAAATATATTACCGCGAAAAGCCGGGCAATGAAGTAAAACAGAGTAAATTATTCAAAATAATTAACTCATTATGTTACAATATTATACATATCGCTCATCAGGCCGACTAACTTCCGTGATACGTTGTTCATATCATGTGGTACGCGTGGGCAATCCTAAATTGCTACACATTTCTTTATTTTTCTGCCAGTAATTTCCTCTTTACTCCCCACGATATATCTCATAGTTAGGCTACCGCGCTGCTGCCTTACGGCGGTGAGAGAGATATTGCATTTTTCTGGTCTAAAAGAATGCCCTTTGGTTGACCCTTTCTGTCACAGTTAACATTCTGTTGCCTCGAGTTATGAGATCAATATCCACGCCTTCTGTGGCAGTTGTCCAGTTTTACGAGCCGAGCAGATGTTGTGACGAAATGTGAGGGCATATATTCCTCTCAGGCCGCAGCGGATTTCACGCACAGAAAATAGGAGAAACTGTAACCGAAGAAAAAAGCAGAATGTAAAGAAAGAGGCAGTGGTGTTTGAGGAGGGCTTTCGCGAGTTCTACAGAGAGAATTTTCTATTGCAAAGTCTTGCTCTGCCGTCGGAAAGAAACATTTCCTTTCATATGTAACGAACGGCTTTCCTTGAGACTGTAAAAACTGTGTTACTCTGCATATCTATGTTAATAGAGTCGTTTGATACTTTTTTTGTGGATATGAAGTTACTTTTTTTTCTCTTGCAGAAACAGTTTTCGATTGTTTTTAAAGCTGGCTTCAATCTCTTCAAATTCTGTCCAATTGTTGATTCCTTGTCTGTTTACAAGAACAAAATTTTTCTGTTACGTGATACACGTACGATAATCACTATACAGCCCTACAAATACACTGTAATGTCACACTAATGGGATCACCCTTCAAAATAACCACCTTTTGGAGCACGGATCGCTGCGAGACATGCAGGAAGAGAGTCAAAGAAGTTTGGAAGGTACCGACAGGTATTTGGTGCCATGATAACTCCAATGCCCTGGCCAGCTGCGTTAGTTTTCTCTGTTGTCGATCCATGGCACGAACATCGGGGTACTCCCACTGATTCTCGATTGGGTTGAATGGTTCAAACAGCTCTAAGCACTATGGTACTTAACATCTGAGGTCATCAGTCTACCAGACTTAGAACTACTTAAACCTAACCAACCTAAGGTCATGACACACATCCATGCCCGAGGCAGGATTTGAACCTGCTAGCGTAGCAGCAGCGCGGTTCCCGAATGAAGTGCCTAGAACCACTCGGCCACAACGGCTGGCGATTGGGTTGAAAACCATGGAGTTTGGGTCCCCGGGGAGTAGAGTAAACTCATCCTGATACTCTTCTAACCACCCACATACACTCCTAGCTGTGTGACACACAGAACTGTGCTGCTGGTAGATGCCGTCGGGCCGATGTAGGGGTGGACATTATCCCGAAGGACAGACGCATACTTGTGTTGATCCATTGTGCTTTGCAGAATGACGAGCCGCGCCGGGAAGCTGCGCAGTCTGAGGCATCTTGCCACGGTCTGCGCAGCTCTTCCCGTCGGAGTTTCGAGTGTGGTGTCGTCCTTAGCGTAAGTTAGTTTAGATCAGATTAAGTAGTGTGTAAGCTTAGGGACGATGACATCAGCAGTTTGGTCCCAGAAGACCTTACCACAAATTTTCATATTTTCCAGAATGACGACAAAATTCAGGGAATGCAAGAAACATTCCCCTGACCATAACGCATGCTTCTGAAAAGGCCACCTATCGCCACTCAACGGTCATCCAATTGCGGTATTGGCGTGCAAATTCCCGCCGTCGTCGCCAATGAACTGGAGTCGGCACGGGTGCATGAACGAGGCACTTGCTGTGGTCGTTACAAGCAGCAACGTTCGCTGAAAGGACGTTGTGGAGACACGGACGTTGTGGAGACTTGGTTCATCTGGGCGTTCAGGTCTTTGACAGTAGGATCACCCGTACACATCTCTGCAGTTGTCGCTCACAGCTGTCATCTATGGCCTGTGACGCACCACAGTTGCCGTGGCGTCTGCTTTGTGTAACGCCATTTTGCCATGGTATTATTTAACTCCTGCAGCTCGCAGATGATTTACAAACATAGCCGTCTCGAAAATGCTTCCACGCTTATCCCAAAAGCCAATGACTATGCCTGACTGACCATGCCTTCCTAGACATCAGTTAAACAAGTCTGTTTCCGCATTACAACGACTGGACTGTTAATCGTATTCCCGCTTCCTCCCCCCCCCCCCCCCTATTTGTCACGCTTTATATACCTCCTAAGGCTAATGCTGCCACCTGCCATTGAACGTTGACATCGAATACACGCTTTCGTCACGTTAATGGAAATTTGTTAATATACCCGCCGTCCGCGGATAGGAAAATCTCAATGTGTGAGTTATAGCGTTTTTATTTAAATTAAAGTCTTTCTTCAAAATTTAAAAAACAATATTCCTGAGGTAGGACTGATCCGCCAAGCCTACCAATAACTGAATCAGAGATTCTTCCAAAGATAAACTGTCTGTAGTAACCATACAACTTCACCGAACCAAGCCCCGGGCGTCTCGAGAAGAGCGGCGCGGAGTCCACGTTGCCGTCACCTGAGTCCGAGGATGAGTAGAGGCCCTGCGAGGATGTCTCCGGTAAGTTGGCGGCGGTGGACGATGACGCGGGGGCTACGATGACACCAGTGGGCTCGCTCGGCGTGAACTGTCTCTCCAGGTTCCTGCGCCAGCCTAAATACTGCTTAGCGCACGGATATGGCTGGCTCTATTTGCAGTCACGTGTCGAGCCGAAGGAAAGAGGCCGGCGGCTGTAGCGACGTTTCGTGGCGCCGTGGACGCCTCCTGGTGGTCTCTGGGAAGTGTCTGTGTTTCCGGGACGACCGGCCAGGCTGACCCCTACTCGTCCTGGAGCCCGCTGTACCGGTCTGCTTCGCGGGAAGAGAGAGTTGCAGGCGCTTAGTCTGGACTTAGTATTTGTGGTAAGGTCTTACGGGACTCAACGACTGAGGTCATCACTCCCTAAGCCTACAAACCACTTAATGTAACTTAAACTAACTTACGCTATGGGTAGCATACACACCCATGCCTGAGGGAGGACTCGAACCTCAGACAGGGGGAGACGCACGGACCATGACAAGGTGCCTCAGACCGCGCGGTTCACATTAAGGTGACTAGACCGTGTGTTCCTCTTTATTATGCTAATTACAATTACAACAAAGTATATAGCAAAGTCATATGCAGAACGACACGAAGTTTATCGTGAAACAAAGAATGAAATTAAGCAACCAGTGACACAAATTAGTAAAAATTTCTTGACAATTTATAAATTGTGTTTCATGTGGGTAACAAATGGTCACAACCACGAAAAAAAAAAGTGCACGGTATAAATATTTTACTTTCTTCCTTGCCACGCAGTTTTCACCATGCCGCACAAAATCGTCTGTAATCTAAAACTGAATGAGAACAGAGAGTTTTATTTATTCATTTCGTTCGTTTAGAATCATAGGTAACCTGTCCAGCATATCTTCTCTCTTCCCGATCTAGCGATCTGTCGCTTCTTTAGGTTCTCTCTGTTTCAGTGAGCTTAATTTTGATTTTGGTATCAGTCAGCCTAAGGCCCTGCAGTATTTACCTGAAGCAGCACATAACAACAGTCTACAGTGCTGTTACGCTTTATTTAACATCCAATTTTACTCCTTCTACATCTACATCTCCATCTGCATCAGGGCCGCACAAACACGGAAAACCGCACGCGTGCAAAGCGAGGTACAGCGAGTGCCTTTACAATGCATCGGTTCAACTCGTCATACTTCACCTCATCTCGGCTTGCTAGGTGAGGCCGACGCTGTGCGCTGCCGAATGCGCTGCCAGATGGCTTAATGAACATTGGAATACGTATGCGCAAGATAATTACCGGAATCATGGAACCATCTTCTCCAAGAAAAGGGAAAATTGCCGAAAGTCAATTTAAACCGGAATGGGAACTCTCCTACTTTTTTGTGCGTTATGACGATAAAGCCAAATGTCTAATGTGTGGTACACCAATTACGTGTGTCAAAAAATCGTCTATTGAAAGGCACTACAGCAAATTGTATTCAGAAAAGTATAGTGGTATAACAGGGGATGCCAGAGAGGAAGAATTACGGAAGTTGCAAACTCCTGCACAAGAGAATTCTTTTTCGCATAAATTATTTCTGACACGTCGTTTTTTCTCTACTTTAGGGTGAAGAAGATGATGGGGTGTTGCGAAACGACTCTCGGAGCTAGTTACAAAGTTGTTCTACGTTTAGCATGAGCTGGGAGGCCATTTATGGACGGGCCATTATAAAAAACATTATGTTGGACGTAGTAGAGACAATGAATCCCACATTAGCTCCCGCGTACAGCAGAATAAAACTTTCCAGAATGACAATACATCGGAGAATCAACGACATTGCTGAGAATTTGCATGAACAACTGGCAGCCAAAATTGAAAACTTCCTAGCGCACACCATCGCACTTGATGAGTCCACGGATACTAACGACACGGCTAAGTTAGCAATATTTTTGCGTGGCGTGGACGACGACCTACATGTAACGGAAGAGCTCCTGGATACGATTTCGTTGAGGGACACTGTTACAGGGGCGGATATTTTAGCAACTGTTGAAATGGCAGCTGAAGGAATAGGGCTCTCTTGGGAAAAGCTGTTTTCCGTAACCACAGACGGGGCACGAGCAATGTGCGGTAAAGCAAAAGGATTTATTGGCCTACTGCGGAAAAAACTTAACATGCCGAATTTACCTTCCATTCATTGTTTTGCGCACCAAGAGGCTCTTTGTGCGAAAGTTATCTGTCTTCAAATGGTTCAAATGGCTCTGAGTACTATGGGACTCAACTGCTGTGGTCATCAGTCCCCTAGAACTCAGAACTACTTAAACCTAACTAACCTAAGGACATCACACGCATCCATGCCCGAGGCAGGATTCGAACCTGCAACCGTAGCAGTCGCACGGTTCCGGACTGCGCGCCTAGAACCGCGAGACCACCGCGGCCGGCTATCGGTCAAGATGTGATGAAGGTAGTGGTGCGTATCGTGAACTACATTCTTTCTCATGGACTCACTCATCATCAATTCAAAGAATTTTTGATTTCCTTTGAAGAGGAGTATCCAGATATTCCCCACCACGCTGAGGTGCGCTGGGTGAGCAAAGGGAAAGTGATTTCCCGAATATTTCGACTACTCCACGCTGTGACTCAGTTTTTGGAGAGCAAAGGACATCCGGAGCCTCTTTTTCATGACCCTGAATGGGTAGCTGATTTAGGATTTTTAGCAGACATTGTTTTTGTTGTTGTTGTTGTCTTCAGTCCTGAGACTGGTTTGATACAGCTCTACATGCCACTCTATCCTGTGCAAGCTTCTTCATCTCCCAGTACCTACTGCAACCTACATCCTTCAGAATCTGCTTAGTGTATTCATCTCTTGGTCTCCCTCTACGATTTTTACCCTCCACGCTCCCTCCAATGCTAAATTTGTGATCCCTTGATGCCTCAAAATATGTCCTACCAACCGATCCTTTCTTCTAGTCAAGTTGTGCCACAAACTTCTCTTCTCCCTAATCCCATTCAATACCTCCTCATTAGTTACGTGATCTATCCACCTTATCTTCAGCATTCTTCTGTAGCACCACATTTCGAAAGCTTCTATTCTCTTCTTGTCCAAACTAGTTATCGTCCATGTTTCACTTCCATACATGGCTACACTCCAAACAAATACTTTCAGAAACAACTTCCTGATACATAAATCTATATTCGATGTTAACAAATTTCTCTTCTTCAGAAACGCTTTCCTTGCCATTGCCAGTCTACATTTTATATCCTCTCTACTTCGACCATCAGACATTATGCTCTTCTAAATGATTTAAGTCTTAAACTCCAAAAAAAAAAAAAAAGTCTCATCAACGATATGGTCAGCAAAATAAACCCTTTCCAGTACAAACTGAAGCTCCTCAAAAACAACCTTTCAGAGAAAAATACACAACACTTTCCTGAACTACGTAAGAAAGATATAAATTGTACTTTTATTAAATCAGCCTGATTTTTATAACCACTCTGATCAAAACGGTACTATGTTTTTGTTTGACAGCATCTGTGCAGGAAGGAGCGCGCTTTAAAAAATACGTCGAGGTGCTACAATCCGTCGTAAATGTGTTTAACGACCGACTCCAGCATACAGCTAAATAAAACCAATAGTACACATTACATGTTTATTAAAATCTATCGCATTTTAGTACTTCGAAACAACGGCTTACATTACTTTCATTTATTAACATTGGCTTTGTTATTGTTTCGGGAAATTACCTACCTGCAGCCAATTCTCGATGTTTTTGTGAAACCTTTTTCGATGCATATTGAAAGTGCTACTTCAGATTTACATTTCGAACTAATTGATTTGTAAAGCGATGTTCACCGAAAGGATGTGTCTTACTGTACAAAAGGTTTGCTCGAATTCTACCAGAATTCCAGAATTTGCCGAAAGAAGTATTTCCCAAGTTACACAGAGAAGCAGCGAAGATTATTTCTATGTCTGGTTCCACTTGTGTATGTGAAAGTTTTTCTGTTTTGTCTTGTACAAAAACTAGATTACGTGCGAGTATTTCTAATTGTAATTTAAAAAATTCTCTCAGAATTGCTGTCAGCCAATTTCTTGTTCCATATCTTAGTAGCATAATTGCAAATAAAATAAAGAGCACATAGGAAGATAAATTTGTGTTGAAACCAAATTTATAATTGTTTCCATTACAGTTATTATATAAATCTCTTTTGTACCGGTTCACCAAACTAAGCTCTCCAACTAGTGTACATTAGTATTTGGCAATGACGAAGACAACAGGATAAAAGCTTTGAAACAGGTCGAGACAGGCGGCGAGAGCGACACAAGCTAAGGAAGCGAGAGGCAACGCTGTTGCGCAAAGCCGAGGAGTGGGGGGTCTGCACTGACGCCAACATAGCGCAGCCGTCTTCTGCACTCTGCACTGTTCGATGCACCGGTGCATGCACCTTGTGCGGCTCTGATCTATATGGATACTCTGCAAATCACATTGAAGTGCCTGGCAGACGGATCATCGAACTACCTTCAGAATAATTCCGTATTATTCCACTCTCGAATAGCGTCCGTAAAAGAACATCTATAACTTTCCGTGCGAGCACTGATTTCCATTATTTTATTATGCTGATCGTTTTTCCCTATGTAGGTCGGCGTCGACAAAATATTTTCGAATTCGGTGGAGAAAGTTGCTGATTGAAATTTCGTGAGAGGATCCTGCGCCCAAGAGACACGCCTTTGTTTTAATGGTGCCCGCCCCCAATCCTGTATCATATCCGTGACGCTCTCTATCCTATTTCGCGATAATACAAAACGCGCTGCCCTTCTTTGAACTTTCTCGATGTACTCTGTTAATCCTATCTGGTAAGGATTGCACATCGCGCATCAGTACTCAAAAAGAGAACGGACCATCATAGTGTATACAGTCTACTTTGTAGATCTGTTGGGTCTTCTAAGCGTTCTGTCAATAGAACGCCTTCTCCACAACATTTTCTACCTGATCTTTTAAATGTGAGCTCTTCGTCATTGTAGTTCTTAAGTATTTAATTGACTTTACGGTCCTTAAATTTGATTGATTTATCGTGTAACCGAAATTTAACGGATTCTTTATATCACACAAACGGATGACCTCAGACTTTTCATTATTTAGGGTCAACTTGCGAATTTTTTGCGCCATACAGGTATCTAAATCGTTGTGCGATTTTTTTTGACATTCTGATGACTGTACTATGCGGTAAGCGACAGCGTCATCTGCAAACAACATAATATTTCTTCTCAGATTGTCTCCTAAATCGTTTGTATAGGTAAGGAACAGCCAAATCATTTCTGTTTTACTCGATTCCCTTCCGGCATTACTACGAACTGTAACCTCTCTGACAGAAAATCACGAATCCAATCACATAACTGAGACGAAATTCAACAAGGTCGTAATAGGATTAGGAGCCGCTTGTGAGGCGTGATGTCGAAAGCCTTCTGATAATCTAAAAATACGGAAACAATTTGAAATACCTTGTCGACTGCACTAACACTTCGTGTGACTAAAGATCTAGCTGTGTTTCAGAAGAACGATATTTTCTAAATCAGTGTTGACTGTGTGTCGATACACCGTTCTATCAGAGATAATTCATGATGGTCGAAGACAGCACATGTACCAAAATCCTGTTGCATAACGACGTTAATATTAGGGCTTGTAATTTAGTGGATTACTCCTATTAAATATCGGTGTGACCTGTGCAACCTTACAGTCTTTGGATACGGATCTTTCGTCGAGCGAGCCATTATATATGATTGTTAAGTATGGAACTATTGCATTAGAATACTCTGAAAGGAAATTAATGCAATCTGAACCGGAAAACTTGCTTTTATTAAGCGATTTTAGTTGTTTCACAACTGCGAGCATATCTGCTTCTAAGTTACTCATGTTGTCAACTGTTCTTGATTCGGCTTCCTGCAGAGGCAGTTCTGCTACGATACTGATGACAGACAGATGCGTCACAGTGTGTGACATATATGGTGCGGCAGTTGAAGTACCCGGGACATTACGACTACTGAGGTCAAAACGTCAAAACTGCACACAGATTTATAGTGAAATTCTGGCAGTATGTCAACCAAGTTAAGAAAAAAACCTCCCCGAACCGGTCATGAAGGCCTAACGGTACCGACCGGCCGCCGTCTCATCCTCATCCACTGGTGTCACTAGAAACGGATATGGAAGTGGATGTGGTCAGCACACTGCTCTCCCTGCCGTGTGTCAGTTTATGAGACCGGAGCCGCTACTTCTCAATCAAGTACCTCCTCAGTTTGGTCCACAAGGGCTGAGCGCACCCAGCTTGCCCACCGCACTCGGCAGACGGGATGGTCACCGATCCAAGTACTACCCCAGCCCGACAGCGCTTAACTTCGGTGATCTGACCGGAACCAGTGTTTGACCATTGCGGCAAGGCCGTTGGCAACAAACCAAAGCGAAATACTGCGAAAAGTGTTCCCAAGGTGCACAAAAAAAATGGCTCTGAGCACTATGGGACTTAACTTCTGAGGTCATCAGTCCCCTAGAGCTTAGAACTATTTAAACCTAACTAACCTAAGGACATCACACACATCCATGCCCGAGGCAGGATTTAAACCTGCGACCGTAGCAGTCACGCGGTTCCAGACTGTAGCTCCTAGAACCGCTCAGCCACTCCTGCATGCCCAAGGTGCACTGACATGGGTGATGCTGATCGTGGTGTTCAGGACTTCCACCAAATGATTTTATCTTCTAGGCAACACAACTGCTGTTAGGGCTTTGCTAGTTTTAGTGGGGATATGTCCACTAGACATTAGAATCCGCGAACAAGCAGCACGGTATTGGGCAATCAAAGGGAAAATTGAAAAGACTAGGGAGATTATGGGGTACAGGTGGGTGACAAATTTGCAATCAGAAAAAAAGGGAATTATGGGAAGAGTCATGGGAAAATGAGGAAATCGGGCGGATGGTTTTCCATCTGTTGCCTGACGTAAGGGAAAGGTTACAGTTGGGTTATTTTAAACCGAACAGGGGTACGCTGCGCTTCCTTACAGGACATGGACCATGTCCGACACACATATGTCGTTTCGGGAAACGGGCAACACCTGCGTGTGACTGCGGCGTTGTAGAAGGCACTCCTGGTCACCCCTGTTGTATGAGTGCCCGATATCCAACGACGTGGCAAACTGATTGCGTCAACAACTACCCAACCGTGAAACCTTTTCCTTACTTAAGACGCGACGACACCTTTCAGATACTCAGCACCTTGGTAAACGAGGTATCACAAACGAACTTGGGGCAGTTTATAAGGGACCATAGTCGTCGCTGAATGAAAAGAACCGAGTAACACTGAAACGCACGTGCCCAGTTGCCGGGCGCGGAATGGCCGATTGCCATTACGGCCGAGATCCGCCGCGCTCCTGGATCAGGGAGGCAGGTCTGTCACCAACACTGATCTGACAACAGCACGTATAGTAGTTATTAGGTACTACCAGTTTTAGGGAATAGTATGCAGACGCCAGTTAACAACCACTAACACGATAGGGACTGCAGCTAGTTCAACTAATTTGGGCCAGCCCAGTGCCAGGGGCACACCCACTGGGATTAACTCGGTGGGCAGCAACCGTAGGTTTATAAGATCTTCTGGCACACCTGTAACGCTGCAGAAATTACACGTTTTTGTTTATTTGTAGAGTAGAGTAGTAAACATACTAACCTTGTCCATAGTAATAGCAACAATATGCGATCAGAAGTATCCGGACACCTGGCTGAAAATGACTTACAAGTTCTTAGCGACCTCCATCGCTAATGCTGGAATTCAATATTGTGTTGGCCCAAGCCGGCATACGATCAGTCAAATGTTGGAAGATTTCATGGGAAATGGCAGCCCATTCTTCACGCAGTGCTGCACTGAGCAGAGGTATCGATATCGGTCGGTCAGGCCTGGCGCGAAGTCGAGGATCCAAAACATGCAAAAGGTGTTCTATAGGATTCAGGTTAGGACTCTGTCCAGGCCAATCCATTACAGGGAATTTACTGTCGTGTAACCACTCAGCCACAGGCCGTGCATTATGAACAGGGACTCGACTGTGTTGAAAGACGCAATCGCCGTCCCCTAATTGCTCCTCAACATCGGGAAGCAAGAAGGTGGTTGTAACATCAGTGTAGGCCTGTGCTGTGATAGTGCCACGCAAAACAACAAGGGGTGCAAGCCCCCTCCACAGGAAACACGACCACACCGTAACACCACCTCCTCCGAATTTTACTGTTGGCATTACACACTCTGGCAGATGACGTTCACCAGGCATTCGCCATATCCACACTCTGCCAAGCGAGGTGTCGTTTTACATTTACCGGCGTGATGTGTGGCCTATGAGCAGCCGCTCGACCATGAAATCCAAGTTCTCTCACCTCCCGCCTAACTGTCGTAGTACTTGCATTGGATTCTGATAAAGTTTGGAATTCCTGTGTGATGATCTGGATAGGTCTGCCTATTACACTTTACGACCCTCTTCAACTGTCGACGGTATGTGTCAGTCAACAGACGAGGTCGGCCTGTACGCTTTTGGGCTGTACGTATTCCTTCACGTTTCCACTTCACTATCACATCGGCAACAGTGGACCTAGGGATTTTTAGGAATGTGGAAATCTCGCGTTCTGACGTATGACATAATGACACCCAACCACCTGAGCAAGTCCGTGAGTTCCGCGGAGTGCCCCATTCTTCTCTCTCACGCTGTCTAATGACTACTGAGGTTGCTAATATGAAGTATCTGGCAGTAGGTGGCAGTACAAGGCACCTAATATGAAAAATGTATGTTTTTCGTGTTTGTCCGGATACTTTTGATCACATAGTGTATGTAGCTCCAACTGTTAATGTGTTAATCCCAAAGCCCACTAATTCAATTAAGTAGTGGGTTATGATGTAATAATTATTGTATTGTCCTGGTATAAAGATTTTTTTTTTAAAAAAAAAGACACCTGGAAAAACATTTTGAGGTATAGACATTTTGCAATGACGAAGACCTTCAAACAACGGTACTCGAGTGGCTATGAGACTCAGGAGAGGATTTATACCTTCGAGGAACAGAATGATTGGCAGGGTGTTCTGACCGTTGTTTACAGAGTGTGTCATGTATCTGTGTCACTTTGAAGTAAAATGAAGCATTCAGTAAAAGTTACTTGGCTTGTCATAATGATGTATAACTTCTTAACTTTTGAGGTCCTCTTGTAAGCTGCGAATTCATCAGGTTGTTTCATATGAGGTCTCTCGAATTCACTGATACTGGAAATAAATATTTCGATGCTTCTAAACGCACCTTAAACGGCAAGTAACAGAAAAATATAAATCGATGCATGCAGAATGTTACCGATGGCTTCATTGCACATTACTCTGCTGAGGCTTCTTTTACTGTAAAGTAGCATCACTCCTAATAGTAATTCGTGTATCTAAAACTGTAATTGGTTTGGTCATGACTTCTGTATGTAGTTTATCGAATGGTTGTGCGCTCCCGCTAGCTTAGTGGTCAGCGGGACGGAATGTCCATCCTTAGTTCCTGGGTTCGATTCTCGGCTGGATTGGAGACTTTCTCCGCTCGGGGATTGGGCATTGTGTTGTCTTAATCATCGTCAATCATCCCCGTCGACGCGCAAGTCGCCTAGGTGGCGTCAAATTGAAAGACTTGCACCCTGCGAACGGTGTACCCGACGGGAGGTCCTAGTCACACGACATTCATTCATCGAATGTTTCAGATTTAGAGGTGTACAGAAAATAAAGTAATTGCTCAGGTTTGTAACCTTGGAAATATGACATGTTTACATTCTTACGTAATTATCTTGAAATGGTCTCACAGCAGTCATTATAACAAGTACGAAGTATTATTGGATGTTGATTTTATTTAAGTCGTAAAAAATGTAGTTTAACTGCCAGTTGTAGTATTGATTTTCTTAGGACTGTCTAATGGAATATTATCAACAGATTCTAGTTGTTCCGTGTTGTTGTAAAGAACTATTTTCCTGAGTGCAGATGACGATAACTGTCATTGCTTCTTTCGGAATAAAACTATTTTTTAAAAAAATTTTTTGAACGGATCATGGAAAAATATTTCTTTAATGAAGTAAACTGTTCGCCAGAAACATTTTTCGAAGAACACAGTGACGCCTTTATTTTGCTAAAGAAAACAGCAGTGACCACTCATGACTTCCCGTTAACGATACAAAACGTGAATTTATTTTTCTTTTCGGTTTCGGAATCGTCTTGGACCTTATTTATGACTATATTTTTTGTACTGACTTAGAAACATCCTACTAGTTTTTTTGATTAAGTTTCCTTACATTCGCCCATCTTTAAAGAACTATTTCCTAGTTTAGGCATGAAAATGCTCTCAATTCGTCATCTTTATTTTGATATCTTTGATCCGTTGAGGATATAACGAAAAAGGACAGAAGGCCTCATTGAAGGTGAGATCATTAGTAAAGGTGCAAAAGCTATCGTTTGGAAAGAAGAGCGACGAATTCCGCATTTGTCTTAAGTTATTTAGGAAAACACTAAAAAGGTAAACCTGGAGGGGGGGGGGGGGGGGGGGACGGGTGTTTGAACCACAGGTATCCCCGAATGCAAGTGCGTTGTCCCACGATTTCAGCACATCACATGCTTTCAGTTTGCCCTCAATAATTTTTCTCCTTACGCCAGAAATAGTTATAAATTTATTGCACTACTACTAAATATTAAGTCTGTAGTATACAATTGTATTTTTTACTGTTTATTTCCATCTAACTGACGATTAACCTTTCATTGCTCAACGGACTTATTTTAATAACTGAAGAAAACTTCACAAGCCGAATTGGTTAAACGGCATTTTATTGGATGAGCGGTTTCGACAGGCACCGTGTCATCGTCTGATATTATGCTTTAAAATTTTAAGACATATTGTCCAGCAGTGTTGCAAGTCGCTTCATATAGCGTATGAACTTCCCAATACAATGAGGATCGCTACACAAAGGCACATAGTGGACATACATGGTGGTTGTTGTGTTTCCACCACTTCACCCTCAGTTGACAGCTGGTGGTGAACATGAAAACTTGCAACTGGCGCTATACAGTTGTGTTTATGTTTGTACACAATACGTTTATGTTTGACAAGCCGATGTGTAGTGTTTTTCATGGTAATGGGAAATGGATATGCAATGTGATACAACTTGTGACACTGAAGGACAATATGTTTAAAAATTTTAAATCAGAAAATCCGATGGCAACAGCATAGCTCTGTCGAAACCGGTCATCCAATAAAATCTCCTTTAGCGACCTTGGCCTGTGAGGTTTTATTAAGATATCATTCACAGCAGATCACCAAAGATTAACAATATACATTCATGATGAAACCTTCCCGTCTAATATTGGATGTACGTTTGCTTGCTGACTGAACGCTGCGTCTCTTAAAATCTTTTAACTGCTGCTCTGTCAAGACTACCTGCTGATTATTACGACGAAACATAAAATGTGTTGTCGCCGTGGCCCTCAGTCGTTACCTGAAATTATTAAGACTGATTCTTACCTTTAATTATTTATACTGGATCGCCATCTGACTGCTACAGCAAACTGTGGAATGAATATACTTACTTCTCTTTAACATAATTATAAGCTGCTGGAGGAGTTTTATAATACTTTGTGACTGGAATTCTTTAAGTTGAAGTTAATTTAGATTTGATAAAAGCTGAAGCTCAGTTTAGACTTTTCTTTTAAGATAACAATAAATTCCGTAAAGCATTTACGTGAATGATTTTGGGATAGAAAATTCTTAATGCATTTAATCTGGTAGAAGTTAACTATATTCTGAGAACGATCTTGACAAACAATTACAAGGGGTATAGTTCTTTACAAAAATTCTTAAAAAGTAGCGTTGCGCTACATATAGCGAGTGGCTGGCGAGCACACCGCTTCTTTCAAAGTGTTAATTCATACCTCGCTTACAGCGACCTCCTCTCATGTCTCGCTAGCTACGACTGCCTCGTCTCACATCTTACTCGCAACTGCTCGCTTCCAACGCTCAATGCTACAAAAGTGCGGTCTCGCCGCCAACAATGGTTTTTGGTGCAGACAATCCCTGCTACCATTACAGATGTATTACTGCGCGCTGTTTCCCGCTCTTTCTCAAAATGTATCTATGCGCGGTTTCCCGCTCTTTCTCAATAATACACAATGCAATTTAATTAACAAAACAATTTAAATAAGAAACAGTTCAGATAATTACATGCTAAAACAGTTTAAATACGCCTATTACATAATTACAATGATAAGTATTTATTTTGTTTAAAATCTGCCTTTGCGATGTTAGTAAAACAATCTCTGACATGCACTGTCGGTTCTTGAATACGAAATCCTGTTACTATCATGTTGAAAGTGTGTCTTGGTATGTCATCCACAAACAAAATCATAGTTTCTGGAGCCTGACACTGACATGATCTCTTTACCCTGCATCATGGAGGCGAACCCTGATTGAGTGCGTCTCTCCATCTTAGTCAGTCACAAGAGACACTTCATTGAACTCTCAAATGGACCCAGTATTGTGGCTATTAGTCATTAATGATACTCGCACCTTTCTTGTACCTTCGACATGAGTATTTTTCTCCAGTCGTTAATTTTTTGTAAATACTGGGGACTCACTTCCCACCTTTATTATATGCCAATCGTGTTGCCTCTCTGGTCTGTCTCTGTTTTTCACTTTTCTTTTATTTATTTTGGCTTTCGGTTACACGGACCATACAGCAAACAGCGGTTATAAAGTACCAAGTAACCATAATCGTAAAAAAGCAGACTAGCACAAAATTATGAATTTCTCTCTCTCTTTCGCGCCCCGTGTGACCGTCGGCAGATCTGGACTGCCACTTGTCGCTTTTAGCCCTGTATCTCCAGCTACCTGTCAACATCTGGTCACGTAGGAAAACATGCGTTTGTCACGCGGTGGTCTGAAGAGGGCAATACGTTTCTGAACGATTGTATTGTATTGTATGTTAACAGGGGACCTAGAAACGACGGAGAGGCTCCGTCCCCGCCGCAGCCGCAGTGGTCCACAACCCGACGGCGACTACCGCAGTGCACTTCACCCCTCCGCCGCCCCACACCGAATCCAGGGTTATTGGGCGGTTCGGCCCCCGGTGGACCCCCCCAGGGAACTTCTCACACCAGACGAGTGTAACCCCCATGTGCGCGTGATAGAGTAATGGTGATGTACGCGTACTTGGAGAACTTGATTGCGCAGCAATCGCCGACATAGTGTAACTGAGTTGGAATAGGGGGAAACAGCCCGCATTCACCGAGACAGATGGAAAACCGCCTAAAAACCATCCACAGACTGGCCTCGACACAAATGAGACCGGGCGGATTCGTGGCGCGGGCCAGACGCTCCTTCCCGTTCAGAAAACCGTGCGTTAGACCGCCCTGCCAATCGGGCGGGCTTCTGAACGATACTTTTGTAACTAAATAATTAAATCAAAATGGTTCTGAGACGAAGGGCCAACTCTGATATTGGTTTACGTAATAAAAATGAATATAATGTGTGATAATAAACACGTGAAGTGACATCTGAAATGTCTGCGGATATCTGAGGATACGATTTAGATAAAAGAATGATTTAAATGATGAAATGGAATTTAGACTTTCTCGGCGAATCTCGATGATGAAGACTTCTCGGGTTATCAGTCGAGTCAAGGAGTCGTTCTCCGACAGCGTTTCGACAAGTCTGAAAATGAAAAGTAGGAAACTTGTTGAAACGTTGCCGTTGACTAACACCTTGATTCGACTGATGACCCTAGAAAACTTCATCACCAAAGGAATATGTAACTAACTGGCAATACCACTACTCATTTCCTTATCGGCACTTGCATGGCCCTTGTCGCTCCTCAGTTTTCTTTCTCTTCAAACTATCTATAGGGTACTAGCGAGTAAATCACACTAGACTGTTCGTTTGCTCTTGTTATGTTCCATGAATGACAAATGACCGATACTTGCTTTTCCGTTGTTGCAGCTGTACAATTTCTTCAACGCGCTGCTGACACACATGCCGGACCCTACGGTGCCACGACCCGTGGGGACGGAGGTCGCCAAGAGTCCCACCTCAGGTGAGCCGCTTTCCTCTTAACCACTCTTTAGCATAACACAGTCTGATTTGAAAAATGTTCTAAAAATGTCTTGAACAATTTGTGAGAAAAAGCATATACACTCCTGGAAATGGAAAAAAGAACACATTGACACCGGTGTGTCAGACCCACCATACTTGCTCCGGACACTGCGAGAGGGCTATACAAGCAATGATCACACGCACGGCACAGCGGACACACCAGGAACCGCGGTGTTGGCCGTCGAATGGCGCTAGCTGCGCAGCATTTGTGCACCGCCGCCGTCAGTGTCAGCCAGTTTGCCGTGGCATATGGAACTCCATCGCAGTCTTTAACACTGGTAGCATGCCGCGACAGCGTGGACGTGAATCGTATGTGCAGTTGACGGACTTTGAGCGAGGGATTATAGTGGGCATGCGGGAGGCCGGGTGGGCGTACCGCCGAATTGCTCAACACGTGGGGCGTGAGGTCTCCACAGTACATCGATGTTGTCGCCAGTGGTCGGCGGAAGGTGCACGTGCCCGTCGACCTGGGACCGGACCGCAGCGACGCACGGATG
Source organism: Schistocerca gregaria (assembly GCF_023897955.1). Taxonomy (NCBI): domain Eukaryota; kingdom Metazoa; phylum Arthropoda; class Insecta; order Orthoptera; family Acrididae; genus Schistocerca; species Schistocerca gregaria. The sequence goes on from NC_064922.1 coordinate 826,954,171, forward strand.
CACACCAAGACCGTAGGATCCTAAGCAGTGCCGTAGGGGACCGCACCGCCACTTCCCAGCAAATGAGGGACACTGTTGCTCCAGGGGTATCGGCGAGAACCATTCGCAACCGTCTCCATGAAGCTGGGCTACGGTCCCGCACACCGTTAGGCCGTCTTCCCCTCACGCCCCAACATCGTGCAGCCCGCCCCCAGTGGTGTCGCGACAGGCGTGAATGGAGGGACGAATGGAGACGTGTCGTCTTCAGCGATGAGAGTCGCTTCTGCCTTGGTGCCAATGATGGTCGTATGCGTGTTTGGCGCCGTGCAGGTGAGCGCCACAATCAGGACTGCATACGACCGAGGCACACAGGGCCAACTCCCGGCATCATGGTGTGTGGAGCGATCTCCTACAGTGGCCGTACACCTCTGGTGATCGTCGAGGGGACACTGAATAGTGCACGGTACATCCAAACCGTCATCGAACCCATCGTTCTACCATTCCTAGACCGGCAAGGGAACTTGCTGTTCCAACAGGACAATGCACGTCCGCATGTATCCCGTGCTACGCAACGTGCTCTAGAAGGTGTAAGTCAACTACCCTGGCCCGCAAGATCTCCGGATCTGTCCCCCATTGAGCATGTTTGGGAGTGGATGAAGCGTCGTCTCACGCGGTCTGCACGTCCAGCACGAACGCTGGTCCAACTGAGGCGCCAGGTGGAAATGGCATGGCAAGCCGTTCCACAGGACTACATCCAGCATCTCTACGATCGTCTCCATGGGAGAATAGCAGCCTGTATTGCTGGAAATGTGGATATACACTGTACTAGTGCCGACATTGTGCATGCTCTGTCGACTGTGTCTATGTGCCTGTGGTTCTGTCAGTGTGATCATGTGATGTATCTGACCCCAGGAATGTGTCAATAAAGTTTCCCCTTCCTGGGACAATGAATTCACGGTGTTCTTATTTCAATTTCCAGGAGTGTATATACGTGGGTGAGTGAGATGAAAACCTAAAAATTTGTAATAAGAAATCGAAATTTCGCGCCGTTGTCCTGTATGTTGGTAAGCGTGCTACAAACAGCGTGAAGAATGGCATGTAGGTGGCAGCATAGTGCAGATGCACACATACCGTCGCAGTATCAGGGTAGAGATGGCCGCTCCGCTTCCGACATGCACCAGGGAAGAACAGCGTTCTGTTATTCGGTTTTTGCGTAGTGAAGCTGTGAATCCTACTGAAATTCACCGACGAATGAAGGTTCAGTACGGTGATGCATGTTTTTCTCAGCAGCAAGTAAACGAATGGAGTAGGAAGTGCGCAAGTGGCGTGACTTCAGTGGAAGATGCTTCTCCTCCAGGTCAGGCACAACGAATTATGGCTCCTCAGAACATTGCAGTAGTTGAACCCATAGTGAAGGAAAACCGCCGAGTGACACTGAATGACATAGCAGCATGTTTACAGATTATTCACGGGTCAGCACACCTCACTGAGCACGATGTGCTCCAGTTTCACAAAGTGTCTGCCAGATGGGTGCCACGGCAGCTGAGAGAACCACGTGTTGATGCTTATGAAGAACGTCTTCGGCGCCTTGAACGAGAAGGTGATGGCTTCCTTGAGAGAATCGTTACTGGGGACGAAACCTGGGTTTACTTCCACCAACCGGAAACGAAGAAAGCGAGCAAGGAATGGCGCCTTTCCTCATCACCAAAAACGAAGAAGTTTCGAACAGAACCATCAGCAGAGAAGGTTATGCTGACTCTCTTTTGGAACGAAAAAGGGGTCATTTTGGAGCATTACATGCCTAGAGGGACCACTGTCACCAGTGCATCATACACAGATCTCTTAAAAATTATCTGCAGCCTACAATCAAATCAAAGCGACGTAGACCGCCGTCAGCAGGTGTCATTTTGCAACATGAGAATGCAAGGCCCCACACTGCCCCTACAACAGTTGCAACAATTACAGACCAGCATTTTGAGTGTCTTCCTCAACCACCATACTCACCAGACCTTACCCCAAGTGATTCCCAAATGTTTGGACCACTCAAAGACGCAGTGGGAGGAAAGAAGTTCCGTTCTGATGAAGAGGTACGCCACGCGGTGCATGAGTGGCTGCGCGGACTGCTAAAAGAATTTTTTACTAAACGAACTTATACACTATATAAGAGCTGGAGGACTTGCATTGATCGTGGGGGAGATTATGTTGAAAAGTGATATAGCTTTGCACCACTTCTGCACAATAAATAATACTAAAAAAAATATTTAAGGTTTTCATTTCACTCTGCATATAGCAAGCTTCTCTTATGTAGTTTTTTGAATGTATCGAATAGGAGACATTTAATATTTTTGTAATTATAACTGTGTAAGTATAGTATCAAAGCCATGCACCATTCCAAGCACTTTGCCCCTTTCTCAGCTTTCACTCAGAATTTAAGAACTTACTCCTGCGACAACATTTATTGGGTTTATAGAGGTAGGTGTACAAAATTTCATAATTGTTGCGTTCGTAGATGCTGAGAAAAAGGTACATAAACTTTAAAAAACACAATTCTGTGGGAATCCAACTTAAAGTTCGACTTCGTATTTTTCCTAAACAAAATTGTTAAGGCTTTCGTAAACACTTGTTAACAAACTGCCAATTGGCTTCTGTCTCGGGTTTTTCGGCCGACGTTTGTCTGATGATTTTTCTGACGTTTCGCCAGCACCAGTGGTTGGCACTGACAAAGCTCGTGGACCACCACCAATGGAGGGCGAAGCGTTGACAATGCCAAACACTCGTGCTGGTAAAACGTCAGAAAAATCATCAGACAAACGTCGACCGAAAAACTCGAGACAGAAGCTAATAGGCAGTTTTATCTGATTTCACCTCTTCAGAAGGGCACATATTTGTACTCAAGGTCCTCTTTCCCTTCATTGTTTATCTTATGGTCTCTTATTTTCTGCCTTCTTCCCTTTACCAGATCTCCAGTTGACTTTTCAGCCGCAGAGAGGCACTGCAGATCTATTTTTATCGAGATGTCTTGAGTGAAATGTCCTGTCTAAAAGCCCATTATCTCTAATACCTTCATGGTACCTATGTTACCGTCATTAAATACTAGAACTGCATCACAAATTGCAATTCTGAGAACCATGGCAGCTGAAAATGTGGTTTTAGAGCATAAATTGCCTATGGGAGTATTCAGAGACTCATTTGGGTTCTGCTTTCTGTCATGAACACAGCTTTTTTAGAAATATGGATTCACAGTCTACTAGATGTATTCCGTACAAGTTAGCTTGTAAGTAATTCACGGAATAGTTTTTCAGCGAGCTAGTGCTGAAATGTTGCTTCAGAACCTTGGGGTCGGCCGCTGTGGCCGAGCGCTTCTAGGCGCTTCAGTCTGGAACCGTACGACCGCTACGGTCGCAGGTTCGAATCCTGCCTCGGGCATAGATGTGTGTGATGCCCTTAGGTTAGTTAGGATTAAGTAGTTCTAAGTTCCAGGGGACTGATGACCTCAGATGTCAAGTCCCATAGTGCTCAGAGTCATTTGAACCATTTTTGAAACCTTGGGGTTGCTGTACAGTCGCGTCACGCATTTAATTATTTTTCTGGGAGTGCAGTTGCGATTTCATGATTGAAACTTTGGGAACTTATTGTCCATGAGCTCTACTAATAAATAAAAATCGAATTAAAACTGGTGTTTTCGGTCAATTTCGTGAAAGTTCCTCCTTAATTCCAGTACCACCGCAAGACGGATTTCGGTTTTAAACGTTTCGCTGTTGTTTGGTCTCACTAGCTGATGAAACACTAGTCGCATACAAACGTATTATAGTATTCTTTACAAACGGTGGTAAATTAATAAAACTCCACCAGTTGAAGTATAAGCTAGAAACCAGCAATAAGACAGCAAATCAAGCATCGGCGGAGTAGCCGGAGATGTGATAACTGGATCTATAGCTTGGATAGTAATTAAGGAACAGCACAGGTTCTCGTAGCTAAATTTGACCGAACAGCACTCTAACAAGGCCGTCTCCTTTCCACGTGGTCTTGTATTAGTTCCGAAAATTTTGTGCAGGAGACTCTTATGACTCACAAAATTCTAAAGAAAGCTATTTTTATTTAGTACAGTGAGTTTTTAATACGCTTCTAAGGCATAAAAACTGGTGTGGCACCATTAACAAAAATAAACTAACAGGAAGCCATTAAGGAACGCAATTATCACACCCTGATATCCGCCTCCACTTTACGTAACTGAAGTGAATGTGTCATTGAAGACATTAGTAACATTGTGTTCTTCTTAAGACGCAACCCGAACATTCTTTTGCAACAATTCATTCCCTTCCCTCTTTTCTGTAGCCTTTCAGTCTCTTCATTTCCTCATATGAGCCTACTCATACATCATATCTGATCTGTCCAGGTCTTCCTTCTGTTTGACTCGAACAGTTCCTTCCATTACAATCACAAGGAAGTATTTGCGTTGTTAGAAGTGGCCATTTAATTTATCTCTTCTTTTCCATCCTGTCGGTAACAGACTTCCTATTACATCTTCTTTCAAAATTTCTTCATTTGCGAATTTTCCTTCCCACGAGATATTTTCCAACCTCCGTCAACTCCACATTTCAAATGGCTTCAGACATCTGTGTCTCATGCACCAATCGTCATATTCGAGCCATGCGAGTCCACGCTCCAAACAGATCTTTCAGTACAACAAACCTCCTTTTGGTCTCCACGTTTATGTTGCTTGTTGCAGGCAGCATTTATTTCTTGCAGTATTATCCAGCCTGAATAAAAGTCTCTCGGTGTACATGCCGAGTCAATTCAGGATAAGAGTCCAAGCTTTCCACCACTACCTCCATGGTCGTCGTCAGGGCTAAAACCGACTGCCGTGAACAGTTTTTTTTCTTTATTGTTATTTTTATCACCTTATATAAAGGCGGGCTGTCAGCAGCAGAGTACGTCGCTCTTCAGCCTTGAGTTGGACAACAAGTATTACATATAGGAGGCACAGAGAAAGCAATCAAAACGGCGGGCAAAAAAAGTAGACACTAAAAAACAAAAAACCTGGAGCCGTTCACACTGGACGAGAAATATCACTCCACTAGTTGACACGGCGCACATAAGATGGATGACGGCGACGGCACACTTGAACAGTGGCGGCGTGACGGAGAAAGAACAAAAGACACAAAGGAAGGCACAAACACGAGACACTGATGGCGATGATCTCCAGCGCGCGAATGTTCACTGAGCGTGTGCGGGTCCGTGGACCTGCCAAGAGAGGAGGAGGAAGGGGAATTGGAGAGAGAGGGGGGCAGATGCCATGGGCAGGGGATATAGGGGGAGGGGTGGAAGGGGGGAGCCAGGGGGAAGAGGGGTGGAGGAAGGGGAAGGGGGAAAAGGAAGGAGAAGGGAGGGAGGGTGCCAAAAGGAAAGGACACAGGAAGTGGGCGCGGGGAGGATCAAAGTTGATAGGAGGGGTAGATGGAGGGGAGGAGGACATCATCAGGGATGGGGAGCTGGCGGAAGCCACCTTGGGAGAGGGTAAGGAGGGTGGAGAGATGGAGACTGGGTGGGACGTGGGAATACAGGCGCGGCAGTGGGCAGGGGTGGGAGAGGGTGGGCGAGAGAAGCGGCTGAGGAGGGTCGAGTTTGCGGGTAGTGTACAGGATCCATATCCTTTTAAGGAAAAGGAGGAGGTGGGGGAAAGGAATGAGATCGTACAGGATCCGCATGGGGGATGGGACACGGATGTGATAGGAGAGGCGGAGAGCATGGCGTTCAAGGATTTGAAGGGATTTGTAAAAGGTAGGGGGGTGGAGATTCAGGCCGGATGGGCATAGCAAAGGATAGTGCGGTTGAGGGATTAAAGCCACACTGGGTAACGGGAAGGAGGTGGTGCTGGCGGAGATGCTGGTGGATGCGTTGGGTGAGGATAGATTCCAGGACCTTGCTGAAGACTGAGGTGGAGAGGAAAGAGACAGGAGCTTCACGAAGGTGACGGTAGGTGACAGAATCGTGACCAGGTGCTGTGTTGTGTTTTGTGCGGAGTGTAGCAATGAGATCCTGTGTAGTGATAGGGCATTGAGTTCTGTGTGTTCAATGTTGTCCAAGTACTGGAGAGCAGGTGCGAGGGGAGGGACAGAGGTGTCAGTTCGATCGCAGACATCCGGGAAGAGGGAGTAATCGGGGATAGAAAAGACATCGGACAGGTAGGAGGTAAAGTGATTGGCCTTACTAAGGGTGTCAGAGAAGGGGTGATCATCATGGTGAAGAGGGTAGTTTGGGGGAGGTTTAGTTCCGGTAAGGCGACGGAAGGCTGACCAGATCTTGGACAAGTTGATAGGTAGGGTAGCATTTAAACGGGTGCATGTCTGTCGCCAGTCGCGGCGTTTCTTGGCCACGAGCAAATTACGGGTGTGTCACTGGAGTTGCCAGTGGCATCGTAGTGTGTCCGGGTCACGCTTGTGGAAGAAGGCACAGTAGAGACAGCGGGATTCACAGAGGAGGAGGACGGCCTGTGGGGTTAAGTTAGGATGGTGGGGGTGGATAGCGAATGTAGGGATGTGGGCCTCCACGGCCTCAGACAAGGTCTGCTGGAGAAAGGAGGCGGCATGGGTTACGTCGTCAGGGTGGCGGTAGGTGAAGGGGTGGCTATCGACCTGGGTGGAGAGGGTATCGCGGTAGGCATTCCAGTTGGCAAGGGAATGGTCATGGACGTACTTAGGGGGAGGGTCATGACGAGGGTCAGGGCGGGGGCGACGACCGTCTGAAATAGTGAGGAGGACAGGGAGATGGTCGCTACCAACAGGCTCTAGGGCATCCATCGTTATGCGGCCAAGGAGGATGGCGGAGGAAAGGACAACATCAGGAGTGGAGTTGGATTCAGGACAGGTGTGCTAGGGGAGAAGGTGAAATGGGCATGGTTGTTGGAGTAGGTGGCATACATTTTCAGGTGGAAAACGGAATGGGCGGCAAGGTATACCTGTTGGAGGGTGTGGGAGGGCTGAAAAGGATGAACATTCTGAAGGACGATGGTGAGGAATCTGATGATGTCCTCAGCGGTAGGGGGTGGACGAAGGGAATTGCCAGGAGGAGTGTGGGCGTCCAGAGGGTGGACGGGAATGGTGAGCTCAGGAGTGACAGGAGGGGGTTGGACTTTAAATTTCTTGGAGTAAGTAGGATGAGGGAGGTTACAGGTATTACACAAGGGGGAGATTGGAGATTGGTGCACTGCCTGAGAAAGTTGGCTTGCCTACAATGCTGGCAGGTGGGGGCTCACGGCACTCTGATGTAAGGTGCGCATTATACCACAAGCACCTTTGGCAGCGGAGAGACTGAGGAGGGGAACGGGAAGTTTCAACTTGGTAGCGGCGGTGAAAGAGAAGGGCACCCTCCTTCAGGAGATGGTCGATGGATGCACTGTGTTCGGAAAAGACCTACATAAGGTGGATGGGGCCGGCGGGGTTACGGATGTGGAGAACCACACGCACCTCCAGATGGGGATGCGCCTTGAGCTCCGCCAACACTTCCTCCTCCATGATCGTCGGACTAAGCAGAGTGATCACCGTGGTGAGGGTCGGCGGGCGATGCGGGGGTTGGGGCTGACGGCATGGAGACGGGGACGGAGTAGGGGTGAGGGAGGCATTAGGGCCAAAGCGGGTGACAGGGATGTGGGAAAGGAGGTCCATGTGGAGGGTAGGGCTGGGGGAGAAGATGAGCACTGAATCACGGCGAGGAGTGAGGAGGGAGATGGGGGCACTAGGAAAATGCTGGCGAAGGACGAGGGTGAGGTTCCAGGATTCAAGAAAAGAGGGATCAGGACGGGAGAGGAGGTAGCGGTTGGAGGAGGGGGTGGAGGAGGAGGAGGAGGAGGAGGAGGAGGAGGAGGGGTCAGTCGGGGACCAGCGCTGGCGGGCTGCTTGCAGGGTCCGCTGCTGGCAGGGACCGCTACTGGCTGCTCGCTGCTCGCAGCTCGCAGCTGGCGGGGACCGCTGCTAGCAGGACTGCTGCATGTCGACGGGCTGGCTAGCTGGCTGGCTGGCTGGCTGGAACCTGCAACACCTATGGCTTCGATTGGTACCGCAACAGCACAATCGAACGGCGGTATTCAAGCGAATTACCGCCGGAGATGCCGTGAACTGGTGAGACTCCCGCTTTTATTTGCAAAGGACGGCTTCTGTTTGGCTGGAATGCGTCATAGCAGCAGCGATATGACGCGTAGTGAAGTGCTGTCCTCTACTTCCATAGATGTAGTTTCTATCCCGCGTTGCTTGCAGCGCCATTCCTTGAATTAGGAGGTGAAGTGCGGGAAGTTTTCCTCTGCGATTTTTCTTTACAGGTGTTTCTAAGTATATAACCGTTGTCTCTTTTAACGTTACTATAAATTATCGAATTACTGGGACTCTGTGATCCGGAAAGCAGTCAAAATTAGACTTAGTGATAGTAACTTTAACAGAGACAACGGTTATGCACTTAGCATCACCTTGAAGAGTGCACTGGATAAAGAAAAATCGCAGAGGAAAACTTCCCGCACTTCACCTCTTGATTCAAGGGATGGCGCTGCAAGCAATGCAGGATAGAAACTACATCTATGGAAGTAGAGGGCACCACTTCACTACGCGCCATATCGCTGTTGCTGTGACGTATTCCAGACAATCAGAAGCCATCCTTTGCATATAAATGTGGGAGCCTCAACAGTCAGTTTTAGCCCTGACGACGACAATGGAGGTAGTGGTCGAAAGCTTGGACTTCTTCCCTTAACTGAGCTACCCAAGCACGATTTCTTCCAGGAGTGCTAATACTGCAAGGTATGCAGGAGAGCATCTGCGAATTTTGGAAGGTAGGAGACGAGGTACTGGCGGAATTAGAGCTGTGAGGACGGGGCGTGAGTCGTGTTTGGGTAGGTCAGATGGTAGAGCACTTGCCCGCGAAAGGTAAAGATCCGAGTTCGAGTCTCGGTCCGGCACACTTTTAATCTGCCAGGAAGTTTCATATCTACGCAAACTCCGCTGCAAAGTGAAAGTTTCATTCTCGATTGTCAAACTGCTTTATTGTAATAGAAACCACTAATGTGATTTGCTCGAATTCTTGTATAGCTATCCGAGAAAGCAGCATCCTTTAAGCACCGTATAAGAGACGAGTGGGCGGTCCCAAAGATCAGGCACCATGCAGTATCTGCAGCTGAAGGACTAGGGGGAGAAAGGAAAGACAAGGGAAGGCAGGAAGCATTCCGCGTCAAGTCCCAATGCAGCTGATTTCATTAGTTCCTTTCCTTGCTTTTCCTTTCTTCCTCCTCCACCTACAATTACATAGTCTGTATCACAGCTGGGGATTCCGCGTGCTGTCAGTTCTTTCTGAGATGTCCAAAAGAACAGACACCACTCATTCGTATAAAGGTTCGTAAACGTCTGCCTGTATATCATTAACTTTAATGTCTACTGACTGGTATTCTACATCTACATCCATAATCCGCAAGCCACCAGACGATGTATGGCGGAGGGTACCTTGAGTACCTCTATCGGTTCTCCTTTCTATTCCAGTCTCGTATTGTTCGTGGAAAGAAACATTCTCGGTACGCCTCTGTGTGGGCTCTAATCTATCTGATTTCATCCTCACGGTCTCTTCGCGAGATATACGTAGGAGGGAGCAATATACTGCTTGACTCCTCGGTGAAGGCATGTTCTCGAAACTTCAACAAAAGCCCGTACCGAGCTACTGAGCGTCTCTCTTGCACAGTCTTCTACTGGAGTTTATCTATCATCTCTGTAACGCTTTTGTGGCTAATAATGAACCTGCAACGAAGCGCGATGCTCTCCGTTGGATCTTCTCTATCTCTTCTATTAACCCTATCTGGTACGGATCCCACACCAGTGAGCAGTATTCTAACAGTGGATGAACAAGTGTACTGTAACGTACTTCCTTTGTTTTCGGACTGCATTCCCTTGGGATTCTTCTAATGAATCTCAGTCTGGCACCTGTTTAACCGACGATTTATTTTTATATGGTCATTCTATTTTAAATCATTCCTAATGCCTACTCCCAGATAATTTATGGAATTAACTGCTTCCAGTTGCTGACCTGCTATATTGTAGCTAAATGATAAAAGATCTTTCTTTCTGTGTATTCGTAACACATTATACTTGTCTACATTCAGATTCAATTGCCATTCCCTGCACCATGCGTCAATTCTTTGCAGATCCTCCTGCATTTCAGAACAATTTTCCATTGTTACAACCTTCCTCTCGATATACTACAGCATCATCCGCAAAAAGCCTCAGTGAACTTCCGATATTATCCACAAGGTCATTTATATATATTGTGAATAACAACGGTTCTACGACATTCCGTGAGGCACACCTTCGGAAGACTTCTCTCCATTGAGAATGACATGCTGCGTTCTGTTATCTAGGAACTCTTCAATCCAATCACACAATTGGTCTGATAGTCCATATGCTCTTACTCTGTTCATTAAACGACTGTGTGGAACTATATCAAACTCCTTGCGGGAGTCAAGAAACACAGCATCTACCTAGGAACCCGTGTATTCCGTAATTTCGGTCATCATTCTGATAATTTTCATCTTATAGGTCTCTTTCAAGATTTTGTTCATTCTTGCTAACGATATTTTGAGTTCATCTCCATCCAGCAACAGATCTTATTTTGATTTCACTAGATTAATTTTATCCCTTCGATATCCACTTTATGTTTCTCAATGCGTTTTTCAACATACAGGTCTAGCACTCTGCTAAAGAGCTACATTCTCGATGTTGCCCTTTCTGTATGCAAGCGTCTTGTACTTCATGTTTGTGCGTATGATGCCTCTTTGATATAGACATAGTTCATACGTTGTAAGTCTGTCTAAGATATCTACTTTTAACATATTACAGTTGTTATAGATCTACGAGTACAATAAATAATGGTTTTCTTACGTCCTGCATTTTGTCTGTCACCTGCTGTAACGCTAAGAGTATATGAGTTTATACACGCATTTTACCTCTTTGATGTTAGTGACTCTGTGGCGTCACCGCAAGGCACCAGACTTGCTACGTTGTAGGCTCCAAATCGGCTGCGGTCCGTCAGTACACATCGGACCCGCGTGTCACCATTGTCGACGCTAGCAGACCGATTGCCGCCACTCGGCTGGTCTTACGAGACGAGCTGGCGCACTGGCCAGCTCTACAGCAGACTTTAATAAGAATAATTCACTTGTTATAGCTTCAGAGATCTCATTTGCAGAGACGCTAGTTAGCATAGCCTTCAGCTAAGTCAGTAGCTTCGATCTAGCCAGAATCCACATTCAGTTTATGCATTAAAAATTTATCTATATGTGTGAAGCAATCAGAATTGTAAAAAAATTATTCGCTGTTCAGTCTATAACTGCACTTGTAAATATTATTGAACAAAGTCAAGATCGACGTTCACCGCTGATGATGAATTAAAGCTAAGTATTTAATTATATTTCTGTCTACTAACTTTCTAATCACCTAAGATGTTCCAGATACATCCCATCCAGTATAGTTCACTGATCCTCAGGTCAGCCTACGTGATCAACGAGTGCAATTAATGGCCACACTTCGTGATCAGACTAAGAGTCAAACTGCGTGACTCAGCCGGGTCACCCTTTTTCCATTAGGCCCATAGTTCCGCCTCATCACAACAGACTTAATGTCAACTTGCAATTTTATTTCTGTTATTGAGGGCACAGCAATAGGCAGAAACAACAATTTTATGCCTCCTGGTGGTGAACAGATAGATTTAAACTGGCAGAAAATACACTGAGGTGAGAAGGGTCACGGGAACTTCCTAGTAGCGTGTCGTATCTCCTTCTGCAAGGCGTTCGACATGGCATGGATTCAACAAGTAGTTGGAAGACCCCTGCCGAAATATTGAGCCATGCTGCCTGTATAGTCGTCCGTAACTGCTAAAGTGTTGCCGGTGCAGTATTTTGTGCACGAACTTATTTCTCGATTACGGCCCATAAATGTCCAATGGGATTCATGTCGGGCGATCTGGGTGGTCAAATCATTCTCTCGAACTGTACAGAATGTTCTTCAAACAAATAGCGTACAGTTGTAGTCCGGTGACGTCAGGAATTGTCACCCGTACAAATTCCATTCATGAAAACGGCCTCCAAGTAGCCGACTATAACCATTTGCAGTGAATGATCCGTTCAGCTAGACTAAAGGATCTACTTCATTCCATGTAAGGACTGGCCATACTGTTACAGAGCCACCACCAGCTTGCACAGTGCTTTGTTGATGAGACCATGGCTTCGTGGGGTCTGCGCTACACTCGAATCTTATCGTCCTCCCTTAATAACTGAAGCCGGAACTCGTCTGACCAAGCCACGGTTTTAGAATCGTCTAGGGTCCAGTCGATATGGGGGTCCAGCCGATATGGGGGTCCAGCCGATATGGGGGTCCAGCCGATATGGGGGTCCAGCCGATATGGGGGTCCAGCCGATATGGGGGTCCAGCCGATATGGTTACGAGCCCAGGAGAGGCGCGGCAGACGATGTCGTTCTGTTAGCAAAGGCACTAGCATCGGTAGTCTGCTGCCACAGTCCAGGAGCACCAAATTCGATGCACTGTCTTAACGGATACGTTCGTCGTATTTCTGCGGTTATTTGAGGCAGTGTTGCTCGTCTCTTAGCACTGACAAATACACACAAACGCCGCTGCCCTCCGTAGTGATTGCCATTGACCAGGGCGTTGTCCGTGGTGTGACGTAATTTCTGAAATCTTATATTCTCGGCACGCTCTTGACACTACAGCTCTCGGAATACTGGACTCTGGAACGATTTCCGAAATGGAATGACACATACTTCTAGCACGAATTACCAAAGTCTGTTGAGTCTCGTAGTGGGGCCTTTTCACACGAACCACCTGAGTAAAAATGATAGCTCCGACAGTATACCTTGTGCACGCGGAACTACAGCCATAAACGAAAAATATAGATATTCGAAAAAGCAGATAAAAATTCACTTAACGCCTTCCTGAGAGACAATCTCCACTCATAGCAAATTAATAATATAAGTGTAGACCAGATGTGGCTTAAATTCTAAGAAACAGTATCGGCAGCAACTGAGAGATTTATACCAAATAAATTAACAAACGACGGAGCTGAACATCCTTGGTACACAAAACTGGTTAGAACACTGTTGCACAAACAACAAAACAAACATGGCAAAATTAAGCAGACGCAAAATTCACAAGATTAGCGATCTTTTGCAGAAGCTCGAAATTTAGCCCTGATTTCAATGCGAGATGCCTATAACAGTTTCCACAACGAAACTTTGTCTCGAAACCTGTCAGAAAATCCATAGAGATTCTGGTCGTATGTGAAATATGTTATCAGCAAGAAACAATGAATGCCTTCTCGGAAAGATAACATTGGAGATACTATCGAAGACAGTGCTGCCAAAGCAGAGCTACTAAACACAGATTTCCGAAATGCTTTCACAACAGAAGACAAAGTAAATATTCCAGAATTCGAATCGAGAACAGTTTCCAACATGAGTAACGTACAAGTAAGTATCCTCGGAGTAGTGAAGCAAGTTAAATCACTTAATAAAAGTAAGTCTTCTGGTCCAGACTGTATACCAATTATGTTCCTTTCGGAGTATGCTGATGCATTAGTTCCATACTTAACAAGCACGTACAACCGTTCGGTCGACGAAAGATTCGCACCCAAAGACCTGAAAGTTGCGCAGGTCACACCAATATTCAAGAAAGGTAGTAGGAGTAATCCACCAAATTACAGGCCCATATCGTTAACGTCGATATGCAGCAGGATTTTAGAACATATATTGTGTTCGAACATTATGAATTACCTCGAAGAAAACGGTCTGTTGACAGATTAGACACAGTCAACATGGGTTTAGAAAACATTGTTCTTGGGAAACACAACTAGCACTTTATTCACATGAAGTGCTGAATGCTATTGACAAGGGATTTCAGATGGATTGCGAATTTCTTGATTTCCGGAAGGCTTTTGACACTCTACCACACAAGCGGTTCGTAGTGAAATTGCGTGCTTGTGGAATATCGTGTCAGTTATGTGACTGGATTTGTGATTTCCTGTCAGAGAGGTCACAGTTCGTAGTAACTGACGTAAAGTCATCGAGTAAAACAGAAGTGAGTTCTGGCGTTCCCCAAGGTAGTGTTATAGGCTCTTTGGTGTTCCTTATCTATATAAACGGTTTTGGAGGCAATATGAGCAGCAGCCGTTTTCGGTTGTTTGCAGATGACGCTGTCGTTCATTGACTAATAAAGTCTTCATAAGATAAAAAAAACTGCAAAACAATTTAGAAAAGATATCTGAATGATGCGAAAAGTGGTGGTTGACCCTAAATAACGAAAAGTGTGAGGTCATCCACATGAGTGCCAAAAGGAACTCGTTAAGCTTCGGTTACACGATAAATTAGTATAATCTAAAACCCGTAAATTCAAGTAACATAGAAAATGTTGTGGGGAAGGCTAACCAAAGACTGAGTTTTATTGGCAGAACACTTAGAAGATGTAGCAGACCTACTAGGGAGATTGCCTACACTATGCTTGTCCGTCCTCTCTAAGAATACTGCTGCTCGGTGTGGGATCTTCACCAGGTAGGACTGACGGCGTACATCGAAAAAGTTCAAATAAGGGCAGCGCCTTTTGTATTACCGCCAAATGCGGGAGAGAGTGTCACAGAAATGATGGATTTGGGCTGGACATCATTAAAAGAAAGGCGTTTTTCGTTGTTACTGTAAGTAGAGTGTTTAGGTTTTTCTAAGCGGACGTTTCATATGTCGACCCTGCCAGGATACCTCACTGGAATCTACTGCGCAACGCTACGCGCTGTTAGCATCCAGCTGCCGCTGCCCAACACTACAATGGCAGACAACAATGCAAACCAGCCACAGACTGCACACAGCACAGCCAGCGATTTTCATACAGAGCGCTACGTGGCGTTACCAATAAGAAAACCTAAACAGCCTACTTACATTACGGACTGTTCTCACGAAATTACAATCACCAAATTTCTCATCCGAATGCGAAAATATTTTGTTGACACCGATCTACACAAGGAGGAACGATCACCACGATAAAATAAGGGAAATCGGAGCTCGTACGGAAAGATACAGGTGTTCATTCTTTCCGCGCGCTATACGAGATTGGAATAATAGAGAATTGTGAAGGTGGTTCGGTGAACCCTCTGCCAGGCACGTAAGTGGGATTTGCAGAGTATCCATGTAGATATACGTGTAGATGTAGATCTGCGTGAGTGCATATCGCTATTACATGACTTTCGCCACTTTAGTCTAAGTAAATGTTCGGTGAGGGAAATGTGGGAGTACGCAGCACTAACACCGCTGAGAGTGCGATTCGGATAATATTAACATTATATCGATTCTGAAAATAATTTATCTATCGTATGGCTTCACATTTGTGTAGTGGCCGGACCTGCAAGCAACGGTGCAGGAAAGCCACTTTGTGTTACGAACAGAATACGAAATCTCGCGTGGTAGCAGCGTGTGCTGCATGTCACTGCTTCTTACCCCCCCCCCCCTCCCCACTCCCCTTCGCGCCTTGAGATCTGCATCAGCAGAGGGTGTTTATGCGATGGCGGCCCTGCTAATGACTCGTCCGAAGAGCGACGCTGGTGGCTGTCAGCTGCTGGAAAAGGGCGTCCTCCGTGTCTGCAGCAGGTGCTGGAGCCAGCGTCTGGGTTAGCCGACGCGGCGCCCCTGTAGCACAGACACAGGTGCGTGTAGTCGGATTCCGACGGGTCGAGCGTATCGCTGATGCCATCGGTTCCCAGCGGGCATTCCACGCGCTCCTTCTCACCCGGCAGCTATGCGTAGGGGCGGGGACTGACGGCTACGTGACGGCTCAGATGCTGCACAAAGTCTGTGGCTGCAAGAAGTGGGCGTGTCCCGCTGACGACCGCGGCTGCGGTCTACTGGATTTCCTAGTCCGCTGTTGGTAACTGCCCGGTGATAATGCGGCAACATGCATTCTGCGGAACGCGGAAGGCTCGCTGTGTTTATGGGGCGCATTTAATAGTAATCTGACACTCTAGTGATGATAGTGCTGAGGCGGAGGGCCGATTTGAATCACGAGTAGAGTTGCGCTCTGCCGAAACTACGGTTCGGTAGTTTTGGTTCAGGACACAAATAACTTTGCAAATGGTAGGATTACAGACAGTGGTTCAAATGGCTCTGAGCACTGTGGGACTTAACTGCTGAGGTCATGAGTCCCCTAGAACTTAGAACTACTTAAACCTAACTAACCTAAGGACATCACACACATCCATGCCCGAGGCAGGATTCGAACCTGCGACCGTAGCAGTCGCACGGTTCCGGACTGCGCTCCTAGAACCGCGAGACCACCGCGGGCGGCGAGACAACAACACAACAGCACCAAACACAAACACGCTGTCCCATACCAACTACACAGAATAATCAGAAAAATACGAAAGAAAACACATGATGGTACACAATAGCATACAAACATGAACTCGCACATAAAATCACCAAAATTTTCCAAAGGCAGGAAGTAAACATAGCATGCATAACAGACAATCGTATACAAAAGTTTACCCCAAAACTGACAAAAAACATAGGTATATACCAGAAAGCAGGTATATATCAACTACAAGAAAAAAATAATGGTTCTAATGGCTCTGAGCACTATCGGACTAGAACTGAGAACTACTTTAACCTAAGGACATCACACACATTCATGCGCGAGGCAGGACTCGAACGGTCGCGCGGTTCCAGACTGTAGCGGCTAGAACCTCTCGGCCACCTCGGCCGGCTATATCAACTACAGTGTAACATTTGTGAAGGCTGACACATTGGACAAACAGGTAGAACATTTGACGTCAGAGGCAAGGAACAGATGAGGCCCTGGAAATATGGGACAGACCACTTCACATTTGCAGAACACATAAAAGAACATAGCCGCAAACCAACCAGAAGAGAAGAAGACATGAAAATAATTAGAATCAATAATAAAAAGCACCTTCTAACCCTGCAAGAAAATTATTACGTACAGAAAACCAAATCAGAAAGGAAAACCATGTTGAATGATCTAGAACACATGCTAAATAATTCATTGTTTTCACTTATAGGTTACATAACAGAATAACATTTCCAAAGAGAATTAGTAATAATAATGCCACCCAATATAATAATAATACCACCAACCACCTTTACACTGACGTGTCCATGAACCCTTCCACATAACACTGAAACGAAAAGTCAAATCAACTAAGCTTTCAACAACTCAAACTACCAATCCTCGCCCCATCACACATACACACATACATACACACACACACACACACACACACACACACACACACACACACACACACACACACACACACACACACAGCCGGCCGGAGTGGCCGAGCGGTTCTAGGTGATACAGTCCGGAACCGCCCTACCGCTACGGTGCTCGGGCATGGACGTGTGTGATGTCCTTAGATTAGTTAGGTTTAAGCAGTTCTAATTTCTAGGGGACTGATGACCTCAGAAGTTAAGTCCCATAGTGCTCAGAGCCATTTGAACCGTTTTTAAACACACACACACACACACACACACACACACACACACACACACGCACACACACACACACACGACATAAGTATCATGAATAGAAGTTGGTTTTGAACGTATACTTCGTTAGGTTGGCAAACAGACCAAAAAGGAAGAAACACGTAGCTACAGGATTTACTTTGTTAAAAGCACAGTGTCGAAGAAATAGCTATATCGAGTAGGAAAAGAATAACAGAGCATCACAAAAAAGAAGGAGAATCATGGTGAACAGTGTGAAAAAGTTAGGAATACAAAATTGTGCTTATGTGTCATTAATAAAGTGACAGTGCGACCTCCAGACCAGATGAGAGGAAACGCACATCACAGTAAACCGTAAGTTATTACTTAATACATAAAAAATTCGCGTCGTGAACTGTTTCATAATGTAAAAATAACGAAAATCTATCGTTATAGATCCCACTGATGATGCTTTAGAGCAAGAAAAAGGCGAAACATGTCTTGGGAAAATAAATGAAATTGCTGCAAGGAAAGGCTGTTTTATTTGAAAAACATAAATGAATGTGTGCAAGAGGAACTGGGATCCGACTACTTCTCTTTGTTTTTCTTTGTTTGTTTGCTTGTTTTACACATAATCAGAACCGCACATCATTCGGTGTCAGTCCATAGTGTACATTGTTGTTGTTGTTGTTGTCTTCAGTCCTGAGACTGGTTTGATGCAGCTCTCCAGCTTCTTCATCTCCCAGTACCTACTGCAACCTACATCCTTCTGAATCTGCTTAGTGTACTCATCTCTCGGTCTCCCTCTACGATTTTTACCCTCCACGCTGCCCTCCAATGGTAAATTTGTGATCCCTTGATGCCTCAAAACATGTCCTACCAACCGATCCCTTCTTCTAGTCAAGTTGTGCCACAAACTTCTCTTCCCCCCAATCCTATTCAATACCTCCTCATTAGTTACGTGATCTATCCACCTTATCTTCAGTATTCTTCTGTAGCACCACATTTCGAAAGCTTCTATTCTCTTCTTGTCCAAACTAGTTATCGTCCATGTTTCACTTCCATGCATGGCTACACTCCAAACAAATACTTTCAGAAACGACTTCCTGATACATAAATCTATATTCGATGTTAACAAATTTCTCTTCTTCAGAAACGCTTTCCTTGCCATTGCCAGTCTACATTTTATATCCTCTCTACTTCGACCATCATCAGTTATTTTACTTCCTAAATAGCAAAACTCCTTTACTACTTTAAGTGTCTCATTTCCTAATCTAATTCCCTCAGCATCACCCGATTTAATTTGACTACATTCCATTATCCTCGTTTTGCTTTTGTTGATGTTCATCTTACATCCTCCTTTCAAGACACTGTCCATTCCGTTCAACTGCTCTTCCAAGTCCTTTGCCGTCTCTGACAGAATTACAATGTCATCGGCGAACCTCAAAGTTTTTACTTCTTATCCATGAATTTTAATACCTACTCCAAATTTTTCTTTTGTTTCCTTTACAGCTTGCTCAATATACAGATTGAATAACATCGGGGAGAGGCTACAACCCTGTCTCACTCCTTTCCCAACTACTGCTTCCCTTTCATGCCCCTTGACTCTTATGACCGCCATCTGGTTTCTGTACAAATTGTAAATAGTCTTTCGCTCCCTGTATTTTACCCCTGCCACCTTTAGAATCTGCAAAAGAGTATTCCAGTCAACATTGTCAAAAGCTTTCTCTAAGTCTACAAATGCTAGAAACGTAGGTTTGCCTTTTCTTAATCTTTCTTGTAAGATAAGTCGTAAGGTCAGTATTGCCTCACGTGTTCCAACATTTCTACGAAATCCAAACTGATCCTCCCCAAGGTCCGCATCTACCAGTTTTTCCATTTGTCTGTAAAGAATTCGCGTTAGTATTTTGCAGCTGTGACTTATTAAACTGATAGTTCGGTAATTTTCACATCTGTCAGCACCTGCTTTCTTTGGGATTGGAATTATTATATTCTTCTTGAAGTCTGAGGGTATTTCGCCTGTCTCATCCATCTTGCTCACCAGCTGGTAGAGTTTTGTCATGACTGGCTCTCCCAAGGCCGTCAGTAGTTCTAATGCAATGTTGTCTACTCCGGGGGCCTTCTTTCGACTCAGGTCTTTCAGTGCTCTGTCAAACTCTTCACGCAGTATCGTATCTCCCATTTCGTCTTCATCTACATTCTCTTCCATTTCCATAATATTGTCCTCAAGTACATCGCCCTTGTATAAACTTTCTATATACTCCTTCCACCTTTCTGCCTTCCCTTCTTTGCTTAGAACTGGGTTGCCATCTGAGCTCTTGATATTCATACACGTGGTTCTCTTCTCTCCAAAGGTCTCTTTAATTTTCCTGTAGGCAGTATCTATCTTACCCCTATCGAGATAAGCTTCTACATCCTTACATTTGTCCTCTATCCATCCCTGTTTAGCCATTTTGCACTTCCTGTCGATCTCATTTTTGAGACGTTTGTATTCCTTTTTGCCTGCTTCATTTACTGCATTTTCATATTTTCTCCTTTCATCAATTAAATTCAATATTTCTTCTGTTACCCAAGGATTTCTAGCAGCTCTCGTCTTTTTACCTACTTTATCCTCTGCTTCCTTCACTACTGCATCCCTCAGAGCTACCCATTCTTCTTCTACTGTATTTCTTTCCCCCATTCCTGTCAATTGCTCCCTTATGCTCTCCCTGAAACTCTGTACAACCTCTGGTTCTTTCAGTTTATCCAGGTCCCATCTCCTTAATTTCCCACATTTTTTTGCAGTTTCTTCAGTTTTAATCTACAGTTCATAACCAATAGATTGTGGTCAGAGTCCACATCTGCCCCTGGAAATGTCTTACAACCTAAAACCTGGTTCCTAAATCTCTGTCTTACCATTATATAATCTATCTGATACCTTTTAGTATCTCCAGGGTTCTTCCATGTATACAACCTTCTTTCATGATTCTTAAACCAAGTGTTAGCTATGATTAAGTTGTGCTCTGTGCAAAATTCTACTAGGCGGCTTCCTCTTTCATTTCTTAGCCCCAATCCATATTCACCTACTATGTTTCCTTCTCTCCCTTTTCCTACACTCGAATTCCAGTCACCCATTACTATTAAATTTTCATCTCCCTTCACTATCTGAATAATTTATTTTATTTCATCGTACATTTCTTCAATTTCTTCGTCACCTGCAGAGCTAGTTGGCATATAAACTTGTACTACTGTAGTAGGTGTGGGCTTCGTATCTATCTTGGCCACAATAATGCGTTCACTATGCTGTTTGTAGTAGCTTACCCGCATTCCTATTTTCCTATTCATTATTAAACCTACTCCTGCATTACCCCTATTTGATTTTGTGTTTATAACCTTGTAGTCACCTGACCAGAGGTCTTGTTCCTCCTGCCACCGAACTTCACTAATTCCCACTATATCTAACTTTAACCTATCCATTTCCCTTTTTAAATTTTATAACCTACCTGCCCGATTAAGCGATCTGACATTCGACGCTCCGATTCGTAGAACGCCAGTTTTCTTTCTCCTGATAACGACATCCTCTTGAGTAGTCTCCGCCCGGAGATCCGAATGGGGGACTATTTTACCTCCGGAATATTTTACCCAAGAGGACGCCATCATCATTTAATCATACAGTAAAGCTGCATGTCCTCGGGAAAAATTACGGCTGTAGTTTCTCCTTGCTTTCAGCCGTTCGCAGTACCAGCACAGCAAGGCCGTTTTGGTTAATGTTGCAAGGCCAGATCAGTCAATCATCCAGACTGTTGCCCTTGCAACTACTGAAAAGGCTGCTGCCCCTCTTCAGGAACCACTTGTTTGTCTGGCCTCTCAACAGATACCCCTCCGTTGTGGTTGCACCTACGGTACGGCCATCTGTATCGCTGGGGCACGCAATCCTCCCCACCAACGGCAAGGTCCATGGTTCATGGGGGGAAGTGTACATTATATTCTAAAAATATATATAAATAGCCTTTTATAAGTAATAAACATTACTTGATCACGTAACATCGGTGCTTTCATGGAACTTTTGATGTAAGTTTACATGCACTGACATAAGAGATCTACTTTTTTTCTAGTTTCAACACTTTGTTGAGAGGGAACCAGCAACTTTATTAAATTTCTTAAAGTGTTTATTAACGACACTATCGGTAGTTGCAGTATTTATATTAGGCGACCAGTTTCAAAACTTACAGGTTCATGTTCATGCCTGGTCTATTGACGGTTTACTGACAGGGCCTGATCTTCATAATAAATATCAAGAAGGCAACACAAGCTTTATAAATGTTGGCAGAATGAATGTCACAATCCAAACGTTCCTCTTACCAGCGAGTTTGATTCTGTTTTGGTAACAGGCACGTTGTGGATTGTGACATTCATTATGCAATCCTTTATAAAGCATGCATTGCCACGTTGATGTTTATTACGAAAATCAGACATCTTCAGTGCAGCCTCATTAGGGAAGGCTTAAAAATTAGCCTGTAGGTTCGAAACTAGTCGCCAAATATAAATAATGCAACTGTTGTCATAGTCGTTAATAAACGCTTTAAAAAAGATGATACAATTGTTACTATTATTTTGCACTCACTAGAATATTATTCGTCGTGATCAAAGCCAAAACTTTCCCGTTATTATTGGTAAGTGCGGAAGTTGTTTATGAACAAAAAAAAGTTTTATATAAGCTCTACAAAGTATTGAAATGATGTTTAACTTCTTTTTGTTCGGCATTATCTTTTAATTTTATTTTTTATTTGGTGGTACTGCGTTTCCTAGAGCTATATAATAAATTATGTATTGTTTTTCATTTTTACCAGAACTTCCCTCTGTTTCAGGTTACAAACTAACAGTTTTCTAATAAGGCCTGAATTAAAAGTTGGCAGTTTCAGTTTTTCTATAAATACGTTTTTTTAAACTAACGGAAAGCAGGATAACTATAGATACTTACTTAATTTCTAGACGGTTCACAGCTTCTGATTTCTAGGTCTATCTAGCAAGACACTGACAGCATACGCAGAAAAAGCGATTGAAATGACATAACGTCCGACGGGTATGTAACACACCTAACATACAGATAACGCTTTTACTATCTTATGTGACGAAGGATACTGTCAGAACAACCGAACCGTAGTTTAAGCCTGAGGGATCCGTTAACTTTTACGACTACATTTCGGCGATGTAGCCTCAGCTGTGTAAGTAGATCACAGTGCAAAATCACTATTTCAGCCTCGGAATCGTTTACGTTTCTGAAACGGGCCACTGTGTATTGGGCACTGAAAGTCAGGTAATAACGGTGGCGCAGTCGGGGTGGTATCCCAGGGAGCAATTTCCGTGAAGGTTGAGGTTACAAGGAGGGGAAAAAATGAAGAAGTGGAGAAAGAAAAGAGGAAGAAGGAGGGAGAAGGAACAGAAAAAAAAGAATAAGAAGAAAAATGTAAAGTGGGTACTAATATGGGAAGGGCGTGCGGATGTGCATCCTGGGCCAAATAAAACTGGTTCAGAAAGTACATAGAAGACTGATGCGGAACTGACCATTATTAACGAGAATAAAAATCTCCTGCGTATGCAACCACAAGTACAGAAATTATAGCTGGGGCCCTATCTATACCATCTGGCTCTATTGAAAATGTTACGTCACTACGTGTGCCGTTAACCGTACGAAAGTACGCCCAACGTTAATTCGAAGAATAAATATTTGCCTCGGATTCACCCAACGATTCAAAAATGCCACATTTCGCAAAACTGCCAACAATAATGTGCACACTTCCGTAAAATTTCGCTTTGTGCATTAAACCTTTGTTATACACAGGATTTTAGATCAACGAAGATAATACAACTCATGTATTCATAACAGAGGCTTACTTTGCAAGTACAATATCACAGTGTGTCAAAGAGTAACATATCAAACACACTCCTGGAAATGGAAAAAAGAACACATTGACATCGGTGTGTCAGACCTACCATACTTGCTCCGGACACTGCGAGAGGGCTGTACAAGCAATGATCACACGCACGGCACAGCGGACGCACCAGGAACCGCGGTGTTGGCCGTCGAATGGCGCTAGCTGCGCAGCATTCGTGCACCGCCGCCGTCAGTCTCAGCCCTGTTTGCCGTGGCATACGGAGCTCCATCACAGTCTTTAACACTGGTAGCATGCCGCGACAGCGTGGACGTGAAACGTATGTGCAATTGACCGGCTTTGAGCGAGGGCGTATAGTGGGCATGCGGGAGGCCGGGTGGACGTACCGCCGAATTGCTCAACACGTGGGGCGTGAGGTCTCCACAGTACATCGATGTTGTCGCCAGTGGTCGGCGGAAGGTGCACGTGCCCGTCGACCTGGGACCGGACCGCAGCGACGCACGGATGCACGCCAAGACCGTAGGATCCTACGCAGTGCCGTAGGGGGCCGCATCGCCACTTCCCAGCAAATTAGGGACACTGTTGCTCCTGGGGTATCGGCGAGGACCATTCGCAACCGTCTCCATGAAGCTGGGCTACGGTCCCGCACACCGTTAGGCCGTCTTCCCCTCACGCCCCAACATCGTGCAGCCCGCCTCCAGTGGTGTCGCGACAGGCGTGAATGGAGGGACGAATGGAGACGTGTCGTCTTCAGCGATGAGAGTCGCTTCTGCCTTGGTGCCAATGATGGTCGTATGCGTGTTTGGCGGCGTCCAGGTGAGCGCCACAATCAGGACTGCATACGACCGAGGCACACAGGGCCAACACCTGGCATCATGGTGTGGGGAGCGATCTCCTACACTGGCCGTACACCTCTGGTGATCGTCGAGGGGACACTGAATAGTGCACGGTACATCCAAACCGTCATCGAACCCATCGTTCTACCATTCCTAGACCGGCAAGGGAACTTGCTGTTCCAACAGAACAATGCACGTGCGCATGTATCCCGTGCCACCCAACGTGCTCTAGAAGGTGTAAGTCAACTACCCTGGCCAGCAAGATCTCCGGATCTGTCCCCCATTGAGCATGTTTGGGACTGGATGGAGCGTCGTCTCACGCGGTCTGCACGTCCAGCACGAACGCTGGTCCAACTGAGGCGCCAGTTGGAAATGGCATGGCAAGCCATTCCACAGGACTACATCCAGCATCTCTACGATCGTCTCCATGGGAGAATAGCAGCCTGCATTGCTGCGAAAGGTGGATATACAGTGTACTAGTGCCGACATTGTGCATGCTCTGTTGCCTGTGTCTATGTGCCTGTGGTTCTGTCAGTGTGATCATGTGATGTATCTGACCCCAGGAATGTGTCAATAAAGTTTCCCCTTCCTGGGACAATGAATTCACGGTGTTCTTATTTCAATTTCCAGGAGTGTATTTCATTCACATCATCACTTACAAATCGGAGTCGCGAGGTATTTACAAAAAAATGGCTCTGAGCACTATGAGACTTAACATCTTAGGTCATCAGTCCCTAGGTATATACAATTTAAGTAAACACTGAAGTGTGGATACGTACAAAACAAACCAGTAACACCATCAATGAATGTACAATTTACGCCAACAAATTTGCCAGCATTCTACCATACATCCTGATTCTTGAGGGTATGTGTAAAATTGTAGCTTCACAAAAGGATTATCATACCACTGAGAATCTTACAGAATTATAAAATTTGTAAAAAATCTGTTGGAGATTTGTGAGCTAAATCTGATTTATTGACTGGCTAGCGTCCTCTTTTTCACAATTCTCTTTTTTACAGTTTAGTAACTTTCAGTGACTATAAAAGATTTCAAAGACTCAAGATACTGAGTGGATCCACAGATGTAGGTTCCACTTTCTTCTCTGGCCAATGCTCTCCAATACTAAGCATCTTTGACATTTTAGTTTGAATGACAAATATTATTTATCGGATCACATCATGTCCTTACATACTGCTACAAAGTGAAAACTTCGTTAGTCATGTAAGAGATAATAGCTAATAACAACAATCTTGTGACTTCTTAGTTTGTTACATTACAATGCATTCCATCACGAAATCATGTCATCCTCGGTCACGGCCTATGGACTGTTTAACAAACAAAGAAGTGTCACTCTGTTATGAATATATGCACTCTCATAAAACATCCAATTTTCTCTTAAACTCCTCTTTACTTAAAAAAAATAACGAGTTCTACATTCACCGTGTAGTACCTTACTCCATAATATGTAAATATTGGGTGGTTATAATTAAAGATTAGCTACTAAAAGAAGTTCAGTGTGGGCTGTAATTATCGTATGACAGCGAAACGTGGTAGATATGCTAATGCGTTATTGTGGACCGATTTACAGTAGGAAAAAATAGTTGCAATTTTGGCCACCAGATGCAATTATGATGCTGTGCAGCACCTCGTCGACGTCTCTGGTGCTTATATTGAACAAATTGTAGAAACACCGCTTAATAATAAAACAACGTTATGCCTTTTCTGCCCACGTCCCGTTCCTAATCCATTACATAGGGAAACAGTTGTATACGTCTTCCTAGCGCCATTTTGTAAGTGGTGGCCAAAACTGAAACTAATTAAATCGGTTCTGCATTAACGGATTCGTTGTCATACAATAACTAAAGCCCACACTGAACCACTGGGGGACTTGCGCTTTAATTGTATATACAGGGTGAAGAAAAATTCAGGAATTCGCACTTGGCAGCTCAATTCCTCACGTACCAGAAATACAAAAATGTCTATCCCTAAATTTCGTCCTGCGCATATTTCGGGCAGTAGATGAAGGTTAAATATTGACAATCGGGCAACACTGAAATCACGTGTGTGGCTTCTACTTCTGACAGCTTGTAACATCGGTGCTGTCGAATTGGTGCAGTGGCTAGCCTTTTGGGCTAACATGCATGACGTCGAGAGTTCGATTCTTAATCGAGGCTTATTTATTTTTATTTGCTAAAAGTAGTCTGCGTGGTACGGCGTCTGGCGTCGTAACTGCCATACAACGATTACATGAGGTCTTCTACAAAACATTTGCGGTTAAGTACTATGAAGACAGACATGGAAATGCAATCATTTTCATTGGTCAACTTTTAAAGAAACTTTTTGTCCTTCATGCATACGAATTTTTCCCCACCACTGCTTGTACTAGGTTACAAACTTGTTTTGTGTGTAACCTCCCGTAGTAGTCCCATCGATTAATATCTACTACTGTTCCTGCCACGTTTACGTTCATTACATTTACATAGGACGTTACGTCATGATGGGACCAATGGGGGGAGGGTATAATGAAAACAGATTTGGAATCTAGTAGATGCAGCGGCGCGAAAAAATTTGTGTCCACGACGTGCCAAAGGCGTCTTTAAAGGCTGACCAATGAAAACGACTGTACTTACAATTCTGTTTTCATAGTACGTATCTGCAGATATTTTGTAGAAGACCCACTGTTACCGCTCTGTGTGCCGATCATGACGTCAGATACCGTAGCACTCAGACTATTTTTAGAAAAAAAATAATGAAATAAGCCTTACCCAGAATAGAACCCTCGACCTCCCGCGTGTGAACCCAAAACGCTATCCACTGCACCAACTGCACATCGCTGCTCTAATTCCTGACAGGGTTAGTTACCGTACATGTGATTGCAGTGTTGCCAGAATGCCAAAACTTAACGTCCATTTACTGCCCGGAATATGTGCAGGACGAAATTTTGTGAGATACATTTTTGTATTGGTAGTGTGTAAGGAGTCGCGCTGCGAAGTCCTAGTGGGGAATTTTTTCTGCACCCTGTAATGACTGGTTATAATAAGTACCTTACCTTTCCAAGGCTTCTCCCGATGCAAATCAATACAGCCTCATTGCTAGCATTGCCATTTTGAAAAAAAAAATGGTTTAAAGATATTGGTACACATTTCAATTTACTCTTTACTAAATGCCAGAGTACGTCTTTACTCACTAAAGCTATTAAATAATATGAAGAGCTACTACTGCACTGTTAATTGATTTCACACCACTAATCATAGAATTCTCTATAGATGGAAGAGGCCTGGGGTGAATGACCTCTACAACAGACAGGGTTGATTTGAAGCTGCGGGTTGTCGTCAGGATGATGACCAATTGTTGCTGAAAGAAATATCATAATCTTGTTAAGAACAAACTGCAACGATCATAGGGATGCCCTGCAGTGTGAACGCGACACTGGGCGAGTGCTGAAGACAGCAATTGGGAAGACACAATGAGGCAGGCTGCAGCAGCCTGGTGCCATACCATGGGCTTCGCAGGAACACTGAGAAGTTTTTCTGGGGATAGCTCTGCAGCTGACGGTAGGGCACTCCGGAAGGTTGGGTTCTTGCAGAGGAAGGCAGCCCCCAGTAGCCGTGTCCTCCCTTATGTGCAGAGGCGTACAGGTTCAGCGTACCAGCATAGTAGTAGTGAATTGAGCGGCTGCACCGCCCTGGAAATAGTCTAGGGCTGTGTGATCCTGCCCTACGAGTAGTCACACGCACGTACACTCCTGGAAATTGAAATAAGAACACCGTGAATTCATTGTCCCAGGAAAGGGAAACTTTATTGACACATTCCTGGGGTCAGATACATCACAGGATCACACTGACAGAGCCACAGGCAAATAGACACAGGCAACAGAGCATGCACAATGTCGGCACTAGTACAGTGTATATCCACCTTTCGCAGCAATGCAGGCTGCTATTCTCCCATGGAGACGATCGTAGAGATGCTGGATGCAGTCCTGTGGAACGGCTTGCCATGCCATTTCCACCTGGCGCCTCAGTTGGACCAGCGTTCGTGCTGGACGTGCAGACCGCGTGAGACGACGCTTCATCCAGTCCCAAACATGCTCAATAGGGGACAGATCCAGAGATCTTGCTGGCCAGGGTAGTTGACTTACACCTTCTAGAGCACGTTGGGTGGCACGGGATACATGCGGACGTGCATTGTCCTGTTGAACAGCAAGTTCCCTTGCCGGTCTAGGAATGGTAGAACGATGGGTTCGATGACGGTTTGGATTTACCGTGCGCTATTCAGTGTCCCCTCGACGATCACCAGAGGTGTACGGCCAGTGTAAGAGATCGCTCCCCACACCATGATGCCAGGTTTTGGCCCTGTGTGCCTCGGTCGTATGCAGTCCTGATTGTGGCGCTCACCTGCACTGCGACAAACACGCATACGACCATCATTGGCACCAAGGCAGAAGCGACTCTCATCGCTGAAGACGACACGTCTCCATTCGTCCCTCCATTCACGCCTGTCGCGACACCACTGGAGGCGGGCTGCACGATGTTGGGGCGTGAGCGGAAGACGGCCTAACGGTGTGCGGGACCGTAGCCCAGCTTCATGGAGACGGTTGCGAATGGTCCTCGCCGATACCCCAGGAGCAACAGTGTCCCTAATTTGCTGGGAAGTGGCGGTGCGGTCCCCTACGGCACTGCGTAGGATCCTACGGTCTTGGCGTGAATCCGTGCGTCGCTGCGGTCCGGTCCCAGGTCGACGGGCATGTGCACCTTCCGCCGACCACTGTCGACAACATCGATGTACTGTGGAGATTTCACACCCAACGTGTTGAGCAATTCGGCGGTACGTCCACCCGGCCTCCCGCATGCCCGCTATACGCCCTCGCTCAATGTCCGTCAACTGCACATACGGTTCACGTCCACGCTGTCGCGGCATGCTACCAGTGTTAAAGACTGCGATGGAGCTCCGTATGCCACGGAAAACTGGCTGACACTGACGGCGGCGGTGCACAAATTCTGCGCAGCTAGCGCCATTCGACGGCCAACACCGCGGTTCCTGGTGTGTCCGCTGTGCTGTGCGTGTGATCATTGCTTGTACAGCCCTCTCGCTGTGTCCGGAGCAAGTATGGTGGGTCTTACACACCGGTGTCAATGTGTTCTTTTTTCCATTTCCAGGAGTGTATTTTCATGCATATTTGGAACTTACTATGGTAACTTACAATGATGGTAACATAAAGATCATCGGAAAGGAACAGGCGGGTGAACGAATAACCAAACGGTAGCAAAGTCGTCTTAACCATATATAAAAATGCGAGACCAATCCAAATCACAAACATAAGTCAGGCAAGGTCGAAGCTCTACTGTCCAATGGTGCATAACTAAACGCGTCAACGGGTCAGACAGAGTAGGCCTCTGTGGTGTTGCCAGCTACACAAACAACAACAAACGACGAGAAAAAACGGAATGACGAAAGGGCATTTAACTATGATACCAACATAACACTGTAACTTTACAGCTCTGCTGAGTGTCTTTCGATAACTACATTCTTTAAACATATTGTGCACCATTTAAAAAGAAATACATTGTTCAATCCTATAGGCGCAAAACAGCCCACATTTCCTACAGTTCTCACAATCTGATCTTGTGGCATCCTTTTTCCCTAAATACAACAAAACAGCAACAAGACGAAAAATTAAATCAAATTCCGATATGGGTACTTAATGTTAAAACTATCGTAATATACGGTGACAATTATTGACCTCTGTGAAATTAAATCGTCCCAACTTCTGAAAGGTTTGCGTCAGGACTTTCAACCTGCACGGTTGGTCGCGAGGCATGATGGAAATTAGTATTTGCTGTATGGTTTGGTTTAGCGACGGAGCCCACTTGCATTTGGATGGGTTCGTAAGAAAAACTGGTTGATTTGGGGGACTGAGAATCCACATTTCGCGATCATGGAGTCTATTCACCCTCAGCGAGTGAGTGTTTGGTTTTTGTCCGGTCACGGAATAGTTGGTGCGATATTCCTTGTTGGCATGGTGACTACCGAATGGTACGTGAATGTTTTTGAAGATGATTTCATCCCCGTTATCCACATTTACCTCGATTTCGACGAGATGTGGTTCATGCAAGACGGAGCTCGACCCCATCGAACCAGGAGAGCGTTTTGATGTCCTGGAGAAGCACTTTGGGGACCCCATTCTGGATCTGGGATACCCCGAAGCCACTGGCATGGTCCTCGATTGGTCGCCACATTGTCAGTATCTGAAAACATGCGACTCCTCTGTGTGGAGCTACATTAAAGACAAGGTGTACAGCAATAACCCCAAAACCATTGCTGAACTGAAAACTGCCTTTCAGGATATCATCTATAGAAGCGATGTTCCGACACCTCACCGGGTCAGGCAGCACATTATCGCCAATGATGACATATAGAATACGTCATAACGTAATTCCGAATATTTGTAGTGAACGTTTACATGTTGAATAAAGTGTGTGCACGTCGTAGTTTGTTACTATGTTTTTCTTTCATGTAGTCCAATAATTGTAACCCTGTACTTCTCGACAAAACCCAGTTTCACCTGCTGAAGTGCTAATCAAGGGTAATGCCTTATGTACTTCTAGATAGTAAACCACACCACTTGCTCATGATCTGCGTTCTCAGAATGAAACTGGGAACAGATGAGAAGTAGTGCTGGTGGCAGTAAGATTGAGCGGGCGAGTAATGATTCGTGTTTGTGTAGCTCACTCGGCAGAGCACTTGACGGCACAAGGTATAGGTCCCGAGTTCGAGTCACAGTCCGGAACACAGTTTTAATCTGCCGAGCGGCCCGGAGAAAAAACTTTGCTCTAGTCCTACCGCATGGTGAAGCTGCGACCTGCAGCTGGAAACGAAGTTCGTGGTCGAGCTGCAGATGTCGATCCCACTTACGGCAACAAAATGTAGAGCCTCGGAGGGGATGACCTTTACACTAAAGGGTTGAGCTGAGGCGTTTAATTATTGTCGGGGTTATGACCAGTGATTGTCATAGTAGTATCATTGTTAGTCATTCATTTTATTGAAGGACAAACTGTGCTCCTTGACTCCTGGAGCAGACACTTATGCGATAAACGTTCGCGAAAGTGAACTTTGTTTACCACGAAAAACTTCGTTACGGGTTATAATGTGACAAAATTCATAAAGGCGTACTTTCCTTACAAAAATATTACGTTAAATATTAATTAAATGTGACATGACCTACAAAGAACTGTTATATGGTACAATAATGTCTATAATCATTGTCATTCTGAGTATAAATACTCTGTTTTTTTTTCGATTTCTGATGATGTATATTGAGCGTGCTGGAGACCAGACTTGGTTGCTGTAGGTGTAATCTGGTATTTTCAAGAAACAGACGAATTTTACCTAATTTTGTAGTCTCTTATTTTAGCATCAACCTACCCCACCAGCCTACGGTTTAAGAAGTGTTTGGGAATAATTTAAATAACGTGCGAGAGGCGCAGAGGCTATTCATTTTTTTGTCGGCTATCTTAAGACAGATAACGTTATTTCACTATATTTCTGAACTCATTAATAATATTCAACTCAGGCTTCTTTAAAAATAAGATTAATGATTCTCCTTCACAGTGGATAGGTATTTTGCTTAATTTCAAGGAATTTTACGTAAAAACATTGTGCTTGTGTGCTGATATAATCTGTGGGAAAGACGATGTTTTGTCAATAAAAAAAACAACAATAGTTGTGGAGAAAAGTTTCAAATGTTACGAAATGGTACATACAGTTGATGATACTACGACGTAATCTATGATAGTTGGATATTTTATTAAATAACTAAATTTGGTATTTAATAAAAAGATAGCCGCCGGCCGCGGTGGTCTCGCGGTTCTAGGCGCTCAGTCCGGAACCGCGCGACTGCTACGGTCGCAGTTTCGAATCCTGCCTCGGGCATGGATGTGTGTGATGTCCTTAGGTTAGTTAGGTTCAAGTAGTTCTAAGTTCTAGGGGACTGATGACCACAGATGTTAAGTCCCATAGTGCTCAGAGCCATTTGAACCATTTTTGAAAAAGATAGCCCTGAGAGCTTACTAGGAGAAACTTACAGCTCTACCCATCAAAGACAGTTTAGTACCGTGAGGTTTTAGTTTGTGCCTGTAGACAATTAATAGAATGTTACCACCAAAGAGAACTGCTATTACACATGTGCATGCTGCATCATTTTAAATGATGTTTCAGAGGTAAAGCTATCTACCTGCATTTTAATACGTGCAGGATCCTCTCAGGTTGTTTTCAGAGTATATTTTGAAAGTTTCACGTAACATTGTACGCAAACAATATTAAAGTAGGCCCGCATCCAAATATTTACTGTACACAAACGAGCTTTATGATATTCGTACGACACATTCCACAGCGTGTGCATATCTTTATAATACATTAACACAACAACACGATTCATATAGACAGACATTCTACATGACACGACACGGTGCACACCACAAAACTACAATATTCGTAGCGACCCTCTATGTTGGCAATGCCCCCCAGCCCCTTCCCATTGTGGACGTGTGCTGAAGACAGCAAGTGTGAGGTCGCTGATGTGGCAGGCGGCCAGTGGCTTGCTGTCTCACCAGTGGCTTGGCAGGAACACTGATGCAAGAAGTTGTGAGCGTGTGTGTGCCGTCTGTGCACAGCTCTCCAGTACAGGGTAGGGTGCTCCGGAGTGAGTCCTCAACCGTGGTCTCCGTCATTACGTGTGAAGGTGTACGGCATCAGTATGCCCACAAAGGCGCACTGGATTGACCAGCTACCCACCACTAGTCTCGAATGGCTGTCCTTCAGGCCAGAAACCTGGCTGCGGCTGAAGTGAACCCAGAGGTGGAGCGCCGGCTGGACGGCGTCAAGTCAAGAGCCAGCAGTAGCCTCGCAGTTGGTGGAGGCCAAGGCTGGTGTTGACTGCCAGGAGAACCATATCACCTCGTCGACCGGCATGGGCCTCTCCTCGTAGATTGTACAGGCATGCTACGGTCCCTTACCTCAAGCGCTCCCACGGCCTATGGCAGAGTCACTGTTTCACTAAGGAGCGCCGAAAAATGGTGGCAACTCTACAACATTTATCATTTCATAATGTAATACTAGAAGAAAGGGTTACAGGAGAATATAGGCTTGCCACAAGGAATGAGAGAGTGAAAGACTATTTGACTTTTGTAATAAATTTAAGTTAGTAATAGCGAATCACAAAAGAAGACGATATACTTGGAAAGGACTGGGTGATACGGGAGGATTTCAGCTATATCACAACACGATCAGACAAAGATTCCGAAATCAGATACTGGATTGTAAGGCGTGCCCAGAAGCAGATATACACTCAGATCACAATACAGTAGTGCTGAAGAGTAGGCTGAAGTTCAAAAGATTAGTAAAGAAGAACCAATATGCAAAGAAGTGGGATAAGGAAGTACTAAGGAATGACGAAACACGCTTGAAGTTCTCTAAGGTTATACATACAGCAATAGGGAATAGCTCATTAGGCAGTACATTTGAAGAGGAATGGACGCCGCCGGCCGGGGTGGCCGAGCAGTTCTAGGCGGTACAGTCTGGAACCGCGCGACCGATACTGTCGCAGGTTCGAATTCTGCCTCGGGCATGGATGTGTGTGATGTCCTTAGGTTAGTTAGGTTTCAGTAGTTCTAAGTTCTAGGGGACTGATGACCTCAGAAGTCCAATAGTGCTCAGTGAGTGGACGTCTCTGATAAGGGCACTCACAGAAATTGAAATAGATACAAAGAAGGTGACTGCGAAGAAACCATGGGTAACAGAAGAAATGCTTCAGTTGACCGATTAAAGAAGGAGGTACAAAAATGTTAAGGAAAATTCATGAACAGAGAAATACAAGTCACTGAAGAATGAAATAAATAGGAAGCGCACGGAAGCTAAGACGTAATGGCTGCATGAAAAATGCAAAGAAATCGAAAAAGAAATGACTGTCCCAAGGACTGACTCAGCATGTAGGAAAGTCAAAACATCCTCCGCTGACAGTAAAGGCAACGGTAGTAGCATAAAGAGTGAAATGGGAATTCCACTGTTAAATGCAGAGAAGAGGGCGGGTAGGTGGAAAGTGTACATTGAAATCCTCTATGAGGGGGAAGATTTATCTGATGTGATAGAAGAAACAGGAGTCGATTAAGAAGAGATAGGGGATGCAGTATTAGAATAAGAATTCAAAATAGCTTTGGAGGACTCAAGAACAAATAAGGCGGAAGGGATCGATAAGATTCCATCAGAATTTCTAATATCATTGGGGGAAGTGGCAACAAAACGACTATTCACGTTGGTGTGAAGAATGTATGAGTCAGGCGACATACGATCTGACTTTCAGAAAAATATCATCCACACAGTTCTGAAGACTGCAAGAGCTGACAAGTGCGAGAACTATCGCACCATCAGCTTAGTAGCTTAAGTATTCAAGTTGCTAACAAACATAACATACAGAAGAATGGAAAAGAAAACTGAGGATCTGGTAAAAAGGTAGAAAAGGTAAAGGCACCCGAGAGGAAATTCTCGCGTTGAGGTTGACAGTGGAAGGAAGATTAAAGAAAAATCAGGACATGCTCGTAGGATTTATCGACCTGAAAAAAGAGTTCGACAGTGTAAGACGTTCGAAATTCAGAAAAAAATAGGGGTAAATTATGGGGAGAGACGGATAATGTACAAAACGTACAAGACCCAAGAGGGAATAACAGGAGTAGACGACAAAGAACGAAGCAGTCGGATTAAAAAGGGTGTAAAACAAGAATGTAGTCTTTCCCTCCTACTGTTCAATCTGTAAATCGAAGAAGCCATAATGGAAATGAAGGAAAGGTTTAGGCGTGGAATTAAAATTCAAGGTGAAAGGATAAAAATGATACGATTCACTGATGGCATTACTATCCTGAGTGAATGCCTGGGTAACGTTGCCTGTCATCATGTGTAGTGCCGACATTGAATTACTGAGGACGAGGTATTACGGTATGGGGGTGTTT
This sequence comes from Schistocerca gregaria, assembly GCF_023897955.1. Classification (NCBI taxonomy): domain Eukaryota; kingdom Metazoa; phylum Arthropoda; class Insecta; order Orthoptera; family Acrididae; genus Schistocerca; species Schistocerca gregaria. The sequence continues at coordinate 826,989,375 of NC_064922.1, forward strand.
TTCTTGGTTGGTGTGCGGTTCTATATTACACTTAGGAAAACTATAAATCCTGAAAGTTATAAGCCCATTTTAGAGCAATGTGTACTGCATTCAGCAGAGCCCCACTTTGGTGACGATGACTGTAAAAGCAGCGTTTGTGAGGCAATGGTTTGAGGACAATAACATCTCTCAAATGAACTGGCTGGCTTAGAGTCCCGACATACACCGAATACAATCCCTTTGGCAGGAGTTAGAATGTCATCGCTCCACACCCCAGTGCCCCACATCACTACCTTCTCTGACCTGAGTTCTTGAGGAAGAGGGGCTGCTATTCCTCCACAGACATGCAGACACCTCATTAAAAGCGACCCCAGCAGACGTTAAGGTATCGCAAATGTGGAGAATGGAGCCTCCCTAATTTGTCGGGGCTTGTGTCACTCTGCCATAACAGTTCTGACCCAAGGGTGGTGTATGACAAAGGTTACAGGGCCTATAACGACACACACTGCCACTACAGCTTTCAGCGGCAGCAGCGTCGCTCCAAGAGGGCGCAGTCAGTGCAGACCTACTCGCTTCCGCAGGACCACGTGATCTTGACCAGATACCAGTGTACCCTGGTACCTCAGCTCCCTTTAGTCAGCCACAGTCGAGCTCTTGGACTGCTGCTATGGTTCCTTCACCAGAAGCTCTCCTGGAATAGTCTTGCGACCTGCCGTCCTTCGCTAGTCTATCAGCCTGGGATCTTCTTCCCCAGTGCAACGTGGAGCTGCGAACAGTTGTCTTCGAGCTAAATAGAGACGTGGCATCTACAGCGCGGACATTCGAGACTCATGCACTTTGCCTCTACATGGTGTTTATATTACAAACAACTACACTGCGGAACACAATTAGAGGATCATTTTTTCGAATTCCCGTAATTGCCTCCCATTGCGACACATAAGGTAAGGTAAGGCGCCATCTTTATTGAGAATTTTAAAAACGGACTTGCACAGAGACAACCAGTAAAGTAGCCTGACGCGCCTGCAGGTAGGCAACACCTTCACTCCCCTAATAGTCCAGTTGCCTGCCTCAAGCGCATCGGACTGCTTCACAGGTTGTCTCTGTACACGATATTTTTAAAATTCTCAAGAAAGGTTGGCGGTCGCTACCGAGGGTTTTGTCGAACTGTTGTGTCTTAGACTGACCCTTCCCTAAGTTTCAAGCGTTTGTCAATTCCATCCCTAACCCCCTTAGCCCCACGGTCACTCCCCAGGAGGACGCGAAATAGGAGTGCTGAAAAAGCCTAAGCACCCTTCGCTACTTCGGAAGGGTTCAAATTTCGTCGAACAGTTTTGGACGGTCCCTACTGGCTCCACTCTGTACACGAGAGCACAATTTGCGGTCGCACTTTGCTCTAGAAGAGTGCTATGACGTTGAAGGGGTATGTAGCTCTACAATGTCTTTAAAGAAGGCTTGAAACTCCCAAGGGTGTCACCAGTGTTCAAGGTTGTCAAGAAAGTCTTTCTGTTTCTCATCCCACTGCGAACTGTCTTTTTCGACCGCGAAATGTGGGGGAATCGACGTCTCAGGGAAAGGGGCGATTTCGTTGATGTTCCTTATTCCAGTGCAGATTCTGATTGGTGTTGTGTGTGAGATGTTTTCCTGTCACTCATAACAAACCTGCGTGATTTCACACTTGGCGTTGCGGTTCAGACATCCACCGCAGAGGTGTCAAAGAAAGGCGTGAAATGGGGGTAATACGGGGTGTGGCGGCCGTCTAATCGTGTGACACGTTCATGGTGGCATTGGGCAGAACTGTAATGAAATTTGGTGCCAATGTGACATCATTAACCAACATTCGCGTCACTTCTGTTTCTGAGCTCTGGACTTTTCTTCGCACGAATCGACACCTTGCTGTTCGAAGCGTCATCGAGCCAGAGGGTGATGTTGCAAGGGACCATGCTTTTGGACCATTACAGGGGAAGGCGGTACGCACGTTTCAGCCACATTTCAGACTTGTGCTTCATAATGAGAGGAAATTACGGGATTTCGAAAAGTGATCTTTTAATACCGTTGCGCAGTGTTGTACTTAGACTATAATAATCGTGATTCAGTTTTCAGTGACTGTCAGCCACTGGGTAACGTGTATCAACCAGTTCAGAACCATACTTGACCATCAACTATTTCTTGTGTTGTGCCATTACGCTTCAAAGAAGGATTACTGAAGTTTTTTGTTCATTTCAATAAGCTTGCTTTCCATTATCAACCTGGGCTTCAGTTTCTGTATTTCGAACCAGGTGTGGGCAACTCCGCTTTCCGCAGTAACAGCCATGGGATACTTTGGATCCGATACTGCGTGCGCTACGTAACATGTGAGTTTCACGGAGTTTATTTTTATTTGTTAGATGTAATGCTCACGCTACTGGTGTGCCTGCCTTTTCCGTACCTACAGATAATCTACAGCCCCGCTTCTGAAAATGTTCAGCTTTGTATCGTTTTCAAATGGTGCCCTTCGCATGCACCATATCACTGAAGTCAGTGACTCTCCCCACGCACTTGGGAACAGTCAGATGCTAAACTCTGGCGACAATTGCCATACGTAGGTGCAGAATGGATTCATTAAGAAGATGACTCCGGAGGTGGAGATGAGTGATAGTGTGAAATATACTGACGGAAAAATAAATGGCAACACCAAGAAACATTGGTGCTATATAAACGGAAGTTGGTAGGCTTGTTTCGAAATCTAAAGATCATGTCTATTCAAATTTCGCGCCAGTCGCATAAGAGTGGTTCTATTAGCGTCATTATAAGGATGCTAATCAGGTTTGATCTGAATACACGCTGTAACGGTTCTGAGCGTTAGCTGCGCCTGAGATTGGGCGTGGTGAGTTGGTGTTAGTCAAGAATGCCTTTAAGGCGACAAATGCATCATTTTCAACATCTCACGGAGTTTGAAGGAGGTCGTGTGATAGGGCTACGAGAAGCTGGATATTCCTTCTGTGATATTTAAGAAAGGCTTGGCAGGATAGGGCCACTATACATGAATGCTGACAGCGGTGGTCATGGGAATGTATGGTCGTAATAAGACTGGGCTGCGAGTGGCCACGTAGCGCATGTTTGACGTATGGCTGTGGTGCATCGTACTTTATCTGGAGCACCAATTTTAGCAGCAGTTGGCACCACATTGGCACAACGAACTGTTACCAGTTGGTTACTACAAAGACAGCTCCGAGCAGGTGCCCTGTAGCGTGCATTCCAGTGACCAAAAGCCACCGCCATTTGCGTCTTCATTGATGACAAGCGCGGCCTCATTGGCCCGCAGGGAAGAGACCAGTTGTGTTCTCTGATGAAAGATGGTGCTGCCTTGGTGCCAGTGATGGCAGTGTGTTGGTTACAAGGTGGCCACGTGAGGGCTTGGATCCAACCTGTCTTGATACACTGTACCTAAACCTGGAGTTACTTCTAAATTGTGATATGGAATGACAGGAAGATCACTCCCTTGGTTATCCTCACACTCTGACTACAAATTTGTAGTTAGTCTGTTGATTCGATCTGTTGTGCTGCCATTCATAAACTGCATTCCAGAGGGTGTTACCAATAGGATTACGGTCACTCACATCCTGCTGTCGTAGCCCAAAAGGCTCTACAGAATGGCGACGTGTTGCTCCGGCCTGGTCAATCACAAAGTCTCCAGTCGACCACATATGGGGCATAATCGGACGACAGCTCCACTGTCATCCACAAACAGCTTAAACCACCCCAGACTTACATATGACAGCTGTAAAACACAATGCAAACACGTTTGCAGGCTTGAATTCAACATTCTCTTGGTTACGCTGGTTATTAACGTAATTTAGTTTCACATTTGCAAACGTCTATCGCGCACTTTTCACGTGTGTTCTTGCACCGTTATTCGCTTAAATAAGTTGCCTAGACCACCGTATTCCCGAAATTTCATTACTTTGATTATTTTTTGGTGTTACAGTTTTCTTCCGTCAGTGTACATTGGCATTTTATGGTGGGACAGACATTGTCCTTGACATACAGTCTCACAGAAATGTTGCCATCAGTACTTCAGAAGTTTGTACTGAAACTACAAAAATGGCTCTGAGCACTATGGAACTTAACATGTGTGGTCATCAGTCCCCTAGAACTTAGAACTACTTAAATCTAACTAACCTAAGGACATCACACACATCCATGCCCGAGGCAGGATTCGAACCTGCAACCGTAGCAGTCGCGCGGTTCCGGACTGAGCGCCTAGAATCGCTAGACCATCGCGGCCGGCACTGAAACTACACCTTAGTGTTCTGTACATAACATTTCTGCCATCCATCTCCTTCTCTCTCTCTCTCTCTCTCTCTCTCATACACACGTGCAGGCAGAGCCTGTATCTATCTATCTGTCTATTTGTGTTTCTGTCTGGCCTTCTCATTTTCCTTCTACCCTTTCATCTCCCCACTCATCTGCCTCTACCTTACCCCCTTTTCCCCTTTAGCCTATTGTGACATTCATATACGGACTCACATCCACACACACTCACACAAAAGCTCCCCCCCCCCCCACCCTTTCTCTCTCTGTCTCTCTTTGGGACCCATCCCTCTTTGCTTTTCTCCACCCCTTTTATCGTGTCCTTTTCGGCCCGCTCCATCTGCGCCTAGTCACTCCAGCCCGTGGCGCTTTCACTTGTTTACACTGCCCTCGGGTGGTGGCGATGTTTTGGGGCCACGGCGCGACGTCCCGTCATACCAAGCAGCGGGGGCGGTGGCGGGGTGCGTTGGCGGAGACAGCTGCCGCTGCGGCTTTAGCCCGCCATGAATAAGCATGAGCCGGCGCTGTCAGCTAGGGTGTGTGAGTATGTTAGCATGTGTGTGTGTGTGTGTGTTTGTGTGTGTCCCAGGGTCGGCGAGCGCGCAGCCAGCGGACGACGAGTCCAGCGATGGAGGACTCAGCCCGGTGGACAGCACCTACAAGGGCATCCACGTCGGCTCGCCGCTCTCCAGGGCAGACCTCGACAACCTCATCGACTGCTTCCGGAAAAAAAAGGTGGGGCTCTTTCTCTCTGTCTGTCTGTCTCTCTCTCTCTCTCTCTCTCTCACACACACACACACACACACACACACACACACACTTTTCTTATATATTGAGTCAGTCTATCACGACAAACGTTCTATTTCCTTTTCTTCCTCTTGTTTTCTCTCTCTCTCTCTCTGTCTGTCCCTCTCTCTCTCTCTCTCTCTCTCTCTCTCTCTCTCTCTCACACACACACACACACACACACACACACACACACACACGCACACACACACATTCCTTATATATTGAGTCGCTCTATCACGACAAACGTTCTGTTTCCTTTTCTCCCTCTTGTTTTCTAGTCAGCAGGCTTGTTGGCAGGTTTAACGTTGGCCTCCATATTTTCCCATCACTTCCTAAACTTGTCTGGACTGGACACACAAATGCAGTTCTAAGTTGCTCTCTACATTTTGTTTCTGTCTGAAATCTAACCCAACTTTACAGAACCTAGTATGAACTGAACTGTAACTGACCTGAATGCAGGTTGACTTTGTATTAAATGCGCAACGGAAGTAAAACAATTATCTGGCCCTAGTGAAAATTTCCACTTACCTCGCGTCTTGACAACAGTGTTGCAGATTTCTCGAAAGCACGACAACAAGCTGGAAGCAGGCAGTGGATAAGCTAGGTTTCTGTTTCTAAACATATATTCAAACTGTTGCATGTGGTAATGCGTAATGACAAACAGTGGAGTGGGGAGAGCACCAATTCCTATGAAATGATGTGCCAAGACCACGATTTTAGAATGAAATATATATTCAAAAAATACAGAGTAACACTTCGTATGATCTTCACGCGTAACATTGGTCTGGAAAATGCTGCGCTTAACAAAATGAATAATGATTAGAAAGAATACAGAGTTAACAAACCTTTTCCTAAAAATCCGTGACTCAGGGACGTGGGGTGGTCTTTCTCTCACAAGGGGAAGACCTCAGACACGGCCAAATCTGTCAGGTCGCTTGTTTACTATCTAAATCGAAGGAATCTAAGATACTTTCAGTCAATACTCCCGCGTTTTTGAGAAAATCACCCCTAAAGGTTATGACGAGCAATCGACTCAAAATTGGCGGGATCGATAGATAATTGTAAACAGAGCATTTTTCGTCATCAGATATGGGTCCGAAAACACGTACTTTTCCAGAAATCGAGGTAAGAAACTTTTACAACTGCCGCTTCTGTACCCACATGGTAAACGCTTTTCGCTGATAGCACCGATACCGCAACGGATAAGGTAACTGGCTGGGAATCGGGGAACCCATGTTTGAATCTCGAAGAAACCTAGCGGATGTTCTTCTTTTCTTTTGTATTTTTCCATATCTCAGTTGATAGGGATAGGAGGGTTGATAAGGTAAGTAAATCAAAAAGGAATGATAGTAATAAGGTGGGCAAATAAATTTCTCAAACCTCTTCGGATAGTAAACAACTAAAACGTTACTCTAGGTCACTTTCCAATGGCTCCTCCAGTCACTGTTTCGTACCCTCACTTTTCTTCGAACAAATAGATGGATGGTACTTGTCATATAAACATATGAAACAAATGTACTGAAGGCACCAAGAATATGTAATGAATGCGATCTTTCGACAGCTACGCTGCTCCTCCCGAAGCGTAGGCGGAAAACAACTTGGTTTACATTTAAAAAATGTGTTTTTCGGGAATTAATTTTGATGCGCACCGCGCATACGATATCATCGCCTGACAAATCGATGCTGAAAGTTGTTTATGAATTATGCTGTGAATAGTTATTGCATCCGTGCGATTGTGCAACTCTCGCTAGGATTCCAGAAGCACACTGCAATTCTGAAGCCTGGAAATAAAGTTTTTAACCTGGCGATAGAAATAAACATCACACGGCTCGCACACAGGTGTACAGTTTGGCGGTATTTTACTGTGCACGTCGGCTGACCCTCGCCATCTATAAACATTGTGTCACATGTTGTAGTATTATTCTGTCCACTCCAAGAATCCAATTTTAGACAAAACGTATGGTTTTAAAACATTCTCAAGAAATGTTCTGTAAATCGCATTCGTCAGTTTCCCTGATTTGGAGCAGGTAATGTAAACATTTTTCAACGAGTCGGTTAAACGATTGACCTCTTATATAACCCGTAACATTCGTTTCTTGTAAACACAGGAAAACCTTAGGTAACACTTTTTCAGAGGCTGCGATGGCATATTGCGCCGTGTACGAATGTGTTAGTTTGTTTATACTACCAGCTACAACAAGGGTTGGTTTTTCTCCCCGATGCGATAACGTGCGTCGAATCTTCACACGATACTCGCATCCTGTTTGATCGGTGTTGATCATGTAATCACGATTAAAACCGGTCATAAGTGACGCCGTTTACGTGCTGAAAAGAGCCACCACTTTCTGTATATCTTCTATATTTTGCAAATACTTATGAGAAAAATATTCAGTGACGTGCCGTTGACGAATTTTATGCTCCGATTTGAAATTTCTTGCCCAAGTTAATGATGCAGCAAACGTAAAATCCTTGTTGGCCATATACTGAAGCGCTGCACCTGCAGCCCTTTTCTGAAGTATTCTCGTTGTTATATTCTCGTTACGTCAACGAGATTTGACAAATCGGTCGTAGTCCACTTATTTATCGCCTGGTATCTGTCGTATCTTGTCCCTCCTTTAACGATATCACTTTCCCACAATTTCAAGTTCTTCTTCCCTTTCAGCGCTGTTGTTGCTCCATTCGTTTGTAGTGTTTGTAAGTTCCAATTTGGATGATTCCTGGCTAGCGCTACCGACTCTACATTTCCTTCAAAGGGTATAGCGCCGTAGTTCAATCGTTTAATGACGGGTTCGTAATACTCATCGGGAATAAATGAAGCACATATTCCCAGTGACGTGGAGATTTTCAAAGTGTTATGACCATTTTGCGATTCACTAGTCGGGATATCTTCCACTGAATCACCTTCTGCTTCGTCTTCGTGGTATAGTACTTCATTATCAACTAAAGTCATTTCGTTCGTCAGCTCCAAAAATCACTCGACTATAGCCGCTCCTATCAATCTGGAACGCCAAGAAACAGAACTGCCTGATTTCGGTAGTGCATTGATAATGCATCTGTCCTGCAAAACTTTTACAAACCAATACACAGTGTCGCTAACTTCCAGCTCCCAACTACATATTACGGCGCTAGTCGAAGGGTGTACATCCTACATTATTCAGATTATGCACCTGAAAGGTATGACACAGCAGACAATAGCTTGTTACTATGGCATAAACAGACGAGCTAATTACTACAAACTACATACAGTACTGGTCATATGTTACTTACGGAAGAACACTGTATTCATACACAAAACGTATTTCATTTGGCGCATTAACGATGGAAAAATCAGTACGTGTTTCAGCGAGGTTCGCGACAGCCTAATGATGGAAAACAACTCTTTCCGATTAACTTCTATAAGGCTCGTGCTGGATACCTTCACTCTTCCAGGTTCAGAAGTATGATATGACGAAGAGGCAACCGGTGTAACATAACTCTCCTCACGTGCATTCTGTCTCGTGCCTCGCTGTAAACAAGCGTCGCACGGTTCGCTATCTGTGATCCCTCGCGAGGAATTCGCAGCACTCTTACTTGGAGTTGTTTTCATGTGACAAGGCTTAAAAGTTTAATACTTTAGTAACACACGGCGTTTGGGAAATTAGTTTGCCTACCTTATTATTATGATTCCTTATTGATTTAGTTTCCTTATACCCTCCTATCCCTATCAATTTAGATATGGAAAAATACAAACGAAAAGAATAACATCGGCTAGGTTTCTTCGAGATTCGTACCCAGTTTTTCCGATTCCCAGCCAGTTACCTTGGCCGTTGCGGTATCGGCGCTGTCGGCGAAAAGCGTTTACCACGTGGTTACAAAAGCGGCAGTTTTAAGAGAAGAAAAAGGGTCTATTCACAATTATCTATCGATCCCTCCAATTTTGAGTTGATTGGTCGTCATAAACCTTAGGGGTGATTTTCCCAAAAATTCGGGGTGTTGACCCAAAATATCTTATATTCCTTCGTTTTAGGTTGTACACAAGCGACCTGCCAAATCTGAGCCGAATCGGTTGGCCGTGTCTGAGGCCATCCCCTTGTCAGCTCTGACCAACTTGACTAGCTGACAATGATCGTTCCTAGCAGCGGAATGCTGCAGTCTCACCTCAACCTCACTCTCTGTAAATATAACATTATTCAAAATATATACTCCTTTCACATTTCAGTGTGTACATGATATTCATCTCTGCTGTCCTTTCTTCATATAACAGGTACAATAACAAGTCCGTACAGCACTACTAAATACATACACCATCAACAACGCTCCACCTAACAGCGTATCAGAGTGCGTAGAGGCAAAGATTGTGCCACGACAAGACCGAAGAGTGTTTAGCAATATCATTAATTGCTCTCTCTCTCTCTCTCTCTCTCTCTCTCTCTCTCTCTCTCACGTTTACATCGATGACATACAAGAACCAAATGACATGACAACCTTAGACGGTCTCTGAGGAGGTGTCAGCCTCACCTCATTCAGTACAGAAATATAGAAAAGATTTTCTCAAAGGCTCAAAAAAAAAAAAAAAATCATAGAGCCACTAACACTCTCCGTCCATGGTAACCCTGTTCCACAAGGACTTTTGTGTGACAGTTCACATTGGCCGGATCTGGGGATGAATGCTAATGTGCCATACATTTGAGATGTACTCTACCGCGACTATATCACATCTTACCGTGAACAATTATAATGGCTACGTGTCGATAAACGTACAGATTAACATACAACGTGATGTATCGTCTTTTCCACCATTGTACTCCTTCTATTTGTCTTCAACCCTTACACTCCAATCCGAACAACACAGCAGGTATACTCATTTTCAACAAAGTAAAATGATCTCCATAACATTACACAACACTGCCATATACTCTGAATCATTGTCTGTATCAGGAATCCAATTTTGGAACAATCTTCCTCAAAAATATTAGAGAAATTAAAATTAAAATTCTTTCAAAAAATTAAAATTCTTTCAAAATAATTAAAATTCTTTCAAACTTCAAAAGACTGCTAATGGCCCACCTTCTATCACAATAGCTATCTCTTCTTGAAGTCCTGCCTCACCCACCAGTTTTCCATCCCCCTTTCTTTATTGAAATTCTCTTCTTTCCTAGCAGCTCCTGTCATTATTATTGACTTTGTTATGTAATAACTAAATAATATCACTCTTAATTCTTCCATTACTTTATCGTCATTATTATTGTTACTGTTACAGTTATTATTATTATTGCCAATTATTATCTTTATTAGTAACGTAAAATACTATCATTCAGATTGTTGTGTAATAATTTATGCGTATGTGCCGTTCCTGATCAGAGTTAAGAGAGAACTTTCAGGACCTAAATTGGTCAGGCTCAATAAGTAATACATAAATAAATAACATTTTCATCCCTAAGTAATTATTATATCCTGCATAATCTGTAATCATTTACTATATATTGTAATCTTTGCCTGCGCATATTATTTTTCTCATCTGGTATTCCTTCCAGTGTCAGGTAACTATTCCTGGATGACGCAGTAAATTTCCATTAACCTCTACCTTCTTCTGGTACGCTTCTTCCATACACATTTTTTGTCACCTATTCTTTTTAGAGCTTTTCTTACCTCGTACGTTTCCCTAATTTTCAGCATTCCATGACAGAACTGTATTAAAAATGGTTCCAGTTCCTTCTCCGAATATACGATGATCCACTCTTCACTTTCATCCATTTCTGTTTTCCAGACGGTAATTTTCGGGAACGTCTTCCTCGATTCAGTATCAATAATTGATGCTAGTAATGCTCATTTATTGAAGAAAGGCTAATCTATTTGTGACGTCTTCTTCGCTTTGATCATCCTATAATCTTGCTTCTTAGGGAATATCTTTCACTTCTCGCATTAGTGTCTCCTTCTCTATTTTTAATTAATCAAGACACTGTAGTCCTTTTGTTCATCCTTGCATTTTGAAGAATGCACATAATAGCGCTACCATTATCACTTTATCGTTACAGCAAGGCCATTCCATGAAAAGTGATGGTTTTGCTCCGTTTGTAACACTTTCCAGTTCCTTTAGTTAGCTGCATATCAACACAGCTCGCATCATAAAACCTTCTCTGTATAGATCTACCTGTACTTATTTTTCGTGTTAATTCTTCCGGGTAATTTTACATATGTCACGCCGTAGCAACGGAATGACACACCAGTGACAAAAGAGGTGGAAATGCCATAAAAATCTCTACAGTCACTAGCATCAACATTAGTTCCCATAAAAGGGGCAACGCTTGTTCTGGAAATGTAAGTAGGCTCCACATACCGCTCTGTACTACGGAGGATACTATTTGTCGGTAGAGTGAGAATATATTCGTCTCGCTGCTACAAAAATGTCAGCCATTGGAGGTTAGCTACAGAAATCAGTGTTTTCCTGTGTCTCACGTAAACGAAAATTCGCATAAAGTAGCAGCTGAAATTTTTGAGCAGACTTACAACATAACTCAGTTCCTGGAATTTCTAGTCGACTTGCTCTCGCTCTCCTCATGATCGTTGACTGCCGCCTCAGGCTACTATTAGAGCAATAGTTGGGAAAAGTTTGATAAGGCAAAAAGCGACGAGTATAATGATCCTGGATTCTCGGAACATGTTATAAGTGTGAGTGAAATTCCAAGGTCAGGTTTCAAGTTTGTAATTCTCACTGGCATATGATGATGACACACACACAAGCACACACACATTTTAATTTTCACACTTCCTATAGCTCAAAATGTTCCCAGTATTCCAGTTCAAAATGACTAAAGGCTGAAATTGGAACCCATAACATCAATAATTTTAAATGTTGAAGAAAAATTAATAATAAATGAACTTTCAACGTCCTATCTTTCAAGGGAACGATATGCCATACCTACTGTAAGTGCGTGTGAGTGAGCTTGTAAGCGGTACTCCGTTGTTAGAACATTATATCAGCTTGTTTATAGCCGGGCACGGATAAATTAGGAAGCTAAGTGCGCAGAGTGCGCCACATAGTTTGTATCGATTACTTACCGCTTTTTGCTACATAGAATGGAATTACTTGTTGTCCATAAAGCATGAAGTGCCACCTGAAAGATTTTTAACACGTTTATATGCATGAGGCACAATTCATTCTGGTAATTTTAGAAAATGTTAAACGTTTCTTAGTGATTCAGTCAAAAATGTCTCTATAATAATTCATGATCGTTGTACATTAACACTGCACTCAACGACACGTTCCACTTATCAGCAAATACAGCACATTTCCGTGTAAATACTTCACAATCTTCAAGCCACAATGAGCTGAAACTTACATCGTTCTGGCTTATAAGCGACATCAGCACAGTATCTATGGTGAAAGCTTGAACTAACAACTTTGAACAAGAGACGTGCACTCGATCAGTCGTTTGCGAGCAGGCGCTGTTAAATAATGGGCATACGGCGGTCGCTTATCTACGTAGTTGTATAGTAAATCACAAAGGAGCAACGTCTCTAAACAAGTGCACAAGAGAGTCTCCAAAATTATTTGCAGAGGAGAAAAGTGTGTGCAAAGGTTGCCCAGCACACCTGGACTCCAAAATCAAAGCAACGACGCATGGATGCCTACAGGCACACGGTTTAAATGAAAAAAACGCAGACATATCTATTTCACAAGAAATTAACGTGTGTGACGAGACGGGGCGTCATCGATACGAACCTACTGTTGTTGTTGTTGTGGTCTTCAGTCCTGAGACTGGTTTGATGCAGCTCTCAAAGCTACTCTATCTTGTGCAAGCTTCTTCATCTCCCAGTACCTACTGCAACCTACATCCTTCTGAATCTGTTTAGTGTAGTCATCTCTTGGTCTCCCTCTACGATTTTCACCCTCTACGCTGCCCTCCAATACTAAATTGGTGATCCCTAGATGCCTCAGTACATGCCCTACCAACCGATCCCTTCTTCTGGTCAAGTTGTGCTACAAACAGTTCTTCTCCCCAATCCCATTCAATACTTCCTCATTAGTTATGTGATCTACCCATCTAATCTTCAGCATTCTTCTGTAGCACCACATTTCGAAAGCTTCTATTCTCTTCTTGTACAAACCCCTTATCGTCCATGTTTCACTTCGATACACGGCTACACTCCATACAAATACTTTGAGAAACGACTTCCTGACACTTAAATCTATACTCGAGTTTAAAAAATTTCTCTTCTTCAGAAACGCTTTCCATGCCATTGCCAGTCTACATTTTATATCCTCTCTACTTCGGCCATCATCAGTTATTTTGCTCCCCAAATAGCAAAACTCCTTTACTACTTTAAATGCCTCATTTCCTAATCTAATTCCTTCAGCATCACCCGAATTAATTAGACTACATTCCATTATCCTCGTTTTGCTTTTGTTAATGTTCATTTTATATCCTCCTTTCAAGACACTGTACATTCCGTTCAACTGCTCTTCCAAGTCCTTTGCTGTCTACGAACCTACTAAAAACTACAAAGTACAGGTGGTCACATAAAGGTTCAACGATTTGACGACATTAGCGATACTGGTGTCAATGTGAAGCACGAATTCAGCAGTATCCCAATCCGATAGTTTCACACTGATTTATCAACGTTATGTGCGTAGTAATCAAATGGGGGGGGGGGGAGTGGAGGGGAGACTATATTAAGGTTTCCAGACCGAAAGATAGAAAAGCCGGACTTATATTTAGACGCGCATTTTCCCCCTAGAAGTCGGAGTACCTGTTTTAAACAGAAACAGAGAGAGTTGGGTATTTGCAATCGTCTATTAAAGATCAATTAAAGGCAGCTTCTTTCGACATCAGTTTTAAGTGTGCTGAAACTAAAGCAACTATCAGTAAACATCCCTATATCCTGTCCATTATGATAGAAACTATATGTTGAGTTGCCGTAATTGCTCAGTCTTTTTGCTGACTAACTCTCGTTGGGACATGCGTGTCTTAATCCGGATAGGAGCGATGCGCCTGCGTTGCGGGGTGGCGCAGCCTGAGCCGCTTTGCGTCCCTCGCTCTGCATGCTGCATGGTTGTGACACTATAAGTTGCCACGTACGACCTACGAAGTAATACGTATGGCAGAAACATAGGAACTATACTGATTGCTTCCCTAAATCGCTTCAGGCAAATGCGGGGATGGTTCCTTTGAAATGGCACGGCCGACTTCCTTCCCCATCCTTCTCTAATCCGATGAGACCGATGACCTCACTGTCTGGTCTCCTTCCTCAAAACAATCCAATACTGTACATATTACTATATCTGTATATTCTTGTGGTATACCTTCTTACTGCTGCTCATACTAACTTCTCATGTTTATGTCATTAGCGTGGAACTGTCCTTAGTTGTGGGTTCCCTACAGCATCGCTAAAAAGCCTTGTTTATATTTGCCCGGAAACGATCGTAAAAGACTGGCACCCCTAGGCTATGTAGAACTCCTCATGCGTTAAAAGTCCCATCTTAACTTCTCATTCTGTTTTTTATTGAACTGTGGGGACATACCTACAGTAATACATGATAGTGTTTAATGAACCGCTGACGCCGACACTACTTATGACTTATTAGCGGATAGAGATCACTCGCATAAAAATACTTCCATCTGATTCTTCACAACGTTCAAGACAGGGTGTCTAATTAAACACCCTTCAGCCCTCCAGCTTCCAAACATATTTTATTTGGCTACCAGTTTCGGTGATTTACTGCATCATCTTCAGGCCCCTGACCGACGCGTAGGAAGATTCCACCTTGGTTGTGACAAAAAGGGGGGCCAACAATACTGGTATTAGTAGATTTCTGTTTGCTAAAGGGATACCTCCTACCATCATCTGCCGACAACAACCGAGGTGGAATCTTACTTCACGTCGGCCAGGCACCTGAAGATGGTGTAGTAAATCACCGAAACTGATAGTCAAATGAAATAAATTTGATAACTCGACGGCTGAAAGGTATTTGTTTTTGACATCCCGTATCGAACAGCCGAGTCCCGCAACCATCTATGGAAAAGATGGACAGTCATAGACATTCATGACAGGTTGCAACAAAACTTATAAGATTTGCTCAAACGTGACGACGGTCCACACAAAGTGACTTTTACTGCGATACTGTGCTCTGTCGCTACTTACGAGTGTCCAGAAAGTCTGTCTGCGACAAACACACACACACACACACACACACACACACACACACACACACACACACACACACATGTTGAATCCCGTTCTTGCTTGCGACTAGTCCTAGCTCCGAAGGCAATGCTGCAATTACACTTCTGGCCATTAAAATTGTGACACCACGAATATGACATCCTACAGACGCGTAATTTAACCGACAGGAAGAAGATGCTGTGAAACGCAAATGATTTGTTTTTCAGAGCATTCACACATGGTTGGCGCCAGTGGCGACACGTACAACGTGCTGACATGAGGAAAGTTTCCAACCGATTTCTCAAACACAAACAGCAGTTGACCGGCGTTGCCTGGTGAAACGTTATTGTGATGCCCCGTGTAAGGAGGAGAAAGGGGTACCATCACGTTTCCGGCCTTAATAAATGTCTGATTGCAGCCTATCGCGATTGCGGTTTATCGTAACGCGACATTGCTGCTTGCGTTGGTCGGGATCCAATGACTGTTAGCAGAATATGGAATCAGTGGGTTCAAGAGGATAATACGAAATGCTTTGCTGGATTCCAACGGCCTCGTATCACTAGCAGTCGAGATGACATGCATCTAATCCGCATGGCTGTAACGGATCGTCCAGCCACGTCTCAATCCCTGAGTCAAGAGATGGGGACGTTTGCAAGACAACAACCATCTGCACGAAGAGTTCAACGACGTTTGCAGCAGCATGGACTATCAGCTCGGAGACCATGGGTGCGGCTACCCTTGACGCTGCATGAAAGAGAGGAGCGCCTTAGATGTTGTACTCAACGTCGAACCTGGGTTCACGAATGGCAAAACGTCATCAGATGAATCCAGGTTCTATTTACAGCATCATGATGGTCGCATCCGTGTTTGGCGGCATCGTGGTGAACGCACATTGGAAGCCTGTATTCGTCATCGCCATACAGGCATATCACTCGGCGTGATAGTATGTGGTGCCATTGGTTACACGTCTCGGTCACCTCTTGTTCGCACTGAAGACACTTTGAACAGTGGACGTTACATTTCAGATGTGTTACGACACGTAGGTCTACCCTTCATTCGATCCCTGCGAAACCCTACATTTCAGCAGGATAATGCACGACCGCATGTTGCAGGTCCTGTACGGGCCTTTCTGGATACCGAAAATGTTCGACTGCTGCCCTGGCCAGCACATTCTCCAGATCTCTCACCAACTGAAAACGTCTGGTCAATGGTGGCCGAGCAACTGGCTCGTCACAATACGCCAGTCACTACTCTTGATGAACTGTGGTATCATGTTGAAGCTGCATGGGCAGCTGTACCTCTAAACGCCATCCATGCTCTGTTTGACTCAATGCCCAGGCGTATCAAGGCCGTTATTATGGCCAGAGGCGATTGTTCTGGCTACTGATTTCTCAGGATCTATTCACCCAGACTGCATGAAAATGTAATCACATGTCACTTCTAGTATAATGTATTTGTCCAATGAATACCCGTTTATCATTTGCATTTCTTCTTGGTGTAGCAATTTTATGGGCCAGTAGTGTAAATTCAATAGCATTAGCGCGCCTTATGATACTGAGTAAGGCGGGACGACAATGGGGCGCTGTTTACTTTCAACTCCTGCCGTCCAGCTGACAGTATTTCCGGCGGCGTCACGAGCAGCGCACGCGCAGTACTGGCTGAGCGCACAGCAGCGGCTAACCGCACCTCACCTGCCCGCCCTTTCCCCCCGCGCGGCCGACTGCCTAATCACTGTGTGTGGTCTCCGCGGTCCTGATTGCAGCAGCCGCACCGCCTGCACGCGCGCTACGTGGCCAGCATCCTGCGGGAGGCCGCCGCCGCACTCAAGCGGCTGCCCAACCTCAACCAGGCCTCTACCTCCGTCAGCAAGCAGGTCACCATCTGCGGCGACCTGCACGGCAAGCTCGAGGACCTGCTCGTCATCTTCCACAAGGTACGTGTCTCTTACTATACACATTCTTTTACATAGGCCACTGTGACACCCCAACACAACACTGATGTATCCTTGCGACCATTCACCAATATTTACGATGCTACGATGCCGATCAAAATCATAACACCAGCAACTAAACCAATAAAACGAGATCAATCATCAGATGCGTTATAAAATAATTAAATAAAAAAGAAAATAAAATAAAAAATACAAATTAAGTAAAATAAAAAATAAAAAGTACACAGGGCAATGAAAAATTATTTTAAAAACTTTTTTTTTACTTTGAAAGCTGACCTCTGTCCTCAAGAACTTCGTCCTTGTATAGACCCTCTATATACTTCTTCCACCTTTCTGTTTTCCCTTCTTTACTTAGAACTGAGTTTCCATCTGACCTCTTGATATTCATGCAAGTGGTTCTTTTTCTCCAAAGGTCTCTTCAATTTTCCTGTAGGCAGTA
Organism: Schistocerca gregaria; assembly: GCF_023897955.1. Taxonomy (NCBI): domain Eukaryota; kingdom Metazoa; phylum Arthropoda; class Insecta; order Orthoptera; family Acrididae; genus Schistocerca; species Schistocerca gregaria. Next base: position 827,006,966 of record NC_064922.1, read on the forward strand.
TCTATCTTACCCCTAGTGAGATAAGCCTCTACATCGTTATATTTGTCCTCTAGCCAACCCTGCTTTGCCACTTCCTGTCGATCTCATTTTTGGGACAATATTATGGAAATGGGAGGTAGAAGAAGATGACATGGGAGATATGATACAGCGTGAAGAGTTTGACAGAGAACTGAAAGACCTAAGTCGAAACAACGCCCCGGGAGTAGACAACATTCCATTACAACTACTGATGGCCTTGGGAGAGCCAGTCCTGACAAAACTCCACCATCTGGTGACTAGATGTATGAAACAGGCGAAATACCCTCAGACTTCAAGAAGAATATAATAATTCCAATCCCAAAGAAAGCAGGTGCTGACACATGGGAAAATTACGGTACTATCAGTTTAATAAGCTACGGCTGCAAAATAGTAACACCAATTCTTTACAGACGAATGGAAAAACTGGTAGAAGCCGACCGTGGGGGAGATCAGATTGGATTCCATAGAAATGTTGGAACACATGAGGCAACACTGACCCTACGACTTATCTTAGAGAACAGATTAAGGAAATGCAAGCCTACGTTTCTAGCATTTGTAGACATAGAGAAAGCTTTTGACAATGTTGATTGAAATACTCTCTTTCATATCCTGAAGGTGGCAGGGGTAAAATACAGGGAGCGAAAGGCTATTTACAATTTGTACAGAAAGCAGAAGGCAGTTATAAAAGTCGAGGGGCATGAAAGGGAAGCAGTGATCCGGAAGGGAGTGAGAAAGGGTTGTAGCCTATTCCCGACGTTATTCAATCTGTATATTCAGCAAGCAGTTGAGGAAACAAAATAAAAATATGGAGTAGGTATTAAAATCCATGGAGAAGAAATACAAAATTTAGTGTTCGCCGATGACATTGTAATTCTGTCACAGACAGCAAAGGATGTGGAAGAGCAGCTGTACGTTATGGATAGTGTCTAGAAAGGAGGATATAAGATGAACATCAACAAAAGCAAAACGAGGATAATGGAATGTAGTCGAATTAAATCGGGCGATACTGCGCGAATTAGATTAGGAAATGAGACGCTTAAAGTAAAAAATGAGTTTTGCTATTTCGGGAGCAAAATAACTGATGATGGTCGACGTAGAGTGGATATAAAATGTACACTGGCAATGTCAAGGAAAGCGTTTCTAAAGAAGATAAATTTGTTAACACAGAGTATAGATTTAAGTGTCAGGAAGTCGGTTCTGAAAGTGTTTGTATGGAGTGTGGCCATGTATGGAAGTGAAACGTGGACGATAAATAGTTTACACCAGAAGAGAGTACAAGCTTCTGATATGTGGTGCTACAGAAGAATGCTGAAGATTAGATGGGTAGATCACATAACTAACGAGGAGGTATTGATTAGAATTGGAGAGAAGAGAAATTTGTGGCACAACTTGACTAGAAGAAGGGATAGGTTGGTAGTACGTGTTCTGAGGCATCAAGGGATCACCAATTTAGTACTGGAGGGCAGCATGGAGGGTAAAAATCGTAGAGGGAGAAGAAGAGATGAATATACTAAACAGATTCAGAAGGATGTCGATTGCAGTAGGTTCTGGGAGATGAAGAAGCTTGCACAGGATAGAGTAGCATGGAGAGCTGCATTAAACCAGTCTCTGGACTAAAGACCACAACAACAACAACAACAACTGATCGTTTTAGATTTTTATAAGCTGAGTCCAAATCTAGCCTTAGTTTTTTTTGTATCACCCATAGTTTTCGAGCAGTATGCGTTTTAGTATATAGTATAAAAATCCTTTGCTATACGGTGAACGGGGAAATTAGTGAAATGCTGTGTTACAACATAGGCATAGTTTGTATTTACAGTAAGCTACTTAAAACAATGATATGTATTAATACAGGTTTCACTTGTCAGCTGGAATTGGTTTGTATTTCCTTTCTCTTTTTTTCTTTGAACCTTCTTGTGTAGCTTTTTCTACGATGAGTCGCTTGCTGGACTTCTCGGTGAAGTGACCAGCAGCCGTCCCCCATCATGTTGGTGTTCCGGCGGCCTTGGTATAGTTTTTCCATCACTTTAATGTCCTGGTGAAAACGCTCTCCTTGCTCCTCACTAACTCCTCCCATATTGTTCGAGAAGTAATCGAGGTGGCTGCTCAAAAATCATAAAGTTTTAAACATCTTTAACATTGTAACTGTAATAGAAACACGTTGAGGGTCTTTTCCATGTTCTGAGAACATTGTAACGATTTCCTTGAATAATACCGATGCTTCTTTCTCATTTAACGTCGTTGTGGATTCAAAGTTCACATCAAACGATTTGGGTTCTAGACTCTCTGTATTACAAATGAATTCATCATCATCTGTTTCATCCAAATCACATAGTACATCAGAAAATATTTCTGGTGGAATAGAATTTAAATTATCTGGTGGTTCAGGAACCGGGAAATCTACACCACTGGTCTGATGGTGGACGGAAGGTTAGGGTAGCTCATTACCTTCTTTTATTTAGTTATGACCAACCCTGCAAAAGTAGCAACCATTGGAATGATTTCTTGGATCGTTCCATATAGGAACAGCAAATCTAAAGGCTTTTTCTCCTTTTTGAACTATTTTCTCATATCTTCAAAACACACATAACATACCTTATGTGGAGCCCAACATTTATCTTAGTCATCACGTTTAGATCCAAAGTATTATAGAGTAGTTCAAGATTTTAAACATGGCTGGAACAGCAACTGTTGAAATACTTCACGGTAAATGATGACAAATGGTTCAAATGACTCTGAGCACTATGGGACTTAACTGCTGTGGTCACCAGTCCCTTAGAACTAACTAACCTAAGCACATCACACACATACATGCCCGAGGCAGAATTCGAACCTGCGACCGTAGCGGTCTCGCGGTTCCAGACTGACGCGCCTAGAACCGCTCGGCCACACCGGCCAGCATTGTAGTATCCTTCGTTTTGTTTCGTGAACAGCAAACAGTAAAATTAATACTTCCCATGTTCTCTGCCTGTGGCCGTTTAATATGTAGCAAAATTATGTTCAATATTATTAAATTACATCCATCGCTATGTGGCTGAATAAATACAATTTACTGTTTGACAAATTGATGGAAGCAATATTTCCCTGGGTAACCGAGGGTTATGATTCAGGTAACAGTATTTACAACCAGTTGCTAAGTTTTCTGCCCCGAATACGTTAGGCATACAGACAGATGTATGATGGACTCGCCAGTGCTTCGCTGGCGGGTGTAGCGCGCGCAGAAACACCTGCGCTTCGGAACAAAAGCCCGACCGTTTGAATGCGGCCATTGTACGCACTGGTGTGGGCTTGGCGCTGATATTCACACCGAGCACTGCGTGCGTCCGCGGCTAATTTCGCACTGCTCTTGGTGCTCTCCTCTACAATGTGCGTGTGCCTGTGTGTATGTGGGCGGAAGCCCAAGTGTGTGAGTGTGTGTGTGTATGTCTGTGCGCACCACGTTAATCGGCCGGCCGGGCGCCGTGTTTGGAAAACACCAGGACTCGAATGATGCGGAATTCCCCAGCCCGATGTATTTCATCTTCTGTGCAGCGTACACAACCGTCTGCGGTTCTCGCAAAAAGGGCTTTTTGTGGTCCAATGTGGATACACGAAGTAGAACAGGATTCAGAAAATAAATAGTGTTGAAGAAACTACTGACTGATAAGTGTTAGCGAAAAGTGTTGAATATGATAGGGTTCCTATGTAGGAGACTGAAAAAAAACTTGGCCGAAGTGGTCAGAAGACATCAAGAAAAATACGGCAGTTTGCCCTCTTGGAGGGTTCCGTACAAAACTTGATGCATATAGATAGTTCATCCATCCCTGTTATTGATATTGGCAACATATTGGTACCAGAGATTCCAAGACATGCGAGAATGTTTCAATTTTAAGTTATAAGTTGGGCAAAAAATGTGAAAAGAAATACTTTTTTCTTTGATGTGATTACAGATTCCACAATTTTTAGATTTTTTCCCTTCTTGAACTGCGAAACCGCGCTTCTTGCCAAATTTCGTGATTCTAGGTCAACCTATAGGCTTAGATTCGAACATTCCGGGTTAGGCTTTAGCGTCACTGTTATTGACACCAAACCAAACAAGATGTTTACTGTTACCGGTCACTGTTTGTTTATCTCCACAACACGTTTCAAAGGTTTAAAACTGCATCATCGTTTGGATTTACATTTGTCATATGACATGTGTGTCTGTTTGTTGTGTTACGATTTCTTTGGAGGAGCTCATGGCACTGTTTGTGGCTTTTGTTACCTACAGTGGTCACAGGTTCCTTTCACAGCCGTAACACATCATTTAGAATGACGTTACTTTTGAGACGATTACTATTGAAGTGAATATGCTGTGTTGTCATTTCACCGTCCGGGGTGGCCGAGCGGTTCTATGCGCTACGGTCTGGAACCGCTCGACCGCTACGATCGCAGTTTCGAATCCTGACTTGGGCATGCATGTGTGTGATATCCTCAGGTTAGTTAGGTTCAAGTAGTTCTAAGTTCTAGGGGACTGATGACCTCAGAAGTTAAGTCCCATAGTGATCAGAGCCATTTTGTCTTCATTTAGAGCTTCTCTGAGGTGTTTTTGTACTTGAAAATAGCCTTGATTGCCTGACTCGGCAGATTAACTTTAAATGCGAATATTTTCGGTTAGTCTGTTATTGACATAAAATGAAACAAGGAGTTTACTCTTCTATTTAAACCTCCATCATCCTCATAGCATTACATACACAACGCACACCTCATATTAAAAAATGTAAATCCACCTGATGAAGGAGGTTTAAACCTTTGAAACGCGCCGTGGAGATAAATAAACAGTGACTGGTAACAGTAAACTTGTTTCATTTGACAACCTATAGCTTTTTGTGTGTGAGTTGGCAGATTCCAGAATATATGACATAAGTGACCGTACTTTTTGATTACATTCACTTCGAAGATGAAATGTTGTGCACCGGCAATAGACCACAGACCTTAGTAAGTGACATAAATTTTAACTTGGAGCTTCTACCCGTGCCTGAGAGAAAGAAGTCTTAAAGACGCGTAGACACACAGTGAGACAAAAAAATGGAAAAGAAGTTTGTTTCGTTCGATAATGATACAGATTAACACTTCTCAGTAATTCCCCTTTAGATTTACTGTGAAACATTGCTTCCTACTTAATTTCTCGATTCTAGGCCAATGGGAAGCATCCTATAGGGTTTGATGAGTGAGTTTGCAAATACACTCCTGGAAATTGAAATAAGAACACCGTGAATTCATTGTCCCAGGAAGGGGAAACTTTATTGACACATTCCTGGGGTCAGATACATCACACGATCACACTGACAGAATCACAGGCACATAGACACAGGTAACAGAGCATGCACAATGTCGGCACTCGTACAGTGTATATCCACCTTTCGCAGCAATGCAGGCTGCTATTCTCCCATGGTGACGATCGTAGAGATGCTGGATGTAGTCCTGTGGAACGGCTTGCCATACCATTTCCACCTGGCGCCTCAGTTGGACCAGCGTTCGTGCTGGACGTGCAGACCGCTTGAGACAACGCTTCATCTAGTCCCAAACATGCTCAATGGGGGACAGATCCGGAGATCTTGCTGGCCAGGGTAGTTGACTTACACCTTCTTGAGCACGTTGGGTGGCACGGGATACATGCGGACGTGCATTGTCCTGTTGGAACAGCAACTTCCCTTGCCGGTCTAGGAATGGTAGAACGATGGGTTCGATGACGGTTTGGATGTACCGTGCACTATTCAGTGTCCCCTCGACGATCACCAGAGGTGTACGGCCAGTGTAGGAGATCGCTCCCAACACCATGACGCCGGGTGTTGGCCCTGTGTGCCTCGGTCGTATGCAGTCCTTATTGTGGCGCTCACCTGCACGGCGCCAAACACGCATACGACCATCATTGGCACCAAGGCAGAGACGACAAGTCTCCATTCGTCCCTCCATTCACGCCTGTCGCGACACCACTGGATGCGGGCTGCACGATGTTGGGGCGTGAGCGGAAGACGGCCTAACGGTGTGCGGGACCGTAGCCCAGCTTCATGGAGACGGTTGCGAATGGTCCTCGCCGATACCCCAGGAGCAACAGTGTCCCTAATTTGCTGGGAAGTGGCGGTGCGGTCCCCTACGGCGTGCATCCGTGCGTCACTGCGGTCCGGTCCCAGGTCGACGGGCACGTGCACCTTCCGCCGACCACTGGCGACAACATCGATGTACTGTGGAGACCTCACGCCCCACGTGTTGAGCAATTCGGCGGTACGTTCACCCGGCCTCCCGCATGCCCACTATACGCCCTCGCTCAAAGTCCGTCAACTGCACATACGGTTCACGTCCACGCTGTCGCGGCATGCTACCAGTGTTAAAGACTGCGATGGAGCTCAGTATGCCACGGCAAACTGGCTGACACTGACGGCGGCGGTGCACAAATGCTGCGCAGCTAGCGCCATTCGACGGCCAACACCGCGGTTCCTGGTGTGTCCGCTGTACCGTGCGTGTGATCATTGCTTGTACAGCCCTCTCACAGTGTCCGGAGCAAGTATGGTGGGTCTGACACACCGGTGTCAATGTGTTCTTTTTTCCATTTCCAGGAGTGTACTTGTACTTAAATGGCTATAGCTTCTGATTCCATTGACTTGGAAGCTTACATTTATTAAAACGGCAAGGGACTAAACTCCTTACTATGTGATATAAATTTCAGCTTCAAATGTCTACCCATTCCGTAGGAAATGGGGTCGTGCAGACAGACAGTCGGATACAAATGACAAAAAAAAATTGTGTGGTATAATTACAAATTAACAATTTACGGATATTTTTCTGTTAGTTGTATTGTTAAGCCCAATTTATTGCCACATTTCACGATTCTACGTCAGAGGAAAGTAGCGTATAGGTTTTGATGAGCGAGTTTTCCGGTTTCAAAATATGTGACGTAAATGGCTGTATCTTTTGATTGCACTGACTTGGAATTTTCAGTTTTTTATATCTCCTAGGGACCATAGACCTAGGTATGTGACATATATTTCAAGTTCATACGCCTATTCGGGTAAGGGTTCCGTTTTTATCGATTGAAAAAAAAAAAAAAAGATGAACGCTGAAGCAGTACTGGAAGACAGGATAAGGAAAACCAATAAAGACATTAAATTACGACGTGGAGCTTAGTTGGTCCATCGGATAAGAATAAGAACCATAATTTTATAGTCAACAGTTATCAGACTTTTTAAACATTACAAATCTGTGCAGATATATGGCAACATAAGCGAAATTAGGAATTGTTCATTTCACTACCACTGCCTCATGCTGTTTTACCACTGATCATCCACGCTGAAAGCAGTTCACGCTTCTTTTTATTTGCTGCGAAGTCAATAAAAAGTTTGTCACCTCATACAACGATGGAAAAAAATCACATTAAGCGCAATGTCTTGTTAAACGGATGCCGTGGATAAAGCCTTCAAAGGATTTTAGAAGAAAAAGATGCCAAACAGAACCGAATTTCCTGACAGAGAAATTATAAATGTGAATACATTCATGTGGTATAAATATCTTCTACTGAATTCCCCAGATGAATAACACTGACTGCTGGATATTGGTTTGTCACAAGTCTATTGTATTAGAAAATTTCGAGGAGCACAGTATTCTTAAATGAGGGCAAAAGAGAGCCCGTGCTCACCCAAAAATGTGACTCTGACTTACTGTCACTTGTTCATGTTTCACGATATAGATCATACACTTATTAGTCAGTTTAATAATGATGGAATTACATATTTTTAGTATTACCATAGTAAGTGTGTTTATTTGTAAATGTTATTCGTTGTTTTTCTGTTGTCATGTTTTGTCTTTATTGAGCTAAAAAGTCTCACATAAAACGCTTACTTTTTTCCTCGCATAATCTGACAGCGTGATTCACGTTTAAAATTTTATATTCAATTAAATAAAGACAATTAATCATGACATCTTGTCCGAGGTACGAGCGCACTACTTTATCATAGCGAGTGTATTATTACATGACTCAAACATGTCCAAAATGTTCTAGCTAGTGAAGGAAGAACATTATTACCCTTCATTTCAGAGATAAAATAATTTAAAAAGTACATATATTTTGAGGCACTGTTGTGTCTAGCAAAGGTAAGGACATGGCCACATCGCTTAAGTCATTTACTAACAGCATGGCTAGTGTGATTGTGCTACATTCGTATACAAGTTTTAAGTTGGTAGCACTGCGGCAAACCTTATTCCTAGCATATGTCATTTGAATTGCTAGGCCGGCGAATGTCTGTAAAAGTGTCCTCCATGCGCTTTAGATGAAGATTTCTGGAAAAATATGTCATACTGACTATTAACATTAAATGAGTGTCTTATTATGTTATTTTATTGGCTAAAGTTGCTCTGAGCACTATGGGACTTTAACTTCTACGGTCATCAGTCCCCTAGAACTTTGAACTACTTAAATCTAACTAACATAAGGATATCACACACATCCATGCCCAAGGCAGAATTCTAACCTGTGACCGTAGCGGTCGCGCGGTTCCAGATTGTAGCGCCTAGAACCGCTCGGCCACCCCGGCCGCCTGTTATTTTATTGTTTACATTTTAAACGACAGAATCGGATGTGCATTTGCGTTGCCGTAATCAATTTCGACTAGCCAGTGGTCATCTTCCTGCTGAAAGCAGCCGTTTGCGACATGATGATGATGCTGATGATAATGATTATGTGACGAATAATTTCAAAATTAACTAAAATATAACTTCTGATCGAAGTAGTAACCTCATTACAGGAAGAAACCTCAAGAATTAGGTAAATCTGCTCTTCCTAAACAAGTTATATTACCGATACGAATGTCATCTCTGAAGTTACGGGGAAGAGAAAAATGTGTACGTTGCGATTAAATACAAGGTGTGTTTGTGTGTGTGTGTTTGGCACGATCACATGAAGACTGATATCACTTGTCGGCAGTAACGTGCAGTTCACAATGAGGTGATAAGACATGCGACGCAACCGGTGATGTGATACAGAAACTACGCGCGTCTGTAGAGCATAAAGAAAGCCAGTTGAAGTGACTTAACTGGTTTACAATAGAACGACAAAGATACAACATAGTGATGTATTTGAGTCGTATCGTCTGGATTAACACGGAACTTCTGGTGTCCCTACCTTGCTCCACTCGCGACTGGCTCGTGGGAAAAATGACTGTCGGTAAGATTCGGGAGGACGACGGTTCAATCCCGCGTCCAGCCATTCTGATTTAGTTTTTCCGTGATTTCCCTAAATCGCTCCAGGCTAATACCGAGGTGGTTCCTTTGAAAGGGCACGGCCGACTTCCTTCCCCGTTCCTCCCTAATCCGACGAGACCGATTACCTCACTGTCTGGGCTTCCCCCCCCCCCCCCCCCCCCAAACAACCCAACCCCAACTGACGGTAAGGCTATGTATTTTGTATTTTGTGGAAGCTGCTCGGTAACAGGAAGAAAAATCGACATCTAATAGTCTGACGGCATAGCTTGCTAATGAACTGGTTTTCATTTCATTATTGTCTTTACTTTCTGTGATACTTCGCAAATAAGTAAATAAATGGGCGTATTTTGAATCGTTTGCACATAAGAGTGTGCTCGCTGATAAGTGTATGTTTGGTGGGTTTTAGCTCATATATTGCAGAATACAGAATACCACTAACTCATCGAAACCTATTTCTGTTCTTGATGAAATACGTGAGATCTATCGTAACAAGGTTGGCAGCTTGGGCCACAGGGGACCCTGTCGCTGCCTGTTACGGCCTGTCACGCTGGGTGCAAACCTGCCTCGTGTTTGTCTTTTTTGTGTCCTGCCGATACAAGCCGAAGCTGGAAATTAAAAGCTCAGTGAAACGAATAGACCCCGGGAATCATCAGCTGATGATGCTGACTGGGTACTTTTCTGTTTGTGCTCCTTGAGTTCATGAAATGTTGTGATAGGCGTAAAATAAATCTGAAAGATAAATCCCTGTTACTTACGAATGAGCGGCTGGGCGAAACCGAAAAGAATACTTTAGGATTTTTCTTATATTCATCGGTTCCTTCTTCTATTTCTTGAAACATAATGCACCATCCACTATTGTACCATCGATGTGTACAGATATCACTTCACATCCAGTAATGTTTCTTCTGAGCACCCCTCAAGCTGAACCATACACTGCTTTGCAAAAGTGGACAGTTGTAGATATATATACCATGTGATCAAAAGTATCCGGACACCTGGCTGAATATGTCTTAGAAGTTCGTGGTGTCTTCCGTCTGTAATGCAGGAATTCAATATGGTGTTGGCCCACCCTTTGCCTTGATGACAGCTTCCATTCTCGCAGGCGCACGTTCAGTCTGGCGCTGGAAGGTATTTTGTTGAATGGCAGCTCATTCTTCACGGAGTACTGCACCGAGGAGAGGTATTGATGGTGGTCGGTGAGGCCTGGCACGAAGTCGGCGCTCCAAAACATCCCAATTGTGTTCTATAGGATTCAGGTCAGGACTCTGTGCAGGTCATTCAATTACATGGATGTAATTGTCGTGTAACAACTCCGCCACAGGACGTGCCTTATGAACAGGTGCTAGATCGTGTTGAAAGACGCACTCGCCATCCCCGGATTGCTCTTCAACAGTGGGAAGCAAGAAGGTGCTTAAAACATCAATGTAGGCTTGTGCTGTGATAGTGCCACGGAAAGCAACAAGGGGTGCAAGCCCCCTCCATTGAAAACACGACGACGCCGTAACACCGCCGCCTCCGAATTTTACTGTTGGCTCTACACACGCTGGCAGATGACGTCCTGCGGGCATTCACCGTACACACACCCTGCAACCGGATCGCCACATCGTGTACCTGATTCGTCATTGCACACAAAGTTTTCCCTCTGTTGAGTCGTTGTCATTTACCAGCGTGATGTGTGCCTTATGAGCAACCTCTCGACCATGAACTGCAAGTTTTCTCACCTCCCGCCTAACTATCATAGTACTTGCAGTGGATCCTGATGCAGTTTGGAAATTCTGTGTGATGGTCTTAATAGATGTCTGCCTATTACACATTACGACCCTCTCCAACAGTCGGCGATTTCTGTCAGTCAACGGACGAGGTCGGCCTGTACGCTTCTGTGCTGTCAGTGTCCCTTCACTTTTCCACTTCACTACCACATCGGACCAGTAGACTTAGGAAAGTTTAGGAGTGTGGAAATCTCGCTTGCATACGTATGACACAAGTGACACCCAAGCACCTGAACACGTTCGAAGTCCGTGAGTTCTGCGGAGCGCCCCATTCTGCTGTCTCACGATGTCTAATGACTACTGAGGTCTCTCATATGGAGTACCTGGATGTAGGTGGCAGGACAATGTACCAAATATTAAAAACGTATGTTTTGGGGGGTGGCCGGATACTTTTGATCACATGGTGTATTATTCTAGGTTTATTAGTTTGTAACCGTTATTTATATAGGGACATCGGTTATTGAAATTTCCGGTTAAAAACGCTGTAGAAAGAGAACCACTGCTCAGAATGACGTCAAAATTGAGCAGCATATTATCGAAGGAAGGAAAAACGCCAAGGGAAAAAGACAACGAAAATTTGAAGAATAGGTGGTCTCTTGGTCGCAGGTTATGAAAGCCAGTTTGGGAAATAATAGCGAGGCAAAGAGGAGGCAGTGTGGAGAAGGCGCTGCAAGCATCAGAATGTGCTCACCAAGAGACGCGTGGCACACGGCTATTACTCAGTTTGCATCCGAGACGCCCAGCAATACTGTCTCCATGAAAGATCACGCGCTGCAGCAAAAATTCTTGCACAAAAACGGTGACTGTACGCCAGTAGCTCTGCAGAAGTTCCGGACACAAAGGTTGTGGAAAAAGCCATTGGTTCGATGAGTGCTAAGGGTCTCGAGGAAATAATTACAAAATTCGAAAGATTATTTTGGAATGTAGCGTGATCCGACGTGTGTTGGAGATGTGGCCGCAGGATTGCAGGTGTGAAAACATGCAGCGCACGGGGAATTGCCAGAACGTTGGACATGCCTGCGCGCACGGTGCACGAAATCCTACGGAACACCCTGCATTGCTTTCAATTCAGAATCACCCATTTTGAGGAGCTCTGCCCCCTGCTGAGCTGCCAACAAGACAAAGGTTCGCTCTTGAATTTGTTGCTCGCAAGTAACTGGACAGTAAATGGCCATGGGACACTTTGTGCTCAGACGAAGCTCACTTCCATCTCCACCGGTATGTCAATCTGCAGAATTGCGGAATACGGACAAAGGAAAACCAGCACACACTTCAGCAGATGCCACCTCATTCTGGAAAGGTGGTAGCGTGCTATCGTAGGGCCGTATTTTTTCGAGGAGATGAGTCCTGCGGATCATGGTACCTGTACCGCCACTGGTAAAACGCTATGAGAGTCTTCTGCGCACCAGCGTCACTCCAACCCTTCAACAGTGTGGATGGGTACTTAGGATAATTTCTATCCAAGATGGCGCTCCTGCGCTCATTGCAAAGCCAGTGCAACGCCTGCTGCGGAGGCATTTCGGAAATGTTAGTGTTGTCAGCCGTCATTTCCCTACAGTCTGGCTGTCCACATTATCTGCGCTTCATCCTTGTGGCTTTCGGATCCAGTGTTACCCGAAAGAAGTTGTGTTGAACGCTGAAAAGTCAAGCATTGCCCATTCTGAAGGTGACCTCGGAGACACTGCGATCTGTTGTGTAACGTGCTGTTTCTCCATTTCTAGTTGTGGCAGAAAACGGTGGACGGCGCACTGAACACGATTCTCATGACAGTTAGAAACCGATGCTGTTTAGCTGTGCTTGCAGCTTTTGGCCCCAGGACAATTAAAAACCATGTGATTTTACTTTTTGTTTTATTTTTTACTCCAGGATGGTTAGCAACCGGTTTATCCCTCCCGATGTGCTGCTCAAATGGTTCAAATGGCTCTTTGCACTATGGGACTTAACAGCTGTGATCATCAGTCCCCTAGAGCTTAGAACTACTTAACCCTAACTAACCTAAGGACATCACACACATCCATGCCCGAGGCAGGATTCGAACCTGCGACCGTAGCAGTCACGCGGTTCCGGACCGATGTGCTGCGACCTCGCCTTTGTAGATGAGCTTACCTTACTTAAAAATGCGAGTGTTGATTGCCAAACCTGTGGAGTCAAGTACATTGAACCGTACTGGTGGAGGAACGTGCAACTCAAACCATATTCATCGTAATGTGATTCTTCTGGTATTTGTGTTAGCACGCTTATAGCGCCATTTATTGCTAAAAGTTTCGTTAAATTTCTTTCCGTTCCATTACTTTTCCGCTATTCAAATTCGGCGTCATTCTGAGCAGCGGTTCTCTTTCTGCAGCGTTTCGAAAGAGCAAATTTAACTATGCACACTCTGTATGTACTACACTGAATACAGTACCAAACTAGGTGGTCTCAAAAAAAAAAAAAAAAAAAAAAAAAAAAAAAAAAAAAAAAATCTAACTTTTCATTAGGGTGTTTTTAACCTAATTCATCCACTTCAGCCAAATTCCTTTGTTATAACGAGTAGTTTCTCAGTAGGAGAAATAGCAAGTCACAAACTGGTGTCCTGGTTCGCTGTTGATGATAGTTGCTCCAAAAAGTGGAAACTGTCTGTACTCATTCCACAGTAATCGTGGAATTTTTCATGTTGCGAGACTACGCAAGAAACCACAGCCGAATTATGTTTGATATTTAGAGCATTGTATGGCTGCCACCTGTACTTCAGTACCCCTTATGGTTTTGAGAGCTTTGAATAATGATGAGCCACAATAACGTTCTCTTCAGAAGAGCTCGTCATCGCAACTGGAACTGAAACAGAAACGTGATTCGTGTTGTAGTTTAGTTTGTCGTATGGCGAGTAGAATCGCATATAGCATTGCGTATGTCTTTCCGGTGAGAACAGGAGAGTCGCACCAATAAATGTCGTGTGCGCCATCTTTATTGCGACGTGTCGCTTTGTATCGTCTCAGTGCGAACCTCGCCTAACACTTTTTTGTGCTAAAGTCAAAGCCCACATCTACTTGTGAGATTTGGTCCTTCATATACGAGGGTTGGAACTTGAATAGTGGCAACTACTTATTCACAACCGATACAAAAGAGTTACATGTCTTCACCTGTTACTGTCCTTCAGTGTAGTCACCAGCGTTGTGTAGAACCCGTTTCCAGTGATGTGGAAGGCGCAGTATACCATTAGCAGAGCCTGTTCTGTTGATGATGCGAATGGAGCGGTCTAAAGTTATGGTGATTCTCTTGTACGACTGTGATGGTGTTATCCTTCTAAACATTCATGTTGGTATCTGTTTGTTCTATATCGTGTCTCCCTACCACTTTCGCGCAACGACGCTCTGAGCGTGTTTTTTAGGGAATTAATTAGTTTGAACCTGGGACCTGTTGCTGGTAAGGAGATGCCAGACCACACATGACATGTAGAATTCAGAAGAGTTCAGTGAGACTAGCGATGATATAAGGAGAAAATAAGTAAAATATAGTTATTCTTTTATTTTTATGAGGAGAAAATAAGTGGTATATAGTTTTAGCGTTTATATTGCCTTACATGGTGTTCTTTATATACTGTCCATTTCAGAACTAATGACTTGTTTTTATCGACAGACTATTTTTTACTTAAGTCCATAGTCAATGACTGTTATTTTATAGTTTATTTGCTGTCTGGTGTGCTTAACTTGTTTTTCACACGTTTCTTTTGCTCAATTCCTACATCACACAATTTGATTTCACATGTTCAAAAAATCCAATGAATGTTTAAGCATGAGGTTGGCGAATGTTTATGCATGAAGGTGATGGACTTGAGCGAGATGGATGTGAGCAAGCATTTGATGTACAGGTTATTTCCTCGTTCCTTGTTGGTGTTGCAAGTGTGTGTTGCTGTTGTGGAGGTCCCATAATGGAATGGAGCTGTGAGTCGAGAATCTCGTGGTTTACTGGCTTTTTATGTGTGAAAGTCATCGTTATGTGTCGCTGAAAGCGGTCGTTTGTCGTTGTAATACTTCGCAGACGAATAGTTTACAATAGGATAGGGATTTGGGAAGGTATGTCCTCTATTCTTCACCCATCTTCTTTCTTGGTCTCAATCTTGCGAATCTTCAACTTCTGTTCTTCCTGCTTTTTCTCTGCTTCTCTCTGCTTCTTACTTGCTTCTTGGTTCTTCTCTGGGCAGGATATGGAAATATTTATTGATAACTAGTCGCTCTGAAGTTCTCCTCCGAGTATCAGTTTGATAAATTGTTTGAGCGTCTCATTTTTACTTTGTGGAAGTTTTCTTCAGTTTCGTGCATCAGCGTGCTTTTTAATAGCAGTAGTGTGACTTTTACACATATTTTTTTTGCCAGGGGTGGCTTGCCCAAGCGGTCTTCTCGTCGAGCCGTTTTTTGCTCGCTCCACGGCGGTGAAAATTCGGTGTCTGCTTGTCTGTCAGTGCAACCAGACCCCTTCTGACGTTCAGCGCGTCTCTGCAGGGCTCTGTCACTGTCCATCCCAGCACGGTTCCACCTAGCAGGCAAATTTGTTGCCCACTTTCGCTACAAGGGCCTTCTGTTGGTTTCGCTGTCCTTTCCCTTCTCTCAACGCTCCTGCTATGTAGGAATCATGTCTTGCTAATTACGTCCTTTTCTTTCTTGATATATCTCGCGTTCCAACTTGTGGGTCGTTGCATCTGGTCTTTGTTGGATTTTTTACAATGGTTCTTAAAAAAAGTTTTCCTTATAATCATCTAACATATGTCTAGTATCTACTTATTTTACGCCTTCTTAAAAACTTTACAAATTTCGGCGCCCTTTCCATGTTACAATTCTAAGCTATTTGGATTCTTAACGTCTACTCAAGAATCCTCAAATTCGTTTTTATTTTATTTTTGTGTAGTGTCATGGTGTATAGCATTTTAGTATTTCATGCTGTTAGATTATCTACGCTTCATCCCTTCACCTTAATCTATCGTACTAGTGGTGTTATTATTGAACCTACTTTCTTTTTCCCACCTTCCTCTCTCTTCATTCTTCTTTCTCCTGACGATCTTATCTGCAACATAATCTTGAAATATTGTGCTGATTATTTACCAGTAATAAAATTAATCTTTAAACTTGTACTGAAAGTGTTTAATACTGCCAGCCTTAGGTAAAAATACCTCTGCTTTCTCTCGTAAAATAGCCTCTAATTCTCCTTTACTGTGTTCCGAAATACCTTGAACTTCTTGCAGTTTTTTGTCGATTTCTTTATAGACTTCTAACATGAGTTGCGGCGATTCCTTCTTTTGTGCTTACCATTCTAATTCTTCATCCTCTTTATCTCGCGTCATTCTTAATTGTTTGTTTATAACTGGTATTTCTTCTAATTTTAGCTTTTGCTCAAAGAGAAGTGTGACATTCCCGAATGTTACGCGACCTTTCCCCATATCTATTATCGCTCGTCTCTCATTTAAAAAATCTACACCTATAATCAAATCTACAGTTAGTTTAGGTATAATCACGAAGTTTGCTTCAATCTTTTGACCTTGGCACGAAAGAGTTAACCTTGTTTGTCTCGTAACTTCCGCAGCATTGCTTCTAATAGGACCTCTTACTTTAATCTTACGTGTTTTCAGAACTGGCAATTCCTCATTGGCATTACATTGCATGAATAAATTTTCTGAGATCGCAATCAGTTCACTTCCGCTATCAATTACAATATTGACTGGGATATTCTTCACCATGGCCTTCACAACTGGTTGAATTTGAAAGGGTTGGTTCTGTTCTTCTTCTTCTTGCATCAACGAATCCTCCACTGAATCATACATGAGTCTTTTTAAGAATTTTCCTTGGGAATTCGAACTTTCTGTAGGATAAGCTTCGACTGCTACTTCTCTCTCTTTTATTTCCTCTTCTCTATTTCTTCCTTCATTTACGCTTTCTTCTACATCCTCTACTTTTTCCTCATCCTCATCTATCTTCTCCTTTTTCGTCGCTACTTCCACATAATCGCATCTAAATGCTCTAATTATCGCTTCATAACTTCCTTCATTATATACGTTTGGTTGTGTGCCCACTTGTAACTTATTTTCAACTTCTGTCGACTGCGCATTATCCTCATTGAATTCGCTTTCCCTGGTTTCCATCTCAAATAGCTCTGCAATACTCATTACTTCATCCTTTCCTCCTACATTCGTTGTACATACCTCTGGTAATTCATCTTCCTCGTCAGTATTCTCCCAATTAATTTTGTCCCAACACGATATTGTTATTTTCTTGCCTTCGTTTTCATCTGGTCCCTGCGGATTTCTTTCATCCTTCTTCTCTTCTCGTGACAAGATTTTGACTTCTCTGTTCAAGGTGCTGCAATTGTCCTGGGTCGGTGCGTCATTCTCTTTGGCATGGGCACTTAGTTGTCAATTCGAACGTTTATCGGGTTTTGGTGGTCTTACCTAAACCACTTCTATCTGTATTCGCTTTTCTTGTTCAGCTTGTTGATAGTGGTTTCTTTGTTGATAATTTGTCGGTCTATTGGTTCTGCAGTACACGTTCCGGTTGTCGTTATTCCCTCTGTAATAGTTGTTTCCGTTCCTGGGTGAATTATAGTTATTTCCATATTCTCTTCTAAATCCATAACCGGTTCTTTGTTGAAATCTATTGTCGTTTCTTGGTGCGAAGTTATCACGTGGTTCGTAATGATTGTTTCTTCGTACTGTGTCTTGTGGATTCTACTGCTTTTTGCTTTCGTTTTCACGTGCGCTTCGTCTTTTTCTTGCGTCATCTTACGAAAGTATGAACTCTAGTTCATTTAGAATACCTTTAAATGCTTCGAAGTCATTGCCTGCACGACCTACTAGTGATTGCTGGTATTTCAATGGTAGCTTCATCGCTCATAATTTAATCAACTCACCGTCACTGTATGGTACATCTAAGCATTGATTTTTGTTTGCTATTAATTCGAAATATTTCATGGGACTCTTCTCTCCTGAATTTTCAAAATATGGGTTCTGTAATAATTCGTACTTCACTCTGTTCTGTGCTTCGCTGGACCAATATCGTGAGAGAAACTTCTCTCTGAAATCTTCGTACGATCGGCATGGTTTCTGCGACTGTTCCTGACATGTGTGCATATATAAAGTCTAATTTATGTGCTAGCGTCCAGTGTTCTGGTAATCCTACTCGGAATTGATCAATAAAAGTTCTCGGATGTAATGAGTTTCCTTCGCGAAAGTGTTGAAATTTTCTGACTGTGAGGAAATGATCGTTGTCGTACTTCGTCATAGTTAGATATGAAATTCGCGATTCTTCGCCACATTGTTTCTGATAATTTCTCCCGTCGTTCTTACGGTTGTGGTAGATCCATTGGATATTGTCCACTGTAACTTTCGCCTACCCTTGCGTATTATCGTTGGAGTGGTGCGCAAAAATTTTCTTCCATCGGTTGTGAACGTGTAGCTGAATGCATTGCACTGAACTCTTCGCGACGTGGCTTTCCATTGTTACGTATTGGTTGGGTATCTTGTCTGGCTAACCTTGCTGCTTCATTGCACGATCCAAACTGTCTTGAAACATACATTTGTGGTTCCGCATGTGTTTGTGATGACGTTTGTTCATCAAGAATTTCGGAACGTGTTTGTTGCTGTGCACTCTGTCTGATTTCACGTATGTTACTTTCCGCCTGTGATTAGAATCGCAAATGCGTAATATCTTCGTTAATTGCTTGTTTTTCCGGTGCTGTTACAGATATGGATGTGGTTGCAGACTCTGTGCTTGTTCGATCCTGTTCACAGCGCTCTTCAATGGTTTGCAACTACTCTGTTCACAATTTCTGAAATTGTCGCTTCGTTTGCGCTTCTATTTTGACTATGCGGTTATCATATCTTTTCAGCGCTGCTTTTGTGATACGTTTGTGTAACACTGTTTTCAAGAATTTCACGCGCTGTACATGCTGCTTGTCTAGTAATTACGTTTGTCTGTTTCTCTAGTTTCTTGACTTCTCCTTGGATGCTGTTACGTAATGTTTTGATCTCGTCCTGAATGTCATTACGCATTGTTTGTACGTCCGCTTGTACTTGTCAATGTCTGTTCTCAATTGATTGTAACCTGTTAATAAGTTTCCTATCACTTCTCGAGATTCTTTTGCCTCGTCTTCAATATGACTTAGGTGTAACTGATTTTTTTTTGTTTTGTTCTTTAATCTCACGCATTTGTCTCGTGGTTTCGGCATTCTGAATTTGAATTTGGTTCGCTGTGTCTTTATTTTGCCTTGTCATGGTTTCCGTAAATCTGCCAGAATGGTGGGTCCTATTGCGTTTCCTTCCGACGTCCTACGCTTCGTGTTTTCGCCCAAGTGTTGGTTCGCAACCGATTGCATTGACCTCTGGTGTGACACGTTTCTGCTCGCATTCCTTGTACTCTGTGGTGAGGGAGCTCGGATTACTTGTACTATGGGTTCTACGTATTCAAGACGAAAGTTAGAATCCTCATCGACTGTCTCACTACTTTCCTGCTCCTCTGTCGTATGCTGACCTAGGTTTCCTGTGCCTTGGCGTACATTGTCCTTGTTATGGTGCGTTATATGTCCAATTTCTAGCGATACTGCATCGTCTGTTGTACTGTCCTCTATTCTCTGTCCATTTTCATGATGGGTCTCTACCTCCATTCGGTAGAGGTCTCGATCTGCCATTGCTAATCTTTCCGAATCCCTTATTTTCTGTTTTAATAGCAATTCACGTGCCCTACTTCGCGTCAACATGCGCTCATACGATCTCACCCGTTTCATAAAATTTTTGTTCACACGACTTGACACTACCAAGACTGACAATCCATTCACTTACTTGTTGGGTCAGAACCAACTTGTCAACGATGTATCCGCCACCTGTGCACTTGCATTGGAGAGAATACTTAATTCAAACAATTTTCAAAATGTATAACTTAATTATACTGTTGTCTCTGCTAGAATGTTATTGAATACTTTCTTGAACACTTTTACTATCTATCGCTGCAGCTACTGTTTTCGACTATGTATAACTTTAAGAAAAAAAATTGCTACGAAATTTTTTTAGCAGGATATTTTTCTGACCTAGTTTGGCATGTGGTCGACCTTCAATCATGGTATTTTACCATCCTGGCAGGGTCGCCATTTTCTAAACATTCATGGTGGTGTCTGTTTGTTCTATATCGTGTCTCCCTACCAATTTCGCGCAACGACGCTCTGAGCGTGTTTTTTAGAGAATTAACTAGTTTGTACCTGGGACCTGTTGCTGGTAAGGAGATGCCAGCCCACACATGACATGTAGAATTCAGAAGAGTTCAGTGAGAATAGCGATGATATAACCAAATACTAAATGATCTCAGCGTCAGCTCCACTGCACTCCCTGTAAAAGAATCTTAATACTAACTAAATATAGTGGAAAGGTTTCAAGGATTTCCTATTTTTAGTTAGCTGGTAAAATAACGTCGAAAAAAAGCAGTTAAGTTTACCATTGGAAATTTTATTCTACTCACAAAACATCGTTTATAAATTACACTATTGATAAAAGGAAATGTTTTAATACAGGATGGTAAAAACCAACTGCGTTCAACAAAAATGTGAACGAATATTCCCTGAATGGGTTTCCAAGTTCTACAATCGATCGAAGGATGACCTATGCCATATCACATCTATAATCTAGGTTTAAATTAAGTTTCACGAAAGAGAAAAACTATCAAAATTGTCTACAGTGACCCTCAATTATCTTTAATAACTTATCTAACTTGTCGTAAATTACAGCTGCTGATGTGGCTTCTCAATAATTATATAACAGAGAAATCATCGCGTTTCAGATCTGTTCTTCAAGTGGCAAATGTGAACACCATGAGTTTTAATTAACGATCGACACTATTATTACGCAAGAAGGGGGTGTAACAGATGCGACTTCTGCAGTTCTGAGTGAAGCCTTATGCGCTCAAAAATGCGGCATCGCGTACGTTCATTACCTTGTCGGTGTTTTAGGCAGTGTCAGGGCAGCGGCGGCCGGCGCAGCAGCCATCCAGCTCGCCGTCTCGGAACTAGCTCTCTTAACTTCTCCTTACTACAATTTACCGAAGTTGGTTTAAAAAAAACTATCTGGCTGTGTTTTCATCTGACCAATCAGGGTCTCAATGTTAACCTTAAGCTCCGCCTATAAAAATTCTGTCTATTCAATGAAAAACGTTATACTTTTCGTGGTGGGGCAATGGTTTTAAAGTTTGCAACGTAACAGAGACGCGAAAAAGTCACACGCTAAAACCTGCAGCTGGTGTGGTCCTTTTAGCGTTATCGTGAGATCTATACTGTTCTTCTGGAGGGCTCTATCTTTTAACATGGGCTGGGGGGTGGTCCTTGACGTACCTGAGACGCGAAAAAGTCTCACGCTAAAACGTGCAGGTTGTAGTCGTATAGGTAGGCTAGCGGCGTGGGTGTCCAGTCCGTGCCTTATCGTAGGGCCTTCTAGCTTAACACGGTTCTGCTCTCGGCTTCTGTTCTCGTTTCTCCCCTCGGAACTGCGTCGGTCTCACGGTGGGAAGGTATGACATGCATTTAGGCATTCTTGTGTTAGTCTGTGGTATTCCATTTGCTCACTCATTACTCGTATTACTTTGGTTAACTTAATGTCACGATTTATTCGGAGCTATGTGACATACTACTAGATTTGCTTATTATGTCAGGGTTTCATGGAAGGTGTTGGATTTGCCTGACACCTTACATCCTAACGCATGACGTTCCATCACGGCAGACCGCCAATGTTAGTTTTTGGAGCATCACCTGCGACCAGCTTTGCGAAAGAAGCGGTCACACTTTCTGTGCAATCTATCCATGATTTGGCACGTCAATCCGCGGGCACATACAATGCAAACGGTGGCTGCTCTGTTCGGTCGATGGGACTGGGAAGTACTGTACCATCCACCATACTGCCTGTACTTAAGTCCTTGCGACTTTGATTTGATTTCGAAGAAGAAGGAACCACTTCGTGGCATACGCTTCAGAACTGTTCCAGAGATTCGACAGGCAGTAGACCGCTCCATTCGCACCATCAACAGAAGAGGCTCTGCTAACGATATACTATGCCTTCCACATCGCTGGTAACTATATTGAACGACAGTAACACGTACAAACATGTAACTCTTTGTATAGTTTGTGAATAATTAGTTGCCACTATTTAAGTTCCAGTCCTCGTATGTTTTGTTACCAACCATTTTGGTACTCTTTTTTGTTCCAAAACCTAAGAGCGTTCTTCGTTTTAGTACCAGTAAAATTGAGACTTTTGTACCCATTATTGATGTACTGTCTGATGGATTTCATCTCAAGATCTTCGGCTGATATTTGTTACGTGAATTTTCTGACATTTCTCCAGCACTAGTGGCTGTCATTCACCAACCATTGCTAGTGAAGGACTAGAGTCGAGACAATGGATGGTGGCTATAATTAAATACTCTACATGGGTGTTCCGCTGGTAGTTGTTGCTGTAGCTCCTCCATTATAAGTTGCAATAGTCGCTCGTTGCTATGCGGGAATACAGGATCCGATTATCCTGAGACTCCCTTCTTTTGCTTTAAGCCCATTTTCTTGCTTACGAATTTCGATGACTTTCATCAAAAAACATTTTGTACATATTTTACACATCCTGGCCGAAATTCAGTTAAAGTTTTGCAGGTTTGTTAATTGTTAGAAGAATCAACGTATGTTTCTAAATGTGATTGGTTTTCTAAGAATCCTTAAAATTTCACTCCATGTAATTAATTCAATCCACATACATCCACCCACGTACTTCATGGAGTTTTGAATAAAAAAAATGTGCCTATTGAAACTAACGAAGAGTTCTGCTGAATTATAGAATAGTTGACTAGAAGTCGTAATGAAATTAGGTCACTGCAAACGTAGTAATTAAGTTTCATTAAAATGTGTTTAAGAATGTCAAACCACGTGAAATGAGGCACCTGAGTTCCGCTCCCTCTGGACGAGCCATTCCCAGGAAACCCAAGTAATTATGCATTTGGGTTTGAAATATTCATGGACGTTCAACGTCTGACTCGCTTGAAGTCAAATGCAGGTCGTCATTTGCACTTCTCAGCGAGTTAAACGCAGCAACCGCTACGTTAGGCTACCTAGGAGGGTACGTTGAATACGAACATGGGCGCTGTTGGTAACAAGTCTTGTGGCATCTCACTCGAGCTGTTAAAATTGATCAAACTCTCAAATTTAACCAATTTTAACCCAGAATGGGAGTCTTATCACTACCCTAATAGAACTTTAGTAGCGTTATACGATTCACGATTTTCATCACTCTGAATCACCATTTCTGTCCTTAATGTTTATTCCACAGTTTAGAGTAAACGCTGTCATGTACTAATAGTTATGCTGAAAGTAAATTGTGGAGCTATAAAATTACCGGGTTGCCTTCAACCTAAAATATTGTACAACAGGCGGCCTTTGTGGCCGAGCGGTTCTAAGCGCTTCAGTCCGGAACCGCGCGACCGCTACGGACGCAGGTTCGAATCCTGCCCAGATCATGGATATGTGTGATGTCCTTAGGTTAGTTAGGTTTAAGTAGTTCTAAGTTCTAGGGGACTGATGACCTCAGATGTTAAGTTCAAAAAAAAATGGCTCTGAGCACTATGGGACTTAACTTCTGAGGTCATCAGTCCCCTAGAACTTAGAACTACTTAAACCTAACTAACCTAAGGACATCACACACACCCATGCCCAAGGAAGCATTCTAACCTGCGACCGTAGCGGTCACGCGGTTCCAGACTGTAGCGCTTAGAACCGCTCGGCCACCCTGGCCGGTAGGTGTTAAGTCCCATAGTGCTCAGAGCCATTTGAACCATTGTACAACAGCGCAATTCCGTCAATAATTATTTCATAAAAACATGTTACAGCCTGTGGCTAAGCCATGTTTCCGCAATATCCTTTCTTCCAGGAGTGCTAGTTCCGCAAGGTTCGCAGTAGAGCTTCTGTGAAGTTTGGAAGGTAGTTGACGAGGTACTGGCGGAATTAAAGCTGTGAGGACGGGGCATGACTCGCGCTTGGGTAGCTCAGTTGGTAGAGCACTTGCCTGCGAAAGGCAAAGGTCCCGAGTTCGAGTCTCGATTCGGCACTCAGTTTTAATCTGCCTGGAAGTTTCATGTTACATATATGTTTGTATAAAATTCTGGACATTTGCGAATCATTACTCGTCTTGTCTAGGGCCAACTTTTGGTATAGCTTACGTACTCAGTATAAATACCTCCATCAAACCTTTAATCATAGTTGCTACGTGCTCTTCTTTTTCACCTGTCAAGGTTTATACAACTTACACTGACGAACGACCTATTAAATGTCAGTACGGGATTGGATTTATTAAGGGGGGTAGGACGTCAAACGGGCCGACTTGGAGCAGGAGAGGCAGCACAGGACATTTTAATTTCCACTGTCTATACTTTTACAAATAAATTCATAAAACTTTGTCAGCATGACCAGGAAGGATTCAGAATTCACACTCATAGCAGTGGAAGTTCGAAAATTAACGAAATGATTTTTGTTACATGTGAAATGTCATAATTTTGTTCATTTACTAATGTCAGTATTTGTTGCTATAGGTACACTTTTCTTCATAAGAAAGAGAGATTCTTCGATGAATTTTGCATAGCATACAAACCATACTTAAAGGTGTATGAAACTCTACAATATTCTAAATCTATTAAAAAGTGTGGCAAAAATTGAGGTAATTAACTACAAAATTTGTGTTTTTTCTAAACATGAAGTTTAAAATACAACAGCTCATTCGTTTTTTCATAAATTAAATAAATTCTAGAATTTCATTTACCTGTAAGTTTGGTGTGCATGCTGTGCAAAATTCATCGTAGAATCTCTCTAACTTATGAAGAAAGGTGGACTTATCGCAACAAATACAGCCATTAGTAAGTGAAAAAATGATGAAATTTCGCACGTAAAAAAATTTATTTTGTTATGTTTTCGAACTTCCACTGCAATGAGTGTGAATCCTAAATCCTGCCTCGTGGTGGTGACTAAGTTTTATGAACTTATTAGTAAAAGTATACACACTGGAAATTAAAATGTCGTGTGATGCCTCTCCTGCTCCAAGTCGATCCGTTTGACGTCCTACCCTCCTTAACTCATAGTAATCGATATAGTTGAACATTGGAAAAATAAGCAAAGAATTTGAAAAAAAGATATTGAACTTCAAGGTGCTCAGTCTGCATATCAGTGTTAATGTTCACAACTGCTATAGCCATTCTGGCCAAAAATATGTATGCAGTGTTGAATAGCATGGACAGCATTTAGCATAGAATATTGGAGAGCATTAACAAAACTATGCTGAAAGTTATGAAGTGTAGTACAACTATGAATAGTAAGGCACAGTGTTAGAAGTAATTTACTTGCCCCATATGGCGACCAAGATTACCGAGGCTGGCAGAAACCATGTGAATAGCTCTCTGTTGACACAGGCGAGGCAAGCTCTGATTCGAATAATGACGCAGCACTGTATGGATGTGTGAATGTCAAAAGAGAACATTAAGAAGAATGAAAAAGATGAAATTGGAAGCACCTGAAATTTTTTGAGAAAGGAGGACGTGAGGATGGTAGATTACATTCTGCATGAAGATGTACTAGAAATAAAAGGTGATCACAAAAATGTTACGGAAAATGTTTTATCACAAGAAGGCTGTCTTTGGCAGGATTGTCTTTTTGCATCAATCAGTACTAACTTGGTGAGTGGTAGGAACAGCAGAATGGAAGGAATTGTAGATGTATACTAAAATATGTACAACAGAGTGCGGAGATGATAAAGTTACAACATCATCGACTGTATTGCGTGACATTTGCTTTAAATTCTGAATCTGATTTTCAAGAGCATTAACAGTTCCGTGAAATTATTAATCGAACCACTCTCTTTGATGGTAACATCACAAGAAAACTGGGTCCTATCTTTGGTTAAATCTCGCATAATTTCGTAAAAATCAAGACCGATAAGACCCCTGTTAACTTTCATTAACTTGAAAACTGAAAAATAGTTACGGCCTACAATTAGCCTGGTAACAATTCGTTTCGTACTTTACTGACTGTGAAAAGAATTGAAGTCTACTTTTGTAATAACTGCACTAGGAAGAAAATATCTGACTTCGAGAAAAATAAATGACTACAGGGTCTAATGAATATTACATTTAAATAGTAACTACGCAAAAAATGGTTTTGAAATAATGCAAGAAGATCTTCAAATAACATAGACATAATAAGCAGTATATTTTTTTCATACTTCAACGAACAGTCGGTCTACACAACTCACGTTTAGTAATACAGCTCAGTAACAGCGATAAAGAAAGACATAGTTCCCAACAAAACCTAATCGTAAGTGAATAAGACGCAAGAAAGAGCTCAAGAACAAGAGGGCGTTTCACACGTATACATATTCTTAGAAAATATTGTATCTGTGTTACCTCTGGATAATTTTTATCATTACTAGTTAGAAGGTTCATGCATAGCTAAATTACACCTGTGTTTTAACCAGTAAAATTAAAAATTGTTTCGCTTAACCGTGCTAGACGCTGATATGTGCTAATTACTTCTCTTGGTATGGAAAAAAAATTCTTTAAGTCCGGCCGTGGCTGCACAAAGTGTAGCTGACTTACAGATATACAAAGATTAGCTCGAAGTCAGAAGAGAAAAAGACCAGCATCAAAGTAGTCAAGGACTTAAAGGAAACAAAAGAATAAGATACCGCGACACGTTCGACAGTGGGTTTTATGCTGATTCTCCACAATAAACTATGAAAAGAATAGTATTTTCATCTTTGGATCCGATGGGCTTGAGAGTAAAA
Organism: Schistocerca gregaria; assembly: GCF_023897955.1. Taxonomy (NCBI): domain Eukaryota; kingdom Metazoa; phylum Arthropoda; class Insecta; order Orthoptera; family Acrididae; genus Schistocerca; species Schistocerca gregaria. The sequence goes on from NC_064922.1 coordinate 827,033,768, forward strand.
TGGTCACTGAGAAAGGTATAGATATAATAAATTCGGACCCAGGAATTTTCCTTAAAGGATTTTCCTTGATCGGTGGACTGACTAACTGGAACTCTTGAGCAAGACATATCCGGGCTGCTGTTTGCGCTAGTGGATTCAGAATATGTGGAAACGTCTAGGATACTATCAAAATATTAAAAGTTGCCAGAAATGGCTGTTTTCAGCAAACAAATAAGGTTTCAGATATACTGGACTACAGTAACAACAAAAGACGATTTTGAGAGACGTGAGTATCTCAGTCTATAAATGCTACTAGTATCTAGTATTTGGTTGTCTGATTTTGGGAGGGGACAAAACAGTTATATCATCGGTCCCATAGGCTTAGGCAAGGTTCGGAAAGCAATTCGGCCGTGCATGTTGATGGGAACCATTGTGGCATTTGCCTGAAGCGATCTAGGGAAATCACGGAAAACCTAAATCAGGATAGCCAGACGCGGGTTTGAACCGTCGTCCTCCCGAATGCGAGTCCATTGTGCTAACGTGCTTGTAATAGTTCATGTGATATAATGAGAAGTCAGTTTCAAAATGAGTTTCTCACATTTTCCTTGTCCACAACAAGCATATCGAAGAAAATCAACGGATAAATGTAATTTAGCGCACAATGTTTCACCAGTGTCAGCAAAAAGTAGTTGTGCGTTCTACAGTTGGTCCCTGGACCCATGGCTGTGCAGAAAGAAGGGAGAACCGTACTTTTAATGACTTCTAGCACGTCCTTGTTACATTCAATAGTAACCACGTTATCCGAGAATTCCACATGACACACACAGAACACACGTGTGGGCAGGCGGCGTAGACCACTGATGTACGTAACAGAATACCTCTGACCTTTCTTTTCGTTAACTAAACGAAAATATGTCGTAAAAGACAACACCATTCCTTAATCTACCCAGGCAACAAGGGATTGCAAACTTTTCAGGCAGGTAACCTGGATACGGTGTGAAAAAATTCCCAAGAGTCTTCATTCCGCTTGCCTGACACTTCTGCTGCCATCAGCTGAAATAAGCGTACCCAACAACGTATATATGGCAGTAAGGGAATATTTCAGTGAAATTTAAGTTCTTATAAAAACTCCTTATTTTATACTCTATTTTGATTAAAAACACTGCTGTAGAAAAGAACTGCTTCCTTTACTCTCAGCACTTGTCATTATCCAGCCTCGAAAATTCTACTTAAAGTTCCATTCGTCGCATTTACTGTTGTTTTAAACAGTCTCCGGTTAGTCAGTGTTAGATCGGCTCATCCCAAAGTGTCAAGTCTAATATTCAACTTGTCACGAGAATTTAGTTATAAGGGACTCACATAAACTTGAAAATATCGAAAATCTGAAAAAATGAAAGCAGCTAGTCTCTTCAGTCTTCTGTAAGTATCACACGAAAGTTCTTCAGTTTTCCGTAAACATCACACGAAAGTTCATTTCGATAAAATGGAAACAGCGATGCCGGAGTTCCTTTTCTAAATCCAATCATAGATGGCTCAGACTCGTCGACTGCAGCGGTAAAACAAAAGAAAAAGCAGAAACATCACACAGAACACTACCACGCCTAATATGGTGCAACAAAACCGTTGGCACAGGAAACAGCTTCCATTTGCCTTGGAAAGGGAACATTATAACATTGCTTGTGTGAAATATTGGCAATTTCAGGTAACGATGATGGAGGTGACTAGCGATCACATGCCATTTTCTTAAATATAGACTACGAAGATTCGATAGTATTGAGATCTGGTTACTATGTTGGGCAGGGCGGATGCGACAGTTCACTGTCGTGCTTACAAAACCAGTTACGGACCATGTGAACAGTGTGAACAGGAACGATCTAGGATGGTTAATTACATGTTCCATAGACAATTTGAGCGATTCTCTCATCGAATTTATGTGGAACGAGCCAGGTTACAGGATATGTATCGATCAGCGTTAACGTTAATGAACAAATTATTACTTTAGCCCTACACATCCAACAACACATACAAAACAATGTTTTCTTTATTTTTATTTTCATTTATTTTTTTACTGACTGGAAGTTTTTAAGTAGAAATTCTTCACTGGAACAGAATACCAATTGTTGGTATGACTGTGTTAGTTGTACACAACTGAATACAGTGTTTTTCTTTAAACTGTCTGACAACCACTTTGTAATTCTTTGGAAAGCATCATTTATCATCTCTTGTGGTGCTTTCTCTCTATTCGGATTTATAATAACCCTAGTATCGTCCACAAAAAGTAACAGTTCTGCTCGATGAATGTTAAGTGGAAGGTCATTCACGTATACAAGGGATAGGAGCGGATACAAAACTGAACACCGAGGGACTTCCCTTGTGACTTCTCTAGAGTCACTAAAACTTTCTACTCTTACGACATTGTTTGAATTAATCAACGCAACGTTTTCCATTTTGTTAGTTGAGTATGATTCAGACCAGCTGTGCATGAAGCCATCAATCCCATAAAACGTGAGTTTTTCTAAGAGTGTTACATGATCTATACAATCAGACGCCTTGAAAAGATCACAAGAAATACCAGCTGACGATATTTTATTACTTAAGGCTTGTACTATTGCAAGAGAGAGTGTATAAAGAGAATTCTCAGTTGAGCAATGCTTCTGGAATCGAAAATGTAATATGCCGAGTAACTTTCCACTTAAATGTATTCTTGAGTACACTGCTTATTCGAAAATTTTGGAAAAGGACGTCTGTGTGGAAAAAGCAAGTTAAGTCTGTCTTGTGATAAGGTTTAACATTTGCATATATTAATCTGTCTGAAAAAATTTCCTGTGCCAGTGTTGCACTGTGTGTATCACTGTGGACATTATTTGTTAACTTGGGACAACTTTTTAGAACTCTGTTTGAAAATCTGTCAACACCACACGAGCTTTTGTGTTTTTAGAATGTTTATAATTCTGTTAGTTTCAGTGAGGGATGTTGGTGATACTTCTAGTTGCTTTAGGTTTTTGGAATGACATTTTTAATACGCTCCCTTGTTTCTTCGACTGAACCTTTTAATAATATTTTTGCTGCTGCATGTAGAAATTGAAACATCCCCTTAGAAAAATGTATGGAGTACTGTGCTGATAAACTTCTTACGTTATTTGGTTTTCAAACAGTTGAGAAAAACTAAACGTTCACAGACATTTCTCTCTTTACTTATTCAGATCATCACTGAACTGACATAATAGTTTTAGCACAACGCAATCTGACTTTCAATAATCCCTACAAAATAATGGTCCTGAATAACAATAACCTATACCTTTCACGAATTACTTACCTCACAAAAATCTTAGTTACTCGAACTACTGCAATACAGCGAGCGCCAATACTGCTAACTAAATAAAAGATTCTAACTACTGAAGGCACTAACTACTGATAGGCATAGTTGGCAAATGAAAGATTTTGATAGAGCGCAAACAATGTATTTACCTTAATAATGTTCAAAAGTCATCATATACATCAGTTCATGATATCCAATATTACAAATTTACTCTTTCTGATGGACACACGTGCAGATCGTCAGCTCTCAAAATTCTGCCATCTCTCTCCCCACATCCACCGCTGCTGGCGGCTCACCTCCAACTGCCCAACGCTATGCGCTGTTCACATCTAACTGCCCAACACTACAATAGCAAATATTCCAACAATGCGAACCAGCCACAGACTGCACACAGCACAGTCAGTGATTTTTATATAGAGCGCTACGTGGTGTTACCAACATAAAAAACTAAACAGCCCACTTACATAGCAAACAGCCTACTTACAAAAGTTGTTGTTGAAAGTACTTGCAGCTTGTGAATTATTAGTCATAATATTGTTATTTAGGTTACCAGTTGGGTGTCGTGTTCATTGACTTGCTGTCCCGTCTCCTGTTTGATATTATGGCATCTATTTTTAATCTTTTCAGCTGTATCACCTATGGGAAGTATACAGTGCAACTTGGAATAAACGATCCAAAATGGTCACATAATCCTTGGCAGTAATGGAGCCTTACAGAGTAAACACTAGCTGGCCAATAATCACTGAACTCCCGCCATATTTCACGGTTGGGGCGTAAACTCATCCGACCAAATGATTCTCTTCCAATGCTCTGTAGTCCAGATTTTATGGCCTTGGCACCACGTTCTCCTGTCCCGGACATTTGCATCGCTAATGAGTAGTTTTGGAATTCCATCTCTCCCTCCTACACCCTGCTTCGTAATAGTGCGGCATGCAGTTCAGCAGTGACTTTTGCAGGTGCTTTTGCACTTCTTATTTTTTCGTCGCAACAGTCCGTTACGAACACTCTTACATACACTTTCGTCCGCGTTGTGAGTGACTTTCCCTGTATGTGGTATAAGACTTCGACACGGTAGCACTTGAAACACCAATTATTTCGGCTACCTCGGTTACAGAAACACCCACGTTACAGTTACCGCTAATTTACTGTCGTTCGAATTCACGTAACTCCTACATAACGCACTCACGACTACACATAACACTGTTCTGACCACAACTGATACTCGGAAAGTATTGAGGACACTGCAGTGTTCCGCAGCTGGCGTTCGTGCACAAATATAACAGCCCAACCTGTAGGCCTGGCTAGCATCCACATTTAGTTTCAGACATTTTTTTCTAACGGTGTCTCCATGCTTTTGTCCACTCCTTGTATATCACACGTGACAGTGAAGTACTCAGATTTCTGTAGTCTTCACGGCTCGCACCTACAGTTACGTACTACTGGCGTTAACTACTGCAGACAGTGTCCACTTTCATCAAGGGAATTCCTTTTGTCACTCGCTTCGATCTGGCATACAGCAAGAATACGTACGATACCGAAATTACACTGATGAGCCAAAACATTATAACCACCTGCTTAATAGCTTTTTTTGTCCGTCATTGGAACGAAATACATCAGTGATTCTGCACATCAGGGATTCGATGGTTTGTTAGTAGATTTGGAGGTATGTGGCATTAGATGTATACGAACAGGTCTTGTAATTCACCTAAAAAAAGGGCCGCTGATATGTGTACTCGGTGATGGCGCCAGATAGTAACCCAGATGCGTTCCATAGGGTTTACATCAGGTGAATCTGGTCCCCGAAACCTCAATGTGAATTCACTAAAATGCTCCTCAAACCACTGTAACACGGTTTCGGCTCAGAGACACAGACAATTACACTGCTGAGTGATGACATCGCCGTCGGAAAAAACATCACACATGAAAGGATGCTATCAGAGTCTCTTCAATTACTACCACAGGCCCCATGAAAGTGCAGGAGGATGTCTCCCGTAGTATAATGCTGTCCCAACAGCCTGTTTCCTTGGCGCGCCGCACGTTTCGAACCGCCGTTCACCTCGATGACGACATGTGTGGAGACGAACATAGACCTAGCGTAGCCAAAATATGATTCGCTCGAAGGTCCGACACGTTTCCATTGATCGGGGGTCGAATCCTGACGGTCCCGTGTCCAGTGTAATCATAATTGACGATGTCGTTAGCTCACCACGTGAACACGTAGTGGTGATCTGCTGCGGAACTCCATGCCCAAGCCGGCTGCTGGGCCCGAGCGGTTCTAGGTGCTTCGGTCTGGAACCTCGTGACTGCTACGGTTGCAGGTTCGAATCCTGCCTTGGGCATGGATGTGTGTGATGTCCTTAGTTTACTTAGGTTTAAGTAGTTCTAAGTTTAGGGGACTGATGAGTCTAGGTGTTAAATCCCATAGTGATTAGTGCCATTTGAACTTTTTTTTTTTTTTTTTTTTTTTTTTTTTTTTTTTTTTTTTGGCGTAAACTTGTCTCCATTGCGAAAAACATGCTCCACAAGAAACACTCTTTATTCACTCGTCAGCATGATGACCTGGATCACAATGCTGTCACACAAGGCACTGGTCTTCAGTGAAACCGGACCTGCGAAAAAATGCGAATACGTGGTTAAATATGGTTGAAATATGTTAAACAATGGAAAATTTTGTATTGGTAATTGACAATCATATCAGTCATTAACTTAGCACACTACAACACGTCACCGCATAGTTACTGGCTGATCACCCGGTAGAAATAAATAATTAATGCTTGTGAGTAATTTAATTAGACCCAACGAGTAGCAGCGCGTCTCACACCTGCTCTCTCTTACTACCTGAGTGACGAGAGGCGCCGAAATCATTAAGGAGCCAAACTAAACAAATGTCCCTCTACCACTGCCTGCTCACGAAGACTGGGCGAGCGATGTGCAAAGCTAATAGTGTCGCTGGACGTTGTACCAGGATATCCAGTCGGAATCAATTCAGACGGCCCGAAAGGCCACACCATGGTTTCCGTGGCGTGTTTCTCAAACACATCTGACACTGTTGTAAACGGACAAGCTGCTGCGTTGTCTTCTTTAATCTACATGTCATCTACAGATTTAGGTTGGCGAATAAATGGATACTCAGTATTGAACAGTAAGTTCCCGCATTTATCAAACTAGAGATTACCTCCTGCGCCTTAACTCTGGTAGCAAGTGAGATGTTTCGCCTCGTGTGATTTTTGACAAACTTCTATCTTGGTATCGGCAGGAATCAATGTGAATGCCGTCTCATCGCCCTATACGAACTTTTCGTATTGTTCCTAATGACTAATGGTGGTATTACCAGATCCTCGGTAACTCCTATGACAGACAGTGAATGGATGATTTCGTGTGGAGTAGTGTTTCTGAGTCGAATAGTAGGGTGTGGCTCTGGATGCCATATCTGCTGTCCTGTTTCTGCTGAGCCAAACTGAACCGACGAGTTATTTGCTGGACTATGGTCTACTTGTATGGTATTACAGTCTGCGTTCCTCTACTGCGATCCTTTCATCAACATGCTTCTTGAAATCAACCATAACGTGGTTGCACGAGTATTTCCCTGTGTTTGTACTACCTTGGAGATAATATATGGGCACACAGTCCGGCAGCATATGTAAAGCCCATCGATTACGATAACATTTTGTGAGCAAAAAGAGAGTGCAACTCTTATGGTGGTAGATTATTTTGGAAGTTAAGGTGGCGATTAGCTTTAACCTTTGATTTAATTTGGACAAGGGACGTTGCCAGCCAGTTATGCAGGTCCGACTGAACGCTGCCCTAGCGAGTTCTGCACATACACGAAGGAGGATAGGTCCACTGATTCTAACTGCCAGCAGTGTGAAGCTTATCGGAAATGTTCTATGAGATCAAACTGTCGTGGTCATCGGTCCCTAGGCTTACACACTACATAATCTAACTTGAACTAACTTACGCTAAAGACAACACACAGAGCAATGCCCGAGAGAGGACTGGAACCTCCGACGGCGGCAGCCGCCCGAACCATAACAAGGCGCCCAAGACCGCACGGCTACCCTGCGCGGCTGTGTCCTGAGTTAAGCACACACGGATAACTTTAACAGTTTGAATTTTGGTGGTCTACACCGTTGTGCGATTCCTATAACATTAAGAACCGAGTGTGGCATTTAAAACAAGAGAAACTCTTCCAGTAAATCGTAACTGTTAATATCACAGTGTATTTTAGCTCAGAAACATGGCTGTCGATCATTCCACAACGTTAAATTCAACCATGATGGCTAAACTCTATTTGGTTATGACTGTGCATTTCCTTCAGTACACTGTAAATTTTACAACTTTTTCATATTCACAGGCACGAACTACAGTCTGAAATACAATATGCACGCAAATCTACCCCCCCTCCCCTCCCTCGTCCTTTCTGTCTTTCTCTGTCTTTGTCTGCTCGTCTGTCTCTCCCCTCTCTCTCTCTCTCTCTCTCTCTCTCTCTGTCTGTCTCTCTCTCTCTCTCTCTCTCTCTCTCTCTCTCTCTCTCTCTTACGCACACACACACACACACACACACACACACACACACACACACACAATCACATACAGAAATAAAAAAAGACAGGAATTAATAAGAAAAGAGCGCTTCGTTCACTACGGATTGAGGAATTAGTCTCTGACATACGAACAGGGTTATGGAAACGTGTCGAATACGTAGAGTTTAAAATCACTGCTACGGTTTGCATTTCCGCGGATTAAGACGTGCGACCACCACCAGAGTCAGACTGTACCAGCACCATCTTTCATCCTTTCTCTTTAAAACGAGAGTAATTTGGTGTCACGATGTCTGTTTCTTAGCTGCTGACAGAATGTGTCTTTCATTGGCTGCCTACCGACTTCTGGTAATGATATTTATTGACTGCGAAAGGAATGGTTCCGAGTTTGTGTCTCAACTGGATATACTGTTTTCATCTGGCAGAAAGTTTTATAAGGGAGCGATATGTTCCTTCTGTAATTTTAAGGGATTTTCTCGTCGTTGTTGAAGATCGAAGGTCATTGTCCAACGCGCCTCCTTTAGTCCAATAGACTGCATAGTGCGTATACGCGTAGAAGAAGAAGAAGAAGAAGAAGAAGAGGAAGTGCAACTGTGAAAGAGGTAGCATATAAGAATCTAATTTTCAGAACTCACCACGCTAAAGTGGTTCTCTCCACACGAAACTTAAAGATACAGTTCTTAAAAATGGCTCTGAGCACTATGGGACTCAACTGCTGTGGTCATCAGTCCCCTAGAACTTAGAACTACTTAAACCTAATTAACCTAAGGACATCACACACATCCATGCCCGAGGCAGGATTCGAACCTGCGACCGTAGCAGTCGCATGGTTCCGGACTGCGCGCCTAGAACCGCGAGACCACCGCGGCCGGCTACAGTTCTTAAAACGATAACTCTATGTATATATGTCATAAGCAATACCGATTCTATAACTACGAAGGTTACCGCGACTAGAGTTAGTGGACATAAATGTTTTCTGGGTATGACCGAAACGTGCACCAGTAATCTTTTTTTTTTATATGACGCAAAAACCATACCCACAAAGCTTTTCTGTCAACACTGACTTACTTTAGGAAATGTATGTCGAATTAGATTTGAGAAGGCAAGAGGTACTGTTGATAGGCAAAAATCCGCGATAAAACGAATAAAATTCGAAGGCAGTAAATAAAATATAATAACAGAAATTAAGACAACAATCCACACGTGAAAAGTTATAATGATTAGAGGGTGGAGTTACAGGAGGATTCATGCAGAGAATGACAAGTCGTCATACCATTGCGCAAATTTTCGTGCTGCGGGAAATTGAAATGACAATGAATTACGTTCAGGAGTGATGGATACTTAAACGTAAAGGCGGATGGGATGATGGCCTTTCAACCAACGATCGTCAGACATTTTTGTTGAAGGGCAAATATTGACGTTCTGGGGCCGTACATCAGGCCGAAAGTGCACAGGCCTTATAATTAACTGCAAACCTGCATAATTTAGTGTTTTATGACACCCTCCCCCCTCCCACTCCCTCCAGTGGATTAGCTTTAATGAGGGCGCGATACGTTCGCCGCCAGTCCACAAGTACCGATCGTTGAAAGTCGGGACATTTCAAAACGTTTCATATCGAGTGTGGTCTGTTTCAGACTGCTGACACCCTGAGCGACAGATATGACAGTCTAGTTGCGTGGTGAAGTGTTGTTGGTTTTACTGTTTGTGCGAATGACACTGATTAATAATAATATTTGTACTTATAGTCAAATTTGTTTCTGAATGTGAGACAACCATAATAGTTTGATAAGATGCTCGTCTCTGTAATGCGCATTCACAATCCATGTTACTTTCATGTCAGAATTCATATTATAGTAGCTCAATCGGTACGAGTCGCGCTCGCCCGTAAGTACTGTAAGACAAATAATGAAATACTCCCCCTCCCGTATCCTCTAACTCAGCACTGGTCGCGGTACTTACCTCTCTCGTTCTGAGGAAAGCGGCAAACTGTACATAGCTCACAGGCCAAATTCAAAAAGTCAGTTAAACTTACTGTCCCTGTAAGACTTTTTGTTTCTTACTGAGCGTGAGAACCACACTATTAAGAAGCTCCTAACGTTAGTTTACGTTGGTGAATTCATTTACTATTTATTAGATGCTTATTATCATATGATACTGCTAAGAATCACTGGCCGACAGATTAGCTGATTCGAGCCGCCTGCGGACCGCGAAACCAATCTGACGACCACTGCTTTAAACAGATTGGTAACGAAGAAATCCTACTGGTGTGAAGAATTTCTGCGGTAGCTGATATCTTGCATTCATAGAGGTTATGAATAACGGGGTAAGGGTATTAGGAGATCGCTGGATTTCATTAACATGAAGAGGTTTCGCAATCAGATGGTGCAGTTAATACAACAGTTAGACTGAGACGGTGACTGATTTTACATTGGCGTCATGAAAGGGGCGGAACCTTCTTTGCAGGAAACACAGACAGCTATTTTTTTTAAGTCATCATAAATTGACTGTGTTGCCGCTGCCCTTCATTTACTTTCCTTGTAATAATTGCTTCATCTCTACGTTACTGCTCCATCCACCATCCCAACTATTAGTTTAATCTCTTCTTACTCTTTATTATTTTCCGTTATAATGCTTCTACCATCGCTTATTGTCTCTAGTAATGCTCCTACCAGTCCCAAGCTGACTGTCCCCAGATGTACTAGAAAATTTTTCCCCAATGTATCCTCATTGTATGTATGTGTTCCAGGGAATTCTTTTTTCAACAATTATTTTTTGTTATTTCATAATTTCGTACTTTATCTGACCATTTAACTTTTGGTATTCTTCGACATTACGACAATTCAAACTCTTACAGTCTCTACGGCTCTTGGCATCCAATGGTCCACGTCTCACTCCCCATCAGCACTCTATTCCAGGCACACGGTTCTCTATCCTCACTTTCATATCACCTTTCACTGGTAGATATACAGGGTGAGTCACGAGGTTTTCTTTCGGTTTCTGAAGGATATTTCTTAGGTCATAAATAAAGTAACGGAATCAGATCCATGATTAAAGAGCTACAGTAATTGAAAAACTCAGGAAAATGGCATAAAAAATTTTATTGTAGGATTTCACTACCAAAAATGCACATAATAATTAATTTAAACCATTTTGGGGGAGTCTCATGCATTCAGAGTGGATTTAAAGCAAGCGTTCAAAATTTCCTCACTGCATTTGAAGGCAAACATTCCTACGGAGTGAACCGTGCTGGTAGCATTTCGTAATTTCACATCCTCGTTCCTTATTGACGCTGCAGCATCGAAAATGCATTGTATCAGTTCTTCTCATGTTCCCACCTTAACTTCGTACACGATGTCTTTCATCCACCCCCAGATGCAGTAATTTAGGGGTGTTAAATCTGGGGATCTGGCAGACCAGTTGATAGGGCCCCCGCGACTTTTTCATCGATGTGGGATTTGCTGATTAAGATAAGCTGTTACCACATGGTGGAAATGTGCAGGTGCCCCGTCATGTTGGACTTGCATGTGGCGTCTTAGTTCTAGAGGATTGTCTTCAAGGAGCTGCGGTAATTCTTCTCGTATAAACTTATCATACATCTGACCACTTAAATTTCCCGGGAGAACGAACTGTCCCAGTAAATGATCACACACAACACCACACCAGACACTGACACTGAGTCTGCGTTGAAACTGAGATACTACAGTGGCATGGGGATTTTCGTCTGCCCACAAAAGCATGTTGTTGATGCCATCTCTTATAAAGATTGCCTCATCAATGAACATTACGAAGCGTTAGTGCTGCCGATTTCCATTTAACCAATTACAAAAGTGCAAACGGTTGGCACAATTATGTGGCTCTAAATGGTGAACTTCGTGCACATGAGAAGTATACAGTCCATTTTCATGAAGAATCCTACACACCTAAGATTGTGAAACGTTCAGCCGGGTAGTTAGGCGTCTTGTACTTGAACGAGGACTGCGCTCTACTGAATTAAGAATGTCTTCCTGTCCTTGAACGTCACGATGTCTGGGAAGAGTACCAGTTTCTAGCAATGTTCGATATGTTCCACTAAATGTTTTGGCACTCGGAATCCTACGATTAGCATACCGACGGTGATATTCGGCAACAGGAGCTTTCGCGTTATCATTACACAAGCCCAGAATATACACCATCTCTCCATACTCCTGCTATGAAAACTTTAACGGCATCGCAAAGTGCACTGTACACAGGAGACAATAACAGTAAATAGTGACTGCAGTATCAGCAAAGTGTTTGTTATGCAAACGTACCACTCGAAGCACTTGTCTACCTAAGAGTGATCGTGTGTCCTGTGAACACAGGTGTAGTGCTCCATACAACGTGTCAAGTTTCGGAACTATGTTGTAGCTCCTTAATTATGGATATGATCACATTATCATATTTACATTTTCTGTACCAAATAACCTAAGGAATAACCACCAGCAAAGGGGGGAAACCCTCGTGACTCATACTCTGTGTTTCTACCTTTGCCAATTTTCCTTTGATATCTATAGCTACATACCTAATTTGCTAACCACCATATGGTGCGTGGCGGAAGGTACTTCGTACCACTGCTAGTCATTCACTTTCTTGTTCTATTCGCAAGTGGAGCGAGATCGTATATAAGTATCGGTAAGAGAACTAATTTTTCTTGCCTTGTCATCAAATACGCTGGTGGCCGTAGAACCTTTCTGCAGTCAGACACAAATGCCGATACTCTATATATTTTTCCAGTAGTGTCTCGTGAAAATAATGTCGTCTTAGCTACAAGAATTCCCATTCAAATTCCTGAAGCATCCTCGTGATTCTAGTTTGTTAATCGAACTTACCAGTAACAAACCTAGCAGTTTGTCTATGAATCGCTTTGATGTCTGCCTTTAATCTGATTTGTCTGGGATTGCACTCGAGAAATACTCAGATGGGTCGCACCAGTATTCTATATGCAGTCTCCTTTACAGATGATCTATACTTTCATAGAATTCTCCCAGTAAACCGAAGTCGACTACGGATGTCAACGTCAGAAGTACCGGAAGGAAATATTGCAAGCCAATTATTGTTCACATTGTATATAAATGATCATGCTGATAACATCGGAATCCGTTTGATGTTGTTCGCAGATGATCCTCTCCTTTCCAGAGAAAGTTGCAAAGTCAGAAAACTATTGCGAAATGCCGAAAGACCCGAACAAGATCGACACATTGGCGGATTGGCAGCTGGCCGCAGCGTAAATAAATGAACTGTGTTTCACGCTGGTACGTGGCAGTTTATTCCCAAACTATGCAGTAAGCTGTTTTGTAACTTAATATGCAGATCCAGGTAGTAAGTCAAGTCAGGTCTCTAACTCTGCATGAGGACTACAAGCAATAATAACTACTGTCAATTATCTCTTTTCTAATTCCTTTTATATGTCTTTTCCTCGTGGTACAATGAGGGAGCGTAAATAAATGAATTGTGTTTCACGCTGGTACGTGGCAGTTTATTCCCAAACTATGCAGTAAGCTGTTTGTAACTTAATATGCAGATCTAGGTAGTAAGTCAAGTCAGGTCTCTAACTCTGCATGAGGACTACAAGCAATAATAACTACTGTCAATTATCTCTTTTCTAATTCCTTTTATATGTCTTTTTCTCGTGGTACAATGAGGGACACTTGTATTTACGGCAGCACTGGCGCTTTTATCTGGTTGGCGAAAGGGATGATTTACTTTGAGTAATTGAACTAGTTCTAATAGTTTATGTTTTATTTTTTGTGAAATCTAGTCCTGAGCAGGAAGCGTGCAATGCAGAGCAGACTGTTAGCCTAGATGATCAGGGGCATGGAGTGAGGATGGCCAGTGTGCCAAAAGCTTCACTGTGGGAGAAGTTAGTGCAATACATTTTAGCAGAAATACAAATCTGAAAGACAGGAGAGAATATGAGCCTATAAAGAAGAGGAACAGCCATTAAGTACAGACAAGGCCAGCTGGCATTTTCATTCAAATTCTAGTAAGCGGTTCTCTGGTTGGCATACAGTAATTACTTTGGTAATGGGGGAGTTGCTGCACGTGTCTACATGGACATCTTCTGATTGGTCGTGACTGAAAATGTGTCATGCGCTCAGGGATATATTCTGTATTCTTCGCCGTACCAAAAGATAACTAGACCTCGTTAGTTAACCACAACAGAATCTGCAAGAGTAGAATATTGTTAAGCATGTTTATGAAATTATTATCAGTCTTGACTAACCTCACCTTTTCAGTCTTTGCTGTACCGTCCAAAAATTTTCCATCTTATTTCGAAAAATGGATGTGTTGCGGCTGTGTAGAGGATGTGAACTCAGGCAGTTTTCCCATGCCATCTCCAGTGACGGCACCATCCACTGCCCACGACTAGGTACCTTGTTGCTTCTACGCCTCGAGGAAACGGATGTGTAGGTCTGTAGGTCCATTCTCCGCATTTCTGAGCCGCCAAGAAGGCAGGAGGCTATCCGTTTGTTTGTAACGAGCTGACCTCTAAGTCCCCTGCTCATGTGTCTCTGAGGCGTAGCGCCGTATAACGATCCTGCCTTGGAGGCGGTTAAGTCGGAGACGTGTCTCAGAGCTGGATAGTGACAGATGGTGACGCGAGACTGGACGCGCACTTAGTTTATGTATCAGCCGATAGAGGACAAAATAGGGGGACTATGGTTTTAATTTCGATTGTGCCCACCAGAGTGCACTAAAGCAATAGTGTGTTTTTCATATACTATTTTTAGGATTTTCATATTTTATTTATTTATTTATTTATTTATTGTTCCGTGGGACCAAATAAAGGAGAAGTCTCCATGGTCATGGAAGAAGTCAATACACGAAATTATAACACAGTATTATAAACAGATAAAATGAAATATAAAAAACATATTCAGATGACAAGTAGGTTTAAATAAAGAAAATCAGCAATGTAGCACTGGAATTTGCTTAATTTTTTAGATCTTCCAGGAGCTCCTTGACAGAATAGAAGAGGTGAGCCACGAGGAAACTCTTCAGTTTAGACTTAAAAGAGTTTGGGCTTCCGCTAAGATTTTTGAGTTCTTGTGGTAGCTTATTGAAAATGGATGCAGCAGAATACTACACTCCTTTTCGCACAAGAGTCAAGGAAGTGCATTCCACATGCAGATTGGATTTCTGTCTAGTATTAACTGAGTAAAAGCTGCCAACTCTTGGGAATAGGATAATATTTCAAACAACTACATTAAATAAAATATATACTGTGAGGGCAATATCAGAATTCCCAGACTATTGAATAGGGGTCGACAAGACGTTCTCGAACTTACACCACACATAGCTCGAACAGCCCGTTTTTGAGCCACAAATACCCTTTTTGAATCAGAAGAATTACCCCAAAAAAATACCATACCACATAACCGTATGAAAATATACGAAGTAGACTACTTTTCGTGTTGAAGTGTCACTTATTTCAGATACTGTTCTAATGATAAATAAAGCAGCATTTAGTTTCTGAACAAGATCCTGGACATGGGGTTTCTACAACGGCTTACTATCTATCTGAACGTCTAGGAACTTGAACTGTTCCGTCTAGCTTATAATATGCCCATTCTGTCTGATCAAAATATCAGTTCTTGTTGAATTTGGAGTTAGAAATTGTAAAAACTGAGTTTTACTGTGATTTAGCATCAAATTATTTTCTACAAGCCACGAACTTATTTTATGAACTACATTATTTGATACTGTTTCAATATTACACACAAGATCCTTCACTACCAAGCTGGTGTCATCAGCAAACAGAAATATTTTTGAACCACCTGTAATACTAGAAGGCATATCATTTATATAAATATGAAACAGCAGTGGCCCCAGCACCAACCTTTGGGGGACGCCCCACGTCACAGTGCCCCATTGGGACTGAACATCACTACCACTCTCAATATTGCGGAGAATTACCTTCTGCTTTTTGTTCTTAAAGTAAGAGGCAAACCAGTTGTAAGCTACTCCCCTTACTCCATAATGGTCCAACTTCTGATGTAATATTTTGTGGTCAACACAGTCAAAAGCCTTAGTTAAATCAAAGCAACCTCCTAGCGTTCGCAACCTTTTATTTAATCCGTCCAAAACCTCACAGAGAAAAGAGAATATAGCATTTTCAGTTGTTAAACCATTTCTAAAACCAAACTGAACATTTGACAGCAAATTATGTGAATTTAAGTGCTCTAGTAACCTTATATATACAACCTTCTCGATAAGTTAAGCAAACACCGATGGTATAGAAATAGGTCTATAATTGTCAATATTATTCCTGTCTCCCTTTTTATAAAGTGGCTTCACTACCGAGTACTTTAATCGGTCAGGAAAACGAACACTTCTAAAGCAAAAGTTACAGATATGGCTAGGTACTGGGCTAACATACATAGAACAATACTTCAGTATTCTGCTAGATACCCCATCATATCCATGAAAGTTCTTGGTCTTTGGTGATTTAATTATTAACTCAATCTCCCTCTTGTCAGTATCATGGAGGAGCATTTCAGGTAACAGTCTCGGAACACTTTTTTCTAAGAGCGCTGTTGGGAATAGGATTCATTGAGTTCAAAAAATGGGTCAAATGGCTCTGAGCGCTATGGGACTTAACTGCTGTGGTCATCAGTCCCCTAGAACTTAGAACTACTTAAACCTAAGTAACCTAAAGTACATCACACAACACCCAGCCATCACGAGGCAGAGAAAATCCCTGACCCCGCCGGGAACCGAACCCGGGAACCCGGGCGTGGGAAGCGAGAACGCTACCACACGACCACGAGACGCGGGCATCTATTTAGTTCACCTGCTATATTCAGAAAGTGATTATTAAGTACTGTACATCTATGCGACTTATCAGTAACACGGACATTCCCACTACGCACTGATTCTATATCCTCGACCTGTCTCTGCAGACCAGCCACTTCCTTTACAACTGACCATATGGTTTTAATTTTATCCTGAGACTTAGCTATTCTATCTGCATTACACATACTTTTTGCCTTCCTAATAACATTTTAAGCACCTTACAATACTGTTTGTAATGGGCTGCTGCTTTTAGATTCTGACTGTTTCTAACGTATTGATATAATTGACACTTTGTTCTACAAGATATTCTTATCCCTCTAGTCAGCCACCAAGGCTGCCTGTTTGTGCTAGTACCCTGTTTTGAACGTTCTAAGTGTTATTATTTCTTTTTGTGTATCTAAAATGTTATAAATGTGTTTTAGCAGTATGAGTGATGCGTGAGTGTGGTTTAAGGTTAATATGGAGATAATTATTTAATGAGTTACGTTGTAGGATATAGAGTGGGAATATTTCGAAGAAGTGTGGATATGGAATAGATTTGTAAAGTTTATGGTAAAGGGAAAGTTAATTAGGGGATAAATTACAAAGTAAATAACTTTATGCATAAATATAACTTAAGCATATTAGATGATTACGTCGGTAAAAAGTGCAGTCGTTAGGTTTACTATTTTGCGATTGGTTATTGATGAAAAACGCGGACTGACGCAGGAGAATGTTGTTTTGCTATTGGCTGTTGAGTAAACTGACCAATGGTAATGCAGTATTCCTCGCTCGTCTTTCTTTGCTGATAGAGAAGACTTAGAGTATTTTAGAGAAGAGTCGAAGCCTAGCCATGAAAGAGATCGGACGTGTGCAGTAATAGTTCCGATGGAAATGATAAGTTGCCGGATCTAGCAGTGTTTTATACATCAAAAGTGTTGAAAAGTGACTGCATAATTATTCCGATGTGTGTGTAGAAATTTCAGAATTTTTAAGTGAATTTTGTGACAAGAAAAAACATAAATTTCGTGTGGCGTATTGAGCAGGTCGGTGGCTAAAAACTGTGACTGCATTTGGTACCGAGAGTATTAATATTTGGCGAGCATTATCAATCAAAAACAATCAGTATTTTCGTAGCTATTACGTTTACGGGAAATGCAACACCATAAACTTGCTAACGTGAGTGAAAGGGATTGTGAGTGACTGTGTTAAGACTAGCACAGGTTTGGCAGTGATACTCGTTCACCTAAGTTTCAGAATATATTAACTGAGGACAAAATTTTCCAAACTTTCATTTCGTGTTTCTCCAGAAACGTTGATTAGTCACTTAAATTGCAGCCTGGTTCTCGTTGAAGTACAGTAGGTTTCACTCGGCTTTCCTACTGATGATCTGCTGAGACAATGTTCACAGGTACGTGCAGGTTCGTCGTAAAGGGACGGGAAGAACCGTGCCGCCGCATCTCGGATCCTCGGGAACTCGATGGACTCTCTTAGCTGACACTCTTTAAATGGGACCGAATCACAGAACTTGCAAACCTCACCTGTTGGTCGTCTATGGCTTTGGGGAAAGTTTCACGATAACAATATACTAGCAACTTGCTTAGTACTACCCTTTTCCGGAATTAATTACCGTTTTGGTATAACTAATAGACTTTAAGCACTTAGTTCCGTCTACATATTATTTTATACAGGACAGTATAGACTAGAAATCAGTATTTCTACATGGATTCATTTAGCAGTTGTATGAGTTTATAGCTAGATCAAAATAGGGTCGTCTGTCCAAATCGGAAAAATAATTTTGAAAGAAGTGATAATAATATTAGACTTGAGAGATTTACTAGCTAAGATTTTAGCCTTGTAGCATTCATTTCATGTAAAGACAGATTCGCAAAATCATTCACAACCAACAACTTGCGTGCAGGTCTCTACAGTGAGGTATTAAGGACTAGCAACTCTCTCCCTCAGAAACCTTTGCTAACTGAACAGCCTAGCTTTGAAAGAATGGTTGTCTTAGGATATTTTGTCGAGCAGTAAGTAAAGGCACTATGTGAACTGTCTCAACACAATAACACGTGATACCAGTTGTGTGGAACATTCTTGAAGCAGAAATAATTCGATTTACCAAATTCAACATCTGTATAAATGAAGAAACAGGTGCTAGCTATTTTAAGAATAGGGAACTAACTGTTTTCTTCAAAAAGTAAAGTTTCGGATATAATATGCTATCTAAGAAAAGCAGTCTTTTTTATAGATTCAACTTTGCTGACACACAGATAACTTTAGGGACTAAGAAAAGAGTTGTAGGACAGGTTAGGTGACTAAGGTTAGCAACTTTGTTGCAACAAGCGATGGTAAAATCCCATAAATATATTAGAAGACAGTAAAGAAGATACTGAGTCACTTACTTCTTTAGGTCTAAAGAAGCAGCACGTTGCCTGTAGGCGCAGACAGGTTGAGCAGCGATGGGAATGGAGACTATGTATACAACCTACTGTAATACAATTCAGTTTTCCACTTCCATACGCCACAGAGCATCGTGCACACATTCGATACTGCATTAGGCTAGTTAAAAGTCCACCGGAGGCTCATTTCCAGCAAATTTGCAATAATTTACGTTCTCTTTCACTTCACGGTGTTGACACTCTAAAGACTGACTTACTAATGCGCCGTTCTTGTCTCTGCGCATTCACTAGGCGCCGACACGGCTTTTACATCGGAGCCCTAACCGCATTTTATTCCCAGATGGACTTCCGTTGAGTTATTCACAATAAATTTCTGCCTATCGTCCTCAATTCGCGAGTCATTAAGAGAATCAACAGTTTTTCGTACATAAACCACAAGTAAAAATATTCATAATCACTACAAATAATAACTATACATTTGAACGGAAAATAGCAAAACAACAATAGTTACGTTAACGGTACAAAGTGCTGGTGTTACAGGATGAACTGGAACCCTTTTTATTTCATAGCGTCGGATTGCGAAATACTACATTACTTGCTGGAAAAACAGGTTACAGTATGACTCATTGGAAAAATATAAAGGAAATAAAAGATATCCACAAAGGAAGGGGCTTATAAAGCACTCGTTAGAACCGGTATGTGACTCAATCAGATTGGGTTGATAAATGAGACAGAAAAGATTCAACGAAAACAGGCACATTTCATAACGGGTTCTCTTAGTAAGCATGGAAGCATTACAGAAATGGTCCATAAACTGCCTGGCATTAAAAGAGCACGATACTAAAGTGCGGATTCATATACCGGACAGGCGCACCGCATTCAGTTCGCTTAAATAATCAGAAATGATACGAAAACGTAGACATAGTGCGTTAAAGTCAGCAATAAATTTAAAAATGATGTACAGATAATTTGGACGTCTAATATAGCAAAAAAAAAAAATTGTGGTAATTTTACGAAAGCGAGTATTGTTTCGTATCGCCGGCAATCAGTTATAGGCCAAGTATTATACAGGGTGATTCAAAAAGAATACCACAACTTTAAAAATGAGTGTTTAATGAAAGAAACATAATATAACCTTCTGTTATACATCATTACAAAGAATATTTAAAAATGTTTTTTTGCACTCAAAAACAAGTTCAGAGATGTTAAATATGGCCCCCTCCAGACACTTGAGCAATATCAACCCGATACTCCAACTCGTTCCACACCCTCTGTAGCATATCAGGCGTAACAGTTTGGCTAGCTGCTGTTATTTCTCGTTTCAAATCATCAATGGTGGCTGGGAGAGATGGCCGAAACACCATATCCTTAACATACCCCCATAAGAAAAAATCGCAGGGGGTAAGATCAGGGCTTCTTGGAGGCCAGTGATGAAGTGCTCTGTCGCGGGCTGCCTGGCGGCCGATCCATCGCCTCGGGTAGTTGACGTTCAGGTAGTTATGGACAGATAAGTGCCAATGTGGTGGCGCTCCATCCTGCTGAAATATGAATTGTTGTGCTTCTTGTTCGAGCTGAGGGAACAGCCAATTCTCTAACATCTCCAGATACTGTAGTCCAGTTACAGTAGCACCTTCGAAGAAAAAGGGACCAAAAGTTTATTGGCTGAAATGGCACAGAAAACGTTCACCTTAGGCGAGTCACGTTCATACTGAGTTGTTTCCCTCGGATTCTCAGTGCCCCATATACAGACATTGTGACGGTTGACTTTCCCGTTAGTGTGGAAAGTTGCTTCATCACTAAACACAATCTTTGAAACGAAAGATTCATCTGTTTCCATTTGAGCAAGGATAAAATCACAGAAATCGATTGTTTTAATCTTATCAGCTGCAGACAGTGCTTGAACCAATTTCAGACGATAAGGTTTCATAACTAACCTTTTTTGTATGACTCTCCGTACGGTTGATTGTGGAATTTGCAGCTCTCTGCTAGCTCTGCGAGTCGATTTTCCTGGGCTGCGAACAAATGCTTGCTGTATGCGTGCTACATTTTCATCACTCGTTCTCGGCCGTCCAGAACTTTTCCCTTTGCACAAACACCCATTCTGTGTAAACTGTTTATACCAACGTTTAATACACCACTTATCAGAAGGTTTAACATCATACTTCGTTCGAAATGCACGCTGAACAACTGTCGTCGATTCACTTCTGCCGTACTCAATAACAAAAAAAGCTTTCTGTTGAGCGGTCGCCATCTTAGCATCAGCTGACGCTGACGCCTAGTCAACAGCGCCTCAAGCGACCAAATGTACAACTAAATGAAACTTTATAGCTCCCTTAATTCGCCGACAGATAGTGCTTAGCTCTGCCTTTTGTCGTTGCTGAGTTTTAAATTCCTAAAGTAGTAGTATTCTTTTTGAATCACCCTGTATTTTGTAATAGGGGATACGTAGCAGGTTCTGCTTGAGCATTAGGCTTATTGTGTGTGTGTGTGAGGGTGGGTGGGTGGGTGGGTGGGTGTGGGTGTATGTGTGTGTGTGTGTTCCGACATGTGCAAAGGAAATGACTATCTCCAGTCATAAGGAAGGTCTGCGTTTGACATGGAATACTGTGACAACAAAGGGAAGGGTATGTCAAGTCATAAGATTGGTACAGATATTTCGATTTGCACAGCCTCAGCCGTCAGCAAGGTTTATTTCCGATACTTCGCTCATTGTCGAATGTTGTCATATGGAGACCGAACTCGTATTATTTAATTGTAAATACAGTGATAAAATAAATATTTGGTCGGCTTCCTAGGACGATGATTCTGCTTATGCGTGCTTGGCGTGCAGCGCCATGAGCTGTGACGGGAATGACACACGTCTCCAGCTTACGGCAGGACCTGTCCGAAAAGAGAGGCCCGTTGCGTGCACGAATGTAGCTGACTTAGCCGTGTCGTTCTCTCTACGGCCGAATAGCCTACGAATACTTAGTATTTGTTGGACATCTTTCGTGATCGCGTGGAATTTGGAGAAGATTCAATATGAATGTCTGTTTGGGCTGGACCATTATTCCCTCCCATGTAAATTGTCCGATTAGCTGCATCTGCACATTTCGTGTCTTTATTTACTTGAGGGAGCATCTATTTGGGTGGAGATCACATCCTCTGGTTCTCTAAACATGAGAAACAGCTTAATTGACTTGGCTTGAGCATTTGGCTTACAGTGTGTGTGTGTGTGTGTGTGTGTGTGTGTGTGTGTGTGTGTGTGTGTGTGTGTGTGTGTGTGTATGGGAAGGTGAGTGTGTGGGTGGTTGGGTGATAGGGATGATTCGGAATCTGTAACCTCACGACATAGGTAGTCACGAGTGGAAATATCAGTTTCCTCTCATTTTTTTATCAGATTTCATGTAAAGGTCATCATAGATGGGTTGAGTTTTTAGTTACTCAGTGGTTTTACAGCTCGCTCCACCTCTCAAAAGTTTCGAGTTTATAGAGAAATAATTTCCAGTCTGTATCTCTGGGATGATGTTGCACTCACTATACTGTTATGCAAGTGATATTGCTATGTGCTTGATATCGAGAAGTATCGCGTAATTGGTATAATATTCTGACAAACCACTTGAAAATACATGTGTTCTTGTAATCCCAGAGTCTGGGGATTTTTGTAGAAAGCAAGCAAGCAAGCAGGTCGGGACCTGTGCCAAGGGGAGCCGACCAAACCTTTGTACAACAGTTTTCGCGGTATACGTGCGAGTGTCTCACTAAAATGGTATGATATTCTGATAAACCATGTGAAATTACATGTGTTATTTTAATCTCAGAGTCTGGAGATGGGTGAAAAAAGCAAGCAAGCAGCTCAGGGACAGGAACAGTAATGCGTTTCTGCCTAGGGGAGCCGACCCCAACTTTGTACAACAGTTCTGAGAGTGACTTTGGTCCACTGAGGGAGCTCTGGTCACGCCTTCAGAGTGAATGACTCCCCGACCTCATGGGAAATGTCTAGTGTAGCGAGGAGTATACATATGGTGCACATGTTTATGCTGTCTATCATTGTGTTATATGTATGAGTGACTGGCGATTGATATCCATATGCATGATGCAAAAGAGGCGATTTTGTATGACACAGGATACGAATTATGTGTTTACTACATCGGCATGGTAAGTGGTGATAATATGCTCAGGTTGGGGATCGGTTTCACGCTCTAGTATTCAAGCTTCAGTTCTCAGTGGCAGAGCAGCGTAATTGAGCAAGTGTCTCCCCAAATGTGACGATTTGTAGGACACTTTTGCAAAGTTTAACTGTCGTTGCCATATAGCGATATGTACGAAATAGTTTTGCTACTGAAAGTCTCAGCTGCAGAAAAAAGGAAAAGGCAGATAGTGGTTCCACACTGGCAGCATCAGTAATTTGGCGGGTAAATTCAGTATGATCCGATCAGTATGCTCCGCTCACTCACAAGACATTCTTTGTGCTGGGACGTAGGAGCCTCTACATTGCAGTGAGAGCAATTGCATTTCTGAGATGTACATTGAAAGTAGAACATCACGATTTAAAGACAGGGTGAAAAAGGCAAGTAAGCAGTCCGGGAACAGGAACAGTAATGCGTTTGTGCCTAAGGGAGCCGACCCGAACTTTATACAAAACTTCTGAGAGTGACTTTGGTCTGCTGAGGGCACTCTGGTCACGCCTTCGGAGTGAATGACCGCCCGACCGACGTATTGGACAGGGTGCCATGTTACGACCATCTGGAGGAATGCATTCTGCGTTATTCTTTGATACTTTCGTGTACAGGTTCTGTTAAGACAAAAATTTCCATGCGCACAGGCTGTGACATAATGAAAGCTCTTACAAAACTGACCATTATCTGCTTCTGCAGCACTTTAGCAATTCGGCTTGGCTCTTATTTACATAGCCATGTGATGTCAGTATAACAATGAGAACCTCTTAGATGGTGAGACACCACGCGAACATTTCTCGGTGATGCGTCAGTCACCCTGGGGAGGTAAACGTGTACGAAGCGAGATGCAGCTGGCATGTCCCATCAGGATCGCTAGGAAAATGCACCCTGTGCTATTCTTGGAAGCATGGGAACAGATTTCTAAAGTGCACCCTGTGACGTCAGTATCCACAGGTAGAGAGGTATCCTGCCAGCAACAGTAAACAGGCATGTGTGGCCCAGAGGCGTCTTGCATATGGGACCGGCATGAGTGCATCGCCTGGCAAGTGCGCCTTAGAGTTCTGTGGGGGGGCGGGGGGGGGGGGGGGGCAATTGGATGATACATAGCGGTTGACGATAGTTTTTTTATGTGCAATGAGCGTACACTGTATTATTCTCGGCTGTTTATGCACTGTGAGCAAGTTTTCATAGTGTTACACATGCATTCTCTTTTGACAACTTATGAGGTTTTTTATGTCTGTTGCATTGTTTTGTGAACAGGTGTACAGGCTGTACAATGCATGATTATGACAGTTGACGAATAGCAAGCGTGTTAGCAGAGCCTTTTACATGCATTCTTTTTACAATTTACGAGTTGTTTGCATCTCTGCACATCAGTGTACTGTATTATTTCGGTGATTTACGAGTAATCTACAGGTCTGGAGACTATTTACTGCACCCTCAAGCACGCCAGGGTGAGTATTTTGTGTGAGTGTAATAAATAAATTATGTGAAATCCTGGCAGATTAAAACTGTGTGCCATACCGAGACTCGAACTCGGGACCTTTGCCTTTCGAGGGCAAGTGATCTACCGATTGAGCTACCCAAGCACGACTCACGCCCCATCCTCACAATTTTACTTCTGCAGTACCTTGTCTCCTACCTTCCAAACTTTACAGAAGCTCTCCTGCGAACCTTGCACAACTAGCACTCCTGAAAGAAAGGATATGGCGGAGACATTGCTTAGCCACAGCTTGGGGGA
This sequence comes from Schistocerca gregaria, assembly GCF_023897955.1. NCBI lineage: Eukaryota > Metazoa > Arthropoda > Insecta > Orthoptera > Acrididae > Schistocerca > Schistocerca gregaria. The sequence goes on from NC_064922.1 coordinate 827,058,700, forward strand.
TGTTTCCAGAATGATATTTTCACTCTGCAGCGGAGTGCGCGCTGATATGAAACTTCCTGGCAGATTAAAACTGTGTGCCGGATCGAGACTCGTACTCGGGACCTTTGCCTCTCGCGGGCAAGTGCTCTACAGACTGAGCTACCCCAGTCGTGCTTGGGTAGATCAGTCATACTGCATGCAAAATAAAGACTTGCATCCATTCTATCAGGCAGCCCAGCTTAGGCTGAATCCTTTTCCCTCCAATTCCTAGGAAGAGGTGTCGGTCGGATGACTTAGGTTAATGGAGGTAGCCCAAGTGACCTATTTTCCCGGCATTTTCTTAGTTTAGTAGAGATAGCTGTTGTGTGTTGCATTGTCCTGCCGGAATTTTAACTTCCTGCCATTTTCTGGGAGAGGGGAGGTTGGCAAGGGGGAGGTGTGGGAGGGGGTGTGGGTGTTAGTTTATTGTAGGTAGCCCAAGTCACCTTTGTTCCCCACCAAAATTTGAACTTCCTACAGTTCGTGGGGGAGGTGTAGGGAGGGGAGGGGGTTGAGTTAGTAGAGGTAGCCCAACTGATCTATTTTCCTGCCAAAATTTGAATTTTCTGCCATGGCGTCATTGTGATGTTGCCATATCTATAGCCGCCGTGTTGGATCCGTTATCTTGATTAAATTATGGCAAAAATGGAGAATGAGGCCATATAAACTTTGTTCAACTACTCTAAATTACCAAGCTAGTTTCGTGAAAATTTTTGGATATGTGTTAAAAAAGGCTATAACACCCAACTACACTGTCTGCGAAATTTTAAATGCCACTTAGCAGTATGTCGTTCCATTTATGAATTCCACTGATGTTTCAGTACAAATGCTACCAATACAGAACATTACATGCTCCCTCTGCACACTGTCTTTCGCTAGAATCTTTATTTCGATATCTATAATTGTTTAAGGGAGTTAGGGGAACTGTTGCGCAAGTGTGTTTAGAGACATACAGGGTAGGCCAAATATGTCTGCACCGGATGCAGAACGTGCCTACATTAAGGTTGCCTATTTCAAGGTGCATGAAATATTTTCTTGGCCAGTTTTATTTCTTCCGCCATATTACAGGGCTACTTATGAAATTTCCACTAACGACAGATATATCAAGATAAAGGCATTCCTTTTATCACAGCTGACACAGAAATCGGTTATGTAGGCTAAACTTAATTTTATAATATGATCTCCTACTTCAGTTCAATACGATGATTACAGATAAGACATAACTTATTCAAAAATATAGCTGTCATGGAACAATGTCTTTTCAAGGCAGTGGCTGATCTACATCTACATGTGCATCTGTACTCTGCGCAGATGACACGAGAGAACTTACTCACCTTCTAAAAAACTAAACTTCGCCTGAATAGACCATGAAGGCCCAACGGTACCGACCGGTCACCATGTCATCCTTTGCCCTCAGGCTTCACTAGATGCGGATACGGAAGGACATGTGGTCAGCACACCACTCTCCTGGCCATATGTCAGTTAATGAGACCGGAGCCGCTACTTCTCAATCAAGCAGCTCCTCAATTTGCTTCACAAGAGCTGAGAGCAACCCGCTTACCAATAGCGCTCGGCACACAGGATGGCCACCCATCCAAGTACTAGCCCAGCCCGACAACGCTTGAATTAGGTGTTACCACTGCGGCAAGGCCGCTTGCTTACTCACTTCGTAGTAGTGGTTTATCGTAGTCCGCTGGAGCAACGAAGGACACGTGGCGCTGCAGTCATGGTCTGTGCGGCTGGTCCCGGCGGAGGTTCGAGTCCTCCCTCGGGCATGGGTGTTTGTGTTTGTCCTTAGGATAATTTAGGTTAAGTAGTTGTAAGCTTAGGGACTGATGACCTTATCAGTTAAGTCCCATGACATTTCACAAACATTTTTTGATACGTGGTGACTGCTAAAAACCGCAGGTCAATCCTGTTATAAAGGAGTGAAGGAGTGTCGTAGGACAAATCCACTTAATTATAATCTATGACACTGACGTCTATATGCTGCAGTATTATGGAACATATTTTATGCGGAAGAATTATGACTTTTTGAAAAATGAAACTCTCCTCTAGAAATCAGCGTTGATTCCGGTTATGGGCCATGTTGTTCAGCTCCTAAATGTAAAAGAAAATTTTTAAATTGTAACTCCGTGAAGAATACCTTTACCTATATATGATGTTTGCTTGCAGAACGGGCTGCCATCCACGGAGAATCCGTACGTCTTCAACGGCGACTTCGTGGACCGCGGGAAGAAGGGCCTCGAGGTGCTACTGCTATTGCTGGCCTGTCTGCTCGTGTTCCCCGGCGGAGTCTTCCTTAACAGGGGTAACCATGAGGACCACATCATGAACACGAGGTAGGTGTGGCGTTCCCAGAGCCGGCTGATGTTGTACTGTAATGTCAGAAAGTTGTTTCCACAGCTACGTTTTTGGACTAACGTCCTCGATTTTGTTTTATTACGCCAAATTTGTTTGTCAAGCTTCGCTTTCTACGACTTCTTTGTCGTCATCGTCAGGAGCTAACCATCGCCCTAGTAGGCTACTGGTACTTTCGTGTATACAGGGTGGGCAAATTACATTGATCTGTTAAACGTACGGATGAGGTTGATACAGTAACACAACAGATTAGCAACTCGGAGGAAATTAATGAAATAGCGGGAGAGAGTTGCCAGTGGTCTTCCATTCATGCACGTAAAGCTGCATGTCGGATGACGTGACGGCAGCGTGACAGTAATGCCAAATGAGGCCGCTCACGCAACACGAGACAGTTGAAGAGATAGAAAATACTGTGGTGGTGTTCTTCCTTACTACATGGCTCGCAGACAAGACTTCGATTGCTTCACACTCAGATGAATCAGCAGTGAATTGGAAGAAGATCCAAGTGTGACAACTGTAGCCCAGGAGTTTACTATTGTTCACAACATTCTTTCATGTGCACGAGGAGCACCCCAAAACATAGACACTGCTTCCTGAAGGAGATTACCGACCATGATCAGCAACAGCATTGGATGACCGCTACATTGTAGTACAAACACGATGAGACCCACGCCAAACAGGCAGCTGCAGTTGCAACCGCAGTTAACAGCACTGCAATCTTACGCTCCACAGTGTCGCTGTGACTGCATTGCGGTGGTTCCTTTGCTTACGACTAGTTCGTTGTGTTCCGTTGACACCTGAACAGAGAGTCACCGTTTGCGATGGAGCCAAGGGCAGAGCGACTGGACAAATGAGGAAAAGGATAGTGTGGTCGCCTAAGATGACAGCAAATTCAGTCGGAGTAGTGATTCTGGATGTAACCTCATACCGCAAGACATGGGAACACGTAATGGACGTAGGAACATTGTCGAACATGATCTATTTGGTGGTCCTAGTGTTGTGATATGGAGAGGCATAATGCTGCGTAGGCGTGCTGATCTCCAAAACTCTGAGGTCGGTACACTCATCGGTCAAGGTTATTGTGACATGTGCGTCTTTTCAGGGCTGCATTCGGACCTGACTTCATTTCTGTGGACGACCGCGTCCAAAAGCGCAGGTGCAGTAGAGAATATTTGGCGAATAACCTGGATTCTCCATTCCCCCGACCTAGTCCTACAGAGCACGTCTGATATGAGTTGGGAAGACGTACTGAAGCACGGACACATAGACGAACGGCCATCCAGCAGTTGTCACCTTGCTGGTCCCCTGCCACAAGACTTCCTTAGCAACCTTACGGCAGTGGTTGTCAACCACGCTAGTGGAGAAACGAGGTGCCCTACCACAAGACTTCCTCACCAACTTTGTGGGCAGCGTGGGAGCACATTACAGAGTGTTCGTTGCCATTATTGGTGATCACACAACTTCTTAAGAAACATATGCAAGGTGGCTTTAATGTAGAAATTGTGTTCGAATAAAAGTGTAATTTCTGTTTGTCTCATAGGGTATTTCTTTCAGCTACATTTTGTTCTGTACTGCGGCAGTTATTTCTAGGTATGGCCCAAGATTAATCGAGTAGCTACTTAGTAGTAACACAGCACGCGAAAGTTACTTTTATCCTTTACTTTTGCACACAATTATAAATCTGGGCACTCCAGATTACATCTTTCACACCTGGAGTGGTTGACGAATGTTGGTGTGACTATGAAAAGGTGCGAGAAATATGTTTCGAGTCAGTTTCATTTTGCGCAACTGGTAGTTGGACGAATTGTGTCATAGAGTTACACCGAAGAGCCAAAGAAACCGGTACACCAGCCTAGTATCGTGCAGGGTCCTCTCGAGAACGCATAAATGCCGCAGCATGACTTGGCATGGACGTGACTAATGTCGAGTGCTTGGGGGGGGGGGGGGGGGGGGGATAGATACGGTGAATCCTGCAGGGCTGGCCACGATTCCGTAAGAGTACGAGGGGGTGGAGATCTCTTCTGAACAGCACGATGCAAAGCGTCCCAGATATCTTCAATAATGTTAATGTCTGGGGAGTTTGGTGCCCAGTGGATGTTTTTAAACTCATAAGAGTGGTCCTGGAGCCACTCTGTAGCAATCATGAACTTGTGTGGTGTCGCATTGTCCTGCTGGAATTGCACAAGTCCGGGTCCGTCGGAATGCACAATGGACGTGAATGGATGCAGCTCTTCTGACAGGATGCTTACGTGCTTTCAGAATCGTATCTAGCCGTATCAGGAGTCCCATATCACTCCAACTGCACACGACCATTACAGGGCCATGGATTCAGAAGGTACACGTCCATCGGCTCGATTCAATTTGGAACGAGACTCGTCGGACGAAGCAACATGTTTCCTGTCATCAACAGTTGAATGTCAGTGTTAACGGGCTCAGGCGAAGCGCAAAGCTTTGTTTCATGCCATCATCAAGGGTACACGAGTTGGCCTTCGGTTCCGGAGTCCGTAACAATGATGTTTCGTTGAATGTTTCGCACACTGACACTTTTTGATGGCCCAGCATTGAAATCTGCAGCAATTTACGGAAGGATTATAGTTTTGTCACGTTGAACGATTCCCTTCAGCCGTTGTTGGTCCCGTTCTTGCAGGATCTTTTTCCGGCAGCAGCGATGTCGGTGATTTGGTGATTTACCGGAGTCCTGATATTCACGGTACACTCATGCAATGGTCGTGTGGGAAAATTCCCACTTCATCGCCACCTCAGAGATGGTGTGTCCCATCGTTCGTTCGCCGACTATAACACCACTTTGAAAGTCACTTAAATCTTGATAAGCTGCCATTGTAGCAGCAGTAACCGACGTAACAACTGCGCCAGACTCTTGTTGTCTTACATGGGCGTTGCAATCCGTATTTTGCCTGTTTACCTATCTCTGTATTTGAATACTAGAGCCTAAACCAATTTCTTTGGCGCTTCAGTGTATAACTGTCTTACAGATATTACATAGGTACCAGAGAATAAACTGATATCATGGGGTAACGCTAGTAGTGACGCTGTGTCCATTGGTTTGTGGGCAGACCACTTCATAACAAAGCAGGGTTTTAGTATCGAGAGCCTCTTCCCCTTAACCGTGAGGTCTATATTACATGCGAAGAACCTGGGTTCAGTGGCGGTATTGCCAGGAATATCTCTAATTGTAATGGCGTGCACTCACTCTTGGGAGGTTAGTTGAGTGGCTCCTTGAATTAGCAGTAGCTGTTCTAAGGTCTTGAAAGCTGACAACGCCTTGGAGGACGGTGTGCTGACCACATGCCCCACCATAACGCATTCAAATGACGCCATGTGTTAGAGCATCACGCAAAGGGCGTTCGGCATCTGGTATCGTAATTACTTCTTTTATTATATATGCGGCACTAGAGTCAAAAAGCCTGCAGTTTGTGGGGCGAGTCAAAGCTCATAAGGGTCTGAAGCGTAGAATCATCCAAATTATGATGGCGTGTTTTACGTCAAGGACACGCTGAATGAGGTCTTCTATAGAGGATGACATTACCTTGTCAACAGGTACACTATTGCAGTAAAGCAGATTTTCTGAACTGCACCGCTTGGAGACGACTGTGTTAGGTGCATGTTTTAAAATAATTTAGTCTCTAGACGCAAAAACGAACACAAGTATTTTAGATTACCATGTTCCACCGTTTCAGACGTCCATCTCCAGATCAACACTCATCATCGGAGGATAGTGCATTGAGACGATGAAAACCACCAACCTGAAAACCTAAATTTGATTCGGTCTGAAAGTAAAACTTCTTTTAAGGCCTGACTCGGCTTTGTACGTCTCGGTGTCGAGTGATTCACAGCAGGATCGCACGTCGCGTGACCTTTTGCAGTGGCGTCGGACGCCTAATTGGCAACGTTCCACCGCGCCCGACTCTCATTACGTTTATGGACGCATGGGTGCCGGTGCGAGCGGTCGCAATATGACCACCACTAGCGTGATGTAGAGCGGACTTTCACGCTGTTCGGAATTACCCACTTCACTGAATGTGTGGTATTACGCTCTCCTGAAATAACACGAGTAAATTTCAAACCTCTTTCAGTTTGCCTACCAGCTGCGCTATCGTCTATCCAAGACTCTGGAGCTTTGTGTCTCCTAAAAGTGCTAAATCTGGGGCCAATGATTGTCCTAAGCATCACAGAATACATAGACGTTAGGAGCTGTTTTGGCTTCAACAGCAAGCAAGAATACAGTATTTGCACGTTTACATAGAGCTGTACCAATATTAGAAAGCAGTGTTATTTTATTACAATTGCCTTATACACTATATGGTCAAAAGTATCCGGACACCACCAAAATCATACGTTTTTCATATTAGGTGCATTGTGATGCCACGTACTGCCCGGTACTCCATATCAGCGACTTCAGTAGTCATAGACATCGTGAGAGAGCTGAATGGAGCGCTCTGCGGAACTCACTGACATCGAACGTTATACTTAGATGAATATGGTGTCTGTTGTTCCGGGCATGTCCGAAAGAACAGACACCATATCCATATAAGTATATAGTTCTGTCAATGCCGGCCATGACCTTCTTGTTATGTGCGGATGCACACATATTCCCCGAACTCATATGGCACTTGGTAAGAATGTCTTCTACGAGTAATGAGAGTGTTGGGGTGGGACACTACGAATGTAGTGTGTGTACATACAAGGTGAGAATGTGGGTCTCGCGGGAGTCGTGCTCCAGATAGTTCCTGCAGTCGCATTCTTTTCTGTGCCCTCGGTAGCTCAGATGGATAGTGTCTGCCATGTAAGCAGGAGATCCCGGGTTCGAGTCCTGGTCGGGGCACAAATTTTCACATGTCCCCGTTGATATATATCAACGCCCGTCGGCAGTTGATTGTATTAATTTCTAATTTCGACTTCGAACGTGGTCAGATGATTGGATGTCAGTTCAAATGTGTGTGAAATCTTATGAGACTTAACTTCTAAGGTCATCAGTCTCTAAGCTTACACAGTACTTAACCTAAGTTATCCTAAGGACAAACACACACACTCATGCCCGAGGGAGGACTCGAACCTCCGCCGGGAGCAGCCGCACGGGTGTCACTTGTGTCATACGTCTGTACGCGAAATTTCCACACTCCTAAACATCCCTAGGTCCACTGTTCCCGATGTGATAATGAAGCGCAAACGTGAAGGGATATGTACAGCACAAAAGCGTTCAGACCGACCTCGGCTATTGACTGACAGAGACCTCCGACAGTGGAACAGGTTCGTAATGTATAACAGGCAGACGTCTATCCAGACCACCACATACGAATTCCAAACTGTATCAGGATCCACTGTCAGTACTATGACATTTAGGCGGGAGGTAAGAAAATTTGCATTTCACTGTCGAGCGGGTGACCAAAAGCCACGGAACACGCCGGTAAATGCCAAACGACGCCTCGCTTAGTGTAAGGAGCGTAAACATTGGACGATTGAACAGTGGGAAAACGTTGTGTGGAGTGACGAATCACGGTACATACTGTGGCGATCCGACAGCAGGGTGTGAGTATGGCGAATGCCCGATGACTGTCATCTGCCAGCGTGCGTAGTGTCAACAGTAAAATTCGGAGGCGGTGGTGTTACGGTGTGGTCGTGGACTTGCACCCCTTGTTGTTTTGCGTGGCACTATCACAGCACAGGCCTACATTGATATTTTAGCCATCTTCTTGCTTCCCACTGTTGAAGAGCAATACGGGGATGCCGATTGCATCTTTCAACACGATCGAGCACGGCCTGTGGCGTAGTGGTTACACGACAATAACATCTCTGTAATGGACTGGCCTGCGCAGAGTCCTGACCTCAATCCTATGGAACACTTTTGGGACGTTTTGGAACGCCAACTTCGTGCCAGGCCTCACCGACTGACATCGATACCTCTCCTCAGTGCAACACTCCCCGAAAAATCGGCTACCATTCCCCAAGAAACCTCCCAGTAACTGATTGAACGTATGCCTGCGATAGTGGAAGCTCCCATCAAGGCTAAAGATGGGCTAACACCATATTGAATTCCAGCATTACCGATGGAGGTCGCCAGTAACTTGTTAAGTCATTTTCAGCAAGGTGTCCGGATACTTTCGATCACATAGTGTAGCTTTAACGGGGTGTATCATACTTACATTGATTAAGGCACTGCGAATGTTGTAAACGTAAATAATTTTTACATGTGGCTAAGTGCAGCTTATTAACAGACGAGTCTTTATGAAACTGAAAATGTATCAGTAATTTCAAGAATGTTGATTAATTTTTATATAAAAGTATGCTGATCATTAATGCAAGCCTAAGAAGAAGCAGATACATCATATTTTTGAGAGAAACCAGACCGTGTGCAGGATTTCCAACACAAAAGCTAATCCCTTCCCGTCGAAAGTACGACTCCATTGTCGGGTTTGGCTACTACGTCAAGAATACTATTACCAAAATTGAATGTAGAGGGTCCACACGACATCAACTGACGAGGCGATGCAGCAGGTGACCATCAAAGAATATCCAGAACAAGTACGCTTCAAAGTTTCTCCATGAAGCCTCAAAATCTGGAAAGGGAAATGCTAAGTCTCAATCTAAATATACTGTGCGTCGATGAAGTGAAATGAAAATAAGAAAAGGATTTCTGATCAGATGAGTATAGGTAATATCAACAGCAGTAGAAAATGGTATTATGGGAGAGAGGTAGGACAGAGAGTGAATTAGTGTGAACAGTTCTGATATAGGGTTGTTCTCGTCAGAAACGACAACAATAATTCAGATATACATGCTGACGTCGCAAGCAGAAGATGAAGAGATAGAGAAAGTGTGTGAGGTTAATGAACGGGTAGTTCGGCAGGTAAAGGGAGACGGATATGCAGAAATCATGGGGCACTGGAACGCGGTTGTAGAGAAAGGTAAAAAAAGGGTTACAGATGAATATGGGATTGGTAGTAGGAATGAAAGCGGAGAATGAGTTCTGCAATAAATTTCAGCTCGTAAGAGCGAATACAATGTTCAAGAATCTGAAGAGGAGGTGGTACACTTGGTAAAGGCCTGGAGATATGCGAAGATTCTAGTTAGATTACATGCTGGAGAGGCACTGATTCCAAATTCAGATTTTGGATTTTTAGGAGTACCCAGGTTAGACTCCGATCACCATTTATTGATGATCAATAGTAGGTTGATGAGATTATTCTGGAAGCAGCAATGCGCAAAGTAGTGGTATACAGAAGAACCGAGGAATGAAGAGGCACTCTTGAAGATAACTGAGGCCACAGATATTGCGATGAAAAGTAACTCAGTAGGTAGTTCAGCTGTAGAGGTTTGGACATCTCTAAAATGGACAGTCACAGAAGTTAGAAAGAAAAACATAAATACAAGGAACGTAATTCGAAGAAACAATAGGTACGGGAAGAAATACTTCAGCTGATCAACGAATGAAGGAAGTACAAAAATGGTCAGGAATACAGAAATTCATGTCACTTAGGAATAAAATAAACAAAAGGCGCAGGGAAGGCCAGGCGAAACGGCTGCATGAAAAATGTGAAGTAATCGGAAAAGAAATTTACTGTCGGAATGACTGATCCAGCATGTACAAAAGTCAAAACAACCTTTAGTGAAATTGAAAGCTAGGGCGGAGACATTCAGAGAGCAATGAAAATTCCACTGTTAAATGGAAAGGAAAGATCGGTTATCTGGAAAGAGTACGCTGAAGGCCTCTATGAGCGGTAGGACTTATCTGATTAAGTGGTAGAAGAAGTAGTATGAGTCGATAGGGAGGAGACAAGAAATCTAGTATTAGAATCAGAATTTAGAAGAGCTTTGGAAGACTTAAGAACAAATTAGGCATTGAAATTTCTAAAATCATTGGGTAGAGTGGCAACAAAACGACAGTTCACGTTGTTGTGTGGGATGTATGAGACTCGAGACATACCATCTGACTTTCAGAGAAGCGTCATCCTCACAATTCCGAAGACTTTCAAGAGCCGACAGTTCCGAGAATTATCGCACAGTCAGCTGCAGGAATTCATGTATCCAAGTTGCTGACAAGAATAGTACATAGAAGTGTGGAAACGAGAATTGAGGATTTGTTAGAAGACAATCACTTTGGCTTCAGGAAGGATAAAGATACCAGAGAGGCAGTTGTGATGTTGCGGTTAATAATAGAAGCAATAGTCAAGAAAAATCAAGACATGTACACAGTAATTGTGGACCTGGAAAAAAGCGTTCGACAATGTAAAATATTACAAGATGTTGGCAATTGTGGGATAAACAGAGCAAGATGCAGGGAAAGAGTGCTAATATGCAAGAACCAAGGAGGAACAATAGGAATGGGGACCCAGCAGCAAGTTGTCTTGGTCTAATACAGCGATGTAGCCTTCCGTCCATACAGTTCAATCAAGGCATCAATCTATGATGAAAATAAAATAAAGATTCAAGCGTGGAGTTAAAATACAAGGTGAAAAGATATAGAACACCGAGAAACTTAATGTCAGGACTGGTGAGCAGGAAGTAAATGAAGTTAAGGAATTCCGCTACCTATTCAGGAATCACACATGGACCGAGCAAGGAAGACCTCAGAAGCAGACAAGCACCGGCAAAAAGGGTATTCCAGACCGAGGGAAATCTACTGCTGTCAAACATAGGCATTAATCTGAGGCATAAATGTCTGAGAATGTACTTTTGGAGCACAGCATTTTATGGTAGTCAAACATGGCCTGTGAGACAAACGGAACAGGAGGGAGTTGATGCATATGAGATGTGGTGAGACTGAAGAATGTTGAAAGTTAGGTGGATTGATAAAGTAAGGAATGCGGAGGCTCTCTGCAGAGTCGGCGAGGGTAGGAATACATGGGAAACAATAAGCAGGGACAGGACCATAGGGCATCTGTTAACACGTCAGGGAGTAACTTTCATGGTACTAATGTGAATTGTAGAGCTTCATTGTAAGTCTAAAGTGGTCGCAATAAGTAAACTTTACCACACATACAGCTCTTACTTGGTGGAGTCATGCAGTGATTTTCACTAGCACACTTAATGTGTCAATGTACACCTCGTACCAGGAAACTACTACTGCAACTTAAAAAAAGAGTCAACCATAAATACATCCCTATAAAACCAACATCATAAATCACTGGAGAAGGCACCTATAAAATCCTTGTCTTCCAGTTAGATCAGAATTGTTCTCCTGGATATCTTCCTATACCCACAACGATGTTAGTCGCAATGTAGTCGATATTCTCCATACTATACAACCTCTTTATTATGACCAGACTATCAGGATACAGTGGAATGCAGCTGTATCTTCGGCTGCACACTCAGTTCAGTGTTGTATTACCCGAAACAAAACAGGACGCAGTCTATGTTCACTATACAAGCAGGTACACCGAAACAACAGAGAAATGGTAGAGGCATGCATATTAAAATACAGACATACGTTAACATTCAAAATGCGACCCAACGGTCAGCAACGTATATATTAGACAACAAGTGTCTGGCGCACTTGTTAGAATCGGTTACTGCTGCTATAATGGCAGCATATCAAGAATTAAGTGAGTTTGCACTTGGTGTTATAGTTGGCGCCCGAGCTATGGGACAGAGCATCTCAGAGATAGCGATGAAGTGGGGATTTTTCCGTACGACCATTTCACGAGTGTACCGTGAATGTCAGGAATCCGGTGAAACATCAAATTTCCGATATCGCTGCGGCCGGGAAAACATCCTATAAGAACGAACTGAAGAGAATCGTTGAATATGACAGAAGTGCAACCCTTCCGCAAATTGCTGCAGATTTCGATGCTGGGCCATCAGCATGCGAAACATTCAACGAATCATCATCGACCTGGGCTTTCGGAGCCGAGGGCTTACTCATGTACCTTTAATGACGGCACGAAACAAAGCTTCACGCACCGCATGGGCCCGACATTGGACTGTTGATGCCATGTTACCTTGTCAGACGAGTCTCGTTTCAAAGTGTATTGAGCGAATGGACGTCTACGGGTATGGAGACATCCTCATGCATTCATGGACCCTGAATGTCAGCAGAGGACTGTTCAAGCTGGTGGAGGCTCTGTTATGCTATGGGGCGTGCGTAGTTTTAATGCTATGGGATCCTTGATACCTATGGATACGATCTGACAGGTGACACGTATGTAAGAATTCTGTCTGATCACCTGCATCTATTCATCTCCATCGTAAATACAGACGGATTTGGGCAATTTCAGTAGGACAACGCGGCGCCCCAGACATACAGAATTGATACACAGTGGCTCCATGAACACACTACTGTGTTTAAACACTTCCGCTGGCCACCAAACTCCCCAGACATGAACATTATTGCGCTTGTCTCGGATGGCTTGTAACGTGCTGTTCAGAAGAGATGTATTCATGCAGAATTACTGATAGTGCTGCAGGATTCATGGTGTCAATCCCCCCCCACTGCTACTTCAGACATTGGTCTAGTCCATACCACGTCTTGTTGCGGCATATCTGCGTGCTCTCGGGGAGGGGGAGGGGGGGGGGGGGAGATATTAGGCAAGTGTACCAGTTTCTTCAGATGTTTACATGACATCTGGAATCTAGTAAACAGGTCTGTGTACAGCTTTAGACCTCCAGGTGAAGTTCAGCGAGCTATGGGAGCGGATGAGAATCGCACACAAACTGGAGGTAGTAATCGGTTGGAGGTATAATAAGTTATTCCTAAGCAGTTCTAGAAAAGCAAATGGAACATTATAGCCCAGAAGTAGTACGAAAACGGAGACCAAACGCTTAAAATCGAATGTATATACAAGAAGTTATCAGAAAAGTCGAGATTCCAAGTGATAAGCTGCCCATCGCAGTTGACACATCACTCAGTTAAGAGCAAATCCTACCTCCCCAGGACCACCAAGGTAGGAGCTCACGTGTTACACTGGGGGAAACTATTGACTCGCTCATAGATGAACATTTGTAATGTACGCACTTACGGGGACAACTTGGCATAATTAATTTCCACTCTGACCAACTACTCTGGTATGTATGAAGAAGCCATTAAACTTCTTTTAGTTTTAAAATTTTAAGTTAAATATGCATTTGCCTTCTTACATCTTCTGCTCTGCCTGCCAACATGGGTTCCATCAAGATGGAAAGCCAATAGCCACGTGGAACAAGGCATACATTGACAGACAAAAGCAACCGCAGCTACACAGCATGTTTCTCAATCACAGTTCGCACTTGAATGTTGGCTGTTTCCCAGGAGGACGTGTTGTGTCATGTTCTTCTTAAACACTTATGTTAACATGTGTTGGAGTTAGACAGCGACAACACTGTTGCTTGTCGAGACTATGGTAGACCATTCTGCGATACTGATGATCGCGTTGGTCAGGCCTCCACGGCCACTATGCAATATGGGATTTGTGGTTTTAGTATGACCACACGTCAGATCATTCTGTATTTCAACAGCCTCACGCAACTAGCGCACGAGAAGACACGCGTAAGCTGCATCGATCATACAGTGTTTTAAAACCACGTCACCAGGTTTGCATGACTATCTTTCAGCAAGACCACTCAGGACGTTGTATTTTCCGTACTGTCCTGACCTATGTCGATACCTCGTTCGACTGTTGCTCTGGCTTGCTCGTTACCCAGTTCCATCATCCACTGAAAATACCTGACCATGAGTTTCACTTTAACTCTCGCTAACACCTGACACCACTTATAAGAGACACGTGGTATAGATACACAGGAGAAAGAAAAGGATCTTCTTTCGTAAAATCTCTCATGCTCTAGAAATGAAATGATCGTGCGAAATTGTTGTTCTTTAAAACCTTAGATGGGTATAAGTATCTTCCTCCTCCATCATATCCATGTCTTCACGTTTCTCTACACAAGGTGTTTCGGGTTAAATTGAAAGAGGTGATAGTTTATCCACAACCGAATATACTGAGATAGAAAACCAATGGTTGGAAACGCATATTTGTTGTGTTACAGACGTACACAGCGTATACCGCATAACAACAGTGTACAATGTACTTCACAGGAATTTTTCAAAGTGACGACCGCCAGCTCAATACGTGTACTGTAACGATGCATGCATTTCTGCAGCACTCTCTCGATGATCCCAGGTGTCTGTTCTACACTGGAACGGGCAGCGGGAAAATAGACAAACGTATACCCATGACCACCAAACAGGCATACTGTACACGACTGAGCTAATAGCACGTGTGTCATGGTACGACCACATGCATTGCACCAACACATTAACCTGTGCCACAGTCGTGTTACCATCCCTAGTGTCAGTCATCCACCGAATCACACATGTGTCCTTGGGTAGTTATGTCACTGTGTAGGGTGTCTGATGCTTGGTCAAAGATGAAACATTACTCGTCACGAGAGTGGGCAGACATGCGTTTAATGTACATTCGAGTAGGATGTAGTGCCCCTAGAGCGGCACGAATGGATAGAGAACGCTTTCACAACACACGTCATCCTAATAGGAAGAAACTTATCTCCGTGGATATCAACTTACGAAAGACGAGATCGTTCACGCCACAGAGAACTGGCTAAGGTGGTGTGGTCGATCATCCAGCGTTAAGTACCCATAAATTTGCCAATGAAACGCACATTTCGAAAGATACAGTCCGGTGAGTACTACTGGAACACCCCTATGATAAAGAACGTGTGCAAGCACCGAGAGCAACAGATTCTGAGCCCCGCATTCACTCTCTTTGGTGAATTATCCACCGCATTGCTGTAGTGCCCACCGCTATACAGTTTATATTGATCATGGATAAGGCCTCAATCACCTCCCGTGATGCTGTTTTCAGCAGCCACAAGACCCATATCTGGAGTGAGAACAATCCCCACACCATCCATATCGGTGTCCACCAGCAACGATTCTTTGTAAGTGTATGGGCAGGTATTGGCCGAAATCACCTAAGAGGATCATATTTGCTGCCTCCCAGTTTGATCGACTGACATTCTCTGGTGCTCCTGCGAGATATAATGCCACAGTTCTTGGAGACTGTACCCGTCGTTGTCCACGAAAGGAAGTAGTTTTAACACAACGGTTTACCACCCCACGTTGATGTTAATCTCCGCGAGCATCGGAACAACACGTACCCTAATCGTTGAATAGGAAGTCCTGTCCTATCATCAGTGTGATGACCAAATCTTGCATATTTAGAGTTTCCCCTCTGGAGTTACGTCAAGACTGCGGTGTATGAAACCTCATAGAAACAGGTGGAGACCTGCTTGCTAGGATCCAAGCTGCTTATATCCTGGCCCAACAGAGACTGGGGTCTTTGCGAGAGAATTTCATGCGCCGTTGCCACGCATGCATTGAGACTGTGAGCTGTGCTGACGTTATGTGATGTAACTGTGTATGTCCATAGCACAATAATATGCAGTTCTGACCATTGATACCCCATTACACAATAATTTGTTGTAGATCCACTATCACCTGTTTCAGTTTGCACCTGTTTCTGTTTGCCCCAAAATGTTTGAGACTCCTTGTATTATGCGAGGACTGTAGTGTGTCACTAATGCTAGGCACTTTGTGGTAGGAATCTCTTAAGTGTACAGCAGAAATGGAGGGACTACTGTCTGTTCTGATGGATATCCTCAACAATATAGATCTGGCACCACCAGCCTGTGTCCGTAGCGTGGTGTAAGGATCGATCAGCCGTTCGCCAGAATGGTTGTCCATGGACAACCGTTCACCTGATTTATCCAGCAAGGTGACAGGTTTCCACTGGTCCAGGGTCCAATGACGATAAAAAATGGTTCAAATGGCTCTGAGCACTGTACGACTTAACTTCTGAGGTCATGAGTCACCTAGAACTTAGAACTGCTTAAACCTAACTAACCTAAGGACATCACACACACCCATCCCCGAGGAAGGATTCGAACCTGCGACCGTAGAAGTCGCGCGGTTCCAGACTGTAGTGGCCGGCCGGAGTGGCCGAGCGGTTCTAGACGCTACAGTCTGGAACTGCACTGCAGCGACGGTCGCAGCTTCGAATCCTGCCTCGGGCAAGGATGTGTGTGATGCCCTTAGGTTAGTTAGGTTTAAGTAGTTCTATGTTCTAGGGGAATGATGACCTCAGAAGTTAAGTCCCACAGTGTTCAGAGCCAGAGCCAGACTCTAGAGCCTAGAGCCGCTCGGTCACCCAGGCCGACCCAATGACGATCATACTTTTCCAACTGCAGCAGTAACTGACGATATCATTGGGTCAACATGGGCTCACGTTTGGGCTGTAAGTTGCAGGGCCCCAAGTGGGCACACAGGTGTACTCCGAAGCCTGCATAGGAATTGAGCTTTGTCTTCAGATTTGTCAAAGATTGCTACCTATCCTGTTTTACAGAGCAGGAAGAACTCAGACATCCACGTTCTGTGATGAGGCTTGGACCTTCAAAACCTTTTCGTCTACTCGTGATTTCACCGTGCGGCGACCACTTTCCAAGAGAAGATGTAGCCGAAAGTAGCACGCGCAGAGCCGACCACCTACGCCGTTTCCGGGATGCGCCTTCTCAGACACCGCGCTACAATGACCTGCTCATTGTTGAAGCCACTAATTTCAGTGGAATTATGGACCGGAATTGGCGATATAATCACTCTGCATTCGTCATCGTTCCATTTATATGCTTTCCATACCGCGTCAAGTGCCAGCAACGACATCTGGTGACATTACTGAAACTCGCGGTGAACAGCGGATCACAATAGATGGACTTACGAGGCTATACAAAATACGCCATAATCAATTTAGATAAGGAACGTTAATGAACTGCATAGGACACCTACTATTATTTATTATTGTAGTGGTGTCTACAGGTAAAGGCGAATATACGCCATTTGTTGCTGTAGGTACTAAAACTGGTCAGGTGCAAGTAGGACTCGTGTACTGAGGGTTTTATACAAACCTAATTACGTATACAGGCAGGTCACCCATTATGTAAATCAAGAATCTCGACAATTTTTATCTCTTATCTACATCGATACTGGAAAGATATCGGTTCAAAGGCTTCCAATACTTTCGAGAGTGTTTTAATTTCAAGTTTGAAGTCGGATAACAAATGACAAAAGAATTTTTTGATATAATAACAAATTTCTAATTTTTTCCATTATTTGTACTCCGAACCTTGGTCTTCTCCCAATTTCAAACTTCTATGTCTAAGGGAAGTGCCGTACACGTTTCAATGAGTGAGTCTGCGATTATCAAAATACATGACGTAAATGGCCGTTTCTTTTGACTGCACTGACTTAGAAGCTAACTTGTATTTTACCGCCGAGGGACCACGGATCTTACTATGTGATATACATTTCAACTTGATAAGTCTACCTTTCTTGAGAAAAAGGGGGTATAACAGCCGGACGGAGGGGCAGACAGATAACAAATGAGAAACAACTTTTTTCGTGTGATATGAATACAAATTACAATTTTCGGAGTTTTTCCTTTGATTGTACAGCGAAACACTACTTCTCGCCAAATTTCATGAATTTAGACCAACTAGAAGTACCCCACAAGTTCTGAAGAGTGAGTTTGCGAGTATCAAAATGTTGTTGTTGTTGTCTTCAGTCCTGAGACTGGTTTGATGCAGCTCTCCATGCTACTCTATCCTGTGCAAGCTACTTCATCTCCCAGTACCTACTGCAAAAAACATCCTTCTGAATCTGCTTAGTGTACTCATCTCTCGGTCTCCCTCTACGATTTTTACCCTCCACGCTGCCCTCCAATTCTAAATTTGTGATCCCTTGATGCCTCAAAACATGTACTACCAACCGATCCCTTCTTCTAGTCAAGTTGTGCCACAAACTTCTCTTCTCCCCAATCCTATTCAATACCTCCTCATTAGTTACGTGATCTATCCACCTTATCTTCAGTATTCTTCTGTAGCACCACATTTCGAAAGCTTCTATTCTCTTCTTGTCCAAACTAGTTATCGTCCATGTTTCACTTCCATGCATGGCTACACTCCAAACAAATACTTTCAGAAACGACTTCCTGATACATAAATCTATATTCGATGTTAACAAATTTCTCTTCTTCAGAAACGCTTTCCTTGCCATTGCCAGTCTACATTTTATATCCTCTCTACTTCGACCATCATCAGTTATTTTACTTCCTAAATAGCAAAACTCCTTTACTACTTTAAGTGTCTCATTTCCTAATCTAATTCCCTCAGCATCACCCGATTTAATTTGACTACATTCCATTATCCTCGTTTTGCTTTTGTTGATGTTCATCTGATATCCTCCTTGCAAGACACTGTCCATTCCGTTCAACTGCTCTTCCAAGTTCTTTGCTGTCTCTGACAGAATTACAATGTCATCGGCGAACCTCAAAGTTTTTACTTCTTCTCCATAAATTTTAATACCAACTCCAAATTTTTCTTTTGTTTCCTTTACTGCTTGCTCAATATACAGATTGAATAACATCGGGGACAGGCTACAACCCTGTATCGCTCTTTTCCCAACCACTGCTTCCCCTTCATGCCCCTCGACACTTATGACCGCCATCTGGTTTCTGTACAAATTGTAAATAGCCTTTCGCTCCCTGTATTTTACCCCTGCCACCTTTAGAATTTGAAAAAGAGTATTCCAGTCAATATTGTCAAAAGCTTTCTATAACTCTACAAATGCTAGAAACGTAGGTTTGCCTTTTCTTAATCTTTCTTCTAAGATAAGTCGTAAGGTCAGTATTGCCTCACGTCTTCCAACATTTCTACGGAATCCAAACTGATCCTCCACAAGCTCCGCATCTACCAGTCTTTCCATTCGTCTGTAAAGAATTCGCGTTAGTATTTTGCAGCTGTGACTTATTAAACTGATAGTTCGGTAATTTTCACATCCGTCAGCACCTGCTTTCTTTGGGATTGGAATTATTATATTCTCCTTGAAGTCTGAGGGTATTTCGCCTGTCTCATACATCATGCTCACCAGCTGGTAGAGTTTTGTCATGACTGGCTCTCCCAAGGCCGTCAGTAGTTCTAATGGAATGTTGTCTACTCCGGGGGACTTGTTTCGACTCAGGTCTTTCAGTGCTCTGTCAAACTCTTCACGCAGTATCGTATCTCCCATTTCGTCTTCATCTACATCCTCTTCCATTTCCATAATATTGTCCTCAAGTACATCGCCCATGTATAAACCTTCTATATACTCCTTCCACCTTTCTGCCTTCCCTTCTTTGCTTAGAACTGGGTTGCCATCTGAGCTCTTGATATTCATACACGTGGTTCTCTTCTCTCCAAAGGTCTCTTTAATTTTCCTGTAGGAAGTATCTATCTTACCCCTAGTGAGATAAGCTTCTACATCCTTACATTTGTCCTCTAGCCATCCCTGCTTAGCCATTTTGCACTTCCTGTCGATCTCATTTTTCAGACGTTTCTATTGCTTTTTGCCTGCTTCATTTACTGCATTTTTATATTTTCTCCTTTCATCAATTAAATTCAATATTTCTTCTGTTACCCAAGGATTTCTAGCAGCCCTCGTCTTTTTACCTACCTTATCCTCTGCTGCCTTCACTACTTCATCCCTCAGAGCTACCCATTCTTCTTCCACTGTATTTCTTTCCCCTATTCCTGTCAACTGTTCGCTT
Organism: Schistocerca gregaria; assembly: GCF_023897955.1. Taxonomy (NCBI): domain Eukaryota; kingdom Metazoa; phylum Arthropoda; class Insecta; order Orthoptera; family Acrididae; genus Schistocerca; species Schistocerca gregaria. The sequence continues at coordinate 827,078,661 of NC_064922.1, forward strand.
ATGCCCTCCTTGAAACTCTGTACAAACTCTGGTTCTTTCAGTTTATCCAGGTCCCATCTCCTTAATTTCCCGCATTTTTGCAGTTTCTTCAGTTTTAATCTACAGGTCATAACCAATAGACTGTGGTCAGAGTCCACATCTGCCTCTGGAAATGTCTTACAACTTAAAACCTGGTTCCTAAATCTCTGTCTTACCATTATATAATATATCTGATACATTTTAGTATCTCCAGGGTTCTTCCATGTATACAACCTTCTTTCATGATTCTTAAACCAAGTGTTAGCTATGATTATGTTGTGCTCTGTGCAAAATTCTACCAGGCCGCTTCCTCTTTCATTTCTTAGCCCCAATCCATATCACCTACTATGTTTCCTTCTCTCCCTTTTCCTACATTCGAATTCCAGTCACCCATTACTATTAAATTTTCGTCTCCCTTCACTATCTGAATAATTTCTTTTATTTCATCGTACATTTCTTCAATTTCTTCATCTGCAGAGCTAGTTGGCATATAAACTTGTACTACTGTAGTAGGTGTGGGCTTCGTATCTATCTTGGCCACAATAATGCGTTCACTATGCTGTTTGTAGTAGCTTACCCGCATTCCTATTTTCCTATTCATTATTAAACCTACTCCTGCATTACCCCTATTTGATTTTGTGTTTATAACCCTGTAGTCACCTGACCAGAAGTCTTGTTCCTCCTGCCACCGAACTTCACTAATTCCCACTATATCTAACTTTAATCTATCCATTTCCCTTTTTAAATTTTCTAACCTACCTGCCCGATTAAGGGATCTGACATTCCACGCTCCGATTCGTAGAACGCCAGTTTTCTTTCTCCTGATAACGACATCCTCTTGAGTAGTCTCCGCCCGGAGATCCGAATGGGGGACTATTTTACCTCCGGAATATTTTACCCAAGAGGACGCCATCATCATTTAATCATACAGTAAAGCTGCATGTCCTCGGGAAAAATTACGGCTGTAGTTTCCCCTTGCTTTCAGCCGTTCGCAGTACCAGCACAGCAAGGCCGTTTTGGTTATTATTGCAAGGCCAGATCAGTCAATCATCGAGACTGTTGCCCCTGCAACTACTGAAAATGCTGCTGCCCCTCTTCAGGAACCACACGTTTGTCTGGCCTCTCAACAGATACCCCTCCGTTGTGGTTGCACCTACGGTACGGCCATCTGTATCGCTGAGGCACGCAAACCTCCCCACCAACGGCAAGGTCCATGTGACACAAATGACATTATCCTTTGGTTGCATTGTCTTAGAAGCTTCAAATGTTTGCACCGCTAAGGCACTGTGTGACATTATTTCAGCATGATTCGTCCACCTATTCCTGAGTCAAAAGGTTTTCAACAGTCGGAGAAACAAACAGAAAGACATCCAACAACGCGATCCTATAAAGCTACCAATTGTACCGATTGAGGTACACAACACCAAAACCTGCTGTTAATGAGACCCCGTCAACTTTTTAGTCGCGTATGCTGTATCTTAAATGTGGTTTACAGGTAATGACAGAACTTCATTGCTTCTAAATGTGCAGACGCCTGGGTAATTTAAAATTGAAACTATTGTATCTTCTCCTGACGGGGTTCACAGTGCAGTACACTTCTCCAGTACCAAGCACATCGTTGACATGCTAGGAGTCAGGGAGCGCGGCTGTTGTTCCGTGGCACCCATGTAGGGTGAAAATCCGAGGTACGTCCCTAATGAGCGTCCGCTAATGATTTTTAAAGACGATCTCGCCATTAACGCGGGAGTGCCGTATCATTTGCTTCAGGTGCGGTCCTCCGGTTCTGTGAAATTTGCAACCGGCGGCCGTACTGCCTTCGTGAACGCGGCGAAAAATATCTACCGCGACTCACTTAGAACCGAACTATGATTCTTTCGTTCCAAACAGCAGCAGTTTTACGTCACGAAATAGTACGCAAGAAGATAATATACTGAAAATTGAGAGTGTCGTTCAAAAATATATTTTTATGAAAGGTTTGAAAGTTTATCAAACTACAGTCCTATAGAAAATTAGTACGGAAGAGCGTAACAGATACAATAATGTCTAAAAATCCGAGAATAAATTGTTAAAAATTCAGTCTCCTGAATTAGTCACCACACTTCTATTGACTGCAAAGTGTGGTTATAATGTACAAAAATTATTGAAACGAAGCAAACATCACTATTAAGCAAGTACCTCAAGTATTGTGGTAAGACCAAGTCTGAAAAGATGCAACGAAGATTCTGTAAAAGAATTTTGCGGTAATCGCTGTTTCATTTTGGAGGCAGAAGTGTTGACACTGACCAGAAAATGGAAAATGACTCCACCCAATGTAAATGACATATTGCTGGTGTTTCAAAACCATAGCAGTAACGAATGGAAGTACTAGACAAGACTCAACGTTGGTACAGTGCTAGAAAGGGAAGAATTAGAGCAGTATGACCATATTGGACCTACGCAAAGTAATACCATAGAAAGTTTGGGCGGGAGGGGAGACTTTCAACATCAAGTCGAAGACGAAGATTTCGCTGGGAATGGAATTCAGGAATTCCAGAGGTGCTGTAGGAAGGACGGACAGGCGAGAAACACTGGTTCACGTCGAGAAACATGGAGTTTGCTTCCGGTAAATGAGCAGCTGACGGCTTCGACACCAGATTCTTTATGTTACATGGTTAATTGTGGAGTGAATTTTTACTTTAACACAACCTGTAAATGCTCATAAGGATAGAAAAAAGGCGAAAGTTCCGAAATTATTGCAGTCCATACTTAATCCACGTGTTTGTTGTATTTTTCAATCCAATATCATTCGTTGATATGTTGGCATTCGCACGGGGGGTTCCCATAAGCAGTGCAGCCAACTAAGAATGGCAAACCTTCTGTTCCAGATTGTTTACCAATTGGATTCCTTTCTGATGGCTCTGAGCACAATGGGACTTAACTCCTGAGGTCATCAGTCCCATTGAACTTAGAACTACTTAAACCTAACTAACCTAAGGATATCACACACATCCATTCCCGAGGCAGGACTCGAACCTACGACCTTAGCGGTGGCGCGGTTCCAGACTGAAGCGCCTAGAACCGCTCGTCCATCCCGGCCGGCGATTCCTTTCAGAGTATGCTGATACAATAGCTCCATACTTAGCAATCGTATTCAACCACTCGCTCATAGCAAGATCCGCAGCCAAAGGTGTGAATGTTACACAAGTCACACCAACATCCAAGAAAGGAAATGGTAGTAATCTGCTGAATTACGGACCCATATCACTAATGTCGGTTTATAGTAGGATTCTGTAACATATACTGTGCTCGAACATCGTGAATGACGCCGAAGAAAATGATTTATTGACAAATAGGCGGCATGGGTTAGAAAACACTAATCTCCTTGTTCTTGCGAAAGACAACTACCTGTTTATTCTCACTAAGTAATGAGAGCCATCGATAAGGAACGTCAAAGTGATTCTTTATTTTTATATTTCCTGAAGGATTTTGACACCGTTCCTCAAAAGCGACTTGTAATTAAATTGCGTTCCTATAGCGTATCGGCTCAGTTGTGTGACTTGACTTGTGGTTTCCTGTGATATGACTGACGGAAAGTCATCGAGTAAAACAGAAGTAATGTCTTTCGTTCCCCAACGAGGTGTTATAGTCCCTCTGTTGTGCCTGGTCTACATAAACGATTTAGAAGACAATCGGAGCAGACATCTTAGGCTGTTTGCAGATGATGATGTTATTTACAGTCTCTTTAAGTCATCAGATGATCAAAACGATTTGCAAAATGATTTAGACGAGATATCTGTATGATGCAAAAATGGGCAACTGACTCTAAATCATCAAAAGTGTGAGGTCATCCACATGACTACTAAAATGAATGCACTAAATTTTTGTTACAGGATAAATCACACAATTGTAAAGGCTGATAACTCAACTAAATACTTAGGGACTGCACTTACGAATTGGAGCAATCACATAGGTAATATGGGGAATCACCAACTTTCTTCTCAGAGCGTGAAAATATTTAGCTAGCACTCACCTACACACTGAGAAATAGCCATCATAATAAAATGAGAGAAAGATTTAAGTGTTCGTTTTTCCCGTGCGCTGTTCGAGAGTGGAACGATAGAAAAGTAGCTTAAAGGCGATTCGATGAACCCTTTGCGAGGCACTTGATTGTGAATTGCAAAGTAATCATGTAGATGCAGATGTAGATATAAATCGTTCAGAATCTTATAGAGGTTGTAACACTAACGTCGATTTGCTCAGCGATAAGATACTGAACTCTCCTTCATCGCCATGATAGATGAGGACTTGAGGTACACACATTCTTCAATGATAGTGAATACTTAATTCAGTTAATGGTGCGATCGACTTAATGGTGGAAACGTAACATGAAGTAATTTATTTAAAGCCATCAATTTCTTGATTTCATCTTGTGAACAACGGGTAATGAACTTAGATTTGTATTGGTAGCGACTTATATGTATCAAGGAATGTGAACAAAAGATGCCATTTGGGGTAAAGAGGCGGATTGGACACCGTCACTTTCTAAGACACCTTACGCTGCTAGAAATATGTGTGTTTCACTGAAGACCATGATCAGTTCATACTCTTTATTTAACTCTGCCGTTTACTAATCGTTATTTGTGACCATACAGTGACCTTAAACCTCGATACGACCAACCGAAACCAACACAAATATCCTACCAAGATTCAGATTTAGTGCACAGCGGATAGCGGTCTATATTGGACGCTTACTTTCCCGAACTGCGTACGTAACTATGACGTGCCGTCGGGCAAATATACACATAGATTCGTCAGACCACTGCTGGTCGGATTTTCAAGTTTTGTGTCCCTTGTACCAAATGCAACACGTATTTTACGACTTACAGCTCCGCTTTGAATGGTTTATGCGATTTTCACCACGCTCGTTTCTATGGCGCTATTCGTACAGTCATTGTGGTAAAGGCGTCCATCATATTTGAGGTAGCAACCCCCTTAAAGTAATCCCGCCTTTAACAAAGCATTAAGCTTTTCTTCAAGCTTTATGTTTAGTCCCCAGCTCGTGGTCTTGCGATAGCGTTCTCGCTTCCTGTGCACGGGGTCCCGGGTTCGATTCCCCTAGATCTTAGAACTACTTAAACCTAACTAACCTAAGGACATCACACACATCCATGCCCAAGGCAGGATTTGAACCTGCGACCGTAGCAGTCGCACGGTTCCGGACTGCGCGCCTAGAACCGCGAGACCACCGCAGCCGGCCTTACGGGGATTTGAATCGTCGTCCTCTCGAATGCGAGCATAGTGTGCAGACCAATGCGTAACGTCGCTCAGTATTATTATTCTTAGTATCACTGGAGTGGAGGTGAGTTCACTATCAACTGTACCTTGTTACTGAAGAGATCATAGGTCAAATTGAGTCTCGTAGCTGTTATCAGGCAGTCTGTCTGTTGACAGTTAGTCTAGGATTATCCTCTGCCAGTTCCACGCTCCGCTTCGGAGACTGCTACTGAAAAGCTATCCTTGTGGCGGTGGCAATCGAAAAGGAATATGACAGCTAATTGAACTCAGCAGAGCTAAAGTTTTTAAGGAGAGTGAAGGGCACATGGCAACGCTAAGTAAAAATAAAATAAAAACGTTAGAAACGAGTTGAATGTACAATCGTGCCCAGAAGTATCTGAACGACCTGAATTTCGTTTCGTCCGACCTGCTCGCAGCTCGTATAAAGAAGCTGTCTTGCAGGCCCTCTAATCTCTTTCCGATACAGTCTTCTGACTATACAGAATGGATACCACAAGAGATCATTAGAAAACTATGTTCTTTAATGTAATCAGTCGCGATGCAAATCAACACCACAATGTTCTAAAAACTAAGAAATCTATCATTAGAGATGAGATAGTCCTTATCGCTTGTAAACTCAATTTTATTACAGGCGCATTAGAATTTGATTTAACTAACTCCATCACCTAAGCCATCCCAGTAATCTTTAGGAAAAATTGAATATTTTTGTGAACAAGAGATTTTCAAACGTTATCTGGACTCCTGAAGTTCTTTGAGAATCTAGATTACTTTTGCTATTTAAAAGCTTTCCTCACATCTGTAAAACGTCGTATCTGATACGAGTGGTTTGTCATACACTAGATGTCGAACCAACCACTTAAAAACAACGTGATTAATAGCGGCAAGCGCTCTGTGGAAACGTTAAAACTAATGTCGCATAACTAATGACTGAGCAGTTATTTTTGCACATGCCTGAACTTTAAACGACGTAATGAACTTTTTTGTTACGGATCTGTATTGAAACCAAACACCTATAGTAATTGTAACTAAGCAACGCTTTCGTGCCTCACTGAGACTCGATTATAACAAGGTTCGTTATTGGCCACTAGGAGGTGGAAAGAGCCGAAAAATATCGAAGTTTTTCTCCAGTATCAGTTAGCAAATCTGAACTAGAAAAATTTTTGTGTTCTGCCTGCAATCCTGTCAAGATTCTCATCTCACTGTAAACTAACAACGAAAAGCATTTAATTCAGTTTCATGTGACAACGTTATCACGCGTTTAAAACTAAGTGCCATGGTATAATGTTTTGTGTCAGGAACTCGAACCCAACACATAATCAGACTTTGGATAAAGTAAAATCAGATACTACATATCGATTTTTCCCCCAGCAGCGAGATGTTTGAATCTGAAATGAGAATATAATTTCTTTGCCTGACGGGGAACCGAATCCGGCATCTACCACCATTGTTTTCTATTTGTTCACCAGTAGAGAGGCGTGTGCAAGTTTGACTAGAAATAACGTCACCCATCGTCACTGTTGACAGCACGTGAAAAGACATTAAAAATGTAAATTATATATCACTTGTAGTTCGGTGTACCGATGGTAGGGCTTGAAATGAAACCATGGATATTTTTGTGCAAGACCAGGATTCGAACTCACATACGTGCCTTTCGTGGAGACCTAGAGGAGTTTGCCATCTTGGGGAAAACAATGAAATGATCGAACTATATCGTTTCGTGTGGGTCAGGCACGACGAAAGAGGAGATTCGAATTCGAATCTCATTTCAGCCTCAAATTTTTCAGCGCCTCAAGTCTCAATAAAATAGAAGCCCTGTGACCTTATATTATTATTGGCTCGTTAAATAAAAGTTTCTAGTGTAAGGAAGAGTAAAGCCGAGTTAGGCTGGGCCATAGCCTCTGCTATGGCCCAACATAAACCGGCTCTGCCCCATTTGGTAGTGAAGGAATATGATGTTTATAACGTGTGTTCTGCACTATGGTGCGTATTTGTCCTAACATTTGTAAAAAATAGATTCCCAATTTTAAATTATTTTACAACATCTGATTAAAAAGTCTTAGACAAACATGAAACTAATTTGTTTGGTCATATGGAGCATTGCGTCAGTACTAATGAAGGCATCAAAGAAAAAGTAGTTAGTTTTTTTTACATCGAGAAAAAAACATACTGACGAAAGCACAAAAGAGGTACATTTCTTTTATTCCAAACAAAAATCACAAGACACAAAGAAAAAAGGAGTACAAGAGCGACGGTGTAGAAGTAATACCTTAAAATTATGTATACATAATAATTCTCGTTTGTCTTCCTGAACTCCTACCACCAATTTAAATTCATGGAGGTGACAGGATTCGAAACCTCTACCTGCAGATGAGAAGTTGATCGCCTTAACCACTACGCCATTCTACCAATCACATATGCTACACTTACAAACTGGTATCATATGGTCTGTAATGTCACACTTTTTCCATGAAAAAGCAATGATATACCGAGTGAAAGTAGTAAAGTACGTTCTCGACGGAAATGCGGAGAGTGTATCTAATATTTAATATCATGAACGGAGCTATGAAGAACATAACTAAACTGAATGTGACACAGTAGGTATTTTCTATATTTTATCAGCACTGCTTGTTTAGGAGATAGTGGGAGAGTGTGAGAACTTAATCGCTGGTAACGCATGATCAAATTTCGACACGTGCAGTTAATGAGTAAAGATCTGAATAAATAGGTGGTTGGAAAGAACATGTTAACAGAATGAGGGATGGAAAGTTACAAATTAAACAGTGAATTATAAACCGATAGGAAGAAGAAACGTTGTCTCGACGAAGTAAACGATGGTAAGAAACTTTGCGGAGACGGAACAGGCAGATACCTAATCGCTGTACGCAGAACAATGAAGACGAAGACATAAGGGTCGCTGTCTTGTGAAAGGAGCAGGAAAGACTTGTGATAAATTGCTGCCGTATAGCTTTCAGTGGTGTAAGGAACAAATATGTAGCAAGATCTGTCTAAACGTATAAGGTAAATCGTTTGGATAACAAGTCTGTTAAGTTGTTGTCCTGTGTACGAGAAACTTCTATCAGAGATCATGTTCACTGTTATCCCTCATCCCCGTCGCCCCTCTCTTATTCTAGTTTTGATGTTAACAGCCTTTTTAATATTGACTCTGACAGAACAGCCGCTAGTTTCATGTTCGATTCCTTTTTGTTATAGATTAAACAGCCTGATCTGCTCCCGGCTGTGCTAACCTGTGTAAAAGACAGAACAGACATTAAAACGGCATTCGTGCGTGCCTGCTACAAGCCTGCAAAGCGTCACAGCGACCTTTTTCACTTCATTTATTATTCAGAAGTGAGTTTAAAATTCTCGATGTTATAACTTCACGTAAGCTGTTTGCCCGTTATTCTCTGCAGTGAAGCCGCTAGGGAGTTGTTCCCTCAAGCAGCTACGGCTCAGCGTGAGGCGAAACTGTCAGGAAGTTCCGGGTGGAATTTTTAACAACCGTGAGAGACTGAAACACTGGATTTGCATTCGAAAAATCGACATATACTTCGTGGTTCCAGTTTTTAGATTCACCGCTATTTCTCTCATTCCAGTCGATGGATTATGTTATCATAATCTTGTGCTGCAGAACATACACATACCCATATGCAATAAATTTAAAGGATAATGTTTAAATTTGACAATCAACACGATGTGTCACTTCGTGCACGTTATCCAGAGATCCATGACGTTCCCCACGATATGTTCTATTGTCTGTTACTCCACGCCACAGTCGTATGCAGAATTTTCTTCAGGATGTGAGCACTACGTTATCGTCCTATTAGAACGTGGTGGAGTTTCTATTATTCATGAAGGGGAAGATTAAACTCGGCTACATTCGTCGTTGAGTTTTCAGTTAGGTGGGTGTTCAGAGCGAAACTTCATTCCAGCGTGCTTTCCGGTTTTCGGTAACGTCGTATACGTCTGTGACACGAAGATCGATCCACAGTGGTTTGTGTGACTTCTGGCGTTCATAGGGTGAGGTTTTCCACCGTGTACAAACTCTAGGAATTGATCGATGAGAGGAAACGGAACAGGAAAGGTCTAATGAACTTATGTCCGCAAATGCATGGTTGCCATCCTGGAGATAATTTATTCACTCATACATCGTTAGACACTGCGTTCTAATACGCGCTGTACCATGCAGCCACAATTACAGTAAGTGCTGAAAATGGTATTCAAGTGTCTCAAAGAATGCTTGTGCGCAACGTAGCATGTTCTGTCTCTCACGTTCATATTGGCCAGGCTGCATCCAAACATTGTCAAAGACAGAATGAATACAATGCTCCATTGTCTCTAAATCTGGAATGGGCTCTGCATACACTAAACTTTAGAGATGGCCCCATATCCGGAAATCGCAAGCGTCAACATCCGCTGGATATGCAGGGCATGTAACTGGACGCCTCGTACGATCCACCGACAATGGAAGACACGATTGAAGTGCGTCCGGACGTTAACGGCGGAGTGGGTTGGAACACCATAATGTAGCAATCACGTAACCCCTCGAATCATCAATGGCACTTCTTCGAGCAGCGGATGCAAAGTCACCAGCAAAATCACGTAACCCTTCGAATCATCAATGGCACTTCTTCGATCAGGGGACGCAAAGTCACCAGCCAATTCACGTAACCCTTCGAATCATCAATGGCACTTCTTCGACCAGGGGACGCAAAGTCACCAGCAAAATCACGAAACCCTTCGAATCATCAATGGCACTTCTTCGAGCAGCTGACGCAACGTCACCAGCAACATCACGTAACCCTTCGAATCATCAATGGCAGTTCTTCAAGCAGGGGACGCAAAGTCACCAGCAAAATCACGTAACCCTTCGAATCATCAATGGCACTTCTTCGAGCAGGGGACGCAAAGTCACCAACAAAATCACGTAACCCTTCTAATCATCAATGGCACTTCTTCGAGCAGGGGACGCAAAGTCACCAACAAAATCACGTAACCCTTCGAATCATCAATGGCACTTCTTCGAGCAGGGGACGCAAAGTCACCAACAAAATCACGTAACCCTTCGAATCATCAATGGCACTTCTTCGAGCATGGGACGCAAAGTCACCGGGAAAATCAAATAACCCTTCCAATCATCAATGGCACTTCTTCGAGCAGGCGACGCAAAGTCACCAGCAAAATCACGTAACCCTTCGAATCATCAATGGCACTTCTTCAGGCAGGGGATGCAAAGTCACCAGCAAAATCACGTAACCCTTCGAATCATCAATGGCACTTCTTCGAGCAGGGGACGCAAAGTCACCAGCAAAATCACGAAACCCTTCGAATCATTAATGGCACTTCTTCGAGCAGCTAACGCAATGTCACCAGCAACATCACGTAACCCTTCGAATCATCAATGGCACTTCTTCAAGCAGGGGACGCAAAGTCACAAACAAAATCACGTAACCCTTCGAATCATCAATGGAACTTCTTCGAGCAGGGGATGCAAAGTCACCAACAAAATCACGTAACCCTTCGAATCATCAATGGCACTTCTTCGAGCAGCTGACGCAACGTCACCAGCAACATCACGTAACCCTTCGAATCATCAATGGCAGTTCTTCAAGCAGGTGACGCAAAGTCACCAACAAAATCACGTAACCCTTCGAATCATCAATGGCACTTCTTCGAGCAGGGGACGCAAAGTCACCAACAAAATCACGTAACCCATCGAATCATCAATGGCACTTCTTCGAGCAGGCGACGCAAAGTCACCAACAAAATCACGTAACCCTTCGAATCATCAATGGCACTTCTTCGAGCAGGGGATGCAAAGTCACCAACAAAATCACGTAACCCTTCAAATCATCAATGGCACTTCTTCGAGCAGGCGACGCAAAGTCACCAACAAAATCACGTAACCCTTCGAATCATCAATGGCACTTCTTCGAGCAGGGACGCAAAGTCACCAACAAAATCAAGTAACCCTTCGAATCATCAATGGCACTTCTTCGAGCATGGGACGCAAAGTCACCAGGAAAATCAAATAACCCTTCCAATCACCAATGGCACTTCTTCGAGCAGGCTACGCAAAGTCACCAGCAAAATCACGTAACCCTTCGAATCATCAATGGCACTTCTTCGAGCAGGGGATGCAAAGTCACCAGCAAAATCACGTAACCCTTCAAATCATCAATGGCACTTCTTCGAGCAGGGGACGTAAAGTCACCAGCAAAATCACGAAACCCTTCGAATCATTAATGGCACTTCTTCGAGCAGCTGACGCAACGTCACCAGCAACATCACGTAACCCTTCGAATCATCAATGGCACTTCTTCAAGCAGGGGACGCAAAGTCACCAACAAAATCACGTAACCCTTCGAATCATCAATGGCACTTCTTCGAGCAGGCGACGCAAAGTCACCAGCAAAATCACGTAACCCTTCGAATCAACAATGGCACTTCTTCGAGCAACGGATGAAAAATCCCCAGCAAAATCACATAACCCTTTGAATCATCAATGGCACTTCTTCGAGCAGAGGACGCAAAGTCACCAGGAAAATCACATAACCCTTTGAATCATCAATGGAACTTCTTGAAGCAGGGGACGCAAAGTCACCAGCAAAATCACGTAACCCTTCGAATCATCAATGGCACTTCTTCGAGCAGCTGACGCAACGTCACCAGCAAAATCACGAAACCCTTCGAATCATCAATGGCACTTCTTCGAGCAGGGGACGCAAAGTCACCAGCAAAATCATGTAACCCTTTGAATCATCAATGGCACTTCTTCGAGCAGGGGACGCAAAGTCACCAGGAAAATCACATAACCCTTTGAATCATCAATGGATCTTCTTCAAGCAGGGGACGCAAAGTCACCAGCAAAATCACGTAACCCTTCGAATCACCAATGGCACTTCTTCGAGCAGGCGACGCAAAGTCACCAGCAAAATCACGTAACCCTTCGAATCAACAATGGCACTTCTTTGAGCAACGGATGAAAAATCACCAGCAAAATCACATAACCCTTCGAATCATCAATGGCACTTCTTCGAGCAGAGGACGCAAAGTCACCAGGAAAATCACATAACCCTTTGAATCATCAATGGAACTTCTTGAAGCAGGGGACGCAAAGTCACCAGCAAAATCACGTAACCCTTCGAATCATCAATGGCACTTCTCCGAGCAGGGGATGCAAAGTCACCAGCAAAATCACGTAACCCTTCGATTCATCAATGGCACTTCTTCGAGCAGGGAACGCAAAGTCACCAGCAAAATCACGTAACCCTTCGAATCGTCAATGGCACTTCTTCGAGAAGGGGACGCAACGTCACCAGCGACATCACGTAACCCTTCGAATCAACAATGGCACTTTTTCGAGCAACGGATGAAAAATCACCAGCAAAATCACATAACCCTTCGAATCATCAATGGCACTTCTTCGAGCAGAGGACGCAAAGTCACCAGGAAAATCACGTAACCCTTTGAATCATCAATGGAACTTCTTGAAGCAGGGGACGCAAAGTCACCAGCTAAATCATGTAACCCTTCGAATCATCAATGGCACTTCTTTGAGCAGCTGACGCAACGTCACCAGCAACATCACGTAACCCTTCAAATCATCAATGGCACTTCTTCGAGCAGGGGACGCAAAGTCACCAGGAAAATCACATAACCCTTCGAATCATCAATGGCACTTCTTCGAGCAGGCAACGCAAAGTCACCAGCAAAATCACGTAACCCTTCAAATCATCAATGGTACTTCTTCAAGCAGGGGACGCAAAGTCACCAGCAAAATCACGTAACCCTTCGAATCATCAATTGCACTTCTTCGAGCAGGCGACACAATGTCACCAGCAAAATCATGTAACCCTTCGAATCATCAATGGCACTTCTTCGAGCAGGGGACACAAAGTCACCAGCAAAATCACGTAACCCTTCGAATCATCAATAGCACTTCTTTGAGCAGAGGACGCAAAGTCACCAGCAAAATCACGTAACCCTTCGAATCATCAATGGCACTTCTTTGAGCAGGGGACGCAAAGTCACCAGCAAAATCACGTAACCCTTAGAATCATCAATGGCACTTCTTCGAGCAGGGGATGCAAATTCACCAGCAAAATCACGTAACCCTTCGAATCACCAATGGCACTTCTTCGAGCAGGCGACGCAAAGTCACCAGCAAAATCACGTAACCCTTCGAATCAACAATGGCACTTCTTTGAGCAACGGATGAAAAATCACCAGCAAAATCACATAACCCTTCGAATCATCAATGGCACTTCTTCGAGCAGAGGACGCAAAGTCACCAGGAAAATCACATAACCCTTTGAATCATCAATGGAACTTCTTGAAGCAGGGGACGCAAGGTCACCAGCAAAATCACGTAACCCTTCGAATCATCAATGGCACTTCTTCGAGCAGCTGACGCAACGTCACCAGCAAAATCACGAAACCCTTCGAATCATCAATGGCACTTCTTCGAGCAGGGGACGCAAAGTCACCAGCAAAATCACGTAACCCTTTGAATCATCAATGGCACTTCTTCGAGCAGGGGACGCAAAGTCACCAGGAAAATCACATAAACCTTTGAATCATCAATGGAACTTCTTCAAGCAGGGGACGCAAAGTCACCAGCAAAATCACGTAACCCTTCGAATCATCAATGGCACTTCTCCGAGCAGGGGATGCAAAGTCACCAGCAAAATCACGTAACCCTTCGATTCATCAATGGCACTTCTTCGAGCAGGGAACGCAAAGTCACCAGCAAAATCACGTAACCCTTCGAATCGTCAATGGCACTTCTTCGAGAAGGGGACGCAACGTCACCAGCGACATCACGTAACCCTTCGAATCAACAATGGCACTTTTTCGAGCAACGGATGAAAAATCACCAGCAAAATCACATAACCCTTCGAATCATCAATGGCACTTCTTCGAGCAGAGGACGCAAAGTCACCAGGAAAATCACATAACCCTTTGAATCATCAATGGAACTTCTTGAAGCAGGGGACACAAAGTCACCAGCTAAATCACGTAACCCTTCGAATCATCAATGGCACTTCTTTGAGCAGCTGACGCAACGTCACCAGCAACATCACGTAACCCTTCAAATCATCAATGGCACTTCTTCGAGCAGGGGACGCAAAGTCACCAGGAAAATCACATAACCCTTCGAATCATCAATGGCACTTCTTCGAGCAGGCAACGCAAAGTCACCAGCAAAATCACGTAACCCTTCAAATCATCAATGGTACTTCTTCAAGCAGGGGACGCAAAGTCACCAGCAAAATCACGTAACCCTTCGAATCATCAATTGCACTTCTTCGAGCAGGCGACACAATGTCACCAGCAAAATCATGTAACCCTTCGAATCATCAATGGCACTTCTTCGAGCAGGGGACACAAAGTCACCAGCAAAATCACGTAACCCTTCGAATCATCAATGGCACTTCTTTGAGCAGGGGACGCAAAGTCACCAGCAAAATCACGTAACCCTTCGAATCATCAATGGCACTTCTTTGAGCAGGGGACGCAAAGTCACCAGCAAAATCACGTAACCCTTAGAATCATCAATGGCACTTCTTCGAGCAGGGGATGCAAATTCACCAGCAAAATCACGTAACCCTTCGAATCATCAATGGCACTTCTTCGAGCAGGAGACGCAAAGTCACCAGCTAAATCACGTAACCCTTCGAATCATCAATGGCACTTCTTCGAGCAGGGGACGCAAAGTCACCAGCAAAATCACGTAACCCTTTGAATCATCAATGGCACTTCTTCGAGCAGGGGACGCAAAGTCACCAGGAAAATCACATAACCCTTTGAATCATCAATGGAACTTCTTCAAGCAGGGGACGCAAAGTCACCAGCAAAATCACGTAACCCTTCGAATCATCAATGGCACTTCTCTGAGCAGGGGATGCAAAGTCACCAGCAAAATCACGTAACCCTTCGATTCATCAATGGCACTTCTTCGAGCAGGGGACGCAAAGTCACCAGCAAAATCACGTAACCCTTCGAATCATCAATGGCACTTCTTCGAGAAGGGGACGCAACGTCACCAGCGACATCACGTAACCCTTCGAATCATCAATGGCACTTCTTCGAGCAGGGGACGCAAAGTCACCAGGAAAATCACATAACCCTTCGAATCATCAATGGCACTTCTTCGAGCAGGCGACGCAGAGTCACCAGCAAAATCACGTAACCCTTCGAATCATCAATGCCACTTCTTCCAGCAGGGGAGGCAAAGTCACCAGCAAGAAACTCCGATAGTTCCGGCGTATAAGGTGACGTGGAAGGAAGACTGGTCCCAAAATACGGTCGCCGATTATCCTGCCCAACAAGTTCCGGTTGCACCCATGCTGATGATTCGCTGTCACCACACCATGTGCGTACTATCCGAGAGATGACTCTTATGAAAGTTCTTCGCGTAAAGGTAGCCTCATCTGTGAATAGGATGGATGACACAAATCCTGGAATCGTTGTTGCCTTGTGAAGAAACCAGTGATAAAACTGCTCTCGATTTCGAGAGTCTCTCGCTTTTAAAACCTGCAGACGCTCTAAGTGATAAGGGTAGTAACAATTGTCAAGGAGAACTTCCCCTGCGGTTGTGTGGCTTCTCCTGTAATGGCGGACCAACTGCGTAGTACTGGCACGGCGGTCACCTTTCACAGTATTAATCATATTTTCGTCCAAGTCTGGTGTCCGACCATTACGAGTACGTCCCTCGTGATTTTCTGCTTGTTGAAACGACCCTGCCTCAGACAAACGGCGAGAAATTGTTGCTAACATTGAATGCTGTGGTTGGGGATAGGTCTCCTGACACAACCTTGCTACCCGACGCCCATTGCCACTTGCTCTTCCTTAAGTAAACACCATGTCGGCAACGTCTTGATTCCAATACGGAACCATTGTGTACAACCCTGTATTACATACACAACGAGGTGAGTCAGCAAGAGAAGTGAAATCGACACAACATTACCAGTTACTATGGGATATGAGGGCACTAGGGCATGACGTATAAGGAACGGTACCACCCTCTAGGAGGAAACCATGCAAGCTGTATTTGTAGTTGCATGATACAGCTCGTACTAGCCCACAGTCTCTGTAACACCATATGATTGAATAAATGGTCGCTAGAATGGAAACCATGGATTTGCCGACGTAAGTTCATTAAAGCTTTTTTGTTCCGTATCTTCTCATCGATCAATCCCTTGAGTTTGTACACGGTGGAAAATATCATCCTTAAGATGGTTGATTCTGACAAGCAGTTAAGTGCTGTACCTCCCTGTCCAAACCTTGTCGACGTCGCCAGGCGTATGACGCAGAACCTAAACAACATTCTGCCGTAAGAAGGATGCTACACCAACTTTCTGATATACACTGTCTTATGCCAGAACATTACGCTCACCGACCTTCTCTCGATATAAACTGGTCCAGGCATAACCTGGCGAGGAATGAATGCTAGTCAGGCACACGCATCTTGCAGGTAGTATCAGTGAACGCGCTGTCCGTGTTTAGAATGAGGAACGCACGCGATCTGTCTGACTTTGGGCGAGGGCAGATTGCGACGGCACTAGAATTTCGAAAACTACACGACTTGTCGCATATTAGAGGAGTGCTGTTGTGAGTGGCTTCTACAAGGGGAACTATGTCCATAAGTCGTGGGGTTGGGCGGCCACCCCTCACTACAGACGCGAACGTAGTAGCCTGGGTAGATTGATAAAACAGAACAGGCGGCGAACCGTGGCGGAACTAGAATCAGACTTTACTGGTGGGCGGAGTACAAGCGTGTCTGAACATACAGTGCACCGAACTCTCCTAAAAAGTGGGTCTCCGTAGCCAACAACCAGCGCATGCACCATTGAAAACACCACCACATCGGCAACTAAGTCTGAAGTGGTCACGTGACCATATGCCCTGGAAGTCCTCAAAGCAGCAGAGCGTTGCATAATCTAATGAATGCCGATACCTTCATCATCAAGTGCCGGTGTGAGGGCGCGAATCCGTAGTCTTGCAGGGAAACAGCTGCTTGACACCTGTACTGCGGAACGGAGACAAGCTGGCGGCGACTACGTTATGCTATGGGGAACACTAACGTTGGCATCCATGGGTCCAGTGGAACTCGTGCTGTTCCCCATGACAGACAAGGCGTATCGTACACTGGTTGCAGACCACGTACACCCCTTCATGACGAGCATGTTTCCCGATGGCAGAGGCATTTATCAACAAGGTAATGTGCCATTCCACAAGGTCAAGAGTGTGATGGAGTGGTTCTATAAACTCGGACGAGTTTAGATTGATGTGCAGACGCACCAACTCGCCAGGTCTGCACCCGACTGAACACAATTTGGACGTGATTGTCCCCTTCCCGGAATTGCAACCTACGTCCTCCATTATTTACTTGACGTATTCCAATCTCTGTCTTCCTCTACAGCTCCCTCTAGTACCATGGGAACCATTCCCTCATGTCTTAGCAGATGTCCTATCATCCTGTCCCTTCTCCTTATCAGTGTTTTCCACATATTCATTTACTCTCCGATTCTGCGTAGAACTTCCTCATTCTTTACCTTATCAGTCTACCTAATTTTCAACATTCGTCTATAGCGCCACATCTCAAATGCTTCGATTCTCTTCTGTTCCGGTTTTCCCACAGTCCATGTTTCACTACCATACAATGCTGCACTCCACACATACATCCTCAGAAATTTCTTCCTCAAATTAAGGCCGGTATTTGATATTAGTAGACTTCTCTTGGCCAGAAATGCCTTTTTAGCCATAGCGAGTCTGCTTTTGATGTCCTCCTTGCTCCGCCCGTCATTGGTTATTTTACTGCCTAGGTAGCAGAATTCCTTAACTTCATTGACTTCGTTACCATCAATCCTGATGTTAAGTTTCTCGCTGTTCTCATTTCTACTACTTCTCATTACCTCGTTTTTCTCCAGTCTACTCTCAAACCATACTGTGTACTCATTAGACTGTTCATACCGTTCAGCAGATCATTTAATTCTTCTTCACTTTCACTCAGGATAGCAATGTCATCAGCGAATCGTATCATTGATATCCTTTCACCTTGTATTTTAATTCCACTCCTGAACCTTTCTTTTATTTCCATCATTGCTTCCTCGATATACAGATTGAAGAGTAGGGTCGAAAGGCTACAGCCTTGTCTTACTCCCTTCTTAATACGAGCACTTCGTTCTTGATCGTCCACTCTTATTATTCCCTCTTGGTTATTTTACGTATTGTATATGATCCGTCTCTCCCTATAGCTTACCCCTATTTTTTTCAGAATCTTGAACAGCTTACATCATTTTATATTGTCGAACGCTTTTTTCAGGTCGACAAATCCTATGAACGTGTCTTGATTTTTCTTTAGCCTTGCTTCCATTATTAGCCGTAACGTCAGAATTGCCTCTCTCGTGCCTTTACTTTTCCTAAAGCCTAACTGATCGTCACCTAGCGCATTCTCAATTTTCATTTCCATTCTTCTGTATATTATTCTTGTAATCAGCTTCGATGCATGAGCTGTTAAGCTGATTGTGCGATAATTCTCGCACTTGTCAGTTCTTGCCGTCTTATTGTGTGGATGATGGTTTTGCGAAAGTCAGATGGTATGTCGCCAAACTCATATATTCTACACACCAACGTGAATAGTCGTTATGTTGCCACTTCCCCTAATGATTTTAGAAATTCTGATGTACGTACTGGCCGTTAATTAATTATTCATAATGATGTGGGTGATCAGTGTATACACACAAGCCTATTGCACTTATTCTAGTTGTTTTAACGGCTAAATCCTGCACTCCCTTCCGTTGTCATTCATACTGTGGTTTGCTTATTATGTAATTTAATATGTGGTGTGTACTCTTTCTTTTCAAGGTACATCTCAATAAATGTACAATTTTATAATCCTCATATATCTTACAACTGACATTTCTGTCAATGATCTACAAAATTTTAATTAAAAATAAAATGTTTTTATGCTTTTAACTCACATATACAGGGTTTTACAAAAAGGTACGGCCAAACTTTCAGGAGACATTCCTCATACACAAAGAAAGAAAAGATGTTATGTGGAAATGTGTCCGGAAACGCTTAATTTCCATGTTAGAGCTCATGTTAGTTTCTTCAAACTACGCTCAATGGAGCACGTTATCATGATTTCATACGCGATATTCTACGTGTGCTGCTAGAATATGTGCCTTAACAAGTACGAGACAACATGTGGTTCATGCACGATGGAGCTCCTGCACATTTCAGTCGAAGTGTTCGTACGCTTCTCAACAACAGATTCGGTGACCGATGGATTGGTAGACGCGGACCAATTCCATGGCCTCCACGCTCTCCCGACCTCAACCCTCTTGACTTTCATTTATGAGGGCATTTGAAAGCTCTTGTCTACGCAACCCCGGTACCAAATGTAGAGACTCTTTGTGCTCGTATTGTGGACGGCTGTGTTACAATACGCCATTCCCCAGGGCTGCATCAGCGCATCAGGGATTCCATACGACAGAGGGTGGATGCATGTATCCTCGCCAACGGAGGACATTTTGAATATTGTAACAAAGTGTTTGAAGTCACGCTGGTACGTTCTGTTGTTGTGTTTTCCCATTCCATGATTAATGTGATTTGAAGAGAAGTAATAAAATGAGCTCTAACATGGAAAGTAAGCGTTTCCGGACACATGTCCACATGACATATTTTCTTTCTTTGTGTGTGAGGAATGTTTCCTGAAAGTTTAGCCATACCTTTTGTAACACCCTGTATAGGACGCGCGCATGTAGCCCTAGAAAGAAAGATCCCTTATCATTTAGCTACAACATAGCAGGTCAGCAACTGGAAGCAGATAATACCATAAATTATCTGGGAGTACACATTAGAAGTGATTTAAAATGGAATGATCATATAAACTTGACCGTCGGTAAAGTAGATGCCAAACTGAGATTCATTGGAAGAATCCTAAGGAAATGAAATCCGAAAACAAAGGAAGTAGGTTACAGTACGCTTGTTCGCTCATTGCTTGAATACTGCTCAGTAGTGTGGGATCCGTACCAGATAGGGTTGATAGAAGAGATAGAGAAAATCCAACGGAGAGCAACGCGCTTCGTTACAGGATCATTTAGTAATCGCTTAAGCGTTACGGAGATGATAGATAAACTCCAGTGAAGACTCTGCAGGAGAGGCGCTCAGTAGCTCGGTACGGGCTTTTGTTGAAGTTTCGAGAACATACCTTCACCGAAGAGTCAAGCAGTATATTGCTCCCTCCTACGTATATCTCGCGAAGAGACCATGAGGATAAAATGAGAGAGATTAGAGCCCACACAGAGGCATACCGACAATCCTTCTATCCACGAACAATACGAGACTGGAATAGAAAGGAGAACCGATAGAGGTACTCAAGGTACCCTCCACCACACACCGTCAGATGGCTTGCGGAGTATGGATGTAGTTGTAGATGAAGAAGTGAGAGGAAAATCTATCCACAGCTTACGTCACACCTATACTTCGGCAGATGTATATTGTTATAAAATACGATTGAAAACCGCACTCTTCTCCAATACTTGGTTCGGGTCGCTTACAGCTCTCGGGTCGCAGTTTGATGACCGCTCGGTTAGACGGTACCTTCAACTCGACCACAGATTGATTACCAATCGTATTATTCCTCTACAAGAGCCTGCAATGCTGAGCGCGTAACGACCCAACAGCGCTGAAAAGAGTGATACACGTTTGTTAAGTTCTCTGATATTGCGTTTTCCTTGCTTTGGTGAGTGTATAGCTCAGCCACTACTATTGTAATTTAGTATGCTTTTACCTAAATAACAGAAGAAACTGTCTCTATGTTGCCTAGAACAACCATTTCACTAAATTTATTTTTCCCGCGTCTGGCAATCCTGATTTAGGTTTTCCGTGATTTCCCTATATCGCTTCAGGCAAATGCCGGGATGGTTCCTTTCCCGGGGCACCGCCGGCTTCCTTCCACATCCTCCCCTAATCAGATGAGACTAAGGACCTCGCTGTTTGGTTTCTTCCCCCAAATCAATCCCAACCTTAAATTTAGTTTAGTTTCCAAATGAAGTACTCTATGGGTGGGTATTCCTGTTAATACGAAAAACTAATCAATAGAGTTACCCCTTTTACAAGAAGTGAATAAGTAAATCAGACTACTCATTTCTTTTCCTAAGATGTAACACAGTGGTTAGAGAGAAACGCAGTTTCAGTAGTATTATAATGAAGCTATGACGTTTCAGTTTCCAGTTTATTTAGTGGTTTAAAACATGTACTAATGGTCGCCAGCCTGTCGAGGCAATTAAACAGTGAAGTATTGGAAAAGCAGAAGTATGAATTTTGCCTACTTTCATGCTACTGTTTTATTTGGTTCTTCAAACAAATGTTACTTCACTTAAACAATGTTGGACTACATCCTTATACATTACGTTTTTAAAAGAGAGAAAGCCCAGAGCTCAACTTCAAGGAAGCTAAATAAACTGGCCAGGAGGGATCTTTAGAAAAACATTGCCATTATCAGAAAAACTTAAATGCTAAAATACTCAGATACTAAAGCACACACTTTTTTCACTGAAAAATCCACTTCACGAAAACCTCTTTCTTGCTGTAATTTACTTTCAAAAGCTATTATTCTTTGAACCAACTCTGTATTGTCATTTAACAGATTCTAGTAACATGGCTTCAATCTGATTGAATTTTGTCTAAGCCAACTTTTATTATTAGTGTTTGCAGTAGTTATAATTTTTTTTTCATTATTTGCACAAAGAACATCATAAATGGTGCTTCTTTATATTAACTTGGCACTACATAAGTCTGTAAAACCGGATACACGGATTAATGAAACACTGAGAAGGAACCCTATATTGGTTTATGATTTTGATGAAATAACAGGATGAACCAGTTTTTTTTTTTCAAGATTCATGAATGATTATTAAAACACAGTTTAAATTCATGGTTCACGTTGTACAAAAGTAAAAAAGCAATAAAAATCTTATCTGGTGGCTATAGGCTTGGGATGGCGAACAGTTATGACGGATACACTACTCACAGTAATGCCTTCAAGTATCTTGCTGCGTGGGCTCAATTTGTCTTCTTGGCGTCGTTCAATTTTACATACAGTAGCCCAGTAGCTCGCAGGTATGCCGTAAGACGTTTGCAGTCTTCATTCGAGTGAATTTTTGTGCAAATTTGGAGGCAAAGCTTCTGCTGCTCCACAAAGGTGCTGCCTCTATCACGTCTGCCCACAGACTGTGTGACTTACTTCCCGCGCTTGCTCTAGGTAGCGCGCCAATTCGCCCTTGCCACCTTTTCCACTCACCAGAGCCACTTTCGTTTCAAACAAAAGCACACTAGCTTTTACGTAACACCTATTTCTTCCATTGTTCCTAAGCGTGACCATCTCTTAAATTGTCGAATTTACAACATTATGAACAATTTATACACACAAATATTAATAATTTTGAAGCAAAAAAATTTTAAAAGTTGGAATGAACCATAAAAAAATAATGTTATAAATGTTTCAACTTAAAAATAATTAAGTGAATTATGAACATCCGTCGTGATGTCAGTTCTGTGTTAGGTGGTGCTGGTGGAAATGGATTTAACCAGCATTATACTGATCGCTCTGTCCAAACGTTGGAAGCAGTTCTGCGGATTCATATGACCCCCAAAAGACATGTTGAGATAAAATTGTGTATCTTGCCCTTCTATGCTAGTTGAACAATGATGCTAAATCCTGTCTCCATCGTTTATCATCGTTAACTCATAACAGAAAGCCAACCAAGAAATGCGTTGGTGTACAACCCAGCAGGAATGATGCGTTTGAGGTAACTGTCATTGAAATTTGCCGTTTCTGGTCTGCGAACGTCCAATTTTTATAACGTTAATCACAAGACAAAAATAGGGCCTCTTCCTGTCAAAACTGCTCAGAATGTCAGTTTGCAATTTGCATTTGGTTAGCTTAATAATTATAATGCTAATGAATTCAGAGCGGCCCCAGGCTAAATGTCACAGGTGTTACTTCTTGTGGTATGAAGACCGCGCGAACGTGCGTATCTCTGCATCTTTCGTGTAGCGATATCTTTGTGAATAAGTCATGTATTAGCTTCTAGCGTTTTCATATACGTTCTCGGTACCCACGCAAAACGTGCCTCATTTCCGTGAACGTGAAGCGTAAAAGTCACGTTTGATATCTGAATACTGATAGCCGTGTATTGTCACGCAATGTGCGGACAGCGTATTTCCTGCTTTTGAGTTTTCTACTCTATCATTTCCACAGTTCTCATGTGAACGTCATAGGTTGCGATGTTAATATTTTTCACTGGGGTGAAAAGTAACTTAAAAATTTAACATACCGAGAGTTTATTAGAATTATTTTCGTTAAACTATAATCAATGATGTAATAAGACTCATGTTCCTCAAATTTATTCGAACATGTTGTTGAAAAAATGTAATTTATATATGACTGTTTTTATGATGTCTCAAAGGCGTAACTCATCTACTGTATATCATAAACATTAGTTTCATAAAGAAAAATTATCTTGTGTTAACAATCTACGTGTACCCCAAATATTATAAGAGAAAATGATATCTTTTGGCGTTCTAACAATTAGGGAGGGTTCAATACCGAAGCACGCTTTTTCTTATAAAGCTACTGTTTCCTATATTGATTCCTGCTCTGGAGAAAAAAGTGCGTTACATTGTCATATAAACTTTCCGTGCTCTAGAAAGTATATTTTGCACTGAGTGCCCCGTTTTTTATCACAAACTTATATGAGAAACGTAGGTATCGTTACTCCTTTCTGAAAGCTGTATTGCTCTCAGAGAGTGAAAATCCAACGCAGTAGGTCTCGAAGAAATTGTCTGGAAGAATCTCTTTTAGGCGATACTGCTGCTCGTATAGGAATACAGCCTTACAAAACGAGAAGCATATATATGCTTCCATTGCCCATATAGATTGCATCAGACTGTTGACATCTCGACATATAAATCATATCTACCAACTGCCATTTTGTTTTGTACTAGGTGGTTATAATTAAAGTTCCCTATTTAACTCGTTGTAACACGGAAACTACTTACTGCACGAATGGAAAACATGGTAGTATTAACGTCCAGAGTATGGAGTGCATGATTTCGATGCATCACGGCACCAACGTCCACTTCCAACTATGGCTACCAGGTGCCGTGATCAGTCATTGTGATTCAGTGTCACACACCTGACCAGTCGCAGTGCATTTGGCGATGCGTCAACATGAGTTTGACCAGAGGAGCAGGGCATTGTTAGTGAAGCTCTATTGTAAAAACAGTAGTAATGCTGCAGTTGCACTTCGAGAATATCACCAGCTGAAAGAACTACGGACGGGTCGCCTTTCTCCAGCTGCTATGTGGTGCATGGTGACGTTCGAATCAACTGGAGAACCGGCCGTCTCTCCGGGAAGATGCCGACGACCGTTGCACCACAGGTGGTTCATGAAATCGCTGTTTCTGTGGTAGACAACGCTGCTTGCGTTTCCCGATCGTCACTCAGTGCGCGTGCTGTGTCACGACAGTTGAACATCCCGTCGTTCACTGTGTGAGAGGTGCTTCGAACCATTTTCAAATGGTATCTGTACAATATCCGTGTCGTACAGCAGCTTGTACCACAGGACACACAACGACATATTGACTTCGCTTTCCACTTTCTCGCAAGGATTGAAGTTGAGGATGACTGGCCCTGCACCATGCTATGGACAGACGAAGCTCATTTTTCTCTGTTGAGTGAGGTGAACACACATAACTGCCGAGTGCGAGTGTCTTCACCTACAGTCACTGTTCAGGAAGTTCATCTGTGTGGTGAACGTGTCACCGTATGGTGTGGCTTCACGGCTACGTTCATCATTTGCCCATTCATTATAGGACAGGTTGGCACTCTGAGGCCAAAGATGTGCAGTGCGACTGGCCAGCGATACTGCGATATGGTTCTACAGCATGTCATACCCGCCCTACAGGAGGGAGACGCATTGAACTCAACAGTTTTCATGCAAGATGGGGCCGCATCGCACGTCGCTCTTGAAGTTCACCTGCTTCTCCGAAACACATTTGTAGACTATCGTTTCCAAATTCTTGGCCTGCATGATCACCTGATCTCACTCCCTGCGATTTATAGTTGAGGTTCTACCTGAAGGAGGAGCTTTCCGAGGGGAACATTCACACATGAGCTGCTCCGAAGCGCAACATATCAAGAGTCGTAGCCAGCACACGTACAGAAATGCTTCGTTCTCCTGTGCAGAATGCAGTCCTGCGCTTTCCGACGCTTCTGGACACTAGTGGGCCATACTGAGTCCCTTCTATAGCAGTAATGGTGCTGGTACGTAATGGTTTGATGTACCGTAGCAGTATATTAAAAGTGTTTCAATTGAACTGACTCTGCATTATTCCTTTTCCTCATGTCATTGGCATAAATGCTGCCAAGTTTGGTCGTAGTACGGTATTTAGTTTCCATGTTCTAACGTGTTAAACAGGGAAAGTTTAATTACAACCACCCGATTTTTCTTAGACTGTTGCGAATCTCACGAGTAAACATCTTTACAGTCATTTACGAAAAATTAAGTTCGCGCTACACGGCTAACAAGTTTAGCAGATAATTAAACATGTATATTTTTGCATTCCATAGTAGAAACGAAACAATGTGATGATTTGCAACTATAAATAAATTAAGCTATGACTGCAAGAGTTGTTTTTAATTTCTTTATTGAATATTCCAGCCACGTCTTGAGATGCACAGTCGATGTCAGGTATAATTTTTTCAGGATCACAGCTGCCTGTCATCACCGAAAAGCAACATGGTGCAAGAGCCGCGTCCACATGGCTCGGACAATGACACCTCAGAGGTCGAAGCACACTAATTACTACTATGATGACTGCTGCTGAGGTGTTTCGTGTTGTAGAAGCTGGTTTGTTGCACGTGATGTCAGTCAGCTTAAAAATCAGTTCATGCAGCCAGAAGCTAATTTACTTATAGTTGCAACTTTCGAAGACGTTTCTTTGAAAGAAGCGTCACAACGTGAAGTATTAAACTTATGTAACGTCCCCTTAGAAAAATTATGAATTACTGTGCTGGTAAACTTATACGTTATTTGATACAAAGGCAGCTGAGTAAAACTGAATGTACTCACACAGTTCTCTTCAAATGGTTCTGAGCACTATGGGACTTAACTTCTGAGGTCATCAGTCCCCAATAACTTATAAGTACGTAAACCTAACTAACCTAAGGACCTGTAGAGTGAAAATTTCATTCTAGTAACCTAAGGACATCACACACATCCATGACCGAGGCAGGATTCGAACCTGCAACCGTAGTGGTCGCGCGGTTCCAGACTGTAGCGCCTAGAACCGCTGGACCACATACTGTTCTCTCTTTACTTATTCTGATCATCACTAAACTGACGCACAATATTTTTAGCGCAACGCAATCTGACTTTCAATAATCCCTACAAAAAAATGGCCCTGACTAACAAAAACCTATACCTTTCATGAATCACGTACCTCACAAAAATCTTCATTACTCGGACTACTGCAATACAGAGAGCGAGAATACTGCCTGCAAAAAAAAGATTCTAACTAATGAAGGCACTAACTACTGATAGGTATGGTTAGGAAATGAAAGATTTTAATGGAGAACAAACAATGAATTTTCCTTAATAGTGTTCAAAATTCATCATGTATACATGTATATCATCAATTCGTGACATCCATCTTTACAAATTTCCTTTTACTGGCGGACACACGTCCAGATCGTCCGTTCTCAAAACTCCGGCATTCCTCTCCCCACATCCACCGCTCACCTCCAACTGCGCAACGCTACGCGGTGTACACACCCAACTACCCAACACTACAATAGTGAGTATTCTAACAATGCCAATCAGCCACAGACTGCACACAGCTAAGTCAGTGATTTTCATACAGACCGCTACGCAGTGTTACCAACATAAAAACCTAAACAGCCTACTTACAAACTATCATTTAATTATGAAGCTCAGTAGAAAACTGAATCTCATGACAAGAATGCGGACGTCACTATTCTTCCATGAGAAAGCCTTGATATCCGAAAAAAATTAGCTTGGTGCTGCAGGTGAGAATCTTGACCTAGGGATCTTCTGCAAGTGTAATTAGGAAAAGCACCAGGTTTCCATGCTATCCATACCGAATTCCTCGTACACTTTGATAACTGCACAAGAAAGTAGTTTGTCACATTTTTCTCAGATGTATTGCAGACAGGCAATGTTGCCCATCAACTCAAGAGACTTGCCTCCATCTCCATCTCCAAACAAATGATTTCCCGCCAATCTATAGACCGATTGCATTGATGAGCATTATGTACAAACGTTTTGAAAGATCACTCTGTAGTGGCGTCAGTCCTGAGTACGTGAACGTATGGGAACTGAACAGGCAGGATTTCGTCCCCATAGAAGCTGTTCAGACCAAGATCTCTCATTAACAACGTTCATCACAGCCGGTTACAAAAACAGTTGAGAACCTCAGCAATTTTTATCGACTTAAAAAGAGCGTACGACACAGTCTGGAGGCAGGGGATGACATAACAACTCACGGAAGCGATCCGCAGCAAAACTCTCCTCAACCTGGTTGGCTCTGAGCACTATGGGACTTAACTTCTGAGGTCGTCAGTCCCCTAGAACTTAGAACCACTTAAACCTAACTAACCTAAGGACATCATACATCCATGCCCGAGGCAGGTTTCGAACCTGCGACCGTAGGTGGCGCGCGATTCCAGTCTGTCGCGCCTAGATCCGCTCGGCTACTCCGGCCGGCTGTCCTCAACCTGGTCACTGCCGTATTTTCTAATAGATGCTGCCAGATGATCATGAATAATAACCATTCAAACGAAACAGATTTGTGGCCTTCCACTAGCAACTGTTCCATCTTTACATAGCTAGCACCCCCGAAGCCACAGTAACACATACAGTCGCGACACTCACTGCTGTGAACGTTGGACAGTTGGTGCGACACTAGCGCTCCAAGCGGCGAGACAGAAGCCGTAAAAACAAATTTTATTTTTAACACTATTTCCTTTTTAATACTGTTTCTCGTTAATTAACGAAGTAGTTATTAAATTTTTGCGTTCCGAGCATCAATAAATTGTCATGACATGAATCATAATGAAACACATGTAAAAACAGCCAAATCTCCTTGATTTTGTGACATGAGATACAACTTAATGATGACGAAATACTTTCGAATATGGGTATAATTGCAGCTTACTCCACTGACAATAAGAGAATACAAAGTCATATTTCGTTCATGAGACGAATATATTTCTTTTATTGTCTGTTCTTATTATGAAAAGCACTTTCCTTGACACATAACAACTTTGTATGGAGTCTGATGTTTCGCAGTCTTAAACATTGCTCGACTTTCCAATATGTAAATATTTTTGTGTGGTTAGGGGGAGTACACTACAAGATTATCAACGCCAGTACGAAATTTGTAGAATCGAATGTGGTTCAAAGGGGGGAAGTGCGAGAAACGAGACAAAATCACTCACTCGCCCCCCCCCCCCCCCCCTCCGATTCACACCCGCGATGACACTCACAATCACACTAGCTCATATCATGGAAGAGAGTGTTAAAATTGTTCAGATATTCTAAAACTGTTAAACAAATCTAACAAAGGACTGGCGACATGTCGAAACCTGCCCTGAAATTTTTCGTACAGGAAGAATACACCGAAAGAATTGCGGTCTCAAAATTTTAGCTGCTGAGGCCCACTAGACTGTTTTAGAAAAATGTAGAAGTTCTTCATTTCTGCCTCACGTACAGCTGCTTTTAACAGCGGTTTGTAGAGCCTTTTCTGCTTAGCTGCGCCAAATGGCGAATAACGAGACACAGCCGTGACAAAATAACTCAAAAGAACGTAGCACCGCATATTGCAAAGCTCAAAGTGCACACACGTGGATTTTAAATCCGTAAACCTTACCAGAGACGTCTCCAATTTTTTGGTTAACTTCATATCGACAGCTAAAATGTTACATTTGTAATTCCGACTCAAGTGACTGGTAGAGGAATGAAAGTAAAGATAGTGTAAGATGTTCCATTTACAGACAACTTTCATCAATCAGAATTTTGATTTGTTGACATTAACCATTTCTTAACAATTACTGGAACACAGTTCTACCGTATTTTTTAATAATGTATATTTTACTACCAATGAAACAGTTTCTCATTTATTTCCTGTAGTCATCACAAAAAAGCGAAGCGTCTATTGGATGGCAAAAACAAACATTTGTCTTACACCAGGCACGCCTAACAAATGAGAGAATAATGCATTCAGGCACTGCACAGTAATTACTAGCTTTATTTGGAAAAAAATTCGAGTGGAAAGGAAATGGTTGTTGCCGTTGTCCTCCGTACTATGCTGTGTACCAGGAATACTTGAAAAAACTCTTAAAACATAGTGATGCAAACTGACAATACACAAATGAATGACGCTCAGCGATGCTGTTCAAATGATAAACCTGGAATGTCAAAGGGCTATCGGGAATTACTATGTCTGACAATTAATTGAAAAATGCTTTACGTTGTCGAAAAATTTCTCTATCAAGAGGCCGATCTACATTATTATTTCTGGGAGGAATCCGAGTTATATTTTTAGTCTCTTAATCGTCCTCCTAAAGACAGAATTGTTGTTATGTCCGGCATAAGAGTCCCCAGGGACTCACACCTAGTGAGTACGTGGTTGGCGACCACGGGGTCTCCAGCTGAGTCCTGGCATTGCTTCCACTTATTTATGCCAGGCTCCTCACTTTTATCTTTCCTATTTGGCCACCCTCGGCCAACTCTCGTTGTTTTCCGACCCTGACGCTATAAGGTTACGAGAGCTAGGGGTCTTTCATTTCCAACCTATATTTCTACTGAGCCGAATACCTCCCGGGATAAGGAGATTACCTTCTATCAAGTGCCAATGGCCTTCTAGGAGGGCAGATGAGCGGCTAGAACGAAGGGCATTCTCTTGCCCTTGGGGTGGGTAACCGCTCCTAAAGGCGGAGGAGCTACAAGGTGGCTAACGACACAGAGTGGAGAAGGCAACGGGAAACCACTCCATTAAAGGCCCGGCTGGGTATCCCAAGTATCAACATCTTATGATGGAAAACTCTTTGGTTAAATTCTTCGGAGGTAAAATAGTCAACCATTCAGATCTCCGGGCGCGGACAACTAAAGAGATACCGAAATTCAAAAGCATTAATGTAAGAAGGACAGCAACATGGAACGTCAACTCCCTTCTTAAATGTGGTAAACTGGAAAACTTGAAAATGGAAATGAAAAGAATGGATATTGATGTACTGGTAGTCTC
The DNA here is from genome assembly GCF_023897955.1 of Schistocerca gregaria. Lineage (NCBI taxonomy): Eukaryota > Metazoa > Arthropoda > Insecta > Orthoptera > Acrididae > Schistocerca > Schistocerca gregaria. Next base: position 827,109,294 of record NC_064922.1, read on the forward strand.
AGAAATGAGATGGCCAAACGCTGACGACTTTTGGTCAGGGGATTACAGAATCATACACACTGGAACAGCACAAGTCAATCCCGGGATTGCAGGAGTGGGAATTATCCTCAATAAAGAGATGGGGTTAAGAGGAAAAGGATTTGTTCAACATAGTGAGAGGATAATTTATGTCCGATTGGAAACCAAACCAAGAGACACAATCATAATCCAAGTATACATGCCAACTACGAGGCACGAGGATTATGAAATCGACATGATGTATGACCACCTTGAGGAAGTAATTGGCAGAATTATAGGAACTGGAAACCTTGTCATCGTGGGAAATATGAATGCCGTTCTTGGGGAAGGTAAAGAAGAGGTTGTGGCAGGGAATTTTGGATCAGGAGTAATAAATGAAAGAGGGGATAAACTTGTAGAATGCTGCCAAAGAAATAAACTTTGCATTACAAATAGCTTCTTTAATCATCATCCAAGAAGAAGATATACATAGAAAATGCCTGGTGACATTAACAGACATCAAACTGACTTCATATTAGTGAAGCAAAGATTTAAAAACCAAGTTAAGGACAGCAGATCACATCCAGGCTGTGATGTGGAAAATGACCACATACTCGTTATGATGACGACTGAACTAAAATTCAAGAACATTAAAGAAAGAAGTACATGTAAATGGGATTTGACAAATCTGAAAAACGAAAATACACTGAAGCACTATCAACTAGAAACTGACAAGAAAACAAATAAACAGGGCTGCAATGACATCCAAAGCAGCTGGGACAAAATAAAAACTAGTATTTTAGAAGCAGCAGAAGAAGTAATAGGAAAAGAAAGGACAGAAAAAAGGAAGGAATGGATCACTAATGACCTACTAAATATAATGGAAGAAAGAAGGAAATTAAAAAAATTCTGTGAAGAAGGAAGACCAAGAGAAATAAAAGAGTCTGAGAACCAGAATGAACAGAGAGGCAAAAAAAGCAAAAGAAAAATACCTTGATGATCTCTGTATTTCAGTTGAGGACAACATGAGAAAGAGAAACATCGACAAGGCCTATAAACGTGTGAGACATTGCTTTGGAGACAGAAGAAACAAGAGTAGGGCTGTGATGGATGAAAATGGCAATATGTTGGATGACGATGATTAAGGTGCAAGAAGATGGAAACAATATATAGGAAAACTGTACAGCGGACCAAACCTGTCTGAAAACATCATGCAAGAAGAAACAGAAGTAGATGCACACAACACAGGTGAACCTATATTAAAGGAAGAGTTTGAACTAGCTCTGAAAAAATTGAAAAACAACAAATTGCCTGGCATAGACAATATCCCAGCCGAAATTTTGAAATCTGGAGGAGCAAAACTGAATCAGGAGTTGTATAATCTTGTTTTCAACATGTAAGAGCATGGTAAAATTCCTACAGACTTCGAGAAAAACATTATGATCCCCATTCCAAAGAAGGCAAATGCTACAAGATGTGAAAATTATAGGACGCTCAGCCTAGTTACTCACGCCTCTAAAATAGTAACCTCAATTATAGTAAAACGCACAGAACACAAAGTCGAAGCTACACTCTCCGAAGATCAGTTTGGATTCCGGAAAGATAGAGGAACCAGAGAAGCAATATTTGCTCTAAAACTAATAATAGAGAAACGACTAGATAAGAACCTGACAACATACATAGCTTTCGTAGATGTAGAGAAAGCATTTGATAATGTTAAATGGGATAAGATGTTTGAGGTACTCAAAAAAGTAGGAATAGACCATAAAGATAGAAAAATGATATGGAACCTGTACAAGAACGATACAGTAGTTATCCGTGGACGGACAAAAAAAGAATAGTTGCAGATACGGAAAGGTGTCCGACAAGTTTGCGCACTATCCCCTGTTATCTTTAAAGTATACATTGAAGAGGCGCCGAAAAAAGTAAGGGAAAATTCACGGGCAGGTGTAGTAATTCATGGCCAACGAATAGGTATGATAAGATATGCCGATGATATAGCTGTCCTGGCTGAAAGTGAAGAAGATCTTGTAGTCCTAATGAATAGAATGGATAAAGGTATGGGGGAAGAATGTAATATGAGAATTAATAAAGCAAAAACAAAAGTAATGGCATGCGACAAAAAAGATCAAGTGATAGTCCCAGTTCACGTAGGCAATGAACTGCTTGAACAAGTTGATAAATTTATTTATCTGGGCAGTAATATTACCAGGGATGGAAGGAGCAAGGCAGAAGTGAGAAGTAGAATTGCTCAAGCAAAGGCTGCTTTTAACAAGAAGAAAAACATCTTAACATCTAAGAGCATCAGCCTTGAAATCAGGAAAAGATTTTTGAAATCATATGTGTGGAGTGTGGCATGCTATGGGTGTGAAACATGGGCTCTCGGGACAGAGGAAGACCAAAAGCTAAATTCATTTGAAATGTGGTGCTATAGACGCATGCTCAAAATTAAATGCATCGACAAGGTCACAAACGAAGTGGTTCTGGAAAGAGCATGTGAGAAGAGAAGCTTCTGGAGTTTTATTGATAAAAGAAAAGTACAATTTACAGGTCATCTATTAAGACATAAAGGACTTCTGAACACAATTATAGAGGGATATGTAGAGGGAAAAAGACCTGGAGGAAGACCACGACTGAAGTACATGGGTCAAATCATGAAAGATGTGGGATGTAACACCTATATAGAAGTGAAGAGAAAAGCTGAAAGACGCACAGAATGGAGACAAGCTGCCGTTGTAGCTGTTTCAAACCAATCCTTGGATTGACCACTACAGAAGAAGAAGAAGAAAGAAGAGTCCAACCAAAACAACAAATTACTTTCTACAAGTGGCAAGAAGACGTTTCGAATGTGAACTTGAAACTTACTCCCTCCTATATCGGATGTAATGTTGAAACGTATTCTCCCCCGTTGCTGCAGAATTTTCAACGACTATTAAAATATTTTTGCACATGATTTTGTTAAATTTTGGTCCTTACTTGCCTTGAGGCTTCTGTAGAGAGATATAAAGCTGCGGAAACAATAATCCACTAATAAGCATCACTAATATTACTGTTCACGAATGTGTCACAGCATTCATCGACCGCACAAGTTGACTCTCTCTTTTCTCGCTCGTTGTGTTGAATTAGAGTTTGCACGCAGTTCTTGCACGAAACCTCAGTAAATGGTTTGATATACAGTATTTTAGGCGATCACAAGAAGCTTTATCCTCACGTTAGCTACGTATTTCTTTGTAATATTACCTCTTAATGACACCTGGTCTACATGTTTACTCGAAGTGAACTTCATAAATTTACGACTTACTTTTCTGTACAATTTCCTGAATCCTTCTAACTCCGTCGAAGAAGTCTGTAAATCACTAGTGTTTACCTCACTTGCAATTCAGAGGTCTCAGTTCCGCAAATGTCACTCATAACAGTGCATTGACTCTCACGAGCGGTTCTGTCTTAAGACTAGTTTTTCTTTCACATTTTAGCGAGTTTCATTTTTGCGCATATTTTGTAGTTTGTGTAAATCTTTCTTCCATTTATACAATCCACGTTCAGACTTCACACTACTTATCTTTAAACGTTTCCTCCATCCTTCGTTAAACCAAAATTTTACAGTTATTTTTTTCACTCAAAGCTGTTACTCTAATAATTTCTTTGGGCTATGTAGGTACTGTATTGTTGTTCTGGACTAATTAGCACAATAGTCATCATTCGATACACGATTCACGGAATCGTCAGCGTTATTTCTTGAATTTCCTAATGTTTCCACAGTTTCTAAGAAACTGTCGACATCATTCTACTGAATGTTCTAGAAATAGGCTGATATATGAGACATATGTAGGCCTTCCGGAGAAATAGGTGATAACTACTGCAACCCATGTTATTCGTGTTTCTTCTCTGCAAGGTTGAAAACATTGCTTGCATTCCATAATACTGCGAAACTCTGGAACCTGCACAAAGACCGGTGCTACTAGTAAGCATGTACGAAATGAACAAAAAGAAAATTATTTCAGTTCTATCTTAGCGATATTGCAAAACAACTGCTAATTATTGTCGTCACTAAATGTGTAGAGAATTCGAGCGAGTGGTACTGTTAACACTTATGTCAGAAAAACTCGCAACGGAAACTGAAATTCGCTTTAAAAATTACAATCGCATATGCCGTGTCATCTGTTAGAGCCCTCGCAGAATACGGTGGATGCACAGTGACAAATTTCGTCCAAAACGCTGGCCGACTTCACTCGTTTTTTTCGGAAGAGGAGATCAACAGTGTTCTCCACTTTTCGGTTGGTCGGAGATGACAGAATCGAGGCGCTCGCCTTATTATTTTTCTCAAACGATTTTACAGAAACAACCCAGTAAAAAAAAAATGTGCCCATCATTTCATTAATGGTCATAGTTATTGTGATATTTACATCGAAATGACACGCAGCGCAGAATTAGAGCAATGAAAAATAGGGGTCGCTATGATTTTGAATTTGGTGTATATTATATAGTATCTTACAGCGCATGAAATCATCGAATTTTTCTTTAGACTTGGGTAAAGGCCTCTATCTCTCACGAATCTCGAGAAAATTGATGTGATGTATCACGCTCATTTACGATCGCGCAGCATAAGCGATAATGATAGAGTGAAATATCCACAGCCTTCCTCAAATTTCATAAACGGTTTGAGATACCCAAATGAGATTTTGGCAAATGGCAGCACACAAACAGGAGAGAATTTTACCATATGATTATTATGCAAAAATTCATTATCTATGGTACTATTCCGCCAACTACAGACCTTTTTGATGAAAGAAAGTAATTTTTAGGGGCCACCGATAACTGGTGAAACGAGAAATACCACAGGTTTTGGGAGAACATAAGTGAAGATATTACACGTTTGTTTTGCACCGGGGATATGCTTTTTCGTAAACTACTGACCTTACTTTTCCTCAGTTCCTCACTTAATAAAGTTAACAAACCACCGTTTCAGGATTCTCTCGCAATTGCGTCTGAACATCATGTTAGTGAGATGACACTGTGCAAATTCCGCTGTATTTTGGTAAAAGAAGCTTTTTAACATGGCAACAAGATAAATGTGTAGGTTTACTCAAAATTCGAAACTCGTGAAGCTTCTCTGAAAGTTACATATGGTTAACAAGCGAAGCGAAAATAAATCAATGTATTTACAGCAGAATTACTTCTAGATACCAACCAAAGCAGAGGTGGTAGATCTTTTTGAATGGTCAAGATGGAAGTGTGTGCGTGGAGGAGTTCCGTTTAATATTTAGAAAAACTTGAGCGTAGACTGCAGTCTACAATGGCACTTTCCCTCTAGCGTTCGGGATTTCCCAACAGCGACTGCCCGTAACTCCCACCACTACCACTCTTACCTCACGTTCCCTGGTGACTGCGCAACTATCGGCCACGATATTCTGGATAGATATGTCCACTGCGTCGTTGTGCCATGTCACACATTCGCAATGTGCTACAGCTAAGGTAGGGGTCTACATTTCTCCAGCCGTCTAGGGTGCTAAGAATTAGACAATTTTCAACATTAAAATAAAATCAGTGATACTTAGCAGCTAAAAGTTTGACAAAGTTTTTCTCTCGATGTATTCTTATTGTATAAAAAATATCAGGGCAGGTTTCTATGCGCTGAGCTGGACCTTTTCCTTGTAAGTAACACAAGATGAAAACTAAAATATATTTACAGGAATATGCGGCTGGCTGATCACTTACAAAACACACGGATTAGCCATTCACTTTGACTAGACATTCATAACGTCCTATAAAATTTTAGGACACAACCGGGACATTTATAAAACTTTAAAAGTGGTACCACATTGGTTTCATTTTCTGTTAAACTAGAGATCAAATCCGTTGGCAAATGAGCAGCCTCCTCTTGGTCCGAAAATAAAACAGTCAAGTAAAATGTGGCCCAATGAGATCTGAGCGCGACAAGCACCACACATTGAAGGATCCCCTCAGTAGAGCAAGAAACCATGTGTTATATGGTTGTGCACTAAGTGAATACGTGTACGGAGGGCTTCACCCCGCCTGAGTGGCTCGCAGGAGTTACGCCACGGCTGCATTGTGTGTGGCACTTCCAACCACTCTTCCTTCCATCGACACATGACCCCGTACCTCAACAATGAGGCAACGGCGAGTAGAGAGAAGGAAAACTGAAGTATCTGAGAATCATAACACGCCTCCTTGGATGCTACATCCGTCTTTTCGTTCCCCGTAATACCTACGTGTCCTGGCACCCAGCAGAAAAACGCCTCCTTTCCTAGCTTTTGTAGGTGGAGGAGGGTCTCCTCGATACTCTGGAACACTTTATCTGCTGGGTACAAGCGTTGTAGAGAGTGAAGAGCACTCAGGGAATCGGAACAGACAGGGAAGTTAGCACCTTAAACACGTCTCATCTGCTGCAGTACTCGCAAGATCACGTATAATTCTACGTCGAAGGTAGTAAAGTCTTGAGGTGGTCGGACTGGGCGCACTCGTAGTATGCTGCAGAAATATGCAGACCAACGAGGACATGATGAGATTGCAACCCAGTGCCACACAGACAGAAGTCTGCGCAGTCCACCTCAACAACAAGTTAGGCTGCGGGGAACACAGCATTTACTTCGAGAACAAACTGCTGCCCCAAAGTCGACATCCAGAATATGTAGGTGTCATCCCGGAAGGATCATTGAGCTTCAAGAATCATGTCACATACGGCTGCCAAATACGTCGGAACTACACTTTGCAGAAACTTATCGGAGTCTTTATGCGCCACAGTACGGAATGTAGCCTTAGGTCTAGTCTTTTCGGTAAGGGAATACTGTGCACCAGTTAAGCTCGACAGTATTCGCATCGTTTTCCAACTAAATCAGATTATGCCCCTTATGGCAAGTGCAGTAAAGGTGATCCTAACCAACTTGCTTGTAACTCTAAGTCACACAGCTTCTCCCATTCCGTGACGAGAGAAATCTCTAATTAGATCGAGAATAGTACTCTTCTACAAATCCACCTCGGAATACCCGACAGTGAGTGAACAGGATTTATCTGTAGACATCCACCCATAAAGAGTTCAACAATTTTACATGAAAATTAATTCAGCTTAATATGTCTTTGGGAAGAGGAGCGGACCAAACAGGCGTCCCTTTCGTTTTCGAAATGTTCCTTGTCTCACCACCACACCATCCGGATGCGATTAGTGTCGCAAATTCTGGTTCGTCGTTAATAGAAGTCGAACAAAATGTGTTAAATGTGTTGACTCGTTGTAAAGGTGGTAAGAAATAGCTTCTCCCAAGTGCGATTGTGGAGCAAAGTGTTAAATATACACCGGGATGACAAAAGTCATGGGAAGCCTCCTAATATCTTGTCGGACCTCCTTTCGCTCTGCTCGTAGGATGCACTCACAAAGTCGATGGTTGATCCGTGAAGAAATACGGACCAATTCTCCCTCTATAGCCGTCGCTAGCAGCGAAAGTGTTACCTCTCTCTTATGTCCTATAAGTTTTCTATGGGATTCATCATGGGTGATCTGGATAACAAAACCATTTGCTCGAATTGTCCAGAATGTTTCTCAAACCAATTGCGAACAATTGTGGATCATTATCATCCATAAAAATCCCGTCGTTGTTTCGGAATATTAAGTCCATGAATGGCTGGCTACAAATGATCTCCATGTAGCTAACATAAACATTTCCAGTCAATGATGATTCAGCTGGACGACACTGCGTCATGTTGACAAGTAGGGTCCATAGCTTCGTGGGGTCTGCGCCACACTCGAAACCTACCATTAGCAGTCACAAACTGAAATCTGGACTTATCTGACCAGAACACCGTTTTCGAATGGTCTGGGGTCCAACCCATATGATCACGAGCCCAGGAAAGCTGCTGCAGATGACGACGCGGTGATAACAAGTGAACTCACATCGGGCGTCCGCTACCATAGCCCACTGACGCCACATTTCGCCTCACTGTCCCAACAGTTACGTTCGTCGTCTGACCCACATTGATTTATGTGGTTATTTCATCCATTGTTGCTTGTCTCTCAGCACTGACGACACTACGAAACGCTACTGCTCTCGGCCACTAAGTGAAGGCCTTTGGCTACTCGTTGACTGTGATGAGAGGCAATGCCTCAGATTTTGTATGCTTGGCACACTCTTGAGACTGTGGATCTCGGAATATGAATTTCCCCACCGATTTCCGAAAATGAATGGCATATGCTTCCAGCTTCAATTACCATTCCACGTTCAAAGTCTGTTATTCCCGACGTGCAGCCATAATCACGTTGGAAACCTTTTGACCTGAATCACTCGAGTATAAACGACTGTTCCGCCAGTGCATTACCCTTGTATACCTTGAGTACACGATGCTACTGCCATCTGTATGAGTGCAGATCGCTATCCCATGACTTACAGCACCACCGGATAGTTAAAGACTGCTCATTGACAGACTGCAGTGGTGGCAAGTCCGAATTTCGTCATGATACCAAAAAGGCTGTGGAGTGTACTTGCAATATGGACGTTCGACTGTGGTTCATTTTCCGTTAATTTTATGGTTTTATGTCTTATGTATTTTCATACCAATTTTTTTCTTTTGCAATACCTTTATATTTTATGTGCATACTTAATGTTTGTATTGTGCACTTTTTATATACAAATAATTCATGTAATGTACTACATCATACGCTAAAAAAATTGGAGATGACAGAAGTACGCCCAGAATATTTCCCATGTGCCTGTCGCGTTTCTACAGTAGACTACAGCAGGTTCTCTCCCACGGATGAAATGCAATGCGTAATTGAGTGGCAAACCCAAACACAATACGTATTCTACATTTTGTCTGTAAATGATATAATTATACGATACCGCTAAACATTACTACCAGTTTACTGTCTTTTTCCTTTTGACCCCTTTTTTATTTCTAAAACAATTCATAAATAAAAATCAATTAATATGGGAAATTACACTAAAGTATTAGATAATTTGTTACCTCATCGCAACGTAACTCAATAAAAAGTATAAGAGCAGGGTTTGCGGGAAGTGTGTACACTCTACTACGCCGCCGCATTATACAACAGGACACAAAGAAAACCCGTGGCGGCCATCGAGAAAGCACGAGCAGTTCTGCTGTACTGATTTGGCGCTCGGTTCGCGTCTTTGTGCGGGCTTTCTGGGGAACGTCGGAAGTTATTGATGTCCACCGCGCGCATTATTGCACAGAAGCATTACACATAATAGACGCCGACGGTGTCGTAAGTGCCTTTTCAAAAGCGATGCGCCAGTGCAGCCGTTTGCAGTCGCCGCGTAACGTGAGCACTAATGATTATCGTTTCTTGCAGCCCATTACTGCACATCCGACGCGTAATGTCTGTTTTTATACCTTCTGCAATCGGATGCTACTTAGACGGGAGAGAAAGCGTTGCAAATACTGTCCGTCTGGAAAACTGTTTAGAGCAAAAACAACATCCATTAAATGGAGGCTTACATTTTTCGTCCTCTTAAAAAAGTTGCTAGTACGCACTGAACATTTGAAACAAACTTTCATACTTCGCGTAAATTCATATTTTTTAAGGATATTCAATTGGTTTTTTATTTCATTACAAGGGACAATCAATAATTAAAGACACAAATTAATATAAAAATAAAATGTAGTTTCACATAATGAAATTTTACTTCCTATCGACATAATCCCCATCAATATTAACACACATATTCCAACAATCATCTAGCTTTTCTACACTTGATGCAAATAGTCTTTGTTTAGTTGTCTGAAGCATTTTCTCAGGTATTCTTTGAGTTCTTCATAGTTTTGGAACTTTTTTCCACGTAATGACTATCTGAGTGGAGGAGATGAATGAAAATCCGAGGGATGCCAATCTGGAAGGGTAAGGTAGTACCTCCCAAACATCTAACCCATTTCTTCAATGGTTTCCTGTGTCAGCTGGGCGTTGTGAGGGTAGGCATTTAGCAATATCACTCCTTTTCTTTGAGATTCGTCACATCTTCCTCTGATTCTTGGCTTCATTTTGTTGATCGACATGTCTGTGTAGTAGGCACTGTTTATTGCATGCAGGTGTTACAAATAATTACAAATGTTACACTTTGAGCGACATGACTTGTGTTTGCGCTTCCAGTTAATTTCGGGCAGGTGAGCGGGTGTGCTTCCATCCCATGCTTTGTCTTTTGGACTCTGGTCCGTATTGGAGAATCCAAGTTTGCTAACACGTTAAAGACTAGCGTATAAAATGGTTCTCCGCCCTTCCACTGCATTCTTCCAAGTATATACACACTCTGAGTATTGTTTCCTTGCGTTATCACCTTAACTCTTTCGGGAACCACCTTGCACTTCTCTTTCTGAACATGAGCTTGTCGCTGATAACGTTATGAACTGTGCAAAGACTTACTGCAACTGTTTTTGTTGTATCTTCAACTATAACAAGTCGAATCTCCACAAATAATGTCATCAATGCGGGTTCCACGAGAGGTGATGACACTTCAAATGGCGGGCCAGGACGTTACTCGTCAGCCAGTCAGCTCGACCGATTTTTCTACCATTTCAAAACAATTCCGAAGTTCATACAGTTTTCCACATACTGTAAATTTATTAGAGAAAAGATTTTAGCTTGTTTTTCGCTTTCAGAAAAAACCTGACTACCGAACATTGTTCAAATAATGTGTATACTTCAACGACATGTCATCGTTAAATGAAACACTGAGGTTATAAATAAAACAATTGTCATCCTATAGCTGTTGTCAGCTCAGCAGAGTAACGACAAACCAGAGTCACGCATATGTAAAACTCAACCTACAAACTGTTTCATTTCTACATCACATCGTCTCATTAATTACTGAGTGTCTCTGATAGAACACTGATACGACGAGATGCTGAATCTAAAGTCTCCAATACCTAGAACTTTAGGAAATATTTGCAGATTTGCAGGATGCACTTACAAGTATATGTTGCCTCACAACATTAGATGGTGGTCTAGCTCCACAAGTTCTGTTCTCGACGATGATGGACGCTATTTCGATATGTAATGTAGTAATTCGCAACTGTCTAAGAATTTTCTCCAGTCCTGTCATTGCAAAAGTCTCTGTGGACTGTGGCGCGTGTAACAATTATGCTTCTTGGATGTGATCTTCAATCCGAAGACTAGTTTTATGCTCTCTACTGTAGTTCATTCTGTTGAAACAACTTTATCACTGCGAAACTATAGCAACCTGCATCCATTTCACCTTGCCTGATGTACTCAAGTCTTGGCCTCCATCTACAGAATTTATCTACTCCCCCCTCCACCCTTTCATTCTCCCCCTCTCTCTCTCTCTCTCTCTCTCTCTCTCTCTCTCTCTCTCTCTCTCTCTCTCTCACACACACACACACACACACACACACACACACACACACTTCCAGGATGTCTTACATTAACTGATCCCTTCTTTAGTTAAGCTGTGTTACAAAATTCTTTTTCTCGCAAATCGACTGGGTACTCCATCACCCTTAGATATTCATTTACTAATGATGACCAAAGTTTAGAAGATATGAAATGCACTCTGGTAGTGGTGAGACAAGCTTTTCTGAAAAAGAGAAGCCGGCCGGAGTGACCGAGTGGTTCTAGGCACTACAGTCTGGAACCGCGCCGCCGCTACTGTCGCAGGTTCGAATCCTGCCTCGGGCATGGATGTGTGTGATGTCCTTAGGTTAGTTAGGTTTGAGTAGTTCTAAGTTCTATGGGACAGATGACCTCAGCAGTTAAGTCCCATAGCGCTAAGAGCCATTTTTTTTAAAAAAGAGAAATTTGTAAATATCTAACATAAATTTAAGCGTCAGAAAGTCATTTCTGGAGGCGCTTGCTTGGAGAGCAGTCTTTGCACAGAACTGGAATGTGGACGATAAGCGGTTCAGGAGGAAAGAGAATAGAAGAGTTTGAGAATATGGAGTTATAGATCAATGCTGAAGATTAGGCAGATAGATCGAATAACTGATGAGGAAGTACTAAGTCGAACTGGGTAGGAAATAAATTCATGGAACAACGTGACTAAAAGAAGGAATCGGTTAACTGGACGCATCCTGAGATTTCATGAAATAGTGTTTCGTAATGGAGGGATGTTTGCGAGGTAAAGATTGTAAAGGGAGCTTAGGCATAAACGCAGTAAACAGGTGCAAATAGGAGTAGGTCGCACTAACTCTTCGAGTTGTGAAGAGTCTTGCACAGGATAGACCAACATCAGTCTTCGGTCTTAAGCCCTTAACAACAACTACGTCCAATCCATTCAACTGTTCTTCCTAGTCGCTACCCTTCTTTGAAAGAATTACAGTGTCAGTGGCAAAATCCTAAGATTTTATGTTCCCTCTCTGACCTTTAATCGTCCTTGTTAACAAATATGGTGTTCCAAGATAAAAATTAGTTGTCATATTTAAATAGATTTGAGAAGAAAGGGAAAGGACTAAAGGTGTTAAGGCAACTTACGTTATGGTGTTGTTATCGTTCATGAAGCGTATGCTGTATCCACGTCATAGTAGGTCAACGTTAGCTTGTAGGAGTAGATGAGGGAAGTTCTTCTGGATTTTCTCTAGACTCCTACGAGCTCACGACATGAGAAATTGGCAAGACGTGATCTTTGTCGTAGACGACAGTTAAAAAGGCGTCCCCCCGTGTAACAAGGTCACATTTCGCTTTTTGTAATACTTCCAGCAGCTTTGAGAAATGGTCTGTTCCACGCAGCTCTCCCATAGCGTCTCGCCTGCTGTGTATCTCTGTCAGCTGTATTATAAATTACACCGTGGAGAACTGGCTATCCGGTTGTCTTGCTGTTGACATTTTTTGTCTGGGATAGCAACAGCTCCACGACACACTCTGTAGATTTTGCATGAAGAAGATTTAAAAATTCCTTTTATATCGTCTGTAACTATTTAGATTTTTTCTTCCCTGAAACCATACAACCGTCTGTTCACGTCGACAAGGGGCAATCCTACCTTATGAATCGCACGAAATTTACACTGAAACATCCTGACGAAAGGCACAAATATACAAAAGCTTCGGAAGAAATATCGAAATGTTTGATCAAACGATACTGGCTCATTAAGGACGAGTCTCCGTTAGTGGAGGCTGTGACGCCCCTTACCTCCTTCTTCACTCGCCGGGTGGAGACACGACTCTTAACGATGTTCGTCCCCGTCGATATGACGTGGAACAGCACTTGTGACTCTCATAAAAACTCAACTCCTCGCGTGGTTTAGAAATATTCTGTTATCCGTCCTCAATAGTCTTCTCAGCTTGAGCGAACTGGTTAACTGCAATCGTTTATTTTTATGGCCGGCCGGAGTGGGCGTGCGGTTGTAGGCGCTACAGTCTGGAACCGAGAGACCGCTACGGTCGCAGGTTCGAATCCTGCCTCGGGCGTGGATGTGTGTGATGTCCTTGGGTTAGTTAGGTTTAATTAGTTCTAAGTTCTAGGCGACTGGTGACCTCAGTAGTTAAGTCGCATAGTGCTCAGAGCCATTTGAAACATTTTTTTAATTTTTATTTTATGCCCGGTTAGTTCCGTGACGAAATAAAATCTTGATTCTTGATTTCATGATTACAGGTACAGTCGTTTTTCATATCATACATAGCGAGGATGAAATTTTGCTGTCTGCTATTCCATTGCTATTCCTTTGCTACGTCAAGTAGTTAACAACGGTCCGACGTAACTCCAGAAATAATTTATGTTGGAGTAAATGTCTTTTAATACGCCGTAATACTGGTTTCAGTTAATCACTTTTCACTGTCCATTATTCATGTATGCACTTTGTAAGGTGTCAGGCAAATCCAACACCTTCCATGAAACCCCTGACATGATAAGCAAATCCAGTAGTATGTCACATAGCTCCGAATAAATCGTGACATTAAATTAACCAAAGTAATGTGAGTAACGAGTGAGAAACGGAATACCACAGACTAACACAAGAATGCCTAAATGCGTATCATACCTTCCCACCGTGAGACAGACGCAGTTCCGAGGGGAGAAACGAAAACAGAAGCCGAGAGCAGAACCGTGTTAAGCTAGAGGGCCCTACGATAAGGGACGGACTGGACACCCACGTCGCCAGCTAACCACCAGGACCACCCCCCAGCCCATGTTAAAAGCTAGAGCCCTCCAGAAGAACAGTATAGATCTCACGATAACACTAAAAGGGCCACAGCAGCCGCAAGTTTTAGCGTGAGACTTTTTCGCGTCTCTGTTACGTTGCAGGACCACCCCCCAGCGCATGTGAAAAGATAGAGCCTTCCGGAAGAACAGTATAGATCTTATGATAACACTAAAAGGGCCACACCAGCTGCAAGTTTTAGCGTGAGACTTTTACGTTGCAAACTTTAAAAACATTGCCCCACCACGAAAAGTATAACGTTTCTCATTGAATAGACAGAATTTTTGTTGGCGGAGCTTAAGTTTAACGTTGAGACGCTGAATCGTCAGATGAAAACACAACCAGATAGTTTTTTTTTTTAACCAACCTCGGTAAATTGAAGTAACGAAAAGTTAGGAGAGAATTGTTTCCGAGACGGCGAAGGTGGAGCTGCGCCGCCCGCTGCCCCCTTGAAGCTGCCTAACCAACGACAAGGTAATGAACGCACGCGATGCCGCATAAGAGAGCATAAAGCCTCACTTAGAACTGCAGAAGTCTCATCTATTACACCCCCGTTTTGCGTAATACTAGTGTCGATCGTCAATTAAAGCTCATGGTATCCACATTTGTCACTTGAAGAAAAAATCTGAAACGCGATGATTTTTCTGTTATATAATTATTGAGAAGCCACATCAGCCACTGTAATTTACGACAAGTTAGATAAGTAATTAAAGATAATTGAGGGTCACTGTAGACCATTTTGATAGTTTTCTCTTTTGTGAAAATTAATTTAAACCTAGATTACAGATGTGATATGGCATAGGTCATCCTTCGATCCATTGCAGAACTTGGAAACCCATTCAGGGAATATTCGTTCACATTTTTGTTGAATGCAGTTGGTTTTTATCATCCTGTATTAAAACATTTCCTTTTATCAATAGTGCAATTTATAAACAATGTTTTGTGAGTAGAATAAAATTTCCAATAGTAAACTTAACTGCCTTTTCGACGTTATTTTACCAGCTAACTATAAATAGGAAAGCCTTGAACCCCTTCCACTAAATTTAGTTAGAATTAAGATTCTTTTACAGGGAGTGTAGTGGTGCTGACGCTGAAATCATTAAGTATTTGGTTATATCATCGCTAGTCTCACTGAACTCTTCTGGACTCTACATGTCATGTGTGGTCTGGCGTCTCCTTCCCAGCAACAGGTCCCAGGTTCAAACTAGTGAATTCCCTAAAAATCACGCTCAGAGCGTCGTTGCGCCAAAGTGGCTGGGAGACACGACTTAGAACAAACAGACACCACGCAGAATGTTAGAACTTAGTCACTTAAAATGTTTAAAGAGTCTGTAAACTTGCATTAATACTCATTGTTATGTTCGTTTATTGAGTTAGGTGACATAATATTTTTCTTTTGACTCAGATTTTATTGTTATTTCTGTAATTAATCGTTTGTCCCTACAAAACACCCACACCGATATATCATGCAAGATTAACTTCTGTTCAGTTCAGTACTCGTTACGCTGACGACAACTTTTGACTAATCCGCGCACTTGTCTTTCTGCGTGTCCTCGTTTTATTGTGTCCTACTCAAGACTGCGAATTGTTTTTCTGTCGTTGATCCATTGCTCTCAAGGTTTGTAACTGTTCATCAGTACGAAGGCTAAGTCCGACAAACAAAGATCACTCAACTGAAGTCTAACACTTTCCTTACTATACCGTTGCGTTGAGAACGGTAAAGATTAACTTTCGGGTTCTACTTCACGAACTATCAAACTTCCAAAACTGAAACAATCAAATAGCGTTTGCGTCCAGACAACCACCGCAAAAGTACTCTAGAGCGACTCAAGAGAAACTAACTAGCTGAACATTTCTATGTCCGAATTGCGTTGTAGTCGCATTGAATTTCCTTCTCAATGCGGCTAGAACTCTCTTCCATGGTAAATGTTATCTTTGACTGAATTAATTTCTTGGATTGAACATTCGTTTATATGATTTTCTATTTATTCTATACATCTTTAATCAAGAATCTATGATAATCCTTTCCTTTTACCTCCCCTTTTTTATGCTATTCTCAGTATTTCAATGATATAGGTGTTAATCAAAATATTACCAGTGTAGATTTTATAGTTAATAATTGCCGTCACTGTCAAGATGACTCACTTCCCTAGTTTAAGTTCCCACAAAGTTTATTAATTGGTGTTTTCTGTCCTTGGGGCGTTACAAGGCGCAGTTTGATGTAGACTTCTTTTATCAGCACTCTACTGTCTTAAAAAATTTAAATTTATTAAAGTGTATCATCCGTCTCTCGACATCAGCTCGTATTGAACATACGTACCGGTATCAGTGAAAATGAATAGAAAATTATTAGCTGAAAGCATAACTGAATGGTTCAATGTGAGACATATTTATACAGATGGCTCAAAAACTATCAGTAGCATAGGATACGTAAACTTCTATTAAAGAGCACAATACTGAGAACAGTTTAGGTTCCCAATCGGAGCATTATCAATAATGGAAGCAGAGCTCACCGCTACCTTTAAAGGACCAGTTTCACACTCTGCATTGTTACAGCTGCCATGCTGTGATTTCATTCTGTACCTTGTCCCCAATGTGGTTTATTATTCCTGTTATATACGTACGTTTAAAATTAATTCTTAATCCAACTACGTGTTCCAGAGGAAAGCTTTCATCATGTGAAATGTCATTTCTACACAATTTCATACCAAATGCCAAATAACTGTAACTACTGGACAACTGTTCGACCAGCGACGTTAGGCGCAGTTGTTGGGCATACAAACCACGCCTCCATAACACAGAAATTCCTTTGTTATGGATAGTGTCGACAGACGGTACTTCACAGCCTTGAACATGAGTGCACTAGCGATTGACGAAAGTGAGTCTGTTCAGTCGGACCGGATTCCTTTAATGTTCTGTTCTGTCACGTCCGAGCCGCAAATAAAAGGGAAAACGAAACTACGAAACATGTGACTACAGCCGGCAGGAGTGACCCAGCAGTTCTAGGCGCTACAGTCTGGAACCGCGTGACCGCTACGGTCGCAGGTTCGAGTCCTTCCTCGGGCATGGATGTGTGTGATCTCCTTAGGTTAGTTAGGTTTAAGAAGTTCTAAGTTCTAGGCGACTGATGACCTCAGAAGTTAAGTCCCATAGTGCTCAGAGCCATTTGAAACATGTGATTACAATTGAAGCATCGAAAAGCAATGTCTGGTTACGTCAGATCGTCGAAATGTATAGAGGGTGCATATTAATAAAACCGACAGACTCCAGGGACTATTTCCTGACTTGACATGAAGGAAAAACATGTGTCAGGAAATGCATCGTGGCCACGGTGTATGGCTCTGACGAGTGACAGTTCCTCTGACCACGCGCCCTGTATTCCTTGCTGTGTGATTGACGCAGCGGAATGGTCGCGTATCATGTCGGGAACAAACCGAGACAGTGTTTGTGTACGGCCATGGAGACAGAAACGGCCGAGCGGCAGCACGGCTGTACTAAAACAAGTACCTTTATAGATACCAAACACATCACACAACATTTCAAGCCCTTTTCGGTCGTTTATGTGATCATGGGTCCTTTCAGATAGACGACGCGCTGACATGGTATAAGCCCAAATAAAGCACTCCGTCTTCAGGCCACAAGTGGCCCATCGGGACAATCCGACCGCCGTGTCATCCGCAGCTAAGGATAGGAGGAACGTGTGGTCAGCACACCGCTGTCCGGGTCGTTATGATGGTTTTCTTTGACCGGAGCAGCTACTATTATGTCGAGTAGCTCCTCAATTGGCACCACGAGGGTGAGTGCACCCCAGAAAATGGCAACAGCGAGTGGCGGCCCGGATGGTCACCCATCCAAGTGCTGGCCACGCCCGACAGCGCTTAACTTTGGTGATCTGACGGGAACCGGTGTATCCACTGCGGCAAGGCCGTTGCTGTAAGTCCAAATAACACTATGTACATCCATCATGAGAACCGCTACTATTCATATCACCCGCAAGGAGTGCGAGGATTACCAACAGCGTATATTCTTCTGTTGGAAGCAGATTGTCGACTCTCTTTGCACAAAATCATCACAATAATAGGATTTCTGTTATCAGTCTTCTTTACGAACTAAGCAACGTTTGCCAGAACTGGCGTCATCAATCTGCATTATCCTTATCTATGGGCTAGAGACAATCCTCGGAGAAATGTTGAAGCGTCTCATCAGCATTGTTTCGGTATCAATATGTGGGCAGAGATTCTTGGCGACCACATACTCAGACCGGTTATTATTCCACAACGCTTCGCAGAAGGAATGTATGCTGACTTCATGGGAAATACCCTGCCTGGGGTGTTGGGAATGTGCCTTTGGCAATACGACAGGTTATGTGATTTTTGCACAACGGAGCACCACCCCACTTCGGCATTACAGTTCGCCTACACCTTGAAAACGTCTTCGCCGGACGTTGGATAGGACACGAAGGCCCCATAGCGTGGCCTACTTGATCACCAGACTTAAACCCTCTGGATGTTTGGCTCTGGGAGCATCTGAAAAACGTAGTGTATGTTACACCAGTTCCCTGTATGCAGACCCTTCAACATGGTGTTTGAGATGCCTCTGACTCTACTCGGAGAGAGGCTGGGACGTGCGAAAGAGTGCGGCAATCCATGATGCGACGTGTGAACTCGTCAACTGCGTCCGAGGGACACCACTTTGAACATCTTTCGTCACGTACATGCGATGCAGCTATGTACTGTCTTCCGGGACGATTTGTAGTTGTGCGTACACCGGCCATTTCCGGACACATGTTGATGGGACAATTTTTTACCTATTTCCAGTCAGGAATCGGTCTCTGTAGTTTGTCGGTTTTAGTCATGTTCGTCGTATACACTGATGTAGTAACATCCGTTGCAGACGCTGACTTGCCGATTTCCTCGAATAATTTTATTCAGACAGAAGTTATTGCAGTGATTAGTTCGAAAATATATTCGATATAGCTCTCTATGCTATTCCATACTCATGCCTCTTCGTCTCTGCCAAACGGCTACAACTACACCCTCTCAGACCTATTTATCACAATTAAGCATCGCTCTCCATGGTCGGTGTTTTACTGCGAGTTCCTGTATTGTGGATAGTAATGATATGCGGTGTTCTTCGTTCTACTACTAAATTTACTATTCCTTCATATTGCAGGGTGCGTCATATCCTGTCTCTTCGTTAAGTCAAATGCTATAAAACTATTCTCTCCCCAAATCAATTCAGCCGCAACAAATAATTTTCAGCACTCTTCTGTAGCACCACATTCCAACAGCTTCTATGTACTGATTCTCACCCACGTCCTACTTTTATATAAGTCGAAACTCCAGGCAAATGCTTTCAAAGAAGACTTCCTGGCTCTTAAATACGTGTTTGATGTCTACAGACGAGGGTTGGAACTTTAATAGTGGCCACTATTTATTTACAAAAATGTTTCAAATGGCTCTGAGCACTATGCGACTTAACATCTGTGGTCATCAGTCGCCTAGAACTTAGAACTAATTAAACCTAACTAACCTAAGGACATCCCACACATCCATGCCCGAGGCAGGATTCGAACCTGCGACAGTAGCAGTGGCGCGGTTCCGGACTGAGCGCCTAGAACCGCGAGACCACCGCGGCTGGCATTTATTTACATCTCGTGCAAATTAGAGACGTGTTTTAAAGTTTTACTGACCTTCAGAGTAGTCACCAGCACTGTGTATATCCCGTTGCCAGCGATGTGGAAGTCGTAAGATACCCTTAGCAGTGCCTGTTGTGTTGACAGTTCGAGCGGCGCGGTCTATTGCCCGACGAATTTGCAACAGTTATGAAGCGAATGCCGTGAAGTGTTTCCTTCAGCTTAGAAATCGAGTTGAACTGATGAAGGCGTAAGTCAGGGGAGTGAAGTATGTGGTATAGTACTTAGCAGCCCTATCAGTCAAAGGAATCAGTAACAGCTTGCACTGTACAAGCTTGACCGTTGTCCTCCAAAATGATGGTTAGATCCTGCAGAAAGTGATCTGTGCCCTTACCGGCGTCGTGAATTACCCTACGCCTTGTGTTTCAAACATTATGTCTAACATGTTACCAAACATCGTCCTGAAATTTGGGTAACGTTTCATCTTCCATCGTGCCGTTCTCCTATAAGCCTCAAAACTAATGAGATTATCTTCACTATTGTGAATGATGATATATGTCACAAACTGTCCTAACAGCCACATCACGGTGTTGTTCTTGGTAGCTGGAAATCGTTCCGTGTATAGGGGTAGCGTCTTCGGTCATTCTCGCTTCGCGCGTCGGGCGACTAGGTTGTGCTCTTAGTTCCGCCTCTACCGTAGCGCAGCGTGTTTTCCTCCTGTCAGTTTAGTGCCGTGTTGGTCTCCGTGCGCGTCGCATCGCTGGTTGTCGGCTGGTGTTTGGTGTTCGTGCGGCCCTTCCTGTCGCGGCGTCGTCTCTCGCCGTGATGTCCACCATGGTTCCCACGAAAGTTCCGCGTACAGGTACAGTCAGTTTTACCTTTGACAAATCCACGCGTCACGTCCAGCCCGGTTCTTTGGAGATATATGACTGGTTAGTCGATACAGTTAAGGTCACTACTGATCAGGTGCATACCGCATATTTCGACAGCGAATTATATGTGTTTTTTGTTAAGTTTCTTGACCCGCTCCAGGTTGATAGGCTACTTTCTCGTCATGGTTCTCAGGTACCCTTTACGCACCGTGATGATTCCACTAGTATGGTTCTCTTGGCAAATGCAGAAGTGATATATACGAATGTTCGGGTATTTAACCTTCCGCCCGAGGTTGACGACTGTTTTCTGAAGTCCGTTTTGCTTCCTTATGGGGACGTACGCCATATTCGAAAGGAACGCTGATCTGCTCAGCACCGCTTACAGGTATATAGTGGTATTCGGTCGGTGGAAATGGTGGTCAAAAAACCTATTCCTTCTCACCTACAGGTATGTGGTTATAGGGTCCATATCACGTACAGTGGCCAGGAAGGAACATGTTATTATTGTAATGAAACTGGTCATTTCCGTACTAATTGTCCGCGGCGGGTGGTGGTATTAAAACCTACATACGAACAGCGTAAAAAAATGACTTTAGCTGATCTTCTCCCGCAAGGATCTCGGACTGAATCGCTCACTGTTACTGAGGGACGCAGTGATCCGTTGCCCGACAACGGCCGTGATTTTCCCCCGTTGTCCTTGAGTAGGGATGTTGCTGCCCTTAGTTCCGATGTGCCCGCGCTGATTTCTCACAACAAGCGTCGGCGAACACAGGATGATGCGGCTGATGAATCTTCCTTATTGGCTCGCCCTTCCGATGGGCCTCCGGTAAAGGACTCTCTTTCTCAGTCGGAAATCGTGGATGAGGACGCTACAGGTGCTATCACGCCTTTGCAGAAGCTCCCTGACACCTTATCTGCCGTTGTTCCTGCTGCCGCGGCAGCCTCTTCGGAGACACCCGTGACGGAACCTGCTTCTGGTTGCCACGTGTCTTCTCCGGTTCTCTCTGACACTTCTCCTATTGACTCTGTTTCGCATCCCCCTTCTGGAATTTCTGTCGCCCCCTCTGGGTCACAGCCTCCTCCCATCAAACAACTGGTTGATTCTCCAGAGCCAGTGGATCCCGTTGTTATTCACCAACTGTCCCACCGTGAACCCATGTCTGCGGACGAGTGGGATGTAGAGGTCTCTCTCCCGCAATCTGACACGGAATGTCTACATGATGCTCCCACGCAGCCGAACGCTGCAGCGTCGGCACCGCGGAGCCGCAGTCGAATCCGTAAACAGCCACAGAGAGCCGCGTCACGGCCGAAGAAAAAGCGGTGGGAAGATGAGGGTTCTGTTTCGTAGTTTTTCTCTCTGTGGTTCAGCGCTTGTTTCTGGTATGATTACTTGTATGTTGCTCCGTCAGCTGACGGCTCTCTACCGATCTTTGTTCTTCTTTCTGGGTTGAAGTTCCATGCAAGCATATACATTTCTTACTCTGAATATTAACAGAATATGTTCTGAGCTTCGGCTCGCCGCTTTGCGACAGTTTATCTATCAGTCTGGGGCAGATGTTGTTTTTTTTACAGGAAGTCCTATTCGACCAGTTTTCCATTCCTGGGTTCTCGACGTTTTTTAATGTCGCTTCCGAACTTTCTACGGGCACTGCCTTGTTTTATAGAGAAGGCATTCCGTTGATGAATTTCGAAGTACTCGACAGTGGAAGGGGGATCGGGTGCACGTTTTATGATCTCAGTTTACTCCTTCTTTATGCCCCTTCTGGTTCGGGTTGTACTACCGCACGTTCGAGTTTCTATAAAGAAGAAGTCATTTACCTGCTTCGTAAATCCCCGACAAAGATAATTTTAGGTGGGGACTTCAATTGTGTTCTACGGCCGGTAGATCAGTCTCCTAATTTTAATTTCAGTAAAGAACTCGACGACCTTGTGCGCTCCTTGCACCTGCGTGACGTGTGGGTTTCTCGCTATCCTACACTTGTGCGACATACCTACTTTACTCCCACGTCTAGCAGTCGCCTCGATCGCTTTTACCTTTCCGATTCCTTGTGTGGGCAACTTCTGGCTGTTGATGTGATACCAGCCTGTTTTACTGATCATTGCGCTGTAGCCGTTACGTTTAATTACGAGCGACAACCGGTAAAATTGTTTCGTCCTCCTTGGATGCTCAATATCGCGTATTTGCAAGATACCTCCCTTGGTATCGTCCTGGAGGACATTTGGACTCGTTGTTCTCGTACTATGGACCGTTACCCGTCTATCGTGGCATGGTGGACACTGTATGCAAAACCACACATCCGTAGGGCTCTCATGCGTTTTGGGGCTGCGAAGGTGGCAGAAGATCGACGAACGCAAGAATTTTACTATTCTGTCTTACGTCAACTGTACGATAGTGCTACGCATGCTCCCCTACGGGTTACTGATATACAGCGCATCAAAGCCAAATCGCTGCAGCTCAAACGCATTCAAATGGAGGGCCTGCGGACGAGGTCTCAACCACGTTCCCTTCTACAAGAGGAACTGACGTCACTGTACCATCTAGTCCGTTTACGGTCGCGCCGGAAACGTGGGTGCCTTGCCTCCCTCACAACCGCTGACGGCCGCGTGTTCACCTCTCACCGCGACATTTCTGACTTCGTTTACACCTATTTTACTGATCTGTACGATACTCATGTCCCGGCGGAAACCTCTCTCGACGACTTTACCTCCTTGCTGCCTCGCGTCGTCACTCCTCAATTAAACGACGCCTTTCTGCGTCCCTTTCAGAAGGATGACATATATGATGTTGTTGCAGGATCGCAGTCCCGCAAGCCGCCTGGATTAGATGGTATTCCTAAGGAGTTATATGTTTTGGCCGCTCATTGGTGACACCTTAACGTCAATGGTAAATGAAGTGATGCGGGGAGTCTCACTTCCTGCTCCTTTTCAGGATGGCAGAATGGTCCTCCTCCCGAAATCCACAGGTCGACCTGCAATTGATTCCCTCCGTCCTATTACTCTCCTTAACTTTGATTATAAACTTGTCGCTCGAGCAATTAATATCCGTCTCTCTAAGCTGCTCGATACCATTATTGCCGCCCACCAAAGCTGTGTGCCTGGACGCACGATACTGACTTCCGTTCTCGAATGTCGCGATGTAATCTCGGTGGCGGCTGCCGCTAATATCCCAGGGGCTTTGCTTTTTCTTGATTTCCAAAAAGCGTTCGATCGCGTCAGCCATGATTTTTTATCGAGAGTGCTCACCGCTGTCGGCTTTAATAATGATGCTCGACAAGTCTTAACTAATCTTTTTACCGGTATCAGTGTCTCGGTGATTGTGAACGGTCACCCTACCCCCCGGATATCGATCAGACGGGGGTTACCCCAGGGAAGCCCCTTATCCATGTCACTTTTTGTTCTATCCTTAGAGACCTTACTTCGCCATCTCACCATGCAATTACGTGGCTGGAATATATTGGGGGAAATTTTTGCAGTCCGTGCATACGCCGATGACGTCATGGTTTTAGTACGACATGCCGAGGACATACCGCGGCTTAAGGATACCTTGGATTCATTTTGTGGTCTTGCTGGTGCTCGCATTAATGATCGCAAATGCACGTTCCTGCCGTTGAGAGGCTTTGATCATGTCGTCATTCCTTGGGCGACGGTTGTCGATCGCCATAAGACCTTGGGGATCATAGTGGATCGTAATCCGATCAAAATGGCGGCACTAAATTGGCGTGAGGTTACGAGTCGTGTTCACGGGGCGATCCTTGAACATGACCGCCGTTCCCTTAGCCTCCTTCACAAGGCACGGGTTTTAGAGACCTATGTCTTCAGTAAAATATACTACGTTGCGCAGGTCTTCCCGCTTCCCGCGATGATGGCCCGCAGGCTGAAACAGCTGTCTAGTCGATTTCTGTGGCGCCGCCATGTCTTCCGTGTCCGGTATGAAGTTGTGGCCAGGCCTCGGAAGCTTGGAGGATTGGTTCTTTCAGATATCAAAGTGAAGACGTCCATCTTATTGGCCCGCCGCAATGTTTTAACCTGTACGCGGGCTCCGCATTCGGTCACCTCTCGTTTACTTTCCTGCCTCCGGCCGGCCAGTCTGACCCCTCCTGTTGATGTTGGACGGATTAATCCTAAATTGCGGCACATTCGTGAATACTTTGTACTTGTCGGTATTCTGGGTGCTGATATACTTTCTATGACGCATATTACTACCAACATGCTACAAATCCGTTGGGGTACAGCATGTTTCCCTTCTTCTGTTGAACTTGCTTCCCCGTCAACGTCATGGAAAACGGTCTGGTCTCATCTTAGTCTTCCCATTTTGCCGATGGAGATTGTTTCAACGTGGTATAAGGTCATTTACCGTCTGATACCTACTGGTGATCGTCTTTTTCGTATTGGCCTTCGTCCGACTGATCAGTGTGAGGAATGTCATCAAACTGACACCTTACTTCACAGGCTAGTTGCTTGCGGACGGGATCATTGGCTCTGGGTCCGCCGTCAATTAGCTTTTCTTACTAGAGGGCCTGAAACCGCTTTCCCAGACGACATCTTCTTACATCCGGACATTTCTTATTTTCCTCAGACGAAAACGAACACGATTGTCTGGCTCTTGGGTTACTATGTCCACTACGTCATTGAAGGCGGTAATGACCCAGATCCCCGCGTTTTTCACCATTATTTGTCAACTGCGCATTGGAAATGGCAGCGGTTACCACAATACCGAACGCTTTTTGCGAATATGCTTTTTCTTGTGTTTAACCGTCAAGGTGTTGGTTAAGTTCCCCTGTGATTCCTGTTTCTTCCCTGAGCTTGAGTCCCTCCCTTGTTGTATTTTTTCGTAATTTTTTTTTCTCTTTTGCATGTATATATATATATACACCCAAAATTCATACGGGTGGGATAACGGGTTGGTCTTCCCCTTCAGAAGAAATGTTTTATTTGTGTTTCAACTAATTTGTTGATTTTCTTTTTGCAGCTAATATTAAATGATGATTTGACTATGGTTGTCTGAATTCTCGTGAAATATACCAAGTCAATCTGATAATAATAAAAAAAATTAATAATCAAAACGTCTTCGGTCCCAGGTTCGATCCCCGCCACTGCTTAAATTTTGATAAATAATCAGCACTGGCGGCCGAAGACTTCCGGCATAAGAAGTCAGCCTCATTCTGCCAACGGCCTTGTCAAAGGGGGCGGAGGAGCGGATAGAGGTTCAGGGCGCTCCCCTAAAGGTGGAAGAATCAGCAATGATCAACGACATGAGGATGCAGAAGGCAATGGAAACCACTGCATTAAAGACACGTAACGTGTATCCACAGGACATGTGGCCTGTAGTTGAAGAAGTGTCATGATGATCCCTCCATTGGCAAAAGATTCCGGAATAGTCCCCCATTCGGATCTCCGGGAGGGGACTGCCAAGGGGGAGCTTACCATGAGAAAAAGATTGAATAATCAACGAAAGGATAATGTTCTACGAGTCGGGGCGTGGAATGTCTGAAGCTTGAACGTGGTGGGGAAACTAGAAAATCTGAAAAGGGAAATGCAAAGGCTCAATCTAGATATAGTAGGGGTCAGTGAAGTGAAGTGGAAGGAAGACAAGGATTTCTAGTCAGATGTGTATCGGGTAATATCAACAGCAGCAGAAAATGGTATAACAGGTGTAGGATTAGTTATGAATAGGAAGGTAGGGCAGAGGGTGTGTTACTGTGAACAGTTCAGTCACCTGGTTGTTCTAATCAGAATCGACAGCAGACCAACACCGACAACGATAGTTCAGGTATACATGCCGACGTCGCAAGCTGGAGATGAACAGATAGAGAAAGTGTATGCGGATATTGAAGGGGTAATGCAGTATGTAAAGGTGGACGAAAATCTAATAATCATGGGCGACTGGAATGCAGTTGTAGGGGAAGGAGTAGAAGAAAAGGTTACAGGAGAATATGGGCTTGGGACAAGGAATGAAAGAGGAGAAAGGCTTATTGAGTTCTGTAACAAGTTTCAGCTAGTAATAGCGAATACCCTGTTCAAGAATCACAAGAGGAGGAGGTATACTTGGAAAAGGCCAGGAGATACGGGAAGATTTCAATTACATTACATCATGGTCAGACAGAGATTTCGAAATCAGATACTGGAATGTAAGGCGTACCCAGGAGCAGATTCAGATCACAATATAGTAGAGATGAAGAGTAGGCTGAAGTTCAAGACATTAGTCAGGAAGAATCAATACGCAAAGAAGTGGGATACGGAAGTTCTAAGGAATGACGAGATACGTTTGAAGTTCTCTAACGCTATAGATACAGCAATAAGGAATAGCGCAGTAGGCAGCACAGTTGAAGAAGAATGGACATTTCTAAAATGGGCCATCACAGAAGTTGGGAAGGAAAATATAGGTACAAAGAAGGTAACTGCGAAGAAACCATGGGTAACAGAAGAAATACTTCAGTTAATTGATGAAAGGAGGAAGTACAAACATGTTCCGGGAAAATCAGGAATACAGAAATACAAGTCACTGAGGAATGAAATAAATAGGAAGTGCAGGGAAGCTAAGACGAAATGGCTGCAGGAAAAATGTGAAGACATCGAAAAAGATATGATTGTCGGAAGGACAGACTCAGCATACAGGAAAGTCAAAACAACCTTTGGTGACATAAAAGCAACGGCGGTAACATTAAGAGTGCAACGGGAATTCCACTGTTAAATGCAGAGGAGAGAGCAGATAGGTGGAAAGAATACATTGAAAGCCTCTATAAGGGTGAAGATTTGTCTGATGTGATAGAGGAAGAAACAGGAGTCGATTTAGAAGAGATAGGGGATCCAGGATTAGAATCGAAATTTAAAAGAGCTTTGGAGGACTTACGGTCAAATAAGGCAGAAGGGGTAGATAACATTCCATCAGAATTTCTAAAATCATTAGGGGAAGTGGCAACAAAACGACTATTCACGTTGGTGTGTAGAATATGTGAGTCTGGCGACATACCATCTGACTTTCGGAAAAGCATCATCCACACAATTCCGAAGATGGCAAGAGCTGATAAGTGCGAGAAATATCGCACAATCAGCTTAACAGCTCATGCATCAAAGCTGCTTACAAGAATAATATACAGAAGAATGGAAAAGAAAATAGAGAATGCTAGGTGACGATCAGTTTGGCTTTAGGAAAAGTAAAGGCACGAGAGAGGCAATTCTGACGTTATGGCTAATAATGGAAGCAAGGCTAAAGAAAAATCAAGACACGTTCATAGGATTTGTCGACCTGGAAAAAGCGTTCGACAATATAAAATGGTGCAAGCTGT
The DNA here is from genome assembly GCF_023897955.1 of Schistocerca gregaria. Classification (NCBI taxonomy): domain Eukaryota; kingdom Metazoa; phylum Arthropoda; class Insecta; order Orthoptera; family Acrididae; genus Schistocerca; species Schistocerca gregaria. Next base: position 827,137,193 of record NC_064922.1, read on the forward strand.
TCAAGATTCTGAAAAAAGTAGGGGTAAGCTACAGGGGGAAACGGGTCATATACAATATGTACAACAACCAAGAGGGAATAATAAGAGTGGACGATCAAGAACGAAGTGCTCGTATTAAGAACGGAGTATTACAAGGCTGTAGCCTTTCACCCCTACTCTTCAATCTGTACATCGAGGAAGCAATGATGGAAATAAAAGAAAGGTTCAGGAGTGGGTTTAAAATATAAGGTGAAAGGTTATCAATGATACGATTCGCTGATGACATTGCTATCCCGAGTGAAAGTGAAGAAGAATTAAATGATCTGCTGAACGGGATGAACAGTCTAATGAGTACACAGTATGGTTTGAGAGTAAATCGGAGAAAGACGAAGGTAATGAGAAGTAGTAGAAATGAGAACAGCGAGAAACTTAACATCAGGATTGATGGTAACGAAGTCAATGAAGTTAAGGAATTCTGCTACCTAGGCAGTAAAATAACCAATGACGGACGGAGCAAGGAGGACATCAAAAGCACACTTGCTATGGCAAAAAAGGCATTTCTGGCCAAGAGAAGTCTACTAATATCAAATACCGGCCTTAATTTGAGGAAGAAATTTCTGAGGATGTACGTCTGGAGCACAACATTCTATGGTAGTGAAACATGGACTGTGGGAAGACCGGAACAGAAGAGAATCGAAGCATTTGAGATGTGGTGCTATAGACGGATGTTGAAAATTAGGTGGACTGACAAGGTAAGGAATGAGGAAGTTCTACGCAGAATCGGAGAGGAAAGGAATATGTGGAAAACACTGATAAGGAGAAGGGACAGGATGATAGGACATCTGCTAAGACATGAGGGAATGACTTCCATGGTACTAGAGGGAGCTGTAGAGTGCAAAAACTGTAGAGGAAGACAGAGATTGGAATACGTTCAGCAAATAATTGAGGACGTAGGTTGCAAGTGCTACTCTGAAATGAAGAGGTTAGCACAGAACAGGAATTCGTGGCGGGCCGCGTCAAACCACTCAGTAGATTGATAACCAAAAAAAAAGTGGGTATAACATCGTTTACCACTTTATACCATGTGGATGCCACCTCTGCAGTGTGGACGGTTAAACTCATGTTGTCCCAAACTGCCTTCCAATGAACATTCGGGTGTTTAAGTTCAATGGGATTCTGGACAATTGGAGATGTCCATCTTTTTAATGACAGGTGCGTCGTCAGTAAATCCTGTGTGAAATAATTTCCATCGAAATAGCTTACCTCAAGGAAAAACTGCTTGACATGTCGTAGTTTGTAAACCATTTTACCTACATCAATGGGTGGGTGCATGTCGGTGGGTTGTAAGGTTCGGAAGAGCCAACTGGTTACGCTGAGAGATCCCTTGTCCAACAAGTGGGTGATTCGTTTAATATATAACGCTGTACACTTTCGGTTAATGTCAGGTATGTTGAGTCCGCTGGCCTGTCTGGAAGACGTCACCTTTGTGTATTTCATTTTGAACAGATGCTCTTGCCAGATAAAATTATTAGAGCGTTTCATCACGTGTTTGGCCTGCATCTTGGGGGCTGGAAATATTTGGGCCGTATACTAGGCTTTACTGAATAAATAACTGCTGAGGAGTCGTATGCGTTGGAGAATGTCAACGGACCGCCAATTGTTTTCATAGATGGCACCTTACATTTTATTGGCGACCTGCTTCCAATTTTTTGCATTCATTTTTAGCGGGCATTTGTCGATAATCAATCCCAGAGTGGCGTGGGTTTCGACAAGCTTCGCCCATGGTACAATGACTGCGTAGAATCCCCTGATGTATGCTCATTACGCTAAACCAACAACACTCTGCTTGCACTTAGTCATATTGCATTACGCCTTGTTAAAAACGGTAATCGTAGATAATTAAGTAACTAATTGAAATTTAATTATAACAAATTGTACCAAGAACAATGCTTTTTGGGTGGATCTTCAGTATGCCGCTGCCTTCAAATAGTCTACTCTCATAATACGCAATTTACAATAATTCTTTTGCCACGAATATGATATTTCTCATTATTTTATTGGAATGAATCACATAACTAACAACAGGTTTTCCAGTGATTCTCAATTTGCTGGTACTCAAAAATGGCATATATACATATAGGCTTGAAATGAATGCCAATATGGCGCCTCATAACTCTGTACATAACTCTGAAGGGAGACGGCGTACGTGTGACGTACGTGGCATTGTGCCATCTCAGTGGTCAATTCTCAGACGCACGCTCAGAATATCTGACATGCCAGATATTGCTCTGCACGTTCTGAAAGACTCCCGAGCGTGCTATTCCACGCTATGACGTCAGAAGCTCCGCACGCTCGACGCTCAACGTTCGGATGCACGGTCCGTGTGACGACGGCTTGACGGTGACCTCGCTGCGTCTGAAGGGCCGACCGCTGCCTACCGCCGGTCCCCTGTGAACCCCCGCGCTCGGCCACACACCATAACTCTCGCCCGCTCCGACACCCCACCCCAGTGTCCCGTACGTGCCCGGGGGCGGCCAGCACAGCAGGTGCGCGGCAAAGACCTAGCACGCCCGCCTGCTGCCATTTGTCAGCGGCTCTCGGTCGGCTGCCAGTGGCCGCCGCTGATAGCGGCCGGCCGAGCAGCGGTGCGGTCTGTGGTCGCCGCCACTCTGCTGCAGTGGGCTCAGTCCGCCCTCTCTGATGTCTGACTTGCTGCTGCCGACGGCTGTATTAGCAGCCAGTGCGACGTCAAAGAGCCTTTGCTACGTCCACATCAAAGCGCTTTTGCGCTAGAACTGTGTTGGTTTTTATTAGCAGAATGTATATAGCGCTATAACTCGGGTATTATCAAAAGTTTTATTCAGTATGATTCGGTTTAAAATATTAATAATCACTCGTCTTATTGATTTATATGGGCAAACATTACAGCATAAGCAGCGGCAGTTGTCAAAATTTTTGTTGCGCTACCCACTGTGCACGTCGCATGCTTACTGTACAGGTGTACAGCGTCTGCTTCCAAGATGGCGTAGCAACAGGGAAAGGCTTTGTGTGTGCTCCATTTTGAGATGTCCAGATCTTTGGTAACAGAGCAGCATGAATTTCATGCGCGGCTTAGTAAAAATCCACCACATAGCAATAACGTGGGTAGGTGATACAGACAGTTCATGGAAACCGGATGCCTTTGTAAGGGGAAGAGTCCTGCTCGACCTCCCATATCTAACGAAATTGTCGAAAGAGTACGCTAGATACACTAAAGTCTTTGCAAATCACGTAGTAAATTAAGCAGCGAATTGTTCAGGCCAAAGTTTACGTTGTGGAAGACATTCCTTAATGTGGCAATATCTAAACTGTACGAAGCAAGATTAGTGCAGGCCATTACACCAGGAGACAAGGTTAAAAGGCGTGACTTTCGTGAAGAGCTGCAGTTAAAAAGTGAGGACTCTGGTTTTGTAGAAAGACTCATCTTCTGGGATGACCCACTTTCCACCTAAGTGACGAGGTGAACACGCAGTGTCCATATCTGTAGAAGCAAGAAACCACACGTTAGTGTGTCCATAACCCGAGAAGCAAGAAACAACACATTAGCGTGACTCTCCAATAGTGACCGTATCCTGTGTGACGTCGCGCGAGAGACTGTACAGCCTGTTTTTCGTTGAATTACAAACGATGTTGGGTAACTTATTTCTAGACATATTGGAAACCTCTTTGTTAACCCAGCTGAATACCAATTATGATGATTACATTCGACATCTGTATGGTAGTTCAACCAATTTTCACAGGAATGTACGAGAGCTTTTTAATCGTAATCTACACCAATGGTGGACTGGTCATGCTGCAACAAACTTGCTGCTAACAAACTTGTCATCTGGCCACACCATTTGCTGGATTTAATACTCTGCGATGTTTTTCTCTAGGGGTCCGTAAAATACCGAGTTTATGTACCGCCATTGCCCTTGTCCCTTGGGGAAATGTGTGATCGGATAAAACGTCTACTGCAGACCGTCACTGAGGATATGCTACATCGAGAATGGAAATAAAAAAATGATTACCACATAGATCAGTGTCGTGTGACCAAGGATGCACATATTCAAGTATTGTGATTGATGCACCAAACGTTAGAGACTTCCCGTAGCTTATGCTGTAAGCTTTGCCCGGATAAAGTAGTAAATCGATTTATCATTATTTTTTTATACTGCAGCTTTCATTTATAAACATCATGTAAAAATTTGTGTTGTAGATACCATGCTAACAGAAACATATTCGACGCTTTTTTCCATTAATTACGGAACATTAGGTGTACGTGTTCAAGTACCTTATGCACACCAGAGAGTATAGGTGTGTCATAATGCGTGTGAGACGCTCCTGGTTGGCCTATATTACCCACAACATCTACTCATCAACATTAACGACAGCTGGAGTAATGAGGATTGCATTTTTCCAAAACGAGATACAACACTTTATTTTCCATTGAGACCGTTGTAGCTAGCGAAAGTTGTAATATTTGCTATAACAGTTTTCCACATATGTAAGGGCATATGGTTATGATACAATACGAGTTCCAGTCTTTTAGAATCAGACTTGTAGAGACGATGTGTAAGACTATGGGTGAGCACTTAGCATATCTCTGACATGCTGAGAAGATCAGAATATGGTGACCTATACGGTGAACAGATAGCTCTCCACAAGATCGTGTGACGAAGTCATGCAACGTAATCTAATAATCTTCTGAATGTAATAGGAGTGGTCCAGTTAAATATGAAATTTGGGTAACCTAGCTCACATAGATACAAAGAAAGAGGGATTTTACCGAACTGTGGAACGAACAAAAGGCCAAATTAAATCCTGATTATTACTGAGATGCATTAACTTCATTCCAATTATTGAATATGCAGAACAAATAATTATGAACATTTTTTGATGTTGCTGAGCAACAGTCATTTTAAATGTGAGATGCATAAAGGTTGAAATATATCACTCATCATACATGATGATACATTAGCTGAGGTGAGTGAAATTATATAGTCAGCTATGACCATGAAAAGCCCACTCACTGGTGAGTTGGTCAGATGATTAAAGGAAAGACTCATAGAAGATCACGGAATCTCCCGCTCCCTTGCTTATCTTCATGTTTAATTCAACTAGCTGACTGCACGAATTAATTTAGATAACCAAACTCGAACTTGAAATAGGGAGTAGTTCCCTCATTATGTTCCACGCAACCGCAGCTTATGTTTACCATCATTATAAACCTCAAACACACGGTGTGGTTGCGTTGATAGCTAAGAATTACAAATACAGGCCAGTCATCTGTGATCAGGTCTAGGATGAAGGCTTTCTTTTCTGCGACTCTAAGGTGAAGGCAACTCCCCCTCCAACGATGCAAGGGGAAATTGCCCCTCTGGAGATCTAAGACGAATAGAGTTCCCTCTCTCCTTCTCAATATCCTGCTGTTTCTGCCGTCATCACTGTCTCATTAGCCGAACGCTGTTGACATTCTGAGTTCCGACAAATGGCAAATTTGTGACAGTAGAAACAATATCCCTTCTCCTAAGACATTTGCTGTGATTTACCAGTAATACACATTTCTCCCTTAGAGTAGGGTAGAAAGCATAAATTTTCTCCCACTATGACAATGTTTTTACATTTTAGCCAATGATCGCATCTGGCCATATAGTCACAAGTCTTCATCCCAGCTATGAAAATAATTTTGGTGAACAAACCCGGAACTCCCTTACAAAATTTAAACATCATTTACTATTGGCCTCTTTTGAGTCCAACAAATTCTTCTTGCCCTTGGTGCTTCGTGTTTTCGCATCATATTGCAGACCGCTATCGTTTCAGAAAGCTGCTTCTCACAGTGGATGATTACAGTCTGCTGAATGCTGTCTTCAGCCCACGGGAGTGTGGGGCATGTGCCTCTGATAATGTTCATTCGTTCAGTGTGCACCTGGGATTACTAATTAGATTACAAAGCCGTTTTGAAAGAAACTGTTGCGTAAGAGATAGAAGATTCTAGCTTGTTTTGTGGCAAAGAGCGACGGCTGGGATTAACAAAGTCATGCGGACTGAGATGCTGACTGAAAAATGCGTGTGATGCCCAAGTGTGTAAAGCGTGTAGATTTCGTAGCAGACACCTTTCTGGCACATCGACACTGGTGGTTCGATCTTCAAAGCTCATACTCAATCGTCTATATGGTGGGGTTTAGCATTGTTTATAATTCATGACTGATAGCCTTCTTAATCACCAATGTTAAATTGCATATAATGCATAATGAGCAAGATGTATTACCCGAAAACCGAACAGATGTAGAGATCAAGCAACAAGCGTCTTCATAATAAAAAGAATGTTGTGAACTTAAATAAGTCTACTATAATGAAATAATTGCGTCCATGGTGATGAAGTCACCGTAAATGCAATGACGGTAAGTAATGTCACGGCATCTCCATTTATATACCTACATCGATCCACACAAGAAGTTACACTGCATTTATTCCATTTCCCACACATACTCTGTGGCACGATAAACAACGTTCCACCACCGACGCCATTCCCTCAGTCGTATCATCCTACATATCCCTTGAGAGAAACTATCATGATACAGTTCTAAACTCATAGTGGAGAACACTTCTGACAGTGAAAAAAATGGTTCAAATAGCCCTGTCACTATGGGACTTAACTGCTGAGGTCATCAGTCCCCTAGAACTTAGAAGTACTTAAACCTAACTAACCTAAGGACATCACACACATCCATGCCCGAGGTAAGATTCGAACCTGCGACCGTAGCGGTCGCGCGGTTCCAGACTGTAGGGCCTAGAACCGCTCGGTCACTCCGGCCGGCGACAGTGAAAGTTTCAATCATATCTAATGGCACATTTAGATGTTCAAGTAGTTAAGCAACTTGCCTTTTTATTAACAGGAAAAACTGGGGTAAAGTTGTGGCATAAATTTTCAACTGTCGCTATATACGCAGAGAAGGATTTTCACGTCTTGGATAGAATGTTTTGAAAACTATACTTCTTAAACTGCGGTCAGGTGGTCAAAGTCGACGACAACAAATTGTTCCAGCAGTACATACGTTGTCTCGTGAGGGAGAAAATTCCTCAATAAGCACCCCCATCAACGTGCTTGTCAGGGGCACAATTTGAAGAACGTGATGTGGAGAGTATTGGCTGAGCTGGAAATACTCTTGTATCATAAATAACGTGTGTAAGTAATAAGACAAAGTGACTTAGAGTTCAGTTCTGGCCATGAATTATGTTGTAATACATGCAACTGGAGTGATGAGTGTCATTTTGAACAGTTGATATAAGATGTAAGATGTTTGTGCCCATAAAACAAATGGAAATATTCATTTTCCACACCGAGTTAGTGCCATTAGTACTTAATTTTAGATCTTCCGCCACCTGTATCATTTTGACCGTGGAGATATGGAATTCCTAGTACTGTATAAAAAGTACACTCCTGGAAATTGAAATAAGAACACCGTGATTTCATTGTCCCAGGAATGGGAAACTTTATTGACACATTCCTGGGTTCAGATACATCACATGATCACACTGACAGAACCACAGGCACATAGACACAAGCAACAGAGCATGCACAATGTCGGCACTAGTACAATGTATATCCACCTTTCGCAGCAATGCAGGCTGCTATTCTCCCATGGAGACGATCGTAGAGACGCTGGATGTAGTCCTGTGGAACGGCTTGCCATGCCATTTCCACCTGGCGCCTCGGTTGGACCAGGGTTCGTGCTGGACGTGCAGACCGCGTGAGACGACGCTTCATCCAGTCCCAAACATGCTCAATGGGGGACAGATCCGGAGATCTTGCTGGCCAGGATAGTTGACTTACACCTTCTAGAGCACGTTGGGTGGCACGGGATACATGCGGACGTGCATTGTCCTGTTGGAACAGCAAATTCCATTGCCGGTCTAGGAATGGTAGAACGATGGGTTCGATGACGGTTTGGATGTACGGTGTACTATTCAGTGTCCCCTCGACGATCACCAGAGGTGTACGGCCAGTGTAGGAGATCGCTCCCCACACCATGATGCCGGGTGTTGGCCCTGTGTGCCTCGGTCGTATGCAATCCTGATTGTGGCGCTCACCTGCACGGCGACAAACACGCATACGACCATCATTGGCACCAAGGCAGAAGCGACTCTCATCGCTGAAGACGACACGTCTCCATTCGTCCCTCCATTCACGCCTGTCGCGGCACCACTGGAGGCGGGCTGCACGATGTTGGGGCGTGAGCGGAAGATGGCCTAACGGTGTGCGGGACCGTAGCCCAGCTTCATGGAGACGGTTGCGAATGGTCCTCGCCGATACCCCAGAAGCAACAGTGTCCCTAATTTGCTGGGAAGTGGCGGTGCGGTCCCCTACGGCACTGCGTAGGATCCTACGGTCTTGGCGTGCATCCGTGCGTCGCTGCGGTCCGGTCCCAGGTCGACGGGCACGTGCACCTTCCGCCGACCACTGGCGACAACATCGATGTACTGTGGAGACCTCACGCCCCACGTGTTGAGCAATTCGGCGGTACGTCCACCCGGCCTCCCGCATGCCCACTATACGCCCTCGCTCAAAGTCCGTCAACTGCACATACGGTTCACGTCCACGCTGTCGCGGCATGCTACCAGTGTTAAAGACTGCGATGGAGCTCCGTATGCCACGGCAAACTGGCTGACACTGACGGCGGCGGTGCACAAATGCTGCGCAGCTAGCGCCATTCGACGGCCAACACCGCGGTTCCTGGTGTGTCCGCTGTGCCGTGCGTGTGATCATTGCTTGTACAGCCCTCTCGCAGTGTCCGGAGCAAGTATGGTGGGTCTGACACACCGGTGTCAATGTGTTCTTTTTTCCATTTCCACTAGTGTATGTTAATGTTGCTCGAGGTGCTCGTTGGTCTTCTGTTTTCGTTCTCACCTGGTACCATTCTTCATACTCTCTAAATGCTTTCCAGCAAGTGCATACCAAACAGACCTAACCGGCAACATGTTATTTATGCTGAGCCAAGCTTCAGTTTATTTTCAGATCGAAACTCCATAACATATTAAAACTGTGCGCCGGACAGTGACTTGAACCTGGGATCCACGTCTGAGTGACTACCCGGCCAACTTTCCCACAGTTTCAGATCAGTGCACACGCCGCTGCAGAGTGCAAACACATTCTGGAAACAATCCCCCAGTCTGTAGCTGAGCCATTTCATCGCCATATCATTTCTTCCCCGAGTGATAGTTCTGCAAAGTATGCAGGAGAATTTATGTGAAGTTTGGAAGATAGGAGGTGACGTACTGGTGGAAATAATTTGCCAGGTGCGTTGTGCTTGGACACTTAAGATGGTAGATTTAATATCCCACGTCCGAGCCCCAGTCCGACTTAAATAATATTTAAGTCGGACTGGCAGATTAAAACCGACAGTTTTAATCTGCCAGAAGATTTCAAAGTAGTACGCACCTCACTGCAGACTGAAAATTCACTTCGAAATTTTCAACCTGTTTCTAACTTATAACTTCTGTGATTTATGTAACTAGTGCTTATCTCTTTAGATCTTTTCCTATCCACACTTTCGGAAAAAAATTCATGCACCCGGAAAGACGACATCGATTTTGATCTGATGATGGCATATGTAACCTGGGGCATAGTAGATGTATTGACAAGGGTTTTAAAGTCGTCAGCCGTCAGATAGCGTAATGGCATAGCTATTAGAGCACCATCTCAGGCTACTCTTTCATAGGGAATGCCCAGAGGCAGAAGGCTCAGTGTGGTGCAAACGTGTGAAGCCGGCAGGTAACCATGCCTCGGAGACGCAGTCGTGCTTCCTACAGCCAACTGAGTCAGTTTGAAGGGGATCAAATTGTGGCCTTCGAAGTTGCGGGATGGTCCTTTCAGATTATTACTAGACAAACTGGACGGTCTGCATCAGTTATGCCACGATGCTGGTATCAGTGATCGTGTGAACATTCTCACACCTGAAGACGAGGGCAGCAGTAACAGATGATACAGCTACCACGGGATAGAATAGAGGGCTTGGGAGTCCAGATGTGTGAACCGGTAATTGACGGTGGGACTCCGGTCCCGCACTGCACACACGCCACAGTATCGCCGTGTACAGCTCGTCTGGTGCGTCAGAGGATCACATGGAAGACTGAATGGTGCAATAAGCTACAACTCTCGTTCACATTTGTTTCTGGTGGGGACACTAACCGACACTTGGTATGTGTAGAATGTTGTTAAACCTGTTCTTTCAACTTTCTTGCAACAGGAAAGTGATAGGGTGTCCCAATAGGATAGTGCTCACTCACACACCGCCCATGGCACTCTACGTGCTCTGGAAGATGTTGAGCAACTTCCCTAGCCAGCACGACCTCCGTGCTTGTCTCCAATCGAGCACGTGTGGGATGCGAATGGACTAAAAGTGGTTCGTGCGACTCGTGAACCAACAACTCTTACAGAACTAAGTGAGCAGGTCGAACAGGCACGGCATAACGCTTACCATGGCACTATTCGGTATCTGTATTATCGACTGGATGCCAGAGTCAGCGCCTGCATTGCCGCCCATGGAGGCTACATCAGGTACTAATATGAGTGTTACAGTGTGGGTCGATACCTGATACCTCAGAACCACTTGCGCTATCGATCTGTAAATGTGACCATTTCATGTAATCCATATCAACTTCTGCAAAAATAAAACTTAAGTGAAATGGAAGCTTCTAAAAACTTGTATAACTTTTTTTTCTGCAGTGTATGTTGAGAGGTTTTATGTCCTCTTTTACATGTCTCCTCTCATTTTCATCAATTTTATTAATGTTCTACGTCACTGCAAGGTAGTAACAGACCAAATAATATTGTATGAGAGTATTTGTACTGAGAGCTCAAAAAATACTTTTCATTTGATTCCTAAACATTTTGTTATATTTCCCTGGGTGGCCTGTGCGAGGTGAGCAGCAGAGGACGCGGCACACTGCGTTTCCGGTTGGGGGCTGCAATTCCCGTACAATAGGCTCAAGCGCCTGGCGCAACGACTGGTGTCGGTCGAGTTTCGCCTATTGCATGCAGGGCGAAACGACTTGCGAGACGTCTGAGTGTCTCCGCAGTTTATGTGTTTACCCTTCCGACGCGTCCGCAACGAATATTCCTGACTCTGACTGACTGCATTGTCCTCTTGATTCTGAGAATATCTGTGGACTGTGCCCTGCTGGGTGCGACTGTCTGGCAGGTTGTCTAGGCAGGTATTTTCGCAGCCGGTCAAATGGCAAGTTCAGTGCCCTCAGCTGAATAGCAGAGGTATCATTGGTCAATTTAAACTGAGGCTGGTTGACGTCATAAAGCCCTGCTCTAAATTGGAGGGAACGGTCGATATTGGCGCGAATGATGTTCTGAGACAGTGTGTGTGTGTGGGGGGGGGGGGGGGGGGGGGAATTTTGGAATCGGCACTGAATGCTGATTCGCGGTTTTCGAGGAGAGTAGGGAGTTGAGCAATGCTGGCTTCGCTCTTGCACCACATCACAGAGGGGAAGTCGGGATCTGATCTTCCTCAGAGTCGGACGGTATTGTGACTTGGTCGCTCGTTTTCGGAAGCACTTAGCATTCTCCGACAGCCTTCGCAGCCAGGGGTTGACACAGAGTTGCTGCACGGCAGGCGTCGGCGCCTACATCATCAGGACGCTGGCTACCGAAGACGTGCTTAAGATTTCAGTACTGGTACAGTATTTTGCGACTCCAGCATTGTAGGACCTTATCACTTTCATACTGAATCCCTCAGCAGCACGAGCGCTCGCTGTGCTACAACTGCACTATGGTTGTTTCTCCATGTGAGCCCATTCGAGCTATCACTACTAATTGCGATACTGCTATATAGTCGGGAGATTAATATTTGATTGATTAGGACCTCCAGTCATTATTGTCAATCGTTTGCATCACAGAGAGTAGGAGCCTCTTGTTCTCGAGCCAACTCTAATTCTCGCAATATTTCAGTATACCCTGTGCTTTAACCCAATGTTTGTGTCGATAATCATGTGCATTTATGTCCTGATGTATAATAAATCTCATTGTAATATTTAATCCTAATATCATTTCGTAGATATATGCAGAATCCCATTTCCTGTCGTTTATTATGACAAAGTTTTCTTTTTTTGAGTAGATTACGATTTTTATTAAATTATTGTGAGAGTGTGTGGGGCGGCGAAGAAGTTGTCGAATGAGTTGTTTGAATGTTCATTTCACGTAACAGACTATTGCCGATGCAACATATGTGGGACGGCGAAGAAGTCGTTGTTTAATGTTGAATGAAAGTTGAACATTGCCACCTTAAATCACGCGAGCCTGGCAACTAATTTGGTGGCCAGTCAGAAAGCGAAGGGAAACTTACTGACCTTAGTTCCCAGTCTGCACGGCCACATTCCTGTACAGCCCAGCTAAACGAAAAATATCCATAGTTCTTCACGGGATTAGGGCTGCTTCAATAAAATTTAAAGTTCCAAACAAGATTTTACTATCTTAAAGGCTCACACAAATTACTCGAAACTTCTGAAAATGCTAAAGACATTAAATATTGTTAATTCAGCCAATCGTTTAATAGTTCAGAGGCGACTTCTACAGCAAGTTCCTCCCGATTAGTTCATTACTCTAACTAACGGTGCTCTATTAATAGTTCGCAATAATGTTAAAAAAAAAAAGATTAATGCTCGCCTTAAAAGTGGAGTTAGTCACCACTTGCCACGCGGAATTATACTTCACACGGACGGCACAATAACAGTTTGTTACCGAAGTCTAAACGATCCAGGACGGTGTACAGTCCTCGCGATTTTCAATGTCCGTTTACATTGCTAAGTACGCGCATGTCACAGCCCGCTATGACGTCACCCGAGGCGAGGCGCGATCGGACGTTAAGCTCGCGTGGACTAGGCGTTGGTCTAATGCGGAGTGAGCTTACTACTGCCTCTGCCGCTCTTTTTATATAGCTCCGGCGCGTACCGCCAAGAGAGCATCTGTTCTTTCCATTCCTATGCAGATGCCTGCAGCCTCCAAATGATCGCTATCTCAGGCACATAATCTTAAATATCACATTTAATAATAGCTTTACAAACTTCTCAATTTTTGTATACATACATCTGAGCAGTACAGAAGCACGTAGAAAATCTCAGCCCGCTAAAATTAAAACTTTACTCTCTAGAATTTTTACAATGGAACTAACGGTAGATTGTTACCTCTGAACCATAGCTTTATCAAGACTTGTATCAGCTGTTAATTATGCTACAAGACTAAAACTTGGTGTAGCTTTGTTAATTGTCCTATCTGATCATTGGTCTTAAAGAATTTGTTTTATCATTAAAATTTAAAGTACTTAATCTATAATGCTTATGTACATTTTACTCACAAAAGTAGTTTTTACTAAATTACTAAAAAACTAGAAGAGGTAACTGATTGTGGTATTTCCATTATTATTATTAGGGTGAACTGAAGCATCCTACCAATTTTCAATATTGTAGCTCTATTATTTCGCGCCTCTGATTTTTCCGAAAAACGCGGATTCTGGAGTCAATTTTAGTTTTATGGTTTTGGAAACCAGCACCACTCATTAATGACTTCTTACTGCACCTTCTCACCAAATTTTGGCTTCCTAGCGTCATTATTTAGCGCCTCCTATTTTTCTTTCAAAACGTGAATTTTACGTAAACTACTAATTTTATAACATTAAGATTTGTTACCTGAAACATTATTACATAGAACTATACTTTAACAAAGTTTTACACACAAATCTTAATTTTTACTTTTATGTTAAATGTGGTGCAATACTATATGCAGGCGCGTTACGATGACGTGACGCTACTAGCAGTGAACTAGGGTAAGTCCCGTGCACTCGCTCGCCTCTGTATCTTATACATGATACAGCGCTTGCTTTGCTTCATCACCCCCTTTTTAATTTTCGTGAAAATCTATTTTTGAACAAAATTAAATTTCTAAAAGAACAAACAAGCGATGGATTACTTTAGTATACCTCTTTCAACTTAAGTTGCTTCTTCTTAGGAAATTCCTTATTACTATATACACAAAATAACCATACTCATATACACATAGAAAACCTAGTACAGAAGACATTCACAAATTATTTACATACATTTACATGGAAATATAAATTTTTCAATGGTTACAAAATAGTTATTTTTTTTTCTTTAAAATCAGTCTCTTCCTGAAAAAGAAAATACACACGACTTTTATCACTGCAACGCACTCACATTTTTCTTTTACTATAATACTCGGCACTGTGGTGGGTGTCCTATTGTAACACTCATTTAATTTCACTGATTGACAAAATTGTGGGAGGAAATTGTATTCACTGTGGTTTGCGTCTCTACTTCCAATCTTCCTACCGCTTGTTGTCAGTCATTCATGCAGCCTGCATGTCCCTGAGAAACAGACAATACAGTCTAAGTTTCTGTTTTCAACTTATATCTAAGGTAGGACAAAGTACATTTTATAGTTTATATTCTGGCACTATTTTACTAATTGTGAAGTTGTCAGAAAGACATTTAGCACTAAGTCGTATCTGATACAATAGCTCCTACTTTCTTCTTTCATAAATAATCTTTTAGGTTCCTAAATAGTGAAAATTCTTTTAGCAAATTAATATATTAAGATCTTGCTTCAACTTAGAAAATTGAGTAACCTTTTAGTTTTAATGTACTCTGGCTTAATTATCGTATGGATTAGTTCATCAAAGAAGTCATTTGCTGACCAGCACTTTGCTTTATTGTATGAATTACTAAAGAAATTAGTTATTTTCAGTATACCGATTCCAAATTTCTGCATTTTCCAATATTTGTGTGTTTCTGTTGTCTGTTTAACTATTTATTTGCCTCAAGCACGATTTAGCGTTTTTCACCATTTCACGAGACGTGAGGGAATTATTCTTTAATCCTACATCATTTACTTCAATCTACTTACTTCACTTCTTCACCTTATTCATTTTCTCCCTTTTCTTCCAGATTCAAAATACTTCATTTCTCCACTTCTTTCTCCCTTTTCCTTTTGTCAGCCTATTGACGTCCTGTTTCTATATATTTGGTGCGATCCTCACACCACTTCCACACATCTCCATTTATTTAATTCTAAAACGCCATTGCTTGCCTCTATGAGCATTACCTTCTTACGCTGTTTTCCTTCAGACAACCTTATTTCTAGCAACATACTACCTTCTGCATAATCTCATGGATTATTCATATTCATACCGTACTTCGTATACTGCAAAGTGTCTCTCTTAGTTGTAGTTTCTAACCCTTTACAATTACATGAAATATTTTAATTTATTTATTTTAGCCATGTTTGCCTCTTATTGGTACTCAGACTTTTGTTTTGCCATTCACTAGGTAGATCCTTACTAAGAATACTTAAAACCTAATAGCATATATACAACATGAAGACATATGTGATTCTTACCTGTTATGATAGACCAGAAGAAGGGAATGAAACTTGAAAAGGAAATAAAGTTTCACCCAGCTGGGACTGCACGGTACGCCAAACCGTGTATCCGCCAAAGAGTGGCAGACTCCTACAGTAATTAATTACTGTTAATTTTAAATTCCTTTAGATCCACAATATTTCTTAGACCTAGTTCTCTCTTACTCTTTGGATATTCCAAACGATAGGCATTTGCATGAGGTTTACTTACTATTCTAAATGGTCCATGATATACATGCATAAACTTTTTAGTTTCTGCAGAAATTTTCTTTGATTTTTCTTTTGTTTTGACCAGCACTAGCTCACCAATTTTAAAACTAGTGGGGGAAGCCCTTGCATCATGTATTGGATAAGGCTTCTTAAAAAATACCTTCCCAGGCTTGATATTCAAATGGCATTCATAACCTTTAACTTCACCAGGTGCGTTTGAGAATACATTACTATGCTTAGTTAACACACTCTTTAACTCTGATCTTTGTTCGTCAGCAATTTGCTTTGTTGATTGTACCTTTTCCTCTATTTCCTTTAGGATGTGTCTCTCTTCAACCTTAGCACTTTCCTCATTCTCACTGAAAACCAAATTTTCCTGCAAGTATCCTTTATTCTTTATTACTCTAATAGGCAGTTCCCAAGTTTCATCACTACCGCCTATATGACTTCCTATAAAAGACTCTCTTATCACTTTAGAGTCAGGTAAAGTTAAAATTAAGTTGTTCTGATCAAAATTGATCTTTCCCTGGTACTTTGATAAGAAATCAGTACCAATCAACATATCAACACTTAAGCCTAGCACAATCAAACAAGGATGATCTATTACTACGTCATTTATACCAATGGGTATCAAAGCTTCGTGTTGAACTGGTCTAGAGACTTTTCCAGTAGCACCTATAATCTTTAAGCCACTTACTTTCATAACTGTTAACTTCTCTTTATTGGGTATGGTGTCAAAAAATGTTTGTGATAAAGCACTTGCTTCACTGCCACTGTCAAGCAGACAACGCACAGTGACTCCTGATATGTTTACTTTGATAACAGGGTGAGTTATTTTACATTGAACAGGTTGCTCACACACCTCGTCTAAGAAATCTCGTTCTATGTTCTTCCAGCTAAAGTAATTCTGATCAGTTGCAATTACATTTACATTTACATCCTGGGGCTCATCATGCTCTATAATCTTAGCTGCTTTCTCTAATCTGTCCACTAACTTTAAATCGAAGCATCTGACGACTTTTTCTACTTTTGTTTGCTGCACATCAGCCAAACTATCCTCTACCTCTGAGCAACTGCGTCCCTGCGCAATATTGCTGTTCATAAGAATGTCGTCACCTTCAACCATTTGTGGCACGTTTACACAGCTACTAGATTCTTTCACCTCGTTACTATTTCTACCCCCTTCATTCATCATTTCCTCCTCTCTAAAGTTTTGCAGTACTGATTCTACTTCTGCTACTTCTACTTCAGCTTTTAGATTGCCATTTTCATCGAAGATGTAAGCTTTTACTTCATCATTATTCCCATCAGACTCAAACCCATTATCTATTTCTTCCCCATTATCTACCTTGAGTTCCTGTTCTTCCTTGACCCATTTTTCTAGTGTATCCAAAATACTATCCACTATTTTGTGAGAGTGGCTTAACACATCACTGGTATTATCTGTATTTATTTCGTCATCCATGTTGTCTGTCTGTGTATGTTGGCTGATTGTCTGTGTTTCCGTTACTGGCTGTGTTACTGTTACCGCCTGGTGAGCGCCAGTTTCCTCATAGACGGGATTTAGTTTCCCACACGCGGCCTGTTGTGTTCATCTGTGACACCACTAGATATAGTAGCATCATGACTCCCTTCTTGTCTTAATGGCATAGTATTTACTTCTCCACTTTCGTCATAGTAGTTGTTACGAAAGCGTGGTGAGTATCTACCCCCTCTTCCTCTGCCACGGCTTTGGTTTCGATAGTTTGTTTTGGTGTGCCTAACTTCCATATTTCTAACGTTCACGTTTCCATTATTTTGTACGTGATTGTTAGAAGATTTGTTATTCTGCTGCACCTGCTCCTCAGCAGCAGCTACTCTTTCCACTCTTTCCAGATATTCAATAAATTTGTCTATATTATCTCTAGGGGCGGAAATGATCCTCTTCTGCCAGTACCACGGCAGCTTACCTTCTAAACCCATAATGATCATATCTGGCTTCATCTTTTCTGTCAAATGTGACAGTCTTGAAACCCACTTCCTAGCGAAATCCTTTACTGATTCACGCCCTGGGAAAAACTTCTTACCACTCCAGAATTCCCTTAACACATCATTTTGTTTGTTATGTGACCAGTATTCGTTGAGAAATGCAGACTTAAATTCAGATAAAGTTTTACATTTGATCATTACATCCGCTGACCATCGCAAAGCATCACCTGACAAATGACTTCCTATAAATGAAATTTTTTCTCTTTTGTGACCAAGTGTTGGGGAGAACATCCTCAAAGTCATTCCAAAATTCAAGAGGGTGAATGTACTTATCAGGATCAAAGCGCAAAAACTGTCGACACCCTATAAAAGCGGCGTCAACTGAAGTCACATGCTGTACAGTAGAATGACTAGAATTAACAGAGGTTACTCTATTTTCTAGGTTAGCAATGTTAGTATTTAATTCCTCTACTTGTGACTCTACTGCTTCTATCCTGGCAGAACATCTTTGTTCCACTGCACCACGAATTTCGGTACAGGTTTCTTTTACTTTCTCAATGTTTTTCTGACAAGTATCTACTTTAATTTGTACCTCTTTAACTTTGTCAGAGCAAAGTTTGGACTCGTTGCTCAATCTTTCGGACAACCTCACTTCCAAAAGTTCATCTGCCTCTTGATAATTTTTTTGAATTTGATCTATTTCACATTTGAAAGTACTATGCATTTTAGTTAACTGTTGCCCTACTTTTACTTGAATGTCATGATGAATAGCATCTATCTTATAATTCAAACTATTCCATTTTGATTGCAGTTCTTCTTTTAGTTCTTTATTACTATCCTCAATTTTAGCCTCAATTTTATTTTGGTTTGATTCGAGTTTGGCAAACAGTATTTGCATCCAATCCGGAGCTTCTACCTTGATACTTTGTATCTCTTGACTTGACTGAGCTGGAGATATATTGAGCTCAGTTTCACTACCTGACAAAGTTAGCAACTCTACTGGCTCCCTTTTGACTTCTATTTCACTTATTGATTGCATCCCTGCACTCTCATTTAAATTAAAGTCATAATTTACTGGTGACAAATTACGTTCTAGTTCAATATTTGAGGGATTAATGGAACCATCCTCATTAAACTCAATTCCTGATCCTGAGGATTCTTGGTCAGAGACCGGTTCCCTTCTGAAATGTACACTACTTTCCATATCTTTTAGTTTGTTAGCAGCAGTTAATAAATATTTTAAAAGTCTTTGACTTAACTTAAATGCTTGATTTCGACGAATGATGTCGTCGCGGTGTACCAGCAATCGTGATGCGACGCGTCGCGACGTATTGAAGGCAGCAGCAGCAGCTGTAGCGTCGAGTACCGCCACAGGAATCGCCTACTGCAATAGCTCCAGGGGGGGGCAGCAAGGCACCGTTGACCGCTCGGCGCAGCCGGCAGCTGTCTCGCAGATCAGCGCAGCTCCGCGATGACGCACCGTCTTCCTTTAGTCTCAGCGCCGTCGGCAGCCGCGATCCAGCATCGTCGCCTTCCTCACCATCGTCACTAACCAACGTACAGCGGTAGACACTTATTGTTTATACACTACACCCGCCTTTACTGGTAACACTGTTCCCACACTAGTTCAATTCAGTGTCCTGTTATTGCCTACCGAGTTCGTTAATTTATACCAATCGCTTCGAGCACTTTTATTTGCTTTTAATTCAGTTTTCCCGGCCGATAAGCACCATATGTGGGGCGGCGAAGAAGTTGTCGAATGAGTTGTTTGAATGTTCATTTCACGTAACAGACTATTGCCGATGCAACATATGTGGGACGGCGAAGAAGTCGTTGTTTAATGTTGAATGAAAGTTGAACATTGCCACCTTAAATCACGCGAGCCTGGCAACTAATTTGGTGGCCAGTCAGAAAGCGGATTCTGGAGTCAATTTTAGTTTTATGGTTTTGGAAACCAGCACCACTCATTAATGACTTCTTACTGCACCTTCTCACCAAATTTTGGCTTCCTAGCGTCATTATTTAGCGCCTCCTATTTTTCTTTCAAAACGTGAATTTTACGTAAACTACTAATTTTATAACATTAAGATTTGTTACCTGAAACATTATTACATAGAACTATACTTTAACAAAGTTTTACACACAAATCTTAATTTTTACTTTTATGTTAAATGTGGTGCAATACTATATGCAGGCGCGTTACGATGACGTGACGCTACTAGCAGTGAACTAGGGTAAGTCCCGTGCACTCGCTCGCCTCTGTATCTTATACATGATACAGCGCTTGCTTTGCTTCAAGTGCACTCCTTATTTTACCAACTAGCAGGGTCCACCATCTTTTGCTTCCGTTACCGTTGCGCGCGTAATTAATTAGCTGGTTGATAAGGAGGGGGTCGAGTGCATGTCCGGTTCTCATGCAAAATTCGTCTGAATTAATAAGATACAAACTCTTCTCCACCCCGACACCTCGCAATGTGTGTCTACAATTTACAGATCTTTTGAGAATGTGTCCGTTTTCGTTTTGGTGAATGGGCGTGAGGCGTGTAGGAGAAACAAAAAGAGATTTTTCTGCGTGGTTTTCTACTTTCCGTAATCATCGTGTGTAGAAATTTCGCCCGGTTTCTTAAAATACCACACTGTATTCTAAGCTCTACATATTTTTATGTTCCATTATATGCCCTGCAACGTTTGTATTATTTCCATTTGTGCCTCAAGACACACATTGTCGACTCCTATGAAATGAAGTGAGACGCCGGAGGACGTGGACAGAGATAACGTCGCCCTCCCTCCCGGGCACCACTCTTCTCGCTGGGCTTAGCTCTTCAACTCATGAACTCGAGCCGAAGTTCACTTCGCGTTGCGTCACGCCGCATCTCCTCACTTGACGAGGCCGCTGCTGCTCCTGAGAGGGGTTTAAGTTGCCGCGAAGTTTACAGCGAGGCGTCAAGGTTTCACTCCAGAAAACCCTCGACCTTTTGTGATTTACTATCCGATAAAGTGGGCGTGATACTAATTTCGGCCGGCCGGGGTGGCCTAGCGGTTCTAGGTACTACAGTCTGGAGCCGTGCGACCGCTGCGGTCGCAGGTTCGAATCCTGCCTCGGGCATGGATGTGTGTGATGTCCTTAGGTTAGTTAGGTTTATGTAGTTCTAACTTCTAGGGGACTGATGATCTAGATGTTAAGTCCCATAGTGCTCAGACCCACTAGACAGGTGCTCGACATTAACAAATGGTTAACATACTGAAATAAAAATGATGCATACTGTGTGCTCTGCAGGTTGCATATACTCTACACGGCACATTATGTTGGAACACCTCAACACCACTACACCCTAAGACGGAAGAATTTATCTGAATGGGACGGAAATCGGAAGATGTAATGTATAAGTATAGACAAACAAATGGCTACAATTTCAGAAAAAAATAGCTTGACTGATTCTTATAAAAAAAAGTTTCGCAAAATGAACAAATCAGTTCCTCTTCGAACTGAGCACCGATGACCAGAGAAGAAGTATCTGGATGCTTCGGAGAACAGTGGGATACTACCTCAATGTCCCCCGGTATATAGCCCAACAACCAGGAATGATGGTGTGGGGTGCCATTTTATTTCCTAGCAGGACTCCTTTGGCTGTTATTCGCGGCACCCTTACAGCTCAGTAACAGGTTGACGATATTCTACGCCTCATGTGTCGCCCTTCAACGCAAGGCTCCTCGGGCTACATTTCAGTCCATCTGCATACGGCGAGAGTTTCTACTGCTTGCCTTCGAGCTTGCCAGATCCTACCATGGCCAACTAGGTCGCAGACTGACTCCCCAATTGAGAACGTTTGGAACATTATGGGCAGGGCCCTCCAACTAGCTCGGAATTTTCACGATCAGATGTTCCAATTTCACAAATGGTTCAAATGGCTCTAAGCACTATGGAACTTAACATCTGAGGTCATCAGTCCCGTAAACGTAGAACTACTTAAACCCAACTAGCCTAAGGACATCACACACACCAATGCCCAAGGCAGAATTCGAACCTGCGACCGTAGCAGTGGTGCGTTTCCCGACTGAAGCGCCTAAAACCGCTCGGCCACAGCGGCCGGCCCAATTTCACAGAATTTGTCGTGATAACTTTCAGGATGACATCCAACAACTCTGCCAATTAATGCCAAACTGATTAACCGCTTGTATAAGGGCCAGAGGTGGACCAACACGCTACTGACTTGCTCAATTTGTGAAGCTCTTTCTCTTGAGTAAATCATCCAATCCTCTTCTGAAATTGTAATCATTTGCTTTTCTGTACATTATCACATCTATCGATTTCCAACCCATTCAAATGGTTCGAATGGTTCTGAGCACAATGGGACTCAATTGCTGTGGTCATCAGTCCCCTAGAACTTAGAACTACTTAAACCTAACTAACCTAAGGACACCACACACGTCCATGCCCGAGGCAGGATTCGAACCTGCGACCGTAGCAGTCGCACGGTTCCGGACTGCGAGCCTAGAACCGCGAGACCACCGCGGCCGGCTTCCGACCCATTCTGATTATCTCTCCCCTTAGAGTACATTTCAGCGTTAGCAGCTCAGAACATAATATCACGGATGGATACCTCAGCTAATCAAATCCTGCATTTTGGACACATCAGTATCTACATGATTTCCCCAGAAAAGCTATACCGCTATAAAAGTTCTTGTCGATCAACACAAAGAACAAGGAATGTCAAGCATATGAGGGTTTCCGGACCGCTGTTAACAAGATGCAAATCTTCTGTTTTCCCCAATTCTCATGGCCAACAGAATCTGGATATCTCATACAGTCGCAGAACGGAGAAGTCGATGATGCGAGGAACTGTAGTTCTTCTCTACTCACCGTTATTCGTATCAAGGATGATAGTCAGTATTTACGTTGTGAACTTCTCAACCGCTAAGCCCTGCCCTACTTACCTGGCACCCAAAACTCCCCACGCTTGAAACAATGGGTTGTAGAAAATGTTTGAAGATGACATGGATCTCAAGACCGTCATGGTCAAATGACACATTTCTCTTCTATGAACATCCCTTCTATGAAGACGGGTTAAACAAAAGTGCTTAGAAGTGGCTGCCAGTTACGTGGGTAGGTGAAATAGGTCCTGAGGAAAGTATAATTGCCAACAAAGGCTCTTTCTGAAGAATACACACTTATATAATCGAAATGCCGTTAGATTTCGAACGTGCCTTGTACTTTATTTACCCTCCCAGTATTTGGTTTGGCCAATGTGAAATAAAATACAAGCATGCAGTCGATAGTTACTGGAGAAGTTTATATATCGTATTGATATTTTGGATGATACTTATAGGTCTTGTAAATACATGGCAAAAGTTCTCGTATTTTTTTGATTAGGAATCTTTCAGCTCTAAAGAGCCATCACACAACAGGTGTCACCCTTTTCCCAACAGTTGCCTAGAGCCGGAGGATTTTAATGAAAAGAGAAGCCATGGGAGAGACTGTAGCACGAAATAACAAATCCTACATTAAGAATTATTAGGGTAGTGAGGAACCTGAAGCTATAAGAAACTGAAAGCTAAAGAGACTCCTATTAAAGGAGAGGTGTATTTCGTAAATATTAATAATAAATCAGTATTTTCAAAAAGGGGAGATTATTTGAATTGTGACACCATTTGTTTTAACTCAAAACGTGCAGTTAAGTGTGAAGTGGCCGTGACTGTGCTAATATCGTCGGGCAGGACCTTAGTCCCAGCTGCGATCTGATAGGAGGAGGACGCATCATAGGTGCTTCACGAGAGTGGCTGAGTAGAACTTGTGTGGAAGCACGGCAGCACACCTGGATGAGTCTCCAGTATTAGCTGCGCAGACAGTTTGCCGCTGTTTGTAGTTAACTCACGTGGAAAATGTAGTCCGCAATTAATTCCATACGATTATTTCATTTTATTTCGTTGCCAATGTACAGGCGCGATCTGTTATTCCAACGATTTTTTTTTTTTTGTAAAATCTTCACTAATCAAGATGGCTAGTTTCGACTGTTACGGTCATCTTCATATAAAAATATACCCAATGCTGTCAAAAATAACTGTAAATTGTGTACGACTACATTATGAAAATACTGACTGTTGCTGTCCCTCGACAGCATTCCCATTGTATGCGTCACTTTCTAGTCACGATAACAGTGCTTGTTTGTATCTACGATTTACTTATGTTACGGATGTTACAAGAACGAGTTTTGAAGCTGAAATTGCCTTGCGTTTTGAAAGCCCCCCTATCTGAGACATAGCTATGTATGTTTTCATCTGAAGATGAGCAGTAAGCCGGCCGCGGTGGCTAAGCGGTTCTGGGCGCTTCAGTCCGGAACCGCGCGACTGCCACTGTCGCAGGTTCGAATCCTGCCTCGGGCATGGATGTGTGTGATTTCCCTAGGTTAGTTAGGTTTAAGTAGTTCTAAGTTCTAGGGGACTGATGACCTCAGCAGTTAACTCCCGTAATGCTCACAGCCATATACTTTTTGTATCAGTTCGTGGTAATAAATTTATTTAAGTTGTGTGTCAGCTCGATGGTGTCGTCATAGCTTGTCAAGTTCCACATTTTGATACATGGTTGTGAATTGAGTCACTACTGTTACGAAAATGTGGAGAACTATGGAACTTTCTTTTCTAGATAATAAGGCTTAGTGGGGACCTTTTATTCACTAATTTGTTTCTATCATACTCCAGAGTTACTGGCTGGCGTTGAACAGAGCTTTAGTTAAACAATAAAAAACAATAATAACGACTTAAGGACCCATCCACCTTTACATAAGCACACAGTTTATTGTTTTGTTGTATCATCGCAACTAAGGACTAACCTAATACTGCAATGGTAAGGTAAAAAACGGGAATATGCCACGAATTTTACCAGAACATACAGTTTAAAGATTGAATAACAAGCAAAAAAAATCAGTTTTGATTATTTTCTAACATCCCACATGATTGCAGATGCCGTGGTGTGCTAATTTATATCTGAGCTGAATTTTGCTGTAGGCCGCAGGACACACACACAATGTAAAATAAAAGGTAAAGTGCGCTAACTGTTTGAGTGACAGCAACATTTGAGGTATCATATTCCCTTAACCTAAAAATAACCTGTATGTGTGTAACTCAGGAAAATAATAAAAAAAATCACTGAGGATACAACAACTGTGGTGAAACATATTTAGGTAAAAAAACAATAATTTGTGTACTTGCAAAAAGGCGAACCCATTCTTTGTTCTTTACTATTTTTCGGCAGGCACGGGAACTAGGCTCAAAACTGCAATATGATAGCAATGTAACAAGCCGTGGGGCAATACAGCTAACAAATGGCGGACAAAGGATAATAAATAACGAATCACAAAAAAATCCACGTATTCCCCACAGGTTGAAAAAATTTTAATGCTCATAATTGGGTATTACCGATTTAGACTTTCATGAATAAAAGCGACTGACGACGGGCCACGTCCAATTTTAGTAAGCGAGTTACAATCGTTAAAGCAGCTGACGCTACACCAAAGAAGTTTTTTGTTCTTGACCAGCTTCCAGAGAAATAGCAATCAAGTGTCCGTCTAATAATGAAATGTACATGTGGCATTATTGGGCCGTAGTCCCATTTGGGACCTGGTGCAAGTCCATTTGTCTGCCGCCACTTCTGCGTCTTGCGCGCCGATAAGATGAAGCCGTTATGAGCATAAAACACACACACACACACACACACACACACACACACACACACACACACAGGTTTCCCTGTATGTCTTAAGGCAAATGCCAGGATGAAGCGTTTGAAATGGATACACACGACTTCCTTCATCCATGTAGGCGTTAAGTGCGGTATTGTCCCCCATCTCTTTTGATTTCATAAAAGACAGATCGAAAAGCTCTAATTTTTCCACTTCCTTTCTTGATTTTTTGGACGCTTAGTTAAAAAATAAAAAAAGGAATGTATAATTGATAAAGAACGCGACGGACTTGTGATTAAGTTTCATAATACAGAGTTAACACGAAATCATTCCTTAGTATCTGGTGAATCATAAGATTCGCTATTGACATTGCTACCCTTTGTGGAAATCGGAAAGAATTGCAATACTTGCAGAGTAAAAAAAGGAAAAAAAAAACAGCTTACGGAATACAGAATACAGATTGAGAAAAAACTTATGCACTACCTTGGGAACCAAATCACGCACGACCAACGAAGCAATGAGGACATACCGAGTAGTTAGTTGGCACCTTCAGTACATCGATTACTAAATTCGATAGTACATTTCTGAGTATCTGATGAATACCTGACACAATTCCGATCATATTAATTAACTGGTATTGTCTCTGAAATATATCACTGCGTAATATTTTCGTGTATATATGCATCTACATCTACATGATTACTCTGCAATTCACAGTTAAGTGCCTTGCAGAGCGCTCATCGAACCACCTTCCACATCTACATCTACATGACTACTCTGCAATTCACATTTAAGTGCATGGCAGAGGGTTCATCGAACCACAATCATACTATCTCTCTACCATTCCACTCCCTAACAGCGCGTGGGAAAACGAACACCGAATCCTTTCTGTTCGAGCTCTGATTTCTCGTATTTTATTTTGATGATCATTCCTACCTATGTAGGTTGGGCTCAAAAAAATATTTTCGCATTCGGAAGAGAAATTTGGTGACTTAAATTTCGTAAAAAGATATCGCCGCGACGAAAAACGTCTTTGCTGTAATGACTTCCATCCCAATTCGCGCATCATATCTGCCACACTCTCTCCCCTATGACGTGATAATACAAAACGAGCTGCCATTTTTTGCACCCTTTCGATGTCCTCCATCAATCCCACCTGGTAAGGATCCCACACCGCGCAGCAATATTCTAACAGAGGACCAACGAGTGTAGTGTAAGCTGTCTCTTTAGTGGACTTGTTGCATCTTCTAAGTGTCCTGCCAATGAAACGCAACCTTTGGTTCGCCTTCCCCACAATATTATATATGTGGTCTTTCCAACTGAAGTTGTTCGTAATTTTAACACCCAGGTACTTAGTTGAATTGACAGCCTTGAGAATGGTACTATTTATCGAGTAATCGAATTCCAACGGATTTCTTTTGGAACTCATGTGGATCACCTCACACTTTTCGTTATTTAGCGTCAATTGCCACCTGCCACACCATACAGCAATCTTTTCTAAATCGCTTTGCAACTGATACTGGTCTTCGGATGACCTTACTAGACGGTAAATTACAGCATCATCTGCGAACAACCTAAGAGAACTGCTCAGATTGTCACCCAGGTCATTTATATAGATCAGGATCAGCAGTGGTCCCAGGACGCTTCCCTGGGGAACACCTGATATCAATTCAGTTTTACTCGATGATTTGCCGTCTATTACTACGTACTGCGACCTTCCCGACAGGAAATCACGAATCCAGTCGCACAACTGAGACGATGCCCCATAGGCCCGCAGCTTGATTACAAGTCGCTTGTGAGAAACGGTGTCGAAAGCTTTCCGGAAATCTAGAAATACGGAATCAACTTGAGATCCCCTGTCGATAGCGGCCATTACTTCAAACTACTTCTCTACCCTTCCAGTCTCGAAAAGGTAGCGGGAATAACGAACACTTAAATCTTCCCTTGTGAGCTCCGATTTCTCTTTTTTTATTATGATGATCATTTCTCCCTGTGTAGGAGCATTCCCACAAAATATTTTCACACGATAAAGAGAAACCTGATGATTGAAATTTCATGAGAAGATCCTGCCGCACCAAAAATCGCCCGCCGCCACTCCAATTCATGTATCATACCTGTGGCACTGTGTCCTCTATTTAGCGGTAATACGTAATTAACTGCCCTTCTTTGAATATTTCCGATGTCCTCCGTCAATCCCACTTGATGCGGATTCCACTCGATACAGCAGTACTCCAGAAGAGGGCGACAAGCGTAAAGTAAGGTTCAAAAATGGCTCTGAGCACTATGGGACTCAACTGCTGTGGTCATTAGTCCCCTAGAACTTAGAACTACTTAAACCTAACTAACCTAAGGACATCACACACATCCATGCCCGAGGCAGGATTCGAACCTGCGACCATAGCAGTCGCACGGTTCCGGACTGCGCGCCTAGAACGTAAAGTAAGGAGTGTCTTTAGTAGAATCGTTGGACGTTCTAACTGTTCTGCCAATGAATGTAACTCTTTGGTTTGCTTTCGCTACGACATTACCTACATGATCGTTCCAGTTGAAGTTATTCGTAATTGTAATCCATAAGAATTTAGCTGAGTTTGCAGCCTTTAGATTTTTGTGATTCATCGTGTAATCGATATTTGGTAGACTCATTTTAGTTTTCATATGGATGACCATAATTTTCATTATTTATTCTCAATTGCCACTTTTTGTATCATACAAATATCATGTCT
Organism: Schistocerca gregaria; assembly: GCF_023897955.1. Classification (NCBI taxonomy): domain Eukaryota; kingdom Metazoa; phylum Arthropoda; class Insecta; order Orthoptera; family Acrididae; genus Schistocerca; species Schistocerca gregaria. The sequence continues at coordinate 827,165,212 of NC_064922.1, forward strand.
GATCCACTTTGCAATTGGTTTTGAACATCTGATGACATTATTAAAGGATACATGAAAAAATCATCTGCACACAATCTAAGTGGGGTGATCATATTGTATCTTAATTTATTTACAGGGTGTTTCAGAAATGACCGGTATATTTGAAACGGCAATAAAAACTAAACGGGCAGCGATAGAAATACACCGTTTGTTGCAATATGCTTGGGCAACAGTACATTTTCAGGCGGACAAACTTTCGAAATTACAGTAGTTACAATTTTCAACAACAGATGGCGCTGCAAGTGATGTGACAGATATAGAAAACAACGCAGTCTGTGGGTGCGCCATTCTGTACGTCGTCTTTCTGCTGTAAGCGTGTGCTGTTCACAACGTGCAAGTGTGCTGTGGACAATATGGTTTATTCCTTAGTACAGAGGATTTTTCTGGTGTTGGAATTCCACCGCCTAGAACACAGTGTTTTTGCAACAACACGAAGTTTTCAACGGAGGTTTAATGTAACCGAAGGACCGTAAAGCGATACAATAAAATATCTGTTTGAAAAATTTCAACGGACTCGGAACGTGACGGATGAACGTGCTGGAAAGGTAGGGCGACCGCGTATAGCAACCACAGAGGGCAACGCGCAGCTAGTGCAGCAGGTGATCCAACGGCGGCCTCGGGTTTCCGTTCGCCGTGTTGCAGCTGCGGTCGAAATGACGCCAACGTCACGTATCGTCTCATGCGCTAGAGTTTACACCTCTATCCATACAAAATTCAAACGCGGCAACCCCTCAGCGTCGCTACCATTGCTGCACGAGATACATTCGCTAACGATATAGTGCACAGGATTGACGACGGCGATATGGATGTGGGCAGCATTTGGTTTACTGACGAAGCTTATTTTTACCTGGACGGCCTCGTCAATAAACAGAACTGGCGCATATGGGGAACCGAAAAGCCCCGTGTTGCAGTCCCATCGTCCCTGCATCCTCAAAAAGTACTGGTCTGGGCCGCCATTTCTTCCAAAGGAATCATTGGCCCATATTTCAGATCCGAAACGCTTACTGCATCACGCAATCTGGACATTCTTCGTGAATTTGTGGCAGTACAAACTGCCTTAGACGACACTGCGAACACCTCGTGGTTTATGCAAGATGTTGCCCGGCCACATCGCGCGGCCGACGTCTTTAATTTCCTGAATGAATATTTCGATGATCGTGTGATTGGTTTGGGCTATCCGAAACATACAGGAGGCGGCGTGGATTGGCCTCCCTATTCGCCAGACATGAACCCCTGTGACTTCTTTCTGTGGGGACACTTGAAAGACCAGGTGTACCGCCAGAATCCAGAAATAATTGAACAGCTGAAGCAGTACATCTCATCTGCATGTAAAGCCATTCCGCCAGACACGTTGTCAAAGGTTTCGGGTAATTTCATTCAGAGACTACGCCATATTATTGCTACGCATGGTGGATATGTGGAAAATGTCGTACTATAGAGTTTCCCGGACCGCAGCGCCATCTGTTGTTGACAATTGTAACAACTGTAATTTCGAAAGTTTGTCTGCCTGAAAATGTACTGTTGTCCCAAGCATATTGCAACAAACGGCGTATTTCTATCGCTGCTCGTTTAGTTTGTATTGCCGTTTCAAATATACTGGTCATTTTTGAAACACCCTGTATGTAGATCACGCACAGCAGAGGGCCCATAACACTTTCTTGGGGAACACCAGAAACCAATTCTCTTTCAGTCGATACCTTTCTGTCAGTGACTATGAAGTGTGACTTTCCTGATAAGAAATCAAGAATCCAGTCGCACGTCTGAGACAGTACTCCATAGGCACGAGATTTCATTTCAACGTCACCTGTGAGGAACGAAATCAAACGCCTGTAGTTCGGCGGATCATTCCTATTTCCTTTCTTGGGTACTCGTGTGGCTTGTGCAACTTCCTGGTCTTTGGGTTCGGTTCTCCTTATCAACAAACAGTTGTATATGGTTGCTAAGTACACAGCTATACTTTGAAAGAAGCCTGACTCGTATACAACCTGGATCAGAGGTTGCCTTATTATATGTTTCAAGCTCCTTCCCTACGCTGAGGATCTCTACTTCTAAGTTACTCACATTGGCAGTTCATCGTCATTCGAATTCTGGAGTATATATTTAGTCTCCTTTGGTGAAGGAGTCTCGAGGGACGGTGTTTAATAATTTTGCTTAGGTGTCACGGTCATCAGTAACATCACCATTGTTACCGCGTACTCATAGTAGTGACTGCACCTTACCGCTGGTGTATTTTACACACGACCAGAATGTCTCTGGGCTCAGTGCTAGATTTACAGACAGGGTATAGTTGTGGAAAGTGTTAAAAACATCTCGCGGCCAAGTTCGCGCTAAATTTCGAACTTTTGTAAAGGTTTGCTAGTCTTGGGAATTCTTGATTGTTTTGAATTTTGGCATACTTTCTTTGCTGCGTCTGAAACAGCATTCTGACCTGTTTTGTGTACCATATTACAGCAGTACCATCTCATTCATTTACTTTGTATGTACCTTGACATTACTTAGGCATGAAAATGACTGCGGTTGTCTCTGTCATAGTGATTACCACGGAAATGTGATCTTTCTCCGAAATTATTGTTTTTCTGCCAATGGTTGTCATGTGGGTGGTGTCTGTTTTGGGCACGATCTGCGTTATAACAGTAGCCTTGTCGTGTACGATTATTATTTCTGTGGTCACGAAATTATGATAGATGTGACATGTAATTGTTGTTTTTTTTCCTTTCGTTCGAGTGTCTGTGTTGATTTACAACTCTTGCATAACTCCCTGAACAGCTTTGATATCATCTTTACAACGTCCAGCCAAATATATGTCTTAAGTGTTCAGGCAACTTAATCAAGCAAATGCGAGTAAGTTCCAAGGGGCTGTACGGGTTTGACAAATACTGGTTCTGGGGTAACGTACCTTCAAAATACTTTACAGCGCTGGAAAATTCAGACTGTAGCCTGAGACCAACATGCAGATAGGAAGGTATGATAAAATTCCCGTTCATTGTGACAGTCGCGACGAACCGATCACATTCTTATAGCTCGTTCATTTTCTCAATAGCCCCACATAAATTCTAATCTTTTCTATAATGACCAATTAGGAGGAAAACAATGAGAAAATTGATGAAGCCACGCTTGTGGATGTATGTCATTACTCAAATGCTTGAATGTTTTAAATTTACGCGTTGTGATGAAGAGCTTATAGTCAAAGTCATCGTGTCGCCGAATCGCAAATCGGTCATTGTTACGTCGTGTCCGTCGTTCCATCTCAAAGCTCCGTACATCCTGCCGACACCTTTTAAAATCTCCGAAATACCAAGCATTATTACTTTGTGACTTTTCCGTACTTCTAAATCCCTCGTCCCCTGTCGGAGACCGAGTATCCCCTGAAATATGTAGTACTTGTGTCAACTGTACCAACAGATCTTGTACTTCCCACATTTCTCTTTTCTGTTGCGTATTTATTTGTTTCTGACTTCGTTTGAATGTGCTGATTTCCTTCGTGTACTTTTCTGAACCAAGTTTTAGAGTGTCAGCTTGTCTCATAATCGTATCTACTGTGTCCTTTTAAGTATTTATGATTTTTTTACAGTTTGCGAGACCGTATTGGTAGATGCACCCGAGTCAATTTTAACCTGCAAGGTGTCGTGATTTTCGTTTATAATGACCTGTAGTTCTTTTATTACTGCTTCGTGGCTCTGCAATGTCTCTTCATGTCTCGAAAAAATAGGCTGAAAATGCTCACAAATTTGTGTTTTTACGTCTTCGGAAATGTTCTGATATTTCGATTCGTTTTTGAGCATCTCAGCACTTAAATCTTGCGGGTATGTGTTCAAGTGTTAGTTTAATTTCGACAAAGTTGTTGATATGTTCGTTTCTGATTTTGTTCCATTGTGCCTAATATTGGATCTGTTTAATCAAAATTTAGAATTAATTGCTGTAACAATGCATTAGTGACGGAAACATGTTCCTATGTGTTTTTCGTCAGTGCGTCTGTACCGGCAGTATCCGTATTTTGAAAGGCAGAGAGTGTGTCTTGACTTAATTGAGAAACGTTTAATGAGCAAAACCTGAATCTACGGTATTGGCAAGATTTTGTTCTGTTATTAAGCTTTACTGAGGCGAACTGTTACCGACCGATCGATTGACAAAAGTTCCCTGCTCACTAACTGTTTCAGTTTCTACTCCGTTATTTAGTGTCTGGTCTATGTATTGCATTACCAAACTATTGTCTTGAAAATTTCAAACTCGTTACTAGGTGATGCTAACAAGCTACACTCGTCGTCACTCTCATTTCTCACTTTGCTTTTCAGCCTAGTTTTACGCTTTTCAGTCGGCATGAGTACCACACTATTCTCCACAATAACAAAAAGAAAAAAACTTTGAAAAGTAGAAATAGGAAGAAACACTAAAATAGCACTGAAAAAATCAGTATCTACTTAGCTGCAAAAGCTGCTGCGAGATACATAGTGCAAATCCACATGGCCGCCACAACTATTTTGGTCATGACATACAGTACAACAATAAGAAACTAAAACTAGAAAGGAAATTCCATATATTCAACTACGCGCTAGCAGTAAACAATAAGTAATTTCTAATCATGCACTAATTATTCAAACAACAAGAAAATCAGAAGACTCCAGTGAAGTATCTTCGGCTAAGGGTCGAGAGGTGAAATGTGTTTGTGTTTACTTATTTTCGTCATTTTAAACACTCACCACAGAATGTTGCCTAACAGACAATTCAAACTTAATCATTCATTTATTATCCACAATATACAAGCCCAACGCATTGTGACTGCTATACAGTGACAACATGGCTTCAAATAATTAACACAAAAGAATTGCCCTGAATTGGGAGAAATCCTAACAATTACCCATACTTTTCACAAGTTACTTACCTCACAGAAAATCTTCGGAACACGAACTACAGCAATTACAGCAAGCAGCAACTACAGCCAGATAAATAAAAGGAGTCTAACTGCTGTTGGCTCTAATTACCAGGAGGCATATGGTTACCAAAAGAAAGATTTCGTTGAAGAGCAAACCATGTATTTAGCAGATTTTACCTTATTCATGTGACATCCACTTCCAAAAATCATATAGTTGTTAATAATTCCACTACCCAAACATTACGAAATACATCCATCCTCATTTTACAATGCAAGTCCTACCAACACTTAGTCTGCATGAAGGACACATGTCCAGGCCGTCGGGTCGTAAGAGATAACTGCTAACTGCTAGTCCATGCAGCCACAGTCTCTCTCGTACAGTTGTCGACCGAACTTAATAATTTAAAATGCTGTCATATTACACTTATTAGGAGCTACAACCTTATGTTAACACAGTAAGTCAAGTATGACAGTTGTAAACTGTTTATATGCATTGATCAGCGCAATTCGAGGCACCCAAGTTACCCATAATGTTTTCATCCAATATTTCAGAATGAGAGTACTTAGCGATTTACACTGAGGCCGGTCGACGTGGCTTGGACTCAACAAGTTGTTGGAAGTCGCCTGCAGCCAATGCCTCGACACCCGTCCATAATAGCCAAAGTGTTGCCGGTACAGGATTTTGTATTCAAACTGATCTCTCGATTATGTCCCATAAATATTCCTTGGCATTCATGTCAGGTGATTTAGGAGGTCAAATCATTTCCTCGAATTGTACAGAATTTTCTTCAAACCAGTCATGAATATTTTGCCCCGGTGACATGGCGCAGTCCATGAACGGCTGCAAATGCTCTCCAGGTGGCCGTACATAACCATTTCCAGTCAATGTTAGGTTCAGATGGGCCAGAGGAAACAGTCCATTGCATATAAATAGAGCTCGTAGCATTATGGAGCCACCGCCACCTTGCACAGAGCCTTGTTAGAAACTTGGGCCATGGCTTCGTGGGGTCTACGCCATACGCGAACAGTACCATCAGTTCTTACCGACTGAAATAGGGAATCATCTGACCAGGCCACAGTTTTCCACTGTCTAGGGTCGAACCGATATGGTCACGAATTCAGGATAGCCGCTGAAGGCGATGTTGCGCTGTTAGCAAACGCACTCTCCTAGGTCGTCTGCTGCCAAAGCACATTAACGCCAAGTTACACTGCACTGTCCTAATGGATACGTTCGTCGTAAGTCCCACACTGATTTCTGCGTTTAGTTCACACAAAGTTGCTTGTCTGTTAGCATGGACAACTCTACGAAATCGCTGCTGCTCTAGGTCGTTACATGAAGGCCGACACCATGGAGTTTGGAATATTGAATTACCTAACGATTTCCGAAATGTAAAGTTCCATGCATCTATCTCTAACTACATTTCCGCGTTCAAAGTCTGTTAATTCCCGTCGTGCGGCCATAATCACTTCGGAAACCTTTTCGCATGAATCATCTGAGTGCATATGACAGCTCCACGACTGCACAGCCCTTTTATACCCTACGTATGCGACACTACTGCCATCTGCGTAATGAACCTATGCTATCCCATAACTTTTATCACCTCAGCCTATAGCAGACTTCACACATAATTGCAAAACTGTACGAAACTTAATCCCGTTCACAACCTCAACAAAATGATGGAAACAAAAGAGTTTACGATTACCACATTTTCGTTCTTCATGCAGTAAAACTGCAACATTGAGCATGACGTTTTAATTTAGTACTTCTTTACTATTAACAGTATTCACAACACATTTTGCAGCGTGTCTACACATACAACTGAATGTACCTGCATAACTATATTTTAAGTAACCTGTTTGTACGTTGGCAGCGCTATAGACTGTGTTAATATTCAAAATCTAATTTTTCGTGCCTGTTCACCGTTAGATAGGCAATCTGCAATCGGATGTGTGTCGCGTGCTACTCTTTTGGTAATATCGATACAACAAACAAAACACGCAATTTGGCAAAAATGCTGAGGTTCTGCTTTTTTTTGTTAATTTTCTGTCGAATGCTACACATAGTCACGGATGTTAGTTGTCTGGTTTCTGATACAGTGAAATATAACGATTTACGTTTTAGAAGCTAAACTTTATCGTCGTTAAAATTAAGATAAACAGTTTTTTAAGCATAGAAACAAATCTTAGTACATCATTTGTTACATAAGTGTTTGTTATTTTGTTGTCCCAGCAGGTTTAAGAATGTTTTGAAACAAGAGCTATCTTTATCACTCGAACGTGAATTATATGGCGCGATCAAAACGTTTCCGTTCACAGGGCGTACAGTCCCGAGTAGGTAAGCTAATCAAGCAAGATTGCCGTGAGCATTGAGGCAGTCATCCCATCGACGGACCAGATTGACGATGCACGTTCCGTAAAACACTGTCGGCTGCTGCTTGGGAAGTCCACAACTGCCTGCTCCATGTCCTCGTCCGAGAGGGTTCGTCGACCTTTCAAGGCCTTTTTTAAGGAATCGAAGGCGTGTTAATCCGATGGCGAGAGATCAGGACTATAGGCAGGTATTCGAGCGTTTCCCACTTCAGTTGGCGTAGCTCCTGCACTACGGACTTTCCGATACGAGAACGTGCACTATAATGAAGCACAAGCACGCTTTATCGCAGTTTTCGGCAGACATGCTGCCTCATAAGCATTCTTTACTGCCCGGTGGATGTCTGTCGGTGTTTATCCCTCGAGTGCCAAGAACAGGACACCAGCACGTTGGTCCTGTTTTAACGCATTTGGCTATAACGTCAGATAGTGCACGTTTCCTCATTTACCGCTCGTACGTCGGAAGAACACGAATGCCACCCTAATACCTTGCCAATATGACGATATACCCCCCATGAACCATGGACCTTGTCGTTGGTGTGGAGGCTTGCGTGCCTCAGCGATACAGTTAGCCATACCGTAGGTGCAACCACAACGGAGGGGTATCTGTTGAGACGCCAGACAAACGTGTGGCTCCTGAAGAGGGGTAGCAACCTTTTCAGTAGTTGCAGGGGCAACAGTCTGGATGATTGACGGATCTGGCATTGTAACAATAACCAAAACGGCCTTGCTGTGCTGGTACTGCGAACGGCTGAAAGCAAGGGGAAACTACGGCCGTAATTTTTTCCGAGGGCATGCAGCTTTACTGTATGATTAAATGATGATGGAGTCCTCTTGGGTAAAATATTCCGGAGGTAAAATAGTCCCCCATTCGGATCTCCGGGCGGGGACTACTCAAGAGGATGTCGTTATCAGGAGAAAGAAAACTGGCGTTCTACGAATCGGAGCGTGGAATGTCAGATCCCTTAATCGGGCAGGTAGGTTAGAAAATTTAAAAAGGGAAATGGATAGGTTAAAGTTAGATATAGTGGGAATTAGTGAAGTTCGGTGGCAGGAGGAACAAGACTATTGGTCAGGTGACTACATGGTTATAAACACAAAATCAAACAGGGGTAATGCAGGAGTAGGTTTAATAATGAATAGGAAAATAGGAATGCGGGTAAGCTACTACAAATAGCATAGGGAACGCATTATTGTGGCCAAGATAGATACGACGCCCACAACTACTACAGTAGTACAAGTTTAAATGCCAACTAGCTCTGCAGATGACGAAGAAATTGAGGAAATGTATGATCAAATAAAAGAAATTATTGAGATAGTGAAGGGTGACGAAAATTTAATAGTCATGGGTGACTGGAATTCGGTATTAGGGAAGGGGAGAGAAGGAAACGTAGTAGGTGAATATGGACTGGGGCAAAGAAATGAAAGAGGAAGCCGCCTGGTAGAATTTTGCACAGAGCACAAATTAATCATAGCTAACACTTGGTTCAAGAATCATAAAAGAAGGCTGTATACATGGAAGAAGCCTGGAAATACTGACAGGTTTCAGATAGATTATATAATGGTAAGACAGAGATTTAGGAACCAGGTTTTAAATTGTAAGACATTTCCAGAGGCAGATGTGGACTCTGACCACAATCTATTGGTTATGACCTGTAGATTAAAACTAAAGAAACTGCAAAAAGGTGGGAATTAAAGGAGATGGGACCTGGATAAACTAAAAGAACCAGAGGTTGTACAGAGTTTCAGGGAGAGCACTTGAAAGGAATGGGGGAAAGAAATACGGTAGAAGAAGCACTTGAAAGGAATGGGGGAAAGAAATACGGTAGAAGAAGAATGGGTAGCTTTGAGGGATGAAGTAGTGAAGGCAGCGGAGGATCAAGTAGGCAAAAAGACGAGAGCTAGGAGAAATCCTTGGTTAACAGAAGAAATATTGAATTTAATTGATGAAAGGAGAAAATATAAAAATGCAGTAAATGAAGCAGGCAAAAAGAAATGCAGACGTCTCAAAAATGAAATCGACAGGAAGTGCAAAATGGCTAAGCAGGGATGGCTAGAGGACAAATGTAAGGATGTAGAGGCTTATCTCACTAGGGGTAAGGTAGATACTGCCTACAGGAAAATTAAAAAGACCTTTGGAGATAAGAGAACCACTTGTATCAACATCAAGAGCTCAGATGGAAACCCAGTTCTAAGCAAAGAAGGGAAAGCAGAAAGGTGGAAGGAGTATATAGAGGGTCTACACAAGGGTGATTTACTTGAGGACAATATTATGGAAACGGAAGAGGATGTAGATGAAGATGAAATGGGAGATCTACATCTACATCTACATGACTACTCTGCAATTCACATTTAAGTGCTTGGCAGAGGGTTCATCGAACCACAATCATACTATCTCTCTACTATTCCACTCCCGATCAGCGAGCGGGAAAAACGAACACCTAAACCTTTCTGTTCGAGCTCTGATTTCTCTTATTTTATTTTGATGATCATTCCTACCTATGTAGGTTGGGATACTGCGTGATACTGCGTGAAGAGTTTGGCGCAGCACTGAAAGACCTGAGTCGAAACAATGCCCCCGGAGTAGACAACATTCCATTCGAACTACTGACGGCCTTGGGAGAGCCAGTCCTAACAAAACTCTACCAGCTGGTGAGAAAGATGTATGAGACAGGCGAAATACCCTCAGTCGCCAAGAAGAATATAATAATTCCAATCCCAAAGAAAGCAGGTGTTGACAGATGTGAAAATTACCGAACTATCAGTTTAATAAGTCACAGCTGTAAAATACTAACACGAATTCTTTACAGACGAATGGAACAACTAGTAGAAGCCGACCTCGGTGGAGATCAGTTTGGATTCCGTAGATTCGGAAAGGGAAACCTACGTTTCTAGAATTTGTAGACTTAGAGAAAGCTTTTGACAATGTTGATTGGAATACTCTCTTTCAAATTCTGAAGGTGGCAGGGGTAAAATACAGGGCGCGAAAGGCTATTTACAATTTGTACAGAAACCAGATGGCAGTTATAAGAGTCGAGGGGCATGAAAGGGAAGCAGTTTTTGGGAGGGGAGTGAGACAGGCTTGTAGTCTCTACCCGATGTTATTCAATCTGTATATTGAGCAAGCAGTGAAGGAAACAAAAGAAAAATTCGGAGTAGGTATTAAACTCCATGGAGAAGAAATAACAATGTTGAGGTTCGCCGATGACATCGTAATTCTGTCAGAGACAGCAAAGGACTTGGAAGAGCAGTTGAACGGAATGGACAGTTTCTTGAAAGGAGGGTATAAGATGAACATTAACAAAAGCAAAACGAGGATAATGGAATGTAGTCGAATTAAGTCGGGTGATGCTGAGGGAATTACATTAGAAAATGAGACACTTAAAGTAGTAAAGGAGTTTTGCTGTTTGGGGAGCAAAATAACTGATGATGGTCGAAGTAGAGACGATATAAAATGTAGACTGGCAATGGCAAGGAAAGCGTTTCTGAAGAAGAGAAATTTGTTAACATCGAGTATAGATTTCCGTGTCAGGAAGTCATTCCTGAAAGTATTTGTATGGAGTGTAGCCATGTATGGATGTGAAACATGCACGATAAATAGTTTGGATAAGAAGAGAATAGAAGCTTTCGAAATGTGGTGCTACAGAAGAATGCTGAAGATTAGTTGGGTAGATCACGTAACTAATGAGGAAGTATTGAATAGGATTGGGGAGAAGAGAAGTTTGTGGTATAACTTGACCAGAAGAAGGGATCGGTTGGTAGGACATGTTCTGAGTTATCAAGGGATCACCAATTTAGTATTGGAGGCCAGCTTGGAGGGTAAAAATCGTAAAGGGAGACCAAGAGATGACTACAGTAAGCAGATTCAGAAGGATGTAGGTTGCAGTAGCTACTGGGAGATGAAGAGGCTTGCATCAGATAGAGTAGCATGAAGAGCTGCATCCAACCAGTCTCAGGACTAAAGACCACAACAACAACCCCGTTACTTTGCTTATGCGCTTCATCAACGGCCTGAGACGGAAACATTTTGATCGCCCGTTATATTTCTGACTACAGTCTCAAGTAAAGCAGAGAGGAAAACAAAACGGCGCTTAGTAGCAACTCGACTGTCGCTAAACAGTAATTCGTTCTTTTCTAAATGAAACTAACATTACTTGATGACGCAGCACACTGTATTTGAACAAGTGAGCGCAGTACCTAAGTTCAAGCTTTTTATTTTGGTACATTATGTAACGTTGTTTAAGACTTTGATGAAAAACTTAAATGAATGCCTGAACTGAGAATGCATGCAAAACTGGAGCTATCGCATAGTGTGCTGTAACTGCAAGTGATGTGCTTACTCTGTGCCATTGGTAGCAGAACTTTATACGAACTGACTGGGCAGTGGAAGTCCCAGTCCCAATAAGGAAATACAGTGATTGCAAAATACATTCAGCACCTTATGTACTGAATCCTCTGACGCTGTTCAAAACAGATAACTTTGGTCCCTGTGCACAGAACAAATAAAAAAAATTGTCTTACCTCTAAAGCAGCAACGGTTTATCGTATTATATTCTGCTCTCTCATGAAGAAAAATAAAATATACTAGCTACACGCGCAGCGTCGTTGCAATGCTGGCCATAATACTTTGAAATATACATGAGATTCTTTTGGCTGATACAGGGTGTCCAGAAAAGGGCTGCCTGATTTCAAAATTAAATATCTCAAAAACAATGATCGATAGAGGAATGCAGTAAACGGTATGTTTATTGTGAAAGCTGTAAGAAGGTTGTACAGCAGTTTGAAATAATAGTGACAAAAGCTGCTAACAGATGGTGCTGTACGCTGTACAGCTCATATCAGCATACATAAGTGAAATAATCGTATGAAAACAATCTTTGAAAACAATCACATCACAATGTTTTCTAAATGTTCACCATTGGCACTACAGAGGTGGTGCAAACGAAGAATGAAATTCGCCATTACATTTCGTAGTGTCTCAACCGAAATGGATTCACATGCCACAGAGATCGCCGATTCAAGCTCGTCCAGCGTGGCGGGATGCTTCGGGTAGACCATGTCTATCACTGTGCCCCACAAAAAAAGTCACAGTGAGTCAAATCCGGCGAATATGGAGGCCAATCCATGCCTGCAACAGTAAATTTGGGTTATTCCAAAGCAATGACTCGATTCCCGAAGTATTCCTCAAGAAAGCGAAACACTTGTTTGGTCCGATGCCGTCGGGCTCCATCTTGTATAAACCATTCAGTACCTGGTCGATCCCCTAACGCTTGCTGTGTGGCGACAAACTGCTCAAAAATTGCAACGTAACGTGCACCAGTGACCGTTTCTCGAATGAAAAATGGCCAATAATGCCTCTGCTGCATACTGCAGCCCACACAGTGACTTTAGGAGAAAACGGGGATTCGCTTCACACCAATATGGCTTTTCGGAACCCCAAAATCGCCAGTTCTGCTTATTCACGTATCCATTCAGGTGGAAGTGTGCTTCATCTGTAAACCAGATGCAGCCAACATCAAATCCTTCACTATCAGTCATTGTGAGCATCTGATTAACAAAGGCAACCCTTTGTTGCACAGCTCGTACGGGTATGGCCTGGTGCGTTTGAAATTTGAATGGAAACATGTGTAGGCTCTTTCTCAGTATTTTCTGCGTGCTGGAACGCTTCAAACCAGTCTCAGATGCAATTCTACGGAGGGATGACATTGGATTTCGCTGAATAATTCCAGAAACTGTGGCGATATTTTCAGGCGTAACTGCGGTTTGCTTGCGGTCAACGTGCTCCACTAGAACATCAGTTACGCTGCCTGTTCGTTGAAATTTTGCGAAGAGCGTACGAATGGTTTTCGCATCGGGTCCTTTTGGAACATTGAAAACTTCGCCTTGTTGCCGTAGGACTCTTTTCTAACCGGTGGTACTCTAGCACCAGAAAAACGCGTTGTTCAATGGAGTACGCTAACCTCCTTTCACGTTTCAACAGTGGAACTGATCGCTCTGGGCTTCGGATCGCTATTTATACTAGGCATTATGTATGGCGATTACAGCTCCATCTGTTTGCAGCTTCTGTAACTATTATTTCAAACTGCTGTATAAACTTCTTACAGCTTTCACAATAAACATACTGTTTACCGCATTCCTCTAAAGATCTTTGTTTTCGAGATTTTTAATTTTGAAATCAGGGAGTCCTTTTCTGGACACCCTGTAAATGAAAACGTTTAAGAAAAACTGTATGTCCTTAAAAAACGTATGACCCAGACAGGGAGGCGGTAGTGATTTTGTGTGAATCAGTAATAATGACTTTTTCAGTAGTAAAGTTGTGTTTAAACTTAAGGTTGTCTTTTCAAAACATCTGACAACTGAAATTAGATTACTTTAAAGTCAGTACCGCCGTTAGATTGTTATTTACTTGAAGTGTTACATTTACACTTACACTCTCATGATTTCGGCTTCAAAGTGCCATTATCTAGTGTTTTAAGTGTTATGCAGAGCCTAAAATGGCATGCTCTCCTATTTAAAGTACACTATTAGATACATTGTCTAAGTGTCGACATTTCTGGTAAAGCCCACTGCACTGACTCAGTGTTTGTTTCTACACTAAGTCAGTGTTGAAACAAAGCAGTAGGCTTTACCAGAAATATTGCCTCGTAAGCGATGTGTCTAATAGTGTATTTTAAATATGAGAGTATGCCATCTTAGGCACTGTATAACACTTAAAACACTAGATAATGGCACTTTGAAGCTGAAATCATTATATTGTAAGTGTAAATGTAACACTGCAAATAAATAAAAATCTAATGGCGGTACTGACTTTAAATAAATATATTATGACTGTTGCCTCGCATTATGAAAAAATTATGAAATTAGAGTATTCAGAAAAATTACATCCGTTTTACCAAATGAAAACCTTTGCACGCTGACCTGACGTAATTACAAACAATGAGATTTGTGCAGCAATTATTACCAAACGTTATTAAAAATCATTAGGACAAATCATCAAATTACGTATACCTGTGTTAACAGATGTTAGAAACATTACAAAAGGGAAATACCTAACTAGCCTGTACATCAGTTCCGCTTTTTGTTACTCAACATAGAACTCACTGTTACCAGTTGTCAGCCAACTTATTTGCACTAACGCGCTGACAAAAGGAAAGAAATACAAACTTAACTTCGTTATCTTAACTGCGAGAAGACTTACGCTTCCACAATTATATCTCGAATAATACATGTATTCGTAAAACTTCTATGTAATACCAATCCAGTGACCCTTTCTTGTCACAAATAAATTTACATTTCAGCATTTCACTTTACATTCCATTATAAAATCATTCATTTTAACTACCAATTTTACGTGCGGTGTAACACAGAATATTGATATGTGAAAATTGCTACATTATAATTTAATACTTGGTGGCTTTGCAGAGCATACCTCAAAAACTGCCTACTGCATCCTCTTTCGCTTACAGACTGATACACACTCTCTGGCGGGGGCCAAGCGCTCTCTTACTCCATCACTACAATCTCTGACCAGAAGCAGTATCTCTGACTCTGCGGTCGTGCACAGTCAGCGATCCCCTTTATAGACTACATGAGAGACATACATCGTTTACAATATAATTGTTTCATTTTAATTTACCTTAGTATCATTACAATATTCGTGTGCCACATACGAGTGTACCCTAGTGGAATCCTTTGATTGTAATGAGTATTTTAACTCTCCGTGGCTTTCGATGCTGAGATGAAGAACGATAACACTAAATAAGTATGATGTAATACATTATGCTCAGTCACATATGCATATCCAAATTTCATGTATACGTGGTACAGTTAAATGTAGGTGTAAATTTAATTGTGGGATAACCGATATTTCCATACTAAGACAGATGGGTAACAACACAGTAATTTATAATAAATACCTCTGGAAATTATGCTCTTGCATTTATCGTAATTTAATATTTTTGTTTTGTGTCTGCTATTTTATGACTTTCTAGAAACTTATTTCTTATTAATTTTTTTTAAAGCGTGGAGGTGGGAGAAAGTAAGGTACAGAGACACCGAACTGTTAAATGAAGGTGGTGCCTTTTATTCATCATTTCCGCTGATTGGTGAACCATCTGAAGCGAAGTAATCTGAAGCACATGAAATGAGGTTCTGTCTTTTCAACGATTTTCCTTAACTTCATGTGTTTTGCCTTCAACAAAGTAATGATCCTCACTAGCGCTACTCATTGACACATTCTGTTTAACCGAATGAATTTTCTACGTTGGCAAAAGTGACTACTTTTTAATTTCCCAAATCGTCACCACTATCCTCACATCTAAAAATGTAATGACTTATAAACTAAATGGGAACTTCCTAAAAATTGTCGTCCGGTCATGCAGCTCAGTGCAGGGTTAGGGAAGCCATTGTACAACCAGGAGATAATGTTTCAATACCATTCAGTTAATGCTAGGCCTTCTGTATAGTTCTTTATCTTTATATCTCTAATAATAGAAAAGTATTGTATTTTTTTCTTGATACCATTGTCTGTCAATATGATCTGTTCTAAACTACTAAGCGCTCGGAATGTACTAATAATTTTCTAGTAACTTCATTGTAAACAATCACAAACCTAACTACAATATATATTAAAGACACCGTTGTTTATTCACACACGTAGAATAAAGCACATTCAAGCTCGCTCTTGCCGCCACACGCATCATTCCATTGGTATGACACACTTGTACAACGTTGGCTTGTTTTTTGATGAACAAAGATGGTATAACATACAGAGCATAAAATCTTGTACCCATACAACATCGCATATGTGCCCAAAAAAATAATGAACTGAGGTCGCAGCTGAAGCAAAATTATCCAATAATAATCTGAAGATATTCTTGTCAACTGTAGCCAGGGCGGTTTTGTATTGTGTGATCTCGTATGTTCCACACATTATGGGGATTCCGTCCTTCTTATACTAAAGTTAAATAAAAACAATTCAAAATCTAAATAAAATCTCCTGTTAAGAGCTCTGCCTATTGCCATACTAGAAAATCGACAATGGAGCAGTTTCCCGACCCTCCCCCCCTCAGAAAGTAATCCAGTCAAATAGTGCGCTACTCTGCCTCATGGAATGTTCGCACTGGTAGTTGCTTTACATTCACATCATGGTCATGCTTACTTCATCGATTTCTTAGCCACTGGTGCCCCCAAGACGTATCTTCTCACATTAAACACTTATCATCATTCCACAACCACAATACCAGATCGGATACGTCTAGCGTCTTGGCTATACCTTTACATAACACAAAATCTTTCTCCGTATCATTCTCCACCTCAGCCACACGACTATGGAACGCGCTCCCCTGTGATCTGCGTCTTATCCAGAACCACTCAACATTCAAGAGGGAACTCAAAACTTACATACTAGGGACGGTATAGCCACCATTGTTGTGCCCCTCTCATCTCTTCCTTTCTCCTCTCCATCACAACTTCGAATTTTACCATTCTATTTTTCTTCCTCTAACCTATCTACCTCTTCTGTATCTCTTTCACCCCATTCTATCGTCCTATGTCTCTACTCGATGAGAATAACTCACAAGCTGCAAGAACATAACGAGAAAATTCACAACTAATAATAGGACTGACATTCACAAAAGAAAAGTATGTTTACTTTCATATACATAGTCATTACTATTATTATTATCATTATTATTCTTGATTGTTATAATTACTTTTGATTGTTATAATTATCATTCTACTACTGTTATAATCTCTATTTTTTTTCTTTAACATCAATACTGTATAATACGTTATATGTCCTTAATGTTCGGTAGAAACTGTAACTCGTTCAATCTGAGTATGCCTGGTTAGGTGTAAGAGAGGGCCTGAAGGCCCTAATCTTGCCACGTAAAATAAATGCATAAATAAACAAATAAATTATAAATCCACGAATACACAACTCCCTCTCCAGAAAGAGTAACACAAGAATAAAGCAAATCTAGCCAGATCCAGTATCTTTAAATATTCTTGTTACTTTTCCCGTTCCATTTAATTAGTTTACTGTGTTCATTTCCTCATCGCTGTGACATGTGTGGAATGTCCTCAGGTCTTAAACATCGTCTGATGGCTCACAATTCATCACGTATCGTGAAAGGGATGAAATACAGAATGTTTTCATGTGTGACGATTATTTCACGCAGTGCATTACGCGTTTGTGGCGTTTTTCGCGCGTAAACTTGGATTCCGTCGCCACAACGAGAGGAATGTAGCACCACGGACGCCAGCGGCATATTAATTTGTTGACTGCGTCATTTTTATCAAGCTCTGCTCTATATTTGAATGTGCGCCGCCATCGCTGAGAATACATTCATTCTTTCTCGTCTGGTTGGTTCTTTTTCTTTTCCATTTAAAATCCTGTCGTTGTTTTCACTAACGTACTACAGTCTACATGATGCAACTTTATTTTACAGACATGTAATACTAATGCGGGTGTAAAATAAAGCATGCGTATCCAGGTTTTCAGCTTTGTGGACTCCGACTGTGAGTTACATACAGCACAGAGAAAGTACGTTGGATATTTGCGTTTCAGAAGGACTATGGACCGCAAAATCATAAACCTAATAGCACAAATATCGTCAGTTCATAATTAAAAACGTAACCTTATCTAACTGTGAAACTTAGTTTCTGGTTATAGCTTATACAATGACAGAAAACAATCACAACACCAAAAAATAAATAATGCAGAGTAGTTAAATTTCGGGAATATCTTTAATTAGGTAACATATTGAAGTGATAAACACTGCAAGACCACAGGTTAATGTGAATGCGAGATTAGCCATTTCAAATGTGAAATATTGGAAATTCATTACTGGTGTAACTGACAGAATGTTGAATACAAGCATGCAAACTTCCAAGCATTGTGAAACTTCCTGGCAGATTAAAACTGTGTGCCGTGCCGAGACTCGAACTCGGGACCTTTGCCTTTCGCGGGCAAGTGCTCTACTAACTGAGCTACCCGAGCACGACTCACGCTCCGTCCTCACAGCCTTACTTCTGCCAGTACCTCGTCTGCTACCTTCCAAACTTTACAGAAGCTCTCCTGCGAACCTTGCAGAACTGGCACTCCTGAAAGAAAGGATATTGCGGAGGCATGGCTTAGCCACAGCTTGGGGGATGTTTCCAGAATGAGATTTTCCCTCTGCATCGGAGTGTGCACTAATATGAAACTTCCTGGCAGATTAAAACTGTGTGCCGGACCGAGACTGATATCAGCGCACGCTAGTTCTGCAAGGTTCGCACGAGAGCTTCTGTAAAGTTTGGAAGGTAGGAGACGAGGTACTGGCAGAAGTAAAGCTGTGAGAACGGAGCGTGAGTCGTGCTTGGGTAGCTCAGTTGGTAGAGCACTTACCCGCGAAAGGCAAAGGTCCCGAATTCGAGCCTCGGTCTGGCACACAGTTTTAATCTCCCAGGAAGTTTCATATCAGCGCACACTCCGCTGCAGAGTGAAAACTCATTCTGGTTCCATGCATTGTGTTACACAGGCGCCAGATGTCACTTTGTGGGATGAAGTTCCATGACTGTTACACTTGGTCGGTGAGTACAGGGACGGTTAATACTGTTTATACATGACGCTGCAGTTGTTGTCCGATGATGTCCCATATGTGCTCGATTGGAGGCAAGTCTGGTGATCAAGTAGGCCTAGGCGACATGTCCACACTCTGTAGAGCATGTTGGGTTACAACAGAGGTATGTGGGAGAGCGTTATCCTGTTGGAAAACACTCCCTGGAGTGCTGTTCATCAATGGTGGCAGAACAAGTCGGATCACGAGACTGAGGTGCAATTTTGCTGTCAGACTGCGTGGGATAACGAAGAGTATCATCATGCTCTCAAACGAAGTCGCACCCCTGACCGTAACTCCAAGTGTAGGTCATGTTGAGTCTAGCAAGCATACAGGTTGGCTGCAGGCCTCAACTGGCCTCCTCGAGACCAACACACTGCCCTCACTGGCATCGAGGCAGAACCGTCTTTCATCAGGAAACAGAACTGTCCTCCAACTAGCCCTCCAATGAGCTCTCGCGTGGTGCCACTAAGATTGCAAAAGGCGGTGGTTTGGGGTCAGTAGAAAGACTTTACAGGCCGTCTGGCTCGGAGATATCCTTGAAGTAATCAACCTGAAACACTTAGTTACGTCACTGTGGTACCAACTACTCCAAAAATTGCTGCTGCAGGTGCATTCCGATGAACCAGGGCCATACGCCGAACACAGTAGTCTTCCTTCTCGGTAGTGTCGCCTAGCAGTCCAGAGACCGATCTTCTCCCGACCGTACATTTACTTAAACCTAACTAACCTAAGAACATCACACACATCCATGCCCCAGGCAGGATTAGAGCCTGCCACGGTAGCGGTTCAAAATGGTTCAAATGGCTCTGAGCACTATGGGACTTAACATCTATGGTCATCAGTCCCCTAGAATTTAGAACTACTTAAACCCAACTAACCTAAGGACAACACACAACACCCAGCCATCACGAGGCAGAGAAAATCCCTGACCCCGCCGGGAATCGAACCCGGGAACTCGGGCGCGGGAAGCGAGAACGCTATCGCACGACCACGAGATGTGCGCGAGCGGTCACGCGGTTCCAGACTGAAGCGCCTAGAACCTCACGGCCACACCGGCCGGCTACCGCAGAAGAAACATCCAGTTTGTCGTAGCCTCTTACACCACCTCATTCAACTATGACGTCATTGTCGCCTTAAAGGCATTCTTGACTAACATCAACTGACCATGTTCAGCCGCTAAGGTAACTGACGCTCGCGACCAGTATTTAAAGCAAACTTAATGTGCATTTTCATTGTGCTCACTAGCGCTACTCTAAGGAGGCTGGAGCGAAATCTGAATAGACATCGACTTTCCGATGAAGAAACATGTCGACCTACGTTTGTTTATATCGCACAAATCCTTCTTGAGGTTGCGATTTTCTTATTAGCTTTAAATGTTCCATTGCTTTTGGTTCGCAGAATAGTCAGTAGTCATGCCGAGAATCGTCCAGAGTCACATCTGCTGTAAGGTACTGAATTAATTTTTTATCTTTATTATTTTTGTAACGGCAACGCGTTAGAAAATTTACGTATCTGTCTTAAATTTGGTAATGAATATTGTAGCATGAGTGGAAACGTTAGCCCTCGTCTTAGGTCAACTATGTGTCCTCAAGGTCATCAACATCGGTCATGGAAGCTTACATTATGTAATGTTTACTGCACTTATCGTAATGATAATCCACCAGCCTTAAGTCGTCACATACAATGAAAGCGTCTTCACGAGACATCAGGCAGTAGATCGAGGCAGCCCTAACGCTACGATTTCTATTACAAGAGAGATTGACAAGAAGCAAATCCACACGTGTAACATTTCTAGATTTAGAGAAAGTATTTCACAGTGTTAACTGGAATAAATTTTATGCAGTTGTGAAGGTAGCAGAGATAAATACAGGTAGCGAAAGGTTGTCTACCACAGGAACGGTACGCAGACAGCAGTTATGAGGCTTAAAGGACATTCGCCTGTTATTCAATTTTTATTTCGAGCAAGCAGTAATGGAAACGAAGAAGAAATATGGAATGCGAATTAAAGTTCAGGAAGTAGAAACGAAAACATAGAGGTTTGCCATTGAACTCGGTCGAAGGGAATCGATCATGTCCTGAAAAGAAGTTATACGAAGAGAAACAATACAAGTTAAGGTAACTCAATGCAAACGAATTACATTAGACAACGATTAGGTAAGTACATTCTAAAATATGAGGCTGAATATAGTAGATGAGCTCTGCTTTCTTGGTAGCAAACTACCTAGCCATCGCTGAAGGAGAGAGGATATGTCATGCAGACTGGTAATAGCAAGAAAACTGTTCTGAGCAAGTGTTAGAAAGGCTTTTCCGAAAGTATTGATTCCAAGTGTAACCATGTATGTAAGTGATTAGATGAGCAGCTGGCATAACTTATGTAGAGGTTAATAAAAGTTAAAGTAAAATAAAAATATTTGTCAGTCACTTTCTATTATCTGCCACGACGCTTTTCGAGGTCGTACTCAGTAATCTTCAGCTGAATCAGTAGATTAAATTACAGTTTTGTTTGCTCAATATAGCCGTCTGCCAGTTTGATTTTCATTTCGCTACAAATAACGTACAATCAGAGTACATAAGTGTAATATGGCAACTGAATTACCAATTAAACAATAATAAAGTTACTTACAATACGTTCCAGCATAAAGAAACCTGAGGTTCCTCATAAACATACATTTCCTTTTCAGACGCCACATAAACATGGAACAACAAACAAAGTAAACAGCACAGAGATTGTACAGATGTAGAAATACAACACAGATTACAGTGGAATTTGTTCCACAAGAGCATGGCTTATCTGGAAAAGAAGATGAAATATGTAAATTCTTTTACTCACTAGTAATTCGTAGGGGGTTGTCATATTCCTAGATTTCTTAGAAATCTCACAAGAAGGCGGTTGAAACTTTGTCCCATGGGATTGCTTATGCCAAGTGTCATCACGTTAGTTGTGGCTTTTTAGCATGTCCGGCACTGCCTCACATGGGTCAAAGAAAAATAGTGGCTCAATTTTGTACTCATTCAACATCCTCGGTTAGTCGTAATTGGTACGGATGCCGGAGAACACTTGGTTTTCGTTTTGACGAAATTACAACAGAGGAGCTATTGAATAGGACTGAGGAGAAGAGAAGCTTGTGGCACAACTTGACTAGAAGAAGGGATCGGTTAGTATGACATGTTCTGAGGCATCAAGGGAGCACCAATTTAGTACTGCAGGGCAGCGTGGAGGCTAAAACTCGTAGAGGGAGACCAAGAGATGAATACACCAAGCAGATTTAGAAGGATGTAGGTTGCAGTAGGTACTGGGAGATAAAGAAGCTTGCACAGGATAGAGTAGCATGGAGAGCTGCATCAAACCAGTCGTCTCAGGACTGAAGACCACAACAATAACAACAACAACAACAACATTCGATAAAGTGAAAAAAAAGGGACGACCACAGAATACTAACTTGGGGATAGCAACTGTAAGTCCGAGTTCGGATGTAACAGTCCTACAGAAATGCAACTCATCCACAAAACATTCGTTGTATCGACTCCTGATATTGTCAGTTAGTATGACGTTATGGTCAGGCATCATTAATGGATCCTATCCAAACTGGATTTACTCAGTGAGCGTGAGAGCTTTACCCAAATGCTCAGCAAACTAGAGTGGCATCCACTACAAGAGAGACGATGGGAAATACAACGAAGATTATTGTTAAAATTCCTAGAGCCCACGTTTAGGAAACGAACTGGGACTACAGGCACGTATACCTTTATGTCGTTTTTCACTACACCGTAGCATGAGCGCTGTCTCGTAGAGTGCATTCAACCTACACAGCAACACTGCTTCAGGTCTCATGGTCTGGCGTGCGATAAGCTACGTCCCTCGGTGGCTGGGGTGTAGGACCTCCGGACATGTCTCTAAGTGGGCACATGTTGGGTATGATGGCCGGCCGCGGTGGTCTAGCTGTTCTAGGCGCTCAGTCCGGAACCGCGCGACTGCTACGGTCGCAGGTTCGAATCCTGCCGCGGGCATGGATGTGTGTGATGTCCTTAGGTTAATTAAGTTTAAGTAGTTCTAAGTTCTAGGGGGCTGATGACCACAGATGTTAAGTCCCATAGTGCCCAGAGCCATTTGAACCATTTTGATATGATGGGGCGAGAAGTGACTCATGCGACTTGTCAACCAACAACTCTCACAAAACTACGTGAACCGGCCAGCAGGCGTGAAATGGTGTGTTCCAGGACGTTATTTGCCGTCTGTACGATTGACTGGATGCCAGAATCAGCACCTGCATTTTCACCCGTGGAGGCTAGATCACGCACTATTATGGGTGTTTCAGCATGGGTTGGTATCTTGACCCTCAGACCCGCCTTTGCTGTTGATCTGTAAACTTAACCATTTGACGTACTCTTCATACTTTGTTGCAACAACAAGTCTTGGGTGAACTGGAAACATCTAAACGATGTACTTATTTTTTCCGGGAGAGTATTTTACATTATGCTATTCTTCTTCAGTGAAGACTGAAGAATTACTGGACTATTGAATGGAATGAAAAGACTGTTGACTGCAGAATATGGATTATGATCCAACATGACCAAGACAAATGTAACGCCCGACGATGTCCACCGCGAAAGCGGATGAAGGCTGGAATGCCCAGGACTCTATCAGCTGCTTCCTGGAAAGAGTCGGACGGCGCTAGACGTGATGGAAGGTCAACGGCGCTGTGGTGCCGAGTTTGGCGAGGAGACTCAGTGCAGGAAGCGGCTGACCCGATTAGGTCTCCAACCAATGACTGCAGCTGGCGATTCCCAGTCATCTGGTGTGGCCCTGGCGTCATGGTGGTGTAACTGGACTCCCAGTGTGTCGGCTACTGTTTATATGGCTCTGGTGCGCACTTATTACACTGAAACCTCGCAACCAGCCACGTAGCTCACATAGGAGCCTGGCCCTGGTGTGGTGACACCGTCCTGTCCACTCCAGCTATTACTACGGCGCGGCGCAGTTTTCCGCTGAGCAGGCCAGCCTGTCTTGACAACCTTTTATGTACATGTTTCTGTGACCTGCATGATGGCGACATGCGCTGACTCTCCGGCAGTGACTTGTTGCAATGCTGCTCTATGTCTCCTTACAAATTATTCCAAGTCCAACTACAATTAGGTAATGACACTACAGTACTGTCCCAAGTATAATATACTTTTGTGGAGCAGATTGTGGAAATGTCATTGGAATTTGACTTCCTCATAAAACCATTCACCTATATTGGTTTCAGTTCCTTTGAATATGTAAGCCACCTAACCTTTCAAAATTATATTCTAGTGTTCATACAGAATTATGAACCTAATTTATCCCAACACACGTTGTAGCTTTGGAATAAAAATAGAAGAGGGCAAAGCTTACTGAAAAGGCAACTAGACGGTGACAAGTTACTAGGAAGTTACACAACTAAATATCGAACTTGAACGTGAAATGCAAACCTTATAACACATGGCATAGGTCCCGAGTTCGAGGCTCGGTCCGGCACACAGTTTTAATCTGCCAGGAAGTTTCATATTAGCGCACACTCCGCTGCAGAGTGAAAATCTCATTCTTATACCACATAGTTCAAACGTTAAAAATCGCACTTTACTGGCCAGGTTTTACGGGGAAAAATGTTTTTGTCGTCTGTGCCTACACTGCCTTAAAACCTCAAACAGGAAGATAGTGTGGGGAACTGAATACATTATTACAACCATGCTCTCTCTGCCACTGTACTTTCTGAAACACTGTATCAACGCCGCGTTATCTGGATTGTTCAAATTTCTTACGAAAATAAATGTACGCAGTGTAAGAATGTGTAGCGTAGCTCGTGAACAAAGTGCAATACACATGAATATAATATGTTTTGTACGAATACAAGATTAAATAATCAAGCGTTGAGGATAGTTACCTCTGCTGTAAAGGAAAGATGTGAGATAATAAACCCGCGAAAACCAACTGCGTGATCTCATAATCGCTGGACGGAAAAAAATCGCTACACTAAGAAGGATGTTGGGACATAAACGAAATTTAGTAGGCCCATCTGTGAGGTGATGAATGTTCAAATTTGGTGCCAGTCTCATAATAGTGGCACTAGTAGCACAACTATGTGGATGAAAATCACGCTTGGCTTAAATACACGCAGTATGAGGATACAAATAAGCTTTGCGTTAAATACACGCCACAACGGTCGTGACTTTTAGTTACATTTGAGATTAGTTACCTTTGAACTTGGACTTCATGAGTTGATGTTACTGAAGAGTGCCTTTAAGGCGACAAGTACATGTTTCTCAGCATCTCTCTGAGTTTAAACGAGGTCGTGGAATGGTGTTACAAGAAGCTAATTGTCCCAACTGCGATACTCCAGAAAGACGTGGCACGAATGTGTCCACGGTACATGAGTGAAGACAGCGGTGGTCACGACAATGTGTGATCGCAAGGGGTTTTGGATGGTTAAGTGATACTACCGAGTGGGAAGACGTATCGTACTACATCTGCAGCAGAAATTTTTGCAGCAGATGGCACTACAGTGACACAACTAACGGTAAAAAATTGGTTATTTCAACAAAATCTCCGATACCCCCTAGCGTGCATTCCACTGATACCAGAAAACCGTAACTTACAACTTCAGTGGAGTCAAGAGGAAGCTGATTGGAGGCCAGGGTGGAGGCCTGCTATGTTTCCTGTGAGAGCTGTTTCTGCCTCGGTGCCAGTGATGGCCGTGGGTTGCTTAGGAGGAGGCCAATAGAGGGCCTACAACCAACCTATCTGCATGATAGACACACTATAACTACACTTAGAGTTATGCCCTCGGGTGTGATTTCCTATGATAGCAAGAGCACTCTTCCCGCTATCGCACTCACCCTGACTGCAAAATTATATGTCAGTCAGGTAATTAGACCTACTGTATTGTCATTTATGAACAGCGTTTCCAGGAGTGTTTTCCACCAGGATAACGCTCGCCCACATACAGCTGTTGTAGCCCAATATGCTCTACAGTGTGTCAGCATGTTGCCTTGGCCTCCTCGATCACCAGATCTGTCTCCAATCAAGCACATGTCGGACGACAACTTCAGCGTTATCCATATCCACCCCCACCATTAACTGTTCCTGTATTAACTGACCAAGTGCAACAGGTTGAAACTCTATCCCAAAAATTGTCATCTGGCACCTCTACAACACGATGGATGAACGTTAACTCGCTTGCATTCAACATATTGGCAGTTGCACCGGTTATTAATATACCACCAATGGATTATCTCCTACTTAAATTAACCCGCAATTTGGCATATTAATCACTTAAATGAATCATCCCATCATCATCATCGTTATCAGCCAAGTGAATCATTCAATGATGTGGCCTCCTCGAGTCATGGATTCAGTTAGGCTTTCAGCAGCCCTCTTCAAGTGTAACAGTCATGGGCAGTTCTCTGCCAAGTGCTACAAGCTATCTTATTGATATCTTTGTCCTGTCTGTCCGGTGGTCTTCCTTTAGGCCTCCGATGCTCTCTCGGTCTCCAATCCAGTACTAGCTTCGTCCACCTGCTATCTTACCTTCTCGTGACGTTGCCAGCCCACTCCCATTTCAAGGAGCCAACTGTCTCTAAGATTTTCTTAACCTTCGTTACAGACCGGATGTCCTCTGCTCTTTTCCTATCCTTTCTTCTATAGCCCAGCATTGATCTTTCCATGGCTCTCTATGCTGTGCTAAGTTTCCCTGTGTCATCTAAACCAACGTATTCCTGAAATATCATTACTCGCCATTAATTACTTTTTTGGTGTTGTGATTTTTTTCCGTTACTTTATTAATCGATGTGCTACGAACAAACATCGGTTGAGAACCTCTAACATCTCTTCCAAACACCGTAATACTCAGCTGAGTAAAGTACATATTGTGTTGTATGTTAACCGGTGACCTAGAAACGACGGAGAGGCTCCGTCACCGTCGCAGCCGCAGTGGTCCACAACCCCACGACAACTTCCGCAGTCCACTTCACCCCTCCGCCGGCCCACACTGAACCACTCTTTCATGGTTATTGTGCGGTTCGGCCTCCAGTGGACCGCCCCCTCCCCAGGGAACATCTCACACCAGAAGAGTGTAACCTTATGTTTGCTTGGTAGGGTGATGGTGATGTTCACGTACGTGTAGAACTTGTTTGCGCAGCAATCGCTGACATAGTGTAGCTGAGACGGAATATGTGGAACCAGCCCGCATTCGTCGAGGCAGATGGAAAACCATCTAAAAACCATCCACAGAGTGGCCGGCTGACCGGACCTCGACACAAGTCCGCCGGGCGGATTCGTGCCGGGAACCAGGCGCTCCTTCCCAATCCGGAAAACCGTGTGTTAGACCGCAAGGTTAACCGAGCGGGATGAGTAAAGTAGCTCAGGAAATGGCTTAGAATCAAGCTCGCAAATGAGTGAAGCTTTTTTGAGTCATTTGAATTTATTAATTGCTAACTGAGGGTCGGATACAGTGAAACTTCTAAATGAAACAGAAACGAGAACAAAGGGCCAGTATTACGCTCGTCAAGTTCATATACAAAAGAGGACGCGGAAAAGAAACAATTGTATCTAACTTCAACGATATCACGTATGAAACGTCCCCTTAGAAAAATTATACAAGACTGTGCTTAAACTGACACACAGTATTTTTAGCGCAACCCAGTCTGACTTTCAAAAATCCCTACAATAGAATGGCCCTGACTAACATTAACCTATACCTTGCACAAATCACTTACCTCACCAAAAATCTTCGTTACTCGAACTACTGCAATACAGCGAGCGCCACTACTGCCAGCTAAATAAAAGATTCAAATTACTGTAGGCACTAACTACTGATAGGCATAGTTAGCAAATGAAACATTTTAATAGAGGACAAACAATGTATTTACCTTACTAGTGTTCAAAAGTCATGATATATATACCAGTTCATGACATCCAGTCTTACAAATTTCAGAACTCCGCCATTTCACTCCCCACATCCACCACTGCACGTGGCTCACCTCCAACTGCGCAACGCTACGCGCTGTTAACATCCAGCTGCCCAACACTACAATGGCAGACAACAATGCAAACTAGCCACAGACTGCACACAGCACAGCCAATGATTTTCATACAAAGCGCTACGTGGCGTTACCAATAAGAAAACCTAAACAGCCTACTGACACACGGTTCCCAATCGTGTGAATACAAATAGAATACGCGCTGGTTGCTGTACTCTAACAACAATGCTGAACTGTGTTGGTCGAATGCACCCATATCAAAGACACGCGACAAGTGTCCGAAGAGCCTTACTCTACCGTGACCAGCTTGAAAGACAAGATGAGACAAAATGTCTTTGTGAATTAAATACTACGAGGAAACCAACCGAGAAAGGTGCACCTAATGCTGTTATCTGATGGCTGTGGTCAAACCTGTTACACTTACTGTAAGAGATTCCTGCATTTCCCTGTTTTGGCAAACATTAGCCGCTCCAGTGCACAGGGATGACTAGTGACCGATTGTCTGTGAATCAAGTGACCCAACGCGGAGTGGTGTTCTGCGATGTATAAAATGAGTGTGCTACAAAAGTGACTGCCTTTCAAACCCTGACAAACAATGTTTTGTAGCATTTTGCTAACGCTCTTGCCACTAAATAGAGCTGGTGCTCACATTTTTGCGAAAAATATAGAGCGAATAGCGTTCAGAACACATTGAACTATCATACAACCATGCAAGGCAACTGAAATTCACTGCCGAAAAAAAGTAGAGCAACTGGAAATACGTCGTATTTTGATCCAGTGACGGCATATGTCACCTGGGGAAGTAGATGTGCTGGTAGTGGTTTCAACATCGTCGGTGAACAGGTAGCGTACTGACATACTCACCAGAGCGCCTCTTTAACAGGAAATTCTCACAGGCAGAATGGTCACTGTGGTGCAAAAGTGTGTAGCCCGCAGGCTCCCGTGCCCCGGAGACGCATTCAGGCATCCTACAGCCAAATGAGCGGGTATGAAAGGGGTCAAATTGTGGTCTCGCGAGTGGCGGATGTTCCTTTGGGGAATTGCCACACAGGCTGAAAGTCCTGGGTCAGTTGTGCAACGACGCTGGTATCAGTGGCCACGTGAACATCCTCACACCCGTAGACGAGGATTTAGACGTCAGTGCACCACAGACGCCCTCCAGGATGGTCGTATTGTAAGGGCAGCAGTGGCAGATCGTTTCTGACAACACAAACTGTTGCTAACCGGCTATTAGCAATGGAACTATAGGCCACACACCTCTAGCCCGTCTTTCACTCACACCACGGCATCAACGTACACGGTTAGACTGGTGCCGTCAGAGGATATAATGGTGCGCTGTCGCCTTCAGCGACGAAAGCAGATTCTGCCTGCACACTGGTGATGGTCGCTTGCAGGTACAACGTAGATCTCGTGAGCGCTGTCTCGTAGAGTGAATTTGACCCAGACACACCTGACCCCATTCCCAGGCCTCATGGTCTGGAATGCGATGAGCTATCTCTCCCGTTCGCCTTAGGTGTGTCAGAAGGTGATATAAACCAGCCCTCAGTACGTGCACCGTATTATTACACCCATTCTTTTGCCGTTCTTGCAACAGGAATGTGCTGCGTCTTTCCAACAGGATAATGCTCGGCCACACATCGCCCGTGAAACTCAACGTGTTCTGCAGCAGCTTTCCAGGTCAACACGATCTCCAGACTTCCTTCCAACCGAGCACGTTTTGGACATGACAGAACGAGAAGTGACTCGTACAACACGCCAACCAACAAGTCGTACAGAACTACATGAATAACTCGTGGCATAAAGTATCCCACGACAATATTCGCCGTTTGCACGATTGACTAGATGTCAGAGTCAGTGACTGCTTTGGCGCCTGTGGAAGCTAGACAATGTACGAACGTGGGTGTTTCGTCATTGATCGATACCTTGTACCCCAGAACCGCTGGCACTATTCATCTCTAAATGTAATCATTTCATGTAACCCATATCCACTCTTGGAATGATAAACTTGACTCAGTTGGAAATCTCTAAATCGGCGTACTATTTTTTCCAGCACAAGCAATTAGAGGTATTTCATTTTATAAGTTTATAGAAAATTGTAAAATATCTTAACGTTTGTCGACCTGTTGTGATGCGGAATGCTACTTTTCTGTGGTAAGACTTTCTGTGGTTCCTCGCTTTTTGCAGTGCACACAGAATAGAATTTGATTGCTCTTATAATCCACAATTACTGTGCTTGTCTTCCTTTTGATTTTCACTCTTTCTTATCCAATGAGTAACATTTATTTGGAAGAAAGTTGCGTTTAAAACTCTTTTCTCTTATCGTAACAAAAAGCTTACATAGACAACGAACGTATCGTCATCTTTCTTTCCCAATCGCAACTGCTTTTGATTTTTCATAGGTTCACAAGAATGAGTTTTGTCCACACATGCTGCAAATTCCATTCTATATAGCTACATTCAAAAGCGCTGTTATCTGTTGTCTTGTGTAATTGGTGTTCACCCGTCACGGAAAAGTCCATTGCAAGACTTAACAATATGATACGCCTTAAGTGACTTAATGAAAATGAGGAAAGTGGGAGGAGTCTTCAATAGAACTGTCATGTAGTAACAGTCAGGGGACAAAACTCTTGTACGAAAACCTCACTGCAGAGATTAGTAAACATATCAGTTGCATCTTTATAAGTTTGAAGGATGTGACGCAGATATGTACCGCAAACATTCGTTGTAACATCTGGTACAAAACACTGGCACCTAACGTACTACCACTATATTTTCTGTTATGCTCATCACTGTCAGCATCAGTATTCAATTCATCGCTCTAATCCTCAATCTCATCGTTTTCTCCATTCTGTTCCACAGTACATCATCCTCCCTGCCAGCTAGTGATTCGACATGCGACTTTTCTTGAACTCATTGATGATGGTCTCTGGTGACATGGAGGACCATGAAGCAAGAATCAACTCGCACAGAAGAGGGAATGATGGTTTCTGTATCTTACCAGGCGGGGTAAGGGCACGGTCTTTTGCCAGGTGCCAGTCTGAATACATTTTTCGGAGGTTGTTCTCTAGTGGCTCGTTGCTGACCACGTCCAGCACGTGTATTTTTGAAGTCATCCCTCTACGTATTACTACAATGTCTATTTTTTGTGGAGCATGTTTATCTTTCACGTCAGCAATTATATGTCCCTTAAATGCACGAAAACCTGGCGTGGTTCTGTTAACAAGCAGAGCCCCATGCCTGTGATTCCACACAGTAGACAACCAGTCAACTACTAATTGCATAGTCATCGAGCCCTTTTCTAGGCAGTGAATCACTAAGCCTTTAGGAACTTTCCCTCTTCGTAATGACTTAAGGGGGTAACTTCTCTCCATCTGCTGTAACTACTAACAAGACAGTATTTTATGTTTTTATCCCCAGTGTATCTATATGGGGTACTTTTTGCCCCTTCCAAGCCAACTGGCATATTCACAAGCTGCGAATTTGTCGCAAACGGAACAGTGACGCAAAAATGCAGAATAAATTTATTTTATTTCACGTATGTGTTCACAAATTTGCATGTCCTCAGACTACTGGTTTCGGTCAGCAATGACCATCTTCAGATCTGTTTTATAAGAACTGCCACTTTGCTCGGCACGTCAAAAAATATTGGTGTTTCTTCATTATTGCCAGTCTGATGAAAAGGGTATAAGTGAAACTTTCGCAAGTGGATGAGGTACTAACGGAAATTAACCAGCTTCACCTCGAAATCCGCTGGTATTCTTTGCGCCAGTGTAGTACGATACGTCTTCGAAGAACAAGACCATTTCTCCGCACAAAGGAACAACAGCAACCAATTCTCCTCGGAATTCTCCTTGTGGTACATTTAAAACTCTTGTGATATTCAAGGCCTTCAGTTGGGTTGTTTATGGTGAGATAGTCACCCCATCTTTCCTCATATCTTACACATAGGAAAGAACGTTAGCTTCAATTTCAGGCTGGCCGGTGTAAGCGAGCGCTTATAGGCTCTTCAGCCTGGAACCGCGCAACCGCTACGGTCGCAGGTCCAAATCATGCCTCGGGCATGGCTGTGTGTGATGTCCTTAGGTTAGTTAGGTTTAAGTAGTTATAAGTTCTAGGGGACTGATGACCTCAGAAGTTAAGTCCCATAGTGCTCAGAGACATTTGAACCATTTCTTTTTTCAAGTTCCGGATATTTGTCGCATTTCGGCCCACTGAATGATTTTGTTGTTGAAGCTGCCTTGTTCCATTTTCCTTTTGAAGCAATCCGACTCTGCACATTAGATTCGTCCAGCCCACACTTTCTTCTGCCCTCTCTATTGGCATAACGTACGTTCATAAAATTGAAGCTTGCATCCTATCTGTGCGAAATTCCTTAGCTTGATGTTGCTCTTCGATCTAAATGGTCGTTCATATCGGCTTAAATCAGGCTTTCTCACCAGTATCCAACTGAAAATGAATTATAAGGTAACGAAACAATATTGTAGACCTACATAATGTTAACACCAATAAAATACTGGTTAAAGTATGCATTGTTCCGCAATAAAATGCCTTTCCACCAGCTTCAGTTTCGGATGCAATTTGTGTTGTTGCAAAGAGACGTAAAAAAACAAGGAGGCTGATGTAAGCTGCATGCTAACTTTTCGAGGGTGAAATTTTGATAAACTTTCCTGGCCAGTACGGTATATACCGGTTCCTTAAACATCGTTGCGAATGTGACACATCCAGCCATCAAGAAAACCTATGATAATTATATGAAGAGTAGTTTGTTCTCATAGTTCATTGTTCACTGCACATTCACCTATATGTACGCTCAAGTGGTACTCTCAGTAACGCGTCCATCTAACCTGCAGAAACGAAATCTAGAAGTGGTCTGTTGACTCTTAGACGTGTTTCAGAGGTATTAGCGGTGCTGAATGGAGGATAGCGCACAGTAAATTCTAGATTCCCTAATCACTAGATAACAAAACACATGAATTCCAATAAAATGTTTGCACACATATTTAAGATACAACACATTTTTATTCTGCCGGCAGATTTTAGAAGGTGACATCATGATATACTATATTGTCTCAATAAACATATGATGCGGATTATCAAGGATTGCGAAACATTACCAAACTTCCGTATACACCATTACTTTTTTGAGACTAGGGCAGCATGCCTTCTAAGGGTTTCCTGTGGATTCGTTAGTATAGTAACACAGATAGTGTGTAATAACATAGGCTTCATGTAATGCACATGTATAACATTTGAACGAACGCAAAATAAAACGTTGTAACGACAGAATACAAAAAAATACAGTAAAAGTGCACCTCTTGTTCAGCATTCTTCATGAACTTCAAACGTTCGTTCTAAACGATGTATATTTAATTCATAAATGTCTCATCAATAACGAAATCACCAAAGCTCCGTAGTAAAATTTCCTAATTGTACGTCTCCTTGCTTTACGTCTTTGTAGGCTATGCGTGAAATCTTAGCATATATTGGAAGAGAAAAACAAAATCTCTAGCAAACATGCAATAACGCTAAATTTGACGATGACGGCAGGTTAAACATCAATTTTTCCACTCAGAATTCTCTCTTCTTGATTTCGCTTCCAATTTATTTTCAGTTTCTGCCATCGGGAAGTCAGGAGTACATCCAGCGAATCCAAAAGAGTGGCTGAAAGCGAAGTAGGTAATGTGCAGAAGATAAAGGTCATGTTGGTAAAATAGCACAATTAAGTGAGTTCCATAGCTTAAGAAGAAACATCGCGCCACACACGTAAACTATGGAGGAAGTTACAAAGAGCATAGTGGCGAAGTGGAAGAAACTTCCTGGTGCTAATCTGTTATCAAGACTTAAGAGATATTTTGCGAAATATTAACACTGGGTTATGTAGCGCTTTAATGAACGGAAAGGCGGATTCTAGAAAACCGGTTTGGAGTAAACACAGGTTGCTTTTGAAATAATTGTATTGACGAACGTTGAATACTAGGTACTAAATTAAGTTTGAATATGCAGGAGAAAATGCGTTCGACAAAGTAAAATGGTGTGAGGTGTTCGAAATTCTGTGAAAAATAGGAGTAAGCTATAGGGAGGGACGGGTAACATACAGTACGTACAAAGGCCAAGAGGGAATAATAAGAGTGGATGACCAAGAAACAAGGGCTCGGATTAAAAAGGGTGTAAGACAAGGATGTAGTATTTCGCCCCTATTGTTCAATCTGTACACCGAAGACGCAATGATGGAAAAAAGTAGGGTTTCAGAAGTGGAATTAAAATTCGAAATGAACGGATATCAATGACAGAATTCGCTAATGACATTGCTATCCTGAGTGAAAGTGAAGAAGAATTACATGAGCTGCTGAATGGAATGGACAGTTCAATGAGTACAGAATATGGATTGACATTAAATCGTAGAAACACGAAAGTAATGAGAAGTAGCAGAAACGAGAACAGCGAGAAAATTAAGATCAAGATTGATGGTCACGAAGTAGATGAAGCTAAGGAATTCTGCTACCTAAGCAGCAAAATGACCAATGGCGGACGGAGCAAGGAGGAAATCAAAAGCAGACTACCCCTGGCAAAAAGGGGATTCCTGGCCAAGATAAGTGTAGTAGTATCAAACATAAGTCGTAATTCGAGGGGAAAATGTCTGAGAATGTACTTAGGAGCACAGTATTGTATGCTAGTAAACATGTACTGTGGAAAAACCGAAATAGAAGAAAATCTAATCTTTTGAGATATGGTGCTACAGTCCAGTGTTGAAAATTAGATGGATTGATCAGGTAAGGAATGAGAAGGTTCTGCGAAGAATCGGAGAGGGAAGGAATATGTTGAAAGCACTGACAAGTAGAAGGGACAGGATGATAGGACATCTGTTAAGACAGCAGGGAAAGACATTCGTGATACTAGAGGGAGCTGTAGAGGGAAAAACTGTAGAAGAAGACAGAGAGACAGAGACTGGAATACATCCAGCAAATAATTGAGGACGTAGGCTGCAACTGCTACTCTGAAATGGAGCGGTTGGCACAGGAGAGGAATTCGTGACCGGCCACATCAAACCAGTTAGAAGACTGATGGGTTAAAGGAAATTGTCTATTAGAAACTGTTGAAAAAGGAAGAATAACCTAGCGATTCTTTTGACAGATAGGTGATGGAGAAAGCAGTGCAGTGGAAAAATGTGAGCCTATACCATAATTTTGGAACACAAAAATGAAGAAATATATGTAATAAAATGTCTAGCACACGATTGGTCGAGCCTAGCACTGTCGAAGAGATCGGCAGAGAACATAATTAAATTAATCGGGTATCTGAGGACTAAGAACCGACTGTAGTGTAATCTGAACTAATATCGTTGCTACTACTTCCAACTCAGATTACGTGTACCTAATGTGGAATTCCTAAGTGAGTGTTGCATGTTAATCAACATAAAACTTAAAATGCAAATTCGTCCTATTGTATTTTTGTTACAGTGGCTTGCATACAGTCATTTCACGTTTGGCGCGAGTCCCTGAATAGAGACACCACTCTTAGTAAATTATCCTCGTCATATCCACTTTGCGCTCCGCCCTTGCGTGCTACCTTGCCAGCGGGCTTGTTAGGCAAACTGGCTTACGACGCAAGCACCGCCGTTAAAGGAGACCTCTCACTGGTTGGCAGGCCGGTAACCAGCGTAACTAACGATCTTCAAGTCTCCTTGAAACACACACGCACGCACGCACACACACACACACACACACACACACACACACATACAAACGCACGCGCGCGTGTGCACACACACACACACACACACACACACACACACACACACACACACACTCGCTCGTGCACTTTGCCATTCACCCTCCCCTCACCCCCTCCAACACACACACACACACACACACACACACACACACACACACACACACACTCGCACGTGCACTTTGCCATTCACCTTCCCCCCACCCCATCCAACACACACACACACGAACACACACAGAAAACCAGAGTATCCGAATACAATAAGAGATGTGTAATTAAAAACCGCTCGATGACATGCTTAATGTTGGAACTGAAATGAGCGTGTGGCATAGCTCTCCGCGTGGCCCCAACCGTGGAAGTTCGGCCGAAAGTGCAAAGTCTTATTGCAGTCGACGCCACACTCAGCGACTTGCGTACCGGTGATGAGGATGAAATAATGATTAGGACAACAGAACACCCAGTACGCCAGCGTAGGAGATCTCCAACCTGCCTGGAATCGAACCCGGGCCCGCTGCATGGGAAGCAAGCACGTTACCTCCCAGCTAAGCAGGCGGACATGCTTCATGTTAATGTGCATATGAAAATTTCTTCCCTCGATTATGAACGAGCGGGATTTTCAAATATCATTGCATTGTCATATTCTCTTGGCTTGTACCACTCGTTTTCTGCTACGTTCGTTTCTTGACGAAACGCTTCTCGTAGCCTTCATTCGCTACCTCTAGATTGCAGTGCGCCTGGTTAGATTCCCGGTCGGGTCAGACATAGTCTTCGCTCGAGGACTGAGTGTCCATCTCACCTTCTTCACAAGACCCACAAGTCGCCGAAGTGGAACTACATGTATCTCAGAGCCCAGCGAAGTTGTGTGGTACAATTCAGTCATGGATCGGTATCCACTCCAGTTCACTGCAGCGCTTGTGGATATAGAAACAGAAGACACTCGCTTGGTGCCACCTGTTACACTTAACGGACATGGAAGAATCGCTAGGAAAAAGGTTCCCAATAGTCTTAAAAAGGAATACGTCGAAAGTAGAGGTGGAATACTCTGGAATGAACTTCATTGACGACTGACTGTGTATGGATTTACAATTCCGTGCCATCATGGACTGTGAATGCCACACCCGTCGAAAAATGAGTCGTAAATTCTGTGACGGATCTGAAGGCGCAACAAAAGGTGCTGTGCTTGAAAACACCATTCGGCCTGTTCCGGCGAATGGTCCACGTCCCGCGGAAAAATTGCTTCCTGCTGCATGACGATAGCAAGTTTCAAGACGCCATTAGGCTTCGTCTCAACTACTTAGTGGCCCACGTCTGCTTTTTCGCACTGAGCTGTATCGAAGCAGATGAAGAGGCAGAAAAAATCAGCCAATCAGTTGCAAAACAAAGGTTTATTAACCTTGGACCTACGTTTCGGAACTTCTAAAAATTTCTTCTTCAGAAGGAGTGGGCCTTGTTGCATCACTTGTTGGTACATTAGATTAACTGAAGCCGAGCGACTCTTCTCACATATAAAATTTACAAGAACAATAATTATCCCAAGTCATTCTTGTTTTTGTTAATTTTATATGTGACAGGAGCCGCTCGGCTACAAACAATCTAATGAATCATAATGTGATGTAATAAGACCACTCCTTCAGAAGAAATTTCTATAGTTTTCTAAATCTAGGACAAGGGCTAATAAACCTTGGTTTTGCAACTGGTTGGCTGATTTTTTCAACCTCTTCAGATTCATACAGTTGCTGCTCCGAAGCCATGTTCAAGATTTTCAAACCAGATGACGCAGTTTTCCTTTAGTCGACTGCAAGTGGTGTTGGAACGACTATTTTCAACTCATCAAAGAGTTGAGAATGTTATAGTTCTGACAACGACTTCAGAATCAAAGTTTGCTGACCTCGGATATCATGGAGTGGACCATGTTTTCTATCACGGTGACGATTACGTGCAAGATATCTTGAAAGCGTATCCTGGAAGATTGCCTATCATATTAATCAGCAACGGCGGAACAGATATCGAAAACTGCTATAAAATGATAAAATGTTGCGACGCGTTGATAGTGGTACATTAAAACTTCTCTGCTCTGTTTACCAGAAACCACTGCCTGTGGCGTGTTCTGGCCAACGTGGGATGCGCACATGGTATCATCTACTAAGCCAGTTAACGAAAGAAGGAGTAAATTCTGGGTGGTCGGTAGAAACTCACTCGGAAATGATGAAGGTCATGGTTGCGAAGATATTTTAACAGAGATCCAGTGCGAAAATTGAACTGCTTATTCATTCCGTTTTGCCTTTGAAAAACATCACTGAAGATATGATAGATCTGTGATAGAGGAAGAACCACGGGAAGATTACCTTGGACGTTAAGAGAGAGGCTGCCACGCCAGACGAGTCCGAATAACGCGTCACAGATGGTTCAGAAACGAAACTTCTTCTCGCACGCTACAGAAGAATCATAAGCAGGAGAACAGGACGAAACGCAACATTACTCCGAATGAAGATCACTGCGGAAGAGTCCAAGGATGTTAGTGGGTCTCAGTGAGAAAGATGCAACCAAAGATGTTCTACTCCATTTCGAATCCTGTTAAATTACTGTCGAAAATTATTTTAAAATCTCTGAAGATCTTTAATTCTTGTCGATGCTCTGACCATTTATAACGCTTTGTAAAGTAATTTAAAATTATTGTGCAAAAACTTGAAATAATATTATTGCAGTCCTTGTATTGATCATACAGAATATAAAGCTGAATGCATGAAATAAGTGTCAAATATGAAGACTGAACCAGGCTGTCAATAATGCCATACGATTGTTTCCATTTTACATTTCTTGAGACAATTGTGCGCCACAGTGGGATAAATCTGATAAATATTTGAACGATTCGTAATTCATGTGAAAAGGTTTTCAGGCTACGAAAGCACGTTTGTCATAATGAGCATTGAGTTTTTGTTTGGCAACGTAGGCTTCTTCTCAGGAACTTTTTCACTCAGATGGGCCAAAAGGTTTGTGCAGAATCAACCAGCCTTAGGCTTCTCAGTGTCCAATTATACTGGCCCTGTACGCGTTTAAACTCGTTTTTTTGCTCGATCTTTGTTTTCCAAAAGTTTGTCAAATAAGCGCGGACGAATACCAACTAAAGCTGTCAAAGTTTATTTCCAGTTTGAAGTATCTGTCAGGCTGTGTGTATAGTGACCCAATGTATTTTGACGCTAGTGGAAATTGTACTAGGTGAAATGTTGAATTCAAACCTCAAATCTTTGCAATATACTCCAGCTGTCTGCCTCAGAATTATAGTAGTCCGGTAAGCAATTGGCTATTGTTTGACAAACACGTGGATAAACGTCCAACGTATTAGGCATGTCTCCCATCAATCCAAATTTCTCTCAAACACGCGCCAGACATAGTCTGTGTTGGCGAAATACGTCAAACAAAGTAGCACACTGCCGAATAATTTGACAGACACGCTAAGTTTGATGGTTCAAATGGCTCTGAACACTATGGGACTTAACATCTGTAGTCATCAGTCCCCTAGAACTTAGAACTACTTAAAGCTAACTAATCTAAGGACATCACACACATCCATGCCCGAGGCAGGATTCGAACCTGTGACCGTAGGTGTCGCGCGATTCCGGACTGAGCGCCTAGAACCGCTAGACCACCGCGGCCGGCGCTAAGTTTGACCAATTGTTTTATCGTATGCGGAGGACTTAAATCTGACGGTGAATATCTGAGCTCGTTACATCTAACAAGAGGCAGAAAACGGAGAGTAAAACTAAAATCAGCATCAAGGATGGCAAATGGATGAGTTAGATTTGTTGGAAGGGTTCTGAGGCAGTGCATATGTGAAGGAAACCACACGTAAGACGAAATTGCTATAGTCTTAAGTAAAACTTCAGTGTGAGAATCCATATTCAAGTACGACTGACAGCAGGCATGAAAAGAATTCATAGTTGCTCTGTGAAGGCAATACTAAATTGAGACGGAGACGATAGTGGTACTGTAATGGATATCTCTTTAGTAAGGTGACTACCTTCTCGTGAAACTTCATGAAGTACAAGTCGTTACGGAAGGTAGTCTGCCACATGCCTTATCTACAATTTAGCTCATGGGCAAATTCTTTTTCTTCCGTACGGTTTTTGACCCTTACACTTTCCTGTAGTACCATGAGGTTTTCCCTAATGCCCTAACAGATATTTATATCATGTCCCTTCTTCCTTTCAGTGTTTTCCATATGTTCCTTTCATCGTCGACTCTGTGGAGAACATCACCGATCCTTACCTTATCAGTTCACCTAACTCCTAACATACTTCTCTAGCATGAAATGTCAGACGCTTCGATTCTCTTCTGTTCCGATTTTCCCACTGTGGATGGTGCACGTACAATGCCCTGCTCCAAACGTACATGGTCAGAAATTTCTTCATCTAATGAAGGCCTATGTTTGATAGCAGCAGACTCCACTTGACGAGGAAGTCTTCTTTCCCTCGTCTGTTATGGATTATTTACAATCAAGCCTAGTAGAATTCCTTAACTCTGTTTACTTTGTGACGAATTTTGATGTTAATTTCTACTACTTATAATTACTTTTGTTTTTCCCGGTTTGCTCCCAGTCTACATTGCTTACTCATTAGACTGTTCAGTCCATTCAACAGATCCTGTAATTCATCTTCGGTTTCATGGACGACATCAATGTCATCAGTAAACCTTATCATCGATATCCTTTCATCCTGAATTTTAATTCCACTCTTGAACCTTTCTTTTAAGTCTGTCATTGGTTCTTCGATGTATAGATTGAACATTAGCCGAGACTTACGTTTATTAGGCTTCCAGTCTTATTAGTTCACGCATCTGTTGTGTATCACCGGTCTCTTCCTGTAGTTTACTTCAATTTTTCTCAGAAATTCGAACATTTTTCAACATAGTACATTGTCGAACGCTTTTCCATTTTTCTTCCAATTTTAAGCGCATCTTCAGTAAAGCTTCTTTGTTGTCTTTAGGTTTCTTAAAACCAAACAGATCATCGTCTAATAAATCCCCAGCTTTATTTTCCATTCTTCTGTATATTCTTCTTGTCAGTCAGATGATGAAATGTTAAATTGATTATGAGATGATTTTCGCCCATGTCTGCCCTTGTTATCTTAGTAATTTTGTGGATGATATTTTTCCTGGAGTGTGATGGTACATCACCAGTCTCATAGATTATACAGACTCATTGATTATACGTACATAAATAGCCGTTTTTTTGCCACTTTCCCCAAAGACTTAAGTAACTCCGATGGAGTGTTGTCAGTCGCCTCTGCTCCATTTCATACACCGATAAACTGATAAATTCAGGTATTTGTATGATTGATTCCAAGTGTGAATCGTTGATAATATAACGAATATTACATTTCGCGTTTTATTGAGACCGCGACATCAACGTCAAAATCTGGATGAATATTTGTGCAACTATCATCAGATAGTGCTTCATTATAGATAACTGAATCACCTGCAAAAAGTCTAAGGCTGTCGTTAGTGTTGCCTGTGGGAACATTAATATAACCCGCAGAGTCCAAATACACTCCACTGGGTTATAACTAAACTTACTTCTACATCTGTGGATGAGTCTCCGTTCGGTGTAATACTGAATCAAATGGTTTTAAAAATTACATCTACTCGGTTGCCTCATTCCATGGTATTCGGTACGTCAGGTGAGAAAAGCAGGATTTGGTCTTTGCATGACGGATGTCTCGTCTTAGGCCTGAGAGAGACCTGGTGCAGCTGTCCGTTAGTCAAATACACTGAAGAGCCAAAGAGACTGGTAAACCTGCCTAGTACGGTTTAGGGCCCACACGAGCACAACGAAGTGCCGCCACACGTCGTAGCATGGACATGACTGATGTCTGAAATAGTGCTGGAGGGAATTGACACCATGAATCGTGCAGGAAGAATACGAGGGGGTGAAGATCTGAACAGCACGTTACAAGGCATCACAGATATGTTCCATAATATTCCTGTCTGAGGGGTTTAGTGGCCAGCGGAAGTGTTTAAACTCGGAGAGAGTGATCCTCGAGCCACCCTGTAGCAATTCTGGACATGCGGGGTGTCGCTTGTGCTACTGGAATTGCCCAAGTCCGTTCGAATGCACAATAGACATGGGTAGATACAGGTGATCAGGCAGGATGCTTAAGTACGTGTCACTTGTCAGAGTCGTATCCAGACGTATCAGCGGGCCCGTATCACTCCAACCGCACACGCTCCATACCATTACAGAGCCTCCACCAGCTTGAACCCCCCCCCCCCTGCTGACACACATGGTATGGTCCATGGGTTCATGAGGTTGTATCCATACATGTGCACATCCCTCTGCTCGATACTATTTGAAACGAAACTCGTCCGACCAGGCAACATATTTCCAGTCATCAGCAGCCCATTGTCGGTGTTGACGGGCCCAGGCGAAACGTAAAGCTTTGTGCGTACAGTCTTCAAGGGTCCACGAATGGACCTTCGGCTCCGAAAGCATATATCGATGATGTTTCGTTGAATGGTTCGCACGCTGACACTTGCTGATGGCCCAGCATTGAAATCTGCAGCAGTTTACGGAAGGGTAGCACTTCTGTCACGTTGAACGATTCTCTTCAGTCCTCATTGGTCCCGTTCTTGTAGGATCTTTTCCCGGCAGCAACGATTTCAGAGGTTTGACGTTTTACCGGATTCCTGATATTCATGGTACACACGTGAAACGGTCGTACGAGTAAATTCCTACTTCATTGCTACCTCGGATATGCTGTGTCCCACTGCTCGTTCGCCGACTATAACACCACGTTCGAACTCACCGAAATCTTGATAACCTGCCATTACAGCAACAGCAAGCGATCTAACAGACGCTTTTTGTCTTATATAAGGCGTTGTCGGCCACAACGCCGTGTTCTGCCTGCTTACACACCTCAGTATTTGAATACGCGTGCCTATACCAGTTTCTTTGGTGCTTCTGTGTATCTCGTACGTACTTGTCCATTAGTGGAACGAGATTGTAGGGTATAAATTGTAAACCGGAGTCATGACCTTATCTGTGTGAGAGGGCACGTGCCAAGCAGAGAGACCGGCAGCGCGTACCTCCTGCGTTTCACAACAGCAAGTCACGCGAAGCAAGATGGATTGGGATCGTGCGTGGCATTTGTGATGGACGAGTTCGGCTCGCCGTAGCAAATGACGCGTTAATTCCGCTCCGAGTAAATTATGTTTGTTTCTTGTGGACCACGTCAGAGGCAGCGCTAAACTCCGGATGTCCCCTCCAGCGGTAGAATTTCCTTCAGCAGCTAAGAAACTCTCTGATAAGCTTCGTCATTTGAATCACAAATAAATAGACGTCTGTTAATCGCGCCAATTCGCATATTGCTATTGCGACAGAGTTACTAGCGAACTCCGTGGCTAGAATTACGTGTGACAAGTTTTACAGCAATTGATTTACCTGCTGACGAGGATTGCTGCGACTTAATGCATTTGTGAAGCTGCTTTTATTAAGAGGTGCTGTATATCTCTCAAATGGAGATGATATTACATAATTTGGGAAAGGAGGACAATAAAATAATAGGCTGTATATATGATTAGTATATGTCAGAAATAAAGAATAACTAGGCTCAGAAGTTTTACATTAAAGACTTTCGCCGTAAGTATCATATTGCTTGCCTATCGTTGATGACGTGACTATAGTCGTCAATAAGTTGCCAAATAAAGGGAAAGTCACCACTTTGGATTAAAAACACAAACACTACCTCAACTCAGGAACATGAAAAATATTTATTTTGTTATAGCCCTGATGATTTTTGCAAATTTTTGTGATACTGCATACTTCCTAGGTTAACAGGGAGCAGTCCTATTTCCGTCATTCCCGTCAGTATTTCTGTCCGTAAATCAGTCATAAAGGAGACTTGAGTGAATGGTAAACGAAATCACGCCACCTTCAACGATCAAAGGCTACCGGCACTGATTTTTGCTGTTAATTTAATAAATTCTGTGGTATTTGTACCTATGAAATGTTTTATGAACAGGGCTTTATTAGCTGGCACAGTTACCTTTGATCGTGTGTGAATGTAAATACCTGCGGAAGCAGAAATTGTGTGGCGTGATGCATTTTTTTCCATTGATTTCAATTATGAACAAAGCTTCATTGGAATTTCGGTTTTAAATCATAATTAATAAATACGCAGAACTCTCGACTGATTCATTTTTGCCTCTTTTTTTCCAACC
Source organism: Schistocerca gregaria (assembly GCF_023897955.1). Lineage (NCBI taxonomy): Eukaryota > Metazoa > Arthropoda > Insecta > Orthoptera > Acrididae > Schistocerca > Schistocerca gregaria. Next base: position 827,209,030 of record NC_064922.1, read on the forward strand.
ATATGCAAAAAAATCACCAACTGTTCCCACTTATTACTTGATCCGATGTTTTGTTAACCACAGAGGCGAAACTGGTATCCGAGGTTAGAGCTAAGACTGTGGAGTATGTGACTCAAGACTTTCTTCTCTGATAAACGTATTTTTCGTTCACTACTACAGTCACAACTACGAGGGGCTAGACAGAAATAAACTTGTAAATAAATATTTCTTTCATTTCTATGGAAATACTTCCGCTGTAGTTTGGAAAAAGAATGTTTGTGCCATCAGCTTTAAAATTTTCTATCTGTTCTCTACCGTTTTCGACTGCTACAATCATCTTTAAGACTAAAAGGATGGTTCATCTATACATCAAAAATACATTTCCGTCATGTATGAGATGTAGAGATATACAGTGTGAACATTAAGAAAATCGACACTGCAGGATTCCTAACTGGAAATGGAGGAAAAACTATCTTATGAATATGTCTCCGGAAACGGACGGTGTCGTGTAACGACAACAAATCGTCCCCGAGCACAGTGCAAAGCTGCACCTTACCCAAGTCACAACAGATGTTTAAGGCAGCGTCCATTGGACTATAGGTGATAGGGATACTATCGACTGTCACGCAAGATACACATAATAGTATGGTGGTTTACGCCATATTTGCGGGCCACCTACCTGGAGCTTCTACTTGGGCTCGTCTCAATGTCCTATACAACCTAGTCCTCAAAATCTGGTGTACGTAAAGTCACCCACCTCCCTGCACGTATCTCTGTGTGAGAGGACCCATGATCACTCACACTCACCTAAAAACGGCTTGAAATGGTGTGCGATGTGGCTGGTGTCTGTGACGATACTTGTTTTGGTACACACGTGTTGCCTCTCGGCCATTTCCATGTGCCTGGCAGTACACAATACCATTTTGATTTGTTCACGATATCTCGACATAAGTACCGGACCAATCTGCTCCTGACAGTACGCTGCGTCAATCACACAGTCAGCAACATACACACACCAAAAAAAGTTTTGCATCACCTTGGTTCCAAGAGTTCCGGAACCTGTACAGAAAATTAGAATAGAGAACAACATAAACATCATTTCCGCCATTTTTATTGTTCATGAATACCACACATTGCATGTCGTATCACCATACAGAGAGACCTTCAGAGGCTGTGGTCCAGACTGCTGTACACACCGGTACCTCTAATACCCATTAGCACGTCCTCTTGCATTGATGCATGCCTGTACTAGTCGTAGCATACTACACACAAGTTCCTCAAGTCACTGTTGGTCCATATTGCCCCACTCCTCAAAGGCGATTCGGTGTAGATCACTCAGAGTAGTTGGTGGGTCACGTGGTCCATAAACAGCACTTTTCAATCCATTCCCAGCATGTTCGATAGGGTTCATGTCTGGAGAACATGCTGGCCACTCTAGTCGAGCGATGTCACTATCCTGAAGGAAATCATGCACAAATGCGTCGCCAATATGCTGCCGATACGGTTGCACTATCGGTCAGAGGATGGCATTCACGTATCGTACAGCAGTTACGACGCCTTCCGTGACCAGCAACGGCGTACGTCAGCAACACAAAATGCCACCCCAAAATGTCAGGGAACGTCCACCTTGCTGCATCCGCTGGACAGTGTATGTAAGGCGTTCAGCCTGACCGGGTTGCCCCCAAACACGTCTCCGACGATCGTCTGGTTATAGGCATATGCGGCACTCATCTGTGAAGAGAACGTGATGCCAGTCCTGAGAGGTCCGTTCGGCATGTTGTTGTTCCCATCTATACCGCACTGCATTATGTCGTGGTTACAAAGATGGATCTCGTGAAGGACGTCATCATGCAGCCTATTAGGCACAGTTGGAGTCGTAACACGACGTCCTATGGCTGCACGAAAAGCATTATTCAACACGGTGGGGTTGCTCTGAGCCATAATCCATAGGTAGCGGTCATCCACTGCAGTAATAGCCCTTGGGTGGCCTGAGCGAGGCATGTCATCGACAGTTCCTGTCTCTCTGTATCTCCTCCATGTCCAAACAACATGGCTTTGATTCACCCCGAGATGCCTGGACACTTCCCTTGCTGAGAGCCCTTTCTGGCATAAAGCAACAATGCCGACGCAATCGAACTGCGGTATTGACCGTCTAGGCATGGTTGAGCTACAGACAACACGAGCCGTGTACCTCCTTCCTGGTGGAATGGCTGGAACTGATCGGCTGTCGGACCCCCTCCGTCCTTTCTGGCATAAAGCAACAATGCCGACGCAATCGAACTGCGCTACTGTCCGTCTAGGCATGGTTTAACTACAGACAACACGAGCCGTGTACCTCCTTCCTGGTGGAATGGCTGGAACTGATCGGCTGTCGGACCCCCTCCGTCTAATAAATGCTGCTCATGCATGTTGTTTATATCTTTGGGCGGGTTTAGTGACATCTCTGAACAGTCAAAGGGACTTTGTCTGTTGTACAACATCCACAGTCAACGTCTATATTTAAGAGTTCTGGGAACCAGGGTGATGCCAAACATTTTTTGATGCGTGTACAACACACGACACGTGGTCAGAGAAACTGTCATTTGTCAGCACCGTCTACCGTGGCAACAATGCATTTACGAACACATGTCCGTACGTACTTTTTCTTCCATTTCCAATCAGGAATCCGTCTTAGCAGTTTTTCGGTGTTATTAATGTTCACGCTGTAGAATACATATAATTGCCGTAATGGTTTGTCTTAACACAGACCATACAAACACGTGTGCCTTTGCACAATTATAGTAGTGCACATTTCGTGACAACTCCACACAGACTATCATAGCAATTATATATTTTCTACATCTGTATGGCTCATGGCTCATATATAGCTGAAGTGTACTGTTGATCTAGTGATGTACAATGGTTTTCTCCTTGAATATGATTGTAATTATCGAAACAGGCAGAGGCTAAACATAAAATTTTATGACTAATGGCCAAATATGCTTTTTCTAAATTACACTGGCTAAAACCAAAGATAATTAAGGTTGTGTAAATAAATTTCAGAAATATATTTGTATAGCTAGCAAAAGTCATTAACAGTGGAAGATTACAGGCTAATGAAAACGTGAGATAAAGCATTGCAAATGTGAAATGTCGGTACATTAGTAACTGGTGTGACCGCTAGAATATTGAATGCAAGTACGCAAACGTGTTTTCATTGTGTTGTGAAGATGCCGGATGCCAATTTGTGGAACGCTGTTCCATGGCTGTTGCACTTGGTTGGTCAATACAGGAGCCGCTAGAGCTGTTCGTGGATGCCACTGCAGTTGCCCCCCGATAATGTCTCATACGTGACCGAATGGAGGCAGATATGCTGATCGAGCACCGCATAGTCACTCTAGAGCATGTTGGATTGCAACAGGGTATGTGGCCTCCTGGAATGAGGTTCAGGAATAGCAGTACAAGTCCAATCACCAGATTGACATGCGAATTTTCAGTCCGTGTGCATGGAAAAATCACGACAGCGCTCCTCTTGTCATACGATATCACATGCTAGACCATAGGTAATGGTGTAGGTCCAGTGTGTCAAGCATGCAGACAGGTTGGTTGCAGGTCCTCAACTGCTCTTCTTCTAACCAACCAACCTACAGCTATCACTGGCACAGACGCAGAAACACCTTTGATCAGAAAGCACAACAGACCTCCGACCTGCCCTCCAATGAGCTCTCGCTTGATATGACCGACGTCGGAAATGGCGGTGGTTTGGGGTCAGTGGGATGCACGCTACAGGGTGTCTAGGTCGGAGCTGACCTTGAAATAACAGATTGGAAACAGTTCGTTGTGTCACTTTGGTGCCAACTGCTGCTGAAATTGCTGCTGCTGATGCAGTACGATGCACCAGAGCCGTCCGCCGATCAAAATGGTTTTCTCTCTCGATGGTGCCACGTGACCTACCCCCCTCCCCTGCCACACCGCCTCCCCAAAACCTATCTTCTTGCTCTTGCGACCTTACATTCTGGTGACCACAGTTGCCAGCAGTCACGTTTCTGCCAAGTTTTTCTGCAGTATCGCAGAAGGTGCTTCCAGCTTCCCAAAGCCGTGTTTCACGACCTCGTTCAAACTCAGTGAGGTGTTGGTAACAGCGTCTTTGTCACCATCAAATGGCTCTAAGGACTATGGGACTTAACATCTGACGTCATCAGTCCCCTACACCTAGAACTTCTAAAACCTAACTAACCTAAAGACATCACACACTTTCACGCCCGGGGCAGGATTCGAACGTGCGACCGCAGCAGCAGCAGCGCGGTTCCGGAATGTAGCACCTAGAGTCTCTAGGACACAGCGGCCGGCCTTTGTCGGCTTAAAGGCATTTTTGGCTAACATCAGATCGCCACATCTAGTCTCAAAGTTAACAAACACTCACGAACGCTACTGCGTGTATTTAAAGCGAAACCGATTTTCATCTTCAAAAGTAGCGGTACTCCTATGCGACTGCCACAAAATCTGAATGAACACCATCATTCAGATGTAGAAGCACGCTTAGGAAGTTCCGCGTCGCACAACTCGTCCTTGGGGTTGCGGTTTTTTTTTTCATCAGTGTTTAACAGCTGTAGACAATCGCCTACGAAAAATTGTACTTGACTATGATGAGAGGTTTACTTTTGGGATGAAACTGTCACGCTTATATGTACTTTCTGTGCTTTACTGATCTCTTTTTGCAGATCCACCAGAAAGGGTCGAGTTTTTTGATAGGGTTATCAGAATGGATACGTCCCTCGATGTCTGACGAGTGTGCTTCTGTAGACCCTCACGCCACAGTTCCTTTTTTCTGCTGTTGATGCGTTGAGAGGATATGAGATGTTCTTGTAGTAAGTACGAAACTTAGCCTCATTTACAAGGAACTTGGCAAAACTACCCCAACGATCTGTTTCTGTGGAATTACCTTCACATCAGTGAAAAAGCATGTAATGTCCTATCTCTAAACGTATAGCAGTTGTGCTGAAGCATGAGAACTGTGACGTGGTTGAAGTAGATGCGAGAACAGCCCGGAGCAGCGTCGTTGTTCCACTCTTTCTTTGCATTCAATAAATCTATAGACGAAGGGCATATCGGCAAACTGTTCATCACTGAATCTGTACATACTATTTTGCATCGCTGTTAACGTACAACTAACGTTGACGGAGTAACAAACCCCAGACAGAGGCAAACAGTACTGAATGCAGGCTTAAAGACGAAGAATTTAGCCGGCATTTCTGCAATGAACAACAGGTACCGTGAGTGAAACAAGATACATAGCGCACGTCGTTAATACAGGGAGACAATTATTAAACTATGTGAAACAGAATCGTCATAGGTTCTGAACCGCGTGCGTTATGACGTTCAAACTGCGTGGTTGGCCGCGGAGCATGAGGGAAATTAGTGTGCGCATACGAAGGCTCCTTTTGCGAAGGCCTACTACACGAGCAACAAAAGCACAACTACGGCTCGCAGGAAGTTTCCGAACGAGCTCTAGCTGAATACAACCGGTGCAAGTCTGCTAACTATCAAGAATTTGATTGGGAAGTTTAACAGCACGGGTAGTGTTCTTGATGACGGTGTTGGCGATGTCGGTTGTCCAAAAATGGGGAAAACGCCTGAAAACATCTAGCAGGCGCGCGGTGGTTTCAGACCAGCCCTAGGAAATCGGTCATACGAGCTGCACAACAGGTGGAAATGAGCTAAGAGACACTGCGACAAATTGGTGTTTAAGACCTGCATCTCTTGCCACATAAAATTCATACCAATCAGCCGATATGGCCCACGGCCATTGAACAACGGTTGTATTTCGCCAACACTATTGTCCACAAAATTGACGAAAGGGACTTTGATGTGAATATCGTTAGGCTTAGCGACGAAGAAACTTTCATTTCGATGGGTTCGACAAAATTGGTGCATTTGGGGGAATGAGAGTCCGCATTTCGCGGTCGAGAAGTCTCTTAACCTTCAGTGACTGACTGTGTGGTGTGCAGTGTCCAGTCACGGAGTAATCGGTGCGATATTCCTTCATGGCACGGTGACTACTTAACGCTACGTGAAGGCCTTGGAAGATGATTTCATCCCAATTATCGAAAGTGACCGCGATTTCGAGAAGATATTGTTCATGCAAGACGGAGCTCGTCCCGATTGATGCCGGCGAGTGTTTGATGGCCTGAAGCAGCACATTGGGTACTGCATTATGGCTCTGGGGTGCCCACAGGCCACTGGGATGGGCCTCTATTGGCTTCCATGTTCGCCGCATCTGAACCTATGCGACTCCTTTTCGTGGGGCTGTATTAAAGACAAGGTGTACAGCAATAAACCTAAAACCATTGTTGAGCCGAAATCAGCGATTCAAGAGGCCATCGACAGCACCGATGTTCCGACACTTCAGCGGATCATACAGGATTTCGCTTTTCGTCTGCGCCACATCATCGCCAATGATGGCAGAGATATCGAACATGTTATAACCTAAATCCGAATATCTGTAGTGACGTTTATATGTTGAATAAAGTGTGTGTACGATGTAGTTTGTTACTAGTTTACATTTTTTTCAAATGGTTCAAAAGGCTCTGAGTACCAAGGGACTTAACATCTGAGGTCATGAGTCCCCCAGAACTTAGAACTACTTAAACCTAACTAACCTAAGGACATCACACATCCATGCCCGAGGCAGGATTGGAACCTGCGACTGTAGCATTCGCGCGGTTCCGGACTGAAACGCCTAGAACCGCACGGTCACCAAGGCTGCCTTACATATTTTTTCCCCATGCACTTCAATAATTGTAACGCTGTAAGGGCACTGCTGTGCAGAAATTTTGAGCTCTATGCAGATATGGGTAAGAAATGAAACGAAGTGCCAGTAGAGGTCCAACATGGTTCAAATGGCTCTGAGCACTATGGGACTCAACTGCTGTGGTCATTAGTCCCCTAGAACTTAGAACTACTTAAACCTAACTAACCTAAGGACATCACACACATCCATGCCCGAGGCAGGATTCGAACCTGCGACCGTAGCAGTCGCACGGTTCCAGACTGCGCGCCTAGAACCGCGAGACCACCGCGGCCGGCAGGTCCAACATGGAGTGAGACACCGTATATTATATGTCCGTCATACGAAAATATGCAGGAAATATTCCTGGACAATTTCTGAAATTTTGACGCTGTTTGGGTTCAGCCTGTAGAATGACACGGAGGCAGGGAGACAGGAACGATTACGTCAGAATTTGCCACTGTGTGACATTACAATATGTAGGAAAGTATTTTCGTCACCTTACGGGTTCTGTGTCTGAAAATCCCCGCTCAACTCGACACTGTGCCGTAGGTGCTATACACCTGTTGTCGGCTAAGCTGGAAGCCCTGGTAGGAGACGCGGAAGCCCTATGTACGGCGTCCTCGCATAGCGCATCGGGACGTAAACGCTGCGCGCGAACGCGATCTCGGAGCTACACCAAGATTCCTGCACGCACCAGCCCATGGCTGCTCTACATGCTTTCATTCTAGACGCTGATGACTTCATTTAACCAGCAGCTTTTAACTTTCAGTACTTCATACGCACGTTTACTTCTCACGATATTGTATAGTAGATGGCGGAGAACACTTTCCACCTTTGATCCTTTCACCTACTCTATTAGTGAATGACACGCAGGAACGTGTATGCTTGGTACCTTCCTGTGTAAACACGAATTCCTTTAACTTTATCGGAGTGGTATAACGCGGGATATATAGGGTGGTCCACTGATCGTGACCGGGCCAAATATCTCACGAAATAAGCATCAAATGGTTCAAATGGCTCTGCGCACTATGGGACTTAACATATGAGGTCATCAGTCCCCTAGAACTTAGAACTACTTAAACCTAACTAACCTAAGGACATCACACACATCCATGCCCGAGGCCGGATTCGAACCTGCAACCGTAGCGGTCGCGTGGTTCCAGACTGAAGCGCCTAGAATCGCTCGGCCATCCTGGCCGGCAAATAAGCATCATACGAGAAAACTACAAAGAACTTATCTCTTCTGGCTTGAAGGGGGAACCAGACGGCGCTATGGTTGGTTCGCTAGATGGTTCTTCCATAGGTCAAACAGATATCAACTGCTTTTTTTTTAGAAAATAGGAACCCCCATTTTTATTACATATTGGTGTAGTACGTTAAGAAATATGAATGTTTTAGTTGGACCACTTTTTTCGCTTTGTGACAGATGGCGCTATAATAGTCATAAACATATGGGTCACAATTTTACACGAACAGCTGGTAACAGGGAGATTTTTTAAATTAAAATACAGAACGTAGGTACGTTTGAAATTTTTATTTCGGTTGTTCCACTGTGATACGTGTACTTTGTGAACTTATCACTTCTGGGAACGCATGCTGTCACACACTGATTACCTGTAAATACCACATTAATGCAACAAATGCTCAAAATCCGTCAGCCTCAATGCATTTGGCAATACGTGTAACGACATTCCTCTCAACAGCGAGTAGTTCGCCTTCCGTAATGTTTCACGTGCATTGACAATACGCTGAGCCGCGCGGGATTAGCCGAGCGGTCTCAGGCGCTGCAGTCATGGAGCGTGCGGCTGGTTCCGTCGGAGATTCGTGTCCTCCCTCGGGCATGGGTATGTGTGTTTGTCCTTCAGATAATTTAGGTTAAATAGAGTGTAAGCTTAGGGACTGATGACCTTTGCAGTTAAGTCCCATAAGATGTCACACCTATTTGAAAATATTTTTGAACAATGAGCTGACGCATATTGTCAGGCGTTGTTGGTGGATCACGATAGCAAATATCCTTGAACTTTCCCCACAGAAGGAAATCCGGGGAGGTCAGATCCGGTGAACATGCGGGCCATGTTGTGGTGCTTCAACGACCAATCCATCTACCATGAAATATGCTATTCAATAGTGCTTCAACAGCACGCGAGCTATGGGCCGGACATCCATCACGTTGGATCTACTTCGCCATTCTGTCACGCAGTGAAATATCTTGTACTAACATCGGTAGAACATTACGTAGGAAATCAGCATACATTGCACCATTTAGATTTCCACCAATAAAATGGGGGCCAATTATCCTTCCTCCCATAACGCCGCACCATACATTGACCCGCCAAGGTCGCACCCATCGTGGATTTTCCGTCGCCCAATAGTGCACATTATGCTGGTTTACGTTACCGCTGTTGGTGAATTACGCTTCGTCGCTAAATAGAACACGTGCAAAAAAATCTGTCATCGTCCCGTAATTCTTCTTGTGCCTAGTGGCAGAACTGTACACGACGTTCATAGTTGTCGCTATGCAATTCCTGGTGCATAGAAATATGGTACGGGTGCAATCGATATTGATGTAGCATTCTCTCGTTTTTGAGATTCCCGATTCTCGCTCAATTTGTCTGCTACTGATGTGTGGATTGGCCGCGACAGTAGCTAAAACACCTACTTGGGCATCATTATTTGTTGCAGGTCGTGGATGACATTTCACATGTGGCTGAAAACTTCCTGTTTCCTTAAATAACGTAACTACCCGGCCAACGGTCCGGACACTTGTTTGATGTCGTCCAGGATACCGAGCAGCATACAGAGTACATGCCCGTTGGACATTTTGATCACAATAGCCATTCATCAACACGATATCGACCTTTCGCGCAATTGGTAAACTGTCAATTTCAGCAAGGGTAATGTATCACGAAGCAAATGCCGTTCGCACTGGCGGAATGTTACGGGATACCACGTACTTATACGTTTGTGACTATTACAGTGCCATTTGTCAGAAAGCGGTAAAAGTCGTCCAAGGGAAACATTCATGTTTCTTTACGTACTACACGAATATGTAATAAAAATGGGGATTCCTATTTTTAAAAAAACGCAGTTGATATCCGTCTGTCCTATGGCAGCGCCATCTAGCGGGCCAACCATAGCGCCATCTGGTCTCCCCCTTCTAGCTAGACGAGTTTGGTTCTTTGTAGTTTTTTCGTATGATGCTTATTTTTTGAGATATTTGGCCTGGTCACTATCAATGGACCACCCTGTATGCTGAAGGAAGTGATGCGTTTGTATTAACTCCTGCTAGAACATTAGTACCGGGATTTTGGAGACTAACAGGTACGTTTCTTCACTAAGTATGTCTGTCTTGTTATGTATACCAGTCGCTTATGCTCAACATTTCTATGCCACACGATACTAATTGGAATATTTTCCGTTCGGTACCGACTTCCTTCGTGAGTGAAATACATATCGTTTAAATCTTCTCATGGGTAAAGACTGACGTAAAAAAAAAAATTGCAACACCAAGCGGGAGATGTGCGGCATAAACGGAAGTTGGTAGGCGGGTTTCAATATCTGAAACATTATGTCTATTCATATTCCGTGCCAGTTTCATAAGAGTAGTGGTAGTAGCTCCAGTACGAGAATGCAAATCAGGTTTTCTTTAAACACACGCTGTAACGGTCGTGAGCGTTAGTTACCTTCGAGATTGGACGTGTTGAGCTCATGTTAGTAAAGAATGCCTTTAAGGCAACAAACACACCACTATCAGCACCTCACTGACTTAGAACGAGGTCGTGTAATAGGGCTATGAGGAGGTGGATGGTGCTTCTGCGATCCTTAACAGATAAGGAATCTACTGTAAAAATAGCTCTAACTTTGGATATCCAAAATCATACTACTTCCAAAAGATCTTGAATTACATCTACACAAAAGTACATTTGGTCAGGTTATTTACGGTGGTGGTGGATAAATATGTGAGCATTTACTTGTATTTGATCAGTTACCTGTGCTTAGGTCACATTGAACTTCACTTTTATGTGGTCATCATATCTGTAAGTTCATTTGTATCTGTGCAGCATTTGGCAACAGAAACTTAATCACCAGTCTCAGGTGATTATGAGAACAGCTGGCTGAAAATTCTCTACGCCACGTGTTCACTGTAATTATACGTATTTCATGACCAACTGCATTTATTAAATTAATAGAATAATGACGTTAGTTATCTTTGCGACGGGATGATGTGAGTTGATATTAGTCAAGAATGGCTTTAAGGAGACACAGTCGCCATTAACAACACCTGACCGACTTCGAACGAGGCCGTGTAATAGGGCCACGAGAAGCTGAATGTTCCTTCAGCGATCCTGCAGAAGGACTCGACATCAATGTAGCCACTGTACATGACTGCTGGCAGCGGCCGAGAAAAGACCGGGATCTAGGCGAACAGGTGGCACTACCGAGAGGGAAGACCACCTTGTTCGGTGTACGGCTCTGGGGCATCGTGCTGCATCTGAAGCTGCGCAGTTGGCAGCACAGTGATACAACGAACTGTTGCAATCGGTTACTTCAACGACAGCTCCGACCTAGGCACCACGTAGCGTGATTTCCACAGACCCCATATCATAGATATTTGCGAATTCAGTGGTGGCAAGCGAGAGCTCATTAGAGGACAGGGTGGAGGCCTGTTGTGTTTTCTTATGAAAGATGATTCTGCCTCGGTGCCAGTGTTGGCCATGTGTTCGTTTGAAAGAAGCCAGTTGAGGGCCTGCAACCAGTCTGTCTGCGTACTAGACACTGGACCCGCAACTCGAGTTATGGTATGGGGTGCGATTGCTTAAGACGGCAGGTGAACTGTCGTGGTTATCCCAAGCAACCTGACTGCCATTCATTAACAACATTCCAAGGGCTTTTTTCCAACAGGGCAACGTCCTCCCACATACAGCTGTTTTAACTCTCCATGTCGTACAGAGGGTCGACTTGTAGTCTTGATCTGCTCCATCACCAAACGTTTCTCTAATCGAGCACATATGGGACATCATCGGATGACAATTTCAGCGTCATACACAAACAGCATGAACCGTTCCTGTATTTACGGACCAACTGGAATGGTTATGTAACTCCATCCCACAAACTGACAGCCGGCACACGTACTATACTATGCTTGCACGTTTGCATCTTTGCATTCAACATTTTGGCGGTTACACCTGTTATTAATGTACCACCATTTCGCATCTGCAATAGCTTACCTCGGGCTTATATTAACCAGTGATATTGCAACGTTAATCTGTTAACTGGGACAAATGTTTTCCGGAAATTTCATTACTCTGGAATAATTTCGGTACTGCGATTCTTTCCGTCAGTATGTTTGGTAGAATTAAGCGATAATGCCACATTAAAACACTTCAGATAATAGTATTAGATGCCTGATGGTCGTTGGTAACACCAAACAAAGACAGATGATCGTGTAGTCAAGCGCCAATGGTTTCTTACGTAATTTAAACGCATCTCATTAGATTTAATTTTGTTGAGGGATAATTCTCAGTTTTTGAGCCTATTACCATCGGTCAGCTCGAATAACCGTCTTCTTCGCACTTTTTGTTTCCGTGTATGCTGAATAACGACCCTTTATACGATATATTTCATTATTAGTTCAATGTGGAAGTAATCCAGTCAGGAATTTGGAAATAAAGACCATCCAGTAACAAGATGCGCTCCGTGAAAAGTGCCCAGGGGATACCCTTACAAGAGTAGAATCAGTAAAAATGATTTGATGGACAGGGTGGGCAGCTATCTGCTGTTTTTTGCTGATGATGGGGTGGAGTATGATAAGGTGCCGAAACTGAGAGACTGTAGGAAGATACAAGAAGACTTAGACAAAATTTTCAGTTGGTGTGATAAAAGGCAGCCAGCCCTAAATGTGGAAAAGTGTAAGGTAATGCGAATTATTAGGAAGAACAAACCTGTAATGCTCGGATACAGTGTTACTAGTGTGCTTCTTATACAGTCAAGTCGTTTAAATATCTGGGCGTAACGTTGCAAAGTGATATGAAGGGGAAAAAGCATGTGACGTTTGTGGTAGGGAAGGCAAATGGTCGACTTCGCTTTATTGGGAGAATTTTAGGGAAGAGTTATTAAATCGGAAAAGCAGAGCGCATATAGGACGCTGGAGCGACCTATTCTTGAGTACTGCTCGAGTGCTTGGGATCAATATCAGGTCGGACTGAAGGAAGACATCGAAGCAATTCAGAGGCAGGCTACTAGATTTGTTACCGGCAGGTTCGAACATAACGTATTACGGAACTCAAATTAGAATCCCTGGAGGGAAGGCGACGTTTTCTTCGAGAAACACTATTGCGAAAATGTAGAGAGCCGGAATTTGAAGCTGACTGCCGAATGACTCCACTGCCGCCAACATAGATTGTGCGTAAGGGTCACAAAGATAAGATACGAGAAAGTAGAGCTCATACTGAAGCGTACAGACACTCGGTTTCCCCTCGCACTGATCGCGATTGGAACTATAGGAGAAATGACAAGTAATGGTACAGGGCTACACTTCCCACGCAACTTACGGTGTCGTGCGGAGTATCTATGTAGATGTAGGTGCAGATGTAAATATAGGCACGAGTCTGGGTTCAGAAGGGATCCCGCCACAGAAGACCAGTGATGAATCTGCTCTATCTAAATGACTGTTCAGAGACTTGAACCCTGGTCCTGTCGAATGCTACTCAAGTGCCTTAAACGTTACGCGAACTCGAATGTTACACCTAAAACGTGGTAAGAGGCGTCGATCGTCTCAAAAATCCAAAAACATACATTGTGAACGTCTTTCAGTTATGCGTTTAATTGCATAAAAATTAGACTACACTCTGATCGATCAGGCCATGGAAGCCCAACGATAGCGACCGGGCGCCGTGTCATCCTCGGCCCATAGGCGCCGGTGGATGGGTATGTGGTCAGCACCCAACTCTCCCGGTCGTTGTCAGCTTTTGTGAGCAGGGCTGCTTCTTACCGATCAAGAAGCTCCTCAATTGGACTCACAAGGGTTGAGTGCACCCCGCTTACCAGCAGTGCTTCGAAGGCCGGACGTTCACCCATCCAAGCGATAGCTCAGCCCGGCAGCGCATAACTTTGGTGATCTGGCGGGAACCTGTGTTGCCACTGTGGCAAGGCCGGTGGCGCGTTTAAGTACATGCCTTTACGAAAATCAGTGCATCTGTTGCCTACGACGTATCATCCGAAACCTTAAAGCTCTTTTACAGTGCCTCTATAATGAGACACCTAATCTGTTAGCCATGGGAATTTCCAGAAAAGCTATGTTTCATACATCACGTTGTTGTTGCGGTTCCCAGTCCGAAGACTGACTTCATTTAGCTGTCAATGCTAGTCAATCCTGACAAAGTGACTTCATCTCTGCATAGCTACCGGAATGCACATCCATTCGAACTTGCTTACTGTTTCACCTTTTGGTCCCCCTATACACTTTTTACCCTCTACAGGTACTTCCGCTACAAAATTCACGATCTTTTGATTTCTTAAAGTGTGTAGTATCAGCCGATCTCTCTTTTTAATCTATTTGTGCCATAAACTTCTTTTTTGCGTATTTTAATTCAGTATCTTTTCATCGGGTATTCGATCTACGCGTCTAAGTTTCAATATTGTCCTATAGCACCACATTTCTTCCTGTCTTAATTGCTCATCGTTCATGTTTCACTTCCCTACCAGGCTGCATTTCAGACAGTACATTTAGAAAAACATTCTTGAATTAATATTAGGTATAAACAAACAGTTCAAATGGCTCTGAGCACTATAGGATTTAACATCTGAGGTCATCAGTCCCCTAAAACTTAGAACTTCTCAAGCCTAACTAACCTAAGGACATCACACACAGCCAAGCCCGAGGCAGGATTCGAACCTGCGACCGTAGCGGTCCAGACTGAAGTGCATAGAACCGCTCGCCCACCCTGGCTAGTAGGTATCAACAAATTCTTCATTTTAGAGATGCTCTTCTTGCAGCAGCAAGCTGCGTTTTATATCATTTCTGTTTCGGGCGTCATAGGTTATTTTACTGCTCAGATAGGAATACTGATCTACAACTTTTAGCGCCCGATTTCTTAAACTAATTCCCTCTGCATCGCTTATTTGATAGGCCACATTAAGATGTTACTAAGATATTATAGACAGTTACCAGAGACTTAGCAGTATCACAGGAAATGGAATGACAGACACCACTACTATTAATGATTTCAGTTCTCCGGTGTTTATTAACGTCCTCTTCAGAACTCCATGTGGATATTTTTGTAAATTCTAAGGAAAAACAGAGGGTGAAGGCATATGTGGTCGTTCAGGTATCCATCGTAATTAACCCGGTCACCAAAAATTCCGAGTGAAAAATTTTGTCATCACTGTCTTGTGGAAACTACTGGTAGTTTTACTTCATTTATTTGATTCTGGTATAGGAACAAAATATTGATTTCTTTGACCAATAACTCTCTTTATTTCGTGCACTCTAGGCACAAGGCAACGGACTTCGGGTCATTGGCACGATTAAGGGAAAAGGCAAATTGCATTCAAAATTCTCGTGGGATCTACCCTATGATGTTGCGACACAGAAAAAATAGGATCAACATGGGGTACTGAACATATAAAAAGGAAGGCAAGAGGAACGATGACATGCTATTCGATCTTCGGGTGAGAGTCGCTGAAATGTTCAAGATCAGAGACTGGAAGACGCTTGAAGAAAGACTCACAGTACCTTGAGGAAAGCGTTTTCAAAAAGGTTCCAAGAACCACCATTAAGTGTGGAATAATGTACATTTTAGTCTACAATTGCAATGTCGTCTTTGTTTTCAATCTGGATACCTGTTTCGGTACACAGCACCATCTTCAGGCCACCTCCTGGCCTCAGTGTCACGCTCGCTTCCCCAGCAGATGCGTCAAGTTGAAGAATTACTTGAAGAAACTCGTCTCTTTTAAATAAAAAAATGGTTCAATGTTATTTTCTTCGGCAAATGTGCACTCTGTCCTTAAGGAAATTTTTCATCTTATCTATGAAAAATGTTATAAAACGGATATGAATTGTGAATTCAGATCAACTATATCTGAGGAACGAATCGGTCGTACGATAGTTTCAAAGATTTTACAACGAATTGTGAGAGGAGAGCGAAGGTCCTCTTAGCAAACTGTAATCTATTCTCTTGTGTCCATCGAACTAATCAGACGTATTTTATGTAAGTCATTCTGTAGTAAAATTTTATGTGCTTCGATAAGTGCCAAAGTGATAAGAAACACCACTCAATCCATGATAAGAAGATTGCAGCACTGCATTGATATCAATGGTCATCACTTCGAACACTTTCTGTAAATGTACGTCCATGCCACCTTTTTGACCTTGGTTGACCTTCAAAGACCTTACTGTTAGACATCATTGGATTCGTTTCGATAGCCGCTATCAGAAAATAAGTACCAAACTATAGCACACTATTTAAAAAAACAAAGTTGACCTTCATATCTCTGACGCGACTCCACCTAGTAACAATAAACCAGCGTCATAATATTGGCTCCATGCAGTATTTGTCCCAAAAGCTCTTCAGCTACTATCATACTCTCTGAGTTATTCTAGATGGCAATAGTTAGTGACTCACCCTGGACATTTAAGAGGAACATTGAGGAATATAGATTCGTTGAGACGGCGAAAACAAGATTTGACTAATTACAGCGCTCACAAAGGCAGTTAAGATATCGTTTTCCGTACTTTGCGTCCACAAATAGAAGAGAATAGAACCTAACATGTGTTATTCTGGGAAGTAAACTCTAACACGCACATGACGGTGGATTACACAGTATGGTTGTAGAAATACCCATTCAAGAATTACGCTGAGACAACAGAAGTCCTGGGATAGCGAATGCACATATAACGATGGCGCACATACGCAAGGTGTAAAAGGGCAGTCCATTGGCGGAGCTGTCATTTGCACTCAGTTATGGCCGCACGAAGGGAATTAATACACTTTGACCGTGGAATGTAAGTTGGAGCCAGACGCGTGGGATATTCCATTTCGGAAATCATGAGAGAACTCAGTTTTCCGAGATCATCAGTGTCATATGTGCGCCGAGAATACCAAATTTCAGATATTACCTCTCACCACTTACGGCCTTAGCAATGGGCGACGGCCTTAGCGGAACGACCGAGAGCAGCGGCGTTCTCGTAGAGTTGGCACTGCTAACGGGCAAGCAACGCTGCGTGAAATAACTGCAGAATCAATGTCTAATGCACGACGAACATATCCGTTAGGTCAGTGCTTCGAAATTTGACGTTAACGGGCTACGGCAACAGACGACTGACACGAGTCCCTTTGCTAACAACACGATATCGCCTGCAGCACCTCTCTTGGGCTTGTGAGGATATTGGTTGGATCCGAGACTACTGAAAAATCGCGGACTGGCCAAATGAGTCCCTGTTTCAGTCCATAAGAGCTGATGGTAAGGCTCGCACTCGGCGAAGAACCCAGAGAGCCATGGAATCCTGTTGTCAACGAGGCAATATGCAAGCTGGCGATGGGTCGATAATGGTGTGGAACTGGAATGGATTGGATTCTCTGGTCTAATTGAACCGATCACTGACTGGAAATGATTACGTCCGACTATTTGTAGACCACCTGGGCGCATTCTTGTACTTCTTTTCCCAAACAACTACGGAATTTTTGTGGGTGACAATGCGCTATTGTCACTGTGCCACGATTGTTCTCGACTGTTTTGAAGAACATTCTGAACAATTCCATAGAACATTTGTGGGACGTAATCAAGAGGCGAGTTCGTGCACAGAATCCTGCATGGGCAACACTTTCTCTATTATGGACGACTATAGAGGCATCGAAGCTCAGTATTTTTGCATGGTACTTCCAATGATATGTTGAGTTTAGGCCATCTCTAGGTCCTGCGTTACGAGGGGTAGGGTTCCAACACGATATTAGGGGCATCTCGTTACTTTTGTCACCTCACTGCATTGAATAAATATTAAATAATTGTATGGGACATTAATTCGGGAGCGGGGCATGTAACTTATGGGCACACCCTCTAAATAAATTCGGGAAGTTCTTCTTTTTCATTTATCAATTATTTTTAACACTGGGATGCATGGAAGTAATGACTTATTGTGATGAGCGTGTAAAACACTCATGTTCCCCTGTATTTAGGGAACCGGGAGGTTCCATGGAACGACAAATCGGGCCAAGATGCAAAATGCAGACGGCAGCCGGAAACTCTGCTGGAGGTTCCCATCTGCCCTCCCCCCCCCCCCCCCCCCCTTCCTCTCCGATTCCAGTTAGCTCTCGACCGTGGCTAATTAGTAACCCTTCTTCAGCTAACGAGGCAACTTCCTCCTTCCTAGTCGTCTTACACGGCACAAATCTCTTGAGGAGGCACTTGCTTTACGCTGCGCAAGTGCTGTAGCCGTGATGATCGCAGCATTAAACTGAGAAAGCGGATGATGTAGATACTACTGAACCTAAGAATGTTTTCTAGTGCAGCCCAGTGCATTTTAACGAATTTATAGGCAGAGTAGGGCATTTTTTTTATCGTCAGGTCTGTAGCGTAACTGAAACCACAGCAAAAATTCGGTAAAGGTTTGTGCAGATGTATTGCTGACTTTCTAGTATGCCTGCCTATCGCATCACAACGCCCTTTTTAGTTCTGCCCGCTCAATCATTACGTTAGGATGTCTAGACAAATATGGATTCCGCAGAGTGTGAAGTCTTGCTGAGGGTTTTCGCCTCTTTTCATACAGCCCAAGTAATACAATTCTCGACCGCTCATGGGAGGGGCGACAAACAGGCTCGAAGAGCGTTATCAGTGGGATTTGTTTGTTCACTCAACGCACGACCCAGACTTGGCGCCCTCTGATTTTCGTCTCTTCGCTCACGTGAATCGGTGGATGCGAGGACAGTATTTCGACACAGACTTCGAGCCACTGACCTGCGTGGGGAATCGGCGTCAGTTAGGAAGATATTGGACAGTACCACGCTGCAACAAATGTTTGGTTCAAATGGTTCAAATGGCTCTGAGCACTATGGGACTTAACATCTGAGGTCATCAGTCCCCTACAACTTAGAACTACTTAAACCTAACTAACCTAAGGACATCGCACACATCCATGCCCGAGGCGGGATTCGAACCTGGGACCGTAGCGGTTGCGTGGTTCCAGGCTTAAGCGCCTAGAACCGCTCCGCCACAACGGCCGTCACAAATGTTTGGGTCAGAGAAGTGACTATGTAGAGAAGTAGCTGGAAGGTGTAGCTTAACTGTTTGAAAAAAAACATACTCGTCTTTCACTGTGGTTTCCATTTCACGACCGATCGGAGGCTGAAAAAAAAAGGCCTTATACTAAGAAACTATTTAGGCGTTTTTGTTAGCGTGGCCATCCACCGCAGCAAGCAGAGAAATATTTGAATGGGAAATAAAAACCACATTCTCTTACTGCATTGTATTTTACCTTCCCAGAAGCGTTTCGCCATTTTTCACTGTAAGGCATCACCAGTGGAATGATTATAGTTGGCATCGCTGTTTCCTCTCGTTCTAGGCCTTCCGTCCGGAACCGCGCTGCTGCTACGGTCGCAGGTTCGAATCCTGCCTCAGGCATGGCTATGTGTGATGTCCTTAGGTTAGTTAGGTTTAAGTAGTTCTAAGTCTAGGGGACTGATGACCTCAGATGGGTGTTAAGTCCCATAGTGCTTAGAGCCATTTGTTTCCTCTCACTGGTCATATGGAGGTCGCACTACCGCTCAATTTTCGAAACATTAGCATGTTTTTGTGTTTTGAATAGATTCCTTCTCTCTTTTCATGTACCGATGGTGCATCATAACAACAGGTGCAAACAAAACGAAAAGTGAGAATAAAATTTTCGGGACACAGAAACATGCTTATGTTTCGAAAATAGAGTTGTAGTGCTACCTCCATGTGACCAGATGTGAGGAAACACCGATGTCAACTAGAAGCAGGAAGACCCATGCCACTGACGACGCCTGAAAGTGAAAAGAGGCTAAACGTGTGAGGGAAAATAAAATACAGTGCTGCAAGACAAGGCGCTTTTTATTCACAAAAGAAAAACCTGGGCGTCACTTGTACGTATTCAGGAGAATTATAGAAATCAATTACAAACAGCTTGCTCAAGAATGTATCTTAAATGTTTTACTTCTAGATTACATTAACCTGTTAATTAATTAAGTCATAATCGTATGACTTATTAAATTCGATCAAGCAATTTATGGGTCAAGTTAAGCATCAAGAACAAAATATCTACCTGACTTTGGTGTAGACGAGCGTGTTCCGCTGACAATGCATACAACATTCACTATATTTATTAAAAGTGTGCAAATATTAAATGAATTCCCATTAGTGCCAACACTAAATCTTGAAGCATTGTTGCAAGTGCATATAAGTGATGACAAATGGGAACAGTGTGAGAATAAAAACAGAAAACTATCGACTAAATATTTTCTGTAGTATATAGTACACGAAAGACAATTACACATGGAGTGACTGTGATGCTGTCACCTGAGTGATACGTGGATACAAGGTGGATTAGGGGACGAAAGGGGAAACGTGGTGGAGCCAGCATTTAAGAACGATGAAAGGAGAATGTATACGCTATGTTGCTTCCTTGGCAGGATGAAAGATCAGTTGCAGAAAATGGTCAGTGAGACGGTGATCAGATTAACAAAGTGCAACCTAAAATTCAGTAAGTCGTAAACCAAGTGGTAGTAGCTCCAATAATCTTCTGTAACACTTAGACAGAATTTTCCTATTTTGGAAATGTGATAACAGCTGCGGGGCAGAAGTAAAACGCAAATTGGTAGTATAATACACTAGGGAAAAGTAACTTGCAGTAAGAAGGGAAGCTAGTTTGATCAAAACATTATTGAATTAAAGGACTAAGCTTGTCAGTACATTTGTACAACGCTCAATGCCGTATAAAAACAAAACATGAACAATAGGTGCAGTAATATTGAAAGTACTTAGGGGGACAGGATTCCAACTGAAGGAGTATTTGCGTCATTTGGGTGAAACCATATCTATGAGATATTTTAGCTATAAATAAAATTCACGAATTTGACATATTGTAAGATATGAAGAACTCCTAGTTTCTAAAAAAGGCAAAAGTAAGAGGAGGAAGATTATTTATTAACGTCCCGTGTATCATTAGGGACAGTACAGAAGCTGGTACTGGGGAAGGAATAGGGACATGGCCTTTTGTAAGGCACTTTCCCATTATTTGCCTTTGGTAGTTTATGGAAAGAAGGGAAAACCAAAATCAGGATGTCCTGCCGGGTCTAGAACCGTCGTTCTCCCGAATGCGAGTCCAGTGTGTTGCTTGAAACACGCAGTGGAAGGAAAGAATACCAGTCGAAAACGTATGCTAAAGAATGGCGGCATGCTTAGAAGCAATGCCTCCGAATTTCTTATGTGAAAAGATTTACGTTTCTGTAAATGAAACAAATATTCTACGTCTTTATTCTTCATGTCTACGAATCTGCAACGCTCTGCAGCTATACCCGACTTGTACCCCTGTACTCTTTGACGTCGGTGCCAACGTCTGGCTGCAGCAATAGCCTCCCCATCATCCACGTTCCACAGAGTGTATACTTCACTGAGCCAAACACTTGAAAGTCGGAAGGTACGAGATTCGGGCTGTAGCACCTCTCGCGTGCGCAGACTCCTGTGAGAACGCGGATTTCAACTTTTTTATTCGGAGAACAGGTGATGTGGCCCCAGTTCATGGACTGCCTTTTGGTTTCCGGTTGGAAAGATTGTCACGGTTAGCCTCCTAAGCCGCAAGAAATTCTACACAGACGGTCTTTCGTTGCTCTTTATGGTCTTCTGTTAGGCGGCGGGGAACTCGGCGAGCACACATCCATAAATACATCAACTGGTGAATGTGTGTGTCAGCAGTAGCAACAAAGACATCCAGCTGAGCAGCGAGGTGACAGATTGTGAACCGTCAGTGACGTCGACTAGGAGTGTCGGCACGTTCCAACACTGCTGAAGTCACAGCTGTGTGCGACAGGATATCGGAGGGGTTTGCTTTGCGCGACCTTGTTGCTTTAAAGACAGACGCCTCGCCAATGACTCGTCGAGCTTTTGGTCATTGCCGGATCGTCGTAGACAGTCTGCAAGCACCTTTGGATTCCTGCAACGCAATTGTTTTCCGCTCCCCCCCCCCCCCCCCCCCCCACCTCCACTAACAAAAACAAACAAACACGCAGTGACAGCTGTCTGCTTGAAACGAAACTCCGTTACAGAAACCAATTCGAAGGCTACTTATAGCGCCGGCCGGAGTGGCCGTGCGGTTCTGGGCGCTACCGTCTGGAACCGAGCGACCGCTACGGTCGCAGGTTCGAATCCTGCCTCGGGCATAGCTGTGCGTGATGTCCTTACGTTAGTTAGGTTTAATTAGTTCTAAGTTATAGGGGACTGATGACCTTAGAAGTTAAGTCGCATATAGCTCAGAGCCAGCTACTTATAGCCTATCGGTAGTTCATGAAGCTATAGGGACTGAAACTGAAATATCCAAAAGAGTCTCACAAAAAATTCTGCAATTTTTTGACGCGGAATTGGCTAAGAATAAATTTGTTGCATTACTTATTGAACTCTCCTCCTATGTTAACAGCTACAGCGTACTTGACAAAGACGATATTATTCGTCGGTAGCAGTAGTAAAAGTAATATGTAGTTGGATCCGAAAATTAAACTTTAATGCGCTCTTTCTTATCCGTCTAATGTTCTTCTCAGGATAGAACAAGGGGAAAATATATCACTTGCAATATGACAGTTCCTAGAAACGAATGTAGTGCTTAATCCAATTTAGGGTTGAGGACTATTTTAAGTCTACCACGTTTCACATATGATATGCACTGAAGAGCCAAAGAAACTGGTTTGCCTGCCTACTGTCGCGTACCCCTCCCCCTCCCCCCTCCCCCCGAGCACGCAGAAGTGGCGCAACACGACGTGGCATGGACTCGTCTAATGCCTGAAGTATTGCTGGAGGGAACTAACACCATGAATACCGCAGGGCTGTCCATCAATCAGTAAGAATAAGAAGAGTTGAAGATTTCTTCTGAACAGCACGTTGCAAGGCCACCCAGATATGCTCAACTATGATATAACTGCGTAGGCTTCCGTGGCCAGAGTCAGTCGACATAAAAGTTCTCTGGGTATAGTACCACGTCATAATGTAAAAACTACTGCTGCTGGAGAAAAACCAACGTTTCGGCCACGATTGCAGCGGCCTTCTTCTGGGCCTAATGGTGCGTTCTAGCTATGCAGTGTCCTTTATATATATACAGCAGCAAACTTCTCATTCGACGGTGACCACCAATCATGGTACATAACACAAGAGCCAATAGACAACAGAGGTCACATTCTCCCTCCACCGGAATAACCTATCAAAATAAAGTTCCCTCTCCTTCTTCCTTAAGTGACCAATGAAATTAACTACCTTTTAAAATTATGACGTAACACTAACAACAATATATAAAGGACGCTGCATAGCTAGAACGTACCGTTAGACCCAGAAGAAGGCCGCTGCAATCGTGGCCGAAACGTTTGTTTTTCACCAGCAGCAGCAGTTTTTACATTATGACGCGGTACTATACCCAGAAAACTTTTATGTCGACATGTTCAATAGTGTTCACGTATGTGGAGACTGGTGGCCAACGGAAGTATTTAAACTCAGAAAAGTGTTTCTGGGGCCACTCTGTAGCAATTCAGGACTTGTGGGGTGGTCGCATTGTCCTGCTGGAATTGTCAATGTCGCTCGGAATGCAAAATGGATAGGAAAGGACGCAGACGATCTCACAGGATGCTTAAGTAAGTCTCACCTATTAGAGTCATATATAGACGTATCAGGGGTCCCACATCACTCCAATTGCACAACGTCCGACACCGTTATAGAGCCTCCACCAGCTTGAACAGTCTCCTGTTGACATGCAGGGTCCATGGATTTATGAGGTTTTCTCTGTACCCTCACTTGTCCATCCACTCGATACAATTTGAAACGAACCGAGTGAGGTGGCGCAGTGGTTAGCACACTGGACTTGCATTCTGGAGAACGACGTTTCAATCTCGTCTCCGGCCATCCTGATTTAGGTTTTCCGTGATTTCCCTAAATCGGTTCAGGCAAATGCCGGGATGGTTCCTTTGAAAGGGCACAGCCGATTTCCTTCCCCATCCTTCCCTCACCCGAGCTTGCGCACCGTCTCTAATGACCTCGTTGTCGACGGCACGTTAAACACTAATCTCCTCCTCCTCCTCCACAATTTGAAACGAGACTTTTCCGACAAGTCAACATGTTTCCAGTTGGTATTGACGGGCCCAGGCGAGGCATAAGGTTCCGTGTCGTGCAGTCATCAAAGGTACACGAATGGGCCTTCGGCTCCGAAAGTGCACATCGATGATGTCTCGTTGAATGATTCGCGCGCTGACACTTGTTGATAGCGCAGTATTAAAATATGTAAGAATCTGAGGAAGGATAGAACCTCTGTCACGCTGAAAAATTCTCGTCACTCATCATTGGTCCCGTTCTTGTAGGATCATTTTTCAGCTGCAGCGCTGTCGGGGATTTGATGTTTTACGGGTCATATTGGAGGATCCCCTCTTCATCGCTAATTCGGATATGCTGTGTCCCATCGATCGTGCGCCGACTATAGCACCACGTTCAGGCTCTCTTAAATCTCCATAACCAGCCACTGTAGCAGCAGTAACCGATCTAACAACTGCGCCAGACACTTGTCTTACATAGGCATTCCTGTCCGCAGCGCCGTATTCTGCCTGTTTACATATCTCTGCATTTGAATAAGCTTGTCTATAGCAGTTTTTGTAGCGGTTCAGTGTGTATTCGCATTTTGTGTCAGTACGTGGTTCTGTCAGTACGTGGCGAGTGCTTTTCAGTAGACCGACAGATAAATTATTCGCGACCAGAATCCACCTCAAAACGCAAGCGCATTCCGCATGAATTGTGGTGGTCTGTGCCTTTCACGGCTGCTCGACCGGAATGGCGATAACCGCAACCGGATTATCGCTGTGGCGAAGCGTCGCCCTCTCTAAATGCCAACTATTGTGCGTATTATAATTTCCATAAACATTATTCCCGGCGTCCGGAACTGCACCTCGGTTGCTGGCAAATAGTGGTGTTATTAACTGTTAGCTGCAACATTATACGCGGTGTTAAAAAATATTCTATATTTTGCGAAGTGGTAATACGAACCAAAACAAGAAAAAAATCCTGTAAACATTATCTATAAAATTCATAAGAGCTATAAGCACTTGTTCATCTTTGCTACTGTGAAACACCTCTCCTATTGCATGCTCTTTGTTATTACGAATGAGCTACAGTATGCATTAAACAAATGATAACACATTAGTCAGTTACAGGGAGACAATAGAGCTTTTAATGTAATCTTCTTGCTATTACTGTATATATGACATGGACTTAGAAGCCATCGCTAAAGAGATGTCGACGTAGCGTCGATTCATAGTGAGGCAGACTTCTGTCTGGTATCTGAGGGACTCTTGCACTCTCTGTAAAACTCCGTGTTAGTCACGGATGCGTTGGCAGCCTTTGATGAGGCATTCCTATACTGTTTATAGATCAATAAAAGGGCTTGCATACAACAAAAAATTCTACATTCCCAAAGCCATCGCACGGTGCGTGGCGGAGGGTACCCTATATCACTGCTAGTCATATCCTTTCCTGTTCCACTCGCAAACACAGCGAGGGAAAAATGACCGTCTTTATGCCCCTGTATGAGCCGCAATTTGTCGTATCTTATCTTCGTGGTTCTTCCACGTAATGTTTGTTGGCGGCAATAGAATCTTTCGGCAGCCATCTTGAAATGCTGGTTCTCTAAATTATTCCAATAGTGCTCGTCGAAGAGAACGTCGCCTTTCCGCTAGGAATTCCTATCTCAGTTTCCGAACTGTCTCCAGAACACTTGTCTGTTGTCCGAACTTACCGGTAGCAAATCTAGCAGCCCACTTCTGAACTGCTTCGATGTCTTCCATCAGTCGGACCTGATACGGATCCCAAACACTCGAGCAGTACTCGAGAATAGGTCGCACCAGCGTCCTTTGTGTCGACTCCTTCACAGATGAACCAAACTTCCCTAAAATTTCCCAAATAAAACAAGGTCTACCATGCATCTTTACTACCACAGTCCTTACAAGAGAGTTCCGCTTCCTATCGCTTTGACATGTTACGCTCAGATATTTAAACTATGTGACTGTCAAGCAGGACACTGCTATTGTTGTAGCCGAAGCGTTATGGTACTGTTTTTACTAATCATCTTCATTAACTTACATTTTTGTACAGTTAGAGCGACCTGCTATTCACCATGAAAACTAGAATTCTGAGCTAAGTCATCTTGTATCCTCTTACTGTCGCTCAACTTCAACGCCCTCGAGTACACTACATAAACATTAGCAAACAACGGCAGATTACTGCCCACCTTGTCGGCCAGATCATTTATGTACACATAAAATAATGGCGGTCCTATCACACATCCCTGGGGCACTAATGACGACACACGTGTCTCTGACGAACACTCGCCGTGAAGGACAACATGCTAGCTTCTGTTACTTTAGGAGTCTTCTGGCCACTCACATACCTAGGAAACTTTTCTGTATGCTTCTACTGTTGTTAACAGACAGCACTGTGGCACAGCGTCGAATTCTTAGCGGAAATCTAGGAATATGGAATCTGTGTGTTGCTCTTCATACATATTCGCAGTAAACCGTGCTCATTTGTGGAGCTTAGCTTTCCAGTCCCTAACCCAAAATATCTTCAAAAACTATGCAACAAACCTATGTTAAGGATACTGGTATACAATTCTGCAGGACCGTTCTTTTACCCTTCTCATGTACAAGAGTCACCTACGGTTTTTTATCAGCTGCTTGGGAATTTGCGTTGGGCGAGAGATTCGCGATAAATGCAATCTCAGTGACGGATCAGTGCCGTAGAGTACTCTTTGTAAAACAGAATTGGTGTTCTATCCAGACCTGGCGGCTTATTGGCTTTTCAGCTCTTCCAATTGTCTCCCTACGTATGTCTTCCATAGATGTTAGACAACGGTATATTTCAAGCGTCCCCACAACCATAATTTCAAGAGATTATGATCGGGGGAATGAGGTGGTCAGCGTAGTGGATGTCCGTGATCCATCCATCGCCTATTAAATGTATGTGTGACGTGTTATCGGATATTTTTCGAAAATGGGCTGCTGCTCCATCACGCAGGAACCGCATATCAAGCCTTGTTGTAATCTCCTTTAGCGGGAGGGGCAAGTGGTTTAGTTTGACAGGAACTGTCGATTACTTGTACAAGTCAACCTCTTGGTAGTATTGTATATAACGCCCCATTATTCTGTCGGCAATAGTTCCTGGTCATACATCAGCTGAAAAATTATAAAAAAATTCTTCTTGAAGTGCGTGTTGATTAGCCCACGCAGTTTGATTATAAAAATTGTCAATCCCGCGTCGCGTGTGTCCAGCCTTCTCTGTGAACAGTATCTTTGTTGAGAAAAGTGGATCTTCACCTCATTTTTGCGGCGGTCATGGGGAAAACCGCATTCTGGCAAACAAATCTTGTGGCGTAAGGGCTTGAATACACTGTGCACGGTATACGTATACCAACTGTTCATGCAGGATGGCCCAGATTAGAGGATGGCTAATCTCGATAGATGCAGACACCCTTAGTAGACTACTTCCAGAATCCTCTTCCACTTGTTACAGTACTTGCACCACCACAATAGTTGTTCAAATGGTGCGGAGTATGTCATGATTCACCGCTGTTGCAGCTACGGAGGTAGAGTCTGATTGTTGCTGGAAAATACAGCTGAACAATTGTACAGATGGTATCCTCTGTTCCGCATACTGCAGTTTTCAGCGTACGGGACATAAATTGCTTGCATCTGTTAGACTATAACAGAAGATTATTTCTGTCTTTTCCCGTGGAGAATAATAGGCTTCTCATATGACAGTAAGTGCAAAGATAAAATTAAAATGTGAAAGCACTTCACAGATTTATCAAAACGGAGATTGGTTCCATTAGGAGTAATGTATGCACTGCACATTCACAGGACTATGAAAACGGTTTACAGTAACAGCACTAACAAAAGTTTACTGCACGCTGTATCCATGGACAATAACAGCGGAATATGTCGTCATATCTTTTCTGGAGTCTGTAAGTAACAGCAAAGAGCTTGCATTAGAAGAGATGTGTTTCGCATTAACAAAGACGAACAGGTGCTATTAGCTATGCATTTTAGAGTCCTTGTTTACTAGTTATGTTGATATTTTTTGGTTCCACACTGCCATCCATCAAAATACGAAATGCTTTAATACCAAGTATCGGATCAATCATCCAAAACTTGAATCCCTTTTCTTTCATGAACGGCTAAGTATATCGAAGACTAAAGACATCCAAACGAAGTTTCCCGCAAATAATAGTAGTTGGAGGGATACGTTGTTGCAACAGCCATTGTTATACCAAACGAGATACCGAAGCAAGTATATTTCAAAATAAAATGATGCAAATTTTTACGGCATTCCAAAACCAATCAAATAAAAAATTATAAAAATTTTAAAAACTTTCTAGAAAATGTTTTAAAATTTCAGAACTGTTTTGTATATTGTCTCAATCGTAATTTTTTACAAGTGCTGACCAGTTTCTGTGTCTTAACTACCATCTTCAGATCACATGTGGTATTACAAATGCCACTAGCAGTGTAAAACACCTTTCCATCTCCCATAAACGTTTTTTAAATATTAGGGTAAAATCTGTTACATTCATCCACGCTATCAGCGACAGCAATTGAAACCTAAAGCCAGTACACCATTGTAAATTTGTTTTTAGACCATGAAACATGTTTGTAATTATGTTCGTTACAATCGGTAATTGAAACCAGACATTTGCTACGTTTACCAAGGAAGTGTAACTTACAGCGTACAACCCCGTTGCATCGCACTCACAATACTCTATGTGGCAAATCTCTGTTTGGAATTACTGTCTCTAACGAAAATAATTACACAGACGTTTAACTGAATAAAAAAATTTACACCGCTGTACAGGCCCAGTGTTCCTATAACTCACACAGATAGCGTTTCTGAACGGAACAGGGTTCACCTGAAGACATAAAATAAGAACATTATGACGATGCAATGGGGCTGTACACCGGTAGTTGCGTTTACACTGATCAGTTAGAGCATAATGACCACCTACGTAATAGCCGGTGTGTCCCCCTTTCACATTGATATCAGCGACGACGAGTCGTTGCATGGAAGTAATGAAGCCTCGGTAGGTCGCTGGAGGGCTGGAGGAAGTTGACGCCACATTTGCACATACAAGTCACCTACGTAATTCCCGTAAATTCTGTTGACGGGGCGAAGGGGGGAGCGAAGAGCCCTGGCGCCACGTTCAGTCATATCCCATATGTATTCTACCGGGTTCAGATGTGGCGAATTGTGGAGCGGGGACAGCACCTCAATTGGAATTCGCCACTGTGCTCTTTGAACCATACCATTGCGCTCCTGGCCTTGTCACGTGGCGTATTATCTTGTTGAAAAGTGCATCGTCATGAAGGGGTGTACGTGTCCTGCAACCAGTGTACGATACTCCTTGGCCGTGATGATCCACTGGACTCACTAATGCCGAAGTGAATCTTTTCCAGAGCATAGGGTAGCCGCCGCCAGCTTGTCTCCGTTCTGCGGTACAGGTGTCAAGGAACAATTCCCCTGGAAGACAACGTATACGCACCGTCACACTGGCATGATAAAGAGGGTATTGGGATCCATCAGACCATGTAACGTTCTGCCAC
The DNA here is from genome assembly GCF_023897955.1 of Schistocerca gregaria. NCBI lineage: Eukaryota > Metazoa > Arthropoda > Insecta > Orthoptera > Acrididae > Schistocerca > Schistocerca gregaria. Next base: position 827,238,619 of record NC_064922.1, read on the forward strand.
TGCTCCAGCATACAGTACCGATCGTCATGAGCCCATTTCAGTGGTAGTTGCCAATGTCGTGGTGGTAACATTGATACATGCATGTGTCGTCGTCTGCGGATCGCCATCATTAGAAGTGTTGATTGGACAGTTTGTTCAGACACGCTTGTACTACGTCTGATGTTAGGCCACCGCTTGCCCTGCTTTACCAGTCTGCCTAATCTACGACGTCCGACATCTGTAATGAGTCGTGGTCGCTCAATTGCACGACGTCTGGACGTGGTTTTACCTTGGTTTCGCCATGTGTTGAAGACACTCACCACAGTACCCCTCGAACACCCGGCAAGTGGTGGACTTTCCGAAAGACTCGTGCCGAGCCTCTGGGCCATAACAGTTTGCCCACGATCAAAACCAGATAGACAGCGCGCCTTCGCCCATGAACAGCCCACTCATTGATACCACATGCACAGAGCGTGTGCCTGACCACCATTCAGTCCTCGCCAGGTGGCGCTGCTGTCACCTGGACGGGCTTATATCGACAGCAGGTCGGTCTCATAATGTTCTGGTTGATCAGTGTATAATACTACATGCGATGTGAAGATGGTAGTTAAGCCATCGCACCTGGTCATCACTTTGTAAATAATTTTAAATGTTCAATGTGTTTCAGACAGTCTATAAAAAGCTTCTGAAAATTTCTAGACGTTTTACAGAAGGTATTTGATTATCTACTGGCGATCGCTTTCTCTTGTTGTGAGAATGTAAGCAACATTCAGAATTCGAAAGCTCATGAAAACATAGGTACAATACTATAACGCTTTCTGATTTTCGCAATGGCACATTTCTCTAAAATGTTTGTGAAATGTGCTACAACTGAAAGACAAGACTACAGGGATCGTCCCATGGCAAAATGGGGATAGCACACAGCAATTACTTTTGGAGTAACTGATTTCCTGTTATATTTTGAGTGTAAAGCATTATTATTATAATTTATTATTAATAATGTATTTCTAAGAGCTGCTTCTGTTTCAGTAATATAGGCTTTGATTCGTCTGATGCGTGTGGTGATTTTTCTTCTTGTCAGGACAGACAAAAGGAGATGAAGGAATTACTGGAGCGTTGACGGAGAGGCTTGGAAATTTGATGCTAGTGTACTGAACAGATGATATGAGCAGAAAGTGTGTTTAGAAGTGATTACAGAATCTTAAAGACTACTGGGATCGTGCATTACGGCTGAATTTATAATCTACAGCCTTTACTACAAAGGACATACAGGAATGCGACACCTTCTAGCAAAAAACCTAAGACTAACACCGACGCTGAAATTGCAGTAATTAAAAATTATCCAAGAAGGCACTATTGCTACATTTTGCAGGAATGTAGATAAGTGGATCTTAAGTTCCTAGTTTCTATCTCTTACAGACGGAGCTGTGAGTACTATGTCATATTCATGGGAATTACTAGTGATTTAGCTAGTATGAGTAATCGAAGCCCATCTGTATTGAAAATCATACTTGATGTTACATACTGGAACTGCAGAAAGGTAGGTAATGATCGACTTCGCAGTATACAGCTGTCTATGTGTCATTTCAACGTACGTGTTAAGGCTTATGACGCAATATCTTGGCACGTTATCCAGAGTAAAAATAATGACGCGTTTTATAATTTTTTTGAATACTTAGAATTTTTTCTGTTCTCGTATCAAACTTACAAAGCTTCTCCACAACATCATCGAACAGAATAACTCTCACCCTCGGGTGTCGCGCGGGGTACCCGCGTGGTCTAGGGGACCATGCCACGGTTTGGGTGGCTCCCCCCATCGGAGGTTGGAGTCCTTCCTGGGGCATGGGGGGGGGGGGGGGTGTTGTCCGTAGCGTAAGTTCGTTTAAGTTAGAGTAAGTACTGCGTTAGTCTAGGGACCAATGACCTCAGCAGTTTTGTCCCATAGGAACTTACCACAATTTTCCAAATTCCTTCGGGCAGAAATAAATCATGTTTACGACGTATGTTCCACAGTGAAAGTAATTTTTACCGATTTTTGGATCTATTGCTTTTATTACTTAAGACAGTAACGATATTAGCATTACAGATACAGTGTAGGTTATGTTTTCAAGATCTGGGATCGAAAACGAACACATATCCATCCCCCAGCTGGAAAACTTTCCATAATCCTGTATATGTTTAGAAATACGTATTCATATTAATGGCTACCATATAGATGCTCTCACTTAGGTATTCAGGGTTGACGGTGTCAGTTTTCGTCATCATACCCTGGATAAGATGATTTATTTGGTTAGTGCATAAGTTCTTAGCGTTTTGTTTTGCATGTTGAAATTCCGGTTGCTTTGGACTTATGCATCGATTTTCGCTTTTTAATTGTAGTTCACAATTCCTGTTTGGGGCTACTTATTTGGCATTTGGAGACAGTGAGTGGAGCTGTGAACGCTAGAAAGTATAGTGGCAAGTGAAGATTTCAAAACATTTCCGGAATACTCTTCTGTTGGTGTTCAGTAGAGGGGTGACTGCAGCGGAGGCAGCCAGAAACAATGGAACCGTGTATGGCCATAACGCTATAGGACAGAGCGCGGCAAGAAAATTGTTTTGTCCTTTTATGAAAGACCATTTCTCCGTTAGCGTCTTTCCACGTTCAGGAAGACCTTCGGGTTCGATGACGATCATTTAAAAGCGTTAATCCACGATTGTCTACGTCACTGTACTCGAGAATTGTGATAATTCCACCAGCTTGCGACATTTGCAGGCAATGGGGAAGGTTCAAGAATCGGGCTGCATGCTCTAAGCCAAAATCGCAGAAAACAGCGGGTGGCCACGTACGCATGTCTGCTTACTCATCATCAATTGGGTCATGATCAACACCGACCATTGCTATCCTGCACATTTACTAGTGACGTAAAATGGTGTCTCTATGATAACATAAGCAAAATAAAGGAATGGTTGAGCCCAAACAAATTTGCAGCTCCATTCTGCTAAACTGACAAAATACACTATCCAGGAGTTGGGTTGGGAAGTTTTTCAGCACCAACCTTATTCACCTAATCACGCGACCTCAGGTTTTCACCTTTTCCTCTCTCTAACTAACAACCTTCAAGGAACGTCGTTTCCACATGAAACTGAGCTCCGAACATGGCTCGACGAGTTTTTTTGCCTCTAAACCAAATGATTTCTACAGTTGCGTATTTGCTCAACAGACAACAATAACTAACACGGAAATCGGCACTAAACAGGGAAATATGCAAAAAAAAAAAAATGGTTCAAATGCCTCTGAGCACTATGGGACTTAACATGTGAGGTCATCAGTCCCCTAGAATTTAGAACTACTTAAACCTAACTAAGCTAAGGACATCAGACACATACATGCCCGAGGCAGGAGTCGAACCTGGGACAGTAGCGGTCGCGTGGTTCCGGTCTGAAGCGCCTAGAACCGCTCGGCTAGACAGGTCTGCAGGAAACATGCAAATTCAGAAAATAACACTCACAAACAAACTAAATATGTAAATATATGTATTAAAAAAGACGAGGAATAGACACTAAGGAAGCTGCTAATACATTCAACAATGATATTACTATAGGAAAACACCGCGCTTGCAAGGAAATCACATCTCCCAAAGCACTTTATTTCAAGAACGAAATTGATTTTAACCTTTATTTCTGAAAGTCACTAGAAAATTCTGTTCAATGTGGAACTTCAGATACATTGCAGACAGTGATAGTGAAGAATTAACGTAACTATAACAAAACCTTGAATGCAAAGCTGTTTCCAGTAACAGTTCGCGTGGATTGAGCTTTTCTCGCATAATGTTCAGTTATTTGCATTAAGTTAATCTTTGCTAACGTTCTCGTCGATGATCCATAATTCCAGAGCGTGCAGTCCAGTAATTATCGTCGTCTTGCTGATCTTGTTACTTGTAGTCGCCGAGTGTGGATGCAAAAAGAGCGCGCGACGTTTGTAGAATTTTCACAATTAGCGTATCTACATGCAGCGATGAGGGTAAAGGACGCATTAATCAGTTTACATATGACGCATCCCGACGTCATATCGTTTGTTAGCCGTTTAAAGTCAAAGTTTGAAATTTATTATTTTACCCACTTTGATTTGAGTTTTCGTTACTTACACTGTAGGAAATACTGCAACCAGCGACAAGATTTTTTGAAATGATTTTATTGTAACGTTACTAGTTTCGGGCCTGAGACCATTGACACATGGCGACGTCGTCTTCTTTGCAAGTTTTGCATTTATGTTGTCGCTGAAAGCAAAGACAGGGGTTTGACATTCTTCTACAGTCAATACCGATGAATGAACTGAACTAAAATCAAGCTTCATATTTACTTCAGTTCAGAAAAACTCATCATAAATTAAATCTTCTAGTGCACTAAAGAAAAGCATAAAACATGTGAACAGAAAGCACAGGAAAAAAGTGAAAAATCTGCATACTTCCGTGCTTTTAATCTCACAATTTCTAAAACAAAAATCTAGAAGTATTTGTTGTGTGGTGAAGTTCATCTCACTAAGCATCCAGTAGCGTCACATCCATTTTCTTGGTTTTCATTCTTCTACAAGGATTCCGCTACACAGCTTTCCTAAAAAAATTATGCAAACAATCCAACAAAAACAAAAGAAGACGATAATAGTTAACGGAATTAAACTTTTCCATTAGCCGAAGGCAATCCTCATCATAAATACACTCCTGGAAATTGAAATAAGAACACCGTGAATTCATTGTCCCAGGAAGGCGAAACTTTATTGACACATTTCTGGGGTCAGATACATCACATGATCACACTGACAGAACCACAGGCACATAGACACAGGCAACAGAGCATGCACAATGTCGGAACTAGTACAGTGTATATCCACCTTTCGCAGTAATGCAGGCTGCTATTCTCCCATGGAGACGATCGTAGAGATGCTGGATGTAGTCCTGTGGAACGGCTTGCCATGCCATTTCCACCTGGCGCCTCAGTTGGACCAGCGTTCGTGCTGGACATGCAGACCGCGTGAGACGACGCTTCATCCAGTCCCAAACATGCTCAATGGGGGACAGATCCGGAGATCTTGCTGGCCAGGGTAGTTGACTTACACCTTCTAGAGCACGTTGGGTGGCACGGGATACATGCGGACGTGCATTGTCCTGTTGGAACAGCAAGTTGCCTTGCCGGTCTAGGAATGGTAGAACGATGGGTTCGATGACGGTTTGGATGTACCGTGCACTATTTAGTGTCCCCTCGACAATCACAAGAGGTGTACGGCCAGTGTAGGAGATCGCTCCCCACACCATGATGCCTGGTGTTGGCCCTGTGTGCCTCGGTCGTATGCAGTCCTGATTGTGGCGCTCACCTGCACGGCGCCAAACGCGCATACGACCATCATTGGCACCAAGGCAGAAGCGACTCTCATCGCTGAAGACGACACGTCTCCATTCGTCCCTCCATTCACGCCTGTCGCGACACCACTGGAGGCGGGCTGCACGATGTTGGGGCGTGAGCGGAATACGGCCTAACGGTGTGCGGGACCGTAGCCCAGCTTCATGGAGACGGTTGCGAATGGTCCTCGCCGATACCCCAGGAGCAACAGTGTCCCTAATTTGCTGGGAAGTGGCGGTGCGGTCCCCTACGGCACTGCGTAGGATCCTATGGTCTTGGCGTGCATCCGTGTGTCGCTGCGGTCCGGTCCCAGGTCGACGGGCACGTGCACCTTCCGCCGACCACTGGCGACAACATCGATGTACTGTGGAGACCTCACGCCCCACGTGTTGAGCAATTCGGCGGTACGTCCACCCGGCCTCCCGTATGCCCACTATACGCCCTCGCTCAAAGTCCGTCAACTGCACATACGGTTCACGTCCACGCTGTCGCGGCATGCTACCAGTGTTAAAGACTGCGATAGAGCTCCGTATGCCACGGCAAACTGGCTGACACTGACGGCGGCGGTGCACAAATGCTGCGCAGCTAGCGCCATTCGACGGCCAACACCGCGGTTCCTGGTGTGTCCGCTGTGCCGTGCATGTGATCATTGCTTGTACAGCCCTCTCGCAGTGCCCGGAGCAACTATGGTGGGTCTGACACACCGGTTTCAGTGTGTTCTTTTTTCCATTTCTAGGAGTGTACATCGTCCTTATGCTCTATACACACGATTTGATGCAATTTGTCCACTTCCAAGTACAAACTAACGTATTACAGCATTGTTTAAATAAAGGAACGTCATGAACATTCGGTTACACTTAGATGTACCCTCATCGCTGCATATATATATATATATATATATATATATATATATATATATATATATATATATATATATATATATATATATATTGTAAATTATCTCAGTGTAACCGAATGTTTATGACGTTCCTTTATTTAAACAATGATGTAATACGTTAGTTTGTTCTTGGAAGTGGAGAAATTGCATCAAATCGTATGTATAGAGCATAAGGACGATGTATTTATGATGATATATATATATATATATATATATATATATATATATATATATTGTAAATTATCTGAGTGTAACCGAATTTTTATGACGTTCCTTTATAAATATATATATATATATATATATATATATATATATATATATATATGTATAAAGTAAAGTTTGTAAATAATTAAGCAAACCAGCATTCTTGCATAAGTGCGCAAACGTTAAATGACAAGGAACTGCAGTGAAATATTTCTCGAACAAGTATTTATGTTCCTTGACAGGAGCGTCTTTTAGTTCTCTCTTAAATTACTGTGTCCGCTAATACAAGCGATTAACCGCTTTTAAATTAGCACATTTTTTAATAGCACTTACAATCAACATTTAAATAAAGTTACTGCAAAATGGTAAACTGTTTACTGAATAATTGCCCAGGTATGCCAATATGAAGCATTGATGCTTTGTTCATTTACAGAGTAATTATGTCGGTTAGGATGCTGTGACAAACATTTTCGTAACGAAACGGATGTAAAAGAAGTCGAAAATCAATAAATAAAATACAGACATGCAGGTTTCAGGGATGATAGCTATAGTGCGATGCTTTCATCTGAGATATCGTTTGTTGAAATCAGATGAAGCGAATGTAAGTTGTTAACTCAGATGTTCATTGTGTAAATGCTCATTCACTGTGAATTACTACCTTCGTTGTTTTAAAGATACTGAAATTATGTTGTGTCACTGAGGGAGCCTCAGTTTTTTGGGATCGCTGTTGTACTCTTGTTTGCATTAACATTTGATTGTAAATTATTATATACTCTGAAACAGCTGTGAGAAGCCATCTTTCAGTTTGTCTCAAAGCTCGCCATTGCTGGGAGTATAGCCGCTCCTTGTAAGACATCAGTGCGCCATGCCAAGTGGATTATCCTCATTTCCGGCGTAGCTTTTGTGCTCATACCTGCCTCTGGACCGTCTGCGGAGCTTTGAAGACCCTGGGGCTGTCCAGTAATAGACGGCCGCACAAGCTAATTCACCTTTTACCAGTACTGTACGGATGATTAGCTCGCCTAAATACGCGCAACATTACACACATCAACTTAATGTGGTATATTAGCTCACTAATTGGCACATTAAGCCACACTAAATTTCACATGCTTAATTAAAACAATAATTTCACACATAAATAATACATAGAACACCTTACTTGCTTGTCAGTACAATAGTGTGGGTCTCTTTTTCGTGGTGTATGAAGCAGCATGTACTTGCTTCAATATGTCATTATTAGCTGAAATTGTCTAACTGTAACACAAATTATAAAAATGACGACATGTTACTTAAATTTCCAAATAAATACATAACTTTCATGTAATTTTTCGAGACATCTCGTTTTTTCAAATGTTTTCAGCCCTTTTGTGCTCGTCTGATAGCACCTCTCTGCTTTGTTCACATCGTACCACTTCACCGTCATCAGCACAACACACAATCGGTGTTCTGGTGTCGAAGTTTAGATGCTTCTCAGTCTAGCCACCTCTGCTAAAATTCGTGACGCCCTTGATCAGGTTCTGCACGGAAACATGCGTCAATCTGCATTCACAGCCGGTGTTGGAGGACGATAGCTGTCGAAATATGACTGTGGTGTGGTATAATAATGTAACCTCCCCAGTCCCCATATATCAGGCTCTAAACGTCCTCGCCTGTGGAATCGATACATTCACAAAGAAAAAAAAACCTGATTTGTTGCATATGCAATACACATCGGATTCAGCTCTACATATCAAATACTCAATTTTCCCTCTACAAAAAACGCCTTTCGTGCTACGAACTTTGTTCGAACTATAAATCAACTGATATTCTTCATAGCTCTACAATTTTACCGCGTCTAATCAGAAACCTTAAAACTAATATTACCCTGTTGAGAAATTCTTTAACTTTCACTTTTAACTCGGCGGGTAGCTGGATCCTAAAGTCAGCAAATGTTTACTCTTATTTGCACTAAATTACGTTTAACCCCCAGACCTTATCCTCATAAATATAAATTAAATTATCCCCATACTTTTACATACATAAGTATATTAAAAATCCTTCCAAAATAATATAAGCTATTTAATTAAACTGTGCAGTATACTCTCAAAAACTTTGCTTACACTCCCAAAAGCAATTAAAATTTTAGCGAGGTCTGATGACCTCCATGCACCAAATTTTGTGCGAACAGCAATTACAAAGAAACTACACATATTACACGAGAAACCAATACAAAATACTACAGGTAACAAATCAATAACCCAAGAATTTCCTTTCATATTTACGTAGACTACAATTCACATTCCTCTCTTATAGTCTGCCGACCTCCGCGCACCAAGAGTTGCTCAGCCATTATTTCCTCCCTTCTTACCGTAAATTCTGCATTCATAGTTTATTACAAACATCGCAAATTCAGAAAATTATGGCTTATACGAAACAAAAGTCGCTTCCAAAATTACAGTAAACTAAACGTAAAAATACCATTATTTACACACAGATATTTTACACCAAGTTCTTCATTCACAAGTTGTAAGTCTGCCATCGCTGCTACTTACATTTATCCCGCCAGTATGACTATGTTTTTAATCTAACTTTCTTCCGCTTTTTCACCTGCTGAAATTCGAGTCCTCTTTCCTCGTTAACCAATGGTTTCTTTCGCTTACAGACAAAATTTGTGGCTACTGCTGGAACACCACTTTTAGGATCTAGAAACGAACACTTTCTGTCTTCATCAACATCATTTACTTCACTTACAGGCTGAAAATGTTTAGTTTCACCCCTCTCTTAACATTGCGTCCTCAGATAGATGGTTTCAACGTACATTCCTTTTTCCTCCATATTTATGATACACATTATAATTTTACAAACAACCTTCAATCTCATCATTCAGTCACAGATTCTCGTGATCTATCTCCAGCTCAGCTGCAGGACTTAAATCACTCTGAAAACTCATCATCTTCATAAGCATCAGTTATTCTGTCGCTTCCAACGATTTAACGATATCAGCAGCTGCATCATTCTCAAAATTAATCGCATAACATAAAACTTCGTCTCTCTTAAAGAAATGCTCGCTTTTTTCGCCGATTCACTACAGACTTATCCAACTTACTCCATTAACCTCCGTTAATAACTCATAAGATTCATTACTTGAAAAAATTCTATTACACCCATTGATACGCTATACAATCACCGCCAATTACTCTGTCAATCTACGCCGACACACAATATAATATAGCGCTACCACATAGTTCCACATTAGAATTCGCAGTAGACATGAATTCCGCAAAACGCAGTTCTAGCCCTTTCTCCTTTACATTTTCTTCCCTATCAGATTCCTCCTACACTTCGGATTCTGACCTACCACCTAACACTTCCCTTTCACATTTATACTTCCACATCCACCAATAATTCATGCTTTCATCAAGAACCATTGGTTCATTCCCTTCAGTAGAAATAAATGTAAAAATTCCTTCCTCCGAGATATCTAAATCAGTGAATTTAACATTCGCAACGTCAGCACCTAAAACATCACCTCTATCTTGCTTCAACAATAAATCACCTACTTCCATCAACATATTATAAAATCCATCACAAGCTGCCGAGGCTATTACCACGCCGTCTTCGCAGATACCTTCAGATTCCACACCTTCACATCCCTTCACATTCACATCACAGAATTCATTTCCAACTCACAAGACTACAGCTTCATCGCAATAACAGATAGCTTTATCTACTTCCTCCGATACTAAATCATCTACTCTACTTTTCTATACCTGTTGGTGCTGACCAGTACTTAAATAGATCTCATCTCACATTCCACTTCCACCGAATTCACATCCACCTCAGCCTCTATTCTGATCTCATACTCTATCAACAAGCATTCTTTCATTCCATAATTCACTTCCCTTTCACAAAATAAATTTTTCGTCCTTAAATACTCATTAACAAATTTCTCTAGGCATTCTTCAACCTTTCTGGAGCTCTCTTTATGGTTGCTCGGCATAATATTATTATCCATTTTATTCTTACTTGTTATACTCCCAGTCGCCAATATTTGTGGCTTCTTTGCCGAATATAACATGTCCTTTTCAAGGTTAGTTTATTTCGCTATCTCTGGACCTTAGATATAGAGATCTCTGATTTCTGTAGCTCTTATAATGGGGTTGCATTTCATGAGGCTCCTACAACTCAAATCTTTTCCGATTTTCATTTTCGTTATGACATTTCCCGTTTCCATTTTCCCGGTGAAAATTGTTATTGCTGTGGTAAATATTTTGTGTTTATTATAATTCCTGTTCTGGTATGCATTTCTGTGCCTACTGTTCCAATCATGTGTCATGAATTTCAACGCCTGTTCAATAAAATTTAAAAACTCGTCAATGAAATTTGTCGAGTTGAGGGCAAAATCACATGGTAAAAATTTCGGTAGTCATCTCTCGAGCATCGTGAACTCCGTCAACACTCCCAGATGACGATTGATGTGCTTCAACTTAGCTAGTTCACGCACACAAAAATCCTGCATCGATCCATTTCCACGTTTGAAACTTGATCCGTTTAGGTACTTGTTCGGGAGTCGCGTTTGCTGCGCTTCACTCCAGAATTTGTTCAGGAAACAATTTCCAGACATATCAAAGGTAGTAAACGAACGACTCCTTAAATTTGTCCATGACTGCGGGTTGCCCTCAAGGTGTCTTTTCGCGATTATAATTTTTACCTCTTCCGACATTCCTCTCACAAAAACCAACTTTACATGTAGCAACAAAACCAATTGGATGGTGTTTTCCATTGTCAGAAAAACACTTTGTCTTTCTTTAATTACCTCATGGAACACGTAAGGTAGCAGTAACCTGATTCGTTGCTAAGGAATTTTATTCAGCCCTTATTTCTTTAAACAGCTGTTCATGTTGCCTAGCTTTTTTATTTAACCTTGATTCAAAATGTCAATTTTTTAAACACCTCCTTTTCACATTCTGCTTCTCCACGTAGCAAATTGTTAACAGACTTATTGACCACATCCTCAAGCGCATTTTGGCTCTGCACACAAAAATTCACCTCGCCGCCCAGCTCTAAACATTTCTTTTCCAACTTGTACCCAAAATATTTTTCTAGAGTACCGACTCTGACGTCAACTAGGCCAACCTCCTCAGAAACTTTGTCTACATCTGCCCTTATACCTTATAATTCTGAATCAGTCATTCCTTCTATATCAGATTTAATTTTCTTCACCTTACCTTTTACTGTTCCTCCTACACTTGTGTTTACTGAGCCTACTCTGTTTTTACTGAAGCTATCTCAGTACCCAATATCCTTATTTTATAGCTCGAATTTGTCAGAATTTCCTTTAACTACGCAACTGAATCATTCGCAAATACATATCCTTCCCTGATTTAGGACTTACTGCCCCCGTAATATTGTGAATGTCAGCACGACCACGTTCCTATTTAGGACTAACTGGCTCACTCACGTTTCCCAAACCACATGCACGGGGTGATTACTTCATCACTGGAAGCTCCACTATCGATGGTGACCCAGCGAGTTCACATATATTAAGGCTATAGGTGGCGGTAATTGTCCCATCGGTAATTCTGGCTGCTTCTGCTGTACTGCTGCTGCCCGAAGTGTCGGTGGTGAAAACTCGAAGTGGCCTCCGGTGGCCTACGTTGCCGTCGCCGCCACTGCCTCTATGACGTCATCCAGGTCTCAGCTGCTGATGGTCGCTGCAGACTCGAACTCAGTATGCTTTTGCCTAGCCCTCTTCTTCTTTCCTGAAGTTTCGCTGCGAGCTTCCCCTCACCTAGGTTTTGCTACCAATTCGTATACTTGGAGCCCCCACGAAAGTACCTATCATGCAATAGCTTTGGGACCTGAATCACAGAAACTGCAACTTGTTAGGATTACAATTGCAAACCTAAATGGGTTACCCTCATATCTTGGACGACAAAACCTCAATTCCCACATTACCTAAAGGTTACTGTATAGTGTAGTTGCTCTTCTAAACAGCATCCCCATACGCACAAAACAGTTATTTATTTACTTGTGGTTACTCGTACTTTAGGGCCTGAGGCTATGCACGGCGCCGTTTAAAAAGAATAACTCGATGTAGCCATAGGGTCGAGCCTGTAACGTCTGCTTCCATGCCCCACAGCTAATTGGCTGCAAATGATAACCTGTAACGGTATCCTGCTGTCGAATAGTCTATGCGCTGGCCAGAACTTCAAATTAATAATCTTCAATAGAAGATAAATGAGTCATTTGATGGTGAGGATTCTATTCTAATGTCTGTAACTGACGTATACGAGGCTATTACTGAATTATGTTCATTCTAGGACGGACATCGCAAGTAATTGTGAAGTTGTCCCACGATAATGTCAAAATACAGACAGAAAACACCCTTATTAAATACAGTAAAGTTACACTGAGAGCGTTATGAGAATGGTAGCAAAATCTCCACACTAAATAGTCATCAAAGATACGCGAAAACTAATTCGATTCCGTGATCACAATACACGAGAGATTCAACAGCTCAAAACAGTTCAGAGTTCAACGCGATGCTTCACAAATTAACACACATGACACAAAGAATAGTAAACTACACAAGGTTTATTCGCAGTTCCGTAAATCAAGCGGCAAATGTTAGAGTCCTATTCTGGAAGACATTCAGATCTCTCAAAATGTAAAGCCCCTTCAGCAACTATGGTACGGTAGCGACCGTTCACGACTCAGACTCAATCACCCATCACTAAATTAAACATGTTACCTCAGGCCGATCTCTCTTCTTCCAGAACTCGTATAAAAGTGTCATGAATCGCACCCTTGTGCTCTTCAGTAGTGAAGCTCCAGTCTCCACTTCACTCCTGTAGCTTTCCGCTACTATCTGCTTTTCCATTAGCTGAAGGCCATCCCCTACCAAAATACATCGTTCTTACGTGCTACAGACATGATGTGATTCAAGTTGACCATTTCATGGACTAAACTAATATATACTGCAACAATATTTAAATAGAGATATGTCAAACATTCAGTTACACTCACATGATTTACAATAAATATAAGTAATAATTAGTGCATAAATAAAGAAGACAGCATTCTTGGTCAAGTGCACACACTTTAAATGAGAAAGAATTGTAGTTAAATCTGTTTAAACAGTTATTTATGCCACTCCAGGAAAGTGTTTTTTGGTTCTCTTCTCAACTGTGCTGTCCGCTAACACTTACGATGGACGACTTTTAAATTGTCACAGTTATAACATTCAAATAAAGTTGCTGGCAAAATAGTGAATTGTTTATTGAACAACAAAGCTAGTAAGATAATAAGGGATATTGGTGCTACGCTCATCTACTGTGTAACTGTGGTCGACGCGATGTTCTGTCAAACATTTGCGTAATGAAACGGATATAAAAGACGTCATAAGTCAATAAATAAAATAGGTTCATATACGCAGCTTGCGGGGATGTTACAGTTAGCCTAACTGTTTTATCTAAGATATCGTTTGTCGAAATCACATGAAGCAATTACAATATGTTAAATCAGATGTTCCTGTCCAAGTGCTTATTCACTATGAATTACCAACTGTCTTGTTTTAAAGATACTGAAATTACTGTTGTGTCATAGGATATGCCTCAGTTTTCTGGGATCGCCGATGTACAATTATTTGCTTTAATACTTGATTGTAAATTATTATAGACTCTGAAACAGCTGTAAGAAGCCATCATTCAGTTTGTCTCAATGCTCTCCATTGCTGGGAATATAGCCGTTCCTCGTAAGCGATCAGTGCGTCATGCCAAGTGGATAATCCCCATTTCCGGCGAAGCCTTTGTACTCGCCCGTGCCTCTGGACCGGCTGTGGTGCTTTGACGGCTCTAGGGGCGTCAAATTGCGCTCAGTCGTACAAGGAAATTCACCTGTTACCAATACAGGGTGGCCGATTAACTAGCATAAATGCGCGTAACGGCACAAAAGGAGTAATAACACAGTAAACAACGTGTTCAGTTGATTAATGAGCAGTATTCCGATGCTGTTAGAGAGAGTAATTGCGCATTATTATGAGTTTAAGAGTAATACAGCAGTAATAATTAAAAGTTATGCAATGTTTATAAAAACATAGAAATACACTGCAGGAGAAGAAATGGAGCCTGCCGTTGTGGCCGAGTGGTTCTAGGCGCTTCAGTCCGGAACCGCGCTGCTACTACGGTCGTAGGTTCGAATCCTGCCTCGGACACCAATGTCTGTGATGTCCTTAGGTTAGTTAGGTTTAAGTAGTTCTGCCTAGAGGACCGATGACCTCAGGTTGTAATGGTATCTGAATTACGTAACCATTACGGCACCTCACCTCAACCTCTCGATACCAGCTATATTCTACTGTTTCTGTAAAGTAGTTAACATATTTCTGACACAATATTCAGATTTGATTTCATTAATGTAGAGGAACTTCGATACATCGACATGTTTATATTGCAATCATATTATTCGTATGTGTATTCTTTCTTTTGTTACTATGATCTTTGACGTACTTGCAACTCTGATTTTTGGGCGGGTAAGCGTTTATTAGGGAGTCAAGTCTTGGTCGTCATGTTGAAAAGAGGCAAATTGTAGTCAGTTTATAAAATGTGAACTTTAACACTGAGGAAGATATTTTCAAGTATGTTTTATATTGTGAAGTGATGTTTTGTGTGTTACGTGATATTGCAACAAAAGTAATAAAGAAGAAGTGTAACCTAAATTCGGAGTGCTGATTACTTTTTTTACATCACCATTGTGCTAACTTGCAAAAGTTTAATCTTCAAGAATGGTTTATGAAACACGTATATAAAACTTTTGAATACCGCAGAATAACACCTAGGCCTCTTTGCATCAGAGCTTGGAATCATCACCACCTACATTTTCGACGATTGAGTCACGTGTTCACAACGAAACCAGCGTGGGAAACACGAAAAGATGAGTGCTTAGGTTATCCATTATTTCATGAAATGACTTTATTAACAGTGCAATAATGACACCTTCCACATAGTATAACTTCGTTGTTGCCCGAAATTGCAATATTTAGCAGCGTGAGCAACACTACAAATCATAATAAATTTCTGACCTTTGTTGTGGTAGGGTTGTTTGAAGGTCTAAAATCCCATAGAGCCATTTGAACCATTTGAAAAATGGAAAACCTTGAAAGGTGAATTCGATTTCGATCCAATGACAGAATATGGCACTCGGAAATGGTAGATTATATAATGGTTTCTACGTCATCCGCAAGCACATGCCTTAGTGGCATACAAAAGTGGCATCTGTGTCTATCCTTACAAAGGAAATGCCCGTGGCTATAAGGCCCAGTGTGATGAAGACGTTTAGAGCAAACAGCCCCCATGCACATGTTCTTCTAACCGTCAGCATAACGAGTTTGGCTTTGCGTACTATGGGACCTAACATCTGTGGTCATCAGTCCCCTAGAGCTTAGAACAACTTACACCTGAATAACCTAAGGACATCACACACATCCATGCCCGAGGCAGGATTCAAACCTGTAGTGGTCGCGCGGTTCCAGACTGAAGCGCCTAAAACCGCTCGGCCACATCGGCCGGCCATAGCGAGTTCGACGGGGATCAAACCGTGGCCTTTCGAGTAATGGGATGCTTGTTGGTGGAGAATTGCCACACAAGTTGGACAGATGACGCCAGTTATGCAGAGACATTGGCATCAATGGGCACGTGGGTATTCTCACAGCCGTAGCCGAGGGTCTGGTCCTCGACGCAGCACAGACGACCGCCTTTGTACTGTAAGAACAGCAGTGGCAAATGTTACATATTGCACACCACAGATAAGAGTAAATGTGAACCCAAAAGTGCTAACTCTAACTCTTGCGAACTGGTTACTGGGAGTGATACTACGATCACGTACACCCCTCTAGTACGTCTTACACTCTCGTCACATCATCGACGTGCACAACACGTTTGGTACCGTGAGAGGGTCACTAGGAGGATGGAGTGGTGCTTTGTGGTCTTCACCGCTGCCTCGAACAGTGCATTCGCCCTGAGACACATTGGTCCCATCTCAGGCATTATGATCTAGGGTGCGGTAAGCCACAACCCTCGTTTACCTTTGGTGGTCGGGGAGGGGAACCTGGTCATGATCGATGGGTGCACCTGGTCATATTCGATAGGTGCACAGTGTTTTTCGGCCAGGATCATCCATGGTAAGGTCATAAAATTACTATCACTTATTGAGGCTATAAGGCCCAGATAGTTTTAGGAACACAAAGTCTGTTGAAACCGGAAGTGAATAACTAAATCCTAATATCAGATTGGAATATTTATCATAAGGATAGTTTAGTCGCCAGTCGCGGCGGCGTATTTATTCCAGTAAACAATTCCAAAACATCTAGCGAGTGTATACTCCGAATATGGATAACCTGTGTGAAGTTAAAGATCAAATGTGGTGAGAAATGCTAATCAGATGCTTTTATACACCACCTGCATCAGGAGCTGTAGATTTAGATTGCTTCAAAGAGATTTTTCTGAGCAAGTTTCTTAAACATGCAGTTGTAGCAGAAAGGGAGGGGGCAGGTGGGAGAGGGAGGGATCTGCACATAACTCTCGACCGTCATCCAGTCGGAACAGATGCCAGAGACAGGGATTAACGTTACATTATTCAGAATGGCTTGTCTGAAAATTACTTCGAGCAGATGGGTAGAGAACCAGCTCGTTAATGTAACGTCTAAGACCTCCTAGCAACAAGCAGACCTCAACTTAACGAATCCATTAACTTAGAGGAAGGTATCAGTGATCATAAAGCTGTGATAGTAACTGTGGCTATGGGTCTTACAAGGAATGTTAAGACATTTAGGAAGATATTTTTGCTTAGCAAGAGTAACCGGAAACGAACTTAAGAGTATCAGAGTAGGCAGCATCAAGTATTCAGTAATGAGGACGTAGATATGGAGTGCAAATGAAACAGCATAATTCAATATGCCTTAGGCAAGTATGTATGCAGCGAGCAAGGTCTTACGGGATTGGAAAGACTCTCAGTGCTTTAATATCCCTGTGAAAAAGTTGTTACGTAACTAAAGAGAACTTCATCACAGAGTCAAGGAAAGACAGGACCGATCTGACAAACAGAAGTTAAACGAAGGAAATATCATCCTAACTAGAGCAACGAGACAAGCCAGCAATGGCTTTGAAAGTAACATTTCGTCAACCGATCTGAGTAAACACTCTAAGAGGTTTTTGTCTTATGTAAAATCAGTAAGCAGGTTGAAATCATCTATTCTGTCGCTTAGTGACCATAACGGCACCAGATAATGACAAAAGGCAGAAATACTAAATTCCACCTTCGTAAATTGTTTCACCGCGGAAGAGCGTAATACGGTTCCTCATTTCAGTTAGCGTACAAGCTTCGAAATTGCAGACGCTGAAATAATTGATCGCTGAACAGGCAAACAACTACAATCATTTAGTAGTGGAAAGGCATCAGTATAAGATGAGACACCTATATGATTTCACACAGACGATGCGAGCGAGCTTGCCCCCCTTCTAGCTGCAGTTTATCGTAGATCGCTGGAGCGACTGGAAAAAAAAAAACGAAATTCATCTCCGTTTCCATGAAGAGTCTTAGGACACGGGCACATAATTATGGGCATATATCATTGGTGTCGGTCTGTTGTAGAATTATGGATCATGCTTTATGCTCATGTATTGTGACGCTTTTGTAGAAAGAAAATTTCCTTTAGAAAAATCAACATAGATTCCGCAAACACAGGTCTTGCGAAACTCAGCTCACTGTGTTCCTCCATGAGACCCATAGCGCGGCGCTCAAATTGATGCAGCCTTCCTTGACTTCAGGAGGGCGTTTGAAACCATCCCACACTGCCGTTTAATGAAAAAATACGAACTTACAAAGCATGAGACTAGATTTGCGACTGGATTCAAAACTTCCTTACAGACAGAACACAACACGTCGTTCTCAATGAAACAAAATCGATAGATGTAAAGATAATTTCGGGGATACCTCAAGGAAGAGTAAAAGGAACGTTACTGTGTACAATGAATATAAATGATCTAGTAGACTGCGTCGGAAACTGTTTAAGGCTGTTCGCAGATGATGCACTTGTCTATAAGAAGGTGGTAGCAGCAGAAGACAGTAACGACATGCAGGACCGAAAGAGCATTGATGAATGCTACAGGGACTGGCAGTTCATCCTGAATGTAAATAAGTGTAACATGCCGTACATGTATAGAGCAAGAAACACAGTTTTGTACAACTACCTTAGCTCACAGCTAGTGGTCACGTGGCTAGCATTGCAGCCTCTGAATCACGGGATCCCGGGTTCGATTCCCGGCTGGGTTGAGCGGGAGGTTGTGTTGTGATCATCATTTCATCATCATCATCATCATCATCATCCGTGACAGCGACTAGATTGGACTGTGTTTAAAAATTGGGCTATGTAAAAACTGGGACACGCGCTGATTACCGCGCAGTTGAGCGCCCCATAAACCAATCATCATCATCATCATCATCATGCAACTACATTATCGATGACAAATTGCTGCAGACAGTGTTGTTGTGGTCTTCAGTTCGAAGATTGGTTTGATGCAGCTCTCCATTCTTACACTGTACAGTGCAATCCAGCTTATCTCTGAATAATTACTGCAACCTACATCCTTCTTAATTCGCTTCCTGTATTCATCTTTTGGCTTCCCTCTACGATTTTTGCTGCCCGAGTTTCAGTCCATTACTAAATTGGTGATCCGTTGGTGGCTCAGAACGCATCTTACCAACCGATCCCTTCTTCTAGTCAAGCTGTCCCCGAAATTCCTCTTCTTCCCAATTCTACTCAGTGTCTCCTCATTAATTACGTGATCTGCCCATCTAATCTTCAGCATCGTTCAGTAGCGCCACATTTCAAATGCTTCATTCTCTTCTTGTTTAAATTGTTTATTGTCCATGTTTCACTTCCAGTCATGGCCACAACTCACACAAATACTTTCAGAAAAGAATTCCTGACACCTAATTCTATATTAGTTGTTAGTGAATTTCTCTTCTTCTGAAGCCCTTTTTTTGCTACTGCCAGTCTACATTTTTATGTATTCACTGCTTCAGTCATCATCAGTTATTTTACTGCTCTAATAACAAAACTCATCTTTTACACTATCCGCCGTAAAATATCTAGGAGTAACTGATCGGAGCGACATTAAGTGGAATGACCTTATAAAACAAAGGGTACGAAAAGGAAGATGCGAGACCGGGAGTCATAGGAAGGATCTGAAGGAAATGTAACTCATCCCCGAAGGAAGTCGCTTACATGGCGCTTATTCGAGCGACTACTAAATACTGCTCATCACTTGCCAAGTAGAACTGATGGAAGAGGTAAAAAATATTCAACGAAGAGCGGCGCGTTTCGTCACGGGATCGTTTAGTCGGTGTGAGTGCGATGGATAAGTGCTCAGCAAACTCCACTGCCAGACGCTATGAGAGGCGCGTTGTGAATCACTGGGATGTTTACAAACTTGGAGAGAGTACTTCCAGGAAAGGGTTAATAGCGTGTAAGTTCATGCCACATACGTCTCGTGAAATGACGTAAAAGAGAAAATTTGAGAAATTAGAGCTAATCATTCTTCCCGCGTGTTTTTCGCGAATTGAACAGGGAAGGAGTAATCAGTTAGTGATAGCAGAAGTGCCCTCCACCATACACCATCAGGTGGCTCACGGAATATTGGTGTACTTAAGACGAGTTCTTCTGCTGTTCTTGGAAAAGGAATATTGAAACGTCCCCTTAGAACAATTTATACGCGTCTGATCTATGTGAAACGTCCTCTTTGAACAATTATACACGAATGTGCTTAAACTGACACACAATATTTTTAGCGCAACGCAATCTGACTTCCAAAAATCCCTACGAAAGAATGGCCCTGACTAACATTAACCTATACGTTTCACAAATCACTTACCTCACAAAAATCTTCGTTACTCAAGCTACTGCAATACAGCGAGCGCCACTACTGCCAGCTAAATAAAAGATTCAAACTACCGAAGTCACTAACTACTGAGGCACAGTTAGCAAATGAAAGGTTTTAATAGAGAACAAACAATGTATTTACCTTAATAGTCATAATATATATATATCAGTTCATGACACCAATTCTTACAAATTTCAAAACTCCGCCATCTCTCTCCCCACGTCCACCACTGCTGGCGGCTCACCTCCAACTGCCCAACGCTACGCGCTGTTAGCATCCAGCTGCCGCAGCTCAACACTACAATGGCGAGTATTACAACAATGCAAACTAAACACAGACTGCGCACAGCACAGCCAGTGATTTTCATACAGAGCGCTACGTGACGGCGGCGTTACCAATAAAAAATCCTAAACAGCCTACTTACATAGCCCCCATGCTCCCCACAAAACAATTTACAAATTGTTTTGGGCAGTGGCCAATACAGATTTGAAAATTTTTTTCGTAATTACAATAACAAAGAAATGAAATGCACACACTTATCGATACAATGTTGGTCAAAAGCTAAAATTTTCTCACAGTCCATAAAGACAGTCCTGATCATTCATCAAAGTAAAATTGCAGTGTTTTTCTCAAAGTCTGAGTAGTAAAAGAAAATGCACATGGAAGTAGTGTATTTCCATGCAGTCTTGAAGAAGTAGTGTTGTCCTTCCAACGGAAAGACAGTACTGACTCTTGATATGCAGACAGGTAATGGGCCACAGCAGAGCAAACCCACAGCAGAGTCAGTCGAAGTTTTAAAGAATATTGGTAGGTAGGTCGTCACAGAGTAGACCCATTGTAGTCCTGGCAGAGATTACGGTATTGGTGGGCCACCAGAGGTGCAGACCCACTGCAGTCCTTGTAGAGATGGCTAGCAGCCATCTGTTGCGACTGTGCAGGTGCACAATCACCATCGAAGAGTCTTGCGGAGAATATAGCAAGTCCATAAACCACCACTTGTGCACTCACAAAAATTGTTTTTGAAATGTCCTTAGAACCAGCAATGCTGTTATCCACTCCCTTACTGAATTATTAACACACGTGCAAACACTATCAGTCCTTACTTCTCACATATTGTCCATATACTATGACCAACAGAAACGTGTGCAGTGAAATGTAATTTACAAGTTACTTAATTTGATGAACTGGTGTCAATTACAATTTTATAACATAAGAATACAATAACAAAGGTACAAAATATATCATTAAAGAACATAACAATACAGATAACATTTGTAGTAGTACAGGCTTTACAAAAGAATCGAAAAAGCAAATACATCACTGTTACAAAATTACGACATAAGTACATACATAAAAGATCAGAATAACTTTTGAAACATCAACTTCACACATGAGCAATAGAACAAAACAGAATAAATAATGTGTAAACATCTTTACAATATAAATAACATGTTATTAATTCAAATTATATTTGAGGATAACAGTATTCCTCATCATAGTGAATGTAGCTTAGTATTAGAAGAGAAAAAATTCTATGAACAGTACTCAGAGACAGGAAGAAAACAAATACACAAGGGTACACAAACACATAGTGGGATAACACAAAAGGAAAAGACAGGGTTTGTTTTACTGCAGTATTTTGCAAACAAAACTTTCTTTATTTCTCGGAGATCTCCCTTCGTTCTTCATTATTTCCAAAAAGTCCTATCTATACCTGAAATCTATACTTTTTTCGTATAACTTCTCAATGCATTTCTTCCAATATATCGCAAATCATTCTCTTATATAGGCTACCCCCTCTTAAGCTAACTTAAATCTACTGAGCTCAGATGCTTAACTAAGGGATGAGGCAATGCAGCAGCACAAAACAATTTACACAAACAGCAATGTTAAAAAATGGAAATTGGCAAAAAAAGGCAGCAATATTACAACTAATATAAGGCAATGCGCAGCAAACAAGAAAAATAAATCAGTAATAAAATTGGCTTAACCTAGAAGTACAAAGTGACATTCAGTAGCACTATGAATGGCAAACAGCCGCAGCAAATGCTATAACTTATACCTAAACATTACAAAGCTCAATCAGAAAAAATGTTACACTAAAGACAACAATGCAGATAAGGACAATGTCTATTCACATCTTAATGTCTATGCAATTAAAGTGGTGCACCACAAAAATTTATTGTAAAAAAATATTACCATGTACTTGAAAAGACAATTCTGTATGCAATTTCTGTGAGGGGAAATGTCTTTTTGTGCTACTTCGTTTTTTTTAAGTACATCATAAAGTTATTATTTACTGGATCTGTAGGCATAAAATATTTATATTAGTACATCCATAAAATTTATTGTAACCAATGCTTCAGTGCAGTTAGAAACTAGATATTAAACAAAATGAGTAAATAAATGCATAAAGCAAGCCACATGGCATTTCTCTCAACTAGCAGGACAATAGCCATGAAATGTTTCTTGTCGTTTCATTAGGCATTTTAGTAAATATCATAAATTAAGAGCTCCACAGTGTAATCATATGTTTTCAAGTTTGAGAGTGTCGTATTTGCGACGCTTTCTACAAAGAAATGTCAACAGCGAGGATAATGACACTTTTTTTTTTTTTTTTTTTTTTTTACCTGTGCCTCTGAAAGGCACACACTAATGGCTTGTTTCCTGGTGGCTGTCGCCCAGCTGGGCGCCCACGACGCGTTACGTCCAGGTGGTCACTTAACTTTCTTACCGAAATATTTACGACACCAGTTTCCGCTACAGTGGCTGTCTCATATAAAAAATTTCACAGGTCAAGCATTTGCGTTACAAATATGTAGAAACAAAATCCTGAAAATATAACAGTGTCCAAAAATTTTTGGCGGCCTTGTGATACATTCACGCGTATACACACATTTCATAACTCTTAAAGTACGATTCTTGGTTTTCAACATCCTTTTTCACAAACCAGAGTCCCTAACCACTACTCATTATTCCTTACCTTATTACGCATATGTATATTCGTCGACACTTCTTCAATATGTCATCATAACACATACGTAGCATAACCAAATAACTCATATAGCATCAGCTTAAGCATACTTCAGCAGCATAATTCACATCGTCGTCATAATAATAACATCATAACACCACAGTCAAATTCTCAAAATCTCTGTAGCTTCCTCCAATAATTTCAAAACCTAAAAAAAAATTCTCTGCTCATGTCAAAAGTGTCATCTGCCTCAAACGTACTTTAAAAATCGTGATCCCATACCAAATATGTTATTCAAAGCTCTCGTAGTATCACAATGTTTCCGAAAAAAATATGAACAGTTCACAAAATACAGCTTCGTAAGTGTGAAGTTATCCAATGGTGTAATTACGTAAACATCTGTCACTGATGTAGTAAAGTAAATGTTTGTCTCTCTCAGTTAAATGATCAGATAGCTGTGTAATTTATGTGTTAGAGAAATATGGTACCGATGTGTTTAGTTGTATAAACAAATACCATATTAGCTAGGGCTCCTTGTGCTTGCCAAACACATGGTACACAAAGTAGACGTGTACCCCCCTGAGGATTAATGTAATTATATCCTCAGGTGTTACAGATTACAGCAATGGAATGAAATGTATCACAGAAAACCTTTGTATCATTGTACTTCAAATATCTTTAAAAATAAATGTTTTAAGTACAAAATTATTCACTCAAATACGCGTACTGTAGCGCTAAACTGTGCGTCTTGTTGTCAGATAATCTCTGTTTAAGTGTCGTAGTTATCGTCCTCCGAAAGCTAAGTTCTGCAGAAGTCAATGTACTGACCTCATGATAAACAAAAGTGAAATGCTTTGCGTATAGATATCGTAGTTACTACGCTTATTGCTGTGATGAAGTAAGTACTGTACTGTAACGTATTGTTGTGCTAAAGAAAAGGCTGTCTCATTGTAGATATACCACAAAGTTAATACTAAAACATGTTTTACTTTCCAGAATAATACAGAAAAACTGTGCAGATATAAAACAGATACAGTGCAAAAGCAACATTGTAAATTGTCACTCATTAGTAGCGTCGTGATAAAATCGTGAAGCTGTCACATAAACTAACCACTGTATCATCTGGTATCTCACAGAAAGTAGTTTAAATCCAGAATGTATTTTCAAGTAAACCAAAATGTTGCATTAAAATCTCATTAGCAATACTGGTAAATGTTCTAAGTATGTGAGCCTTATAGTCGTTACGTAATCATGCAACTAACAAGCAAGCATGTACATGCACAATATCACTGTGATGTCTGTTCACTATAACAATGCATTCGTAATTTCTGTTTAAATAAGTTCTCTTGGTTCTTGACTGGATATTTAACTTCAAACATGGTTGCATGTTAACAGATTCCAAGTCTGACAAATTGTACTTGTAGCGTGAAGTGAAAAATTTTATGGCAAAGACAAAGTTAAAAAGCAGATTATCTTTCAATAAACGGTTTCACATGTGAAATGTAGTACAATCCTTTACTCTTCCTAGCGCTCAGAGTTAACTTGAACGCAATTATCATGCGGTATACGTCGGTAAAGAACAATGGAATTTTTCTCAAGGTTAGTTTCTATGTTATTTTTCTCTGAGCCAGCCGGCGCACGCCGCTGCCTGCGGTGGGAGTCATTGTCTGTCTCTTTGTTGGCGCGCGCCGTTATTGGGATTAGGAGACCTAGCTTCTACAAATTCACCTTGACGAGAAGGCCCTGCCCTGTTTGAAGCTCGCCAGTTCTGATGGAATTCAGGTCTGTCGTTTTGTCGGTAGGTTCCATAGTTTCTTTCTCGTCGGTCACGTGGTGGTGAATTTCTCTCTGAATCGTAACTGCGCGCTAGACCGTTGCGTCTTAAGTTATTCGATCTCCCTTGATAATAATTATTTTGGTTCCCATATTGTCTGTTTCCCTGATTGTCTCTGTGATAGTCACTACTGCAGAGAGGTGATCTTTCCCTGTAATTATTACTACTCTGCCAACGGTTGTCATACGTGTGGTGTCCGTTTTGGTCACGATTTACGTTCTACGAATAGCCTTGTCGTGTATTATTTCTGTCATCGCGGAATTGTGACAGGTGTGACCTGTAATTGTTGTGTTCCTGTTTTCGCGTTCCGCGATTGTCAGTGTCAATTTCCAGTTCTTGTAACAGTCCCTGAAAAGCTTCAATGTCGTGTTTGCATCGTCCTGCTAAAATAATATTCCTTAAATGTTCCGGCAATTTCATTAAGCAAATGCGGATGAGTTCTGAGGGGCTGTAAGGGTTTGACAGGTACTGATTCTTATGTAACATGTCTTCAAAATATTTGACAAGACTGGAAAATTCAGATTGTTCGAAAAGTTTCATCATAATGATGCTATGTTTTACTCGGTCTTGTATAGCTTGAGACCAATATGCTGAGAGGAAGGCTTGATAAAATTCTCCTTCACTGTGACAATCGTGAATGGCCGATCGCATTCTTACAGCTGGTTCATTCTCCAAGTAGCCACACATAAATTCTAATCTGTGCTCTAATGACCAGTTGGGAGGAAAACAATGAGAGAATTGATGAAGCCACGCTTGTGGAGGAATGTCGTTACCAGAATTCTTAAATGTTTTGAATCTACGTGTAGTAATGAACAGCTTATAGTCAAAATCATCATGTCGGCGAGTCGCATGTCGGTCATTGTTACGTCGTTTCGGCGGTTCCATCTCAAAATTCGGTGTACCTTGCCAATTTCTTTCATAATTTCTGAAGTTCCCTGTGTTATTATTTTGTGGCTGTTCCATATTTCTATGTCCCTCTTCCCGTATTGGAGCGCAAGTGTCCTCTGAAATACGTAATTCTTGTATTACCTGTGTCAGCTGATCTTGTACTTCCCAGATTTCTTTTTGGTGTTGCGTACTAATTTGATTCAGAGTTTGTTTGAATTTCCTAATTTGTTCGCACTCTTCTGTGTCATTAAAGACTACCGGTTTTGTGTCATTCAGATTATCATCTACCTTTGTAGATAAGTTAGTGAATTGATCCGAAAGTTCGGCTACTTTCTCGATAGTGAGCAACATTTCCTCAGTGTGTTTTTCTGAACCAAGTTTCAGAGTGTCCATTTGTGTTGAAATGGAATCTACTGTGTCCTTTAAGTTTTCCTGAGTTCTTGCAAGTTGCGTAACCGAATCGGTGGATGCAACTGAGTCCATTTTAGCTTGCAAGGTGTCGTGATTTTCACGAACAACAGTTTGAAATTCTTTTATGGCTGCTTCGTGATTCTGTAATAAGTTTTCATGCCGCGAAAAAATAGGTTGAAAATGCTCACAAATTTGTGTTTTTACGTCATTACAGATTTATTGACATTTCGATTCAATGTTATGTAACTCAGTAGTTAAATCTTCACATGTTTGTTCAAGTGTGGTTTCTAACTTCCGAAGATTATGTTCCATTGTATCCAACTGTTGCTGTGTTTGTCTCTGATTTTGTTCCATTGTGTCTAACTTTTGAAGATTATGTTCCATTGTGTCTAACTTTTGAAGATTATGTTCCATTGTGTCCAACTGTTGCTGTGTTTGTCTCTGATTTTGTTCAAGCGTTGTGTCTAACTTTTGCAGCCTTTGTCCCATTTGTTGCATTAACTGTAATAACAGTGCACTGGTGTGTGAAACATGTCCCTCAGTGCTTTTCGGCAGTGCATTTGAACCGGCAATATTCGCATTTTGAAAAGCAGAAAATGTGTCTTGATTTATTTGAGAAAACGGTGAGGACGCAAAATCTGAATCTACAGTATTTGCAAGATTGTGTCCTGTCATTTCGGAATCCTGAGGCGAGCTGTTGCCGACCGATCGATCGATAACGCTTCCCTGTTCACTAATTGTTTCACTGCCTACACCATTATTTGCAGCCCGCTCCATTTCCCTATGCGCTATTACCAATTTAATACTTTGAACGTTAGTGAATTCATTACATGGTGACACTAACACACTGCTTTCGTCTTCACTGTCATTTCTCAGTTTACTTTGGAGCCTAGTGTTACGTTTTTTCACACGCCATTATTGTCACAATTTTTCACACGACAACACAGAAAAACACAATTTGAAGAGCAAAATAATAAAACACATAAACATAGCACTGAAAATAATATCTAGTTAATTGCAAGCGCAGCTGCGAAATACTTCGTGCAAAACTACATGCATGCCACAACTATTTTACTGTACAACAATGAAAGACTGCAACTACAAAGGAAATTCTCTCTATGATTACGCGCTAACAATAAACAAAAGCTACACTAATTACACAAACTACAAGGAAAAAATCAAAGATTCCAGTGAGGTATCCTCGGCTAAGGGTCGACATATGAAACGTCCCCTTAGAACAATTTATACACGTCTGGTCTATGTGAAACGTCCTCTTTGAACAATTATACACGAATGTGCTTAAACTGACACACAATATTTTTAGCGCAACGCAATCTGACTTCCAAAAATCCCTACGAAAGAATGGCCCTGACTAACATTAACCTATACGTTTCACAAATCACTTACCTCACAAAAATCTTCGTTACTCAAGCTACTGCAATACAGCGAGCGCCACTACTGCCAGCTAAATAAAAGATTCAAACTACCGAAGTCACTAACTACTGAGGCACAGTTAGCAAATGAAAGGTTTTAATAGAGAACAAACAATGTATTTACCTTAATAGTCATAATATATATATCAGTTCATGACACCAATTCTTACAAATTTCAAAACTCCGCCATCTCTCTCCCCACGTCCACCACTGCTGGCGGCTCACCTCCAACTGCCCAACGCTACGCGCTGTTAGCATCCAGCTGCCGCAGCTCAACACTACAATGGCGAGTATTACAACAATGCAAACTAAACACAGACTGCGCACAGCACAGCCAGTGATTTTCATACAGAGCGCTACGTGGCGGTGGCGTTACCAATAAAAAATCCTAAACAGCCTACTTACAATATGATGAGCTGTTCCAACAGGATAACGCCCGCCCGTACACTGGCCGCTAATCTCAACATACTCTGTAAGTAGTGGAACTGTATCCCTGGCCAACAAGACCGCCTAACTTCCCTTCATTAGAAGACGCGTGGTACTTGATGGGGTAAGTGACTCGTGCGAATTGTCCACCCGCCGCTCTTACTGATCTACGCGGACAAATCGAGCAGATGCGGAGTAATGTAACTCAAAAAAGTTTGCGTCTGATCGACTGCGTTCCAGAGACTGTGACTTCATTGTCGCTCGTAAATGTCATACAGCATACTAGCATGGGTGTTTCAGCGTGAGTCGATACCTGGTAACACGCAACTACTTGAGTTGATCTGTACATGTAATCATGCCATGTACCCCATATGTATTGATTTTACTATTAGTTGGAATGAAGTGGAAACCACTCAATGATTGTTCAAATTTTATGCAACAATGGATTGAGGCAAAAATTTTTCAGTCTATTCACAGTTAAGCCTTATAGATGTACCTACAAACACGTATTTATACATTTAAAATGTTTATTAACATCGGTTAGTATTCACTCGTGTGTTAGTACGTTCTGGATTGAATGCCAGTTTTTAAATATTATAGCAGGCTACAATTTCCGGTTGTTAGGCATCGCTTTACTTTAACATTTCTTTTTTGGTAAAACATTGTTGTTTCTATTTACGAGTGCGGCTCCGCTGGATTATTTTGTCACACAGTTAGAAAACTTTGCATCATTCGTCACACCTCAACAACAAGTTTTTGTTTATATCAGGGACTTCTATACGAATCTGTTCAATTTCATATTCTGAAGAGATGGTATCAGTTTTCACATAAATATTACTGATACAGCACCTACTTTCTATACTTTTGAAACTCTACAAGATAACTTGTATATGCATATGATAACTCATGGTCTGAAATAGGAAGACGAACTTAACAAAATCTTTTTTGGAGCATTTTCTTTCAGGACTCTAGGAATATGTCCGTAGGTCATTGTGACTAAATATACCATGATCGCAGGTGACACTGATTGTAGTTTATTGTATTTTTTAATTAAGTGTCCATGTGCTCTTAATGACACATTAAATTTTGATTATTGATGTTGCAGTATCGTAGCATTAACAGTTTCCACAGATAGATCATGTTAATACATTTCACCTGTAGCTACTCACAACGTGCTTGTAAGTCCATTAGCTACGTACACAAAAAAGCAAGCTTCGGTTCGATTGATAATACAGAAACGGTAGCTTACATGCTCAAAAATGTGCAGAAAATGTAATTGCAAAACGTAGGCTGCACGGAGTTCACATTTTTAATAAATGGTTTCAAACCAGATTTAAGACCTAATTAAAAAGCAAGGTAAGAAAATAATCCGAAGGAAAACAGTTTCAGCAGGATCGTATACCTACAAGCCAAAATCATAATTCCCAATATACAAATCGAACAGCATTTTCTTACGTGACAAATCACAGTAAAGGCTTTACATGTATTTAAGAACTTACCCAAAATGTGGTGAGATAAAGCAAACGACAATGACAAATGCAATGTATGCCATCAAAATCCTCACCACAGCAAACTAAACTCCTCGAAGGTGCTGAACTTACAAAGTTTGCAGAACTTCGGTGAATGAAATGAATTGCTTTCACAAGGAAGCATCAGTACTTGCGTACTCGCCAGAGAAGCCAGTTTAAATGCTATAGCTTTCCTCTTCTCTGGAGTGAATATACCTAAGATTTCACGCACACAGTTGTGTATTCCATGCCACCAGTATATTCTGAAGCACGCTAATTGAATTTCCTTCCTTTGTTCCAGATATGGGTTCATCAGAGAAGTGAGACTGAAGTATCGGGTGAGTGACTGATTGTATTTAATACATACCTTTTACAATTAGACCGCTAGGAAAGAATTATGCTAAGCATAGATTTTAATACGATGAATATGTAATGATATTTGCAATTTCTGTGTTCCTTCTGTATTCTTCCGTTCAAAAGAGCCTGCGTAGTTTTAAATTTTTTGCGTTACTGGTTTTATAATTCTGTTTGCGGCTGTGCTTGAAGAGCATACCTTACACAGGGGAGTTATTTAATATATTCTGCGTTGACCGGATAGGAACTGTAAATTCTAGTTTTCATCTCGAATTCCTTACACAATTAAGAATAAAAAGACAACACTGTGCTCTCGATTTCAAAAGTGCCATTCTACCAAAGGCATCTATACGATTAATCCAGACTGCTTCCTCTGTTTCGCAGTGCAAAAGCCCAACTGTTTTCAAATTGGGAATCATGTGCCATGTGGGAGAAGTGTACAACATCGCTGCTAGTTTGCGTCTAAAAGTTAACTGAGCGAGCTGGCGCTGTGGTAGGCACGATGGCCTCGCATTCGCGAGGACGACGGTTCAAGCCTACGTCTGGCCATCCTGATTTAGGTTTTCTGAGATTTCCCTAAATCACACCAGTCAAATGTCGGGATGGTTCCCTTGAAAGGGCACTTCCTTCTCCATCCTTTTGTAATGCGATAGGACCGACGACCTTCCTTAATGTCCCCTCCCCCAAATCAACCAACCAACTAGTCTAAAAGTTAATCACACACACGCAGTCGTGCTGTCATTTTCTTGCTGGCATAGTGTACAGGAAGAAAGATAAAAACTACTTCAGTCTCCTTCCTACCATAATTTTCGGGAGGTTCACCTTGTATTTTATACAAGTCAGCCGCAATAGAAATATTGTTTTCTCCACTCCCACGTCTCCGAGATTTGAATAACACGGCGGATAGCTCTACAAAGAGCCACATCGCCACTTTGATAGGGAATGTAATCATTGAAGCATTCTAGCATTATGAACATACCCAACTCTCCGCTTTGATTATTTCAATTTTCCGGTGTGTGTCTCTGCGGCCGCCGACCCCCAAAACGTGTAAAAGAAGCATTATGAACGTACGAATGGTGTAACATTCTTCAGAAAATGTCTTCTTCACTGTATGATGTAGTTCATTGTTGTTGTTGTGATCTTCATCTGAAGTCTGCTTGGATGCATCTACCCACGATACTGTATCCTGTGCATGCTTCTTCATCTCGGAATAACTGCTGCACTCTACATGCATTTGAACATGCATATTACGGTCTTCTCTTGGTTTCTTTTACTCCCCAGACTCCACTCAATTACTAAACTGATTATTCCTTGATGCTTTAGGATGTGTCGCATCAACCAATCCCTCAATTTAACTGGTCTTAGAAATAAGAATAGTTTTTTCTCATTTCGATTCAGTATCTCCTTATTAGTTACTCTATGCGATAGTCAGCATCCTCCGTTAGTAGCATATTTCGAAAGTTTCTGCTCACTCCTTGTCTGTTGTTGATCTCTTTTTCGGAAATGATTTTCTCGCTGCCAGTATACATTTCATGTCCACTTTACTTCGGTCAACATGTTATTATGCAGACAGAATAAGAAAATATATGTACTGCTTTCCATAGCCCATTCCATAACCGAATTCAGTCATCATCATCTTATGTTAATTGACTATATCCCATTATCATTACTTAACGTTTGTTGATGTTGATCTTATAATCTCTTTTCAAGGCACTATCCGTTTCATTCAACTGCTTTCAAAAATGCTTTGCCGCCCCATGACAAAATTAGAATGTCACAGGAAACCTTCAAAGTTATTTCTTTTTTCTCCCTGAATTTCTTCTATGTTTCTTTCACTGCCTAATCAGGGTACAGATGGGAAAAATTGGGGACTCACTGCAGACATTTATCACTTCCTTCTTTACCAGTTTCACCTTCTTATCCTGCGACATTTGTAACTGCAGTCTGGTGAACGTAAAATTAGTAACTGAGCTTTTTCTCTCTGTAATTTAGTCCTGCTACCGCCAATAATGTCGAAAGCTCTCTCCAACTTTACCAATGTAATAAATATAGGTTTTCCTTTCTTCTTTTTATCCAATAGTTCCTGGAACCTACCTTGTGCTCCGAACTTATGACCTGGACACTGAAGAGATGTTAAACGTACAGTTGTTAGACTACTGTAGGCTATTGCAGACTGTCATAAATAAGCGTAGCTACGGCAGTTTTCCTAATAGTTTTTCTCAGTGGACGTAGTACTTACGTTACCTATACGTTAGGGGTGTTGCATACCTACTGGGCCTTACCTCACAAAGATTTTTTTCTTCATGTATGCGATCAGTGTACGTAGTGGTAAACCGTCTAGAAACTGAGTGAGGATATATAAAGGGTTGTGTAACCTTTGTTCTACGTAGTTACACGTCTGTCGTTTGTAAGAAGTATAAAATGATGCGCACTGCCATACGATAAAAATAATAACGTAATAAATGTCTGTTAGTGTTTTGAATGATTTCTTGAAACCTTCAGCAACCATATTCTTTATTTCCTGTGCGATTGTACAATTCCGGCCTAAGGTCATTTTTAAGTATCTAAAACGAAATTTTTATTCATTGTATACATTAGTGACAGATGTAATTTTGATGTAGGAATAAGACATATCTGTAGACATATTAAGCACATTATAGCTTTCTTTATGGATGATTTATTGGTAACAGATTATGTCACATACGTCGTTGCTCCTATGACATCACGTTATACTCATAAATTAGTTCGAGATGTTCACGTTATTTTAGGAGCACGATACTTTCGAGCAATTGTTGCAAGCTTCTTATATACAACGTACTTAACACTAGGAAGATACTAATTATTTTACAGAATTTGCTACTTAACCTACATATGCTTTGTTTTCCTCAGTTACATTTAATTATCGTTCGTTTGTGTAAATTTGACTCTATGTAATTTCTTTAAAATAATTTGTAAATATTTGTTCTGTTATTGTAGGAGCACGTCATTTTTGAATAGTTGTTACAAAGATCTTATATATCACATTTATTACAATATTCTATTGATATA
This sequence comes from Schistocerca gregaria, assembly GCF_023897955.1. NCBI lineage: Eukaryota > Metazoa > Arthropoda > Insecta > Orthoptera > Acrididae > Schistocerca > Schistocerca gregaria. The sequence continues at coordinate 827,271,868 of NC_064922.1, forward strand.
GTACTGAGAACCACTAGAGTATAGTATAAACTGCTTTACAGTTACGTGATGTTTCGCATAACAATCATATTTATTAATGAGTGTAGCGATAATTTTACATTCAATGCTTCTATAACGTTTCGCCCTAGAACTGGTAGAAAGTTGTTTACCAAATTTCTCATTTCGCAGGTCTTTTTGCTCATTTAAAACTTTGTTTGACTGATCTTTTAGATGTATGTAGATTTCAGTTCCTTCCATTACATTAATGACTTTTACTTTCTGTAGCTTCTGTAATATTTGAAGTGATCCATCCGTATTACGTACTTTGTGGTTGGTGTCTTTGAAGTGTGCAGCAAATGTATATGGGCTATTGTCGCTTATTGTCGTGTGTTCTTTAAATCGTGTACTACATTTTCTTCTCGTTTGTCCAATATAAAATTGTGGGCATTCTTCACAGCTAATTTTGTATATTCCTGATTGTGAAAACGGCTATGATTAACCTGGTATGTGTCTCAGCAGATTGTTAGTAGTTCTGTAACTGGTGTATAATTTTGTATCCTTCAATCATTGAGTAATATTGTCGAAAATAATATCTAGATTTGGCCATACAAGAGCTTTATTTTTCTATGGTTTGTTTTTGTCTCTAGTTGAAGTTATTTCGTATACGGGACTGACGTATGTTTGGTTGATTTTATTTTTGAATAACGTGTCTACTAACTCTTTAGGATAACCATTGCTTATAGCTGCATTCCGGAGAAGTTCTAGTTCTTTCTCAATATTGTCTTATATCAGTGGTAAATTGTTTAGTTTATGTAACACAGAATGAAAATATGCGAGCTTGTGTGATCTCGGGTGGCATTACTGGTTGTGGATAATTATGTCTGACGTCATTGGTGCACGAAAAATATGGAATACGTATTCAGATTTTTCGTTTGACGTTTTAAATCCAGAAAGTTTATGCTCTTATTTTTTCCTTTTTCTATCGTGAAATTAACTTTTGGATGCAAGTTGTTGAATTGTGAATGCATGACGTTGCACTCATCTGTTGTGCCGTGGAATTGGATTAAGATGTCATCGACGTATCTAAATTAATAAACGATTTGTTTGGCTATTTGAGTGAAGCTGTTGAAAAATTTTTCTTCTAAAGTGTTAACGAAAATATCAGCTAATGTATCTGCTAGACACCAGGCCACTGCTACACCATCTTTTTGGAGATAAATTTTGTGCTGAAATGAAAAATAATTGTTTGTTCTGTTATTTCTCAAATTCCCTCTTGAGTGATTGTGTTATATTTGAGAAAGTTGTTTTTAAAGGTTTCTGTACTTTCTGTTACTGAAATGTTTGTGTACATTTCGAACGATAAGATAATTCCATTTTCTGGTAATTTTATATTTTAAAATATATTAATTAGATTCACTCCCACAGAAATGAATGTACTACACATAGGTCTAAAATTTAATATACAACTATATACAACCATAGCTATAAGCAATGGTTATCCTAAAGAGATAGTAGACACGTTATTCAAAAGGAAAACCAAGGAAATACATGCCAGTCCCATAGACGAAATAACTCTAACTAGAGACAAAAACGAACCACACAAAAATAAAGTTATTGTATGGTCATATCTACGTATTATTTTCGACAACATTACTCAATGTTTGAAGGATACAAAATTATACACCAGTTACAGAACTACAAAAAATCTAAACCGATTGTTGATACACATACCAGTTAAATCAAAGACGTTTTCGCAATCAGGAATCTAGAAAATTAACTGAGAAGAATGCCCACAATTTTATATTGGACACACAAAAGAAAATTTAGTACACGATTTAAAGAACACACGACAATAAGCGACAATAGCCCATATACATTTGCTGCACACTTAAAAGACACCAATCACAAATTACGTAATACGGATGGATCACTTCAAATATTACGTAAGCTACAGAAAGTAAAAGTCATGGATGTAATGGAAGGAACTGAAATCTACATACATCTAAAAGATCAGTGAAACAAAGTTTTAAATGAGCAAAAAGACCTGCGAAATGGGAAATTTGGTAAACAACTTTCTACCAGTTCTAGGGCGAAATGTTATAGAAGCATTGAATGTAAAATTATCGCTACACTCATTAATAAATATGACTGTAATGCGAAACATCACGCAACCGTAAAGTAGTTTATACTATACTCTAGTGGTTCTCAGTACTATTTCAATAGAATATTGTAATAAATGTGATATATAAGATCTTTGTAACAACTATTCAAAAATGACGTGCTCCTACAATAACAGAACAAATATTTACAAATTATTTTAAAGAAAGTACATTGAGTCATTTTTACACAAATGGTGAACGATAATTAAATGTAACTGAGATCAAAAGCATATGCAGGTTAAGTAGCAAAATTCTGTAAAATAATTATAATCTTCCTAGTGTTAAGTACGTTTATATAAGACCTTTGCAACAACTGCTCGAATGTATCGCGCTCCTGAAATAACGTGAACACCTCGAACTAATTTATGAGCATAACGTTATGTCATAGGAGCAACGACGTATGTGACATAATCTGTTACCAAAAAATCATCCGTAAATTAAGCTATAATGCCCTTAATATATCTACAGAAATGACCTATTCCTACATCAATATCACATGTGTTACTGATGTATAGAATGAATGAGATTTTCGTTTTAAATACAATCTTTCAGGAATTAAAGAAAATGGTAGCTGAAGTCTTAAAGAAGTCATTCTAAAAATTCTTTGCAGCTGTGGACCCTATGTCATTGAAAATGTCTGTTACTTAGAAATGAACAATATTGATAGTAATATTTTAACTGTCAGTGATAAATTCAGATTTTATTCGAAATATATTGATGTGTAACCTGAAACAGAGGGATTTTGAAGAAAAAATTGAAGAAAGAATACGGCTTTATGATAGAGTGCTAGTAAATGCAATTCCTTTAACAATAAGGTAAAACGAAAAACATGCAAAACAATATTATATCAAACATCGCTTGAATACTTCGTCGAACTTATATAAAACATTTTTCTGTTATCCATAAACAACTTTCGCATGTATCAGTCGTAGGGGTAAACTCTTGCCGTCGATCATGATGAAGGATGTTCTGCTGACTGCAAAATAACAACAATAACTGCATAGGTTTTTTTTAATTTTATATATGTAAACTGTATTTACATCATTTGCAAAAGTTACACAATCGACTAATTTTTAAATGCAGTTTACGTGGTGTAAGTTTTTAAAGTACACAATGGACTAACACTGCATGACGCGTAATTCTGATTATGTGCAAAACAACAAACAAACGATAAACAACAGAGAGAAGTCATCGTTTCAGTGTTTCTCTCTGACACGTTCATTTAAAAAATGGTTCAAATAGCTCTGAACACTATGGGACTTAACACCTGAGGTTATCAGTCCCCTAGAACTTATAACTGCTTCAACCTAACTAACCTAAGGACATCACACACATCCATGCCCGAGGCAGGATTCAAACCTACGACCGTAGCAGTCGCGCGGTTCCGGACGGAAGCGCCTAGAACCGCTCTGTCACAGCGGCCGGCTGTCACATTAATTTATCTTTCTTTCCCTGCAAATGCTACAAGTACCTGTAATATCTGTGAGTCAGCCATTTACTACGTCGTTTGCGTACTGTACGAAAACTACAGAGCCGTAGTTTTGGTAGAGTGCAACTCTAATTAAACCGTGATCTTCCTTTTTCCTCTTCGTTGTTTAAGATAGCTTACGAAAACGAGTAGTGTTGTTGGTATGTAACGAAGAGGTATTCGCTTACTTTATTAGTGTTTCATCTTTCGAGAGAAGTACCATCAGTGACGCCATTTCCACTGCGCGGTTTCGGTAGAAAAAGTATATTAAATTAAACTATATGCTTTCAGAGACCTTCTGAAGTTTCAAACACAAATGACGTATAAATAGAGACTGATGTGACGAATAAAAATTTGTGCTAAGGCTGGAATTCGAGCACATGTCTCCTGCTCATGAGACAGATGCGGTAACCACTACACCATCCTGGCACAGTCGAGCTGAGGCATGAATGGGAATTTGTAGTGGGGAGTGCTATGGGAATTCGTGTAGTTGTGCAAGGCCACTGTGCCTGGGTGATGCAGTGGTTACTGCATCAATCAAATAAGCAGGAGACCTGAGTTCGAGTCCTAGCATTGGTACAAATTCGCAAAGCTGGCAGTGGGTGTGTGAACACAACGTCACGGCACACTCGTCTGTCGCCTGCAACCAAGTGAGATGGAATTGCAGTGAAACTCTGGTCTCATATTCCAGAGGGCTGAGCCTTTAATGCACATCTTGCACTGCAGGTTCAGGTTTTGAGCGATTTACTTAAATTACTTGAGGCGAGAGCAAGTTCGGTTATTACGAAACGACGAGGTCCAGTTACTTCCCCGTCCTTCTCCAATCCGAGCCCTCACGACCTCGCTGTGGGGTAGATTAAATCCTCACCTTCCATCCCTCTGTCGAGGAATCCAGTTCACTAAGTAGCTATTTCTTGTTCCGACGTAAATGTAATTTGTCAGGGCTGGCATACTACATCATCAGATTACTACAGAGATTAGAGCTACAGCTGAGTTGTATAATATACCGCCGCCCCTCCTCTTAACTCCTCCTTCTCCCTCGCCCCCTCCCCCTCCGTCACCCACCCCATCGCCGCCTCTCTCTCTCTGTCTCTCTCTCTCTCTCTCTCTCTCTCTCTCTCTCTCTCTCTCTCTCTCTCTGTGTGTGTGTGTGTGTGTGTGTGTGTGTGTGTGTGTGTGTCCCCAACTCCTTAAATGGCTTTAGAGGTTCTTTGGCAACATGATGCTGTAGATACCGACTGATATTTATGTTGATTTATTTCCAGCCGCTTCGTACTATACTGAGCATTCCACATTTTCTCAGAAATCCCAGTTTTCTTCTGTTTAGTACTAGCACAATCTACATTATGCGCGAGTCTCCATTGGAAATATGGGACACCAGGATTTTAATTGCAGCAAGTGTCTTAACACTGAATAACAACCTCCGAAAACATTGATCGAAGCGAGGTAGTAAATCTATATAATTCTACTGCTCGGGACGAACTGTCCAAGTAATAAATATACAAGGGTATCTAACTAAGTGCGTTTGTCTCTGCGTGTCAAGTAATTGATGTCTTCGATTTGTGCAGAATTTTTGCTACATGCAAGTACAATCGAAAATGATCTCAGTGAACACATGATTGGCAAGGAAACAAATTCAAAATGATGCATGATACATAACAACCAAGAGATATGTCATGTGAAGGCACATGATACCTATAAATATGCAGGTGATCAGAGATTAACATTATCATGGCAGCGCAATAAGTACTACGTAGAGACTACGTGGTAACTAGCTACACTTCCGATGTTCGATTATACACTGATGCTCATAAATTAAGGATAACTGCAGAATGTGGTGCCACACAACGTGGCACTACACAAAACCGATACTAGTAGCATAGGCACATAAGGAACACACATGTCACAGATCTGTAAGTCCACGGTATTGGTGATAAGTTGAGAAAACTGTCCCGAAACAGATGTGCTACAAAGCGCTACAATTTCCTGCGCATATACCCCTACATCAATAAGGGATATGATCGCCATGCACACGTACACAGGCCGCACAACGGGTTGGCATATTTTGGATCAGGTGGTCAAGCAGCTGCTTGGGTGTAGCCTCCAATTCTTGCACCAGTGCCTGTCGGAGCTTCTGAAGTGTCCTGGGGGTTTGAAGACGTGCAGCGATACGTCGAGCGAGAGCATCCCAGACGTGCTCGATGTGGTTTAGGTTTCGAGAACAGGCAGATCACTCGATTCGCCTAATATCTTCTGTTTCAAGGTACTCCTGCACTATGGCAGCTTGGTGGGGCCATGCGTTATCATCCATCAGGAGAAAGTTGGGACCCACTGCACCCCTGAAAAGGCAGACGTACTGGTGCAAAATGACGCCCAAATACACCTGACCTGTTACAGTTCCTCTGTCAAAGATATGCAGGGGTGTACGTGCACAAATCATAATCCCACCCCACACCATCAAACCACGACCTCCATACAGGCCCCTTTCGACATTAAGGGGTTTTTATCTGGTTCCTGGTTCACGCCAGATGAAAATCCGGCGTGAATCACTGTTCAGACCATACCTGGACTCGGCCGTGAACATAACCCGGAAGCACTGTTCCAATGACCATGTACTGTGTTCTTGACACCAGGCTTTACAGTATCTCCTGTGACTAGGGATCAATGGAATGCATCCTTCTGGTCTCCAGACGAATAAACCATGTCTGTTGAGTCGTCTGTAGACTGTGTGTCTGGAGACAACTATTCCAGGGGCTGCGGCAAGGTCCCGAGCAAGGCTACCTGCAGTAGTACTTCGTGGCCCTCTGCAGGCACTGATGGTGAGATATCGGTCTTCTACGCTGTGGACGTCCCATACTGTAGCGCCTGGAGACGGTTTCTGTCGGCTCAAATCGTTGCCATAATCCTGAGATCACACTTTGTGTCACCCGGAGGGGCCGTGCTACGACCTATTGTGTTTGACCAGCCGCCAGTCGCCCTAGTATTCTACCCCTCATAACGTCATCAATATATGTTCTTTGAGCCATTTTCAACACACAGTCACCATTAGCACGTCTGTAAACGTCTGCACCGTACTCGCTGCACCGTACTTTGACATGCACCATCACGCCTCTGCGTGAGTGACTGCTCCCAGTGTCACCGAGCGACGACCACAGGTCAAATGCACACCATGGTCATACCCCGAGGTGATTTAAACCTACAAACCGCCCACCAGAGCGTTGTTTCGCCATGTATCAGCATTATTCTTAATTTTTGAGCATGAGTCTAGATGTAAGGGCCAACAAAGAACCAAAACAAGAACCATCATGCACGAAGTCACATGTGTTTGGCAGATATGTCGTTTACTCCTTTTGGTGACACTGATCAAATAAACGAGTATGAGATCTCAAATCTCAGTCTGAGAAAAACGTAACTCGTAGAAGTCACTAATTTTCTTTTTTTATTTTCTGCAACAGAACAATACTTACAAAAATATTTCCGATTTCTGTTACCTTATTAGATGAGCTAGTGGTTACCATTAGACTGTCTACATCCACATGCTGCAAATGGCGACTTAATTAGGTTTATGTTGTGTTTTACGTTATGGTTTCAGGCTGTTGGCTGTTGAATGTTAACCACCGACTTGTCCAAAAAAGAAACTGCATGTTGAAATACTGTTGGGTTTGCTGTCGCAAGAAAATAAAAAAGTCAGCTTCCTACCAAATAATCTGCTCACGGATCAGGACGAAGAGCTGAGTGTGTTTTTTTTCTTTTTTCTTTTTTTTTCAGTCGCTAAAAACGCAACCCCTATAGTATGAATTCGATGTACGTATGTCTGTCCGACTCTTAAAATCTCTTTCTCTCAGGAGCAGGTAGATGTATAAACTAGATATTTATGTCATATATTAAGCTGTATAGTCCTTTGGCTGTGTAAGAAACTTAAGCATCTAAGTTAATGCAGCCAGAAGATACGGCTATTTATGTCACAGTTTGATACTCACATAGCACTCATCAAAACCTGGAGATTGACCTAGAATCGTAAAATCTGCCAGGAAGAAACGTTTTACAATAGAACTAAGGAACAAAATCTGGACCTAGTTAATTCGTAATTATATCGCACGAAAGAGAATTTTGTTGTTATTTGTTATCTGACTATCAGAAACGGTCGGACGTATGAGGCTTTACATCAAAAACTATAGGATACTTCCCCTTAAGCTAAAATCATGAAATTAGGCAGAATCAAGATTTTACAATACAAGTAATGTACCTGTAATGTAGTTGTGATTGTTAATTTGTAATTTCATGAGGGGTGATCAAAAAATACGGTGAAGAAATTCCTTTTTGGCATCAGATGCTGACGTTGTAACCATTTGATTTAGTTTTTCCGATAATCCTATCAGTTTAGTCAGGCAGCGTCAAGCTGCAACATGGTTTGCCTTGTCAGTCAACGCTCAGAGACACTAGAGCGGGCACCATGGATTTCGAACAAGCTGTCGACGTTCTGTTTGTAATTGCTAAATACTTCCAAAGGGAACTAGTGAAATGTTGAAACTGGTGTATGGGATAATGCTGTAATTCTGAAGATTCTTTACAACTGGTACGAGCGATTTAAAGGCGGAAATGAGTCGGTAGAAATTAAACAAAGTTTGGGACATTCATTAATCTCAAAAACAGAATGAAATGTGCCAATTATGGCAAAATTTGTTCGTTCAAACAGACGAATAACTATTTGAGAGCTTACCGAAAAACTCATCACCTCGTAAGAGTCACAGCAAGGCATTTTAACCAACAATTTGCAAATGAGACTAATGAGTGCAACATTTGTTCCCAGATTTCTGTGTGATGAACAGGAGGAAAATCGTGCGTCAGTTTACAAGAAGTTGAAGAATCATCTTTCTTCACGTCCGTAATTAGTTTCCAAAGCTGTAAATGGAGATGAAACTTTGGTCTACGGGTATGATCCTGAGACGAAAATTCAGAGTTCGTAATGGAAAACCAGTGAATATCTTCGCCCGAAAAAGACACGGCAGTCCGAATATCGAAGCCCAAAGGGAGCAACTGTAAATACCGAATTTTATAAGGGCGTTACGAAACATGAGTATAACGATGTACAAAGAAATAGACCAGAAAAACGTGACAATGGCTTCATTCATCACGACAAAGCCCCTTGGCACACCACACTTTTGATTTGCGAGTTTTTGGACGGAAAAAGTGTAACTGTCTGTCCACAACCGCCCTACACACCAGATGTAGCACCATGCTAGCGGAGAAGGAGAGAAGCCGCAAGACAAACGGTGTATTGATAGTATAGACGGCTGTGTAGTGCTAGAATGGAAACAGGGAAGGGGCAGATGGATGAGGACAATGACTAACGAAGGTTGAGTACAGCAGGAAGGTTACAGGAACATAGCATACATTGCAGGGTGAGTTCCCACCTTCACAATTAAGAAAAGCTGGTGTTGTGGGAAGGCTACAAATGGCACACGCTGTGAAGCAGTCATTGAAATGAAAAACGTAGTGCAAGGAGGTGCGCTTAGCCATGAAACAGTCCAGCTGTTTCTTACCCACTTTTTGTCAATGGCCATTAATGGGGACAGTAAATTTCTTGTTTGTTGTGCCCACGTAAAATGCAGCACAGTGCTTGCAGCTTAGGTTGTAGATCACGTGACAGGTTTCACAGGTAGTCCTGCATATGACGTGATAGGTGATATTTGTGGCTGGACTGTAGTAGGTGTTGGTGGGAGGATGTAAGGCACAGGTTTTGCACTAGGTCTCTTGCAGGGATATAAGCCATGAGACAAGGTGCTGGGAGCAGGAATTCTGCAGGGATGGACGAGGATATTGTGTATGTTTCTGTGGGCCGTAGAGTACCAGTGTGGCAGGGATGGGAATGATTCTGTTCAGGATACTTCTCATTTCAGGGCATGAGAGAGGTCGTCGAAATGCTGGTGGAGAACTTAATCCAGTTGCTCCAGCCCTGATGGACGAGGAGAATGCTTCTCACTGGCCAGACAATGATACCTTGTGAAGTGTTGGGTGACAGGAAAGATAAGGCACGGGATATCTGTTTTTGTATCAGGTGTGGCGGGTGATTGCGGTCTGTGAAGGTGTCAGTGAGACCCTGTTTCGAGACAGACTGCTCTTCACACTAGATGTGACGGCTTGGGTCGCTACGCTGTTATTTTGAGTGTTATTTTCTGTACCTTTCCTATACTAGACGAACGGTTTTCTCATGCTACTAACACCTCTCTGCATCCACTCCTTCTCCAGTCTATTCCAGCTCGCTCCTATTAACTTCATCTGACCTAGTCACATCTGCCATCACCTTTCTTCACACGTATCCATTTACAGACCTGAAATCACATTTCCATCTTTTTACTTATTTTTTCTTCGTTCTCATTGCGTTTTCACGTCAATGTCATAGGTTTTCGCCTTACAATACCGGCCTTATCAATCAGATTTAATCTTGTTTCCTCTTACCTCATCCGTTTCCTCCCTTTCGGGATTTTTTCACGTGCCCAGGTGTATTTTTGAGAATTTTTTCCGACTTAATTATATGTTATTTACGTAATTTAGTAGTTTTTGTCCACTATCATCCTTGCTCCATCCATCTGCGTCAATAAAGAAAAATTTCAGCCGGACGAAGTGGCTAAGCGGTTCACGGCGCTTCATTCTGGAACCGCGCGACCGCTACGGTCTCAGGTTCGAATCCTGCCTCGGGCATGGATGTGTGTGATGTCAGGTTAGTTAGGTTTAAGTAGTTCTAAGTTCTAGGGTTAGAAGTTAAGTCCCATAGTGCCATTTGAACCATTTGATGAGAAAAATTTCCGTATTCCTGGACAGAATCCTGTCGCACATACTGTTCCCGCGATGTTGCTTGGCTCTTGGAATCCCCGCAAATGGCCTTACAACAAAATTACCCATCGTTGGATGTCATACTGCCTGCCACAATGACCTCCACGTGTTCCGATTCCGCCAATCCTTAACCCTCACCAACACAGCTCAGCAAAGCCACATCAATAACGTCCAGACCTCCTTGCAATACCTTCTCTTCATCCAAAAAATTCTCCTGCTATGGAATCTCAAATTCTTAGATCCTATAACACACACTGAAACTCTTGCCATCCTCGAACTAGAGCAAAATGCACAACGCCACTTAAATAGGCTCTCCGCCCTGTTCACTCCCTACTCCCGCCTTGGAGTACCGCTCTCTACCACCTCTACAACAACTTTCAAACCGCCTCCACGAGTCCTCATCGCTGACAAACCCTGTCGTGCAGACCTACTACATTTACCCCACTCTGAAAAACTCCCTCCCACTACCACACAGAATGCATAGCCTAAACAGACCCGGTTGCCTGTCTCATTTTGCGCTGCTGCTCGAAGTCTGGTTTCAGGTGTCAGAGACATTGTTCATATGTGTGTGAGTTGTGTGTGTGTGTGTGTGTGTGTGTGTGTGTGTGTGTGTGTGTGTGTGTGTGTGTGTTTTGCCCAATTACCAAGAGGGCTTTGTTAGCCGAAAGCTCACTTTCCGACACTCTTTTTGTTGGGCCTATCTGCGACTCATCACTCCGCTGTTTGGTGAGTAGCAACTATGTTATTCATAATACTGTTACATTCGATCCTGGATTTTCCATTGCTTGAACAAGTACCTTCAGCATTTCCGATGATAAGTGTTTGATAACCCACAATACCATACAGACTTGACTCCCTGTAACCTTCATCTCTTAGGTCACATGAAATGCTGACTGTGAGAACAACATTTTGTCACAGTGAACTAGCCTCAGACCAGCTTAGGGAATTGACGGAAAGCATAGCAGACTGCCTTCTATGACGAGGGTATCTGAAAATGTGTACCATGGTACAGCAGATGAGCAGCTCGGAGAGGGAACTTTATGGAGAAGTAGCAGGAACGTGTGTTTCAAATAAAACTTTTTTATTTTCACTGCGGTATCCATGTCACTACCGATCGGAAACTGAAAAAAAAGAGAAAGAATGCCTTCGCACTATTAAATATGGGTATTATCGATTATCCACCAGTGAGACACCCTTAGTATGCTCACACATAATATTTGCCTCAGAAAATCCCATTACTGTCTTAACTGTTAGGACCAGCTGCTTTCTTCATCTGCTATCGTCCTTGTCCCAATAACATCTCAGGTATGCGCGACATTGAAGGCTGATTTGGATATACACAGTACATGTGCACTATATCAGACACAACTCACGAGGGACTAATTTTAATTTTCAAATTTCTATGCTGAAAATGGCTGTTGCAGTGCGATTCTGCTGTTTTGATAATAAGACCTAATTTTTAATATGCCTGCGATTGTTAGTCTTGTTTACAATACTGGTGCACATTTCAAATACTCGTAGGCGAAGAAGTTTTGATAACACGGATATTTAGGTTCTGGATGATAGCTAACTACATATGGCCACCTAACATGCATGCATTGTAAGACTTGTTATGGTGGTGTCAGTATTTTCGTGCGTATTGAGTTCTGATTGGCAGCATTGGTTAATGAAACGTTAGTGTCATCAAAGTATGTTTCTATTAACAGTTAGCCGTACGGCGACACCACAGTGGTGTCGTGAACGCAGTATCGCGCAGTGGCCGGTGACAGCACTTTTTCATTCTGTTGGTGTTTTGTTCAGGTAACAATAAGTTACACACGTCAACAAGATTTTTGTTTTTGTAAGTACTTGCGCACTTTCATCGTGGCAGTTAAATTTTAAAGCTTACAATCCGTCGAAAATTACGAAATATGGCATACTCATTCGGATGGTGTGTGATTCGAGTACGGGATACATTTCCTCATTCAAGACATATTCCCGCGCTGGACAACATTTAGCAAAAACACTGATGGAACTATTGACACCTTCTTATGGAATGTGGCATCACCTCTACGTGGATAATTATTATAACATAGTAGAACTTGCAGACAAGTTACTTGAATAGAAAATTTGAGTTTGTGGAACGATACGGCAAAATAGAGGATTTCCGGAAAAATTAAAGGTCGCAAAAGTAAATGTCTTTGAAGCTTGTCATCAACGGAAAGGTGACAAGCGGCCACTGGCAAGCCAAGTAATCCGAATTAGCGCTGCCGGCGCCAAGCGAATAATGATGTACGAGGCGTGCGGACAGCAAGGAAGAGGTACTCATCCCTCTCGACGTAGATTACCATTTGTATATCAAAGGTGGTGCGGATTGAGATGATAAATAAAGCAGCCCAACTAAAGATAGTGTAGTGTCACCCAACGAACGTTGCTTCCACATGTCTATAGAAACATCAAATGTTGAGTTGCGTAGACGTGAGTTATTCGCTCATGAGGCCTGGAGCCAAACTGGGACAAAGGGAGCTCCTACAAGTGGCGTCGGTATTTTCAAAACGTCCATCGTGTGATAAAAAAATACTTGAGCGTTAACGAGGACATAGTTTCGGCAAGTACTTACAAGGTACTGTTTCATTTGAATGCAGCCAATTCAACAAATGGAGACGAATTATAAAAGCACAAGGTGTCCATAATTAAGGTTACAGTTTCAAGGCGACCTAGAACGAAAACGGCAGCTACGAATGATGTCAAATCTAAACAGAATGTTATCGACGCAAGATGAGATGTCATGGAACAAAAAATTTAACAAAAATTTTACCCACAGATGGCGCTCTAAGTGTCAGAATATGCGCACCAGCAGACGAGCGGCATGCGGCTGTTTCTCAGTTTGCGTCTGAGACGCTCATTGTGACTGTATCCATGAAGGATGGCGCGCTGCTGGTAGAGCTCTTCTACAAAAACGGTGACTAAGCGCCACTAGCGCTTCAGAAGTTCCGGACCCTCAAGGGTATGACAAAAGGCATTGGTCCGATGTCTGCTAAGGTTCCAGTGAATATGATTACAGAATTCGAAAAGACTGGCTCTCTTGAAATTCGTTGTGGCTGAGGGAGGAAAACAGTTAACGCGACGTCCACCGAAGATGTGGCCATAGCACTTCAGGACTGGTCGAGCGGTGGCGCGTAAACATACAGTGCAAGGGGAATTCCCCGAACACTGGACGTGCCTAACAGCACGGTGCATAAAATGGTACGAAACATGTAGCATTGCATACAAAATCACCCCTGTTGCAGGATCTGTTTCCTGCTGAACTGCTAGTAAGACAAACGTTCGCTGTGGGATTTCTTGCTCGTCTTGAAGTGGACAACGAATACCCATTGGACGTCCTGTGGACAGACGAAGCCCATTTCTCTGTCCAACGACATGCCAATACGCAGAAATGCACAATATGTGCAAGGGGAAATTCGCACGCATATCAACCGGTACCACTTCATCCTGCAAAAGTGACTGTGATGTGCGGGTTGACGGGATCGTTTATTGTAGGACTGTATGTTATCGACGAGATAAATCCTGTTGCTCCTGTTACGTAATTGGTAAACGCCAAGAGAGTCCTTCGGGTACCAACGTCATTAAAGCACTTCAACAGCGTGGAACTGTTCACAAGATCATTTTTATGCAAGATAGCGGTCCTCCGCACATTGTACAACCAATGAGGCGGTTTCTGCAGAGGCTTTTCGTCTTATTCACCGTTATTTCCCTCCGACCTGGCCGTCCATATCAAAAATCGCAATCCGTGTGGCTTCTGGCTATGGATTTATTTCAAATATGTTGTCCTCAACGCTCTAATTGTGAATGTAGTTAAACTGAAGGCACGCAATATGCAGCGCTCTCTGAACGTCACTCACGGACACAGCGATATGTTGTGGAAGACGCTATTTCTCATTTGTGACAAGAACGATGTACAGTATACACAACATGTCTGGCGCCAGTATCACGACCATTATAACCGAAGCTATTTTAATTTTTATGCTGTTTTTGGACACAGGAGATTTAAAAACCGATGTCATTTAGCTTTTTACACTACTGGCCATTAACAATGCTGAACCACGAAGATGAGGTGCTACAGACGCGAAATTTAACGAATAGGAAGAAGATGCTGTGATATGCAAATGATTAGATTTTCAGAACATTCACACGAGGTTGGCGCCGGTGCTGACATGAGGAAAGTTGCCAACCGCTTTCTCATACACAAACGGCAGTTGACCGGTGTTGCCTGGTGAAACATTGTTGTGATGCCTCGTGTAAGGAGGAGAAATGCGTACCATCACGTTTCCGACTTTGATAAAGGTCGGATTGTAGCCGATCGCCATTGCGGTTTATCGTATCGCGACATTGCTGCTCGCGTTGGTCGACATCCAATGACTGTTAGCAGAATAAGGAATCGATTGGTTGAGGAAGGTAGTACGGAACGCAGTGCTGGATCCTAACGGCCTCATATCACTAGCAGTCGAGATTACAGTCATCTTATCCGCATGGCTGTAACGGATCGTGCAGCCACCTCTCGATCCCTAAGTCCACAGATGGGAACGTTTGCGAGACAACAACCATCTGCACGAACAGTTCGACGACGTTTGCAGCAGCATGGACTATCAGATCGGAGACCACGACTGCGGTTACCCTTAACCCTGCATCACAGATAGGGGCTCCTGCGATGTACTCAACGACGAGCTTGGTTGCACGAATGGCAAAACGTAATTTTTTCGGATGAATCCAGGTTCTGTTTACAGCATTCGTGTTTGGCGACATCGCGGTGAACGCACATTGGAAGTGTGTATTCGTCATCGCCATACTGTCGTATCACCCGGGGTGATGTTATGGGGTGCCATTGATTACAAATCTCGGTCACCTCTTGTCTACATTGACGCCACATTAAACAGTGGACGTTACATTTCAGATGTGTTACGACTCGTGGCTGTACCCTTCATTCGCTCCCTGCGATACCCAATATTTCAGCACGATAATGCAAGATCGCATGTTGCAGGTACTGTACGTGCCTTTCTGGATACAAAAGATGTTCGACTGCTGCCCGTGCCAGCACATTCTCCAGATCTCTCACCAATTGAAAACATCTGGTCAATGGTGGCCGAGCAACTGGCTCGTCACAATATGCCAGTCACTACTCTTGATGAACTGTGGTATCGTGTTGAAGCTGCATGGACAGCTGTACCTGTACACGCTATCCAAGCTCTATTTGACTCAATGCCCAGGCGTATCAAGGCTGTTATTACGGCCAGATGATTATGCACCAAAATTGCGTCAAAATCTAATCACATGTCAGTTCTAGTATAATATATTTGACCAATGAATACCCGTTTATCATCTGCATTCCTTCTTGGTGTAGCAATTTTAATGGCCATAAGTGTATGTGCTTTCTGGCTTTAGAACAATTAAAACCCGGTGACATTTCGCTTTTTGTGCGTTTTTTTTCAGTACACTTAAAAACTGTTTTTTTCGCATCCGATGTGGTATGGCTTCACCGAGGAGCGTGGGCTTACCTAACTAACGCTGCCACATTTGTTATCTATGGAACTTACGAAATCATGCACGTTGAACAGTAAGATTGGTGTAATGTGAAACTCAAACCATAGCCGCCATATTGGCATTCATCTGTCATTTGCAGCCTGCCACATTTACGTTAAATCTTTTAGTTTCACGACGTTTCCCCCTGCGTCAATAATATTATGTTGAAATTTGACGCCATTCTGAGCAGTGGTCCTCTTTCTACAGAATTTTGAAATTGGAACTTTGATAATGGACATAACGAAGTTTATGTGTGTATTAGACGGACTGAGCCACAAACCCAGTAAAGCGTGCAAAAAATATGGCAGGTTCGTAGTGTGATGCTAACTGGAAGACAAGGCCCGAAGTTCTAAGTAAACTGAAAACTGACTTTCAGACTACTCGTACGTTACAGCAGTACTTCCAATATAAACGAGGATCGCGTAATGAAGCCGAAATATCTAACAAATTTGAAAACATTTCTAATTGTGGTGTTGAAGTAAATGAAATATGTACAAAATCACAAGGGAAAAGATACTGAAGGAAAGAAAGTTTATGGTGCAAAGTCGTAAAATAGTGAATAATAACAAGTTTCTCAGTTGCTGTTGCAATTTTATATATATGTATTGTTTCAACTATCTACGTATTTATATCAGATGAATAATAATTTTGTAATATCATGCATTGACATTGCATTATATGTTTTTCAGAAAGTACCCCTGATACACTTGTTGGGACAGACGGCTACGGACGATGTACAGCGCGTGGGCGCTTCAGCGTCCCTGCTCCTCGTGAAACCACTCTGTAGTTGTAGTCAGTGAGAAAAAGGTCGCGACACAGCGCGACTCGTGGTGCGTTATACACAGCCAGCAACTCGTTCCAGCCAGATAATGACCGACAAAGAGCGAAGCACCTCCGGCCTTTGTCTGCAGAAGCAGCCGCCACAGCGGCGCGGCCATCCCCCCTTTCGATGTTGTACGTCACTTCTCGCTGCTGCGCCACTTCTGCAACGCCAGGCGCATTTCTATCACACGGGCAGTACACACTTCATCACGCGCCGGCCTGTTACCGTTCAACCCGCGCCATAGAGGGTACGAAACGAATTACACGCCTGGCAACAGTAAACGAACAGCAACAGGGATGTCAAAGGCCGCGGGAACACTTCATCACATAGTCGCCAATCAGTGCTGGTTAAAGGCCATCGTGAGCAGAGTGTGTCCGCCCACAGACTACACTGCTTTGATGCTGCATAACAGGGCACCGTTGCGCAAGGGAAAGAGCAGATAAGTGGAAAGGCAGGGGACGGGGTACTTGACCGATCGCTTCATAGAGTCGATATAGAAAACATAATGGATCCAGTATTAAAGTCACAGTTCAACAGAGCTTTGGAAGTCAAACCATCAAATAAAGCAGAAAAGATAGATTAAATTGCATTGAAATTTCTGAAATCAAACGATTATTAAATAAGGCGTGCATAATTTATGAGTCCCGACACATACCACTAGATTCACACCATTTTGAAGACAGAAAGAGCAGATAAACGCAGCATCGTACAGTCAAGTTAACACTCCATACATTCAAGTTGGTGAAAAGAATAGTATAAAAAAGAGTGTAAGAGGAAATTGAGGATTTGTTGGATGACGATCAATTGTTCGGAACAGATAAGGTCACCAGAAAGTGAACTCTGTCTCTTAGAATAATACTGGAAGCAATTACAGAGGAATCTCGGTTAAAATCAAGGCACGGTCGTAGGATTCGCCGACATGGAAAGGGCGTTCGGTAATGTAAAGTGGTGCAACTTGTTCAAAATGACGAGATAAAAGAAAGAAAGGCTATAGTGAAACGCGGGTACTATACAAGAAATACAACAAATACAACAACTTAGAGGAAGCAGCGAGATGGAAGACCAGGAACAAAGTGCTTTGATTAAGAAGAGCGTGAACTAACACAAAGAACCAGTATTTCGCCCCTACTGCTCAATCTATGCGCTAAAGAAGCAATGACGAAAATAAGAGGAACATTCAAAAGTGCGATTAAAATTAAGTGGGAAAGGATATCAAGAATTAGATTTGATGATGACACTGTTCTCTACAGTGAAAACGAAGAAGAATTAGAGGACGTGTTGAAAGGAATAAACAGTGTATTGAGGACAGAAGGCAGAGTCAGAGTAAACCGATGAAAGGTGAAAGTTATGAACAGTACCAGAAATACAGCGGTTAGCACACCGCACTCGCATTCGACAGGACGACACTTTGAACCCACTTCCAGCCTTCCTGATTTACCTAAATCGCTTCAGGCAAATATCGGGATAGTTCTTTTGAAAGGGCACTACAGATTTTCTTCAACACCCTTCCGTAATCGAAGCTTGTGCTCCGTCTCTAATGACCTCATTATCGACGGGTCGTTAAACAGTAGTCTCCTCCTCGTCCAGTACCAGAAATGAGGGATACATAACTTCAAAATTGGGAACCACGAAGTAGATGAAGTTAAGGAAGTCAGCTACCATCGAAAGAAAGTAGCACATGACAGACGAAGCGTAGAGGATATAAAAAACCGACTAACTCAGGCAAAGAGGGCGTTTCTGACAAAAAGACGTCTGATAGTGTGAAACATCGAGTTTAGTGTGAGGAACAAATTTCTCTGATTGTACGTCGGTAGAATAGCATTGTATGGTAATGAATCAAGGACTGCGGGAAATGCAGGAAAGAAGAAACACCATGCGTTTGAAATGTGGTGCTGAAGAAGAATGTTGAAATTAGGTGAACTAATAAGACAAGAAATGTGGAAATTCTCTGTAGAATCGGCGGTAAAAGAACCGCATGGAAAACACTAATAAGAAAAAGGGACAGGAAAATACGACATATATTCAGATTTCAAGGGATAGCTTTCAAGGTACCAGAGGGAGCTGAGAAGGTAAACATTATAGGTGAAGACAATGACTGGAATGAATCAAACAAATAATTGAGGACGTGGGGTGAAACTGCTGGTCTGAGATGAAGAATTTTCTTCGAAAGAGAAAGACTGATAACTCAAAGAGAAAGGTAAATAAATAAAAAATTAACAATCTCGTCTGTCATCGAGGAGTCTCGTTAAATCTCACCTGTGTGGATCGATACAATCGAAATGCGCTGATAATCATCTATTCAAATGAAGAGGCCACGGGAAAAGAAATAAAAGTTTGGTTTTTATCTACCGACAACGACGATGCCATTAGATGGGGAGTACGAGCTCTGTTTGTAGTTGGATGGGTGAGGAAATAGGCCTTGGCATTTCAATAGAACCATCCAAGCATTCACCCAAAGCGATTAAGGAAATCACGTAAAGTCTAAATAAATCTGGTGGGCTGGAGCTGGATTTGAATAGCCATCCTCCTTATTACGAGTCCAGCGTCTTAGCAATTGTGTCAAAACGTTCTGTAAATAGAATGTAGTCAGGCCATGATAGACTACAATAAAAAAAAGCACCACGAAGGAATTATCCGAGAGGGGCGGAAATTGGTGGATGTGATGTTCGTGTGCCGACAAACTAATGATTACAATTTTTAGAAACATTTGATAATTTATTCAAGAAGAGTGGCTTCACAAATTGAACAAGTCGATAACGCGTAGCTCCAGCTCTGTCTTTCAGAGTTGTTGGATGTCCTCCTCAGGAGCATCGTGCCAAATTTTATCCAGTTGGTGTATCAGATCGTCATATTTAAGAGCTGGTTGGAGAGCCGTGGTGCTAGTGATCTCAGTTGGCGAGAGATCGGGTGATCTTGGCGGACAAGGTAGGATTTGTCAAGCACGAACACAAGCAGTAAAAACTCTCACTGTGTGAGGACGGGAATTATCTTGCTGAAATGTAAGCCCAATTTGGCTTAATGTAAAGGCCAACAAAACGTGGTGTTGAACAGCGTCACCGCAGCGGTCTGCTGTAAGGGTATCGCGGCTGGCAACCAAAGGGAACCTACTATGAAATGGAATAGCACCCTAGACCATCACTCCTGGTTGTCAGGCTGCATGGCAAGCGAGGTTAAGGTTGGTATATCACTGCTGTCTAGGGCCTCTTCAGACAGGTCTTCCATAGTCATCAGGGCTCATCACTCGAGACTATTCTACACCAATCAATAGTACTCCAGGCTGAATGAGCCGGATTCCACTGCAAACTGTATCTTCGGCGTACAGATGTCAATGGTAGTTGGCGCAAAGGGCGCCTTGAGCTCAGCTTCGGCGTACAGAGTTCAATGGTAGTTGGGGCAACGGGTGCTCACAGAAAGAAGCGAGCGATAGGTCCCCACAGTAGCTAGCAGAGACGGTTGGTCATCTGGCGCTTTTCGAGCCACTAGCATGAAGCACCCATGCAGAAATCGCTCATGACATCATCAAAGAGATACATAGGGAAGGCAGATTTATTCTGGTGAGAATCGAATAATTGTTATTAATAAAGATAAGGTCCTGTGGCATTGATAGCTGGGAGGCCCCACCCGGGGAAGTTTAACCACCAGGTGTAAGTCTTGTTTCAGGTGAGGCTACATTGGGTGACTTGCAGGACGGTGATGATAACAGACATATACCCAGTCCACAAGCAAAGAAAATTTCCAAACCAGCCGGGATTCGAACAGGGGCCCGTTGCGTGGTAGACAAACACATTAACACCCACCTAAGCAGGCGGTCATTGTTATTAATATCTCCTAACATAATTTTTCTTTTGCCACTCAGATATTAAGAAGAGACTACGGTTCATAAATACTATCTTTCAGTAATTTGATAACGCCAAGAAACGTTGATATTAATAAGAAACGAATAACTTTGCCTTAATCGAAAATATGTACGACCTTATACGAACTATACCGATTGTACCCTCAAGTGACAGACTGTGCGCTATAGTCGGCAGTTGTCGGTAGGACGCCTTTCGATCTACTAATGCGGTAAACCATCCTCTCGTAGTGTTGATAGTTAGCTTGTAATCAGTGTTAGCAAGTAAATATTACGGTATTTCTTAGATAAACACACTATAATGGCATCCCGTGTAAAAATTATCGGCAAAAAATTGTTTCCACTTCATTACGCATAACAGAGACAGTAGTATTGCTCTTTCAAAATCCGTCGGCACTGCTAGGACTCTGTAAGGGGACTTAGAAGACCGAGAGCATCTCCATGTGACAGGTAGGAAGAATTCCTACGCGGCTGCTCACTACGTCAGTTCAAGAACGGAATGGCTTCGTTATCGCAAAACTCGGGTGCGCAAGCGTGGGCAGTTGTACTGTACGCCCCTTATACCACCATTTACGGACTCACGGGCTAAACTGAGACCTTTCTGGAGGTTAAGTTCGAGTTAGGAGGTTCTTGGAACGTCCTCACTCAAATGCTGAAATCTGCGTGTATTTTTCACGTGGCTTTCTGCGTGGCATAGCTTTTTACGCCCTGACATCGACCTGACACCTGCTTCCTATGCTTACCAGCTGCCCGATGAAATTACACTGCAGCGTACACATACACCAATCTGCCACCAAAGTTTACAATTTTGCATTTTCTGTCGATACCTGTATCAATAGCAATTTGTGACCAGTTTGTAAAGTTCGTTGTGTTGCGTTATTTTTATAAATCTTAGAATGAATATCGATGCCTCGTTAAGTGAATTCGGCTGCACAAGATCCTCTGGAGTCCAGTCGCTACACCCTCGGAAGAATTATGCTTGCAACAGTAACGATCGAAGCCTTCCTGCAGGATCTGCTTTACACATACTAAAAAGTAGCACAGTCATTGTGCAAGGCTGTAGCAAAATGGTGCAGCGAAACGTACAGGGTACATTCTTCGCACACACAAAACAAGAAGAAGTATTGTACAGATACCGCTATAGAAAAGCTTTCTTCCCATATTCTGCAAACTCATAGTCATGCCGAAACCTGGATGAGCTCTTTTATAGCTGGAGTATTGTTCACAGTTTGCAGTAAACACACACACCCACCCACACACACACACACACAATTTTAATTTTTCGCTGGACCAGGTTTAGTATAGTAGCCGGATTCACACATCGATGTCGACGTGAACGCACTAATATTGTCTGTGCAGAGTTGTACGGTTTCACAGCCGTACGGGAGCAGTGTGGACATCGCGTCAGTTGGCAAGCCTCTCTGGCGTCTTGGGCAACGAGGATTGTTAACGCTTTCTTCGGCCACATGTGTTGCATCCGAAGTTTTCCGGTCGCCGACGTTACTAAGGACACACATTGACGCGCTTGTGCTGGATTATTTCTCTCGGTTTGGTATTCCGGCATTATTCGTAGACTGCTGACCGGTCTTGGCTTCACGTCTGAATTCCTCTCGGTTCGATTTCCGGATCAGTGTACGGTTTTGCATCGTCCTCCTCTCGTTCCCCCAGTTCTGTTCGGCTTCTTACCGTTTTTCTCTGGAAACGTCTGGCGGCACCATCCGACCTGGGAAGTTGGGTGATGACATAGTACAGGGTGTCCAGAAAAGGACTCCCTGATTTCAAAATTAAATATCTCGAAAACAAAGATCGATAGAGGAATGCCGTAAACGGTATGTTTGTTGTGAACGCTGTAAGAAGTTTATACAGCAGTTTTAAATAATAGTTACAAAAGCTGCTAGCATATGGCGCTGCACGCTGTACAGCTCCTATCAGCATACATAAGTGAAATAATCGTATGAAAACAATCTTTGCGAACAATCACATCACACTGTTTTCAAAATGTTCACCATTGGCCCTACTGAGGTAGCGCAAACGAAGAATGAAATTCGCCATCACATTTCGTAGTGTCTCAACCGAAATGGATTCACATGCCACAGAGATCGCCGATTCAAGCTCATCCGGCGTGGAGGAGGCTTCGGGTAGACCATGTCTTTCACTGTGCCCCACAAAAAAAGTCACAGGAAGTCAAGTCCGGCGAATACGGAGGCCAATCCATGCCTGCACCAGTAAATTTGGGATATTCCAAAGCAATGACTCGATTCCCGAAGTATTCCTCAAGAAAGCGAAACACTTGTTCGGTCCGATGTCGTCGGGCTCCATCTTGCATAAACCATTCAGTACCTGGTCGATGCTCTAACGCTGGCTGTGTGGCGACAAATTGTTCCAAAATTGCAACGTAACGTGCACCAGTGACCGTTTCTCGAATGAAAAAAGGGCCAATAATGCCTCTGCTGCATACTGCAGCCCACACAGTGACTTTAGGAGAAAACGGGGATTCGCTTCACACCAATATGGCTTTTCGGAACCCCAAAATCGCCAGTTCTGCTTATTCACGTATCCATTCAGGTGGAAGTGTGCTTCATCTGTAAACCAGATGCAGCCAACATCAAATCCTTCACTATCAGTCATTGTGAGCATCTGATTAACAAAGGCAACCCTTTGTTGCACAGATCGTACGGGTATGGCCTGGTGCGTTTGAAATTTGAATGGAAACATGTGTAGGCTCTTTCTCAGTATTTTCTGCTCGCTGAAACGCTTCAAACCTGTCTCAGATGCAATTCTACGGACGGATGACATTGGATTTCGCTGAATAATTCCAGAAACTGCGGCGATATTTTCAGGCATAACTGCGATTTGCTTGCGGCCAACATGCCCAACTAGATCATCAGTTACGCTGCCTGTTCTTTGAAATTTTGCGAAGATCGTATGAATGGTTTTCGCATCGGGCACTTTTGGAACATTAAATCGTGCTTGAAAGCTTCGCATTGTTGCCGTAGGACTCTCTTCTAACCTGTGGTACTCTAGCACCAGAAAACGCGTTGTTCAACGGAGTACATGGTTTTAATCTCTTCCTTCGGAACGCTAACCTCTTTTCACGTTTCAGTAGTGGAACTGATCGCTCTGGGCTTCGGATCAGTATTTATACTGGGCATTACGTATGACGATTACAGTGCCATCTGTTAGAAGCTTTTGTAACTATTATTTCAAACTGCTGTATCAACGTCTTTAGCTTTCACAATAAACATACCGTTTACTGCATTCCTCTATCAATCTTTGTTTTCGAGATATTTAATTTTGAAATCAGGGAGTCCTTTTCTGGACACTCTGTATGAGTGGCTCATTCTGAAGATCTACAGAATTTAATACATCTTGTAAAGTTAATTGGAAAGAATTACAATTTTAAGACATGAGTAAATAAAACTAAGACAATGACCTTACATGGGATATACCCAATATGAAATAAAATTCTGATTCAATATTAGATTTTAGAACATGATTAGCTCTTTAACTACCTAGAGAACAATAGGTTCGATTTCTTATTTATTTTCTCGTTCGGCGTTTACAAAACCAGACACAACATCAATTTCTTAGCACATTGTATTAAATGAAACCACGTGGTTCCAGAGGCCTTTACAAGTCTCAAACATCTATAATGCACATATGCAGACTGAAACAATGCTTCAAAATTTGTACCACGGCCGAAATTCTAACCCAGGTCCCCTGTTCACTAGGCAGATGCGCTAACCAGTACGCCGCCCTGGCACAGTCACTTGGCACAACGCTACAGATTAGCCTAGCACGCCTTCCTCTTCAGTCCAAATTTCTGTTAACGCCTCAGCCCATTTGGCATTCTCCCTAAATTCGAATGGCATTGCAGAGCCAGTCCAACTGAACTGAAACTGAACCTCTGGACCTATGCCTGGGTTGTAGGCAGGGTTCTTGATCCGTTCGATATACACATATTTTTATAATTTTATACTGTATAGTAAGTATTCTTGAGGCACTCTGATTCTGAGTCAGAGAGTCTGTGTATATGCCTCAATTCATCCCATAACGATGCAGTTAACACTTTTCATTGACTGGATTTTCCCACACTCACGTTCGGAACTATCCGATGTGGCTTATTCTTTCATTAGTTGCTTATGCCTACAAGCACTCTTTCTGACACGGTTCAAAGTTATCCACAATTTTCTTGTTGGTTTTCTTGTTGCTTTCCTTTCGGTTCTGATGACCCACAGTTCTTCCCAGACTGTATCGAAGATTTTCAGGCAATATATGGAGATAATAATGAGGGTATTAAATTAAAAAGAAAGTAGCGTGTGAGAGGCAGTGTAAACAGAACGCTAAAAATACGCAAAGAACCAGAAAAATTAAATTCTGTAAGATTAAAATTTTATGTGTTCTACAATATGGCACTGAATCTTGGGTTACGAAGAGATTAGGAGTGCACTCGTGTTTATGGAACAGAAATGAAATTTTTACCAGTGAAAGATTGGACTAAATATAACAGAACTCATAATGTATACATTAAAATAGAACAAAAATTTTTGGAGTAAATGACAAAATAGAAGAACATAAAGATAAGTAGATATCTGGAACGACTGGAAGAAAGAGTTTCAAGGATGGCCTTACTAAAAAAAAAAAAATAGAAAGGAAAGAAAGAGGGTCATAGTACGTCTGTATGGCACTGAATCTTGGGTTACGAAGAGATTAAGAGTGTACTCGTGTTTATGGAACTGAAATGAAATTTTTACCAGTGAAAGATTGGACTAAATATAACAGAACTCATAATGAATACATTAAAATAGAACAAAAATTTTTGGAGTAAATGACAAAATAGAAGAACATAAAAATAAGTAGATATCTGGAACGACTGGAAGAAAGAGTTTCAAGGATGGCCTTACTAAAAAAAAAAAAAAAATAGAAAGGAAAGAAAGAGGGTCATAGTACGTCTGAGATTGAACTGAGGCCAATACAGGTCGATAGGCCTAATCTATCAAAAGAAGGAGAAGGAGATGAAGAAAGATAAAGAGTCAGAGAATTAAGTGTTTCTTTGCTGAGACTCGTATATCAAATTTGCTTGTTCTGTGTGTGAAGAATGAGTCCTATATCTATGGCAAAAGCTATCTTTTATACTCTGCATTATAAAATTCCAGATCGGCAGATACGTCCTTGAACTAATTATCAATTCAAAACATTATTCATCCCATTGCATGCGAATTAAAGGAAAAACTACCATTATTCCGAAGCCACGTAGTGCCACTACATGGTTATTGTTAGTGTCACATTAGGGGAACCGAAAAAGGTAGATATTATTCATTGTAGGATCACAGCTACAGATTTTCTACGAAGAGTTAAAGATTGAATCAGGGCATGCGCAACAATGAGTGACATGACAGTTCAGGAGGTAAAGGAAAAGTGGAGTCCCAAAGACAATTTGTTACCAGTGACTCACAGCAATGACAACTGCCGACATTCAAGAAGCCACAGAGCGCCCATCGCACACCTCAGCTTCAGTACTGGCTGCTTCAAAAAGCTACAGTACAGCAGGGCTCTTACTTCTTCCCCGTTGTGTGCCTGTGAAACAGAGGACGCCAACCATATTTTCTTTGAGTGAATTTCACTGATAACACAAAATATGGCCACCTGAATAACTGTCTGTTGATCTACCTTTAGTACTCAATACAGGAACGATTCCGCATGACATGGTTTCGACCAGTGGTTGGTACATTTATGCAGGTATGTGCCACCACAAGTCTTAGGCAGAGGCAGCGTAATTGCAGTAAATTAAAGGCCCGTGGTCTGTGGGAGCCGAGCTAGCGTTCGCAGAGTCCACGATGTGTTCCGTCGTGTTCAGATCAGTTGAATTTGATGGCCAAGCAATCATCGCGATCTCACTACCATACTCCTCGAATTACTGTAACAAGGTTCTGATCCGGTGACAAGGAGATTTGTCTGGCTGTAAGATGCCACCGCTGTCAGCGAAGACATTATAATTCACTCAAGCATCAGAGTCCATCGGTGACTCATCACGAGGACAGCAGTTTCCACATCTAGCATTCTGCCTGCTTTTGTAGGTCACTTCTTCAGTTAAGTCTTGCTAGAATGGTTGTGATGTGTGCATGCTGTGTGCGGACGCAGGAGGAGCTGGCCGCAGTTCACGGACAGCCGAATGCGCTTTTGGCAATGGTCAGTCGTCTTCAGGCGGCGACCTCTGGGTGTAGCAGTGACGGAGAATGTGGCGCATCGCATGGGATACCTCAGGTGTCGCCTGTTTCACCCACGGGTTCTGCTACCGAGGCTCCTCCTAGTGTATCCGACACAATGGATCCGCCCTCACAGAGAAGTGGGTGGCGGGTAGTCACACGTTCGCGTCTTTCGAGGCGGAGGGCCAATGTGGAGACTGGTCGTATGGGCTCGCCCATTCACCCTGTGAGCGGACAGATGGCCGTTCCTTTGGCAGGATCCGAGGAGTTATTGGGAGCTACAACGTTAGGCACGTTATGGATCCCCTTAGCCTGGCAGTATTGAGGACTGGAAAGAAAGCCAATGAGCACTAGATGATTCTACCGGAAGGCCTCATCCGAGACGTGGAGGCAGAATTGCCTGCGGCTATCGAGCGTGCAGGGTGAGAGCTGATTGCAACCGTCGACTCTGTGATGATCTTGGCTGCAGGTTTTTAGACCTGCATTATTGGCTGGGGATTTGTAGGACTCTCTTTGATAGGTCAGGGGTGCACTACACAAAGGATTCAGCTACTTGGGTAGCAGACTACTTGTGGAGCGCACATGAGGGTTTTTTATGCTAGGCGGCAGTTTGAGGTATTCTGATGAAACACGTCAGTCGATACGCAGCAAGGAAAGTCAGAGCGCGTTCAGAGTAAAGACACTTCAACTGCCAAAATTTTATAAATTGTCGAAGTATTCGTAACAAAGTTCCAAAATTTACTGCCCTCCAGGAAAGTTCTCGCGCTCAAATTATCCACGGATCGAGAGTTAGCTGAAACCTCAAGTGGAAAGCTCTGAGATACTTGGCGAGTTCTGTAAGGCACATCAGAAAGACTGGGGCAACAGGAGGGGTAATGTTCTTTGCAATTTACAATATTGTTTCTATTGAGGTACAAGTTGAGTGTGACAGTGATGTTACATGTTCGCTTATAACAGGTCTAGGTGAAACCAAGATAATTGTTGGATGTTCTTACCGGCCAACAGATTCTACTATGACACTTCTAGAGTGACTGAAAGAATGGCTGTCGTTAGCAGAGTGTAAATACTCGGATCATGTATTACTAAGTGAGGATGGCACTAACCTGCCGAGTATAGACTGGGATGTGTATGGATTCATTGTGGGGAGGACAGTCAGACAGTCAGACCGTCATGCAAAATACTTTTGAACACGTTTTGTGAAAACTGTCTTGAGCAGTTAGCTCGGCAGCCTACACGCAATGGAAATACACTCCTGGAAATTGAAATAAGAACACCGTGAATTCATTGTCCCAGGAAGGGGAAACTTTATTGACACATTCCTGGGGTCAGATACATGACATGATCACACTGACAGAACCACAGGCACATAGACACAGGCAACAGAGCATGCACAATGTCGGCACTAGTACAGTGTATATCCACCTGTCGCAGCAATGCAGGCTGCAATTCTCCCATGGAGACGATCGTAGAGATGCTAGATGTAGTCCTGTGGAATGGCTTGCCATGCCATTTCCACCTGGCGCCTCAATTGGACCAGCGTTAGTGCTGGACGTGCAGACCGCGTGAGACGACGCTTCATCCAGTCCCAAACATGCTCAATGGGGGACAGATCCGGAGATTTTGCTGGCCAGGGTAGTTGACTTACACCTTCTAGAGCACGTTGGGTGGCACGGATACATGCGGACGTGCATTGTCCTGTTGGAACAGCAAGTTCCCTTGCCGGTCTAGGAATGGTAGAACGATGGGTTCGATGACGGTTTGGATGTACCGTGCACTATTCAGTGTCCCCTCGACGATCACCAGAGGTGTACGGCCAGTGTAGGAGATCGCTCCCCACACCCTGATGCCGGGTGTTGGCCCTGTGTGCCTCAGTCGTATGCAGTCCTGATTGTGGCGCTCACCTGCACGGCGCCAAACACGCATACGACCATTATTGGCACCAAGGCAGAAGCGACTCTCATCGCTGAAGACGACACGTCTCCATTCGTCCCTCCATTCACGCCTGTCGCGACACTGCTGGAGGCGGGCTGCACGATGTTGGGGCGTGAGCGGAAGACGGCCTAACGGTGTGCGGGACCGTAGCCCAGCTTCATGGAGACAGTTGCGAATGGTCCTCTCCGATACCCCAGGAGCAACAGTGTCCCTAATTTGCTGGGAAGTGGCGGTGCGGTCCCCTACGGCACTGCGTAGGATCCTACGGTCTTGGCGTGCATCCGTGCGTCGCTGCGGTCCGGTCCCAGGTCGACGGGCACGTGCACCTTCCGCCGACCACTAGCGACTACATCGATGTACTGTGGAGACCTCACGCCCCACGTGTTGAGCAATTCGGCGATACGTCCACCCGGCCTCCCGAATGCCCATTATAGGCCCTCGCTCAAAGTCCGTCAACTGCACATACGGTTCACGTCCACGCTGTCGTGGCATGCTACCAGTGTTAAAGACTGCGATGGAGCTCCGTATGCCACGGCAAACTGGCTGACACTGACGGCGGCGGTGCACAAATGCTGCGCAGCTAGCGCCATTCGACGGTTCCTGGTGTGTCCGCTGTGCCGTGCGTGTGATCATTGCTTGTACAGCCCTCTCGCAGTGTCCGGAGCAAGTATGGTGGTTGTGACACACCGGTGTCAATGTGTTCTTTTTTCCATTTCCAGGAGTGTATGTTAGACCTTGTAGTTACAAATAGCCGGACTTTATCGACAATATTAATGAAGAAAAGTGGATTGGCGATCATGATGTCACTACAGCAGCTGTGGTTATGGAAGTTAATAAATTAGTTAAGAAGGCTAGGAGAGTGTCTGTTCTCGAAAAGAGCAGATAAGCAGTTGTTAGCATCTCACTTAGATAGTGAACTGACATCAGTTAGTACCAGTAAGATCGACGTAGAGGAATTATGGGCAAAGCTTAAGCAGACTGTAAATCACAGTCTGGATAATTAAGTGCCTAGGATGTGGATGAACGACGGAAAACACCGACCCTGGATTAATAACGAAATGCGGAAAATACTGAGGAAACAGAGGCTGTGGCACTCCCGGTCAGAAACGGAACACGCAAATGATGACAGGCAATGATTAACACAGATTCGTGCGTCTATGAAAAGTCGTATGCGCGAAGTATACAACTACTACCATCGACATAGGAACAGAACTGGCAGAGAACCCGAGAAAATTCTGCTGGTATGTAAAATCGCTGAGTGGGTCTAAGTTTTCCATCTTCTCAATCGTTCACGAGTATAGTATGGCATGTGAAGATATCGCATCGAAATTCTAAGTTTTAAATTTCATGTTCAAAAATCCTTCACGCAAGAAAAACGTACATATATAGAGTCGTTTGACCATCGAAAAGACTTCCGAATGGGGGACACGGTAATAAGCATCCATGGCGTAGAGAAACAGTTGAAGCAGTTGAAACCAAATAAGTCTCCAGTTGCGGATAGAATCCCAGTTAGACTTTTCAAAGAGTACTCTACGGGATTTACACCTTATTTAGCTTAAGCTTAACGTGAATGTCTGGTCCAGAGCGAAGTCCCAAGGGACTGGAAAAAAGCGCAGTTGACTGGTGTGAGAGAACGGCAAAAGAACGGACCCACAAAATTGCAGACCAGTATCCTATCATTGGTTTGCTGCAGAATCCTTGACCATGTTCTCATATCGAATATAATAAACTTATTTGAAACTGAGCAGCTTATGTTCAAGATTCGCATGATTTTGAAAAGCATCGTTCGTGCGAAACTCAGCTTGCCCATTTCCGGCATGATATACTGATAACCGTGGATGGAGTGCAAAAGACAGATTTCATATTTCTAGATTTCTAGATTCTAGCATTTGTAGACTTAGAGAAAGCTTTTGACAATGTTGACTGGAATACTCTTTTTCAAATTCTAAAGGTGGCAGGGGTAAAATACAGGGAGCGAAAGGCTATTTATAATTTGTACAGAAACCAGATGGCAGTAATAAGAGTCGAGGGGCATGAAAGGGAAGCAGTGGTTGGGAAAGGAGTGAGACAGGGTTGTAGCCTCTCCCCGATGTTATTCAATCTGTATATTGAGCAAGCAGTAAAGGAAACAAAAGAAAAATTTGGAGTAGGTATTAAAATTCAGGGAGACGAAGTAAAAACTTTGAGGTTCGCCGATGACATTGTAATTCTGTCAGAGACGGCAAAGGACTTGGAAGAGCAGTTGAACGGAATGGACAGTGTCTTGAAAGGAGGATATAAGATGAACATCAACAAAAGCAAAACGAGGGTAATGGAATGTAGTCAAATTAAATCGGGTGATGCCGAGGGAATTAGATTAGGAAATGAGACACTTAAAGTAGTAAAGGAGTTTTGCTATTTAGGAAGTAAAATAACTGATGATGGTCGAAGTAGAGAGGATATAAAATGTAGACTGGCAATGGCAAGGAAAGCGTTTCTGAAGAAGAGAAATTTGTTAACATCGAATATAGATTTATGTATCAGGAAGTCCTTTCTGAAAGTATTTGTTTGGAGTGTAGCCATGTATGGAAGTGAAACATGGACGATAACTAGTTTGGACAAGAAGAGAATAGAAGCTTTCGAAATGTGGTGCTACAGAAGAATACTGAAGATAAGGTGGATAGATCACGTAACTAATGAGGAGGTATTGAATAGGATTGGGGAGAAGAGAAGTTTGTGGCACAACTTGACTAGAAGAAGGGATCGGTTGATAGGACATGTTTTGAGGCATCAAGGGATCACAAATTTAGCATTGGAGGGCAGCGTGGAGGGTAAAAATCGTAGAGGGAGACCGAGAGATGAGTACACTAAGCAGATTCAGAAGGATGTAGGTTGCAGTAGGTACTGGGAGATGAAGCAGCTTGCACAGGATAGAGTAGCATGGAGAGCTGCATCAAACCAGTCTCAGGACTGAAGACAACAACAACAACAACAACAGATTTTCGGAAAGCATTTGACACGTTGCCCCATTGTAGGCTGTTAACGAAGGTACGAGGGTAGTGAACAAGGGCACAGATGTGTGAGTGTGATAGGACTGCAATTGTTCTCTGTATACACTATATGATCAAAAGTATCCGGATACCTGACTGAAAATGACTTGCAAGTTCGTGGCGCTCTCCATCGTTAATGCTGGAATTCAGTAGTGTGTTGGCCCAGCCTTAGCATTGATGACTACTTCCACTCTAGCGGGCACACGTTCAATCAGGTGCTCGAAGGTGTCTTGGGGAATGGCGGCCCATTCTTCGCGGAGTGCTGCATTGAGGAGAGGTGTCGAGCGCCGGTCGGTGAGGCCTGGCACGAATTCGGTGTTCCAAACCATCCCAAAGATGTTCTCTAGGATTCAGGTCAGGACTCGGTGCAGACAAGTCCATTACCAGGATGTTATTGTCGTGTAACCACTTCGCCACAGGCCGTGCATTATGAACAGGTGCTCGATTTTGTTGATAGGTGCAATCGCCATCCCTGAATTGCTCTTCAACAGTGGGAAGCAAGGAGGTGCTTAAAACATCAATGTAGGGCTGTGCTGTGCAAGCCCCCTCCATGAAAAATACGACCACATCTTAACACCACCTCCTCCCAATTTTTCTATTGGCACTACACATGCTGGCAGTTGATGTTCACCGGGCATTCGCCGCACCCACACCCTGCCATCGGATCGCCACACTTTGTGCCGTGA
Source organism: Schistocerca gregaria (assembly GCF_023897955.1). Lineage (NCBI taxonomy): Eukaryota > Metazoa > Arthropoda > Insecta > Orthoptera > Acrididae > Schistocerca > Schistocerca gregaria. The sequence continues at coordinate 827,304,393 of NC_064922.1, forward strand.
TTCGTCGCTCCACACTACGTTTTTCCACTGTTCAATCGTCCAATGTTTACGCTCCTTACACCAAGCGAAGCGTCATTTGGCATTTTCCGCCGAGGTCGCTGATATGGGGTACCTGGCAGTAGGTGGCAGCTCAATGCACTTAATATGAGAAACATATGTTTTTGTGAATGTCCGGATTCTTTTGATCATATAGTGTGCAGTGGTATCCAAGCGTCAATGGAGCGTGTGGCCAAAGATTAATTTCATACAAATAATTTTGCAGGCGACGAACATCACTGGCCCTTAAATGTTCAGTGACCACAAGGACAGTGGCACTGATCTCGTGTTTGGATGCGAGTGCTGTAGCTCCAACATCTCGGATTAGTCAGGAGATGGCCCTAAGTTTGGGAGGTTACTGTCTGTCACGGATGCCAGTTACGTCGTGTGGGCTAAACAGGAAACCGGTGGAAGCTCCCAGATTGAAGAAATGGAATTATAGCACACACTTCAGACTGGACGGGAGACTGTTGTTTTAGGCATGTCTACATATTCACTGTGCGGGCAGAACTGAAAAGTGCCACGTGACGCGATCAACGGGTGGACAATAGATCTACTGTGCGAAAGACGTGTGCAAAGCTCCATTCGATTTCTACTATCGTTTTTATTTCGCGATCCTTGAGAATAAAGCCACGGTATTTGTCACATTCAATTTTAAAACAAGGACAGACGTAATTCAAGTAATTACACATATCTGATTGACTGTTTGTACCATGAAACAGGTGCTTACAACAAATATTAGAATAATTAAATTATAAAACTGAATTACAGGCCCAACAGTCCGCAATAGCTGTACTTACTGAAGTCGATAAGAGTCTCAAACAGCTTTTAAAAACTTGTAAAATGCTCTTCTGGCCGTACTGGAAAAGTAGATACGCATAATTTTAAAACTACCGCAGCGACACATAATTTGAAACTAGGGTAGTGACAGCTTAAGTTAACTATACGTTATACATTGACTATTCATACTATATAACAGGTGCTCACAACAAAACTGGACTTTTAATTTAGTTTTATATTTTGTTTTAACACCTGTTGTAAACATCTGTCATACTGTATGGATAGTTTATCAATTATGTACACAGTTGAGCACGGCCGCTATAAAAGCACGAAAATTTTATAGCGAATAAAAGTTTTATTCCCGCAGATTCAAGAAGGGGTTGAGTCCCCCTCCTCACCCTCATCCCCTTCCTATCGGTGGTCTGTGGACAGGGATAGGGAAGAGCAGCAGAATGAAAGCACCGGCTGCGGCAGTAAAGTCTTATCTCGCTGTGAGAGCGCCCCAGAGGCGCGGTCCCCCTGGCCGGCGGCGACCCGCCGGGCACGCGCGCGCCGCGGGCAGCCGCTTCAGCGCACCCAGGGGACGCCGGTGGCGGCTGTGGCTGGCAGGCAGCGCCGCGACGCCGGGGGACGGCGGACGACGCTCGCCTCTGGGACGGCGGCCAGCATTATTCATGGGGACCGGGACCCACAGCACACAATGCGCCACTGCGATACGCACAAAGTTTCGCCGCCAGTCTGTCGAAGCTCGTTCTGTATTCACTGCCGAAACAAGTCGTCTATCTGACCGCTGAGAAATGACCTGGACGATAGTAACTCTGACTCCTTGGAAACAGAATCCGGCGTGTCCTGGTGACCTGATTTCTGTAGCAGACTAATGTCACGAAAACATGGTCCTAAGATTTTATTCAACCTACTTTATAGTTGGTGATCGAAGACTCAGCACTCCTATTAAATCGGACCGCTTGGAGAAATTGCGAAGACAGTGGTAGAAGTAAACAGTGATGAAGGTGTCATCTTTTGGGTGGACTGATAGAGAGTTGAAATCTTATGCTACTTACGGCAGATAAGAGTGCATAGCCAGTGAATTCATCCACTAAACGCTATCTTTTTAGCATTTAGGGGAACGTCGACAGGACACTCCAATTCTCAATTCTGAGCTGATTGCCCAAACTAACGATGCTTTTCGTCAGATGATAGATAACCCTGCAACACTAGGCGAAAATACCCAACACATAATAAGAACCAGCGCAGAGTGCACTTATGTTTTAAACTAATTCGGTTGTTCATTTCATAAAACCTAAGTCGTGTACATTTTTTTTTATATGTTCTCAAAACCTCATATAGGTTCAATGGTCAACTCCCGTAAACGTCAAGTTTGAAAGCAATGTGTTCATCCACGTAAATAAACTTCTTTGTGAGTCTTATATTTCTATGTAGTTCGTTGATAGGTCTAAAACTTACATTTTTTCTCATCGGTATTCTGGTCTCATGCGGCCCACCACGAATTCTTATCCTGCGCCAACTTCTTTATCACAGAGTATCTTGTACATGACAACGTCCGAAATTATTTGTTGGAATATTGTGAACTCTTTCTTCATCTGCGCGTTCTATCCTCTCCAGCTCCCTCTAGTGCATTGAGGTTGTTCCCTGACGACTTAACGCACGTACTATCATCTTTTCCATTGTTATTTTCTATGTTTCCCACATGTTTTTCGCTTCCCAGATTTTTCGGAGATCCTCCACATCTACATAATTTTTCACATCCTTTTACTGCACCACATCAAAAACCCTTCGGTTTTTTCCCTCTGTTTCCAACGGTTTCTGACTCACTTCCATACAATGCTGTGCTGTAAACGTACCGCCTCAAAAATTTCTTCCTCAAATGAAGGCCGATGTTTGATATGAGCGGACTCCATTTGGACAGCAATGCCTCCTTTTACAGTGCTAGTATGCCTTTGTAACCTCCTTGATTCGTCTGTAACGCCTTATTTTGCTTCGAAGGTCGCATAATTCCTTGCCTTCGTCTGTTTTTGATGGTAAGTTTCTTACTAACCTCATTTCTAAATCCGTCTTTCTTCGGCTTACTCTCAATTGATAATCTGACCACAGTAAACTGTTCATTCAGTTCCATATATCACGTAATTCTTCCTCACTTACTCTGAGGATAACAATACCGTTAAAGAATCTTATCAATGATGCCCTATCATCCTAAATATTAACTCCACTGTTAAACATTAATTTCATTTCCATCATTGGTCCATCAACGTATAGATTACACATTTTTATTCGAGAACTTTCTTCTTGGTCTTCCATTCTTATTTTTCTTTCTTGATCCTTATAAATTTGTATATTGTCCCTTCTTCCCTGTATTTTGCAGCAACTTTCATGAGAATTCCGAACAGCCAGCACCATTTTACATTGTAGTAGGCTTTTTCTTGAACGACAAATCACATGAACATCCCATGCCTTTTCTTCCTTCTTGCTTTCGATATGAAGCAGAAGTCACAACAGCGTCTCTGGCACCTTTACCTTTTGTATGGCCAAAATGATTGTTATCTAACATATCGTCAATTTTTCCATTATTTTCTACATTATTCCTGTCAGCAACTTGAATGCATGAGCTGTAAGCTGTTTGCGTTGTAGTCATCGCATGTCTCGGCGATTAATGCCTTTGGGACGGCGTGGATAACGTTTTTCCGAAAGTCTGGTGGTACCTTTCGAAACTACATAGTAACTTGGACAGCACTTTGGTGTCACTATCCCCAAAGATTCTGGAAATTCTGAAAGAATTATATCTGTGCATCCGTCGTACTTGATCGCAAGTGTTAGAAACCTCTATAAAACTCTCACTCTAACATTACACCCCACTTGTCTAACACATGAGCTCCCAGTTCATGTAATCACCTCATCCGTCACTTCCACCCCGTCGTAGCGTCCTTCAGTGTACTCTTTTCCACTTATGCGCTGGATCCTCTGTGTTTAACAGTGAAATTCTTTTTACATTCTGGATAATCACGTCATTGTTTTACATTTCACGGTAGATTGTTTTGATATTTCTATGTGATGAATCAGTCCTTCCAACTATCCTTCCTCTTTCGACATTTTCACATTTTCCTAAAATCAATTCTCTCTTTGCTTTCATGGATGTCCTGTTTGATTCAAGCCTAGCAGTCTTTTATTGTTTTAGTCCTTTCTTATTCTCACCATTATTGTACTACTGTCTTTCATCCATCAATTAAAATATTTCTGTTCTTACCCAAGATTTCTGTGGAGTTATTTTTCTTAGGCCCTATTTTTTTCCGTCCAGCTTCAGTGATTGCGTTTTTTTAGAGATATCGTGTATGTACCGGTAAAAACGTATTTCCGAAGATATAAAGTAGTCTTTCGTTCTTTGCCTCTTTACGAGTATTTGCTGTTCCAGTGCATAGTTAGTATAGGAACGACAGTATCGCGACGTAAATGAAGATAGGCCGCAATCCTGGTGATACAACTGTCAGCAGACCTGATTACGTACTGTATCTTGCCAGAGCAGTGCAGTAAAAACCCATACTTCAAAGGCAACTGTTTCGTTTATCGACGTGACAAATCCGATAACTGTCTGCCGTGTCAGATGCCTGCAAATGAGTTACCCTTTCATCTATGTGACATAAAATTCATTCGAAAACCATTTGTTAATGTTGATGCAAAGACAACAACGTTAAAAAATATGGGTTAGAAAATGTCGCTTATTTTAAAATTTAACGTTGTATGTCTGCAGTGCCATTGTTGTCGTTTTTACGGAGAGCGACATGCTGACATGGTGTCATGAGAATTGAATCAGTCACTGCACAACATGATGACATATCAGACTTCGTTCTCAGTGCGAGTTTGCACTTTCATGCCTAAACACCACCCACACGTTGTCGATACCTGAGTGCGGTGGTGGTGCCAGGTGTATTCTTTTTTCTTTTTTTTTTCTTTTTTTAATGCTGGAGTGTTGTCTGTCACTGTTCGTGGGTTTTTACGGCGGGCTGTGACGCGACCTGACGTTTTACGGTTCAGTAGCCGACTGTCGGTGACCGATGAGTCAGCGGGAACGGGCTGTCGTCGCCTCTCTGACCCCATCGCTGTTTCGTTTTCCACACCTGTGTCCACGAGGCACGTAAATCTTTTACAGCTGTTGGAAACGCACACCTGTCAGGCGGCATCGTAGTTGTGTTTCACACAACCTTTAGTTTTAACATCTCTACCCACACACTTTTCTAAGATATCGAGACAACACATTTTTGTGTAGTTTTCTATCTCTGCAACCCCCTCGCTTTAATTTTTCGAAGTTACAAACTCTGTAAACTATGTTCTAGTTCAGGTTACACTTAACTCGAATTACGTTTCAAAATTGTTTGAAAAAGTACAGTACTTATAACGGGCAGATTATCTGCTTAGAAGAATGTAGTTAGTTACTAACGGCGAAAAGAACTAAAATTAAGATATCATAATATACTGAAAGTAAATCACCTACTGTTCGCTCTTTTGCGAACGTCTTTTGCGGCGCGTTAGGTGTCTTACATCAAATAAGATACACTGTCAGAAAAGGTAGTACACTTTTTTAGAGGTTTCCAATTCACTAATGATTTATTGTTACAACAGTGCATATGGAGTACATAAAATGATTACATTTACCGAGCTACAGTACAAGCAATTGTGAGGTACCAGGTAATGACACATGCTGAATCACCCTCATTAGTAGAAGGTGCAGCGTCTCTGAGCGACAAAACAAGCCATGACTCTGGCATTAAGTCGATCTTGCAGACTGTTCAGGGATACGTTACCTCATGCCTGCTCGGCCTGCTCACGTAATTCTGTAAGAGATGTTAGTTAATGAGTCGCAGGAGTCACTTCTCGTCCCATCATATCCCCCAAGTGCTCGGTTGCACAAAAGTCCAGATCGTGCTGGCCAAGGAAGTTGCTGCACGTCTTGCATAGTACGTCGAGTTTCACGTGCAAATTGTGGGCGAGCATTATCCTCTTGGAACAACTCCTGGTGCAAGAACGAGAGAAGAAATGGTCTAACAACATTCTGCATATTCCTAGCACAGATTAGCGTCCCCTCCAGTAACACCAAAGGCGTAGAGATTTGTACGATATCGTACACAGACCATAAAGTCTAGGATGGGTCCAGTACGAGGGCTATGCCGAACGTTTTTAGCAGCCCGTAAACAAAAGGCGGAGGACATTGGGGTTGTTTTCATTCGAAAGAGCAAAGTTTTTCGACCTTGGGACGTGCGCGCGCAGCCACTGGCTAGCAGTGATCCCCCCACAGCACGGTAATAAAGCACAGGCAGTGCTGAGTCAGAGACGGTGCAGGATGGAGCTGTCGCGCCGCGACTTTGGCGCCATGATTTTTTACGATTACAAAAAGGGTTTAAGTGCCGAAGAATGCCATTCTTCATTGCTGCGTGTTTTTGGTGAAGCTTCCCCTTCTAGGGCCACAGATGGAAATTGGTTTCGCAGTCAATTGAAGATGAAACTCGTCCCGGTCGGTCAGCAACAGCTGAGACTCTTGAAAACATTGATGCTGTGAGGAAAATGATCAAAGAAGATCCACATCTTACATTTTGCAACATTGAAGGGACCCTAAATATTGGATCAACAGCAGCACAGACCATTGTTCATAGTCACTTAGGCCTTACAAAGAGATGTGTCCGTTTGGTGCCACATTCCCTGACAGAAATCCAAAAGGCGGCGAGAGTGGACTGGTGTCGTTTCATGCTTGAAAAATTCAATGGTTGGAAGTCCGAAGACACCTACAATATCGTCACAAGTGATGGAACGTGAGTCTACCATTATGACCCTGAAACGAAGAGGCAGTCTTCTGTGTGGTGCTTTCCAAGGGAGGAACCACCCACAAAAATTCTACGAAATCTGGGCTCTGGAAAAAAGATGATGGCAACTTCTTTCACAAAGATCCGGCATCTCACCTCTGTGACCTTGGACACACGTCGTACAGTCAATGCTGAATGGTACGTGAACAATTGTCTTCCAAAAGTTATCACCACATGGAAGTCACAGCATCCAAAGTCCAAGAGTGGGCACCTTCTGGTGCATCACGACAACGCGTCTGCACACAGGGCTACCAGAACGATGGACTTGCTGGAGATGGAAAAAGTGCGAATGTTACCCCATCCCCCCTATTCACCTGACCTGCCCCCCTGTGACTTCATTCTGTTCCCTAAGACTAAGGAAAAAATTCGAGGGCAGCGGTTTTCATCAAATGAAGAGGCCATTGCAGCGTATGAGAGTGCACTAAGTGACATCCCAAAAGAATCTTGGACTAACACATTTTCTAAATGGTTTCAGAGAATGGAAAAATGTGTACATGCTAATGGAGAGTATTTTGAAAAGTTGTAAACGTTTTTTTGCAAATATTTTTTTCACACATTCTGCCAAAAACTTCCGGCATATCTCTCGTACGTCTTGAACGGATGCATTCCAATAGTCAGCGCTTGTCCGGTCTACGTCGCACGGTCAAACCACATTCAGTTGGGGGCAGGCAGAATCTACTTTATAGCTGAAGACCAGGTTACCCCATTCCATCTTCCAAGTGATCCTCTGTCGGCACCAGTCCAGCCGTGCGTGTCGATCCTGGAGTGTGAGTGGAGAACGGGCTAGACGAGTGTGGCCCGTTGTCCCACTGCCAGTAACCGGTTCACTACAGTCTGTGTTCACACGTTGTGCTCACAAGACCTTTCATGTGTGCTCTGGTAGCTGTACGATCTGTCACTGCAGTCCTTACAGCGCGACGATCCTGGCGCGCGTCTGTGCTGCGAAGATATTCAGAACCACGTCTACAAGGGTAAGATTGTTCACGTGACCGCTGACATCAGCACCTTGCACGACTGCTACAGAATGTTCAGCTTGTGTGGTAATTTTCCGAAAGGACCATCTCACCGCTCGGAAGGCCACATTTGACCCCTTTCAAATTCGCTCAGTTGGCTGTGGGAAGCACGAGTGCACCTGCATGACATGGCTGCCTGTTTGCGTCACACGTTTGCACCACAGCCTTATGGCCGCGAGCGTTTCCTGTTAAAGGGTAGACACAGATGGCGATCGGGTAGCTAGGCCACTACTCCATCTTTTGGCAGACGACAATGAAACCATTTTCAATACATATACTAACCTTCAGGTGTCATTGCCTTCTTCAGATCAAATCGATATCGACTTTCTAGGCATACTAATATTTTTCCAGCAGCGTACTTACATACACAGAATAGAAAAGAAAGAAAAACGGTTCAAATGGCTCTGAGCACTATGGGAGTTAACTGCTGAGGTCATCAGTCCCTTAGAACTTAGAAATACTTAAACCTAACTAACCTAAGAACATCATGATTTTTTACATAAAAATCCAACGTATGATCAAAATAGTGAATTTCTTGAGCGATGAAAATAGTTACAGGTATGTGGCTTTGTTTCTATTTTCGGATGCAACCTTATGACGTGTATGTTTTAAATTCTTTCTGTCCGAATGATTATATAGAGTTCTGCTAGCATGTGACCTGTACGCGTGGTCCGAATGTGGCTGCGGTGTGCGAGAGAGCGAGAATACACTTCACGAATGCTGCCAGAAGTTATTGAAGATAACCAATGTTTTCTCGCCTACAAAAAGTGAGTGGGTGTTTTCCTGCAGGCAGGCAGATAACACTCGCTTGTCCACAGCCTGGCGAATAACACAGGGCTCATACTCACTTGCGCATAGGCTGTGAATTGCAAATTACACATGTACGATGCTCTTCCTTTACCGCCTGAATTTGTCCGCATTTATTCAAATGACGAATTCAGATTAAAATTATTATGCGTGACTAATAAATAAACATATTGACTCGAAATATTATTCATACACACAAATAGAAACAATTATTCATCATCTACGAATAAAAAACGTTACGAATAATAAATAAATTCGAAATCCAATGAAATTAATTCCTCCAGTTCGTCATCATTTGATGAGGAAATGTGTGAGTAGTTTTCTTTACTTCTCAACAGAAAGATTATTTGCATTGCTAACAACTGCCATTATGTCACACTAAAGAAAATACTTTCTATACATGTAAAGAGTGTATGGGCGCCTTGTACCTCCTGAAATCGTCTTTATTTTAGCATAAGGATAAAAGAACTCCAAATCACAAAAGACTTGAAGAAAAATTGAGAAATCATTAATTCCGCTGTAGTCTTTTCCAAATAACTCGTGGTTCCATGTTAGTTTCACTCCCAAAATAAAATTTTCTTTTCATGACATAACATCGATTGAAACTTGACAGTTGTTGGGGATTATATGCCGTTAGTTTGTTATAAGGTTTCCTTGGTCATGGACAGCAATGCGAGGAAAAACGTGGGTAACACAATAACACAATAATTGCAGATCACATCGAAAGGAGGAACAATCTCCCAATCGTCTCTTGTCATTTTCTCGATAAAAAAAGTTGCCAGTGTGTTGCTACATTATGAACGCTGTTATGCACCCAAACGCAGTGTATCTCTTGTAGTTTTTCAGTCTCAGAGCTCTGTGGAAATGCATAGACGGATATCACGTCAAAACACTATTCGATATAACGGAAAAATTACTTACACTTAATCCTAAAGCATTCGTGAATGACTGTGGACTTTGAGCAGCGTTCCATAAAGGTTTTGGAAGACTTCAGATTGAAAGTCTTTTTATGCTAGTCGTAAGAATCCACTGAGCAATCGCGTAGTTCACTAATTTCAAACACGAACGAATTGTGTGATTATATCAAGGAGACACCCATACTCTAAAGCGAATTTAGAATTATATTAATACCTTCAGCTGCTAACGGGCGTTGATATATATCAACGGAAAGAGGTGAAAATGTGTGCCTCTACCGGGACCCGAAATTACATGGCAGACGCTCTATCCATCTGATCCACCGAGGGCACAGAGGACAGCGCGACTGCAGGGACTATCTCACACACGCCTCCCGCGAGACCCACATTCTCACCTTGTATGTCTACACACTACATTCGTAGTGTGCCACTCCAACACACTCAATACCCCTTCGAAGACATTCTTACCAAGCCCCGTAAGAGTTCGGGGAATATTTGTGCATCCGCACATCTCCGAAAGAACACTCAGCATATCCATATAAGTATGTAGTTCTGGCAACACCGGCCATGACCTTCTTCTTCTGTGCGGATGCACACATATTCCCCAAACTCTTACGGTACTTGGCAAGAATGTCTTCCACGAGTAATGAGTTTGTTGGGGTGGGACACTACGAATTCACTGTGTGGACACACAATGTGGGTCTCGCGGGAGGAGTGCGCGAGATAGTCACTGCAGTCGCGCTATCCTCTATGCCCTCGGTGGCTCAGATGGATAGAGCTTCTGCCATGTTAGCAGGAGATCCCCGATTCGAGTCCCGGTCTGGGTACACTTTTCCACCTGTCCCCGTTGATATATATCAACGCCTGTAAGCAGCTGAAGGTATTAATATAATTCTAAATTCGTTTTAGATGGTTGCAGGTCATCAATGGTGTCTTTTCTTTCAGACATGTCCGGAAGAACAGTCGCCATATCTATATAAGTACATACTCTGCAGTGTTGCAGATTAATGGTTGATGTCGTCTGCATTCATATCTTGGCTTCTTAAACATAGAGTACTTCCACATGTTGGGGGGAGGGGGGTGGATGGGGGGAAGGGGAGAGTGGAATGCGGGAAAGCGCAGTGTCAGTTTAATTGGCCTCTTTGGTAGTGTGACTGCTGGTGTTGTCCACCTACACACATTTCTATGTTCCATTTGTTACGCTGTAGAGCTAACAAAGCTGTGCCCAACCCGGAGGATGGTTTGAAAACTGTAGTGCTGCAGTAGGCGTGGTAGGGTGCCATTGACCTTCTCACAGCTCTGAACCAGTTATGCAGCCATTTAGAAGGGGACCTACGTTGCAACATTTACTCCGAATCACGGTACATCTTGACGTGACATTTTTATCGTGGTTGGAAGGGAAAGAAACGATAACTGACAGATACAAACGTAGGACGAACGGGACATTGAAACCCTAGACTTCAGTTGTATAGTTATGAACGTAACTCACTGAACTACTGACGCACATTCCAGTATAAACCGTAGATACGTTATCAAGCATTAACTACACTAAGCCAAGGGAACACCCACTAATAGAAGTAAACAAAGAAAATACGGTATCATACCTTGGTATTCATTATTTCAATTACAAACGATTTATTCACGAGTAATTTGTTTGAATGATCTATTTATCCCAGTTATCATCCAGACAGAAATTCATTCAAATAATGATCATCTCAGCGCACACTCCGCTGCTGCAGAGTGAAAATCTCATTTTGGAATGATCATCTCTGTCTACCACTACACCTTGCGCTTTCTTCCCCTCTAAGGTCACTGCAGTTTATTTTATCAACTGTAACGACTCTTGTAAGTACACCTGCTATGGAGGGGCATGGGGTCAACGCAAGGCACTCCCGGTTGTTGTCAGGTTTGCACGCCTTGGAGCTGCTACCTCTCACTCAGACAGCTCCTCAGTTGGTATCACGAGGCTGAGTGCATCCCGTTCCAAACCTGCCACCAACGAAAAACCCCTGGCAGTACCTGGAATCAAGCGTGGGTCTCCCACAGGAGGGTCTGTCGCGTTGCCAATTTTTTTTCTTTTTATTAACCCAAAGGAAACTTCCTGGTACCAAGAGGAGGGGGGGGGGAGGGGGGCGGGCAAAGTAGCTGGCGGGAGTTGCAACCCGAAACCTGGCCACCACATCCCTTTCCCTCCCCAGGAACCAAGGAAGTTGAACGGAACGAGGAGAAGAGATACAAAGCACATCAATCAGACAAGATTTTTTAATTTTTTCATTTTTGTATGCTACGGATCGTAGAAAGAAACCAACATCACGGGGAGGAACGAGCCACTATTCATCTCGCACGGTAGGGCCATTGGCACTCAACTTTTCAGAGAAGAATATCCGTATGTCCAGGAAATAACCCGTACTAAGAGTGGCAAAGGAGTGGATCAACTCTTCATTGCAGTAATGCCACAACTCTGGGGTGGCTTAAGAAAGATACTACAAAAAAATTGGAAAAAAATAGTCTTTATTTGGGATTCCGTACAACCGCACGATGTCATTAAGGAAGGAAATGCCAAAAATCAAGCACATTGCTGTTGCCGTCAGCAAACAAGTAGCGAACTTCGTGTCGACAAATCAACTTCACGCAGTTCCTCTTCGTTTGTGAGAAGTAACTAGAGCCCGGAAAGAGGAGCAGGTGAGGAGGTATCTGATGGGGAGTGATACGAGTAATTAGGGCCAGCATTTGTCGCACTAAGTACCAGACACCTATAGCCAATCCGCACACGAGGCGATGCTCGCTTGTGTCCAGAACATCAGAGGCGACAGATCCCGTGAACGAGGGACCGGCATATTTTTTTCCCATTGACCGCAGGGTACCATGCAGATTATACGTTAGTGGCAAGATAAGGAGCGCACGCCGGTCACGATGCGGCACAACAGGGAATGCTTCCTCTTAACCACCTTTGGTGACCTGTTCTGCTAAAGGATGCACTAGATTGCCTTTGTGGACGTCAAGCGGGTTGGAAATATTTTGCCACAGACAGCTCATTTCGAGGAAAGACTGGGGCAATAAAAGTTTGCGGGTGGGATCTCCGAAAACTGCATAGGTGCTGAGAGAGAGTGTGGTGGAAGGCCTGCAGCAACAGGCTGGTAAGACACATAGGACAACGGTGCCACAGCACCATTTGAGATCTGATGGAAAGGGCTAACGCTCTGTCAGAGACTTGATACAGTCCTAAACAGCCAGTGTACAGAGGGAGGGTGAGGGTCTCGTGCCGCATCTCGAACAACAAGCCTTGGCTAACATATGAAGCCAATGTCACTAGCATGCGGCGGGCCACCTGAGGTGAAATGGGAAATGTCTGTGCCATGTGGGGGACGATGATGATGATGATGATGATGATGATGATGATGATGTCCGATACTCTTTGACAGAGCACATGGGGCGATGCGGGTAACCGGACTGCCGTACTAGGCAATGTGCTAGCGTAGGTGGTATGCCATTCACTTCCTCCGACCGCAATTGTGATGAATGTGACGCTAAACATACATTAACATATTTTGTCGTTTAAAGAAAGAAGAGGGCTCGTAAATGATGGTGTAGGAGCCCAGCTCGTAATTTGGACAGTAAGCGCCGGCAGTTGAGGGCAATCGTGCGCAGTATATTCATTGTGAAATTGAGTCCTAAGCATCGGATAGTAACAGCTATCCGCAATGGAGCAGAGCTGTCCACACGAAGGCCCGCACTTATAGCCATTGCGCTCGATTTGCGAACGTTAAGGTAGCTACGAGGTTTCATCGAAGGTGTTAACCCATGCCAGTGACTTCCTCAGCACCTCTACGAAGAACGAGGACGAGATCATTCTCATAACCCGTGTAACTAAATACATGGCCAACAGGAGATGCTCCAGACAGGCGTTGACGGAGGCCGCAGAGCAGTGACGAAAGCGCCCATCCTTGAAGCACTGAACGACGGATCAAGATGTGAGGAGTGAGACAGTCACTATTAGAGTACACGTGATGGCGCTGTAGTATCAGCACAAGCCGTGCTGCTGAACAGCACTTCCAGGTCGTCGTGCGCGGACGCCTGGCTTAGTCAACAGTGGCTAACTGTCGAAGCACACGGCGAGCGTCAGTAACAGCGATTATGTCTCGATAGCGACCGAAGGGACTGTGGATGTTATCAGCACATCCCAAAGAGGTTTGCTGAGGGGTAACCACATACGCGGCCGTCCGTTTAAGTCGTACAGCTGAACTCCGAGTAAAGATCCTCATGTCAGTGTTGAGAAACGTCAAGGTGGTGTACACTGTGGCTTGTGGATGGGAGTGAGGAGACCGTCGAGGAAACCGTCTGGGGTCTGCACGATGGGTGACGTAAGGTCCCAAACACTCGGTTACAACTGCGGATACAAACAAATTAGACCATTATGAAAAGTTGTGACTCTCTTCAACATACATCTTTTTCTTTTGTTCTGTCCGAAAAATAACCCAATGTCAATACAACTGTAGTTGGAAACTGGATGCGAGCATTATCTCATCATTCTTCATCCACGCAAAGTTAAAGTTCTGCAGTGAAATCAATGATCAACAGTGACATTCAGTATTCGATTATCGCTTTACGTTTCGTTATACGTTATCATACTCCGTCACTGTGGTAGTAGTTGATGAATCTCACGTATACAGCACGCAGTTTCTCAACACAAAATTTGGAAAAGAGACACAGTAAACGAAATTCTTGTTCTAATAAGGTGACCGCACCTCCTCGTCTTCACCGACTTCGTCCGAATTTGTAATTTACGCAGGGCTTGGGCATAAATGAACGTGACAGAAATAAGAGTTAATGGTTAAGTGATTAGAAAAATTAGGATATTTGACTCAGGCCGCCAAGCCACGAGCCATTTACGCTAGTGTAGTTTACAGGCACCGGTCGGCGCTTTGAAAAGAATACAGAACGCTAATCTGAGGGTCGTGGGCTTGAGTCCCTATGCGTAATTTTCTAAAAATTTTCAGTTTTTTGGTTACTTCACAGTAGATAAACCGAAATAACGCACAATATACTACATTTATGTTTTTAAAAAGTATGAACAAGAAAGGCAAAGGAAAACTTGGATTGCAAACAAATTTCCAGGATGGGATTGTAAAGGGTGCATGAGAACTTCGTACTTAAAATTGATAGTTTCATTATGTTACAATTTTTTTTACACGAAAACATCAAGGGAAGCAGTAATTTTCTCCACATGTTGCACACCTTATAAACGCCGTAGTTTTTCAATTGCATGCTGCATCGAAGGCAGGAAAAGAAACTTCGTTTACATTCATGAAACTATCTAAATACGAAATCGTGTACGCTGTAATTACAATCCCTTCCTGAAACGTTATTTGTGGAGTCCTCGTTGGTGTTCTAACTACAATACTTTCATAGAAATTTATTTGAATACCAAAATTTTCTTTTGTCATTAATTTTTGTCATATTATGAAAATATTTATAAATACACTATACTGAGCACTGTTTCGGTTTATTTAGTGTGTGAGTAAAGTGAAAATGGTAAATAAAAAATATTTCAGCATAGGGGCTCGCTCCGACGATCTTTTTGTTAGCGTTTTGTGATTTATGCGCTGCATCAGACACCGTCTAGGATCTACGTGAACGAACACTGATCAGTCAAAATATTTTGTCCACCTACCTAATAGCCGGTCTTTTCGCCTTTGGCACGGATAACAGCAGCGATACACAAACACACACACACACACTCACTCACACACACACACACACATACACACACACACACAAGCAAGCACAAGCGCGCAACAGATCATCTAATTGCCGTAAATTCCGGCAAGCGGGGCGATGAGCTCTGACGTCACGTTCATTCATATCCGATATGTGTTCGATGCAGTTCAGATCTGGCGAGTTAGGGGACCAACAAGTGAATTGGAACTCGACACTGTGTTCCTGGAAGCACTCCATCACACTCCTGGCCTTATGACTGGCGCATTATCTTGCTGAAAAGTGCCACTTCAGCCGGGAACCATGATCGTCACGTAGTGTGTACATGGTCTGAAGCCAGTGTACGATATTGATTGGCCGTCGTGGCGCCTTACACCAGCTCCACTGGACCCACTGATGCCCACGTGGATCTTCCTGGCAGCATAATGGACCAGCCGCCAGCTCGTCTCTGTCCTGCGGTACAGGTGGCAAGGAGCTGATCCCCTGGAAGGCGACGGATTCACTCCCTCCAATAGGCATGGTGAAGAAGGTATCGGAATTCATGAGACCATGCAACGCTCTGGATCTGTGCCAGCGTCC
Source organism: Schistocerca gregaria (assembly GCF_023897955.1). Classification (NCBI taxonomy): domain Eukaryota; kingdom Metazoa; phylum Arthropoda; class Insecta; order Orthoptera; family Acrididae; genus Schistocerca; species Schistocerca gregaria. The sequence continues at coordinate 827,320,101 of NC_064922.1, forward strand.
AGTGTCAATGGTCATGAGGCCATTTCAGTCGTAGCTGGGGATGTCGTTGTGTTAATATTGGCACAGACAAATGTCGTGGGATGCGGATGACCGTCGTCAGGAGTGTTCAGTGCCCTCGCTCACTTGTACGACATGCACCCTGTGTGTGTCTCACTAGTAGTCATTCATTGCCAGGTGACGCTGCTATCGTCTGGACCGGTTTACATCGATAGAAGGTTGGTGTCATACTGTTCTGGCTGATCAGTGTAAATCGCTCACGCCTTGCCCCACCTGAGACCAAGAGCTATATTTTCTAAGGTCTTGGCCTTCGCAGTTCCCATTTCTGTCACTTTCATTTCTGGACAAGCCCTGCATATACTATCGAGTAGGCGCGATCCCCTTTTACATGGATTCTAATGCTTACGCGGCCCACTACGTAGTTTCGAAGCAGTATGGAGCCTACGTTTCCGTAGCCGCCTGGCAGGGCCACTCAGAATCGGTGAGTGCCCACCACTCACGAGGAGAGGAAGGCAAGTACCATCACTCGATTTCGCAGGAATTTTGCTTAATGTAATAGAAGGAGTCGAAATAAGCGAGCACGTCCTCCGCTTACGCGTAGAAACTCGACCGTGTCTGGAGATACGAAGGTCAAAGTGTATGAGGTATTTTTAGGTACTTTATGTGGTTTTTACCATGCAGTTTTGTCAGGCGGAATAGTGGATCATTGGTTATTGTCATGGTCTCTTAATTTTGCTCCCCACGTTCGAAACCCTACCATTGTTTTCATCTACCTTGTTTTATTTTATTTTCATTGTTTTCATTTATGTATCCTGTCTTTAAAAGGTTGATATACGAATGTTTCTTATCAAATCAGCTGATATAAGGGTGTTAAATGAAATGTAAAAATTACACCTGGATTTCAAAGTAAATGTCACACTTTTATTACATATGTGTCTATGCGATATTGAGGATTTTAAATTCTCATATTCTGATATTTCATTTTCATATCAATTCTTATATTTTATTCAGTTTAGTCTTCAGGAAGATTTGGTGCATTCCCTTGGATGATACCGATCATAGAAACACTCAAAATACAGATAATCTGAGTACCACAAGCATCGTGGGAAGGCAGGTTTTCCTCAGTGACATTTCTTCACATGAATCTTACTTGGGAAAGAAACACCATTGACGCTGGTGAATATTTCGCACGTTGGCAATAAATTCGCAGCAAACTGGGCATAAAAGATCTCTTTTCCTAAAAGTGGTGTTTATAACTGATTATGAATCAAGATAGAGTAGAGGAATTTCACCGAAAACAATTTCAAATAAGCCTATCATTTCTTAATTCACTCATCTCACTGCATTTAATAGACGAATAAGGTCAGCACTATATCAGTATATACTGGAAGGCATCCATCAAGAAATCTCCTGCAGACATGAGTTGTTGTTGTTGTTGTCTTCAGTCCTGAGACTGGTTTGATGCAGCTCTCCATGCTACTCTATCCTGTGCAAGTTTCTTCATCTCCCACTATCTACTGCAACCTACATCCTTCTGAATCTGCTTAGTGTATTCATCTCTTGGTCTCCCTCTACGATTTTTACCCTCGACGCTGCCCTCTAATACTAAATTGGTGATCTCTTGATGCCTCACAACATGTCCTACCAACCGATCCCTTCTTCTGGTCAAGTTATGCCACAAACGTCTGTTCTCCCCAATCCTATTCAATACTTCCTCATTAGTTATGTGATCTACCCATCTAATCTTCAGCGTTCTTCTGTAACACCACATTTCGAAAGCTTCTATTCTCTTCTTATCCAAAGTATTTATCGTCCATGTTTCACTTCCAATAATGGCTATACTCCAAAACAAATACTTTCAGAAATGACTTCCTGACACTTAAATCTATACTCGATGTTAAAAAATATCTCTTCTTCAGAAATGCTTTCCTTGCCATTCCCAGACTACATTTTATATCCTCTCTACTTCGACCATCATCAGTTATTTTTCTCCCCAAATAGCAAAATTCCTTTACCACTTTAAGTGTCACATTTCCTAATCTAATTCCCTCAGCATCACCCGAATTAATTCGACTACATTCCATTATCCTCGTTTTGCTTTTGTTGATGTTCATCTTATATCCTCCTTTCAAGACACTGTCCATTCCGTTTAACTACTCTTCCAAGTCCTTTGCTGTCTCTGACAGAATTACAATGTCATCGGCGAACCTCAAAGTTTTTATTTCTTCTCCATGGATTTTAATACCTACTCCGAATTTTTCTTTTGTTTCCTTTACTGCTTGCTCAATATACAGATTGAATAACATCTGGGACAGGCTACAACCCTGTCTCACTCCCTTCCCAACCACTGCTTCCCTCGACTCTTATAGCTGCCATCTGGTTTCTGTACAAATTGAAAATATAGGCTTTCGCTCCCTGTATTTTACCCCTGCCACCGTTAGAATTTGAAAGAGAGTATTCCAATCAACATTGTCAAAAGCTTTCTCTAAGTCTACAAATGCTAGAAACGTAGGTTTGCCTTTCCTTAATCTTCCTTCTAAGATAAGTCGTAAGGTCAGTATTGCTTCACGTGTTCCAGTATTTCTACCGAATCCAAACTGATCTTCCGCGAGGCCAGCTTCTAATAGTTTTCCCATTCGTCTGTAAAGAATTCGTGTTAGTATTTTGCAGCTTGGCTTATTAAACTGATTGTTCGGTAATTTTATACATCTGTCAACACCTGCTTTCTTTGGGATTGGAATTATTATATTCTTCTTGAAGTCTGAGGGTATTTCGCCTGTTTCATACATCTTGCTCACCAGATGGTACAGTTTTGTCAGGACTGGCTCTGCCAAGGCCGTCAGTAGTTCCAATGGAATGTTGTCTACTCCGGGGGCCTTGTTTCGAATCAGGTCTTTCAGTGCTCTGTCATACTCTTCACGCAGTATCGTATCTCTCATTTCATCTTCATCTACATCCTCTTCCATTTCCATAATATTGTCCCTTGACATGAGTATATACATTAAAAGCAAAAATAAAAGTAGTAATCTGATTTCGAGCACTGAGTGCAAAATTAAGTTGCTACGCTAGCCACCGCGCCACGATTTCATCTAATGTAGTTCCGCAGTGAAAGGTATATATAGCACATCGAAAATACCTCTAATACTTCGGCATTCGTTTTCCCAGAAACTGTCAATTATCTACAAAGGCAAAGTGACACGTGTTTGCTCTCCCACTGAGCGAAGTTTCTGAGAAATCGGGTTATGGAACTTGCCGTGTTATCCTCGCCAGTAAGGGCGCGCCACGTGATACCGAGTAGGGGAACTGCCGGCCACGTGCTCTGGCAATGCGTGCGGAGAGAGCGGTGTGCTCCGAGAACTGCTCAGGGGGTTCAGCCACGTGGATGCAGTGCTGTAATGTGTACTGTGAGCATAAATGCCGGGCGGAGTGGCCGTGCGGTTCTAGGCGCTACAGTCTGGAGCCGAGCGACCGCTACGGTCGCAGGTTCGATTCCTCGGGCATGGATGTCTGTGATGTCCTTAGGTTAGTTAGGTGTAATTAGTTCTAAGTTCTAGGCGACTGATGACCTCTGACGTTAAGTCGCATAGTGCTCAGAGCCATTTGAACCATTTGAGAATAAGTTGATGTATATGAATTGTTCTGTTTCTTAATATCGCAATGATTTCATAATATGTCACATACCATGAATGGTGTATCACATTTCGGTTCCTTACGAGATGCAATCAGACGTAGAAGATATTGCATCAACGTCTCAAAAACATAAAGTTTGATACTTTAGAAATACTTACAATATAGAAGCATACCATGCTGTACAGTCAGAGTATAATTTTTCAGAAACGTATGAGCAATACTAACCAGGCAAAATATTAACCCAGTAGTCGTACAAAATACGTTTACTAGCGTTGCAATAGAGTAAATGTGAGTCTGCGAAAAATCTCACATTTGTGCCCAGCGGGGTTTACCATATGCAACTCATAACACTACCGTCTGCTACAGATATACCATAACCTCTAAGCTGGAGGCAGTTCGTATAATGAAATTATTTTTGGTAAATCTATTATGGTATAAAGTGGCAGTACCGTCTTACCCTCTGAAACGAATTTTGTTGAGTTGACCGTGATATACCTAACGGAAGTGGCTTATCGGAAGTGAAAGTCAGAAATACGTAAAAATTTAAACAGTAACAAACAATAATTTACCTGTTCACACTGTCCACATGATAATAAAAACGGTCGCCAGCCTAATTAGGCATAAGAATGAGTAACATTCTTGTTCAATGAACTGAAAATAAGTAACTACAATGGGCAGACACAGCCTATACTTTGTCACACGAGAGTGCAATGAACTCTGGCACCTACATACGTTAACTCTAAGGTTGGACCTGACAATTAGATCAGTACAAACTATTTGGATAAATATAACAGATAACTATACACACTATTACCTTTAGGGCTTAGACAAACTGAATGGTCTCAATAATATTACTATCAATATTCACTGTAGAATCATAAATTGGACAGAGGTTCAGTATTAATTTTCCTATCTGACAAAAAGTTGTCAATGTAGTTCACTTCGAAATTGTGAACTAATCATACATTATGTCTACCTCATCTAAATACTTTTCTATTTAGAATGAAAGTGAAATGTGTTTCACCAGCGAACACATTCTCACTGACCTTTGAATAAAAGAAGTTACTGTTTTCACAGATACTGGTCTTTCTATTAATCGTTATTTATCATGAGTACAATGGACAATCTGTGGATCCTGTTACACTATTAATATACACTTTCAATACACAAGAGAAACAAGCATTTAGAAACCATGAACATATAACTTTCCACAATTGCAGTTCTCAACTTTTACTGCAGTGAGACACAAAACTGATATATTTGTAAGATACTGACTGAACTTTTACAATTTAGAACAGGCAGTACTATGATCATTAACTAAGGAAACATTATAAGCCTCAGTCTGAAGAACTTTTAATTTTTAAAAATAACCGCCAATTATTTTAATGCCTATTTGAAACACTTTATTACTTTAAATTCTATTTTTCACTTCAGTTTTTTAGCAAGTCCAAAAACTTTTAATAAGGAGTTTTAATTGCAAAAATACTTGCAGCAAACATTATTTACTTTAGCACACTCTTTTGCCACATTAATTTTAACTTTCTTTGTACTATGTTCAAGAGGAATATATTAGTAAAACACTGGGCTTTAATATTCTTTCAACAAGGACCCTCGGTAAGCACTTTAACATGGGAAGGACCCAGATTGGATAAGTGACTGAGGATAAAAATCAGGATAGGTAAAAGATTTCAGGTATAACTTAAATTATATTTAAGCACACTATAACATCCAATGAGCTGATTCTTCACTATACATTACTATAGTTCTTCTGTTCCATTACAATGATTGCGCGATGTGGTGCCTAGTCCATGTTGGTAGGTGGATTTGCAGGTAGAATTGCTGGACTCTGTTATTTCTTGGTGGCGATTATAGATATCAATTCCAAAATAATTCCAACTAGTTATTTCATCCATCTGAGGCTTTGGCACATTGGAAAACGGCACAAAAAGACCCTCTCGACAACACCATAATTCACAACCCTTTCGTGAGCTGTTGGTGGTTCAGCAGCTCATCCCCAACTGACTCTTACTTCCGCTTTTCTATCCATACCAACCACATTTTGCGCGCGCTCCACAGTTCCGTTCCCGAGGGGGACCACGCCACCTTTTACATACAAAATAACTAAGAACCCTAAGTGAAGGTCATCAGTTTACATAACAGCAAACAATCACTTTAAACAAAACGAATCGTTTGCACATATTGGTAGTTCTACTCAAAATTATTTAAATAAAGCTATTCAATTCTAAAGATAACCAAAGAGATTGCATGAGAAAGACAAAATACATCATTTGTTCATATTGTACATATTACAGAAATTACACTTTATTACAGTATCGAATTAATCATACAATAATTACAGAAGTTCAACGATGGGATGTTGAACAAAACAGAAAGTTAAATGCATCAGCAAAAAAGTTAGGTAGGTCCTCAGCTGTGGTGTTACAAACTTACCTTTCATTTCAACTTACCTTCATTTTCAGTAAACGTCCGAAAACATTACAGATTTAAAATGACTCATACCACAAATTTAAAGGAAAATAGAAGGATTCTGAAGTTAATCATAAGTGTCCTGACATCTTTCACGTATGACCTTCATGTTTCCAGAGCTGTAAAACCACACTAGGTCTTTATTTCTAGGCCACTCTGAAATGAAACTGTCCATTTGTGTTAACACAGTATATAATTAAAAATATTCACTGATATCGCGTATCAATCGCTGGAACTGTTTTTTAGAATACAGATACGTTTGTTTGCCTGAAATCAGTTTGTTGTGTTAAACATATCTTACACGACTTATTTAGCCACCTAGAACTGATATGAGGTGAGGTAAATTTGTTTGTCTGCAGAGGGCTAATTAGAGGACTGAGGGCGCTGCGTGACTGGTCCGGCGTAGTAACTGGTACGGTTCTGCCCAGGTGCGAATGCAGCTGTAGGTAAATCCAAGTAGAGGGAGGACTTGGTTCACTTTTCCTCGTATGGGCAGGGTGCAGGAGTTGCACCAGAATTGGTGGAGTATTTGGCAGTGAAACATGGCTACAGGAGACTTTTAGAAATTCAATAACAAATAACACTTATGTAATAAAGCAAATGAAGTCAGAGTATGCTCCAGTGCACAACCTGCGAAACTGAGAACACACAGAGTGTGAGCTCCTACTTGTTACCTCTCGTGTGTTAATGTATAAGTCGTCATGAGAAACTTTAGCTTACTTTGAGCTGGAGAATATTTTGTTCATTATTATCACAAAAAGGACTTGACTATTTAGTTTGGGGATTCTGTTACCAGAATTGCAATTGCATTTCAGTTAGGTTATCTCCCTGTCTGCATCATAACTGGTAACAGTTAATTTGAGAATGCTTTCACGAATAAACACTATTGAACAAAATTCTGTGGTGATCTGTACATTAATTTCAGACATTAGAATAGAAACATTTATTAGCTATGTATTTACCTTTTAATTAATGTTTCTAATTTGTTTTTTAATTTCCAATTCTGTTCAATGCGTACACCGCAACATCACAGATACAGTTTATTATCTGCAGCAAGTTTAATTGCTGCACATGAAAACAGACGTCTACAGCTCGACTCTATGACTTCATTGAGCCATATTTTAAAATGCAGCCATGCATAGACCATTTACCTAGGATTCAAGTAACGGCAGGTAGTGTCTTACTAGTATAAGCTATTGTTTCGAACGGATACCACCTTGATACAGAAAATTCCACATTGTTCACATTAATAATGACTATTTGTCATGGCCTACAAGATCACACCTGTTTCTCGACCTCAAAGTTTGCCCTTGAAATGTGACCAGCTTTATCAATAACGATCTATTCTATAACAGTGGACAAGCAGCTTACTGTAGCCGTTTACGTTCACTCGTGTACGATGTCTGAACGATCTAAACGAGAGTTAATTCGTGAATTTACCAAGTATATTCGTTTAGAGATGGTCGCCTTCAAAGTTACAACAATCACGGGTCTCAGATATCTACATTAGTTCTGTCCACTGCTCGATAACCTTTCGCGTGACGCTTTCATCAATGTATCATTCTAACTGCGCCGTTCAACGTCTTATGGCTAAGCACAAAAACATTTTGGAGTAAACTGCTCTGGAAATGACAACTGATTATTTCACTACAGTGAAACTCGTCATGGCGTGGGGGCACGTCTAAAAGTCGACAATGAATTTTGCTTTGCATTACTACGCCACAATAAGTAGTTTCTTGATAATAAGAAACAGTCACGCTTGTTATGAGTCAGAGCAGTTCTTACAAAGTTCCCTCTCGTAAAGCCCAACGCCCGATTAGGATTGATGTTAGATCTTGAATACTAGTTTCTTTAGTTTATTTTCATATTGTCTTAGCATGAGACTCTTGATAGTGACAGAAATAGCGATAGTTTTATTCCCAAGGTACATTTATCAAAGTGATAAAGTTTCTAATCGTGTGCGCAAGTCACATGTGTCGTACCAAAATCCTGACTGTGGAAACTGTGCTTCACTCTCTCTCTCTCTCTTTCTCTCTCTCTCTCTCTCTCTTCCTCTGAGTTTCATTGTGGTGTGTGTGTGTGTGAGCGCAGAGTTGGGTTACTATTAAGTGATTCATTTTGAAAGCTTAGACAAATTTTCCACCTGCGTACTCTAATTCAACATTTCTATCTCGCACTGACTGGTGTGTTTAGCTTCTAGTTGTTTTGTGCATCTGTGATCCTGACGTAGGTTTTCACTGATTTCTATACCTTTCTTCATCAAAATGACGGCGCGGTTCTTACTACATTGCGACAGCAAAAATACCTATCCCATTCTTCTCAAACTAGACCTGAAAGTATGCTAACGTATGGACATATCATTTATGTCTTGTTCCTAAACTGTTGTATAACCACGCGTCAAAAGTTCTTGGAAAAGTGATGCGTGCATGAATAAAACCACTACTGCAACCGTCCATCTACCTTACGTCTACTGGTGAAACGAACGAGTTAACGTGGTGGTTGCCAACACGGATTCACACACCAGATTTCAGGGACTCAAATTCGACTCCGGTCTACTTTAAGGTTTCCATAGTTTCTCTGCCCCGATTGAAGTGAATGCTGGGAAGCTTCCTCTGAAAAGCAGACGGTTGATTTGTTTCCCAAACCTTTATTCGCCTTGTAAATGGTGAGGCACTTAGTGCACTTCTTCCTCTCTTTCTACCGGAGAAAATACAGAGAGCGCCAGAAAAAAATTATACACACTTTAAGGAACGAGAAGTATTAGTTAAGTGTTTATTTTACATTTAATAATTGATCACACATGTTGTACAACCTTCAGTTTAGCACATGGTTACTTTAAATTTTCAAAATGTTCACCCTTTGGAGGCTATACATATAACAGAATGACGAGAGGTCACCGTAACTACTTCAGTCAGTGTTGCAGTGGAGATCGCTGCACTCGTCGCTGTAATCTCCTGGCGAAGTCGATAGACGTTATCGTTCGCAGTTCCCCACAAGTAAAAGCCCATAGGCGTTAGATCTGGCTACCGTGGAGGGAACTCAATGAGACCTCTTCGTCTAGTCCAATTTCACGGAAAATTGTCACCCAGGAAAGTTCGTAAGGCTAGGTGGTGGTGTGGTGGCGCCGCGTCCTGTTAGCTGAAGACCTCTTCATCAGCTCCGTAGGGCGCACGTATACCTGGCAAAATTGATGTGCATAACATTCCCAGGTACACTTCTTCAGTGACAGTAGCATCAAAGAAAAAGGGTCCTACTAAGCCCCTAGCTGATAGTCTACGCCACAAATGAACCCCTGGTAGATTGACAGCTTCACCCACATAAACATGCGGATTTTCCGGTGCCCAGTACACACCTTTATGCCGACTCACGATTCCATTAAGTTTAAGTTGTACCTCGTCACTCCACACTACCTTCGTCGCAAATTGTTTTGTTCGTCATCACTTACCATTTGCTGATACCATTCGCAAAATTACATTCGGCGGTCATCATTAATCGCGTGCAGAAATCGTAGAATGTAAACTTTCCATTTCGTAGCTTTCAGAATTCTTCGTACACTCGTACTGCTGACCCCCACTTCACGAGCACATTGCATAGCACACTTCTGCGGAAAATTAACAAACGTTTACAACACGAGAGCTGACGATGCAGAATGTATAGCTCTACGCTGTCTTCCTTTGTGAATATCACAAATCGCTCCATGGAATTCAGACTTGTCAGTGATGCGTTTAATTCTTAGACGGGTTGGCGGTTTCACTTCAAACTCCCGCCTCAACTCAGGTTGAGCTTCAACGGTATTATCAAACCTTAAAAACCATTTCACAACACATTTTCGTCTGCTCGAATGTCAAGCGTAATCCAGCCATATTCTTTTCTCAGTACCTAATTGAAAGTACTGACCTCTGTTGAGCCTAAGACCACACTACAACACACACGTAACTAAAATTGAACGACAATATCGATATCTCGATAGAGCCTGACAAAGAGTGTATACATTTTTCTGGAGGACTCTGTAGTAGAAATTATTCTCACAGCAAACTAAGTGCTCATTTTCAGCGTAATCAGTAGTGTACTACAGCGGTAGCAAATCTGATATCTCAGCGTTGTCGTTACTCTGTAATAACTCAAAAACCATAAAACAAATTAATCAGGGTAACCGCAGCTTGAAATTGCATCTGGTACTGGTACACATGTCAAAAAATGAAATATGCTTGTTGCAGGCGAGGTTGATGCTGTTCATTAATGAACCTCGTTTTAAATAAAGAGCAGTGGGTTCGAAATATCGGTGTGATTTAATTAATATTTCTCTTATAAGATAACGGAACCATTATCTCCGGACGCCATTACACTGAGTGAATCATAAAATATATTAGATCGTAATAAAAGTGAAAATAATTATACTGTGACTGCACAGATTTAATTTCAAATTCCGATAACGAATGCGACTTTTGCAAGGCGATGGGCTTGGAGTATTTACAGACTCCAGTTTTATGTTTCAGGTACCGTTCCTGAATTGGCTAACAGGAATACCAAAACGATTCCTTTGAAAAGTACTCGAGTGTCTCTAATTCTTCACCGTAGACGTGACGGTAAATCCTAATTTCCTTCCTTTCTTCCTTTAAGTGTCTTACATCTACATCTACATGACTACTCTGCAATTCACATTTAAGTGCTTGGCAGAGGTTTCATCGAACCACAATCATACTATCTCTCTACTATTCCACTCCCGAACAGCGAGCGGGAAAAACGAACACCTAAACCTTTCTGTTCGAGCTCTGATTTTATTTGGATGATCATTCCTACCTATGTAGGTTGGGCTCAACAAAATAATTTCGCATTCGGAAGAGAAAGTTGTTGACTGAAATTTCGTAAAAGGTCTCGCCGCGACGAAAAACGTCTATGCTGTAAAGACTTCCATCCTAACTCGTGTATCATATCTGCCACACTCTCTCCCCTATAACGTGATAATACAAAACGAGCTGCCCTTTTTTGCACCCTTTCGATGTCCTCCGTCAATCCCACCTGGTAAGGATCCCACACCGCGCAGCAATATTCTAACAGAGGACGAACGAGTGTAGTGTAAGCTGTCTCTTTAGTGGACTTGTTGCATCTTCTAAGTGTCCTGCCAATGAAACGCAACCTTTGGCTCGCCTTCCCGACAATATTATCTATGTGGTCCTTCCAACTGAAGTTGTTCGTAATTTTAACACCCAGATACTTAGTTGAATTGACAGCCTTGAGAATTGTACTATTTATCGAGTAATCGAATTCCAACGGATTTCTTTTGGAACTCATGTGGATCATCTCACACTTTTCGTTATTTAGCGTCAACTGCCACCTGACACACCATACAGAAATCTTTTCTAAATCGCTTTGCAACTGATACTGGTCTGCGGATGACCTTACTAGACGGTAAATTACAGCATCAACTGCGAACAGTCTAAGAGAACTGCTAAGATTGTCACCCAGGTCATTTATATAGATCATGAACAGTAGAGGTCCCAGGACGCTTCCCTGGGGAACACCTGATATCACTTCAGTTTTACTCGATGATTTGCCGTCTATTACTACGAAATGCGACCTTCCTGACAGGAAATCACGAATCCAGTCGCACAACTGAGACGATACCCCATAGCTCCGCAGCTTGATTAGAAGTCGCTTATGAGGAACGGTGTCAAAAGCTTTCCGGAAATCTAGAAATACGGAATCAACTTGAGATCCCCTGTCGATAGCGGCCATTACTTCGTGCAAATAAAGAGCTAGCTGCGTAGCACACGAGCGATGTTTTCTGAAGCCATGCTGATTGCGTGTCAATAAATCGTTCCCTTCGAGGTGATTCATAATGTTTGAATACAGTATGTGCCCCAAACCCCTACTGCAAACCGACGTCAATGATGTAGGTCTGTAGTTAAATAGATTACTCCTACTACCCTTCTTGAGCACTGGTGCGACCTGCGCAATTTTCCAATCTGTAGGTGCAGATCTATCGGTGAGCGAGCGGTTGTATATGAGTGCTAAGTAGGGAGCTATAGTATCAGCGTAATCTGAAAGGAACCTAATCGGTATACAATCTGGACCTGAAGACTTGCCCGTATCAAGCGATTTGAGTTGCTTCGCAACCCCTAAGGTATCTACTTCTAAGAAACTCATGCTAGCAGATGTTCGTGTTTCAAATTCTGGAATATTCCATTCGTCTTCCCTGGTGAAGGAATTTCGGAAAACTGCGTTCAATAACTCCGCTTTAGCGGCACAGTCGTCGATAACAGTACCATCGGCACTGCGCAGCGAAGGTATTGACTGCGTCTTGCCGCTTGTGTACTTTACATACGACCAGAATTTCTTCGGATTTTCAACCAAATTTTGAGACAATGTTTCGTTGTGGAACCTATTAAAGGCATCTCGCTTCGAAGTACGTGCCAAATTTCGCGCGTCTGTAAATTTTAGCCCATCTTCGGGATTTCGCGTTCTTCTGAACTTCGCATGCTTTTTCCGTTGCCTCTGCAACAGCGTTCGGACCTTTTTTGTGTACCACGGGGGATCCGTTCCATCTCTTACCAATTTATGAGGTATGAATATCTCAATTGCTGTTGCTACTATATCTTAGACACACTATCTTACCTTGTCTGTTGTTCCCGTCTATCGTCCATTGCATATAAGAAAGATATGGTAGCGAAAAAAACTGATGCTGTTCAGCAAGAGTAACTTCGCTAATGTACATGAAATATTTGTATAAATTTAAATATTTCATTTTGTTCACATTATAAATATGAAAACGACACTGTAACTATTCAGAATGAAGCTACCGGCATAAAATACGGCAACAAATGAGAGGTATGCTCACAAAGTAAAAATGATGTGTAACTTTTTTTGGCAGTATAAGAAGTGAAGCAGTGAAGGGTGACTGTTTTAATATTTTGTATTTAGGAATACGTTAAAGTCAGGATTAGCTCCGTAGATACAGGCCACTGATGTTCGCGAGGTCAGTTAAATCTCCTAAGATTGCAGAACCGAGTCAGTCAAGATGAGGTTTTTAACAGTGTGTAGATAGCCTTGTAAACTCAAATGTGTGCTACGCTCACACGAATGGTCTCATTTGGGAGAGTTTCGTGTAAATGTATCTTGGGAACCACTGCTAAATCCATATAAATATCACTGATGTTTTTCCTAGTAAATGGTATATACTAGATACGTTACTTCAGTTTCGTCCTGAAACACACTTAATCTGCACATACAAAAACGTTGTTTGTGTGTGTGTGTGTGTGTGTGTGTGTGTGTGTGTGTGTGTGTCCAGCAATCTTACCTGTAAGGCAAACTTGGTGGATGCATCTCTTACTGTTTGAGGAAGTACCTGTAGTTGTAGCAAACAACCACTAATTAGCACAGTTGTAGGGTGAGATGTGGTGTGATAAGGATCGCATGTAAAAATAGTCGACAATAGGTTATACTGTTGACCAATAGATAGCTTTCGAGGTCACTAATCTGACTGATAACATTTTCGAAGACATTTAACGCCTATAGCAGGGATTTCCCAGATTGTGTTTGCGTATCACTGATGTTGTGTGGGAGATGAATAAATGTTCCACGAAAAATTGTCAACAAAAAGGCGTTTTTCCCAACATTTTGGCAATATAAATTTTTTTGATTTTACGATGATTTTTGTGTTATTAGTTACCATTTCAAATTGTAGTTATCACCGAACAAAACAAGTTATTCTCATCTCTAAAAATTTTATGAAGCTTCAAAGTAAACGAAATGTTCCATCAAAATACCAGGATTGCCAAAGTATTCCAGTAGAGGAGAAGTTTCGGAATCACAGCTCTAGGGAACAGGGATGTCGATAGTAAAAGTGATCTCTAAAGCGTAAACCTGTAACAAATAGCATAATGTCAACCAAACATTGTGCACATATTACGGCTCACAATAAGCACCAAGGAGGCATTTTAAGTGAAGCGACAATCTTAACAGAAAGAAAATGGCTGAAACAATTTTTGTCCCACAGATTCCATTCATTAAAACTGACTTACCTTTTGTCTTTAAACGAATGGCACCTGCGTTCAGGATCACGACCAATAAACTACATAGGTCGAACGTTTAAGTTGTGTGGTTCGGATGCGAGAGCACCAAGTTTCTGATACGAGCAAAGTAATGTGTCCACTCCCGAGAATTGTTTATTACTACACCTGGAGAGAGAACTAAAAAAGTATTATGAATAAACAAGTGTGGAACAAAGTTTATATAACAGTAGATTTGTAGGAAAAAAAACCACCTTGAGATCGACATATATCGTAAATTAGTAACAGAGAAAAGCCGGTAGCAAGATTTTATTTTTCCTCTCAACAGTTGTCTGTTTGGAGGCAGCCATGCCTGTGCCAATCCCTTAAGTTCAGAGTAGCACTAATACCAAACATCCTCAATTAATTGTTGGATATATTCGAATCCTGGCATTACCATACACCTTTTGCCGTCTAGGACTCCCTCTACCGCCATGCCAGTTGTTCCCTGACGTCCTAACACGTGGTTGTCCACTCTTTTATGCAGTGTTTTCTCACATACTCATCGCCTTGTCGATTATGTAGAGAATTTCTCATTTCTTATCAGCATACTCCATTTTCAGCGTCTTTCTGTACTACACCATAATAAACGCTTCGAATCTCTTCTCTTCTGTTTTCGCATCCCACATTCAGCTAATGTTTAAAAAAAATCTGTTGACAAACCATGTGCTATGTCAAAATAGTCGTCACAAAGGAACATCGTTTTTGATCCATAGTAATTGATATTCCAGAGTAGAAACTAGAAAAAAGTACCCAGAGTAGGCATTGCTCACAGGGGGAGTGACAGTTAAAACTATGTTTTCGAAAGCATCCACATGTCACACTTCGTGTTTTTTGTAGACCGGTTTCGCTTATCAATTGAACAACAGCATCATCAGAATATACAGTCTCAAGTTGGCTGGCAGCTCTACAGATTAATATGGTCAAGGTATAGTAGTTAAACATACGTTCTGAAGTGCTTTCACAGTACAGTAGCAAATGGTGAGATTTACACTGACAGCGCCGAAGATGAAATATGGTGCTGTCAGTGTCAATGCCATGATTTCTTCTGTACTTAGAGGCACTTCAAAACGTACGTTTAAGTACTATAGCACGACCAGATTAACCTGTAGAGCTTCCAGCCAACTGTAAACTGTATATTCTGAAGATGCTCTTCTTCGAAACCGATCAATAAAAAATACGAAGTGCGACTTGTGGCTGTTTCCGAAAACTTAGACAAAAGTACACTCTGGTAGGAAGAAAAATTTCATACTGGCATACCGCTAATGACGTAAAAGTTTTTGTGTTATTGAAACTTTGATATTCGTTTAACCTGGAATTGTCGTCGGGGAGAATCATACCGGCTTAAGAACTGGGTAGTTATAATTAAAGTGCAGCTGGTTAGTGAGGTCCAATGTGGGCTTAATTGTCGTACGGCTGCGAAACTTGGTAGATATGCTAATGCGTTAGTGCTGAACCAAGTTACGCTGGAAAATAAATTAATTCCAGTTTTGTCCACCAGGTGGCAATCTGACGCTGTACATTGTTAGTCTGACGGTATGACTTCCACGCTGTCACTTGACAAGCTATTGAGAAGGGAGGCTGTGCGCATTTGATGAAAGACTTTTATGAGAACGGCAGCAATTACAGAGGGTATAGCTGACTGAAAGGCCTGCAGAAAGACCCAGTGTAATTAAACGGTTTAAAGAAGATGATATTGAATTTCGATAGTGCTGGTGAGCTGGAAGAGGAAGGCATCCTATCCCGGTGCAGGTAGTTGAGGAGGTTGCTGTTGCTGTAACTGACGATGCAGCACGTTCTCCGCGTGGTGTGCAGTGTCGCGAGAATAGTCCATCGCCGGCCGCGGTGGCAGAGGTGTTCTAGGCGCTACGGTCGCAGGTTCGAATCCTGCCTCGAGCATGGATGTGTGTGAAGTCCTTAGGTTAGTTAGGTTTAAGTAGTTCTAAGTTGTAGGGGACGGATTACCTCAGAAGTTGTGCCCCATAGTGCTCAGAGCCATTTGAACCAATAGTCCATCCCATGGTCAATAGCACGGTACGTTTTGCCCTCTATTTCACACTGGTACCCGTACAGGATCCAGACGGTGCAACAACTGAAACCTCATGACCCGCAGCAACGTTCTGAATTTGCCCTTCGATTTCTGATGTGAATGGAAGTTGATGAAATGTTGCCGGGCAATATTCTATGGAGTAATGAGACACATTTTACAGTACAAGATCCACAGATTACACAGAACTTCCGAATTTGGTGTACTGTTAAACCGCGCGTTGCATTCGTAGAGCCATTTCACTGGCCTAATGTGACTGTGTGGTTTAGTTTCGCGAGCACCTTTATTCCCGGTCCGTTCTTTTTCAAGAGAATATATCCAGAGAGCCTGTCACGTGTACTGTGACATCTGCTGTCCGTGTACAGCATGTGATTCCTGTTCTGGAAGAGCGCAACTGTGTGGAAACTACTGTTTTTATACAAGATGGGACAATACCTCATTTCGCTCCCCCTGCGAGAGACCTGCTCAATGCAACGTCCCACGAACGTGTTGTATCAAGAGTTACTCCAGATGTTGGGTTTTTAATGTCATCTAATCTTAATCGACGTGACTTTTGGCTCTGGCGATATCTAAAAGAACGCTTTTACCACTGATAGATTTGGCCTAAAACTGATCTCAGAACAGTTATATCGGAAAATATTGCGCTGAATTCACCACAACTGCTACGAGCAACTACTGATCACGTCATTTTTTTGATACAGTATTTCGTCGGTGTTTCGGTGCTGATACTGAACAAATTGTGTAAACGGGGGTTAATAATAAAATCGGCATTATGCTTTCTCACTTGTTTGACCTTTTCTGCCCACTTCTAGTTCCTAATCTATTACCTAGGCAAACATTTCTATACGTCTTTCTTACATTCACAGCGCCACATTTGAAACTTGTAGGCAAAAGTTGGAACTATTTTTTTTACAGTTCAAATTGGTTCCACATTAATGTAATAGAAAATCTACCAAGTTTTCCTGCCATACGATTCTACACCCCACACTGGACCTCTGTGAGTAGTTGCACTTTAGTTCAACCAAGCAGTATAAAATATTGCACATAAAAGTTTTCTAATGGAACTGTCTGTGGAGACATAAACAGAAGTTTGAGATGCTGTCAAAACTGTACATTACCTGCTGACTCTCAAAATGCCAGAGACTGCAGCAATTCTGGTTAAAGTGAGTTCCTGAGACGTAACGGGAGGAGTACTGAGAAGCTAAGCGCTGCAGAACTGGCGCTCCTGGGGAAAGAGGTAATGGAGGGGGGAAGTTTTCAGCCATTTGACGCTGCACTTGGGTGGCTGCCGCGCCGTTCCACTCCACTTCGCGACACCCACAAACGAGGAGCACTCGCACTCACACGCGAGCAAGTTGTTCTCTCAGTGCTGTAGAGTTGGGGGAGCCTGCCTGCAGCAGTCTGTCTGCAGAGTCGTGAACAGGACAGCACGCGATGTGGCTTCCACCACCTAGCGTTGCAGAGTACACGGTAGCCCAGACAAGCTGTAATGCTGACTGTTAACATTCCAGCACAGTACGGATTGTATATAACGAAATTTCGCTTACTATGCATATGCCATGCGGTAGGAAGACTATATCATTAATACACCGTGTGTTACGTATAAGGTAGGTTAACGATGCCGCATCGGCACCAAATTTCACCACAATCCTGTCCAATGCCACTGTGGAAGTGTCACATGATCAGAAGGCCGCCACACCCCCTATTATCCACATCCCAATCTTCTCTTGATATCTCTTTGATTGATGTCTGAATAGCTAAGTCTTGAAACCACGCGATTTTCTTGTGCGTGACCTAGGACAACATTTCGCTCACAGCGCCTCTAAGAATCGACACGAAAAGGCACAGAACGTGGTATAAAAAACGACAGTCCACAGTCTAAGGAGCAACATTATTACGGTCTTGGCAATCTTTGACATTGTAGATTCTCTCTGGACAATTCAACACTATTCTAAGGATACTGTGGGCCTGCAATCACATTAACCATGATCTGATCCCTTTGCAGTGTATGCGACCGAAGGTTTTGGTTTGTTGTTCAGAGTGGAACTATCAGGGACCATGCGAAACCAAAATTTGAACTTGATTCGAAGCATAAAATGGAGTTGATGCTGCTTCAGTCCTCCTGTTTCGCACATTCCGGCGGTGTGTTCACATGGCGAAGGCATATATATGACATTGACAGAATCATGATTGAAACGACAAAAAGTCCCTCTAGGACTCACCAGATCGCCAACACCCTCGGTGCCAACTTAGTTGAACACTTTAAATATGTACCTGTACAAAGAGAGTCCTTGATTGATCCCTAAGCGCCAACAGGCACGCAACCCATTAGTCACCCAACAGCTGAGTGGTGCTACACTGCTGTTCTTGCGCTTGCTTATACCAGGGTTGTCCAGAAAGTTATTTCCGATCGGTCGTGAAATGGAAACCACAGTGAAAACCATAAACGTTTTACTTGCAACAGTTAGGTACACCTTCCACCTACTTCTCTACATAGTCACCGCTCCAACCTCGAGTGTTTCCGTTGTGTTGTATCAACTTTTCAATATCCTCGTCATAGAAAGCAAGCACCTGTCTTTCGGCCAGTTATCTGCACTGGTCTGCAGCTCGTTGTATGTGGAAAAAATTTGTCTTCATAGCCAGCGGTTCTTGTGAGCAGAGATGAGACTCAGGGCGAGTCAATAACAGGGTGCATTGTAGGTGATCAAACACTTCTCATCTCAAATGCTGAAGGAGCTTCTTCATTGCCCCTGCAGTGTGCGGTCGAGAATTGCCATGAAGAAGGAACTGCTCAACAGTTGTGTTACGTGGGCTGCATGACACAGGCGAAATCTCTAACGAGGCCCTCATACTTGGCGGGAGACGCTATTCACCACGCATCTTCACGTGCTCACTGTTCACTCAAAACTAAAAATAGCGACGCGACACGATCGACTGGCATACTAAAGACACTGCCCAACACATCTGTGTAAAGCTTCACCGGATTTTCCAAGTGGTTTCCATTTCGCAACCGATCAGAACTTACTTTCTGGACAACCCTCGTATACATGCAGAATCGGAGGGGTGTGAATGTTGGCGAAGGGGCATATTACCTGCAGGTGTCTGGGAGTCGGTCAAGGTTTATCTCTTTGCAGGTACTGCTCAACAAATGTGTGTGATTGTCACTGACGCTGTTGTTGACCGAGGGGAATTAGACTGATTTTCACGTTTCATTCAGACACATGTAAATGTGGGACCCACCCCACGAGTAGGGCACAGGTCGGAGCAAAATAGAAGGACTGGAAAAGCAACCGAATGAAGTTCTAATTTAGTCGAATGGTTTTGAATTATCCCTAGGGGATCCACCCTGTGTATCGGAGCAAAACCTGCGGTTGAAATTCACTCCAAAGTGGTTAGCATCGCGTTCAAAGAGATTGCAGATCCTCAAGGACCTTAGAGAAAGGGCGTACTCTGGTGGTGTCGACAGATCGCAACTATTACCTTACTAACTCTATTCCAAAAACTGAAAGTGAATGCCAGACTACCCATATCGTTAAATTCCATAGAATGACTGGTACGAAGACAATGTTCTACAATAGCACATTTGCTCGTCTGTTGTAAGCATCTGTGGTGGGTATGCTTAATACACAGGCCCTCCATGGTCCTAATGGCCTGAACAATATATGGCATGCCACAGTTGCAATGAATACGATAAAAACCTATCGTTGACGTGCCAAGATCATCCTTTACATTATCTAAAAAAAAAAAATGGCTCTGAGCACTATGGGACTCAACTACTGTGGTCATTAGTTCCCTAGAACTTAGAACTACATAAACCTAACTAACCTAAGGACATCACACACATCCATGCCCGAGGCAGGATTCGAACCTGCGACCGTAGCAGTCGCACCAGTATCTAAAAGGGACCTAATTTTATATGATGGTTGAAAAATAAAATCGCATTATATTTCTGCAGAATACGTTTGTTCCAATTGGAAATACTTTCGGTGTAAGGTAAAAATGGCTGTAGATTTCGGCGCAATCATGCTATTATCATCACTTACCCTCTTCACGGTTGATCGGTAATATAATGTGTATCTGATCTGTCTTTCAGTATAGCCATTCTGACGAAAGGTTATTTCAGGTGTGCTAACTCAGCTGACAAACTTTCAAGGTCTGAGAAGGGATAGGCAGTGTGAATCTAAGTATGAAGTACCCCTTCACGTTGAGTTGGAAGGCGGCAAGTATCATCTTGTAGACACAAATCAGTGTGAGATGGTTTCCTGCAGTCAGCCTTCCTCCTGAGCAACACGTAGGGAATGGATAGTTTAGCTCTAACTGGAAAGTTATATTGAGGATGAATGGACACTTAATTTTTCACGAAATATTGTAAGTTGCGGGAATAACTCGCTTGGTTTCGTGTTATCACAAACGTTTCGGCTCCGAATCTCGCAAGTACGGCAATATTGTTAGCACTAGCAAATCGGAATTCATAAATTAAAGAACAGGTAGATTCTGATTAATTGCTACAGTCCGTAGCGATCTCAGTGAGACAGCCGTAGTGATGGATAAACAAACATAGTGCAAGGCTGTTCTTCGCCTTTATAAAGTCAGACTTACCCACAATTTGACTCTCAAACCTATCAATAATATACTAAGAGTATTGATGGTGCAATATAAAGGAATATGCCACCCATTGGATCAAAAATGAGTAATTATTGAGACTTAAAGAAACTAGCACTGAGACATGAGTCTTAAAGTTCGCAGCTGGGAGGAGGAAAGGTGAAGGGAAGTAACAAGTGAAGTATGTAAGACAAAAGACGGATACTGTTTTACAACGACAACATTTTCTAAACTGATCAGTCCATACTTTCCACATTATGACAGCATGACTTAATAAGTCTTTTTTCTTCATCACAAATAACACAGTTATAGTCGGACTACTATATTTGCACTAAAATACAATAGCTTTATTAAAACAAGAATAAAAGGGTGAAAATTACTAATATGTCACTACAGTAGGCAGCCATTTCCAAAAGAAATGAGCAAGTGGATTAATGTCAGATTCTCACTTCCATGAGGCCAAAGAACAGAATTATCTTCTACATGTCCGTAAAAATACGCCGGTTACAATGCTGCCAACTCCAGGGCACGTTTAATAGGGCATCCGCACATAAAGTGGCAGTAACAGGGGACACAGGGCTGACCATCGCAACTCCATCTGTCTGTTCGTAGTACTGGTCACTGAACGAAAAGTAAGTGGAAGTCAACTAATGTCGAAAAAGGATTATTAATTCAAAACCAAACCTAACCTCAGTTAACTGTAATGAGTCAGAGGAACAAAAGGGGAAAAGAGGGAGACCACAGGAAAACTAACTGAAATAACAGTGTTATTCAAAAGGAATACCTCTAACTGACGTAAGACATCCTCTGCGTTCTCGATGTGATGCACACAGTGGACTACTTACGGGCTAAACAGAGTAGCAAGATATTTTGTTGCACGGTATGTCGGAACACCAGTGTTATTGACAACAGGCGCTAGAGGAATTACATGCACGCGAACCTTTAGAAGGCCGTATAATCTGGAAGACAGCTCACTGAGAGAGAAGACGCTTGATAGTCTCTTATGAGAAGAAACTTTTTTACAGGGGGGTGTTAATCTCCATCTCAACACTTTACTGAGGGGGAAACCCCGAGTCTGTCATACGACGGATGAAAGAGGAAACACTGAATCATTTAAAGCTAATCCTGCCTGCTCAATGGAACTTAAGCATTTCCCTCGTCTGTGCGTGAGATAACAATATCAGTATTCATAATCGGTAAACGCACTTGATGCAAAGCAACTCAGGCACGTAAACACGCAACGTGCTTCTCTTAAAACCTCCTCGGTAGTATCAGAAGATAGTTTAAAAACACCCTGTTCGACAGAAATTATAAAATCAACCACTGCTAAACGCTTGGGCGTGGGTGCAAAATTTGAATCTTCCTCTCGCACTGACAATCTTCGTCGTCCATAGTTTTCTGCGTGAGATGGATCGTAGAAGGTCTAAATGTAAAATTACGGTCCATGCCACGGAAACCTTCAAACTTCGCCGAAAACAGGGCAGTTACTGAGTAAAATTCTCAGGCAGTCAGTCTGTCTGCGATCAAGAGTCACCCTACACCCAATGCCAAGAGAACGAGAGAATTTACGAAGCAGTCATTAAAGGAAGCCAAAATAATTATTTCGAAACATAATCCAACTATCTGCGAGTGTACTGGATCCTTCGTCGAAAAGTACCTAAACCAGCATGTTGTTTGATGTGATTAACGGCAGGAGAAGTAATGTAACGTAAAACTCTCGCAAACTTTGCAACTATATTATGGTCTGGAAACCTTAACAGATACGACATGGCACATTGTAATCTCACTCAACTATTATCAAGTTTATTGAACCTCGCAAACAACAATACGTTTCCCCTCCATAATAATCATTTTTATTAACTCATATTTCAGTGGTTCAGTTAACTGTGCTGGCTATACCACGAATCTCCTACGGTAGCAATAGCTTTCACCGCATGAACTTTTTGATTTGTTTCATTTTTTTCTTTATATCATTCTTCGTCCAATCGGAATTTTTGTGTACAGGATTTTAATTATATTTATTTATTACAATATCCAATTGTTTGAAAATTCCTATCGATAAGTTAAAAACAAAAGACGAATTAATTTATTTATATTTGTGCAATAGTGTGAAAATATAGGTTTGTTTTCAGATGTGCCATCCCAGAAATTTACAATCCGTCCATAAGCTTCAGTGGAACAAATTTGCCCTACACCCTGCTGGAGTCGTTCGAAGTGTTTTTTGCTGTTCGCTAGTATGTGAGAGACTTCCTTCGCGACGCAGATCCTGTCTCACGCTGTACAATTCCATCATGTGGCTAACAGACGAACTCTGATAGCAGCAGCAGTAATTTGCAGGCATCTCCGGCAGTGAACTGTCTGAGCAGATGAGAGTGGTGTCGCCACCTAAAGCACTCTAGCTTCGACTACTCTTGGGTACCTTGAGACCTTGTCTCGGTAGTGAGAACGTCTGGCCAACTCTGACATCTGGTTCACACACGCACGCGCAATTACTATTGTTTTACACGATATCGTGCCATCTTGCACGTTACTCTTAGCGCAAGAAACACCTACTTGAGTTGCGCGTAAAACCCACTAGCTGACGTTACCATTTATGCATTTATTGCTTTCTCGAAACTTGTACACTCTTATGTTGAATACGTTCGATACATAGTATTTTTCTAGGTAATTATACTTTTTACTGATTCTTAGCTGTAACAATCTAATACCAATGACATCATTTTCAAAATATATTTTAATAATAAGTATATATAACAAAAATACACCTTCTTTAAGCAGGAAAGAACTGAAATGAAAGTAATTTATAAACGCAAATGTAAAAATGAAAGAACGGGTTCTTTTAACGGTTTCACCTGGGTGGAATTCCTTAATACCATTCAATTTGCGGCTACATCCCTACGTCTCAAATTCTTCACGCACCGAGTGATAAAAATCATCTTCTCGTATATTTTCTACAAATATTATCAGTAACAAAGAGAGGTCCCCAGCGGTGCGAGCGACTTTATGAAACAATCTACGTGGTACTGTAGGTTGAGATACCAGGTATTACACACTGCAGCCATTCACACTGGTAGGCCCTCGTTTGCGAGTAATAGATGAAAAACAATTCGGTATTTTGTACAGCACTCAATACCGTTAAAAAAGTTGCGCTACGTAGTGTGCTTGCGTGGTATAATGTATAGAATAACAGCTTCAAATGCAGGAGGTGGTGGGTTAGAATCTTGTGAGGTGCACTAAACTTGTTTTATTTTTTAAATCTTTATTGAAATGAATTTATCATTACCTTTATTCGAATAACTGATTCAAATGTAAGTTTTTAATTCCACTCCTTTGTCTCATAATTTTAATCATAACATCAGCTTCTTCATTTACTCTCATTTTTCTTCCTATCATTCTTTCTCCATTTGAAATCTTTGTTCATGTGTTTTTAATTAATTTTATGAATTAATTTCGATTTAATTTAATTTGCTTTATCGCCCTGTTTTTAGTCCACATTATTGCGCCCGTTATATCTATTTCTCATTTTGCTTGACTTTCGTTTTACTCATAAGCCCGTCTTTAATTTACATTTTCCTCTCCGTTAATTTGTGAGCAGTGCAATAGGTAATATAAATACATTATTTCGTCTTTTGTTTTTAACTTATAGATAGGAATTTTAGAATAACTGGATATTGTAATAGATAAATATAATTAAATTCATGTTCACAAAAACTCCGATCGCGGAAACAATGATATAGAGAAAAAATGAAACAAATAAAAAAGTTTATACTGTGATTAAAATGATGTGACAAAGGAACAGCAATAAGAAAAATTACACTTAAACCAATTAACTTAATAAAAATAATGATCGAAATGATTTACGCAATGATTTAAAAATAAAAAAGAGTTAGTGCAACGCAAAAGACTCGCATCCACAACCATCTGTATGCGATGCTGGTATCGTTTCCATTATACCACGCAACCAGACTACTTTATGCTACTTTTTTAACGCTATTAAGGGCGAATACCACATTAGGAGGTTCAAAAAATCCTATTTGTTTAATTGCATAAATAGTTAGATTAACTATCCAAGATCCGCGCTGGATTAGCCGAGCGGTCTTAGGCACTGCAGTCATGGACTGTACAGTTGGTCCCAGCGGAGGTCCTCCGTCGGGCATGGGTGTGTGTGTTTGTCCTTAGGACAATTTAGGTTAAGTAGTGTGTGCTTACGAACTGATGACCTTAGCAGTTAAGTCCCATAAGATTTCACACACATTTGAACATTTTAAGAACTATCCAAGAATACGCTGTCAGGCTCGAGTGCAGGCTCGAGTGCAGATCAAGGGATGAATTTCTGGAGAGACGTTTAGGTGGTGACACACAAAATGCGAATTAAAGTTTTAATTCCACTATTTGGCGATTAGCTCCTAACCACTTGCACTCCGGACATAAGTCGTTGAATTGTCACTGTCTTTAGCAGTGGGCTTATTCAGTTAAGGAAATTCATGCGTTCTGATGGTCATGAACGAGGCACGAATTGTAGTAGACACGAAAAACTTCAGTTTCGCCGAACAAATGGATAAGCAGCGCATGAGCCAGCAAAAGCTATGTAGTTGATTGAAACCGAAAGAAGGTTGGAAAGCTCGGAAAGCATTGCTGAAAGCGCAAAATGAAGCCTATGAGGAAGGAGGAGGATTATTATATGGTGCTGGAATCGCATATTAATCGGTAAGCATTTTACGTTATTGTTAACTTCCTTGAATTTCTGTTTTCCGAGAATTTATTTTTCAAACGCTTTTATCTCGAAATGATTTTTTTCACATTTGCTTGCAGTCTAACTCAAAAAGTATAGAACCAATTGTTATGAAAGGTGATAATATGATTCTTTATAAAATTACGAATTTTATGAACGAACTTGTGAGATGATGTCATGATTTTAAGGATATTTTTCTTTGCATAGTTAGAGAAAAAAGTCGTGAAAGTCGAAGTAAATTGTTCTAACGCCTACAAATTTTTTTAATTTTCATTGTTTTTACCTGCATTGAGGTTAATATTCTTATAAAATAAGTTACGAATGTAAACTCAGAACCTTTTTGATTTCAGATGAAAATCAGAATGGCTACACTGCACGCAATTGGAGAAGTATACTCACGTCCTTCAGTGGACATCACCACGTAACTTTGTTATTTTTGGTGAAATTATTGTAAAAAATTCAAAAAAAATGTTCGACATATGAAAAGGTATCAAAATTTGTTTAGATTCTCATTAATTCTTCCCACCAA
The DNA here is from genome assembly GCF_023897955.1 of Schistocerca gregaria. NCBI lineage: Eukaryota > Metazoa > Arthropoda > Insecta > Orthoptera > Acrididae > Schistocerca > Schistocerca gregaria. The sequence goes on from NC_064922.1 coordinate 827,346,173, forward strand.
AATTAGGTCCCAAAAAATGAGTGTCGAACAACCTCTTAATGTGGTTTCCACCTTAAGTGTCACACAAAATTTCGATTTTTTTTCAATTACGAGCAAAGGAGAGGTCACCAGGGTGAATGACTGCGGTGTGTGATACCTGGAATCTTAACCTATACCATCGTATATATAGTTTCAACAAGTCTATCGCACGGTTGGGGACATCTGCTTTTACTTAATGCTACTTGTTATCTTATAGTATGAATGGTCGTTGGGTTATACATTGCTATGTAAGTCTAGAACCAGCATAAGTCTGTATAGGATTCATAAAAAACGTATTTGTATTCTGCTCATTCAGGTACAGTCATAGTTAATTCTTTGGAACAAATGTCTCCTGGGATAAAATCTACAGTCATTACAACTCTGTGCAAATAAAGACATTATCTTATAACTGCTTAGCAATTCTATTTGTGTTATGGTTACATGCGCTAATATTCTTGAGAGGACTATATTGTACAACACTTCACTCATGGCGTTACTACATTACTCGTTAACCTATATGTGCATGTACGTATTCGTAGCGAGAAGAGGTTGGGAGTGGATAGGATAGAATATGCTGAGTAGGATAGGATATAATGAGATAAGGCAGGTGGAGTAGGATAGAATAGGACGGCTGACAGAATAGAGCAGGCTGGCTATGACAGTACGAGAAATGAGTAGATTTTCCAGAGAATGAACGTGAAAATTACTTACTAGTAGTAACATTGCAAGACAATTGTTGAGACATCAGCGAATAGGTTCTGTAGTGCCAGACGGAGTTTAGAAGGTCATAAACTGTAGGGGAAGACTCATATTGGAGTACACTGATCATAGAGTTGAAGACGATTGGTGTAAATTTAGTCTTAAAATGAATCGCTGACACAGGAACTAAAGTAGTGCCTGGCCACAGTAAACCAGTCGGAAGACTAGTCATCATCACCTGCAAGTCACACTATGACACTTACCATGTCTTCATCAGCACTGTTAACATCTACTCACACTATCCCTGTGATTGCCGTTCTACATTCCGACTCACACCGTCTCTTCTATTAACAAGTCTCGGATGTCTATGCATGTTACTGTTGTTAATATCTACATGTCTGTGGAGGAATGGCGTCCCATTCATCCACAAGGGCTGCAACCATAGAAGATGGACGCTTGGGTCAGAAGCGAAGTCGACTTTCTGACTCATTTCCAAAAGTATCGCATTGGGCCCAGATCGGGACACAGGACGGGCCAATCCATTTCAGAAATGTTATTGTCCAGAGACCGATTATGATTTGAGACAGCGTGCATTGCCGTACTGATACGATGATTTTCCCCCAGCTATTCCTCTACCGCTCGACAAGGCTGTAAATGTGTTTAAAAACTTTCGCATTCATTATTCTTTTTAGCGCAATAAGGGAACTGAAACGTAATCAATAAAAACATCCCCACACCATGGCACCACCTCCTCCGTAGTCGACTGTTTACGCTACACATGATGGCAGGTAACGTTTTCCAAACCTTCCATTGGGTTTCCACAGGGTGTGCCGTAATATGTCACTCCATATCACTCCTTTCTAGTTATTCACTAACCACTGGCGTCGCTTTTACACCACATCGAGCGCCGCTTAGCATTGACAGCAGATATGTGTTGCGTATGAGGAGCAATTCGACCATTCTTTTTAACTCCCTACACGCTGTCACTGTGCAAGCCGGCCTGCTGATAGGTCATTCCAACTCACAAGTTATTCCTTCCCTCTTGGTTTCACGCGACTTTTTACAGTCACCAACTACGTTCGAAAGCCCCTGTCCGTCAGTTCGTGAGCTATTCCTGGTGTTGGTTTAACTGTGCTTGTACGTAGCTTCGCGTTTCACTTGACCAGCAGTCAACTTGGGCAGCATTAAAGTGTCGAAATGCCCCTGATGGATTTGTTACTCAAATTACATCCAGTGATTAATCCAAGTTCGGAGTCACTGAACTCTCCTGAGCGATCCATCCTGGTTCAAATGTCTCTGAGCATTATGGGACTTAATATCGGAGGTCATCAGTCCCCTAGAACTTAGAACTACTTAAACCTAACTAACCTAAGGACATCACACACATCCATGCCAGAGGCAGGATTCGAACCAGCGGCCGTTGCGGTCGCGTGGTTCCAGACGGAAGCGCCTAGAACCGCTCGGCCACACCGGATCCATTCTGCTGTTACTGCTTCTCAACCAACACTATAATCCCCACAGTCTTTTCCACCGGTGGAACTGCCTCTCGTGACATCTGTACTCCGTTCATCATAAGAATAAACCTCATGTAAATACTACACCATGTAGTCTTTTGCATTTGGTGGAACCTCAATCGATTTCTTTTCATGTGGAGCTGAAGCCAAGTTGTCTTGAGTGCAATCAAGTACGATAATGAGGATACGGGGCAACAGCTTTACCGGCGCATTTAAGCCGTACAGCACTGGCCAGCCATCTGATCCAACTGACGTGCAGTGATGTGAACAGTTGCAGTAAAGACGTAAAAAGAGACGAGCACGGAAACTATATAGCCTTGAATGTTACTTTTTAAACAGTAGGACATAATATAAGGCAAAACTCAGGCGATACGCTTCTTAGGTGAGTTTAACAAGGGTAATTTTTTTGCATGTGCTACCTGTGGAGTTAAAGCGCACTGCTGGCTTCCCCATGCTGTTAAACATTAAAACCACTGAAGGCATTGCCGCAAGCCGTTGGTAATCTCCTCCTATATCGGACTCCGAGGAATACAGTACATTCCAGTACTGCTGCGTTGATCCCGAGGCGATCAACAACAGATTTCCAAGCCACCAAAAAATCCTCATTTACTCGTCCTCTTTTATGACGTGCTTTTCAGCATTTCGCATTAATTTGGCAGTGACGCGTCACAAAGCTTTGTGCATTATAATAGTTCCCGTATGTTTTGCAGCTCAAGTATTTAATTAATTCTCACTACAAATCCCTTAACGTGGCTAAAAATTTGGTTCAAATTGCAGTGTTACGGTAAGACATGTAAAAATTTAAAATTTGTACAGTGTACTCCACGCTGCATAAATTATTATTTTCTGTGTTTCTGTGACGCTTATTACTCTGGCTCCGGTGAGACCACACCAGTCATATATAACAATGGGCGACTTGAAATAAAGAGTATTTGATTTTTCTCTTTTCTACTAAAATTTAATTGTTTAATGTTTTCTGAACTTCTACAATATTTTATAAAATATGGATAATTAAGAATGAACATTTGCAATGAAAACCAGAAATTAGCTTTCGATAAGTAATTAGAAAATAGAAGACTCACAGTTGTCTTGAAAAATGATAGTTAAGTATGAGGGTTTTAGGGCATTTCTTTCCTTTTGGTCATTAGTATTGTGACTGGTTTGATGCGCCCGCCACGAATGCCTCTCCTGTGCCAACCCCACCATCTCAGAGTAGTACTAGCAAACTCCATCCTCAATTATTTGTCGGATGTATTCCAATTCTGTTTTCCTCTACAGTTTTTGCCCTAACAGCTCCCTCTAGTACCATGGAAGTCATTCCTTGATGTCTTAACGGATGTTCTATCATCCTTTCCCTTCTCCTTATTCCTTTCCTCTCTGGTTCTGCGCAGAACCTCCTCATTCCTTATCTTGTCAGTCCACCTAATTTTCAACATTCGCCTGTAGCACCACATCTCAAATCTTTCGATTGCCTTCTGTTCCGATTTTCCCACAGTCCATGTTTCAGTACCATACATTGCTGTACTCCAGACGTACATCCTCAGAAATTTCTTCCTCGAATGAAGGCCTATATTTGATACTAGTATGCATCCTTTGGTCAGAAATGCCCTTTTTGCCATTGCTAGTCTGCTTCTGATGTCCTCCTTACTCCCTCCGTCATTGGTTATTTTACTGTCTAGGTAGCAAAGTTCCTTAACTTCATCTACTTCGTTAACATCAATCCTAATATTACGTTTCCCGCTGTTCTCATTTCTACTACTTCGCATTACCTTCGTCTTCTTTCTTCGATTTACTCTCAATCCATACTCTGTACTCATTAGACTGTTCATTCCGTTCAGCAGAGCATGTAATTCTTCTTCCCTTTCACTCAAGATAGCTATGTCACCAGAGAATCGTATCATTGATATCCTTTCACTTTGAATTTTAATTCCTCTCCTGAACCGTTCTCTTACTTCCATCACTGCTTCTGCGATATGCAGATTGAACAGTAGCGGCAAAAGACTACATCCCTGTCTTAGACACTTTTTAATCCGAGTACTTCGTTCTTGGTCGTCCACTCTTATTATTCCCTCTTGGCTGTTGTACATATTGTATATTAACCGTCGCTTTCCTATAGCTTACTCTTGTTTTTCTGTGAATTTCGAACATCTTGCACCATTTCACATGAGTAATTAATATATATTTGATGGATTTCATATTTAAATGATTTAGATATTCAACTCTAACAACAAGAATTGTAGACCACAATGTGTTTCGAGCAGCCACCTGCCCGCATACACGATGATAATACAACGACGATACCTTTTACGGGAAGCACACAGTTACAGTACGGTTCCTTATATTTAGTATATAGTGTTTCTCGAAAAGCGTCAGAGTCTTGTTTCTCTGTAGTCATGGGAGAAACATTAACAACTTGTTTCTCGCCAATAACGGCGTTCCAGCGCGTGTTTCACTACAAAGCAGAAAACAATGTCCTCCATTTTCACGGAACGGATGCACAGTGAGAGAATCAGATCACAAGTAGCGTTTACAGAGACCGTGAGAGTACACGATTTTTGAAATAAAAATGACATAGCTAAAGTATGACGAAGAAAAACGTTAATTGCTGTTAATACACCAGACTGTCCTAAAGGTTCTTTTACAGTGATATACGAGGAGATATCTGAAACGTAAGCTGGACCTACTTCCAAGAGCGGAACACCAGTGTACGACAGATATAGCTGCTGACGTTACGTAAGAGCGCCTGATACTTCCTAAGTATGTAGTTTATTACAATATTCGGTAACTTAAAGTTATTGATATTCCTAACTAATAACTCACTAGATTCATGCCACACAGCTTCAAACTGGATCGGTTATCTCAAAATAAAATGCTCATAGGTTCCTAAAGTATCACGGACAGTAAACGATGAAGTTGCTATCCTAACAAAGGCAGTGAACAACGGAGCTGTATTGGTAGAAATGTCTATAATAACGCCTTTCCACTGTTGTTGTTCCTTTTGCTAGAAAGTGAGGCACTCGCCGACTGCAGCCGTATTAGGTCCTTCAAGTGATGGACTTCGAATCCTGGTCACACAAATAGCAGTAAGTAATGAAGAAAATGAGCCGCGTTAATCACCTGTACGTATCTCGCCGTGTTGCAGCAAAACGCAGACCGGCTTCTCAAGCTGATCGAGGTGGTGTACCGGTCTCTGCCGCTGGGCACAGTGGTCAACAACAAGGTGCTGGTGGTGCACGGTGGCATCTCCGACATCACCGACCTGGAGTGGGTGCGCTCTCTGGACAGGCACAAGGTGAGCCAGCCGTACCTCCGCCACTGCGTGCGCCCGGCTTGGCTCCTTATTTCGGCAGATCCAAGTCTGACCTGATAATCTGCAGTACCAACTCTAGCACTTAGCTTAACGCCTTCTTCTTCTTCTACTTCTTCTTCTTCTTCTTCTTCCTCTAGTGCTACTACTACCACTAGTGCTGCTCGTATATCATTAGGCAAAACTTATGTATAAGAAACTTTCTCATGATGTGTCACTGCTAAGAAGCATTGATCGATGAAGGAAGTGCTGCAGAATAGTACAGAAGGTAACTGAAAGAAATGCACAATGAGACGAACAGAAATGACACATTTGCTCAAAGACAATTATTCCTCTGAAGTCTGAGCGACTTATGTTGGTCCCCTACACATTACAAAAGACGGGACACGGGTGTGTGATGGCCTCAGACAGCAATATATACTCTGCAACGAACTCCCACACTAGCCACACGGTTGGCAAGAAGCTCTTGTTGTAAGGTACTCCATTCCTCCACAGCGCAGATGACAGCTGCTGGATGCTCGCTGATGCATCCCACTTGTGCTCTATGGGATTTACGTCGAGGGAAAGCGTACGCCAGTTTGTTCGTCCAATATCCTCTCGTTTCGAGAGCTCCCCTTCTTGCGCTGCTCACAACAAACGGTTTATTTATTTATTTATCGCATGGCAACAACAGAAAACATTGACAGGTACATAAAGTATAATTTTACATATATATATAGATCCAGTTAAGTATTTATATATAGTTTAGTTTTACTTTGTGGCACAAAAGTTTTATACACATTTTTAAATTGTGAAAATTACTAACTTAATATAATAGACTACTTTAACTGATATAATTGCAGGTTAAAAAAAAGACAGATATAAGTAACCATAGTTCAATATCTAATGACTGAAGCCAACTAACAGCACAGGGAGTAGTATTAATGAAGTCACTATATCGTCCAGGGTACTTCCTCTGAGAACAGTCTCTAACAATATGTTGAACAGTTTGTTCTTGGGGCCCCATAATCACACGCTGGAGGATATCGGAGTCCCCACTTGTGCATCATAGCGTTGCACCTGGCGTGGCCAGTTCTTATTCTATTCAGCCTTGTCCACTCACTTCTCTGCAGATGAAATCCTGGTAGGCTGGCAGTTGGGTCTTGGACACCTTGATGTGTTATTGTTGCAGCATTCCACCTCATACGCCACTCTTCTTTAATGTCGAACTTCTCATCGTTTCTTCCAATATGCCACAGTGGATTGCGATCTTTAAAGCGGTCTGAGGGAGGGTTGTTTAATACTGTATGGTTCAAATGGCTCTGAGAACTATGGGACTTAACTGCTGTGGTCATGAGTCCCCTAGAACTTAGAACTACTTAAACCTAACTAACCTAAGAACATCACACACATTCATGCCCGAGGCAGGATTCGAACCTGCGACCGTAGTGGTCGCGCGGTTTCAAACTGTAGCGCCTAAAACAGCTAGGCCACTTCGGCGGGCAATACCGTATGAATTGGGAGGTCTTATGGGTAGTCGGGTTGGTGTAGTTTCCTCCATTCTCGATTGATTGCTTCTTAGCGTCGCAATTCTGGTGGTGGGGGTTGCTGATGGTGTGCAGCCAGGGGATAAGGGTGGATTTTAATGTGCCCGTAGTAATCCTCATGGATTTGTTCAGGTGTACGGCCAGTTTCTTCGTGTGAGTACTATGTTGCCACCCTGGAGCACAGTATTCGGCAACTGGGTACACCAGCGTAAGTATTGTAGTACATGGAGTCAATGAGTCGGCATTCCATGTTGTTCGACCTAGTTTCTTTACGATGTTGTTTCGGGTCTTTCGCCTTTGGCTTCTTTTTTCGAAGTGTTTTTTATATGTCAGAGACCGATCTAGTGTGAACATGACACAGAAAGGACATAAAGTAATAACTCTGGAGATAAGTGGCTTAACTGTTGTCTCAGTATTCCCGGCGGGGTCAGGGATTTTCTCTGCCTTGTGATGGCTAGGTGTTATATGATGTCCTTAGGTTAGTTAGGTTTAAGTAGTTCTAAGTTCTAGGGGACTGATGACCTACGATGTTAAGTCCCATAGTGCTCAGAGCCATTTGAACCATTTTGTTGTCTCAGTCCACAAACTACCGCTCGTCCATTGGCTCACCCCAGTCCTGCCATCTGTACCTCAGCCGTGCATACACCTAGATGATTTCAACATGAAACGATGCACATGTGGAAGAAAACAATGTCACAATAACGCTGATCGGAGAAATACCATGTTCAAAGATTTGGAAGTCCGTACGCTCATGCAACATTGTATCCTCCCTCTTCCACCAACTTCATAACATCTGCACCACTTAAACGATCATCTTCGACATTGCTCCTGGGTGCATTACATCTCTAGCCATATGTGGGTCGGTAAAAAACTCAGGAATCATTAAATAAAGTGCACTCAGTAATCAACGATACAGTGACACTATTCCTTCCCCACATGCGTCTTCTTAGGGGTGAATTCAGCGTTGACGTCGTTTTCGGGATGAAAATGCGTGACGGCATGAAACAGCGCAGATGGAGAAGCAGCTACAAGGAGAGGAAACTCAACAAATGGACTGGCCTGATCGTTCCGCTCCAACGCAAATCCCAACACGCCCGCATGCACCAGCGACCATCCAACCGTTGTCAACCACACTGGTGGAGAAATGGAAGATCCTACAATAGAAACCACTTAGCAACCTTGTGGACAGGGTGGGAGAACTTTCAGAGCATTCATTGAGCACACATCCTATTCAGAACCAGGTCCAGGTTTATAGCGTCAAGAGAATCACCATACATACTTATATTCTCTTTGTAATTAGGTCTTTATGTAAAAGTGTAAATTCTGTACGTGCCGTTGAGTATTTCTTTCCAATTACTTCCTGTACTATACTGTAGCAGGTACAATAACTTTATCTTTGAAGTCTTCCATTTGGTCCATGTTTCCATAGAAGAACAACAATTTCGGAATTGTGAGTCCGCGTTCATGCAAAACACCTTGTTATTTGCTTACTTATTTATTTCCCAAACTAGTTTCGGAGACAAATATCACCATCATCAGTGTGTTCTTTAAATCAAAAACAGGGAGAAAATAGCATAGTTTCACAAACACAGTAATACATTATTACATTTTTACTGTTAATTTTTTGGACTATAGTTTTCTATGAATGCTTTCACACGACCTTATTTATTTTATGTTATGGCATGCTTTTAGGAATTATTGTCGCAGTTTGCGGAATATTTTTTGTGATTTTTTTTTATGTTTCCGTTTTTTCTCAGCGTATGACACGTCTTCCGCAACTGTGTGAACGGTTGCGAGTAAACAAATAATAAAACGTGAACTTAGTATGTCACTGTTATACACTTGGGGTTGCGGTGGTGTTGCGGAATACAGTTTCCCTATGTACTGGGATGTTACTTAGTTATTCGTGGACTGACGTTCGTTGGACTGCATGTAGCTCTTTCTGTACGCAGAAAAACAAAACTTTCGCAGTTTGTTTGTACAGAAAACAATATTCAGTAACATTGTAAATCAAGAAGGGTACAAAATAATCTACTGGTACAGATATGTGGATGACATAATTTGTCTTGTAGATGAAACACAAAAACAGGAAGAAAAAGTGCACATTATCATCTACACAGAACACCCACAAATCTACTTCACAATGAAAAAAAAGCACAAGAAACAAAATTTTTGGATCTTGCAATCACAAGAAACAACCACCAACATGAACTATCTATCTACAGAAAGCTCACATCCACAAGCAGTGTTATCCATAGCTCATCCAAACACCTCACAGTGCATAAATATGCCACTTTCACATACATGCTTCACAGGGTAAAAAAACACCACTTAAACCAGAAAACTGCACGCAGGAACTAAATATAATCAGACATACTGCTGTGGAAAACAACTACAAAACAGACATAAACAAATTCGACAACAACGTAAAAGTGAAACATGAAATTACGACCAGCCACTAAGGATCACAACCAAAGGATCTGAAAACCCAGAGGCAGTACACACAAACAACACAGCAAGCCATATCACATCAGGAGAAAGAACAGATGATACACTCTAACATACAATAACAAAACATCACACAGAATTGAAAACATCTTGACGAAGCAAGGGATCCCAGTAACATTCAGAAGAACAAACACCCTTCAGATATGGCTAAGACCAGACAAAGAAATTCAGACAAATTCAGTAACGCTGGAATATATCAAATCACATGCAATTCCTGTCAGGCCCAATACATAGGGCAAACGAGCAGAAAATTCCGAACGAGGTTCACAGAGCACATGAGAGCTCTAAAGCGTGACAGCACACATTCAACTTTCGCAGAACATCTAGTGAACATAAACCGTAACCCCACTAATATCGAAAACGATCTACACATTCTGAAACACAGCAACAGTCTGTACCGACAACTAACAACAGAAGAAAATTACTACATACAAAAGGCTGTAGTGGAAGGGAAAAATGTAATAAACGAAAACACAACACTCTGTAACAACACACTATTTACCGCACTGAGAGAATTGACCAAAGACACCGAACGGAAAACACACACACTCAAAACAAGCAGTTCCCCATCACACACAGAGCCATAAATAAGGAACAGGAGTCGTCGTAATTCTGGCTACACTTTTCATAGACTTCTCGCAACATGCGATATACTTCTCGCGACACACGCGAACAGCAAGATGGCGTAATGTTCTTGATCATAAAAAAAGTGTGGAATTTTTTTTTCTGTGTATGGAATCAGCTACATACCGACCAACAAACATCGTACACGACTGACTAAGTAACAGCCCAGTACATACCAAAACTGTATGTCAGTGTTGTGGAATACAAAATTCACCTTTTAGTATTTGTTTACTCACAGCAGCTCACACAGTTGCAGATGACATGATGTACGCTGAGAAAAAACGGCAATAGAAAAGAAGCACAAAAAAAGTTCCGCAAACAGCGACAATATTACTCAAAAGCATGACATAAGATAAAATAAAAAAGGTAGTGTGAAAGTATTCATACAAAACTATATTACAAAAAAGTGAATAGTAAAATTGTAATAATGTGTTACTGTGTTTCTATAACTATGGTATTTTCTCCATCTTTTAGATTGAAAGATCCAATGATGATGGTGATATTTGTCGCCGAAACTAGACGGGGAAATAAATAAGTAAACAAATAACAAGGTGTTTCGGCTCAACGCGGACTCACATGTCCGATGTTTACTGTAGCAGTTCTTACTATATATCGTCGAAGTTCTATCGAGCCATGTTACTTGGCGGTGACACATCATGAGAACTTTACTTTCGTCCTCAATTTTGCTCACCTCTGTACTTCCTCTTTGTGGGCACTCCACTCATTGACAAGCCATAGCGAGAATAAGCAACGATGTAGCTGCGTATCGGAAATGTCCTGATTTTGTAAATATTATGTCAACATTGAAACATCGATATTATACCGTCGACAAATCGGCAATACTCACACATTTCTCCAATATGTTGGGCATACAACTTACTTTACAGGTCACTTTAAAAAAAGGCCACGCCATCCTTATAGAATTTTGTAGACAGTGATTATACGAATACTCTCTCTAAACCTGTGAAGCTATGAGGGAAAAAAAACCAATGATCAATACTTTATTAGTAACTCGTACAGAAACCAGACTACAGTTGTAAGAATCGAAATATTTGAAATCGTTGAACAAGTAGGGAGACAGAGATGTAGCCTATGAAACCAGACTGCAGTTGTAAGAATCGAAATATTTGAAATCGTTGAACAAGTAGGGGGACAGAGATGTAGCCTATGGCCAAGTGTCCTTCAATATGTGCAGTAATGGGAACCTCGAAAAAACTTGAACCGTTATTAACGTTCAGGAACGAGAAACAAAAAATTTCAGGTTAGACAAGAACATCTGAGCGGCATGGATAATGTCTTGAAAAATAAACATCGACAAAACTACAATGTGGATAGCAAAGTGCTGTCAAATTAATTAAGACAATGCTGAGACAATTCTATTAGGAACACTAAGCGTAGTACAAGGGGTTTGCGGTTTGTCACCAAAATAATGTCTCTGAGCACTGTGGGACTTCTGAAGTCATCAGTCCCCTATTACTTAGAACTACTTAAACCTAAGTAACCTTAGGACATCACACACATCTATGTCCGAGGCAGGATTCGAACTTGCGACCGTAGCGGTAGCGCGGTTCCAAACTGCAACGCCTAGACCCGCTCGGCCACCCCGGCCAGCTGTCAGCAAAGGTGTTGGTGGCTGAATTAGAGAGGAGATAAAATACAGACTGACAATAGCATGAAAATAAACTTGTTAGCAGCAAATTTTAGTGTTTCCTGAAAGTGTTAGACTGGAGTCGTGTAGGGAAATGAAAGAGGGACGATAAATGTATCAGACAAGAAGAGAGTAGAAGTTCAGAAATTCCTTGGTACAGACGAATGTTGAATATTAGAAGAGTATAGGATAAGTAACGAGAAGGTGCTGTATAGAATTGAAAATTTTGACTAAAAGTAGGGATAGGTCGATATGACGTATTCTGAGGCATTAAACAATCTTCAACTTGATAGCGGAGGGAAGGGTTGGGAGAGTGAAAATTGTAAACAGAGACCAAGGGTTTACAACAGAGCAACGAGCATGTACGTTGCATTAGTTGTATAGCGATGAAAAGACTTCACTTTTAGATTAGAGACTTGCTTCAAAACAATCATGGACTGAACACTTTTCAAAAAGAAGAAGAGAACAACATTGTCAACAACAACTTTTATTACCTCTGGTACCATATTAATATATCAAACGCTATACATCTGAGTAAAAACACTCCTTAAAGCAATCAGTATTTACCACTAATCATTTGAGATAACAGCAAAAATTAAACGGAATTTTCAAAGGAAAAAACTGAAAATGGTACCGAAATGAGGTAGATTTAGAATTTCACGTTCTACATAACACAACAGTTTTGGTTTTACAAACATTGGTCGCAGAGTTCTTGTGTATAGGTCTATAACTGCATCCACACTGTTTGCTCTGTTGCTGGTTAGAGGTAAAGAAGCCTAAACCGCATGACATCTGAAATTCTTAACCAAAAAAGAAAAATAAAACAATAAAGATGAGCGTCACCAGTGATATGGCAATGCTACTAGTGAATCTTTTCCTCCAGTCAATAAACGAGTACTTTCTAAAATTAAGCTTGGACAGTTTCAAACTTTCTCTTCTGAAAAACTTTTAGGAAACCTTTAAAGATAAGAGAAATGTAATGTATCCATACTTTTGTTGCCAATGTTTGGCTACCATACTATTTTACCTCGAAATTTATCATCAAGAGCTTTTAATCATGTTAAAAAATACGGACTAAGTACACATCTTAAAAAACAAACATGTGAAAACACGAAATATACGAAGTTAATTTGCAGGCTACTGTCAAGTATACTGTATCATACACTGTACAAGATAACTAATTATTTCCAATTTAAAATGTATGTAAATAAAGGACCATACGTTATCAACACTGACGATGGTTGGAAAAGAGAATAAAGAAACACATATGACAGACAAAGAAACAGTGTTTTATTTAGTGGTGGGGGTGGGGCTTATACGCTAATAAGATGAAGTGAACACAATAAACAGATACTTCAAATATATATCTGGTGAGGGCTCAGATCAGGTGATGTGAAGGATGTGGGACAAAATGAATGCTTTTGTTGTCAAAAATTCCATGATGAAAGAAGCTGCGTGAAATGAGGCGTTGTCATGATGGAGTATCCATATTTTGTAGTGTCCTATAACATTCGATTCACCCTTTTCCTGATCTTTTGAAGGACATCGTTGTAAAACGCTTGGTTGAGAGATTGTCCTGAAGAAACGAATTTATTGTGCATAATGACCCTACTGGCAAAAAGCATTTTGACATTGTTTCTTTTGTCTTTGATTTGCCCATTCGAGCTTTTTTCGATCTAGGAAATGTCTCAGTATGACACTCCTCACTTTGCCGCTTTGTATCTGGATCCTACCCCAAACTCTAAGATTAATCACTTGTGGTCATACGACTCAATCATTCATGGTCACTGGCAGTACTCTCAAGAAGATCCACACACATGTTTCCTCGATTGTCTTTCTGTTCAGTATGGGGTTTTTCTGCACCATTTTGGCAGAAACGTTTCCCATGTGTGAAACTACTGCGGAAGCAAAGAGAGCTTCACTCCAAGTTTAAACGCAGCCAAAACCTCTCAGACAAACAGAACCTAAACGATGCCAAAGTTAGCGTAATGAGGGCTATGCGTGAAGCGTTCAGTGAATTCGAAAGTAAAATCCTATGTACCGACTTGACAGAAAATCCTAGGAAGTTCTGGTCTTATGTTAAATCTGTAAGTGGCTCGAAACAGCATATCCAGACACTCCGGGATGATGATGGCTTTGAAACAGAGGATGACACGAGTAATTCTGAAATACTAAACACCTTTTTCCAAAGCTGTTTCACAGAGGAAGACCGCACTGCAGTTCCTTCTCTAAATCCTCGCACAAACGAAAAAATCACTGACATCGAAATAAGTGTCCAAGGAATAGAAAAGCAACTGAAATCACTCAACAGAGGAAAGTCCACTGGACCTGACGGAATACCAATTCGATTCTACACAGAGTACGCGAAAGAACGTGTGCCCCTTCTAACAGCCGTGTACCGCAAGTCTCTAGAGGAACGGAAGGTTCCAAATGATTGGAAAAGAGCACAGGTAGTCCCAGTCTTCAAGAAGGGTCGTCGAGCAGATGCGCAAAACTATAGGCCTATATCTCTGACGTCGATCTGTTGTAGAATTTTAGAACATGTTTTTTGCTCGAGTAGCATGTCCTTTTTGGAAACCCAGAATGTACTCTGTACGAATCAACATGGATTCCGCAAACAGCGATCGTGTGAGACCCAACTTGCTTTATGTGTTAATGAGACCCAGAAATTATTAGATACAGGCTCCCAGGTAGATGCTATTTTCCTAGACTTCCGTAAGGCGTTCCATACACCAGCTGTGTGGCTGAATTGAAGAGTTTTTAGCAAACAGAACACTGCATGTTGTTATCAATGGAGAGACGTCTACAGACGTCAAAGTAACTTCTGTCGTGCCACAGGGGAGTGTTATGGGACCATTGCTTTTCACAATATATATAAATGACCTAATAGATAGTGTCGGAAGTACCATGCGGTTATCCGCGGATGATGCTGTAGTATACAGAGAAGTTGCAGCATTAGAAAATTGTTGCGAAATGCAGGAAGATCTGCAGCGGATAGACACTTGGTGTAGGGAATTGCAACTGACCCTTAACATAGACAAATGTAATGTATTGCGAATACATAGAAAGAAGGATCCTTTATTGTATGATTATATGATAGCGGAACAAACACTGGTAGCAGTTACTTCTGTTAAATATCTGGGAGTATGCGTGCGGAACGATTTGAAATGGAATGGTCATATAAAATTAATTGTTGGTAAGGCGGATACCAGGTTGAGATTCATTGGGAGAGTCCTTAGAAAATGTAGTCTATCAACTAAGGAGGTGGCTTACAAAACACTCGTTCGACCTATACTTGAGTATTGCTCATCAGTGTGGGATCCGTACCAGATCGGGTTGACAGAGGAGATGGAGAAGATCCAAAGAAGAGCGGCGCGTTTCGTCACAGGGTTATATGGTAACCGTGATAACGTTACGGAGATGTTTAGCAAACTCGAGTGGCAGACTCTGCAAGAGAGGCGCTCTGCATCGCGGTGTAGCTTGCTAGCCAGGTTTCGAGAGGGTGCGTTTCTGGATGAGGTATTGAATATACTGCTTCACTCTACTTATACCTCCCGAGGAGATCACGCATGTAAAATTAAAGAGATTCGAGCGCGCACGGAGGCTTTCAGACAGTCGTTCTTCCCGCGAACCATACGCGACTGGAACAGAAGAGAGAGGTAATGACAGTGGCACGTAAAGTGCCCTCCGCCACAAACCGTTGGGTGGCTTGCGGAGTATGAATGTAGATGTAGATATAGATGTAGAAACTTCGGTAAAAATGTTATGTTCGATGGAAGTGTTTAACAGGTCATCCATCATTTCCTTGTTAAACGTTGGCCTGATCTCACAAGAGCAATCACACGTTGGACGTTTTCGTTGGTTTTTGAAGTTGAAGGTCTCTCTGAGAGACGTTCATATTCAACTTATTCTCGGTCTTCCAAAACGATGATTTTTGCCATCGGTAAACTTGTGCTCTCGATAAGGAATGTTTCCTGTACGGCTGTTTCAACTCTTCAGAGGTCACACTCACGGATTCAGCACACAACTTGATGGTATATTGCTGCCATAAATTCTGCTGTTCCATTTTCGCCACTCACATCAAAATTACATCTTCACCGATGGTGCTCACAAAAATCAGGTGACTGCTGAATAGAGTTGAAACTCGGACTGGTCACAAGTAAACTAACACACTGCTGCCAGATTGCACGCAGAGTAGTCAGTCTCATTATTCTTTCCATGCACCTCTTGTTAAAATACAAGATGGCCGTGACGTTTAATTGTGCCCTCAGAGTTCATTCAAACAATGACAGCCGTGAGTTAAAGTCGTAGTGGATCGCTCTCCTCATTAAGGTGACAGCTGTAACACCGCCGCGCCTCTCTAAAACGCTGAAATAATAGGACGTGTCCCAACGTCGCAACCATACTTGCCGAAGATGGTGATCTGTGGTAATGCGAAAGCACCATTCATACGACGCTATTCATCAGCAGTCTTTGCCCCCCACTTTCTACTCCACAGCCGTTTTGTGGTGGTATTTATCGCAACCTACGCACGCGATGCTAATTCGTTAGATCGGCTGGTGCTAGTCTCCGACTAATGGTGCGGGATGACACATCATGTTGCAGCGAGACCATTACTTCATCTCGGATGTTAGACATAGATGTTAAGGGCCAACAATGTCCTTGGTGCTCAATAAGCGATCTTCTCTGGTGGTGGTCAGACGTAGTCTACTGGAAACTTTACTACGAGCACTCCTGTCCTCATGAATCCATGTAGCCAAACATTGGGCCACTGTTCCATTCTAATGCCTCACAGATCTGGATATTGTACTTCTTGTGTAGCTGGCCAAAGAGCGACCCAGCATGAGGACCATTAAAAACTCGGTCAAGTGCTGATAACGCTGTCTCACACGATTATGCAGCACTTCCGCGTCCTTCACAGTGATTACTCTTAAACATAACGTTTTTCACGCCCTGTATATGACCTATGAGGCCATGTAAGAACACTGTATACAAATACCTGAGCAACACTAATGCCTACTGATGGCCATTCGTTACACTGAGGTGAGAAAAGTCATACGATACCTCCTTGTATCGTCTCGGTCCTCCTTTTGCTACGATTAGAGCAGCATCTCTTCTTGGAAGTGACTCAACAAGTCACCTGCAGAAAAAAGCCATGCTGCCCCTTCAGCCGTCTAGAATTGATAAAGTGTTGCCAGAGTAGGATTCGGTGCACGAACTAAACTCTCGATTTTGTCCCATAAATGTTGGGCCTTCTGGTTGGCCAAAACATCCGCTCGAATTGTCGAGAATGATTATCAAACCATTCGCACATAACTGTGGCCTAGTGACGTGAAATCATAGCTTTGAAACATGAAATCCATGAATGGCTACAGATGGTCTCCAAGTAACCAAACATAACCATTTCCAGTCATGGTCGGTTCATTTGGATCACTGGATCCAGTCCATTACATGTGAACACAGCCCACACCATTATGGAGCCTCCGTCAGCTTGCACAGTGCGTTGTTGACAACATGGGTTCATGGCTTCTACACGACACTCTCACCTTACTGTCAACTCTTGCGGTTTGCTGGTAATGAAGGCTCCAGCTGCTAAGGTCACAAGATCTGGAGTGGCGCTGCAGGCAATGACGTACTGTTACCAAAAGGCACTCGTTTCGGCCGTCTGCTGCCGTAGCCCATTAAGGCCTAATTTCGATGCAATGTCCTAACTAAACGAGTTCTTCGTCTGTTGGAGGAGACAACTCCACGCTAACTCCCACTCTTCTCTGTTATGAAGTGAAGGCCGTCAGCTACTGTCTTGTCCATGTTGAGTGGTAAAGCCTTAAATTTGGGACGGAATGATCATGCGTCTATCTCCAACTAGGCCTACCATTTCGCGTTCAAGGTCTGTTAATTCCCATCGTGCAACCATAATCTCATCGTAAACCATTTCACAGAAAAATGGCTCTGAGCACTATGGTACTTAACATCTGAGGTCATCAGTTCCCTAGAACTTGGAAGTAATTAAACCTAAATAACCTAAGGACATCACACACATCCTTGCCCGTGGCAGGATTCGAACCTGCGACCGTAATGGTCGCGCGGTTCCAGACTGTAGCGCCTAGAGCCGTTCGGCCTTCCCGGCCGGCAAGCCATTTCACATCAATCACCTGAGTACAAGTGACAGCTCTTTATATCGGTATCCAATGATTTGTCGCAACTCAGTATATAATCTAACAGGCCTCGAAAAAAAACTGGTCGTCAACATCACTAGTGACCTCTGGTGGACATTCCGTAAGTTACAATGAATATTAACTCTCATAGTTTACATAAACCGCTGATGTTGTGAATGTGTTACATTGGCGTCTGTCCATGGCTTCTGGACGATTCACCTTGTTTGTCACCCAGCATATGCCTGGAAATTACGTTGCTTTCCACGAAACTCCGGTCATTCAGTGCCGTTTCTGCTAACCGGGAACACTGAAAGGCCATAAATCTCTGTGGAAGTAGAGAATGTAAATTTCAGTTTGGTTTGAACAGGAATTCGCTGCGCCCGAGAGAACAAAAGCAGGGGAGGCTTTTGTACTCATTCCCCTGGGGGCCGACAGACAGTAGGCGCCGTAGAAACTCCGCCGGCAATTTCGCTGCTCATCTAATTGCCTGCAGCGCCTTTATCAAGGGGCTGAATGCGATTAGCGACGCCCACTCTTGTCACGTTTCCCCTTCCGGGAGATCATACGGAATAATGGAAGTCCGGGAATAACAGTAGCAGAGTGCCTCCGGTAAACACTCCACAGATGAGAGGGAGAGTTTGTTCTGCTAAGGCGCATCTCGAAATTTAACTCGGCTTCTAGCCCTTGAATAACGGGATTCGCCTGGCTTGGTACTGCTTGCTCGTACTTACAGGATGACAATTGTTGAGCAATGTGAAATAAAATCGTCATAACGTCTGGACAGTTTGCGTTAGGACGTTCAAACTGCACGGCTGGCCGAGGGGCATGATGGGAATTAGTCTGTATGTATGGTTTGGTTTAGCGACGAAGCCCACTTTCATTCAGATGGGTGCGTCAGTAAGCAAAATTTGCTCATTCGGGGGACTGAGAAACCGCATTTCGCGATCGAGAAATCTCTTCACCCTCAACGGGTGACTGTGTGGTGTGCAATGTCCAGACACGGGATAATCGGCGTGATATTCCTTCATGGCACGGTGACTACGAAACGGTAGGTGAAGGTTTTTGAAGATACTTTTTCATCCCCATTATCCATACTAACCTTGATTTAGACAAGATATGGTTCATGCAAGACGGGTCTCGACCCCATAAAAGCAGCAGTCTGTTTGATATGCTGGAGGATCACTTTGGAGACCACATTGTGGCTTTGCGGTATCCAGGGGCCACTGACGTGGATTTCGATTTTATGACATAAAAACCAAGTCTTGACTGCGGGAATTTTTATTTGCAAATTTTAATGACACGTTTCGCCTGTGGTAGGTATCTCCAGATCTGAACACATGCAACTCCTTTTTGTGGGGCTATATTAAAAAGGTGTACAACGACCACCCTAAGACTATTACTCAGCTGAGAAATAGACATTCAGGAGGTCATCGACACCATCGGCGTTCTGTCACTTCAGCGGGTCATATAGAATTTCGCAATTCATCTGCGCCACATCATCGCCAATGATGTCAGTCATATCTAACATGTCATAACCTAAATCCGAATACCTGTAGTAGCGTTTACATGTTGAATAAAGTGTGTGCAGGCTGTAGTTTGTAACTAATTTACAGTTTATTCATATAGTTCTATAATGGTGACACTTTGTTATGAGACTGGGTAATTATCAATAGATGTAGGATTTCGAAATCCTAACCTGACCTTCTAGATTTAGATCTACCACGGTTTCCATTATTCGCCAGTCGTGAGTCCTACAGAAGGACTTCACATATCGAATGGAAGGACATAACCAACAGGTCTGATGTAGACAGAATTCACTTGTGGTAAGTAGGCTCATCAGTTCAAAAAAGGTTCAAATGGCTCCGAGGACTATGGGACTTAACTTCTGAGGTCATCAGTTCCCTAGAACGTAGAACTAACCGAGGCAGGATTCGAACCTGCGATCGTAGCGGTCTCGCAGTTCCAGACGGCAGCGCCTAGAATCGCACGGCCACTTCGGCCGGCAGTTCACCAGTGCTCATTCACAGTGAAAACTTCATGGTCCATCGAGACCTGCTGAGTTACGCCAGATGATGAAGAGGCTCTGTGCTGCACATAGAAGATTCAAGTGAAACACATGACATTAAATTTATGACATAAAAACCAAGTCTTGGCTGCGGGAATTTTTATTTGCAAATTTTAATGACACGTTTCGCCTGTGGTAGGTATCTTCAGATTATCTGCAAAACCAAATTTACGAAAGTAGGTATAATGAAGCGTTCTGATCCCATGTTGTGCAAAAACGTAATCTATGGGAAAAGTTTCTACGTAAACGTGCAGAAACTAATCATGGCGCACGCTGTTCATAAAGTGATTATACGATGCGAAAACATCGGCAAAACGCGATTGGCAAATCAGAAAGTTGAAATTCTCCAATGTCTGTCAAGCGAGTTAATGTAATGAACCGCAAAGATGAAAAATTGCAGCGAAAACATTTTAAGGTTTGATAAACTGGAATTAATTAGACTTGAAAAGGGAGGCTAAGGAGAGGAGAAAATCAATATCGAAAGATCTTTTAACTACCTTATTCGTTGTCGTACTGCGCGAAGGACGCCGCACAAGTTACGAACGGATGAACAGCAGATCTTTATGAACCGGGACCACAACTTGTGTGAGTGGGCCTGATGACAAACAGAGAATGCGGAAAAGTGCGGTAATCCGGCCCTCGTGTACAAGTAGCGCAGCGGAAACAGACAGATGGCGTCGGATATTCTATACATAATTCATTGTGCAGAACTGTATTCATATACAGAGTATAAACAGGCTTATAAATCGTAATGTACGTTATTCGTCATATGACAGACCAAAAACTAAGAGTAAATTTAGCTGGCATCTATCCAAGAAGATAATTACATCTCATGAAAAGGTCGTCATAAATACAAAAAATAAAAACTGAATTATGGCTTGAAGATGAGGGAATCAAACACATAACAAAAGAGACACCAGCATACTTCACAGCAATGAGGCTAAACCTCTTTAAAAAAGGACATTGTTACATAAAAAAATGATAGGTTATTGCCTATCAGGCATCGGAGATTTTCAACTTTTTGGTAGCCCATTCTTATTTTGCCTATATTTTCGCGTCATATAATCATTTTATGGAAGGCGTGCACTGTAACCAGTATCTGTGTTTGCTTTAAAGCTTTTCCCGTAGAGTACGTTTTCGTACAAGATTGGATAAGGACACTTCCTCATACCTATTTTTGTAAATTTTGCATTGCAGATAATTTGAAGATACCTACCACAGAGGAAACATGACACTGAAATTGGAAAATAAAAAACTCGGCAACCAAGACTGTACTTTTATCTCAAATCTCACACTAGTCGTTTTTTCAGCAGCAGTGATGGAATAGAAGGGGAAAAAATGAAATTTACGAAGTTGCGGAACCACAGTGAAATGCACGAAACACAAAAATCAGGCTTGCTTGTTTTACAGTATACATGGTTTCAAATGCTTCACCCATGAGTGATAATTCCCCGACTTGGACACACAACAGATCGCTTCGAATCACAATATATAGCATACGAACGTAGTATGGAAAGCACGGCAGATAATTATGGATAAACAAAGTGCACCTGAAAGTTTCTCAATGTTCTGATTCTTACATACCTCTTCAGGTTCTCTTTCGTTAGTTGTACATAACATAGTGAGCGAAAGGAAAGCTTAATTCGGCGTATAACTAGATGTACACCAAAAGCAACTGCCCGCAGTTTCCAAAGCAGTGAAATTTATCGCACCTCAATAACTGCCATACTACCTCACTATATCTATCACGATGAATAATTAATTCTTCTGAAAACATCTTAGCATAGCACCTGCATTAACTAAGGTGACCGACGGTCTCAAACATACTGTGGACGAACACGAAACAGCAATTGTAAAACTACTAGATTTCTACATGTTGTCCAAATGTTGCTTTTGGTATTCCACTAGCGAAAGTAAAATATTTGAAACTCATAAAATGTACATTTATGCTACATAGGAAACCGATATGAAGCAGCCTATTACGGATCAGATGAAAACATTATGAGGAAAAAGTATCTTCAGAGGAGTCACTTAGTGCTCAGCTATGGTCCCATCCATACCTGCCCTTTTGCGCTTTGTATCTTATGAGACTCTAACTGTTTTAATTGTTGTGAGAAGCACTTATATGATGACATCTAGCTGGGTTCCCGACCACTCAGCTACTGGGGGCGGACATCCAGTTGTGCCAGCGAGCTCTACGAGAATTCTTTCTCTATTACCATCCATGAATGACGAACGTGGTTCAGTGCGAACATAGATATGAAACCCTACCATGTGACAGCTGATTCTTATTACGCTTCGAAAGTTGATTAATTAATATTTTATAGCCATTCTCCTCATACTTCTTAAGACTAATCGGTAATCCTACCAAAAATGGTGGAAGATCTTGGCATAATCTTGCAAGGACATCTAAACTGAACAGAACAGACTGTCACAGCATATAGAACTCTTGTCTAAATGAAATAAATAACATAGAAAATGATATTCGTGTAAAAAAACCAAAGAACAGACCATTCATTAGTGTTGTTGGAACTCTACAGCCGAGATTTAGCCATAGTCGATATTATTGCATAAAACTCAGAACGTTTATTTAACTATGTGAACCCGACAGAAAAGTCGTCCTACATCTACATCTACAGGGATACTTTGTAAATCACATTTAAGTGTCTGGCAGAGGGTTCATTGAACCACCTTCACAATTCTCTATTATTGTAATCTCGTATAGCTCTCGGAAAGAACGAACACCTAAATCTTTCCGTACGAGTTCTGATTGCCCTTATTTTATCGTGGTGATCGTTTATGCCTATGTAGGTCTGTTTCAACAAAATATTTTCGCATTCGGAGGAGAAAGTTGGAGATTAGAGTTTCGTGACAAAATTCCGTCGTAACGATAAACGCCTTTCTTTCAATGACGTCCAGCTCAAATCCTGTATCATTTCTGTGGCACTCACTCACATATTTCGGGTTAATACAAATCGTGTTGCCCTTCTTTGAACTTTTTCGATGTACTCCGTCATGCCCATCTGATAAGGATCCCACACCGCGCAGCAGTATTCCAAAAGAGGACGTACAAGCGTAGTGTAGGCAGTCTCCTTAGTAGGTCTGTTACATTTTCTAAGTCTCCTGCCAGTAAAACCCAGTCTTTGGCTAGCCTTCCCCACAACATTTTCTATGTGTTCCTTTCAATTTAAGTTGTTCGTAATTATAATACCTAGGTATTTAGTTGCATTTACGGCTTTTAGAATAGATTGATTTATCGTGTAACCGAAGTTTAACGAGTTCCTTTTAGCACTTAAGTGGATGATTTCACATTTTTCGTTATTTAGGGTCAACTGCCAATTTTCGCCCCATTCAGATATCTTTTCTAAATCGTTTTGCAATTTGTTTTGATCTTCTGGGGACTTTATTAGTCGATAAACGGCAGCGCCATCTGCAAACAACCTAAGACGGCTGCTCAGATTTTCTCCAAAATTATTTATATAGATAACGAACAGCAAATGGTCTATAACAACACTTTGGGGAACGCCAGAAATCACTTCTATTTTACTCTATGACTTTCCTTCAGTTGCTACGAACTGTGACCTCTCTGACAGGAAATCACAGATCCAGTCACATAACTGAGACGATATTCCATAAGCACGCTATTTCACTGCAAGCCGCTTCTGTGTTACAGGGTCAAAAGCCTTCCGAAAGTCCAGAAATACGGAAATGATCTGAAATCCCTTGTCAATAACACTCAACAATTCATGTGAATAAAGAGCTAGTTGTGTTTCACAGGAACGATGTTTTTAAACCCATGTGGACTATGTGCCAATAGACAGTTTTCTTTGCAATGTTGTTGCGCACAGTAGCCACTCTGGCTTGAGTGTCGGTTCTACGGGCTGTCGAAGAATAGCCAGTTATCAGCAGAAGACAACCATGTACTAGATCTCGAAGTTCTGCATGGAGAATACTTCATGAGCAACTCATGTTTCCGCGTCTTCTTCAATGTGAGCAGGGAGTTACACCTGCCAATCATTAAGCATTGAAGAATTTTTGATATTGGTTCATTGTACAAACTGCCAATCCGTTTTTCGTCTCTTAACCTTTATTTACAGACAAGCTAACGTTTGGAAGAGGTGGAATAACAGACGTCCATAAGAGCACTAAAAGGCCAATGCTATCCTTATGCTACAGAGCAGGCAAAACATCAACATTTCTTTAAGGTTTGTGTGTGGGCCGGTGAATATCTTGAACGGTCATACGTTCTCCCAATACATCCTACAGGTGCTGGCTATA
Source organism: Schistocerca gregaria (assembly GCF_023897955.1). Taxonomy (NCBI): domain Eukaryota; kingdom Metazoa; phylum Arthropoda; class Insecta; order Orthoptera; family Acrididae; genus Schistocerca; species Schistocerca gregaria. The sequence goes on from NC_064922.1 coordinate 827,370,515, forward strand.
CGGATTTTATTCAGAACACTCTCCAAGACCCACTATGTGTGCCCCAACAAATTAGAAGAAACGTATGGTTTATGAACGATGGAACTATAGAATATTTCTTTCAGTGTACCAGATGCACTTGCTAGTTTTTACCATGACAGGTGGATAGGCAGAAAAGGGCCAGTTTTATGGTTTGCAGGTGCCCCCGACCTCAGTCCGTTGGATTATTATATCTGGGGGCACCTTAAACGATAAACTGCTTTATGCAGCAGACCAGCCGTATGCAGAAACTATTCATCGACGTGTCGTGGAAGTCTGCAAAACCATTAAACCATCGGTGAGAGTGCTCAGTCCATGACTGGAGGAGTGGATGCTGTAATATAACGTATCACTTCCTAATTGTGATAGGTTACAACATGTCTCCTCTACGTACGAATAATATTCGTCAGTCGTTGATAGAGATTTCGTTAGGTAGATATTAAATGTGAGTATGCATTTTGTATGGGAGCTCGTCTGTATATACATACAATGTGGAGGCTGGATGCCAAGTTTTACGTGACTCTGACAGCTGGTTCCCGTCTTACGACACTTGTTGGGCCTGCTGTTATTCCGTGAAGGCACACCCCTTCTCGGAGATACACAGTGATCCAGAGAACTGTTGACGAGTTCCAGTCATGTAAATCGTTAAGTTTCATTAATATCCCAATTGCGAGGGATTTTTGGACATACGTTTATGTTAACTTTTTTTCTTCTTTCATTGTAGGGAACTATCCCGAAAGATTATAAAAGTGTTTTCGAAACATCCTGTATATCACTCTCCGTCTCCTACTCTATTTGAGCCATACGTATTTAGAACAAGCTCTCCGGTGGCCCATTTCTGATTCAAAACTACGTTTTATTCAAAAGAGGGCTACGGATTTTTCTGTTACACTTGTCGTAGCTTTCCTACTGAAGCTCCCCAGTTTCATTCTCCTATCCTATATTAAACCAATAGTCTTGTCGTTTCGCCAAAATTCTTCCAGATTTTCGTATCCTTCTGTCTATACATATTATTCTTCTGTTTTACATTTCTCATTATTTATGCTGCTAATTTTATCCTATTATTACAAGCTCTGTTCCCGACCAATTAACTTAAATTCCCAATTTGATTCTTCCATTAATGCTATCAGTATGCTGTTAGTATATCATTGCTAAGTTGTAAATATTATGCACTTAAAAATGTTAACTGAACCTAAATTACTGGAATAATTTTGTTATTATTATTATTATTATTATTATTATTATTCTTTCCTTTCTCAGACTTTATGTCTGGTTAAAAATGGAAAGTGACGCTGTCCTTGATCAAGTGTGACTTCCTTTTAACTGTGTGGTATATGTTACATTGCATTTAGGAACTTTCATGTAATTGAACATTTATCAATAATTACAGATTTCTGTAGTTGTACACATAAGTTTGGATGTAGCTGTATTGGGTTGATGTAATGGTACATATTGTTTGGTATGACTCCTGTAGTTGTTAGTATAATTGGTATAACGCCAATTTATCCTGATGCCACATGTCCTTGACTTCCTCAGCCAGTTGGATGTATTTTTCAATTTTTTATCCTGTTTTCTTCTGTATATTTGTTGTATTGGGTATGGATATTTCGATTAGTTGTGTTAATTTCTTCATTTTATTGGTGAGTATGATGTCAGGTTTGTTATGTGGTGTTGTTTTATCTGTTATAGTGGTTCTGTTGTTTTGCTATTTGGAGAGCAAAATAACTGATGATGGTTGAAGTAGAGAGGATGTAAGATGTAGGCTGACAATGGCAAGGAAAGCGTTTCTGAAGAAGAGAAATTTGTTAACATCGAGTATAGATTTAAGTCTCAGGAAGTCATTTCTGAAAGTATTTGTATGGAATGTAGTCATGTATGGAAGTGAAACATGGACGATAAATAGTTTAGACAAGAAGAGAATAGAAGCTTTCGAAATGTGGTGCTACAGTAGAATGCTAAAGATTAGATGGGTAGATCACATTACTAGTGAGGAAGTACTGAATAAGATTGGAGAGAAGTTTGTGGCACAACTTGACCAGAAGAAAGGATCGGTTGGTAGGACATGTTCTTAGGCATCAGGGGATCACCAATTTAGTTTTGGAGGGTAAAAATCGTAGAGGGAGACCAAGAGATGAATACACTAAGCAGATTCAGAAGGATGTAGGTTGTAGTAAGTACTGGGGGATGAAGAAGTTTGCATAGGATAGAGTAGCATGGAGAGCTGCATCAAACCAGTCTCAGGACTGAAGACCACAACAACAACAATGGTTGTGTTCCAGTATAATTTGTATTCATCATTCTCCAGTATATTTTGTGGTGCATACTTGTATGTGGGAACGTGTTGTTTTATTAGTTTGTCTTGTATGGCAAGTTGTTGATGTATTATTTTTTCTACATTGTCATGTCTTCTGAGGTATTCTGTATTTGCTAGTATTTTACATCCGCTTGTGATGTGATCTACTGTTTCTATTTGTTGTTTGCAAAGTCTGCATTTATCTGTTGTGGTATTGGGATCTTTAATAATATGATTGCTGTAATATCTGGTGTTTATTGTTTGATCCTGTATTGCCATCATGAATCCTTCCGTCTCACTGTATATATTGCCTTTTCTTAGCCATGCGTTGGATGCTTCTTGATCGATGTGTGGCTGTTTTAGATGATACGGGTGCTTGCCATGTAGTGTTTCTTTTTCCAATTTACTTTCTTCGTTTGTTGATGTTATGTGATCTAAAGAGTTGTATAAGTGGTTATGAAATTGCAGTGGTGTAGCCGATGTATTTATATGAGTGATTGCTTTGTGTATTTTGCTGGTTTCTGCTCGTTCTAGAAAGAATTTTCTTAAGTTGTCTACCTGTCCATAATGTAGGTTTTTTTATGTCGATATATCCCCTTCCTCCCTCGTTTCTGCTTAATGTGAATCTTTATGTTGCTGAATGTATGTGATATATTCTATATTTGTGGCACTGTGATCATGTAAGTGTATTGAGTGCTTCTAGGTCTGTGTTACTCCATTTCAATACTCCAAATGAATAGGTCAAAATTGGTATAGCATTAGTATTTATAGCTTTTGTCTTGTTTCTTGCTGTCAGTTCTGTTTTCAGTATTCTTGTTAGTCTTTGCCTATGTTTTTCTTTTAGTTCTTCTCTAATATTTGTATTATCTATTCCTATTTTTTGTCTGTATCCTAGATTTTTTAGGCATCTGTTTTTTCCATCGCGTCTATGCAGTCACTGTGGTTATCCAATATGTAATCTTCTTGTTTGGTGTGTTTTCCCTTGACTGTGCCATTTTTCTTACATTTGTCTGTTCCAAAAGCCATATTTATATCATTGCTGAGTACTTCTGTTATCTCTAGTAATTGGTTGAGTTGTAGATTTGTTGCTGCCAGTAGTTTAAATCATCCATGTATAGCAAATGTGTGATTTTGTGTGGGTATGTTCCAGTAATATTATATCCATAATTTGTATTATTTTGCATGTTGGGTAGTGGGTTCAGAGCAAGGCAGAAACAGAAAGGACTTTATGAGTTTCCTTGGTATATTCCACGCTTAATCTGTATTGGCTGTGATGTGGTATTATTTGAATTTGTTTGGATATTAAGTGTGGTATTCCAGTTTTTCATTACTATGTTTAGGAACTGTATTAATTTAGGATCTACTTTGTATATTTCCAATATTTGTAGTAACCATGAGGGGGTACACTATCAAAAGCTTTTTGGTAATCAATGTATGGATAGTGCAGCCACCTTTGTTCAGTTTTAGCTTGATATGTCGCCTCTGCATCTCTTATCAGTTGCTCTTTACATCCTTGTCCTCCTTTGCAGCAGCCTTTTTGTCCTTCATTTATAATTTTGTTCTGCGATGTATGTGTCATTAATTTATGTGTAATGACTGAAGTTACTATTTTGTATATTGTTGGTAGGCATGTTATGGGGCGATATTTTGCTGGTTTTGCTGTCTGCTTGATCTTAAGGTTTCAGATAAGTTATTCCGTGTGTAAGTGTATCAGCGACTGTGTGTGGGTCTACAATGTAGTTGTTAAATATTTTAGTTAGATGTTAATGTGTTGAGGTGAACTTCTCTAGCCAGAAATTTGCTATTTTATCATGTCCAGGAACTTTCCAATTGTGCGTAGAATTAATTGCTCTGGTGTCTTCATGTTGCAAAATTATCACTTCAGGCATTTGTGGTATCACCTTGTATGAGTCTGTTTCTGCTTGTATCCACCGTGCATGTCTGTTATGTTGTACCGGGTTTGACCATATGTTGCTCCAGAAGTGTTCCATGTCTGTTATGCTTGGTGGATTGTCTATTTTAATGTATGTGTTATCTATTGTCTAATAAAATTTCTTTTGGTTTCTGTTGAATGTTTTGTTTTCTTTCCTTCTATTTTCAATTTTCTTTGTATCTTCTATGTTGTTTGGCCGATGCTTGTAATTTCTGCTTCTTCTCATCTAATTGCTCTATCACTTCTTGTTGTGAGACTTTACCTAATCTTTTTCGTTTTTTGTCTGATATTTCATTTCTTATGAATTGTGTTAGCTGTCCGATATCTTTTCTCAGTTTTTCAATTCAGATCTGTGGCCTGTGTTGCCATGCTCGTTCTGTGGGTTTCTTCTGTCTGTTGGTTGGTTCTGATCTCTGCCTAGCGCGTATATTTAGTGTAGTGAGTGTTCCTACATAAACCAGTAGTTCTAACTCTTCCGTAGTTGTATTATCATTTATTTTGTTGTGTATGATTGTGTTGATAGTTGTTAATGATGTTTCGACTTGTGGGTTATTTGGTGGTCTATGCAAGAATGGTCGAATGTCTGTATTTGTGTCTTTGTATTCTACATATGAGACTGAAATTTTTCTTCTATATCTAACACGTGTGTTACTTCATGTTCTGTTTCTGCTTGTTCTGATGGCTGTCTTAAGATTTCGTTTCCCTCCGATTGTTTAATTGATGCCTATTGTTCTTTGTTTGTTTGCTCTTGGATGTTTGAGTCCATTACTGTATTTTCTTCTTCTTCTTCTGATTGCACATTATTTTGTACCAGTATTTGTTGCACTTGTTGTTTGATGTTTTCTAATTCTGACTGGGGTATCCTGTTATTTTTGATTATTACACGAATCTGATCAGCTAGTCATCGTTCTGTTAAAAATTTTAGTTCTGGGTATATGGTAATAAATGATGTGTATACTTTTGATCTGTATCCAGTTGTGTTGGTCCCTAACTTTGTTGCTTGGTAATAACAGAATATGAGGTGTCGGTTAATTTCATCTGACCGTCTCATCCTCTGTCTTTGTTTTCCTTCTAGAGTGGTTGCAGGAAGCATATCCTGCAAAACACCTCTATTTGGATTTAAATCATTTGCCGTGTGGCTAGCAATATCGTTACCATTGTGGACGGGCATAGGGTTCAAGCGTTGTCCCGGACCCTGAGAGCGCTTGTCCGAGGCTTCATTAGTTCTGTCCTGAACCAAATTATCACACTAAAAGGGGGATTAGCCCTGTTAGTGGTTTGTTCTTTTCGTCGCCTTTGAATGGCAGAACATATCGGAGACCTATTCTTTTCCTGGGCCTCCACGGGATTATTATTATTATTATTATTATTATTATTATTATTATTATTATTATTATGACTGACTAACTTACAGGGTGTAATGAGATAACTGCAGATATTTTATATGTGGCACTTAGTATGTGCACACATCAGTTTAAAAAGATGGTTCAAATGGCTCTGAGCACTATGGGACTTAATATATGAGGCCATCAGTCCCCTAGAACTTAGAACTACGTAAACCTAACTAACCTAAGGACATCACACATATCCATGCCCGAGGCAGGATTCCAACCTGCGACCGCTGCGGGCGCGCGGTTCCTGACTGTAGCGCCCAGAAGCGCTCGGCCACTCTGGCCGGCTGCACTCATCAGTGTACTGGTTGATACTGGTCTGTGTCGAACAGTCTTCCCACAAAGACGTCACAAAAATTTGCGACCTGATGCTCCACACAGGTTCATCACTACACCACTAACAATATAAGTGTTCCACTCTTTACAGTATAGATTGACCATTTTGCATGCGCGTGTCCACACTTCAACACCTGACCTGCTACCCGTGGGCTAATAAACACTAACGACTTGCTCTTGTAACATGTAGATGAAGGCAGTCACCTTGAAAACATACGACTTGTGATAGCTGTAGTTATTAGTCTGAAAATAGCGTAAACACTGATATAACGTTTTTCAGTACATCATCCTCAGTCAACAATAGAAATTCCTGCACTTATATCTGTTACAAACTGTGTTATTTACATTTCAATGATAAGAGTGAAACCAAGGTTTGCAAATACTTCGCGAAGTGGAAAGGAGTACCTCTGGAGATCATAAACTTGCCATCTATTGCCCTCTCTGTCTTACATCTATATGAGCGAAGTCGTGATTACCACTGCCCACCCTGACAGGAATCTCGCCTGCAGGAGTTGCGAGTACTTGACGTGGAAGGAAAGAACACAGGCGACACTATGGTCCTCAGGTAGGGAAACCCATTGATTTAATAGACTTTCACAAACAAATTGTTAAGGCCCGGCGCCTGCGTACAACCATCTCGGAATAATCGAAGCTGATTGGCTGCTTGCATACTATTATCATGGACCTCTAGCCAAAGTGCATGAACGAAGGTGAAAACACGAGTAGCACAAATAGTCTAAAAGACTGACATTAACGCAGAGAAATATCTAATTTAATATTAAGCTACACACTGAGGTTACAGACGTTATGGGATACTGCCTAACATAGTGCCGGACTTCCTTTTGCCCGGCGTAGTGCAGTGACTCGACATGGCATGCACTCAACAAGTCGTTGGAAGTCTCCTACAGAAATGTTGAGCCATGTTGTCTCTGCAGTCGTCCAGAATTGCGAAAATGTTGCCGGAGCAGGATTTCGTTCACGTAATGCCCTCTCAGTTACGTCCCATAAATGTTCGATGGGATTCGTGTCGGGAGATCTGGGTGGCCAAATCATTCGCTCGAATTGTCCAGAATGTTCTTCAAACCAATCGCGAAGTGGTCTGGTGACATAACGCCTTGTCACCCATGAAAATTCCATCGTCGTTTGGGAATTTCCAGTCAATGGTCGGTTCATTTGGACTAGAGGACCCAGTCCACTCAATGTAAACATAGTCCACACCATTACGGAACGACCATTAGCTTGCATAGTGCCTCGTTGGTAATCAGGCTCTGTGGGTTCGTAGGGTCTGCGACACACTACTATCAACTCTTATCAACCGAAATCAGTACTCATATGAGCAGACCAGGGTTTTTTTGTCGTCTAGGGTCCAATCGATGTGGTCACGAGTCCAGGTTCAAATGGTTCAAATGGCTCTAAGTACTATGGGACTTAAATGGTTCAAATGGCTCTGAGCCCTATGGGACTCAACTGCTGTGGTCATCAGTCCCCTAGAACTTAGAACTACTTAAACCTAACTAACCTTAGGACAGCACACACATCCATACCCGAGGCAGGGTTCGAACCTGCTACCGTAGCAGCATCGCGGATCCGGAGTGAAGTGCCTACAACCGCTCGGCCACAGCGGCCAACACAATTCCAGGAAAGGTGCTGCAGGCGATTTCGTTTTGTTAGCAGAGGCACTCGCTTGCGTTATCTGGTGCCATAGCTCATGGACGCGAAATTCCATCGCCATGTCCTAATGGACACGTTCGACGTAGGTCCCACATTGATTTCTGCGGATATTTCAAGGAGTGTTGCTCGCCTGTTAGCACTGACAACTCTAAGCAAACGCCTCTGCACTCGGTCGTTGAGTGAAGGCCGTCGGCCACTGCGTTGTCCGTGGTGAGAGGTAAAGGCCGAAATTTAAAATTATCTTGACACTGTCGATCTCGTAATATTGAATTCCCAAACGTTGTCCGAAATGGAATGTCCCGTGCGTCTAGCTCCAGCTACTGTTCCACGTCGAAAGTTTCCTAATTCAAAATCTTAAAAAATGGTTCAAATGGCTCTAAGCACTATGGGACTTAACACCTGAGGTCATCAGTCCCCTAGACTTAGAACTATTTAAACCTAACTAACCTAAGGACATCACACAGATCCATGCTCGAAGCAGGATTGGAACCTGCCGTCGTAGCAGCCGCGTGGTTCCAGATTGCAGAGCCTATAACCACTCTGTCACAGCGGCCGGCTTCAAAATCGTAAACATGGCTCCGATTCAGCAACAGTGTAAATCTGAAGAGGCGGGAAAAATCAGCCAACCAATTGCAAAATATGTATGGAATCTTATGGGGCTTAACTGCTAAGGTCATCAGTCCCTAAGCTTACACACTTCTTAAGCAAAATTACACTAAGGACGAACACACACACCCATGCCCGAGGGAGGACTCGATACCAGCCGCACAGTCCATAACTGCAGCGCCTTAGACCGCTCGGCTCAACCAATTGCAAAGCAAAGGTTTGTTTATCCCCTGACCTAGATTTAGATATTCATAAAAATAAATAAAAACTACTTCAGAAGGAGACATTTTTATAAATATCGAAACCTAGTCAAGGGTTAAATAAAACTATTGGTTTGTGTGTAGTTGGCTGAGTTTTTGAACCTCTAATGCTAATTTCAGTTGTGAGAGCGTAATCGCGTCGCAAACCTTATCACATGAATCACCTGAGTACAAGTGACAGCGCCCCCACTGAACTGCCCTTTCATACGTTGTGTTCACGATATTACCGCCATCTGTATACAGTCAAGGAAATAAGTATTCATACAGTAGGTGGTGACAAACTACGATAGTGTGTTGGGATAGTAAATCACCCACAGCGCCGATACGAATAAGTACGATGATGTAGTGTCAAATAACAATGTTCTTGGTAGTGAAGCTTCTCGTCTGCCATGAATCTATTCTGGGAAAATAAAATATGTTGCACTCCACGCGACCTAAGACAGGGCATAATGTATTAATACAGTGGACTACTTTCAACCAAACAAACGGCTGACGCAGTCCCGGAGTGCATGCCACAATTGTGTAGTTGTGTGGCGGCCGTGAAACAACAGCACGTTGGAGGTGGGTACCGTGGAACAGCAGAATGGGCCGCAAGGGGGAGGAAACGACCATTGAGGAACGAAACATCGTTGTCGCCCAAATTCTTCAACACAAGTCGTATGCTGAAATTGCGAACGTCATAGGACGAAGCCGAGCGACTGTGCAATCTATCATTAAGCAATGACATGTAGTAATAAACAGTGAACGACACGGTCGTCCACAGAAGCTTACAGCAAGAGAGACCAGAATGCTACAAATAATCATCAAGAAAAACCCGAAAACGACAGTATCGGCACAATCCGCATATCTACCTGACCACTTCCGAAAGGACATCACTGCAAGGGCAGTTCGTACCACTCTCAATCGTTCGGGCTACAGAGCCAGGTTCCCGAGACGAAAGCCCTACATCAGCTAAAAGAACAGCAAATAGCGGATGCAATTTGCGAAACAGCATGTATCCAAGACAGCAGACTTCTGGGATACTGTATTGTTTAGTGATGAAAGCAAATTTAATATCGTGCACAATGATGGTACGATCTTGCCCTCTGGAGCAGACCGAATGTAGGGCTCGACTGAAACAACATTCAACCCACGGTGCAGTACGGAGGTGATGGTATGGGGTTGTATGTCAGCCTCCGGTGTCGGAAAATTAGTGTTTGGTGAAAGTACCATGGACAGATTTGTGTATATGGACATCTTCGTAACATTCTCAAACACAACTTACAACAGAGGGTTGACGCCTTGGGTCTTCCTAGAAATTATTACTTCCAACAGGACAATGATCTAAAACATACGGGGCAAATTGTCTGGCTGTGGTTGCTCTACAACACTCCACAGACTCTTAAAACACCAGCTCAGAGTCCAGACCTGAATCCCACGAACACTTGTGGAGTGAGCTGGAAACACGAGTGGGAAAACACGACATCCGTAGTAAGGTCTCTTGAAAGAGGCTCTCCTTCGAGAATGGGAAGGTATTACGTCGGAAACTACAAGAAAATAGGCCCATTACTTGCCACGGAGGCTGCGAGATGTATTACATCGGAATGGTATGCATACGAAGTATTAAATATGTTCTGACTTTGTTAGGAGTGTCATTTTGTATTGGTGTATGAATAATTAATCCCCATAGCAGTAGAGAACTTGGCAGACGTTTTTGTATTGTGTTTTGTAAAGGCTTGTTCATTCTCGTTCGATATAGCAGCATAGCAGCATTGGCGAGTGGCCAATGTGTATAGTGCATATCCGATTAGTGTTTTTGGTTTCGTATTGTCAATAAAGGCAGTTTACTTTTCCACGCTCTAGTGTATGAATACTTATTTCCATTACTGTATGTGCATAACGCTATCCCGTGACGTGCCACCTCAGTGTACTGAGGACTGCATGTTCAGGCTCTCTGCTGCACTGGTCGTAACATTACTGAGTGTGATGTAGATCCCGCACCGAGCTGTATGTGTAGCACTTGTTGTGACGTGTGCTGTGACGTAATTCGCTGTGTTGTGGTGTTGCAGTACGTGTCTCTGCTGCGGCCGCCCGTCACGGACAGCCAGGCACCTGGGGCGGAGCTCATCGACAAGATGGAGTGGAAGCAGGTAAGCGCCCCGACCGGCGCGCCAGTAGCACTACCACAAACTCGCACGTGCCGTATATTAAAGTGATACACCTTTTTTAATTTTTTTTTGTTTCTAGAGCCTAAGTTGCTGATTGTCACAAATTATAAGTAGTGTCATAAATAATAGGCAAGCAACTAACGGTTACAATTCTGAATTAGTCACTAAAGTGTTTCAAAAAATTGAAACACAACACAGGAGAAGAGCAGCGAGGCAGAGGGCAGACTGGTAGGTAGAACTAGCTAGATTAGAGTTTAACGTCCAGTCGACGATGAGTACGTTAGAGACGGAGGACAAGCTCGGATTTAGAAAAAATGGTAAACGAAACCGGCCGCGTTCTTTTTAGAGAAACTATCGTGGCATTTGCCTGAAGCTACTTAGGGAAATCATGGAGAGGCAAATTCTAGATTGTCGAACGGTGATTTGAACTGACGTCCAGTGTGTGCTGACGGCTGCGGCACCTCGCTCTCTGTGGGTAAACTGAGCCACGTGTACACGGGTATAAAATGACTGCTCAGATGCCCTCTGCTAAAAATTTCGAACGCCCGGTATTTTATATCAATGTCTTAATTTAATTAAGAATTTTAACAAGATGCATCATTATTAATATGTAGTGCATTATCCAGATTGCTCGTTAGTTTTAAATTAACTGCATTACATCTTTTAAACATTTTCTCTTTTACGTTTAATGCGAAAGCTTTTCCTCTTTCCGTCAATCCTTTTTCTCTCTCCTACTCAACATTCTTGAAATAAGCGTCTGTATGATACTAAGTGGGTTTAGTAAAATGCTGGATGGCACTGAATATTAACACAGATGCACTTCGGTGCTGCTCCTTTTATTTTACAGCTTAATAGTACGCTCTTTTTATGGAGATTTGACTTTTAAAAACCATTCATTAATTATACAGATTCCGAAAGAACAGATACTATCCTCATATGTATATTTATACAGTTAAGGGACACCGACCATTTGACCATCTTCTTTTGTGCGGATGCACAAACAGTGCCCGAACTCTTACGGGAATCGCCAGAAAGCCGCGAGTAATGACTATAATGGGCAGGAGCACTATGAATATAGTGCGGGACTATAAGTTGGGAATATGAGTCTCACGGGAGGCGTGCCAGAGATACGTCCCTGCAGACGTACTGTCCTCTGTATCCTCGGCGGCTCAGATGTGTAAAGCGTCTGCAATGTAGGTAGGAAATCCTGGGTTCGAGTCCCGATCGGTGCACACATTTTCAACTGTTTCCGTTGACTTATATCAGCGCCTGTATGCAGCTAGGGGTATTCATTTCATTGTAATTCCTTGATTAATTAGATTTGAAAATTATCATGTGATCGAAACTATTTATCAAATGTGACTAACTACACTCCTGGAAATTGAAATTAGAACACCGTGAATTCATTGTCCCAGGAAGGGGAAACTTTATTGACACATTCCTGGGGTGAGATACATCACATGATCACACTGACAGAACCACAGGCACATAGACACAGGCAACAGAGCATGCACAATGTCGGCACTAGTACAGTGTATATCCACTTTTCGCAGCAATGCAGGCTGCTATTCTCCCATGGAGACGATCGTAGAGATGCTGGATGTAGTCCTGTGGAACGGCTTGCCATGCCATTTCCACCTGGCGCCTCAGTTGGACCAGCGTTCGTGCTGGACGTGCAGACCGCGTGAGACGACGCTTCATCCAGTCCCAAACATGCTCAATGGGGGACAGATCCGGAGCTCTTGCTGGCCAGGGTAGTTGACTTACACCTTCTAGAGCACGTTGGGTGGCACGGGATACATGCGGACGTGCATTGTCCTGTTGGAACAGCAAGTTCCCTTGCCGGTCTAGGAATGGTAGAACGATGGGTTCGATGACGGTTTGGATGTACCGTGCACTATTCAGTGTCCCCTCGACGATCACCAGAGGTGTACGGCCAGTGTAGGAGATCGCTCCCCACACCATGATGCCGGGTGTTGGCCCTGTGTGCCTCGATCGTATGCAGTCCTGATTGTGGCGCTCACCTGCACGGTGCCAAACACGCATACGACCATCATTGGCACCAAGGCAGAAGCGACTCCATTCGTCTCTCCATTCACGCCTGTCGCGACACCACTGGAGGCGGGCTGCACGATGTTGGGGCGTGAGCGGAAGACGGCCTAACGGTGTGCTTCATGCTTCATGGAGACGGTTGCGAATAGTCCTCGCCGATACCCCAGGAGCAACAGTGTCCCTAATTTTCTGGGAAGTGGCGGTGCGGTCCCCTACGGCACTGTGTAGGATCCTACGGTCTTGGCATGCATCCGTGCGTCGCTGCGGTCCGGTCCCAGGTCGACGGGCACGTGCACCTTCCGCCGACCACTGGCGACAACATCGATGTACTGTGGAGACCTCACGCTCTACGTGTTGAGCAATTTGGCGGTACGTCCACCCGGCCTCCCGCATGCCCACTATACACCCTCGCTCAAAGTCCGTCAACTGCACATACGGTTCACGTCCACGCTGTCGCGGCATGCTACCAGTGTTAAAGACTGCGATGGAGCTCCGTATGCCACGGCAAACTGGCTGACACTGACGGCGGCGGTGCACAAATGCTGCGCAGCTAGCGCCATTCGACGGCCAACACCGCGGTTCCTGGTGTGTCCGCTGTGCCGTGCGTGTGATCATTGCTTGTACAGCCCTCACGCAGTGTCCGGAGCAAGTATGGTGGGTCTGACACACCGGTGTCAATGTGTTCTTTTTTCCATTTCCAGGAGTGTAAAACTGAGAGTGTTTCAACAAAAATTTTTAAAAATCACTAATTACTCATGATAATATGTCAGCGATTATGATAAGCAATATCATAAATAACAAGTAAGTAAATAATGGTTACAATACTCAAGCAATCACTAAAACGTTTCAAACAATTAAGACGTAACACACGTGAGTAACAGATCAGTAAGTCCAAAGAGGGGCAACAAGCGCAAAAAACTGTTTTAATGCCTGCTGAAGAAGGAAGGAAGGAAGACTGAGTTTAACGTCCGGTCAAAATGAAGGTCATTAGCGACGGAGCACAAGCTCGGATTGTGTCAAAGATGGGAAAGGAAATCAGCCGTGCCCTTTCAAAGGAATCATGCGAGCATTTGCGTGGAGTAATTTAGGGAAATCACGGAAAATCTAAACCTGTTTGGCCAGACTAGGGTTTAAACGGTAGTCCTCCCGAATGCGAGTCCTGTGTGCGAACCAGTCCCCCATCTCGCTCGATTTTATACGCCTGCTGACAACAGCGAAGGATGGCAGATTTAATAACGCAACAATTTCGATAAAGAGCTTTAAAAAAGAAAAAAAAAGGTTCAAATGGCTCTGAGCACTAAAGCGACTTAACTTCTGAGGTCATCAGTCGCCTAGAACTTTGAACTAATTAAACCTAACCAACCTCAGGACATCACACACATCCATGCCCGAGAAAGGATTCGAACCTGCGACCAGAGCGGTCGTTCGGTTCCAGACTGTAGCGCCTAGAGCCGCACGGCCACTCCGGCCGGCAAACAGTTTTCACATAAAGTTTTCGAACAACCGAAATTCTTCGTCTTTAAACTGTGGCGTGTTACAAACAAAACAACTTCCACATTTAGATCATTGTGTATGCACAACATTAAACGTAACGACCGTCCGAAGCCATATGCGGCTCAAACTGACAGCCCTTTTCAGTTCCATCTTAAAGGACACACTTCACTTCCAAACAATAAGACGCGATTTAGGAGGCCATCTAACTGAGCCTAAATACGCGATAGTACCAACACATTTTCAAACTTTGAGCGCCGCCCCTATGGGTGTTTCTTGAATAATATGTATAAACTTGAGATCTATGGATATTACCTGCAAGAAGCGATTAAATACTCAATTCGATGATTGATTACAAAAATTCTGTGTCCTTCAAGAACTTTTACGACAGTCAACAGCACCAGCTCTCCGTGTCTGCTAAATCCCCACTCTGCTGCAGACTGCCTGAGCAGGACGCCGCATTTGCAGGCAGCGTGATAGCTGGCAGACTGATTGGTAGCCCTATGCACACCATCAGAGACACAGGCTGTATATACCCTCTAGTGAAAACGGCCTATAGCCAATGATTAATAGTAATGTATTTGTGCAGTTGTTAATTACCACCAAACCCCTTCACCGAGTCTTTTAAGACTCGATGTCCCACATATGAAACAGCTCAAACACATTGATATTGAGTGTAAAATAAGTTGGCAAAACAGTTAGTAGTGAAGAAGTAATCAGTTATAACGAGTAGCCTGATACTGAAATTTTACTGCACGAATAGCGAAAACTTAGTAAGCGATAAATCCTTTTTCTCTCACTATTTTGTGGGAGACATCAGCGATAAATATTTTCGGAAAGGTTTGAAATTACGTGGAAAAGTTATCGGAATCCGCTGAATACTCTCTTCTCTAATACTGGTTGAATATAGTTTAGATGATCTGTATACTGTTGGTTACGCTGTGTCACTTTTTAACTTAAATACTTGACTTATTATTTCAAACGTTTAAGGTAAGATCACACATCTTAATGAGAATTAGAAATTTTTTAATTCGACCAATAGCAATAGCGAAAATCAAATTTTTGTCACCATTGACAAGCGTAAGATGCACAATTTGTAACAGGGATAAGGTGACCTTTTTAGCTGCCTAGCTTTCTGTCTTCGTTTCGGTCAACTACGAGCAGGCATAGTTCAGCTTCCTATTTTTCCGAGCTTTAACTCCCGCCTGATGCTCTTGGATTCGTTTCCAGTTTTGTTATTTGCTCTCTTGGATCCACACCTCCCCTGTCTTCGTCAATGAATATCAGATACATTTATCCAACGAACTTAGCATTTTCACGTTAAAACTTGAAAATAATCTCCGAACTCTGAAAGCAGCTTCGCAGAGATGGCCAATATAACAGTGTTACAGTATGTTGGACTCCGCCGGAACAAATGGATGGATTGTTTATGGAGCAGTGGTCAGTGTATTCGGTTTGTGCAGCATTTCAGCGAAGTACTGAGAGGAGAACACGCGACAAATGGACGCTAGGAAGTATTTCCTGTAAGCGGTTGTGGGTCAAATAATGAAGACAAGCCAGCAAGTGAGAAATGTAGACGGCGCTGCAGAAGATAAAAAATCAGGAATAAAAGAATTGGCATGTATGACGTGTGAAGAATGGAGAAAGTAGTCTCACAGCAATACATTGTTTGTGTGCAGGACCCATGATTATAAGAAAGCATAATTTTACTTTCTAAAGTAATCTTATTAAAAAATTAATCCAATCACAAATAAATGTGGTAACTGAAAGATAATATATTACTCGTACGTCGATGTGAACGTTCATTTCATAAGGGAAGTTTCCTATTGCAATACAATAAAATTTTGAAAAAGTTGTAGCTCGGCCAGTGTGCTCAACTTGATCCTGACGCATTTTTAGCTGTCCAACAGCTCCTGCGGTTCTATTGTCAAACCTTCGTCGCCACGTTAAAGAAATCTCTTGGAAAGAAGTTTCGAGAGGCAAGGATAGGCGATTTCTTGTAGTAGAATTCGATATGGCCTAGAGGTTATGCCGCGTGTTGCACTGGTAATAATTAACTGAATTATCCATACACTACCATCTAAAAAAGTGGTACAGCAGCTACTTTATGGATATGAAGTTGGTTACGATGCACAGAAAACAATAGGTATGCTTGATTTTGTTGCGTAGTTTTGAAAGGTAATTGTTGTCTCATTTAAACTACCTAAACAGTGGAAAAGAATCTGAATTACGTGTAACTGACTACAGCCATTTATCCGGAAAGCCTTTGTGAAAATATTTGCGGCTGTAAATGATCCGTTGACAACAGTTAATTTTCGAAAGGACGTAGGGAAATAGACTAATGTGTCACAGAAAGAAATAGCTATTTAATACTGTAAGGGAAATAAATGGAACTAAGCGGACTGCAAGGATTGTAAAAGTCTTAGTGTAACGAAATTCACCTTAAAGACGATCTCCCGTACAATGCACATGCTTATGAAGTTTGTATAGTGTGAAACAGCTCTGAACCTTACTTAAATGCAAAAACTCGGACTCTTCAACGCAAAAGTGACAGCTTGTCTCTGATCATTCGGTGAAAGTTGATTTACAGTGGGTGCTGGTGTTGCTGCTGTGTTGGTTGGCAATCTGCTCCGCAAGCACTGACCTAGACATGCTGGAAAAATGACGTTGTAGTGAAACATACCAGATGTTGATGAGTTTCGTTGCAATTAAACAGGAGATGCAGTTATTGTGTGGCCTGTTGCGGATTGTGGTTACAAATGGAACAAGGTGCATTTGAGAGAAAGAAGCACATCGACACCATATTACTTACTGTATTAGAAAACTATTCCTTTTACAGATTTTCGGACACACATTGACTCTCCTTAATCAACATAAAAATTCGGAGCTTCTACAAAAGAGATAATTTTTTTTTTTACAGTGATACAAAATAATGAGACAAGAGAACCGAACTGATTGGCACTGAATGAAATATTGTTTCAGAATCTAATATGATCGAGATTTCATATTCTGCTCTGCGTCGACATGTGACTAATTTCCGTTTTGAATCGTAAAGGTACATAGAGATTTACCATGTTTAACTGTTGCATCCGAAAACCTACATGAGCGCAGCCAATTACATCTGCAGTGCGCCACTCAAGCCAATAACATTTGGCTATCTCACCCTGAGAATTGCACGAGCATGATATGAACGAGTGGCTTGCGACAGCGTGATAAGAATAACCAAAACCAGACAAGAAGTGTGTCTAAATCTCACGAGCAAACTAGGCTCTACGCCTTAATGAAAAATAATAGCAGTTCGCAAAGCAAGTGGTCCGACTGGCCGCCAATAAGCAGAGAGTTTGCTGCGATACATACCACGCGTCCGTCCAGGCCAAATGACTACGCTAGGTAGTACACCAATACCATTGCGTCAACATTAGTGCGTCTCTGGAAAAGACTTTACACACTAAACTAAACTAAACTCTTTCCGTACAGGCCTTGGAGGGCCCAATGGTACCGACCGACCACCGAGTCATCCTCAACACATCGGCGTCACTGGATGCGGATATGGAGAGGCATGTAGTCAACACAGCTCTCCCGGCCGTACATAGTTTACGAGACCGGAGCCGCTACCTCTCAACAAAGTTGCTCCTCAGATTGCCTCACAAGGGCTGAGTGCAACCCGCTTGCTTATAGCGCTCGGCAGACATCCGGTCACCCATCCAAGTGCTAGCGCAGCCAAACAGCGCTTAACTTCGGTGATCTGACGGGAACCGGTGTTACCACTGCTGCAAGGCTGTTGGCTAAGGCGTTATAGCGTGATGTTAACTTATCAGTGAAACGAGTCCAAGGACACCAGATGCATTTCAGTCTCTCATTTGCTGATCACTTTGCATCAAATGACGCATCAGTGTGCAGCACACGTAATGTTCTTCATGCACTATCACTACTTTTTACGTCGGTAAACTAGTTGATTGCCACTAATGTGGAAGTTGTGTCCTGTATTACCAGCACAGGACACAACACAACCTTCTGGCCACCTCGTGTCCTGCTGCAACGAGTCATCAATACTTGCCACCACAAACAGTTTTGTATGAAGCCTTTCGCATGATGATCGTGGTTTAAACGACGAAGCGTGTAATGGAAGTCTGAAGAGAAAACAAACGTCGTACTGGAAATGAGACTTGCCCTTGAAGGATGCCTCAGCTATTCCCTGGTATGTGTTTAAGAAGCTTCAGAAAACCTCCATCCAACAAACAAAGGTTATATGTACACTGATGAGTCAGAGAAGCATGACCGCCTTCTTAATAGCTTGTTGGTCCGTCCTTGGAGCGAAATGCGCTACTAATTCAGGAAACCGATAGTGTATTGGCCGGTTTGTGGAGATATGTGGCATTAGATATCTATGCACAGATCATATAATTCACGTAAATAACGGGCTGCTGATTTGCATACGCAGTGATGGCGCCCGATAGCACCCCAAATGGTTTCCGTTGGAAATCATCAGGCGAATTTGATGGCCGAGACTTCAACGTGAGTTCACTATAATGCTCTTCAAACCACTGTAGCACAGTTATGGTTCCGAAACACGGAGAGTTATACTAAATGGTTCAAATGGCTGTAAGCACTATGGGACAACATCTGAGGTCATCAGTCCCCTAGAACTTAGAACTACGTAAACCTAACTAACCTAAGGACATCACATACATCCATGCCCGAGAAAGGATTCGAACCTGCGACCGAAGTAGTCACGCGGTTCCGGACTGAAGTGCCTAGAACTGCTCTTCCACAGCGGCCGGCGATAGCTATACTACTGAAGGATGACATCACCGTCTGGGAAGACATAAAGCACGAAGGTATGCAGGTGATTCGTAGCTGTCAGCATGCCTCCGATTGCTACCACAGGTCCCAAGCAAGTGCAGGAGAATGCCCCCCACATCATAATACTGTTCCCACCAGCCTGTGTCGTGGCGCGCTGTACGTTTCGTGCAGCCGTTCACCTCGACCGCGGCGTTTGTAGAGACGACCATTCAGCTACTTTCGAAAAAAAGTGTGGTTCACACAAAGAGTCGATACATTTCCAATGATCGATGGTCGAATCCCGATGCTCCTGTGTCCACTGCAGTCGTAACTGGCTATGTCGTTGGATCCACATGTGTATACGTAGGGCCAGCCGGTGTGGCCGAGCGGTTCTAGGCGCGATAGGGTCGGAGGTTCGAATCCTGCCTCGTGCATGGATGTGTGTGATGTCCTTAGGTTAGTTAAGTTTAAGTAGTTCTATGTTCTAGGGGACTGATGACCTCAGGTGTTAAGTCCCATAGTGCTCAGAGCCTTTTTTTTTTTTTTTGTATACGTAGGGGTGGTCTGCTGCGGAGCTTCGTATTCAACTTTTTACGATGAGTAGTGTGCTCCAAAACACTTTTACTTTCACCAGGATTGTGCTCTTACGACAGATATGCAAAAAATCACCATCTATCCTATTTTACAGAGCAGACAAGCCTCAGAACCCGACGTGCCGTAAGGAATCATGGACGTCAAACCATTTAGGGCCATGTGGTAATTTCACTGTCCTTGTACCTCTTTCTGTAGATGCTCACGGCAGAAGCACATGAACCTTCGACCAGCTTTGGCATTTTTGAGATAATCGTTAAGTCTCTGTGTGAGAACAATCTGCCTTCTGTCCAAGTCACTTATCGCAGTAGATTCCCCATTTGCAGCCCATATGTTCATATCTTCGCCAGGGTGACCCTCCATCCATATCTTCTCCGCGTCACGTGCCTGCAACGTCACCAGGCGGCGTCCGACTTGAGAAGTGGTGAGAATGTCTGGGCTTATCAGTGTATGTACCACTACTAGTCAGAGTGTTTATGTTTTATTAATTTCGTAACATTAATATTAATTTTCTATATTCCTGTTCACATTACTGCAATATATTTATTCATGGTCGAGATTGTGGCCTAGTAAATGTTTATTCGCTATCGTAATTTACGCCTGTTATGGTGTACTCGAGTATCAGCTCTATCAACATAATATGCTTAAAAATGTTTCAGATGGCTCTGAGCACTATAGGACTTAACATCTATGGTCATCAGTCGCCTAGAACGTAGAACTACTTAAACCTAACGAACCTAAGGACACCACTCAACATCCAATCATCACGAGGCAGAGAATATCTCTGACCCCCCCCCCCCGCCCCCTCCGGGGATCAAACCCGGGATAATATGCTTAAACACCAGTTCTATTTTACGAATGTCGGGCCTCGTGATCTGGCTGTAAAGCGCGCCTGGATACCGAAAGGTCACGGAGTAAAACCCGGTATGACTAGGATATTTCAGCCTACCTCTAATCTAACCTCTGCTGCTCAGTGATGTGAGGATTCGCCAGGAATGGTACGTGGTTCGGATCCTAAGCTAAGCACTAGATCCCCTTCCGCCAGTTGAATAACTGGGATAGGAAAAGGAGACGCACGTCACCGATATGGCGTCCAATTGAATGATTTGCAACTTGCCAATGAGCCACACGAAATTAAGTACTTTAATTGTACGCAAAATGCTTTATAAAAACTAAATAATTGTTTCAGAAACTTTAGATAAACCAAGAAAGACTTAATGTGTAACACAAAGTAGGTAAATACACTTTATTCAGTGATTTCTGTTACAGTTTTAAGGAAGATTTTTGACTGCAGTGTGGAGCGGCGACTTGATAGTACATTTATTTATGCTACTCCGTCTTTTACGAGAGCCTGAAAACTATTTTTGCCGTCAACCAAAAAGTGATGGAGAACATACTGACCATTGCTTTCAATCTGCAAGGCCACATCCTTCTTGTGCTCACTGAAAGAAATGCTTCTACTCTCTGTTTACTCAGCGGAATCAGGAACTCTGATTATAAATAAATGTTTTTAAGTTCTAACTGATCCACATATTCAATAAAATTTCACAGGCAGAACTTAGAACTACTTAAACCTAACTAACCTAAGGACATCACACACATCCGTGCCCGAGGCAGGATTCGAACCTTCGACAAGTAGCGGTCGCGCGGTTCCAGACTGAAGCGCCTAGAACCGCTCGGTTACTCCGCACAGCATAGCAATATTGCTGATAATACCAATATAATAATAATAATAATAATAATAATAATGTCTCTATCATAAACAGCACTAAGGGCAGTTCAGAGGCGATCTCTACGGTAAGTCACCATTAAGTGGTCTTTCGCCCTGACTTTTAATAATCAAAGTTAATTGCTCGCCACAGAAGTGGAAAATAATCTCATCACTTGACACGCTGTTTTGTTAACATTTTGGGCGGCATACAAACAGTAACTTCCATGAAATCTAAGCGATACTGGACGGTGTGCAGTCCTCCCGAGTTCACTTTTTACTCTTACCGAACACGCATTTTAGTAGCAGCATGGCTGTGACGTCATTCGAGGCAGCGCGTAATCCGGCATTCGCGTGGAGCGGACAGATTGGTAGCTCGATGCGAAGTGTGCCTTTTGTGAAATTTAAGCTATCCAGGACCGTGTACAGTTCTCGCGAGTTCACTTTCTACTCTTACCGAACACGCATTTAGCAGCAGCCTGGCTCTGACGTCAGACGATGCAGCGTGTAAGCCGGCTTTTGACTGACGCGGACAGTACGGTACGGGGGTGCGTATTGATCGTTATTTAGACTAAGGTCTTGGAACTTGTTATAGCTTTGCCATTTAATGGATGTACGCAAATGCTGTAAGCAGCCCTTTCTCTCATTAATATAAATAATACTTAATCTATTACAAATAAAGGCGTTTTCGTTCCAAATTTAGCATTTGAAAAAATTACTCGAAAACTATTATAGGGAACTTAACAGAGTCACATAGTTAATGGATTTATGTCAAAATGAAGCTTGATGCCAATTTTTATCCCCCTGAGTCTAATATTTATCGCCTTCAAATTTTCGTACTAGCACCGATTTTGACAAAGAAATTTCTCCGATCAGATTGAGACTTTAACATTTAATTACGACATTCTGCATAATTTTTAGCTTTCTAGATTCATTATTTAGCGTCACTTCTTTTTCACTCGTAACAATGTACACTCCTGGAAATTGAAATAAGAACACCGTGAATTCATTGTCCCAGGAAGGGGAAACTTTATTGACACATTCCTGGGGTCAGATACATCACATGATCACACTGACAGAACCACAGGCACATAGACACAGACAACAGAGCATGCACAATGTCGGCACTAGTACAGTGTATATCCACCTTTCGCAGCAATGCAGGCTGCTATTCTCCCATGGAGACGATCGTAGAGATGCTGGATGTAGTCCTGTGGAACGGCTTGCCATGCCATTTCCACCTGGCGCCTCAGTGGGACCAGCGTTCGTGCTGGACGTGCACCGCGTGAGACGACGCTTCATCCAGTCCCAAACATGCTCAATGGGGGACATATCCGGAGATCTTGATGGCCAGGGTAGTTGACTTACACCTTCTAGAGCACGTTGGGTGGCACGGGATACATGCGGACGTGCATTGTCCTGTTGGAACAGCAAGTTCCCTTGCCGGTCTAGGAATGGTAGAACGATGGGTTCGATGACGGTTTGGATGTACCGTGCACTATTCAGTGTCCCCTCGACGATCACCAGAAGTGTATGGCCAGTGTAGGAGATCGCTCCCCACACCATGATGCCGGGTGTTGGCCCTGTGTGCCTCGGTCGTATGCAGTCCTGATTGTGGCGCTCACCTGCACGGCGCCAAACATGCATATGACCATCATTGCCACCAAGGCAGAAGCGACTCTCATCGCTGAAGACGACACGTCTCCATTCGTCCCTCAATTCACGCCTGTCGCGACACCACTGGAGGCGTGCTGCACGATGTTGGAGCGTGAGCGGAAGACGGCCTAACGGTGTGCGGGACCGCAGCCCAGCTGCATGGAGACGTTTGCGAATGGTCCTCGCCGATACCCCAGGAGCCACAGTGTCCCTAATTTGCTGGGAAGTGGCGGTGCCGTCCCCTACGGCACTGCGTAGGATCCTACGGTCTTGGCGTGCATCCGTGCGTCGCTGCAGTCCGGTCCCAGGTCGACGGGCACGTGCACCTTCCGCCGACCACTGGCGACAACATCGATGTACTGTGGAGACCTCACGCCCCACGTGTTGAGCAATTCGGCGGTACGTCCACCCGGTCTCCCGCATGCCCACTATACGCCCTCGCTCAAAGTCCGTCAACTGCACATACGTTTCACGTCCACGCTGTCGTGGCATGCTACCAGTGTTAAAGACTGTGATGGAGCTCCGTATGCCACGGCAAACTGGCTGACACTGACGGTGGCGGTGAACAAATGCTGCGCAGCTAGCGCCATTCGACGGCCAACACCGCGGTTCCTGGTGTGTCCGCTGTGCCGTGCGTGTGATCATTGCTTGTACAGCCCTCTCACAGTGTCCGGAGCAAGTATGGTGGGTCTGACACACCGGTGTCAATGTGTTCTTTTTTCCATTTCCAGGAGTGTATTTAGATAAACATATTCATCTTATCACTCTGAGATTTAACAATTCAGACATTAATATACTGAAGTATATGTTGGCGAAGTTTGGGAAAGCTGCTTTAATTTTTAATGTCATCATTACATTATAGTATTGTACTTGTGTGCTTCGCACAGGCGCGTTATGATGACGTGGCGCTACTAGCAGTGAACTGGGCACACTCGTTCGCCTCTGTATCTCTTCAATGATACAACGCTTGTTTCGCTACAAATACAATCTTGTATTTAGAAACGAATAGTGTGTGTATAAAATTGATAGTTTTCAGAACTGACTACATTGTTGACATCTACATCTACATCTACATGATTACTCTGCAATTCACGTTCAAGTGCTTGGCAGAGGGTTCATCTAAGCACAATCATACTATCTCCCTACCATTCCACTCCCGAACAGCGCGCGGGAAAAACGAACACATAAACCTTTCTGGTCGAGCTCTGATTTCTCTTATTTTATTTTTCTGATCATTCCTACCTATGTAGATTGGGCTCAACAAAAAATTTTCGCATTCGGAAGAGAAAGTTGGTGACTGAAATTTCGTACATAGATCTCGCCGCGACGAAAAACGTCTTTGCTTTAATGACTTCCATCCCAACTCGCGTATCGTATCTGCCACACTCTCTCCCCTATTACGTGATAATACAAAACGAGCTGCCCTTTTTTGCACCCTTTCCATGTCCTCCGTCAATCCCACCTGGTAAGGATCCCACACCGTACAGCAATATTCTAACAGAGGACGAACGAGTGTAGTGTAAGCTGTCTCTTTAGTGGACTTGTTGCATCTTCTAAGTGTCCTGCCAATGAAACGCAACCTTTGGCACGCCTTCCCACAATGTTATCTATGTGGTCTTTCCAACTGAAGTTGTTCGTAATTTTTACACCCAGGTACTTAGTTGAATTAACAGTCTTGAGAATTGTACAATTTATCGAGTAATCGAATTCCAACGGATTTCTTTTGGAACTCATGTGGATCACCTCACACTTTTCGTTATTTAGCGGCAACTGCTACCTGCCACACCATACAGCAATCTTTTCTAAATCGCTTTGCAACTGATACTGGTCTTCGGATGACCTTACTACATGGTAAATTACAGTATCATCTGCGAACAATCTAAGAGAACTGCTCAGATTGTCACCCAGGTCATTCATATAGATCAGGAACAGCAGAGGACCCAGGACGCTTCCCTGGGGAACACCTGATATCACTTCAATTTTACTCGATGATTTGCCGTCTATTACTAGGAACTGCGACCTTACTGACAGGAAATCACGAATCCAGTCGCACAACTGAGACGATACCCCATAGGCCCGCAGCTTTATTAGAAGTCGTTTGTGAGGAACGGTGTCAAAAGCTTTCCGGAAATCTAGAAATACGGAATCAACGAGAGATCCCCTGTCGATCGCAGCCCTTACTTCGTGCGAATAAAGAGCTAGGTGCGATGCACAAGAACGATGTTTTCTGAAACCACGCTCATTGCGTATCAATAGATCGTTCCCTTCGAGGTGATTCATAATGTTTGAATACAGTATATGCTCCAAAACCCTATATAGGTCTGTAGTTCGATGGATTACTCCTACTACCCTTCTTAAACATTGGTGCGACCTGTGCAATTTTCCAATCTGTAGGTACAGATCTAACGGTGAGCGAGCGGTTGTATATGATTGCTAAGTAGGGAGCTATTGTATCAGCGTAATATGAAAGTAACGTAATCGGTATACAATCTGGACCTGAAGACTTACCGGTATCAAGCGATTTTATTTGCTTCGCAACCCCTAAGGTATCTACTTTTAAGAAACTCATGCTAGCACCTGTCCGTGTTTGAAATTCTGGAATATTCCATTCGTCTTCCCTGGTGAAGGAATTTTGGAAAACTGCGTTCAATAACTCCGCTTTAGTGGCAGAGTCATTGGTAACAGTACCATCGGCACTGCATAGCGAATGTATTGACTGCGTCTTGCCGCTTGTGTACTTTACATACGACCAGAATTTCTTTGGATTTTCTAACAAATTTCGAAACAATGTCTCGTTGTGGAACCTATTGAAGGCATCTCGCATTGAACTCCGTGCCAAATTTCGCGTGTCTGTAAATTTTAGCCAATCTTCGGGACTTCACGTTCTTCTAAACTTCGCATGCTTTTTCCATTGCCTCTGCACATCGAAATAAGTTTTGCATCATCTCGGTTCCGAGAGATGCGGAAGCTGTACAGAAAATTGCTCATGAAAACCACACATTGCTTGTTGTACCACCATACGGCGAGACCTTCAGACGTGGTGGTCCAGATTTCTGTACATACCGATACCTCCAATACCCAGTAGCACGTCGTCTTGCATTGACGCATTCCTGTATTCGTCGTGGCATGCATTGCACAAGCTCATCAAGACACTGTGGGTATAGATTGTCCTACTCCTCAATGGCGATTCGGCGTACACTCCTGGAAATGGAAAAAAGAACACATTGACACCGGTGTGTCAGACCCACCATACTTGCTCCGGACACTGCGAGAGGGCTGTACAAACAATGATCACACGCACGGCACAGCGGACACACCAGGAACCGCGGTGTTGGCCGTCGAATGGCGCTAGCTGCGCAGCATTTGTGTACCGCCGCCGTCAGTGTCAGCCAGTTTGCCGTGGCATACGGAGCTCCATCGCAGTCTTTAACACTGGTAGCATGCCGCGACAGCGTGGACGTGAACAGGGCGTATAGTGGGCATGCGGGAGGCCGGGTGGACGTACCGCCGAATTGCTCAACACGTGGGGCGTGAGGTCTCCACAGTACATCGATGTTGTCGCCAGTGGTCGGCGGAAGGTGCACGTGCCCGTCGACCTGGGACTGGACCGCAGCGACGCACGGATGCACGCCAAGACCGTAGGATCCTACACAGTGCCGTAGGGGACCGCACCGCCATTTCCCAGCAAATTAGGGACACTGTTGCTCCTGGGGTATCGGCGAGGACCATTTGCAACCGTCTCCATGAAGCTGGGCTACGGTCCCGCACACCGTTAGGCCGTCTTCCGCTCACGCTCCAACATTGTGCAGCCCGCCTCCAGTGGTGTCGCGACAGGCTAGGAATGGAGGGACGAATGGAGACGTGTCGTCTTCAGCGATGAGAGTCGCTTCTGCCTTGCTGCCAATGATGGTCGTATGCGTGTTTGGCGCCGTGCAGGTGAGCGCCACAATCAGGACTGCATACGATCGAGGCACACAGGGCCAACACACGGCATCATGGTGTGGGGAGCGATCTCCTACACTGGCCGTACACCTCTGGTGATCGTCGAGGGGACACTGAATAGTGCACGGTACATCCAAACCGTCATCGAACCCATCGTTGTACCATTCCTAGACCGGCAAGGGAACTTGCTGTTCCAACAGGACAATGCACGTCCACATGTGTCCCGTGCCACCCAACGTGCTCTAGAAGGTGTAAGTCAACTACACTGGCCAGCAAGATCTCCGGATCTGCCCCCCATTGAGCATGTTTGGGACTGGATGAAGCGTCGTCTCACGCGGTCTGCACGTCCAGCACGAACGCTGGTCCAAGTGAGGCGCCAGGTGGAAATGGCATGGCAAGCCGTTCCACAGGACTACATCCAGCATCTCTACGATCGTCTCCATGGGAGAATAGCAGCCTGCATTGCTGCGAAAGGTGGATATACACTGTACTAGTGCCGACATTGTGCATGCTCTGTTGCCTGTGTCTATGTGCCTGTGGTTCTGTCAGTGTGATCATGTGATGTATCTGACCCCAGGAATGTGTCAATAAAGTTTCCCCTTCCTGGGACAATGAATTCACGGTGTTCTTATTTCAATTTCCTGGAGTGTAGATCACCCAGAGTGGTTGGTGGGTCACGTGGTCCATAAGCAGCCCTTTTCAATCTATCCCAGGCATGTTCGATAGGGTTCATGTGTGGAGAACATGCTGGCCACTTTAGTCGAGCGATGTTGTTATCCTGAAAGAAGTCATTCACAAGATGTGCACGATGGGGCGCGAATTGTCGTCCATGAAGACCAATGCCTCGCCAGTATTTTGTCTCTCTGTATCTCCTCCATGTCCGAACAACGTCGCTTTGTTTCACTCCGAGAGACATGGCCACTTCCCTTGTAGTCGGCCTGAGTGGCCGAGCGGTTCTAGGTGCTACAGTCTGGAACCGCGCGACCGCTATGGTCGCAGGTTCGAATCCTGCCTCATGCATGGATGTGTGTGATGTATTTAGTTTAGTTAGGTTTAAGTAGTTCTACGTTCTAGGGGACTGATGACCACAGCAGTTAAGTCCCATAGTGCTCAGAGCCATTTGAGCCATTTGAACTTCCCTTGTTCATAGCCCTTCCTGACGCAAAGTAACAATGCCGACGCGATCGAACGGCGGTATTGACCGTCTAGAGATGGTTGAACTACAGACAACACGAGCTGTGTTCCTCCTTCAGGGCGGGATGACTGGAACTGATCGCTTGTCGCACACCCTCCGCCTAATAGACGCTGCTCAAGCGTAGTTGTTTAGACCTTTAGGCGGGTTTAGTGACATCTCTGAGCAGGCAATGGGACCGTGTTTGTGATACCATCTCCACAGTCAACGTCTATCTTCAGGATCTCTGCGAACTGGGGTGATACAAAACTTTTGTGATGAGTGTATTACAGAAAAACAGCGAGATCATGGTGCATACAGGAATATTACGAACGACTGGCTTAGTATATGTCAGTATCGTTATATTCATAGTACATATAGGGGTTAGGTGAAATAATGTGAACTCCTATTCCTACTTGGAAATGGTTGGACCGCTATTGGCCCGTAATGCAGCTGTGATTCTTCTTTGAATACTGGCATATAATGACTGTATAGTCTGCAGTGGAAACTTATACCACTCTTCGATGAGAATCTTTTCTAGCTACTTTATTGGCGTAGGAGGCGTATAGCAGCTCCGGACCCTGCGCTCCAATACCGCCCACAAGGGTTCGATAATGTTCATTCTCCGGGATTGTGCTGGCCAGGGAAGACGCTGCAGTTCAGTTTCATGCTCCTCGTACCGCGAGTGTACAGTCCTGGATGTGTGAATGGGTGCATTATCGTCCTCAAATATGATATCATTGTTGGGGAACAACATTTGAATCGTGGGGTGCACATGATCACCTAACATTTTCACATAACCGTTGGCTGTAACACGGCCTTTGAGAGTAATGATGGAACCAGGGGAACAGCACGGAATGGCTGCCACAGCATCTCATTTCCACCTCCATGGTTAAATAATGAAATCAAGCAATCAGGACTGTAGGCTTCTTTTGGCGCTCTCCAGACGTAAACCCATCCTGATGTTGGAGAAAACGAAAATGTTGACTCGTTGGACCATATGTCGTGTGTCCACTGATCAGCCGTCCAGGATTTATGCTCCTGACATTTCATTTTACGTTTCGTTGTTTTGGTTGTAGTCACTAATGGTCTGGGTACAGCAGTTGGTCCATGAATATTCGCTTTATGGAGTTCTCGGGGGATAGTGTCCATAGATACTGGGTTCTGAAGATAGCTATTGAGTCCTGCAGTCACTTTAGCCGCCGTACTTATTTGATGTTTTGACACAATTCCTGTTTGCGTATGACGACCTCAGCGATTCAGTTTAGATTTGCCCCCACTATTACTTTTACACGGTAATGTCTTTCCATGTTTCGTGTAGGCTATGATGAGTGTTGAAACAGTTGGTCTTGAAATACCCAAAAAGTTGGCTGTCTTGGTTACTTATGCACCAGCTAATCGGGCCCCCAAAATCCGCTCTCTTTGGGACTCTGTTAGGTCTTTCATTTCACGTCGACGTCTGTCTCTAAATGCAAATACCAAGTGTGCAACACTCGTAAAGAAGCTGCACCGATGCCTAGTCCGTACTGAACACCCACAGGCCAGCGCGATACATGTCTTACCTGCATTGCTGATCGTCAAACACAAACATCCCATTACTACCACTGTCCACATTAGTTTGCCTATCCCCTGTATATATAAGTTGTAATCGAAGAGCTTCCGTTATGAGGCCATACAGTCGAAGATCTACACTCCTGGAAATTGAAATAAGAACACCGTGAATTCATTGTCCCAGGAAGGGGAAACTTTATTGCCACATTCCTGGGGTCAGATACATCACATGATCACACTGACAGAACCACAGGCACATAGACACAGGCAACAGAGCATGCACAATGTCGGCACTAGTACATTGTATATCCACCTTTCGCAGCAATGCAGGCTGCTATTCTCCCATGGAGACGATCGTAGAGATGCTGGATGTAGTCCTGTGGAACGGCTTGCCATGCCGTTTCCACCTGGCGCCTCAGTTGGACCAGCGTTCGGGCTTGACGTGCAGACCGCGTGAGACGACGCTTCATCCAGTCCCAAACATGCTCAATGGGGGACAGATCCGGAGATCTTGCTGGCCAGGGTAGTTGACTTACACCTTCTAGAGCACATTGGGTGGAACGGGATACATGTGGACGTGCATTGTCCTGTTGGAACAGCAAGTTCCCCTGCCGGTCTAGGAATGGTAGAACGATGGGTTCGATGACGGTTTGAATGTACCGTGCACTATTCAGTGTCCCCTCGACGATCACCAGAGGTGTACGGCCAGTGTAGGAGATCGCTCCCCACACCATGATGCCGGGTGTTGGCCCTGTGTGCCTCGATCGTATGCAGTCCTGATTGTGGCGCTCACCTGCACGGCGCCAAACATGCATACGACCATCATTGGCACCAAGGCAGAAGCGACTCTCATCGCTGAAGACGACACGTCTCCATTCGTCCCTCCATTCACGCCTGTCGCGACACCATTGGACGTGGGCTGCACGATGTTGGGGCGTGAGTGGAAGACGGCCTAACGGTGTGCGGGACCGTAGCCCAGCTTCATGGAGACGGTTGCGAATGGTCCTCGCCGATACCCCAGGAGCAACAGTGTCCCTAATTTGCTGGGAAGTGGCGGTGCGGTCCCCTACGGCACTGCGTGGGATCGTACAGTCTTGGCGTGCATCCGTGCGTCGCTGCGGTCCGGTCCCAGGTCGACGGGCACCTGCACCTTCCGCCGACCACTGGCGACAACATTGATGTACTGTGGAGACCTCACGCCCCACGTGTTGAGAAATTCGGCGCTACGTCCACCCGGCCTCCCGCATGCCCACTATACGCCCTCACTCAAAGTCCGTCAACTGCACATGCGGTTCACGTCCACGCTGTCGCAGCATGCTACCAGTGTTAAGGACTGCGATGGAGCTCCGTATGCCACGGCAAACTGGCTGACACTGACGGCAGCGGTGCACAAATGCTGCGCAGCTAGCGCCATTCGACGGCCAACACCGCGGTTCCTGGTGTGTCCGCTGTGCCGTGCGTGTGATCATTGCTTGTACAGCCCTCTCGCAGTGTCCGGAGCAAGTATGGGGGGTCTGACACACCGGTGTCAATGTGTTCTTTTTTCCATTTCCAGGAGTGTATATGCCAGTCAGATAAAATCGCTGTGAAATTTGAGACAGTCGTCCCAACGTCGCACCAGAATGGGGTTAACTATTTGGTATAACGCGGTGTCTTGCTGTGTGAAGAAGGCCATAACTGAATCCTGCATATTCTCAACCGAAAGAAATCATTGACCCTTCAATGCCTTTTTTAAGGAATCGAAGGCGTGATAATCGCATGGGGAAAGATAAGGACTTAAGGGCGGGCATTTGTTATTGTCCGTAATGGATGAGGCTGGGCAACCAGATCGATCGGCGTCTTGTGTCGAATCGCTACGAGCGCGGAAAGTGGCACACCGTTCTGGAACAGTGATTTCAACTGACATATAGCTCCGTTCACATTCATTCTCTGATGCATGTCTCTCGTGTTTGTTCTTCGACAGACGCAGTCAATACCTTCACAGCGCGATAACAACGGTGAAGTCACTGATGACAGTGTCACTAAAGCAGAGTTATTAAACACAGTTTTGCCAAACTCCTTCACCAAAGAAGACGAAGTAAATATTCCTGAATTACAATCAAGAACAAGTGGCAAGATGAGAAACGTAGAAGAATTACAACATAGAAGTAGATATCCTCTGTGTAACAAAGCAGCTTAAATCACTTAATAAAGACAATGCCTCTTGTTCAGATTGTATACCAGTCAGGTTCCTCTCAGAACATGCTGATACAATAGCTCCGTGTTTAGTAATTATATACAACCACTCGCTCACAGAAAGATCCGTACCTAAAGACTGGAAAATGGCTCAAGTCACACCAATAGCCAAAAAAAGGGAGTAGGAGTAATCTGTTGAATTACAGGCCCATATTACTAACTTCGATTTGCAGTAGGGTTTTGGAACATGTACTGTATTAGAACATTATGTAGTACTTCGAAGAAGATGGTTCATTGACGCATTGGATGGATTCAGAAAATATCGTTCTTGCGAAGCACAACTAGTTCTTTCAAAAAATGGTTCAAATGGCTCTGAGCACTATGGGACTTAACAGCTGTGGCCATCAGTCCCCTAGAACTTAGAACTACTTAAACCTAACTAACCTAAGGACATCACACACATCCATGCCCGAGGCAGGATTCGACTAGTTCTTTATACTGATGAAGTAACGATTGCTATCGCCGGGGGATGTCACGTTAATTCCATATTTGTAGTTTTCAGAACACTTTCGACACCATTCCTCACAGGTGTCTTCTAACCAAACAGCGTGCCTTTGGAATATAGCTTCAGTTGTATGACTGGATTCCTAATTCCCTCTCAGAAATGGCACAGTTCGCAGTAATAGACGGAAAATCATCGAGTAAAACAGAAGTAATATCCTGCATTCCCCAATGAAGTTTTATAGGCCGTCTATTGTTTGTGACCTATATTGACGAAATAGGCGACAATCTGAGTACCCCTTTTTACCCCTGTCATTTACCGTCTTGTAAAGTCGTCAGATGACCAAAACGATTTCAAAATGATTTAGATAAGATATCTGTAAGGTGCGAAAAGTGGCAATTGACGCTGTATAAAGAAAAGTGTGAAGTTATTCACATGAGCACTGAAAGGGATCCACTAAATTTTGATTACGCGATAAGTCACACAAATCTGAAGGCTGTAAATTCAACTAAGTACTTAGGAATTACAATTTCAAAAATAACCTAAATAGGAACGTTCATGTAGATAATGTTGCGGGTAGAGAAAACCAAAGACTGCGATTCATTAGCAGAACGCTTACAAGGTGTAACAGGTCTACTAAAGAGACTGCTTACTCCACGTTTTCCCGCCCTATTCTGGAATACTGCTGTGCGGTGTGGGATCCACATCAGGTGGGGCTGGGCATGACATCGAGAAAGTTCAAAGGAGGACAGCTCGTTTTGCATTATCGAGAAATAGGGGAAGTAGTGCCACAGACATGATACGTGAATTGGAGTGGCAATCATTTAAACAAAGGCGTTTTTCGTTGCGACGTCATCTTCTGATGAAACTTTAAACACCAGTTTTATTCTCTGATTTGCGAAAACATTCTGTCGGCACTCACCTACATAGGGAGAAATGATCATGACGACAAAATAACGGAAATCAGGGCTCACACAGAGAGGTTTAAGAGTTAGTTTTTCCCGCACGCCGTTCGAGAGTGGAACGGTAGAGAGACAGCTTGAAGGTGGCTCATTGAAGCCCTTGTCAGGCACTGTATTGAGAATAGCAGAGTAACAACGTAGATGTAGATGTTCACATTTACCTCACGCACGTCGCAAAGAAACGAATGCCTCCCCAATCCCTTACCTACATGTCGGTGCTTGCGTATCCGCATCGCCGTGGCGCTACGTTGCATATAAGCTGCAGCAACAACGTCAAACTTTTGACCGACCCTTATATGTCCAGTAACAAAATAAAGGTCCCCCTTCTCTCATTCCTTGACATATACAGAGTTCGAACATTATGGGATATCTCGAAGAAAACGATTTGTTGAAATAATCGGCATGGATTGAGAAAAGGCTGGTCTTAGGAAACACAGCTAACTCTTAACTCGCAATAAGTAATGAGTGCAAACGGAAGGTGATTTCAAATTGACTCCATATTCCTAGATTTCCAGACCGCTTTAGACAATGTTCCTCATATGCGGCTTCCAATCTAATGGCATTCCTGCCTAGTACCGTCTCACTTTTGCTTCTGGATTCGTGGTTTGCTGCCTTGAAGGTCTCAGTTCGTAGTAGTCGACAGAAAGACATCGAGTAAAACGGAAGTGATACCTTTCGTCTCGCAAGGAAGTGTTACAGGTCACCTGCTGTTCCTGGTCTATATAAATATTTAGAAGACAATCTCAGCAGCGCCCTTAGATTTTAGGAAGCTTATGTTGTCATTTACCGTCTTGTAAAGTCATCAGATGATCAACACTAATTGCAAAACTAGTTGTAGAAGATATCTCTATGGTGCGTAAAGTGACAATTTATCCTGAATAATTAGTGTGAGGTAACTCACATCGGTAGTAAAAGCAATATTTTAAATTTTGGTCACACGATAAATCACACTTTGAATTCAACTAAGTACTTAGGGATTAGAATTATTAGTAACTTCAGTTGGAAGTATCACGTAGATAATGTTGTCGATAAAGCAAACCAAAGACTGCGATTTATTGAAAGAACGCTTAGAGGATGCTACATATCTACTAAAGAGACTGCCTAAACTACGCTTGTCCGTCCTGTTCTACAATACTGTTGCTTGCGATAGGGTCCTTATTCGATAGGTTAGGCGGAGGACACCGAAGAAGTTCATCGATGGGCAGTTCGTTTTGTACTATCACAAAATACGGCACAGAGCGTCATTCAAGTGACAGGCAAGTTTTGGTGGCAACCATTAAAACAAAGGCGTTTTTCGTTGCGGAGAGGTATTTTCACGAAATTTAAATCACTAACCTGCTCCTACGAAAGCGAAAATATTTTATTGTCTCCCACCAACATAGCGAAAAACAACACTGCAAGGATTTCGTTTTCCGCGAGCGCTGTTCGAGGGTGTAACGGTAGACAAATTGCTTGAAGATGGTTCGACAAACCCTCTGCCGGGCACTTAAATTTGAATTTCACAGGAGTCATTCGGATGTTGTTAGAAATTAGATAGAAGTAATTGCTGAAACTAAACATGTGATTTTATGTAATATAACTCACCACATTAGTAGAACTTCAGATCCCAAATGCAACATCTGGAGGACGCACAGTGAAAATTAAGCATGAGAATTAAATGAACGCGACAATTACAAATATAGTAAGTTTTGGGTTTATAATACGTTGAGGAAGCTCACGGTTAGACTCCTGTCTCAAAATAATGTTCTCGTCGCTACGTTCTTTTTGATAAATGCAAATATTATTCTTGTTCTTGCATACGTAATATATAAAGATGTTTGTCAGAAGGGCAATGTCTTCTTAAAAAGAATGATTATTATTTCAAATAATTCATAGTGAGGTAGGAAAACGTATATTTTTTGGAAAATAATTATTTTGTTGATATAAAACTGTCGGAGAACAGAATGTACTACTGAAGGAAAATTTAAGGGATGTTTGTTATTACAACGATCACATGAGAATGGCTTCGCAGGCCGAAATCACAATAGTGAATATATAACTTTAATAAGGGTCGATGCGGAAAAAGTTGTCATTTATGTGACTTAAGTGTATTTATGACGTGTTTCGAAATTGGAAATTTGTGGTAAGTTCTTGTGGGACCAACTCCTGAGTTCATCGGTCCCTAGGCATACAAAACTACTTAATCTAACTGAAACTAACTTATGCTAAGAACAACACACACACCGTGCCCAAGGGAGGACTCGAGCCTGTGGTGGGGGTAGCCGCGCAAACCATGGCAAGGCGCCTGAGACCGAGCGGCTACCCCACGTGGCGACGTGTTTCGAGCCATTAGTGTTCATCTTCAGGCATAAAGGCATACAAAATAAACTTTAATATGGACGCTAGCGGCTCGAAATGCATCTCAAATAAACGAAGGTCACAAAATAAATTGGCTATAAACGCTGTGACTTGCTGCTGTATATACATCATCTTATCAATGTATAAGGACACCCCTATGCGGCGCAGAGTAGGGCACTAAATGTCACCAGAGGTGGGCCCATTAGTAAAAAAGGAGGAGTGGCGTTATTGCGCCGTCAGTAGAAAAGCAATAACAGCGTGAAAGGGTCGGCCAGGGGCGATTAGTAAATTGGCATGTGCAATAGTCACTATTATCGACCGGAGTAACATAGCCACAGCGAACATTTTCACTCTTCTAAAGTCGCCCAAGGCGAATTTCGGTAATGTGGCTGTGAAGTGGAAGCATGTAGGAACGATCAAAACTAAATGAAGAGTAGGCAGACTGTACTAACGGACTGGGTCCGTGGAGTACTGAGAAGCGTGGCTGACAAAAAGAAAAAAAATCATTCGTTACTTGGAAAGTGCAATCAGCGTACCAGCTAGCAGCACGACTGCATTGAGACTTGAAAGGAATTGGTTGCAACGGTTCGAGAAACTCCTATTAAGCCATTCATTTTTGTGGTCAGAGTTAACCGACGCTTAAGGTAGTGTGAAAACCGATGTCACTGCGTACTGGATGACAGGAAACTACTGATTTGGAGTCATGAATGACGCACGATACGCTCTGTGGTAGTCCGATGGAAGGATTTTGGGTTTGGCAGATACCTCGAGAACGTTACTGCCATCAGGTGTAGTGCCAACAGTAGAGTACGGAAGAGATGGAGCTACGGTTCGGGGCTCTTTGTATTACTCTGGTTGTGGTACCCTTACTGTGCTTAACGAAACGCTAAATGCGGAAGAATAAGAACACATTTTACCTCAGATTAAGCTTATCCATAATGGGTGGGTTAGAACCGACGAGTGTGCATGCAATTTAAATACATAAAACAAGAACTAGTTACTTTTTGAAATAGTTATTTACTCATTGCACGAACTGATTGTAGAACCTTTTCAGGCTCACCTTCAGATGGTGTACAGGAAGTTTCATAGCTATTTCAAGAATGTTGCTGATCCTCTGGCAAGAAAATGGAACATGATTTAATACAGCGCCATGAGTATTGTTGCTAAATTTTGGATCCATATTGAAAGATAAACAATACTCATGACTAAGCGCGTTCCATCTTATTGTCATAGAGCCTGCACCTAGCATTATATTCGAAATAGCTATGTAACTTCTGTACACCACCTGTAGGCGCGCCTGAAAATCTTTAAAAAGCGGTTAGTGGACTTAATAAATAAATATTTCAAAAACGTGACTGGTTGCAGTTTTATGTATTTACATTTTACGTCATTGTATACTGTGTACAGTATAGGAATAGTTCACAGACAATGACTGTATCATTACCAAAATGCACCCTGTCATAAAGCAGCATCTTTGGTGCAATGTTTGTGGACAATACCGGTCCTGAAACGGACTGCCCTACTCAGAGCCCAGACTTAAACCCAAAGGAACACCTCTGGGATGGATCAGAGCGTAGACTTCGCTCCAGACGTCAGCGTCCAACTTCAGTACATTCTCTGGATTCTGCTGTTGAGGGAGAAAGGGCTCCCATTCTTCCACAGATATTCAAACACCTTGTTTAATGTGTTCCTAGCAGTGACCGAACTGTCATAAAGGAGGAGGGTGCATACACCTCATGTTAATGTCCACTATGAATATATTTAGTAGACATTGTACCACAATCGAGGAGGAGGGTGGATACACCTCATACTAATATCACGTTATAGCACAGAAACTAATTACGATACCATTACCAAACTTGGTAATATTAATGTCCAGATTAAGGGGTGCATGATTTCCATGCTTCACAGCGCTCCAGTCCAGTTCCAACTATGGCCACATGGTGCCGTGATCAGTCAGTGAGATTCATAGTCTCACACACCTGACCAGTCGCAGTGCACATGACCGTGGACAAAATGAGAAGGGCATTATTGGTGATGCTCTGTTATCAAAACAACAGTAATGCTGCACCTGCACTTGGAGAATACCGCCGGTTGAAAGCATTGCGGAAGGGCCCTCTTCCTCCACCTGCTGTGCGGAGCATGATGAAGTTCGAATAAACTGGAGGCCTGGCCTTGGCTCCAGGAAGAGTCCGACGACAGGTTGCACCACAAGTGGTTGATGAAATCGCTGTTGCTATGGCAGACAAGGCTGTGCGCAATTCCCGAACGTCAGGCAGTGCGCTTGCTGTGTCACGACAGTTGAACATCCCCTGGTCCACTGTGTGCAAGGTGTTTAGAACCATTTTCAAATGGTATCCGTACAAGCTCCATATCGTACAGCAGTTTGCACCACTGGACGCACGACGTGTTGACATCTTTCTCAACTGTCTCGCAAGGACTGAATGTGACGAGGGCTGGCCCTGGACCATCCTACGGACAGACGAAGCTCTTTTTTGTCTGAAGGGTGATATGAACACATGGAATTGCTGACTGTGGGCATCTTCACCTCCAGTCACTCTGCATGAAGTTCCTCTAAATGGTGAACGTGTCAACGAATGGTGTGGCTTCACTGTCGCGTTCATTATTGGCTCATTCTTTTTTGAACAGGCTAGCGCTCAAGGACGAAAGACATGCTATACGACTGGCCAGCGTTACTCTGATATGCTTCGCCAACATGTCATACCCTCCCCACAGGAGCGAGACGCATTGAACTCAACAGTTTTCATGCAAGATGGGGCCCTACCACACAAGGCTCGTGAAGTTCACCTGCTTCTCCGAAACACATTAGGAAACGATTGATCTCAACCAGTCACTCCCTTTGATTTCTGGTTATGGGTTGTGGGGCTACCTGAGACACAGAGTTTACAGGGTGGGGGGGGGGGGGAGACATTCGCACATGCGCTGATATGAAGCGCAGGATATCAAGAGAGGTAGCCAACGTACCTACGGACATGCTTCAGTTGATTCAATTGCCTCAGAGCTCTGTGGGACTTAACATCTGAGGTCATCAGTCCCCCAGAATTTATAACTACTTAAACGTAAGTAACCTAAGGACATGACACACATCCATGCCCGAGGCAGGATTAGAACCTGCGACCGTAGTGGTCGCGTGGTTCCAGACTGAAGCGCCTAGAACCTCTCGGCCATTCCGGCCGGCAGACATGCTTCGTTCTGCAGTGCAGAATGCAATCCTGCCCTTTCAGGCTCTTTTGGACGTCATGTTGAGCCCCTTTTGTAGCAGTAATGGTGCCGCCATGTAATGACATAATGTACTGTTGCAGGGCATTAAAAGTGTTTCAATTGAATTGATTCTGTGTTATTTCTCTTCCCCATGTCATTGACATTAATGCTACCAAGTTTGGTGCTCGTACAGTGATTAATTTTAGTGTTAAAACGTGTTCAATAGGCAAAATTTAATTATAACCACGCTATATTTACAGAAAACAAATAGTGGAAGTGATGAATCTGAAACGCTGTGCAGGAGCTTATAACCCACTCCTCCATCATATTAATACATTTGCTAAACCACTGTTATACATCGATCAACTTCCTCCCCTGACCAGGCTGGAATTCAGCAACAGGAACGTTATTTACCATCTACCTTTCTGAAAAACTTCTCTTTAGGTTCGCCGATGACAACTGTCCGTGAGCTGCGAC
This sequence comes from Schistocerca gregaria, assembly GCF_023897955.1. NCBI lineage: Eukaryota > Metazoa > Arthropoda > Insecta > Orthoptera > Acrididae > Schistocerca > Schistocerca gregaria. Next base: position 827,409,789 of record NC_064922.1, read on the forward strand.
AGGTATTTTGTGAACAATTGACGAGGAATGCTACCCTTTTTATTTGACAGTAGACATTGAATTATTTCAATCATCCAGTCTGAAAGGATGAGGAATCTATTTGCCCCTGGCTTATTAAAGCAAATACTCAAACAGCTTTGGGAACTTCCAAAAATTAAATTCAGGGTGAAGATCGTCGGGAGTTATTATAGTAATTCCCATTGAAATTGTGTCACACAATTCACTGTTTTTTAATCAGGGAATATAAGCAGTTGGTTTCCTCATTGCAAACAAATTGCTTTAGCACATATCCTATTTGTTACAGTGATTTAATGCACTGTGGCTAATCAGATGTATGAATTCTGACAGTTGCTGAACTACTCATTACAGAAGCTCGAGTTGTTGCCCGTCATTAACATTACTGAGCGTAATCAATAAATCACGGCACTGCACGCTTGTCAGAGCAAGCGCAGGGTGAAATTCCATCAGAGTGCATATTAATAGAGTGCCCTTTGGGGTTGGCGCGTATGTTAAATAGGGCAAGAGTGTTTCAGAAATGTGTCATATCGTTCACTGTATGTCTCTACGATCGACTGGTACTGAATCAGAAATTCTTACCTGAGTGCTGCTTAACACTGAAAGGTTTTTCTGCGCTGGGATGTAACATCAAATTCTGCAGAGGTAAACACACCTTGAGTCTCGTTCAGAAAATTCGCTACATATATAAAATTCACTTACAATCGCTACGAAAGTTTTTCGTTTGCCTACATTACCATCTCACATCCCCCAATTAGTGCCACTTTGGATTAAAAATCAATGACTATAAACAATTATTACAAATGTGTACTGATATGCAGCACCACAATTATTTAGATTTCATTATCAGCGATCTCTCATCCAAGTTGGTTCTTGACCACATGCGTAGCCTAAATGCATAAAAATGTAAATCTTCAATTGTTCAAAACCATGTACCTCCTAAAGTTCTTGACCCATTGCTTTGGAATTTCGTCGCTACTTTTCATTCCAAAAAGGCTTGTTTTTAGGTAGCTATTTCTTGTATATATATGTTCGGAAACCCCATTACAATCCTCCAGGACTTGTAGAGGGGAGTGAGTATATAATATTTTGTTTAGGAATCCTCGCCCGGAAACGTAGAATTTCCGTTCTACGGCGGCCTCAATTGAGATGTTTACGTACACTATGCTCGTTTGTTCTTTGTTTTGGAACAACGTAAGCACGTAATGTTTAAATGTTAATACAAACATACATGCTTAAATGATAAATGGATGTTTCGTTATGTTATGTTTTCTTTCGAACTGTTACCTAACTCTTGCACTCCGTCATATCTAATTCAGTTCCTCAATAAGATGTGGATGAGTAAAACATCGAGATTGACACAGTCCGAAACGGTACCTTCCCGGACATGAGTTTTCAGTCAAAGTATTATGTACTCACTCCCCTATTCAGGTCCCAGAAGTTTGTAATGGGATTTTCAGAACATCCTGTTTACAGTGAGGTGGCAAAAGTTGCATGATAGCGTTATTCACCTATAGGGATGGCGGTAGTACCGGGTAACCAAGGATTGAAAGGGCATTATATTCATTGGCGGAGATGTCATTTGTACTCAGGTGATTCACGTGAAAAGCTTTCCGACATGATTATGGACGCACGACGGGAATTAACAAATTTTGAACGCGGAATAGTACTTGGAGCTAGACGCATGGGACGTTCCATTTCTGAAATCTTTAGGGAGTCCAATATGCCGGGATCCAAAGTGTGAAGAGTGGGCCGAGAATATCAAAATTGAGGCATTACCTCCCACCACGAACAACACATGGACTGACGGCCCATATTTAACGACCGAGAGTAGCGATTTTGCGTTGTGTTATCAGCGCTAATAGTCAAGTAACACTGTGTGAAATCTAAATCTACACATATAACCCGCACGGTGCTAGGCGGGGATATCCTGCACCGCTACTAGCCATTTCCTGTTCCAGTCGCTAACAGAGCTAGTGGAAAACGACGGATTGTATTCCTCTGTATGAACCCTAATTTCCTGTATCTTATTTTAGACGAACTTACGCACAATGTATGCTGGCCGCAGTAGAATCGTTCGGCAGTCAACTTCAGATGACGGTTCTCTGAATTTTCTCAATGACGTTTCTTGCAAAGAACGCCTCCTTTCCTCCAGGGATCACCATTTGAGTTCCCGACGCATCACAGTAATATTTCTACAAGCCGAGCCTCTGAATTGCTTCGATGTCTTGCTTCAGTCCGACCTGGTACGGATCCCTAACACTCGAGTAGTACTCAAGAATAGGTCTCACCAGCGTTATACAAGGTGTCCCAGCTATCTTGTCCACCCAAAATATCTCTGGAACAATAACAGCTATTGGAAAACGACTTTCACCGGTATCAATGTAGGGCTGGGGCCCATGAATGTATATATTTGGAAACATTCTAAAACGAAAACATATGTATTTTTTAACACAAACTTATGTTTTTTTTTAAATGGACCTCCTATATTTTTTCTTCAGCAATCCATAGCATGACAAAGGACATACACAATGGAGTTGATTGCATCGCAATATTCCCACTACATCCCGAGATATTGTGACGCGAAGTTGACGCTTCAAACACCCGATATTCGCTGCTAGCGCACGTCCTGAGGCTCAGGAGTGAACCCCATGCGTTAATGCAGGATGGCAGCAGACCGTATTATTCGTTTCGGACCTCTTGATAAGTATGGAAGTGTGATTACGCATGTCAATCACATCGCGATTACGGGCAGCATGCGGTTCACGCCTGAGCCTCAGGATGTGCGCTAGCAGCGCATATCGGGTGTTTGAAGCGTCAACTTCGCGTCTCAATATTTCGGGATGTAATGGGAATATTGCGATGCAATCGACGCCATTGTTTATGTGCTTTGTCATGCTATGGATTGCTGAAGAAAAAATATAGGAGGTCCATTTAAAAAAACATAAGTTTTTGTTAAAAAACACATATGTTTTCGTTTTAGAATGTTTCCAAATATGTACATTCATGGGCCCCAGCCCTACATTCATACCGGTGAAAGTCGTTTGCCAATAGCTTGTTATTGTTCCAGAGTTATTTTGGGTGGACAAGATAGCTGGGACACCCTGTATATGCGGGATACTTTACAGATGAACCACTCTACCCTACCTTTCGTCTTCCCTACCACAGTTCTCACACCCTCCTTCCACTTCATACCGCTCTGCAATGTTGCGCCCAGATATTTAAACGATTTGACTGTGTCAAGTAGGACACTAGTAATACTGTAACCGAACATTTGTTCTTCCTACTCATCAGCATGAACTTACGTTTCTCCACAATTAGAACTAGCTGTCATTCATTGTTTAAGTGGCCTTGCATCAGCCGGCCACTGTGGCCGAGCGGTTCTAGACGCTTCAGTCCGGAACCGTTCTGCTGCTACTGTCGCAGGTTCGAATCCTGCCTCGGGCATGGATGTGTGTGATGTCCTTAGGTTAGTTAGGTTTAAGTAGTTCCAAGTCTAGGGGACTGATGACCTCAGATGTTAAGTCCCATAGTGCTCAGAGCCAATTTCCTTTTCACCTTGCATCTTCCTATAGTCACCCAACTTCGACCCCTTACCCTACACCACAGAGTCATCTACATCTACATCCATACTCCGCAAGCCCCCTGACGGTGTGTGGCGGAGTGTACCTTGAGTACCTCTATCGGTTCTCCCTTCTATTCCAGTCTTTTACGGTTCGTGGAAAGAAGGATTGTCGGTATGCCCCTGTGTGGGCTCTAATCTCTCTGATTTTATCCACATGGTATCTTCGCGAGATATACGTAGGAGGGAGCAATATACTGCTTGACTTCTTGGTGAAGGTATGTTCTCGAAACTTCAACAAAAGCCCGTACCGAGCTACTGGCGTCTCTCCTGCAGAGTCTTCCACTGCCAACAACCGCAGATTGCTGCCCACCCTGTCCGCCAAATAATTTATGCACATAAAGAACAACAGCGGTCCTATCACACTTCCCTGGGGCACTCCTGGCGATACCCTTGTCTGTGACGAACACTCGCCGTCGAGGACAACATTCTGAGTTCTACTACTTCTTCGATCCACTCACATATCTGTGAGCTTATTCCATATGCCCGTACCTTTGTTAACAGCCTGCAATGGGGCACCGTGTCAAATGCTTTTCGGAAATCTAGAAGTATGAAGTCTGCCTCTTGCCCTTCATTCATAGCTCTACGTATAACACGTTAGAAAAGGGAAAGCTAAGTTTCGCACGATTGATGCTTTCTAAAACCACCATACTGATTCGTGGACATCAGCTACTCAGTCTCAACAATATTTAACAGATTCTGTCTGAGAATGTGTTGATGGATTCTGCAGCAAACCGGAGTTAGGAATATTGGTCTGTAATTTTGCGGGTCCGTTCTTTTACCCATCTTACATACTGGAGTCACTTGCGCTGTTTTCCGAGGGATATTCAGGTTGCCACTGGTGCCTTCATCTTGGCCTTCGAGGGTGACACATTACCCGAGAAGGTGAAGGTCATGGGCTACCGATGTGATGTGAAGCCATACATGCCTCCTCCGATGCGGTGCTTTAAGTGCTGGAAGTTGGACCATATGTCATCCCGCTGTACTTCCAGCGTCACCTGTCGGGATTGGGATTTTGTGCTGGGCAGGAGATTCACAATAAATGAAATTCAGCCAAGGGGCCAATGCCACACTGGGATTCCATCCGGACTTGGTGATTTATTTGCTTTCCGCTCTTTCAGTTGTTTTTCTAGGCCAATGGTGCTCATTACTACGTCGATCATACAGGAATCTGCCCGATTGTCAAATCGCGTATTTACACGGGAAATTTAAAATTTTGTTATCTTCGACTTCACAGCAGACCGGTCAGGAGGGTGCTGAATGGAAGCCTTAGTCCTGCTTATCGATTTTACATAGGGCTAAAATTTTCTCCGGATATCTGCCAGATCTGCTGCTGTCCATCGGTAGTGGTAGTAGTTGTATGCTTTGTGCATGTATTTTCACGGACGCACGAACATTTTCCTTTTCCGCGTTCTCTTTTGAACCGGAAGTGCAAAATCTGCTGCTTCTTCAGAGTTTTCACATCTCGTTATTAAATCGCGGTGGGTCTTTTCCATCCTTAATCCACTTAAGTAGGCACATAATTCCCCAGACCACGATTAACAATCTGCTTAAACTTTGCCCATAGTTCCTGTACGTCCACCTTACAGGAACGAAGTGCTGTCAGACCATTGTCTGAATGAGATATTAACCTGCTGCAAGTCTACTCTTTCTAGTAGAAACACTTTAATAGCCTTCTTACCATAGTTGCTTTAATGGCATGATCACTAATCGCCCTTTCTGTAATGACATTGTCGGTAAGGTCCGGCCCATTCATAACTACAATGTCTAAGATACTTCCACTGCATGTGGACTGCAGAGTTAACTGCTGATGAGAGTTTTCAGAAACCCTTTTCAACAGTATTTCGCACGACTGTCTCTCTGAACCAGCCGCAATGAATCCATAACCTTCCCACTCTACACCCGGTAAGTTAAAGTAGCCTTCAACTAGTATCACGATCTGGGTACTTCTGCGCTACTGACCGTAGACTTTCTTTGAATAACCGTAGGAGTCAATGTGGGACGTACGAAGAACGTATTCGCTAGGACAGTGCTGTGAAATTTGACGTTAAGTGGCTACGGCAGCAGAAAGCCGCCGTGAATACCTTTGCTAACAGCACGACATCGCCTGAGGTGCCTCTCATAGTGTCGAGAGCTTATCGGTTGGACAATAGACATGTGGAAAATCGTGGCATGATCAGATGAGTTGCGACTTCAAATTGGTAAGAGCTGATGGGAGGGTTCGAGTGTAATACGGACCCCACAAAGACATGAACCCAAGCTATCAACAAGGCACTGTGCAAGTTGGTTGTGGCTTCATGAAGTTGTAGGCTGTGTTTACATGAAATGGTCTACGTCCTCTGGACCAACTGAAACGGAAAATGGTTGTGTTCGGCTACTTAGTGCCCATTTACGGCCACTCATGAAAGTGCAGGGGATGATTCCTAACTGGAAATGGAGGAAAATAGATGCTATGAACATTTTTCCGGAAATGGACAGTGTGGGTGCAACGACTACAAGTCGTCCCGGAACACAGTACAGGGCTGTATCGCATCCGTGTCCCAAGAGATGTTCAAAGTGACCTCCAGGGCATGCAACACACGCGTTCACACGTCGCATCATGGATTTCCACACTCTTCCGCACAATCTGGCCTCTCTCCAAATAGCGGCACAGGCGTCGTAAAACTCAGGAACATAAGGAACTGGTTCAGCATACACAATTCTTTTTCAGATGCCCCCCAAAATAAAGTTCCAGGTGGTTTAAGTACGATTATACAGCAGGCCATGCTACACTACCTCCGCTTCCTGTCCAACCTCGGGGAAGATCTCGTTGAGATATCGTCGAACTGTAATGAGGAAGTGGGGTGGTATTCCGTCATGTAGGAACGATATAACATGTTGTCTTCCCAAAGGCACATTGTCTAGCAGCCCAGGAAGAATATTCTGCAGGAAGACCAGGAATGTTCCTCGATGGAGGTGTCGTGGTACAGTAACCGGACCAAGTAAGTGTTCGCCAAGAATCCCTGCCTAGACATTGATACTGAAACGATGCCGATGATGCGCCTCAACCATTCTCTGAGGATTGTCTGTAGAGCATAGGTGACGAGTATGCACATCGAAGATGCTAGTTCTGGTAAAGGTCACTTCGTCGGTAAAGAGGACTGATGACAGAAGTCCCATAACTGTGATGGGGTGGCGCAAAACCCATCGACAAAATCCTTGCCGTTGAGGGAAATCCGCTGATGACAATCCTCGCATTCGTTGCCGGTGATAGGGGTACTACCGGTTGTCTTGTACGATATACATAATCGTAGTTTGGCTTACACCGTCTTGGCGGGCCACTTGCCTGAAGCTTGTACTAGGGTTCGCCTCAGTATCCTGTAGAACCCTGTCCTCCAGATCTGGAGTACGTATAGTCCGCAGCCTTCCTGCATGTTCGCCTGTCTGAAAGGATCCATGATCACACAAATGTTCAAAAAGAGTTTGAAATGTTGTGTGATACGGTTTGTGTCTGTGAAGGTACGTGTGTTGGTATAGTCACACTGCCTGTCGGCCGTTTCCATATGTTCGGTCGTACACAAACATCATCTCGGCTTGTTCCCCACGTGAGTACCGGGCCATTCTGTTGTCTGCAGTAGGCTGCGCCAATAATACAGCCTGTAACGCACAAGGGACACACAACACGTTCTCAACGAAACTTTCATTCGCCAGCGTCATCTAACGTGGAAACGATGCATTTCCGGACCCATATTTAGAGGACCTTTTTTCCTCCGTTTCCTGTCAGGAAGCCTTCCCTGCAGTTTACCGGATGTATTTAGGTTTGCCCTCTACAGGTACAAACCTATATGATCGTTTCTTCAAAATATCATATCTGCGAAACTTCTACACGAACTGCTTCAAAATTTTGATACAATATTTCAATCGAATGCTCATGTGATATATATCTCCTGGAACACTATCTGCTATACAGGGTGAGTCACCTAACGTTACGACTGGATATATTTCGTAAACCACATCAAATACTGACGAAGCGTTTCCACAGACCGAACGTGAGGAGAGGGGCTAGTGTAAATGTTTAATACAAACCATACAAAAGTGCACGGAAGTATGTTTTTTAACATAAACCTAGTTTTTTTAAAAATGGAAACACATTAGTTTTGTTAGCACATCCGAACATATAAACAAATGCGTAATCAGTGCCGTTTGTTGCATTGTAAAATGTTAATTACATCCGAAGATATTGTAACCTAAAGTTGACGCTTGAAACCTCCGACGTTCCGTTGCGTGTTGTAACAAACACGGGCCACGGTCGGCGAGCAACATCTGCAGGGACATGTTTACGATGACGACCGTGTTTACGAGTGTGGCTGTAGTGCACTGTTGTGGTTTGGTCTAGCTGTCGCAGTGTCCGCATGTAGCGCTTGCTGGTGTTGTTATTCTGCATTCGTCTCCGCACGCAGACCAACTGTAGTACACCGTGTTACCAACCGTCTGTGATAGTGTATTGTTGTAGGAACTGTGACCATGGTGTATTCGAACTCTGAAAAGGCGCAGATGATACTCGTCTATGGCGAGTGTAGACGAAATGCAGCTGAAGCCTGCAGGGTGTATGCAGAACGGTACCCGGACAGAGAGCATCCAACGTGCCGCACATTCCAAAACATCTACCGCCAACTGTATGCAAAAGGTATGGCCGCAGCACGCAAATGGGTCCGTAACAGGCCCGTCACAGGAGAAGCGGGCGAAGTTGGTGTGTTAGCTGCTGTTGCCATGAACCCACACATGAGTACACGGGACATTGCGAGAGCCGGTGGACTGAGTCAAAGTAGTGTCATGCGCATACTGCATCGCCACCGCTTTCACCCGTTTCATGTGTCTCTACATCAGGAATTACATGGTGATGACTTTAATCATCGAGTGCAATTCTGTCAATGGGCATTAACAGAGAATTCATTGCGGTTCTACCTGTTTACCGATGAAGCGGGTTTCACAAACCACGGGGCAGTGAATCTACGGGACATGCATTACTGGTTCGTGGACAATCCTCGCTGGCTCAGACAGGTAGAGCGACAGCGACCGTGGACTGTAAATGTATGGTGCGGAATCATTGGTGACCACCTCATTGGTCCTCACTTCATTGCAGGGGCCCAAACAGCTGCAACATAAATCGCGTTTCTACAGAATGATCTGCCAACGTTGCTCAAAAATGTCCCACTGGAAACGCGTCGACGTATGTGGTATCAGCATGATGGTGCACCTGCACATTCCGCAATTAACACTGGGATGACCCTCGACAGGAAGTTCGACGTGCGTTTCATAGGACGTGGAGGAAGCATAAATTGGCCAGCCCGTTCTCCTGATATTACACCTCTGGGCTTCTTTATGTGGAGTACGTTAAAGGAGAATGTGTACCGTGATGTGCCTACAACCCCAGAGGATATGAAACAACGTATTGTGGCAGCCTGCGGCGACATTACACCAGGTGTACTGCGGCGTGTACGACATTCATTACGCCAGAGATTGCAATTGTGTGCAGCAAATGATGGCCACCACATTGAACATCTATTGGCCTGACATGTAGGGACATACTCTATTCCACTCCGTAATTGAAAACGGAAACCACGTGTGTACGTGTACCTCACCCCTCATGGTAATGCACATGTGCGTCAGTGAAAAAGACCAATAAAAAGGTGTTAGCATGTGGACGTTATGTGCTGTTCCAGTCTCTTCTGTACCTAAGGTCCATCACCGTTCCCGTTGGATCCCTACGTAATTCGGTGCTCTCCGATACACGCGATCTAACAGCGGAGGAGTGGTCCTCAAGCGTCAACTTTAGGTTACAATATCTCCGTATGTAATTAACGTTTTACAATGCAACAAACGGCACTGATTACGTATTTGTTTGTATGTTCAGATGTGCTAACAAAACTTACGGGGTTCCATTTAAAAAAAACGTAGGTGTGTGTTAAAAACATACTTCCGTGCATTTTTTTATGGTTTGTATTAACCAATTACACTAGCCCCTCTGCTAACGTTGGGTCTGTGGAATCGATTCGTCAGTATTTGATGCGGTTTACGAAATACATCCAGCGGTATTTTTTTTTAATTTAATTTTTTTTTTTTTAGTGGGGAAGCCTAGTGTTATCTGGATGGGTTTGTCAACAATCAAAATTGCCGCATTTGGAGAACTGAGAATCCGTACTTCGCGATCGAGAAGTCTCTTCACCCTCAACGGCTGACTTTGTGGCGTGAAATGTCCAGTCTCAGAGTAATCGGTGCGATATTCCTCGATACCACAATGACTACCGAACGGTACGTCAAGGTTTTGGAAGATTGTTTCATCCCCATTATCCATACTAACCCTTATTTCGACAAGATATGGTTCATGCAAGTTGGAAACCGATCCCATCGAAGGAGGAGAGTGTCTGATGTCCTACAGGAGCCCTTTGGGGACCGCATTCTGGCTCTGGGGTACCCCAAAGCCACTAGCACGGGCCTAGATTGGGAGCCACATTCTGCGGATCTGAACACATGCGACTCCTGTATGTGGGACTCTATTAAGGACAAGATGCACAGTAATAATCCGAAAAACTTTGCTGAACTGAAAACAGCCATTCCGGATGTCATCTATAATATCGATATTCCGACACCTCAGCGGGTCATGCAGAATTTCGGTATTCGTCTGCGTCACAACATCGCCAGCGATGGCAGACATTTCCAGCATGTCATACCCTAAATCAGAATACCTGTGTTGACGTTTACAAGTTGAATAAAAAGTGTGCATGACATAGTTTGTAACTTGTTTTTTTAGGTACATACACTACGTGATCAAAAGTATCCAGACACGTGTCTGAAAATGACTCACAAGTTCGTGACGGCCTCCATCGGTAATGCTGGAATTCAGTATGATGTTGGTCCACCCTTAGCCTTCATGATAGCTTTAATTCTCTCAGGCATACGTTCAATAAGGTGCTTGAAGGTTTTTTGGGGAATGGCAGACCATTCATCACAGAGTGCTGCACTGAGGAGAGGTATCGATGTCGGTCGGTGAGACCTGGTACGAAGTCGGCGTTCCAAAACGTCCCAGAGATGTTCTATAGGATTCAGGTCAGGACTCTGTGCAGACCAGTCCACTACAGGGATGTTATTGTGTAACCACACCGCCAAAGGCCGTGCATTATGAACAGATGCTCGATCGTGTTGAAAGATGCAATCGCCATTCCCCAGTTTGTCTTCAACAGTGGGAAGCAAGATGGTGCTTAAAACAACAATGTAAGCCTGTACTGTGACAATGCCACGCAAAACAACAAGGGGTCCAAGCACCTATATGAAAAACACGTTAACACCGTAACACCACCGCATCCGAATTTTACTATTGGCACTACATGCGCTGGCAGATCACGTTCACCCGGCATTTGCGATACCCACACCCTGCCATCGGATCGCCACATTCTGTACCGTGATTCGCCACTCCACACAACGTTTTTCCACTGTTCAGTCGTCAAATGTTATACGCTCCTTTCACCAAGAGAGGCATCGTTTGGCATTCACTGGCGTGATGTATGTGTTACGAGAAGCCGCTCGACCATGAAATCCAAGTTTTTTCACCTCCTGCCTGACTGTCATAGTACTTGCAGTGGATCCTGATGCAGTTTGCAATTACTGTGTGATGGTCTAGATAGATGTCTGCCTATTACACATTACGACCCTCTTCGACTGTCAGCGGTCTCTTTCAGTCAATAGACGAGGTCGGTCTGTACGCTTTTATGCTGTAAATGTGCGTTTACGTTTCCACTTCACTGACACATCGGAAACCGTGGACCTAGGGATGTTTAGGAGTGTGGAAATCTCGCGTGCAGACGTATGACACCTAATCACTTCACCACTTTCGAAGTCCGTGAGTTCCGCGGAGCGCGCCACATTTTACTCTCTGACGATGTCTAATGACTACTGTGGTCGCTGATATGGAGTACCTGGCAGCATCGTGCACGTAATTTAAGAAACGTATCTTTTTCGAGGTGTCCGGATTCTTTCGATCACATACTGTACACACAATATATAAATAAAATTGTGTTATATACAAAGGGAATAAGTTGTTGCCAAAAGTTTCAAAAGTTCAACGTTGTTAGCCACCAGTGAAGTTATATTTACGTCTTATTGGCATATAATTTGAATACTACAACAAAATATGAATTAACAATAACAATAATCGGGGGTCAAGGCTAGAGAGAGGATGGACAATGTGGGACACAGGGGTGGGAGATAATGGTCATAGAAAAAGGGAAGGAGGAGATGGACAGAGAGGGGTAGGAGGGGGAGATGGAGAGAGAGAGAGAGAGAGAGAGGGGGGGGGGGAGGGAGAGGGTGAGGAGAAGATGGACAGAGAAAGGACGAAAGAGGCGTGGGGCTCACAGAGGTGGAGAGAGAGGGGGCAGGAGGAGATGGAGAGAGACTGGTGGGAGAAAAAGATGAACGGACATAGGAGGAGGAGGTGATGAACGGGTGGAGGGAGAAGGAGGAGAAGATGGGCATAAAGAGGGATAGGGGAAGATGGGAAGACACGGGGGAGATAAGGATATTAGGACGTATACCCAATTCCCAAACACGTTACAAACGTGTGCTTTCTCTTTTTTTTTTTCTTTTCCATTCAAACAGACTTGCTAGGACCAGCTAGTATCTCGTAATTTCCAATAGTTTTAGAAATACTTCTGCAGGACAGTGCAACTACTTTTAGGCTGCATGTAACAGTATACGAAATTTAAAAGTTCAGTTTAAATTACTGGATAGCAGCTGACAGAATTTGCGACATCTCCGTTTAAATGTGGTAATTTCCCATTGTTTATAACGTGTTAGTTATTTTCAGTATTGAATATTTTTGAAGTGCCAAAGCTTAGAAGAGAGGAACTTCCATACTATCACCGTTACGTAGGTATCAAATCTTGAGAAGATACTCATAACGATAACGAAATGAAAACGTAAGGCCACAAAACGAATTCGGAAAATTTTCAATTAAGACGTCTAGTATCAAAAAGTTCGCGTGTATCACTTGTGTGCTAGCTTTTAAGCTCTCGATGAGTCTGAAATTTTATCCATTTGAATTTTCCGAGTAAGGACGCCACATATTGCACATGAAAGAGTCATTTCGCTCAGTTACCTGTCGTTTTTAAATAGTACCTTTTGCAAAGATGACTGAGTAAAATGTGTAGAAATTAAGTGAAATGAAGACTTGAATGTTAAAGAGACGATGTGATAAATGGTTACGGGGACCGTGTAGGATACACTTCCAGTTCTGAACGTAAATTGTTATACAACTTAAAGTTCTGTATGCATTTTAATAATTATTTTATTACTCAAACTCTATATCTTAAGTAACAATGTTGTACATCTTTATGGTTCAGATGACAAACTGTCAAATTCACAATATAAATATTAGTTAATATATATTAATTTTTAAATATCAAAGTTTCCTTTTAAGATACAATGTTCTGAAAAAGAATAAATGCTATTTTTATGACTTTACAAGTGATTTTTATGGAATATACTTGAAAATTGTGGGAAGAATTATGTCCTTAGCACAAATAGTTGATGTGTTATAAAATTTTTTCTTTGATAAAGAAATTATTTGAAAATATTGTACGGTCTTTCTCTCACCAACCGTCGTGTAACAGCTAAAGTATGGATTTTCAGAACGTAAGGTTAGGGAAAATATACTACGGTTGTATGAAAATAATCGTCCCAAATCTCAGTTATTTATCTTTTACAGATTTTGAGAAAATTTTTTCCAAATAACCAAAAATGTAGCTTTTAGCAATACTCGTTTACAGAAATATTCCTCTAGCTTTTGTTACATCCGAGTTTCCCAGTTCCATAATAATTTTGATTTGCCTCCTGATGTCTTTCTTGGCTTCTTTGAGTCTTTTTTTCACTTTTGTCACCTTTGGAGAAGCCTCTGCAGCTGGATCTGCATAGAAGACTCGCTTTTCATGAGTCTGAAGAAGAGCTTTGGTAGTGTTCATTCCCGACTTTATTCCCAGTCTCCTGTTTATAGTACCACTATTGAGGTACAAAGCTGCATTATACACTCCAGTCTGTATAGATTTTGGTTCAACACACACAATTTCTGGCATTCGCTCTCTTACACCGTTGTTCAAACTTCCATTCAAATTGTGGGATCGAAAGTGAAGACTTTTCTCCAGAAACCTCTCATCACTAAGGTAGGTAAGCAGAGGTTTTATTGTCTGAATGACACCTGCATCAATAAATGTGGGATTATGCATGTGCACGTCACTGGTTATGCCCTTCATAATTCATATCTAACATTGTATTTCACTTTAGAGTTAATCACTACTAGAACTAAAAACATATATCCTTATTTTACCTTCATTGCACCTCACCACGACCTTGAGTACTGTATCATTTTATACCTAGAATTAGCCGCTCTTTTCAAATCTAAAATTAATATTAGGTTCCCATGTAAAACAACACTTTAACCTCCAAGTCACCTTGAAAATCTCTTTCAAGGTCACCGCCATTTCTAGCAAATTCGTGAACCACTTTGCCAACTGTAACTTTTATCTACAATATTTTGCTCTATCTGGTCTCTATCCCGTGTTAGTCTACATTACAGATGAAAATGTTCGATCCCGTCTATATATTCTCACATATTTCTACACATATTTCATTCTGATCTCTTACGAAAGTCGTTCTGCCTTTTCTTCCAAATTTTGACGAGACCTGTAATTCTGCCTGTTACTGATTGTCGTTGAGGAAAGAGGGTTGTGGGAACTGTCTAATCCTCAGCTGTTTTACACCACGCGACTTCAGAGAGGACACGGTATTCAGCCATGTGGAAATACATTTGTCCCGGAAGCACAGTGGCAAAATTATTGGCTCTCTAGAGTGTTAATTCTCACGACGTAGGCGATACGCTGAACAACGCAAATAAGAGACTAATTGCGGTTCAAACATTTAAATTATTGCAAGAAAACTAATTAAAAGGTAAAAATAGCAACAGGCCGTTTTTATACGTTCCTGCATGCCATCCCTTCTCGTCGTCATTCCCCGTCCCTGGCGGTACTAAGGGTACCTTACGCCCACGTAATTTTTGTCAAATCCATGAGTAATGTATATACCATATTTGGCGGAAGTTGCCCCAGTGGTTCCTGATTTATGCTCTTCTGTCACATCTTTCCAGCCCAAACTCTCAGTCATAGGGGTGATAGGAGTATGTTGCTGTCGCAGTAAATTTTTACACATAGGAAGCGATACACGTGTCAGTTTTGGCAGAATTTCCTTCAGACATTACAGATGTATGCTTATACGTCACCGTTTCTGGACGCCGCTCCCTTACCCTCAACTCCAGGGATAGAACGTCATAGAGACTGTCACCAATACGTCTAGTGACCCCGAAAACTATGGATTTGATACTGACAAATGCCGTTATCGAAAATTTTTACATTTTCAGCCACAAGCCACCGTACTAAGTTGGGCGGAGGGCACTCTTTACCACTATTAGTCATTTGCTCTCCTGTTCAACACGCAAACGTCGCTCGGGAAGAACGACTATCTACATGCCTCCTTGTGACAGAAGTTTTTTCGTGTCTCATTTTCGTGATGCTCAAGTGGAATGTACGTTGGCCGCAGTAGAATCGTTCTGTACTCAGCTTCAAATGCCGGTTCTATAAATTTTCTCAACAGTGTTGCTCGAGAAGAACGTCGCTTCCCATCCAGGGATTTCCAGTTGAGATCTCTGAGCACCTCCGTAATACTTGCGTATGATTTGAACCTACCGGTAGCAAATCTAGCAGCCCGCCTCTGAACTACTTCGATGTCGACCTGGTAGGGATCTCAAACACTCGAACGGTACTCAAGAATGGGCCACATTAGAGCTACATACGCCGTCTTCGTCACAGATGAAGCAACTTTTCCTAAATTCTCGCAGTAAACTGAAGTCGACAATTCGTTTTCCCTACCACACTTATCATATGTTCGTTCCATTTCATAAGGCTTTGCAGTGTAACGCCCAGACATTTAAACAGCGTGACTGTTTCATGCATGACACTACTAATTCTGAATCCGAACATTACCGGTTTGTTTTTCCTACTCATCCGCATTAACTTACATTTTTCGGCATTTAGAACTAGCTGCCATTGTTCACACCAACCACAAATTTTGTCTAAGTCGTCTATGTCTTCCTACAGGCACTCAACTTCGACAACTTCCCGTACACCACAACATCTGGGTTCTATTACTTAAGAAGTCTTCGAGCCACTCACATACCTTGTAACCTATTTCATGTGTTCGTTAAGTCTTCAGAGTCTCACCACGTAAAATGCATTCCTGAAATATAGAAATATGGAACCGGCCTGTGCAGTAAGCCGTGCGAGAAAAAGGGCAACTTGATGTATATTACCCCCAAAATATTCCTATACGAATAATTTTACAAGGAATGCGCTATCTATGTACAAAATTTTATTTAAATTGCTCCAATCGGTCTTGAGTTAAGATTCTATATCACCCCTCTATTCACTACCACCTCTATGCGTGATGTGTGCTTCCTATCCCCACTGAAAACTTGGCTAATATGTGCACAGTAACTCACTAAAGTTTCATCGCCATCAGATGAACTGCCTAGGAATGCCAAGAAAAGAAACAAATAAACAGAAACCATTTCTATATTGCCAGGATAAGAATAGAATTAGTACACTCGGTAAGACGCCGTCAGTTTTGATCCTATGATGGCATATGCCACATGGTGGATAGTGCATGTACTGATAATAACGTCAGCGTCGTCCGCCTACAGATAGCGCACTGAGATAGCTACCAGAGCGCCATCTGTGTATACCGCTGAATAGGGTATACTCTTAGCAAGAAGTTACAGGCTGGGTCGAACGTGTGAAGGGAGCAAGCAACCGTGCCACGGAGAGCGCGTTTAAAAGGGGCCAGATTTTCGCTTTCCGAGTGGCGGGATGGTCCTTTCGGAGAATTACCAAATAATATGGACGCATTGCGTCAGGTTTGCAACGATGCTAGTATGAGTGGTCACGTGAACATTGTCGTAGTTATATAGCTACTCACAGTACAGATGGAGGGCTTGTGAGCCCAGATGTTTCAGCGCGAACTGTTGTGAGCCGTTTTCTTAGCAGTGGGACTACGGGCACGTATACCTCTAGCCAATCTTCAGTTCAGACCACGGCATCGACGTGCAAGTCTTGACTGGTGCCACTAGGGTATCACTTGGAAGATGAAATGGCGCGCTGTGATCTACAGCGATGAAAACAGATTCTGAGGGCTTGCGAGTGATGATCTTATCAATGTACGACGTAGACATGATGAGCGTAGTCTCGTAGAGTGCATTCGTCAAAGACACACTCGCCCTACCCTACGCCTTACGATCTGAGGTGCGATAAGCTACAACTCTCGTTCACCTTTGGTATTTCGGGAGAGATGCTAACCAGCTCTTGGTACTTGCCGAATGTTATTAGGCCCTTTCTTCTGCTGCTCTTGCAATAGGAAGGTGATGTTCCAACAGGATAATGCTCGCACACACATTGCCCGTGATAGCATTCTCTTTAAGACGTGCGGCAACTTACCTGTCCATTACTATCACTAGATTTGTCTCCAGTCCAGCACGTGTGGCGTGTGATGGGGTACGATGGGACGAGAAGTGACTCAACGATTCGTCAGCAGGAAAGTCTTACATAAATACCGGGTGATCAAAAAGTCAGTATAAATTTGAAAACTGAATAAATCACGGAATAATGTAGATAGAGAGGTACAAATTGACACACATGCTTGGAATGACATGGGACTTTATTAGAACCAAAAAAAAATACAAAAATTCAAAAAAGTCCGACAGATGGCGCTTCATCTGATCAGAATAACAATAATTAGCATAACAAAGTAAGACAAAGCAAAGATGATGTTCTTTACAGGAAATTCTCAATATGTCCACCATCATTCCTCAACAATAGCTGTAGTCGAGGAATAATGTTGTGAACAGCACTGTAAAGCTCGTCCGGAGTTATGGTGAGGCACTGGCTTCGGATGTTGTCTTTGAGCATCCCTAATGTCGGTCGATCACGATACATTTCTGACTTCAGGTAACCCCAAAGCTAATAATCGCACGGGTCTGGGGACCTGGGAGGCCAAGCATGACGAAAGTGGCGGCTGAGCACACGATCATCACCAAACGACGCGCACAAGAGATCTTTCATGCGTCTTGCAATAGTTTTTTTTTCTAATGAAACCTCATTTCATTCCAAACATGTGTGTCAATTTTTACCTTTCTATCTACGTTATTCCGTGGTTTATTAAGTTTTCAAATTTATACTGTCTTTTTTATTACCCGGTACTTGAACAGGTCGAGCAAGCGTGGCATAATTAATCCCTGTAAGGTATCCGCCATCTGTACAATCGTCTGGGTACCAAAGTCAGCACCTGCATTGCCACCCGTCAAGGCTACATCACGTACTAATATAAGTGATTCAGCATGGGTCGATATCTGGTACCTCAGAAGCCCTTGTGCTATCGATCTGTAAATATAATCATCTCATTTACTCCAAATGCAATATTGCAATAAGAAATCTCGAGTGAACTGGAAACTGCTAAAAGACTGTACAGATTATTTTTCCGGCAGTGTGCTATTAAATTAACAGTGCTCTGTGCAGTACGGCAATTTCAGTTTCGTGTGATTTCCACTGTCGCAAAGACCGGGCAGCACAAAGGAAGGTGGCCGATTGCGCGGTTCCATGAGATTCAATTAACCGAGGGTCGGTAGGCGGCACCGAGTTAGCGAGTTTCTCTGGAGCGGTGCGCGGTGCGCGGTGCCCTACAGGTTGCGTCCGCCTCCACGCCAGCCACCACAGTGCGCTCCCCCCTCCACCACACCACTCCACTCGCCCACGCTGCCGTAGCCCTTACCCCGTCCACTGTGGCAGCGGGACTCCTGGCGAAGCCCGTAACTGCGTTAGCCACCTCATCGGGTGAGCATCAGGCCACTTAGGCGGGACGGTGCCTCCTCTCAATCCTCTACCGGTGCCGTGCCGCACCAAACAGCAGCACGCCAAGGCTCCTTTGCCGATCCCCGGGCAGCCAGTATTTCCGCTAAATTAGCCTCTGCCGTCGCTGCTACTGTGGCGACGGTCTGCCGTCCAGCAGGTACAACTTCGGAAGAGCGTTCAGGGAATTCCGAAGGAATTCAGTAGTGGGACGTAGACAATGTTATGTGAAAAAAATAACAGCTTCCAACTATTCGGACTGCTTAGTGTTAGTAATTATCGATATAATAGCACTGAGTATAATATACGAGGCTAATCCCAAAAGTAACGTCTCGTAATTTTTTATAAGTACACTACTGGCCATTAAAATTGCTAAACCAAGAATAATGGTTCAAATGGCTCTGAGCACTATGGAACGTAGAACTACTTAAACCTAACTAAAGACATCACACACATCCATGCCCGAGGCAGGATTCGAACCTGCGACGGTAGCGGTCACGCGGTTCCTGACTGTAGCGCCTAGAACCGCTCCGCCACTTCGGCCGGCTAAACCAAGAAGAAATGCAAATGATAAACGGATATTAATTGGAGAAATACGTTATACTAGAACTGACATGTCATTACATTTTCACGCAATTCGGGTACATAGATCCTGAGAAATCAGTACCCAGAACAACCACCTCTGGCCGTAATAACGGCCTTGATACCCCTGGGCATTGAGTCAAACAGAGCTTGGATGGCGTGTACAGGTACAGCTGCCCATGCAACTTCAACACGATACCACAGTTCATCAAGAGTAGTGACTGGCGTATTGTAATGAGCCAGTTGTTCAGCCACCATTGACCAGACGTTTTCATTGGTGAGAGACCTGGAGAATGTGCTGGCCAGGGCAGCAGTCGAACATTTCTGTATCCAGAAAGGAATGTACAGGACCTGTAACATGCGATCGTGCATTATCCTGCTGAAATGTAGAGTTTGGCAGGGATCGAATGAAGGGTACAGCCACTGATCGTAGCACATCTGAAATGTAATGTTCAGTGTTCAAAGGGCTGTCAATGCGAACAAGAGGTGACTGAGACCTGAAACCAGTGGCAGCCCATACCATCACGCCGAGTGGTACACCAGTATGGCAATGACGAATACACGCTTCCAATGTGCGTTCACCGCGAAGTCGCCGAATACGGATGCCACTATCACGATGTTGTAAGCAGAACCTGGATTCATCCGAAAAAATGGCGATTTGCCATTCGCGCAATCAGGTTCGTCGTTGAGTACACCATCTGTAGTGCAGCATCAAGGGTAACCGCAGCCATGGTCTCCGAGCTGACAGTCCATGCTGCTGCAAATGTTGTCGAAATGTTCGTGCACATGGTTGTTGTCTTGTAAACGTCCCCATCTGCTGACTCAGCGATCGAGAAGTGGCTGCACGATCCGTTACAGCCATGCGGATAAGATGCCTGTCATCTTCGACTGCTAGTGATACGAGGCCGTTGGGATCCAGCACGGCGTTCCGTATTACCCTCCTGAACCCACCGATTCTATATTCTGCTAACAGTCATTGGATCTCGACCAACGCGAGCAGCAATGTCGCGATACGATAAACCGCAATCGCCACAGGCTACAATCCGACCTTTATCAAAGTCGGAAACGTGATGGTACGCATTTCGCCTCCTTACACGAGGCACCACAACAACGTTTCACCAGACAACGCTGGTAAACTGCTTTTTGTGTGTGAAAAATCTGTTGGAAACTTTCCTCATGTCAGCACGTTGTAGGTGTCGCCACCGGCGCCAGCCTTGTGTAAATGCTCTGAAAAGCGAATCATTTGCATGTCACAGCATCTTTTTCTTTTTGATTAGATTTCGCGTCTGTAACACCTCATCTTCGTGGTGTAGCAGTTTTAATGGCCAGTAGTGTACGTAGGCATGTTTATTTCTACAATGGTTTACATCAGTTTACAGCTTGAAGATTTAGCTAGTTTTCGACATAATCACCATTTCTGTTGATGCATTTTTGTAGACACTGTGGCAGTTTTTGTATGCCCATGTAATACCAGCTCGCCGCCATGCTGTTCAGAAAGCTATGAACATTTTCCTTCACCTCGTCTTCGCAGTTCATTCTCTGGTGCCACAATTAACGCTACCAGGTATTGTGAGACTTTAAAAAAACTCAAACGGGCACTTCAGAACCGCAGAAGAGGAATGTTGAGCAAGAGCGTACACATTCTCCATGACAACGGTCGCCCACACATCGCTTGGCAAACCGTTGCTCTCTTGCAACAGTTTCAGCGGAGCATAATCACCCACTCACCCTGTAGTCCTGACTTGGAGACCAGCGACTATCACCTGTTCCCTGGGTTGAAAGAACATTTGGCCGGAAAGCGATTCAGCTCCGACGACGAGGTGAAAGATGAGGTTCATAACCTTCTGAACAGCATGGCGGCGAGCTGTTAAGACATGGGCATACAAAAACTGAGGCAGCGTCTACAAAAATGCATCGACTGAAATGGTGATTATGTCGAAAAATAGCTAAATGTTCAAGCTCTAAACTAATGTAAACCATTGTAGAAATAAACAGGTCTATGTACTTATAAAAAAGGAGGTCTTTCTTTATGGATTACCATCTTGAGTTTTCAGATGCCAATAAAATTTCAAAACAGTATTAAATGCAAGGACAAACGTCGAATTATCGAACCAGTTCTAGAAAGGAATTTGAATGGAATGACAGTAACGCGTCTAGCTTTTGCAGAAGATTTTGCTACACTTTCAAAAAAATGACAGAAGCAGTTACTGAAATAAGTATTGTGAAAAGAAGAGACAATGGTACAGGTCTAAATCTGCAGTTGAAAAAAAACATAAAAAATAAGAGAACCATAACAAATACAGAAAAATGTGCCGACATACAAGGATGGTTTGATAAGTCTGGTAAATTTCCAAGAAAGAATGGCAAGTTTTTATTGCGCGTTTATGATTGGTAAGCTTAATCATTCCAACTATCGTATAAATAATTTTGACAACGTAAAGCATAAATTTCATTGCTGAGAGCAGTCTCAGCTATCAAATCAAACACCATTGAAGCAGTCTAATTTCCAAGCTTGTCTTATTTAGCTACCAGTTTCGGCTATTTATTACTCCATCTTGAGGCCCCTGACCGACGTGTAGGTAAATTCCATCTCGTTTCTGGTCGAAACAGAGGCCAGCATTCGAATAATGGTATCTGTAGATTTCCGCTTCCTACAGCGATCATTTCAACCATCATCTGCCGAATCGGCATTTATTTGTTGAAGTGATCGTTTGTCGTCAACACAGGGGTCAGCATGACAATACTGATGTCCGTAGATTTCTTCTTTCTGTAGCTATCACTTCAACCATCGTCTGTCGAATCGGTCAGGAGCCTGAAGATGGCGTAGTAAATCGCCGAATCTGATATAAAAATTAAATGAGTTTAGAAATTAGACTACTGGAAGTTGACATCCTGTAGCGAACAACCGAGTCCCCTAACCATATCTGGAAAGATGGACGTACATAGGTCAGTGTGGCGACAGCGAATGAAATTAGAGGAAACAGAGCTTCGTTCTGTTACCAAACATATTAATTTGAAGGATTGGACTGCCGCAAATATCAAAACAGAAGAGGATGACCCTGACGTGGTCTCTGCACCATCATTGAAGATCATTTACTTCTGGATTTATAAATGTAAACTTTTCCGCACGAGCAAAGAAGGCGAAGCGCTCTCCGGTCTTCCAATTGAGGTCACCTGAAAGGAAACCCTTGACAAAATCCATGATATATTAATGCAAGATCGCTGAATAAAATTTTTCGGGTTACTAAGACTGTAGGCATCTCAACTGAGAGAGTGAACATTATCATGCACGGAGAATTGTCTATGAAGAAGCTGTGTGCGATATGGGTGGCAGGGTTGCTTATAGTCGACGAAAAGCGCATCCCGCACAACATTTCAACATCTGGCGATGTTTAATCGCAATCCGCAAGGATTTTAGCACCGATTTGTTACTGTTGATCAAACCTAAATCTATCGTTACACAGCTCAATCAAGACTGCAGACAAAGCAATGGACAAAAGCTGGTGAAAATGCCCTAAAAAAGGTAAAGATCATAATTTCAGCTGGTAAGGGGATGGCCGCTATTTTTTGGGGATTCCCAAGGAATAATCCTCATTGATTACATGGAAAAAGGTAGAATCGATGACTGAACCCTATTGTGATTCATTGGTCGACCGTCTGAAACTTTGGCTGGCTGAAGGAAGGACAATGGTGGCGAGCAAAAAAGTACTCTTTCACCATCCCATACATCAGCGATAACAGTGGCGAAAGTGTATTAACTTGCTTTGAATTGGTTCCTCATCCATCCTATTCACTAGAATGAGCCCCAAGTAGCTCCTTCCTGTTACCTAATTTGAAACTACGGCTTAGTGAGAAGCAATTTTTATCAAATGGGGAAATGATAGTTCATTTAACGATTATTTTGCAGAATTTTACAGAAAACATTTTTCCGATTGATGAAAAAGTAGGAGGTCGCGCGACTAAGTGTTCACCACTGAAAGGGGACTGTGATGAGAAGTGAAGAAAAAAGAAAATTGTATATGATTATTCTGAAAATTTTTATGACAATCAAGTTTTAACTTATTTTGTAGAAATTTGGAAAACACTACGTGAATGATATTTTATACTGAAAAGTCTTATGTTACTCAGTTGTTATATGGAAAGCTTCATGTTTATCATTCCTTCATCAAAGACATAGAAGTCAAAGTTAATACTTTATTTACCGTGCGATTTTTCCGGCTGTTGTGTCTCAATTTATGTTAGCTCATGTTGGATATTAAATCCACTGTTTGGGGGAGGGGGGCTCTTAAACACACGTTGTTTCGAATGAGACTGTTTTGAAAACTGCAGTTGCGAAATAAAATCGAATATATCCGATTTTCAGCATTTCACAAAAATCATCACTTTTTCCCATGAACCTGTAGACTATTGGAAAATAGTAGGTGAATGAAATTTTGTATTCCACTTCCTTGCGCTATCGATCTTTTGCGTATTAAATTTCATGTTCAGAATTCGTTTACTCTACGAAATATAACAATCCGAAGTTTACATTTTTCTCGTGCTGCGATTTTCGTGCCCAAGTTTGATTCAGAATATTTAGCATTGTTAGTCCGCGTTGGATAATTTGTTTTTTGGATGAAACCATGGTATTTCTAATGAGCCCAGTTTGTAATGTTTTATAGAACACTCTAGTTTTTACCTATTTGAGAATATGCAAATTTTCATTTAATTTATTCGGTATTGGATTTTATTGATAACATTGTGTTGTTAGGTCACTATATGCCAAGTTTTACATTCGTCATACCTTTAGCCCATGAGACTAAACGTTAACATTTTTCGGCGATTTTGCCTAAAATGTTGTGGCTTAAGTTCGGTGTTAATATTGTTTGCATTATTACCCATAAAAGAAGGTATAAAATTATAAAAGTTATTCTAATTTAGTTTCTTTCAGAAAATATTGCCTGTGACATAACAGCTCAAAGTCACCAGAAATACCCGATTGCACTGCGCAAAGTTGCGTATGGAGTCATAGAAATGGCTATGTATATCTCGCCCAGTATTGCTTCGACGATTGTTAAACTATACCAGTGTTCATTGTGAAAATGTGGGTACAGTGGCTTAAAATTTCATCGACAATCGTGGCGGTCAAGCAGGAAAACCTTCTGAAATAAGGCTATTTCGCATAGAATGACTCACCAGCAATTGAGTGTGAATCTTTGACAGTGTCAGTCAGCGGCCGAAGAAACCGAGACAGAAGCAAATAGGCAATATGTCAACGAGTGGCCACCAAACCCCAAACAGTTTTCTGATAATTCTGTATAAAAATTAAGTATTTAAAAAGCGTTCTATCTCTCTTGCAACAATCACATGACAAAAATTATTTAACAAACAACAAGATTTTCACTGACAATTTAAGTGCTGCACCACACAAAGTCTAAAAGATAAGAATGCAATAAACGTCTTCCGCTACTATTAATTTGGTTTGATATCAGTCACGTACCGGCTCGTAAGCGAAAGTCAGAACAAATTAAATTGTCACCCTATAACACAGGTGGAGCGTGTGCTAACATTCTGTACGCATGCACCCCATATTAGCACACGCTCCAGTGCAGATGCATACCAAGTCCATTATCCTGACTACAGACAACACAGAAATTTGCAGAGGGGTAATTTTTACATCCAGACACACCGTAATTCTAATTCTTTACAAGGTCGTGGAAATAAAAGATTATACGTAGCGATGACGTGGTTATCAGTTTCGACGAACTGTCGAAAACGAGAGTTTGTCGAGCAGAACTGCACCCAGATTTATGTGTTCGAACATAACACATAAAAAGCTTACATTAAGGAAAAAAGAACACATTGACACCGGTGTGTCAGACCCACCATACTTCTACATCTACATCTACATCTACATCCGTACTCCGCAAGCCACCTGACGGTGTGTGGCGGAGGGTACCCTGAGTACCTCTATCGGTTCTCCCTTCTATTCCAGTCTTTTACGGTTCGTGGAAAGAAGGATTGTCGGTATGCTTCTGTGTGGGCTCTAATCTCTCTGATTTTATCCTCATGGTCTCTTCGCGAGATACACGTAGGAGGGAGCAATATACTGCTTGACTCTTCGGTGAAGGTATGTTCTCGAAACTTCAACAAAAGCCCGTACCGAGCTACTGAGCGTCTCTCCTGCAGAGTCTTCCACTGGAGTTTATCTATCATCTCCGTAACGCTTTCGCAATTACTAAATGATCCTGTAACGAAGCGCGCTGCTCTCCGTTGGATCTTCTCTATCTCTTCTATCAACCCTACCTGGTGCGGATCCCACACTGCTGAGCAGTATTCAAGCATTGGGCGAACAAGCATACTGTAACCTACTTCCTTTGTTGTCGGATTGCATTTCCTTAGGATTCTTCCAATGAATCTCAGTCTGGCATCTGCTTTACCGACGATCAACTTTATATGATCATTCCATTTTAAATCACTCCTAATGCGTACTCCCAGATAATTTATGGAATTAACTGCTTCCAGTTGCTGACCTGCTATTTTGTAGCTAAATGATAAGGGACCTAACTTTCTATGTATTCGCATCACATTACACTTCGCTACATTGAGATTCAATTGCCATTCCGTGCACCATGCGTCAATTCGCTGCAGATCCTCCTGCATTTCAGTACAATTTTCCATTGTTGCAACCTCTCGATACACCACAGCATCATCTGCAAAAAGCCTCAGTGAACTTCCGATGTCATCCACCAGGTCATTTATGTATATTGTGAATAGCAACGGTCCTATGACACTCCCCTGCGGCACACCTGAAATCACTCTTACTTCGGAAGACTTCTCTCCATTGAGAATGACGTGCTGCGTTCTGTTATCTAGGAACTCCTCAATCCAATCACACAATTGATCTGATAGTCCGTATGCTCTTACTTTGTTCATTAAACGACTATGGGGAACTGTGTCAAACGCCTTGCGGAAGTCAAGAAACACGGCATCTACCTGTGAACCCGTGTCTAAGGCCCTCTGAGTCTCGTGGACGAATAGCGCGAGCTGGGTTTCACACGATCGTCTTTTTCGAAACCCATGCTGATTCCTACAGAGTAGATTTCTAGTCTCCAGAAAAGACATTATACTCGAACATAATACGTGTTCCAAAATTCTACAACTGATCGACGTTAGAGATATAGGTCTATAGTTCTGCACATCTGTTCGACGTCCCTTCTTGAGAACGGGGATGACCTGTGCCCTTTTCCAATCCTTTGGAACGCTTCGCTCTTCTAGAGACCTACGGTACACCGCTGCAAGAAGGGGGGCAAGTTCCTTCGCGTACTCTGTGTAAAATCGAACTGGTATCCCATCAGGACCAGCGGCCTTTCCTCTTTTGAGCGATTTTAATTGTTTCTCTATCCCTCTGTCGTCTACTTCGATATCTACCACTTTGTCAACTGTGCGACAATCTAGAGAAGGAAGCACAGTGCAGTCTTCCTCTGTGAAACAGCTTTGGAAGAAGACATTTAGTAATTCGGCCTTTAGTCTGTCATCCTCTGTTTCAGTACCATTTTGGTCACAGAGTGTCTGGACATTTTGTTTTGATCCACCTACCGCTTTGACATAGGACCAAAATTTCTTAGGATTTTCTGCCAAGTCAGTACATAGAACGTTACTTTCGAATTCATTGAAAGCCTCTCGCATAGCCCTCCTCACACTACATTTCGCTTCGCGTAATTTTTGTTTGTCTGCAAGGCTTTGACTATGTTTATGTTTGCTGTGAAGTTCCCTTTGCTTCCGCAGCAGTTTTCTAACTCGGTTGTTGTACCACGGTGGCTCTTTTCCATCTCTTACGATCTTGCTTGGCACATACTCATCTAACGCATATTGTACCATGGTTTTGAACTTTGTCCACTGATCCTCAACACTATCTGCACTTGAGACAAAACTTTTGTGTTGAGCCGTCAGGTACTCTGTAATCTGCTTTTTGTCACTTTTGCTAAACAGAAAAATCTTCCTACCTTTTTTAATATTTCTATTTACGGCTGAAATCATCGACGCAGTAACTGCTTTATGATCGCTGATTCCCTGTTCTGCATTAACTGATTCAAATAGTTCGGGTCTGTTTGTCACCAGAAGGTCTAATATATTATCGCCACGAGTCGGTTTTCTGTTTAACTGCTCAAGGTAGTTTTCAGATAAAGCACTTAAAAATATTTCACTGGATTCTTTGTCCCTGCCACCCGTTATGAACGTTTGAGTCTCCCAGTCTATATCCGGCAAATTAAAATCTCCACCCAGAACTATAACATGGTGGGGAATTCTACTCGAAATATTTTCCAAATTATTCTTCAGGTACTGAGCCACAACAGCTGCTGAGCCGGGGGGCCTATAGAGACATCCAATTACCATGTCTGAGCCTGCTTTAACCGTGACCTTCACCCAAATCATTTCACAATTCGAATCTCCGTCAATTTCCTTCGATACTATTGCACTTCTTATCGCTATAAACACGCCTCCCCCTTCACTGTCCAGCCTATCTCTGCGGTATACATTCCAATCAGAGTTTAGGATTTCATTACTGTTTACGTCTGGTTTCAGCCAACTTTCTGTTCCTAGTACTATATGGGCGTTGTGACCGTTTATTAATGAGAGCAGTTCTGGGACCTTTCTATAGACGCTTCTGCAGTTTACTATTAGCACATTAATATTGTTATTCCTTGTTGCATTTTGCCTACTCCTGCCTTGCCGCGTCTCAGGAGGCGTCTTGTCGGGCCTAGGGAGGGAATTCTCTAACCTAAAAAAAACCCATGTGCACTCCACACGTACTCCGCTACCCTCGTAGCCGCTTCCGGCGTGTAGTGCACGCCTGACCTATTCAGGGGGACCCTACATTTCTCCACCCGATAGCGGGGGTCGAGAAATTTGCACCCCAACTCTCCGCAGAATCGTCTGAGCCTCTGGTTTAAGCCTTCCACTCGGCTCCAAACCAGAGGACCGCGATCGGTTCTCGGAACGATACTACAAATAGTTAGCTCTGATTCCACCCCGCGAGCGAGGCTTTCCACCTTCACCAACTCCGCCAACCGCCTGTACGAACTGAGGATGACCTCTGAACCCAGACGGCAAGAGTCATTGGTGCCGACATGAGCAACAATTTGCAGTCGGGTGCACCCAGTGCTCTCTATCGCCGCCGGTAGGGCCTCCTCCACATCACGGATGAGACCCCCCGGCAAGCAGACAGAGTGAACACTGGCCTTCTTCCCCGACCTTTCCGCTATTTCCCTAAGGGGCTCCATCACCCGCCTAACGTTGGAGCTCCCAATAACTAATAAACCCCTCCCCCCGTGTGCCAGCTCGGACCTTGCTGAAGGAGCAGCCACATGTCCACTCACAGGCAGAGCGGGCGATGCCACACGGCCAGCCTCCACATTGACCCTCCGCCTCGTGCGCCGCGAACGCCGCTGAACCCGCCACTCCCCTTGGGGAGAGGGTGGCCCAACCGCGCCCGGTACCCGCGAAGATGTCTCGACAGCAGGGACAGTGGGTGAAGCATCTAACACCTGGGGTGCACCATGCGACGCACCAGACTCCCCACTGCCGCTACACTCCGAGGCAGCAGCCTGAAGACGGCTGACCGCGGCCATCAACACGCTCAGCTGTTCGCGAAGAGTGGCCAGCTCCTCCTGCGTCCGTACACAGCAGCCACACATCCTAGCCATCCTAAGAAATCAATTTACTATAGAGTGTCAATCAGCTTTTAACTAGACTGCTAATTCACTAAAGGCGGTTGATTATTGACTAAACTGTGATTGCTAACCACTTCTTGTAGAAACAAGGAAAATAGCACTACCTGTCTCTGGACGGTATTGAAAACAAACACTAGCACTACGAGCACTATGGCTGACTAAAGGGACTCTCTGACTGTATTCGAAACACACACGAGATCTATGGAACACTTAATAGCACTCTACTATTAAAGCTTCCTAAAAGCAAAAACACGCAGAAGAAGAAGTGACAAGTAAGAAAAATACAGATAATACTTAAATTAAGGTAGCTCGCTGCACAGCAGACGTGAAGCAGACGGCGGTTAGGGCGACACTGGCACTACTGGCACTATGGCTGACTAAAGGGACTCTCTCTGACTGTATTCAAAACAAACACGAGATCTATGGAACACTTAATAGCACTCTACTATTAAAGCTTCCTAAAAGCAAAAACACGCAGAAGTAGAAGTGACAAGTAAGAAAAATACAGATAATACTTAAATTAAGGTAGCTCGCTGCACAGCAGACGTGAAGCAGACGGCGGTTAGGGCGACACTGCGAGAGGGCTGTACAAGCAATGATCACACGCACGGCACAGCGGACACACCAGGAACCGCGGTGTTGGCCGTCGAATGGCGCTAGCTGCGCAGCATTTGTGCATCGCCGCCGTCAGTTTCAGCCAGTTTGCCGTGGCATACGGAGCTCCATCGCAGTCTTTAACACTGGTGGACGTACCGCCGAATTGCTCAACACGTGGGGCGTGAGGTCTCCACAGTACATCGATGTTGTCGCCAGTGGTTGGCGGAAGGTGCACGTGCCCGTCGACCTGGGACCGGACCGCAGCGACGCACGGATGCACGCCAAGACCGTAGGATCCTACGTAGTGCCGTAGGGGACCGCACCGCCAATTCCTAGCAAATTAGGGACACTGTTGCTCCTGGGGTATCGGCGAGGACCATTCGGAACCGTCTCCATGAAGCTGGGCTACGGTCCCGCACACCGTTAGGCCGTCTTCCGCTCACGCCCCAACATCGTGCAGCCCGCCTCCAGTGGTATCGCGACAGGCGTGAATGGAGGGACGAATGGAAACGTGTCGTCTTCAGCGATGAGAGTCGCTTCTGCCTTGGTGCCAATGATGGTCGTATGCGTGTTTGGCGCCGTGCAGGTGAGCGCCACAATCAGGACTGCATACGACCGAGGCACACAGGGCCAACACCCGGAATCATGGTGTGGGAAGCGATCTCCTACACTGGCCGTACACCTGTGGTGATCGGCGAGGGGACACTGAATAGTGCACAGTACATCCAAACCGTCATCGAACCCATCGTTCTACCATTCCTAGACCGGCAAGGGAACTTGTTGTTCCAACAGGACAATGCACGTCCGCATGTATCCCGTGCCACCCAACGTGCTCTAGAAGGTGTAAGTTAACTACCCTGGCCAGCAAGATCTCCGGATCTGTCCCCCATTGAGCATGTTTGCGACTGGATGAAGCGTCGTCTCACGCGGTCTGCACGTCCAGCACGAACGCTGGTCCAACTGAGGCGCCAGGTGGAAATGGCATGGCAAGCCGTTCCACAGGACTACATCCAGCATCTCAACGATCGTCTCCATGGGAGAATAGCAGCCTGCATTGCTGCGAAAGGTGGATATACACTGTACTAGTGCCGACATTGTGCATGCTCTGTTGCCTGTGTCTATGTGCCTGTGGTTCTGTCAGTGTGATCATGTGATGTATCTGACCCCAGGAATGTGTCAATAAAGTTTCCCCTTCCTGGGACAATGAATTCACGGTGTTCGTATTTCAATTTCCAGGAGTGTAGTTAAAGCAGCAACTTGAACTACGTAATTGTGCAATTTTTACAGCTATAAAAACTGAAATTTAATTCATTTTACTGTCATCTCTGTGCTAGGACAACAGGTAATGACTGCCTGGTTTCGTTAAATCTTTTTTACATTCATAAGTCAACGTTTAGTGATACTTGGTAATGAAGTTTGGTTACTTGCTTGTTCCATGTATAATTTAGAGTACAATTTGCGTACAGAGTGAAATGGGGCATGTCAAGAGCTTTGTAAATATTACACATTTTTTTAATAAAACCATAGCTACATACACAGCGTTAAAAAGATGATTTTTACTATATTATTGACTTTCAGCTTAATTTAATAAGCATAAGTCAGTGATATAAAAATGTCTCTACAGTAGGAGGAGTTGTAGAGCAGAAACGGTTTCAGTATACTTGAATAACTGCTTTAATGTCTGCACATATCTCTGCTTTCAGTGAAAGATTGTTATTACAATAAGAGTGAATCCACAAGCTTCAGTGCGGGTGCAAATTTACGTTCGATCTCCAACAATTAAAAAAATTTGTGAACATGGAGGGCATGAAAAGGGGCAGAAAATTGGTGGCGTTATGTGGGAATATGTGTCGACCGGGGAGCGCGCCTTTGCGATAAACACTGTGTCCCGGTTGTACAGTGGTTATTGGAGCGCCTAGTAACATAAGATCTTGAGTTCCACTCCAGGACCGGCACGTATTTTCTTATTCCGTATAATGTCCCGACTCAGTTAATATAATGAGTTCCGTTCCTTTCTCCCCCTCCACATTGAGTTTATATAAAAAGGTAAGCTATGACAAGATACCTCCGCATTTATGTTCTCGAACACTTACACTTTAACCAACATGCCAGGCTAAAGTGACGAAACTAATGCATAAACTTACAAGTCTGTGCACTATAGACTGCGCCTACAGGCGATGAGGACATATTACACAGCACTTTTTGCGTCAATAACTTGTCTTATGGCTAGTGCTTGGGCACATCGATTGTGCTTAGGTACACATAAAATCGTTATGAGGCGCAGTCAGAGGAATGTTCTACTCAGAATCTCAATGGTTTTCGGTACAACCTCGAGTGAGGCACTGTGTGTGATACTGAGAGTTTTTCCCTATAGATATTACAATTCGCCACAGAGCAGCTGCCTACTGGCTGAAGAGGGGAACACGTGACAAAATAAAAGAAATAACTGAACAAAAGATAAACGACATGAAACAAACGGAGACCTGATACATGGGAGACAGAACGCGACACAACTAATAAGGGAAGATGAGTCTATGCTTTCGTCCCCAGTATCCGAGACCAGGTGAATTTGAAGTACATAAGTCCAACACGCGGCATGGTGCACTTTCTCACGGGCCAAGGTCCGTTTCCTGTGCATCTCCACAGATTTGGCCTAAAACAGACTCGAACTTGTACCTATGGAGTGGACGACACACCTGAACACATACTGCTCATCTGCTATGTGCTAGGACATAGAAGACCAAGTTTAGGAAGCTATGAAATAGGACAGTTAATACGGAGACAAGATGACTGGACTCTGTAAACGACATCGCAGACAAAGTATCCCGAGCACTTACAAACAGGAGAGGCCATAGGCGAGAGGAAAACAGGTTCCACATCTGACAGATCAGCAGTACATTGTAAATACCACTAATTCAAACACAGACACTGAATCGGATGCTATATATCACACACAGGAAGAGAAGACGAAATAAGCATAGGAACATAGAAAAGATACGCTACATTTCTCCGACATTAAGACGAATAAGTCTGAAAATGTAACTATCTATGTAGGTGAAACTTCCTGGCAGATTAAAACTGTGTGTCCGACCGAGATTCGAACTCGGGACCTTTGCCTTTCGAGGGCAAGTGCTCTACCAACTTGCATGTCTCCGCAATAACCTTTCTTTCAGGAGTGCTAGTTCTGCAAGTTTCGCAGGAGAGCTTCTGTAAAGTTTGGAAGGTAGGAGACGAGGTACTGGCAGAAGGAAAGCTGTGAGCACCGGACGTGAGTCGTGCTTCGGTTGCTCAGTTGGTAGAGCACTTGCCCGCGAAAGGCAAAGGTCCCGAGTTCGAGTCTCGGTCGGGCACACTGTTTTAATCTGCCAGGAAGTTTCATATCAGCGCACACTCCGCTGCAGAGTGAAAATCTCATTCTGGTCTATGTAGGTGGTTGTTACAGCATGTAACATATCTTAAGATGTAACATTTCTTCTTCTTTCGCTGCATCAGGTGTGACTAACTCGAAGTTTTGCCGAGCCCTCGCACCTGATGCATCTGACTATGACACTGTAAATGAACTCCCAATTTCCAATGTAGCCTTAATTTCGGAACCACATTAAAACCTAATTAATATACATATTATTAATTATTACCACAGTCAAGAGACCATACGCAACACATGTAACCAGACACATAGAAGATATAACGAGAAGAACTGCCACATCATATCTAAATCAAGTTCCAGCTCTTGTTGCTTCCATTAAATGCACTTTTAATTTTAACTTAAAATACATCCACCACCTATTCTGTGTCTTATTTATAATCGTTATCTAAGTTAGTTAGAAGTGTAAACAAAATTGAAACTTCCTGGCAGATTGAAACTGTGTGCCGGACTTGGTAGTGAGTCGTGCTTGGGTAGCTCGTCATTCTCGCTTCGCGCGTCGGGCGACTAGGTTGTGCTCTTAGTTCCGCCTCTACCGTAGCGCAGCGTGTTTTCCTCCTGTCAGTTTAGTGCCGTGTTGGTCTCCGTGCGCGTCGCATCGCTGGTTGTCGGCTGGTGTTTGGTGTTCGTGCGGCCCTTCCTGTCGCGGCGTCGTCTCTCGCCGTGATGTCCACCATGGTTCCCACGAAAGTTCCGCGTACAGGTACAGTCAGTTTTACCTTTGACAAATCCACGCGTCACGTCCAGCCCGGTTCTTTGGAGATACATGACTGGTTAGTCGATACAGTTAAGGTCACTACTGATCAGGTGCATACCGCATATTTCGACAGCGAATTATATGTGTTTTTTGTTAAGTTTCTTGACCCGCTCCAGGTTGATAGGCTACTTTCTCGTCATGGTTCTCAGGTACCCTTTACGCACCGTGATGGTTCCACTAGTATGGTTCTCTTGGCAAATGCAGAAGTGATATATACGAATGTTCGGGTATTTAACCTTCCGCCCGAGGTTGACGACTGTTTTCTGAAGTCCGTTTTGCTTCCTTATGGGGACGTACGCCATATTCGAAAGGAACGCTGGTCTGCTCAGCACCGCTTACAGGTATATAGTGGTATTCGGTCGGTGGAAATGGTGGTCAAAAAACCTATTCCTTCTCACCTACAGGTATGTGGTTATAGGGTCCATATCACGTACAGTGGCCAGGAAGGAACATGTTATTATTGTAATGAAACTGGTCATTTCCGTACTAATTGTCCGCGGCGTGTGGTGGTATTAAAACCTACATACGAACAGCGTAAAAAATTGACTTTAGCTGATCTTCTCCCGCAAGGATCTCGGACTGAATCGCTCACTGTTACTGAGGGCGCAGTGATCCGTTGCCCGACAACGGCCGTGATTTTCCCCCGTTGTCCTTGCGTGGGGATGTTGCTGCCCTTAAATCCGATGTGCCCGCGCTGATTTCTCACAACAAGCGTCGGCGAACACAGAATGATGCGGCTGATGAATCTTCCTTATTGGCTCGCCCTTCCGATGGGCCTCCGGTAAAGGACTCTCTTTCTCAGTCGGAAATCGTGGATGAGGAAGCCACAGGTGCTATCACGCCTTTGCAGAAGCTCCCTGACACCTTATCTGACGTTGTTCCTGCTGCCGCGGCAGCCTCTTCGGAGACGCCCGTGACGGAACCTGCTTCTGGTTGCCACGTGTCTTCTCCGGTTCTCTCTGACACTTCTCCTATTGACTCTGTTTCGCATCCCCCTTCTGGAATTTCTGTCACCCCCTCTGGGTCACAGCCTCCTCCCATCAAACAACTGATTGATTCTCCAGAGCCAGTGGATCCCGTTGTTATTCACCAACTGTCCCACCGTGAACCCATGTCTGCGGACGAGTGGGATGTAGAGGCCTCTCTCCCGCAATCTGACACGGAATGTCTACATGATGCTCCCACGCAGCCGAACGCTGCAGCGTCGGCACCGCGGAGCCGCAGTCGAATCCGTAAACTGCCACAGAGAGCCGCGTCACGGCCGAAGAAAAAGCAGTGGGAAGATGAGGGTTCTGTTTCGTAGTTTTTCTCTCTGTGGTTCAGCGCTTGTTTCTGGTATGATTACTTGTATGTTGCTCCGTCAGCTGACGGCTCTCTACCGATCTTTGTTCTTCTTTCTGGGTTGAAGTTCCATGAAAGCATATACATTTCTTACTCTGAATATTAACAGAATATGTTCTGAGCTTCGGCTCGCCGCTTTGCGACAGTTTATCTATCAGTCTGGGGCAGATGTTGTTTTTTTACAGGAAGTCCTATTCGACCAGTTTTCCATTCCTGGGTTCTCGACGTTTTTGAATGTCGCTTCCGAACTTTCTACGGGCACTGCCTTGTTTTATAGAGAAGGCATTCCGTTGATGAATTTCGAAGTACTCGACAGTGGAAGGGGGATCGGGTGCACGTTTTATGATCTCAGTTTACTCCTTCTTTATGCCCCTTCTGGTTCGGGTTGTACTACCGCACGTTCGAGTTTCTATAAAGAAGAAGTCATTTACCTGCTTCGTAAATCCTCGACAAAGATAATTTTAGGTGGGGACTTCAATTGTGTTCTACGGCCGGTAGATCAGTCTCCTAATTTTAATTTCAGTAAAGAACTCGACGACCTTGTGCGCTCCTTGCACCTGCGTGACGTGTGGGTTTCTCGCTATCCTACACTTGTGCGACATACCTACTTTACTCCCACGTCTAGCAGTCGCCTCGATCGCTTTTACCTTTCCGATTCCTTGTGTGGGCAACTTCTGGCTGTTGATGTGATACCAGCCTGTTTTACTGATCATTTCGCTGTAGCCGTTACGTTTAATTACGAGCGACAACCGGTAAAATTGTTTCGTCCTCCTTGGATGCTCAATATCGCGTATTTGCAAGATACCTCCCTTGGTATCGTCCTGGAGGACATTTGGACTCGTTGTTCTCGTACTATGG
The DNA here is from genome assembly GCF_023897955.1 of Schistocerca gregaria. Classification (NCBI taxonomy): domain Eukaryota; kingdom Metazoa; phylum Arthropoda; class Insecta; order Orthoptera; family Acrididae; genus Schistocerca; species Schistocerca gregaria. The sequence goes on from NC_064922.1 coordinate 827,445,676, forward strand.
ACCGGTACCCGTCTATCGTGGCATGGTGGACACTGTATGCAAAACCACACATCCGTAGGGCTCTCATGCGTTTTGGGGCTGCGAAGGTGGCAGAAGGTCGACGAACGCAAGAATTTTACTATTCTGTCTTACGTCAACTGTACGATAGTGCTACGCATGCTCCCCTACGGGTTACTGATATATAGCGCATCAAAGCCAAATTGCTGCAGCTCAAACGCATTCAAATGGAGGGCCTGCGGACGAGGTCTCAACCACGTTCCCTTCTACAAGAGGAACTGACGTCACTCTACCATCTAGTCCGTTTACGGTCGCGCCGGAAACGTGGGTGCCTTGCCTCCCTCACAACCGCTGACAGCCGCGTGGTCACCTCTCACCGTGAAATTTCTGAATTCGTTTACACCTATTTTACTGATCTGTACGATACTCATGTCCCGGCGGAAACCTCTCTTGACGACTTTACCTCCTTGCTGCCTCGGGTCGTCACTCCTCAATTAAACGACGCCTTTCTGCGTCCCTTTCAGAAGGATGACATATATGATGTTGTTGCAGGATCGCAGTCCCGCAAGTCGCCTGGATTAGATGGTATTCCTAAGGATGATTCCCTCCGTCCTATTACTCTCCTTAACTTTGATTATAAACTTGTCGCTCGACCAATTAATATCCGTCTCTCTAAGCTGCTCGATACCATTATTGCCGCCCACCAAAGCTGTGTGCCTGGACGCACGATACTGACTTCCGTTCTCGAATGTCGCGATGTAATCTCGGTGGCGGCTGCCGCTAATATCCCAGGGGCTTTGCTTTTTCTTGATTTCCAAAAAGCGTTCGATCGCGTCAGCCATGATTTTTTATCGAGAGTGCTCACCGCTGTCGGCTTTAATAATGATGCTCGACATGTCTTAACTAATCTTTTTACCGGTATCAGTGTCTCGGTGATTGTGAACGGTCACCCTACCCCCCGGATATCGATCAGACGGGGATTACCCCAGCGAAGCCCCTTATCCATGTCACTTTTTGTTCTATCCTTAGAGACCTTACTTCGCCATCTCACCATGCAATTACGTGGCTGGAATATATTGGGGGAAATTTTTGCAGTCCGTGCATACGCCGATGACGTCATGGTTTTAGTACGACATGCCGAGGACATACCGCGGCTTAAGGATACCTTGGATTCATTTTGTGGTCTTGCTGGTGCTCGCATTAATGATCGCAAATGCACGTTCCTGCCGTTGAGAGGCTTTGATCATGTCGTCATTCCTTGGGCGACGGTTGTCGATCGCCATAAGACCTTGGGGATCATAGTGGATCGTAATCCGATCAAAATGGCGGCACTAAATTGGCGTGAGGTTACGAGTCGTGTTCACGGGGCGATCCTTGAACATGACCGCCGTTCCCTTAGCCTCCTTCACAAGGCACGGGTTTTAGAGACCTATGTCTTCAGTAAAATATACTACGTTGCGCAGGTTTTCCCGCTTCCCGCGATGATGGCCCGCAGGCTGAAACAGCTGTCTAGTCGATTTCTGTGGCGCCGCCATGTCTTCCGTGTCCGGTATGAAGTTGTGGCCAGGCCTCGGAAGCTTGGAGGATTGGGTCTTTCAGATATCAAAGTGAAGACGTCCATCTTATTTGCCCGCCGCAATGTTTTAACCTGTACGCGGGCTCCGCATTCAGTCACCTCTCGTTTACTTTCCCGCCTCCGGCCGGCCAGTCTGACCCCTCCTGTTGATGTTGGACGGATTAATCCTAAATTGCGGCACATTCGTGAATACTTTGTACTTGTCGGTATTCTGGGTGCTGATATACTTTCTATGACGCATATTACTACCAACATGCTACAAATCCGTTGGGGTACAGCATGTTTCCCTTCTTCTGTTGAACTTGCTTCCCCGTCAACGTCATGGAAAACGGTCTGGTCTCATCTTAGTCTTCCCATTTTGCCGATGGAGATTGTTTCAACGTGGTATAAGGTCATTTACCGTCTGATACCTACTGGTGATCGTCTTTTTCGTATTGGCCTTCGTCCGACTGATCAGTATGAGGAATGTCATCAAACTGACACCTTACTTCACAGGCTAGTTGCTTGCGGACGGGATCATTGGCTCTGGGTCCGCCGTCAATTAGCTTTTCTTACTAGAGGGCCTGAAACCGCATTCCCAGACGACATCTTCTTACATCCGGACATCTCTTATTTTCCTCAGACGAAAACGAACACGATTGTCTGGCTCTTGGGTTACTATGTCCACTACGTCATTGAAGGCGGTAATGACCCAGATCCCCGCGTTTTTCACCATTACTTGTCAACTGCGCATTGGAAATGGCAGCGGTTACCACAATACCGAACGCTTTTTGCGAATATGCTTTTTCTTGTGTTTAACCGTCAAGGTGTTGGTTAAGTTCCCCTGTGATTCCTGTTTCTTCCCTGAGCTTGAGTCCCCTCACTTGTTGTACTTTTTCGTAATTTTTTTTTCTCTTTTCATACGGGTGGGATAACGGGTAGGTCTTCCCCATCAGAAGTAATGTTTTATTTGTGTTTCAACTAATTTGTTGATTTTCTTTTTGCAGCTAATATTAAATGAAGATTTGACTATGGTTGTCTGAATTCTCGTGAAATATACCAAGTCAATCTGAAAATAAAAAAAAGTGTAAAAAAAAAAAGTTGGTAGAGCACTCAGATGGTAGAGCACTTGCCCGCCAAAGTCAAAGGTGCCGAGTTCGAGTTCGAGTCTCGGTCCGGCACACAGTTTTAATCTGCCAGGAAGTTTCATATCAGCGCACACTGCCCTGCAGAGTGAAAATTTCATTCTGTAAATAAAATTGTTTATATACATTTGCACTTACTTTTTATTTTCATCTTTTCTAAAATTTTCAAAACAGAAAATGTACGGGTAATAAATCTGAATTTGTATGATATGAGAAAGAAAATCACAAATGTGCTATCTACTATATAACAATATTATTCAGGTCTTTACTTCATAAGTTAATAACTAAATAAATAGATTCAATTTACATAGTATGTTACATCAATATGTAGCGTTTGTCTGGGACTTTTAACAGATACGACAGAAGAAATGGAGAAGAACCAAAGAAGAGCAGAGTATTTCCTCATACATCCGCTTAGCAGCCGCGAAAGGTGGAAATGTTCATCCAACTTCAGTAGCTTCATGAGGGATGTGGTAGAATCCCGATATCGTACGTTCCTAACAGAGTCAACCAATATATTGCTCCCTACCACGTATATTTTGCGAAAATGCCATGATGGTAAAATTGAGGGGGGGGGGAGGGTTTAACTGACACAGAGGGCTACCAACAATCGTCCTTGTCACGCATCACACGCGACTGGAGTAAGAAAGGTAGGGAGCGACAATGATACACGAAGTGCCCGCCTCATGCCATAAAGCTACTTGCAGATAATTAATGCACGTCTAGATGCAGATGTAATTGTATAACAGAGACCTATCATGACGATTCTTCTAAGTGCATATCCCCGTATAGACAGAGATACATATCCACCTGTTTAGCGTCCTTGCCCTTTAATGTAGTTCCTCAGCGAGCGCCTCTTCTGGTTGGACAGGTGTTCGACATCCTGTGGAGCGACCCGCAGCCGGCGGAGGGCTGCGTCCCCAACTCGCTGCGCGGCGCCGGCACCTACTTCGGCCCCGACGTCACGGACAAGTTCCTGCAGAAGCACAAGCTGCAGTTCATCGTGCGCTCGCACGAGTGCAAACCCGGCGGCTACGAGCTCACGCACGGCAACAAGGTCAGTGGCGGCACAGTGGCACAGTGGCGGGGGCCGTGGCCGTCGTACAGCAGCTGCAGCACGTGCAGTTCTGGGAGCAGTATCGCACGTGACGACCCACTAGAGCAGAGGTTCCCACTCTTCCTTCGACCATTACCCCTGGGTCGTATTAGACTTTAGCTAGTTCCTTCGCTCCCCCCCCCCCCCTCCCCCTGTTGTCTGTCTCACTCACCACCTCCCCCCCTACTATGGCACCAACCTGCTGAGATCATCGGTCCCTAGACTTACACACTACTTAATCTAATATAAAGTAACTGATGCTAAGGACAACACACACACACACACACACACACACACACACACACATGCCTGAGGGACGACTCGAACCTCCTACGGGGTGGGGGGGGAGGAGCCGCGCAAACCGTGGCAAGGCGCCCAAAACCACGCTGCTGCGCTGGTTAGCCACGCAGACGCCCTAGACCGAGCGGCTGCACGGGGTAGCGGCGCGGTCTCTGCGCCTTGCCGCGGTTCGCGTGGCTCCCCCCATCGGAGGTTCGAGTCCTCCCTCCTGCATGGGTGTGTGTGTGTTGTCCTTTGCGTCAGTTACTTTATATTAGATTAAGTAGTGTGTAAGTCTAGCGACCGATGATCTCAGCAGTTTGGTCCAATAGGAACCATCACCACCACCACCACAACCCGTGTCCCAAACATTATCACCAGCTTTATTACCTAACTAAACTGTCGAATCATTTCCTTGGAACACTTTTATTTTTAGAATGATGAAAGATATGTGTTATTTACGGGGGTTTCCCTGAAAGTAATGCACCACATTTTTTCCTCAGCCGAAAGCAATGCTACGAACGCGAAACGTTACCTATGTGTTATATGAAGTCTCCTGATTGAGGGCACCAAATTTCTGTTACTTCCGAAAGATAGCGTAACCGCGGAATAGTTTCAAAATGGCGACTGTAGGTGATGTACGTTACAAGCAATGTCCCGTCACTGAATTCCTCACTGCAGAGAAAGAAACTGTGAGGAATATTCACAAGTGGTCGTTCAGAGTCTATGAAGCATGTGCTGTCGACAAAAGTGTAGTTAGTCGCTGATCACGGAGGGTGAGATCATCAGAAACGGGGTTCGGTGGAGCTTCACGATAAGCAGCAGGCGGGGAGACCATCCGCGGCTGTCATACCTGACAGCCCTGACCTAGGGCCCTCGAACTTCACGTGTTTGGGCCATTAAAGGATGCCATTAGTCGAAGATATTTTGAAGACGAAGCACTGCCTTCACCACAAGCACAAGGATTGGTACTGACGGGGAATACACGCCCTTGTTTCCCGCCGAAGGAAGGCCATAGAACGGGATGGAGATCACGTGGAAAAATAGGGTGTGTAGATAAAGCACTAGTCTTCCAGATGTCTTTTATAGCAGTCAGAATGCGTTGTGCTTGTATATTGTGGGTAATAAATGAATAGGTTAAGTCTGAGTTGCCTTGGTCAGGGAAAATGCTGTAGGTCAGTGTTTAATAAAAATAATTAAAGATGTCGTTTCATGTTTAACTGATGATAGACGCAGTTGTGAAGGTGTTACCATGTGCTTGGCGGGGAATGCGATGATACTCGTTGTGGTGGTCAAACATGGTCAACCGGAACCTTTATGACGAGTATAGCTTTCCTTAGTTCCTACTGAAGCCCAAAAATTAGGTTACTGTCACAACTCAGTGCCCCACAAATCTGGATATTGCACGGTTACACCATACCCTCAAATGGAGGCCAACAATGTGGCACATTTCATACTCTGTCAGTTACTGATAACTCTGTCTCAAACGCATACTTGGTGTGTCCGTGTCCTTCACAGTTTTCACCCAACATTTGATGCTCTTCACACTCCTTATATAGCAAAGCGGTCCTTGTACCAACGCTAAAATCGAACAACACTAATGATTGATGGTGGCCATTCTGTAATCGCTATATAGGGGCGCTAGCGGCAGTTTTGTTGAAGATGGGTGCCTCCGTTGGACCCGAGCGTGGTAGCTGTTTGTTTTAGTTTGAAAAATCGAAGTCGGCGACAACAGTTCAAATACGTTAAAGGTTCTCCTAGTAGGGCTACAATTTATGAATGGCATAAATGTTTTGTAGAAAAAAGATCCTCGGTAAGACACAGGAAATGATCAGGTCGTCCAGGCACATCTGACGACGTCGTTGAGCGTGTGAGGCAGCCTTTTGTCATCATCCCTAAGAAATCGACCAAGAACGAAAAGTTTATTTCATGCAAGATGGTGCATTACCCCACTACCTGGCCGACGTCCGGGATTTTTTCAGTGGCCGCTTTCCAGGTCAATGGATTGACCGCGATGCTCCAATTGTATCGGCCACAGGTCCACCAGACCTGACACCACGCGATTTTCTTTCGTAGGCATTCTTCAAAAATATCGTGTTTGTGCCTCCTGTGCCGGCTTCTCTACCTGAACTTAGATCAAAAATTTACGCTGCCACCTGCAGTGCTACAGCGAGTTTGGGAAGAAATTGACTTCCGACGGGATGTGTGCAGGACTACCAACGGAGGCTACATACAACATCTATACTGTATGGTAAAAAATCTTGATGTGTTTCCCTACAAAATGAAACTAAACCCGTTCTATATCTTCTTTCAATAAATTTATATGAATTTTTAAAGTTGTTAAGTCCTGTTTGAAACACCCCGAATAAGGAAGGCAGTGTCCTGACAGAGTGACTCACTGACTGAGTGATTGACTCATCATCATCCAGCCCGAACAGCTAAGGACAGAAACTTGAACCATGCAGAAGCTGTGGGTTATATACTGTAGGCATCGTTTGAGAATGGGTTGTCCGAAATTCCGCTCTTAAGCAGTGAAATAGGGGATGAAAGGCTTTCTGAAAGTATTTCGATATTGAGCGTATTTTGAAGCTAGAACTATGAAAACAGGTATTTGGCTTCTTAGTTAGAAAATTAAAAAAATATGTGTTTCTGAATTTTTAGAAATTCGACCCCTTACGAGGTAAAATAGTGGGTGAAACTTACTTTAAAATAAATAATAACTAAAGAACTACTGACGGATTTTTGAGGCTATTTCTATGGCACCTGGTATTTGACTTCTTGGTTGGAAAAAAAAACATGTATCAGTGTTTCTGAAAATTCAACCCCTCAGGGATGAAAACATTTAATAAAATTTTCATTTAAATGAAGTAAGTTTAAAGCTAAAATTATGAAAATTTTTATTTCACTTCCGAATTAGATATAGACAAATATTTGTTAGGGATGGAAGTTGCTATGGAACTATCCCCACAAGAACGCAAAAGGGGTGATTAAGAAACACCTTGCACTCCAGCTACCAGAACCGCATTTTGGTCAGAAGTACATTCCGAAAAGACCATGCTTATTTGGTCTTCATTAGCGTGAAAAGTTTAGAAGGTGTATCAGTTTGTGAGCAACATAAAAGTTCAATCAAATAAAAACAAAGAAAAATTCTCTGCAGGCCAAACAGCCCACGCGAACGACTCAGCGGGCGCTAAGCTAGTGACGTACACACCCGCGGATGCTGTGTACGTGTACGAAGTAAAATTAACATCCGACAACATCTTCTTGGTGCTGAACTGTCTGTCAGACAGTGAATATACAAGCTGACGTTTGAAAACATACATAAAGGCGCTTGAAAGTATACATAATTTTTCAGACTAAATTTCTTCTTTTAGTTTCTTGTTGGTACACTGATTTAGGCAATAATTACCGTCGATGTTCTTTGTTTGCAAGATAGATCATCAGGTACCTCTTTTTGCTGAAAAGGCAGTGCTAATGTTGGAGAAAGTAACTGCACAGAAGTCTTCCTGGTTTGTGTTGGCGGTACCAGGCGGATACATATAATGCAATGTATGCCACATTATGTGGAAGACACTCTCAGAATAGCCCTACCAGGCAACTCACAGTTCGTTCTATGTTTGCAATATTACGACCCTCGTTTGCTTGGGTCACTGCTGAACTTTTCAAATATTTTGTGAATAACGTGCTTCGCTTGGACGAACGTGAAATCATGTTATTTAACGGAGTTATCTTCTGCACAACAAAGCATTTTGATGATTATCGGCTTCAGACTTCAGCCTTAAGTTTAACTTTACATGCTACACAAGTATTATCAGTCTCGGCCAAACCGCTTTTTGACAGTAATTGATCTGAAAGTGATCCGGGGTTGAAGCCTGTAATCAATAAATAGGTCATGACGCATGCTAGTGCTTAAGGGTTCTTGCCATTTCGCACAGGGATACAAAATGAATATCATGTGTGAGATGTTCTGTTCCACTGTAGAGAATTATGGGAAGTAACAGTGTATTTACACCTACAGTCCCGCAGTTAAAGGTCAAACTGACATAATGGGCCTCTTTAATGATTTCGTTTGGGCCAGAAGGTGATTTTAGGTTTGGCTGGTGTGCCGTTGACCTACAGTCCCGCAGTTAAAGGAATGAAGTGACGCAATACGTGGAGGCAATCACACCTCCGGCGTGCCAGATAACCCTCTATACGTGTACTGACTTTTTGTCAGGTGCAACACATTATTCGAATAAGGCGTGCATGAAGTGAATTCAGAAATGACGTGATTAGACAGTTTTCTAAACATTGCGCTGAAAAGATCAGAGAATGCTAGCACAGTAGTGACGAACCACGGAAACTGCGTTGTTCTTTTTCTAATCACGTAATTTCTGATTCGTAACATGTGTCTCTCTAATGAAAAACTACATGTTGTAGCTTGTGATATTCGGAAAATGTTCCTTCGCGATATAATCAATATTACGATAGTTTCCTAATCTCATGCCATTTTTTTTGCAGAGAATTTTAAAATTCACGCATAAGGCCGTCGAGCAATTAGAGATAAAAATTCTTGATGTCGCACAACGGTGTCATCCAAGAAATCAGTATATAAATTTATGTACTCCTAGTTAATATTTGGTGTTGTAAAATTCAACGATCCATAGCAGTCGTTAAGTTTCGGATATAATAGCTGTGTGGCTCATATTCGTTTCCATTTTAGCCCGTCACGATAAGTTTAATTAATTGGCAGACGGGATCTCTTTGATAAAATTCAGAATTCTTGTTCCCGATTACTGCTGCGACCACGTGACATCTGTTGGACACCGGAGCTATACAAACAAATAGTTCGCTGACATATTGCCGGTACCAAACTCAAATTTGCTCTATATTTGTCCTACGTTTCAAAATTGTGCGTCGTATGTTTGCTTTCGTTGGCCATTTCAAGATCCGATTTTTTTCAATACCGAAATTATCAATACATCGCAAATAAATGTTTTTGAAATCTGTGACAGTTCCCCAAGATTACTATCTGAAATCCTACGTTTGCTTTCTAAGTTTACCTTTTAACAGATATGCGCAATATGATCAAAAGCATCCAGATGTCTATCAGTAGAAATTTATATGGTTTGTATGTACCCCTGCCTTTATGACGGCTTTTACTCCACTGAGGATACTAGTAATAAGGTACCTAAATATCTATGACTCCATCAACAATCGAAAACATATAAGACAGTGATTTGCACGCTGGAGTATGGAGCCAAGTCGACGTCCTAACTCATTCAAAAAAATTTCTTTAGGGTATTGTGTACGGAAATCTTGACAGACTAGTCCATTTCAGGAATGTTACTGTCCACAAATGATTGGTTGGTTCAAATGGTTCAAATGGCTCTGAGCACTATGGGACTTAACTTCTGAGGTCATCACTCCCGTAGAACTTAGAACTACTTTAACCTAACTAACCTAAGGACATCACACACATCCATGCCCTGGGCAGGATTCGAACCTGCGACCGTAGTGGTCGCGCGGTTGCAGGCTGTAGGGCCTAGAACCGCTCGTCTACGCTGGCCGGCCACAGATGCTGCTTTAGGACAGTGTAAGGTTACAGGTATCGATACGATGACTGAAGGGTCGGATCTACCCTTAGGCTTCTTCGCTACAGTACATAATTATAGAAGGGAGATACTGGTGCCTGGAGATCGTTTGGCGCTAAAGAGTGAGTGAGTCGAGCCGGAGTATGCCTGCAGGTCAGGTCCTGGATGCTCGCACTTCCAACGATCGGAGCATAAAAGTCAAGCAATATTTGTGGAAAGACTATAGAGTTTCACCAGAGCCATCATGCGAGTAGGATGAGTGCGTGTGTGAGGAAAGTGTGGATGTTGCAACTAAAGATTAATTCGGGAGTTGTATTATCAAATGGCCATCGTGCAGTGAGCTATCGGTAATTTTAAACTCATACAAGCTCGTGATAAATGAGTGACTGTAATTGCAGTGTCAGTGCTCTCAGAACAAGAAGGGATGTGATACTTGATATTACAGTAGAGTAAATTAACTGTAAATTACACTGTAGGAAATACTGCCATCAGATACAAGTTTTTGGAAAAATGATTTTACTATAACGTTAGTAGTTTCGGGCCGGAGCCCATCGTCAGATGTTAGCGCTGAAGTTTTGCAAGTTTTACATACGTGTCCTAAATTATAAAGAAATTTTCGTGTTGCATAGTTTGCAAAAGATTTTTCATTTTGTTATATATTAGGACACAACTGTAAAACGTGCAAGAAGTCAACGCTACCATCTGACTATGGACTCGGGCCCGAAACTAGTAACGGTGTAATAAAATGATTTCAAGAAAACTTGTGGCTGGTTGGATTTTTTCCTAGAGTGTAATTTACGAAAACAGCTGCGGTGTTCTGCAACCAAAGTGGATAAACTAATTGTGTCGTATGAAAATGTTCGCATGTTATAACGTCTTCATTATTGTTAAAGTATTTTGGGAGGGGGTGAATTATAGAAGAGTGTGGGTGAATAGATAGGACGTCGACTCTAGATTCAGGCTCAGAATACTCCTTCTCGACACATGTAAGTTGGTAGTAAGTTCGCCCTCGATAACTTGGCACATATGAAATTCCTACGCCTATTTTCCCAATCAGCCAGATTACATACCCTGTAATAATCAACAATAAATCAATAAATGGTACGGGGGCGTCTTACACATGTTGATAAAGTATTGTAAAATGTGTTCATTTTCTTCTGTTCTTTGAGTTTACCGTTTTCTTCAGAACACACCCTTACCACGTAAAACACCCCCTTACCGTAACATCATTTCCTCCGTACTTCACTCTTCGGACTACACAAGATAGCAGGTAAGCCTCTCCAGGCATTCACGAAAACTAAACCCTTCCATCGAATTGCACGGGGTATCGCGTGATTCATCATTCCAAAGCTGCTCGACCATCCTTAATAACTCCGTACGCTCATCTGGACTCAGTAGGGCACCTGACAGCACTTGCAGTGATTCCTTCCGCTAATTTGATGCGATTTTTACAGCCACCTTCCGCAATGCCCAACGGTCTGTACCCGTCAGTACATGACGTCAGCATGGCTTTGGTTTAGCTGTCGTTGTTTCTTCCCGTTTCCACTTTCCCGAGACTTAACCAACAGTCGTCATGGGTAGTCTCAGAAGAGCGGATATGTCTCTGATGGATGTTTCACTCAGCTGATATTCAATGTCTACGCAACGTTCAAAGTGACTCACCTCTATTGATAACACAATACTCCTAGCTTCCTTCTATGCTGGAGTTCCGCTTCACGTGACACCTTGTGGGAAATTCCGTACTACGTACGAGTGAGAGAGGAACCGCAACTTGACAATGAAGTCTGAACGTGACATTAGACGACGAATCATGCAAAATTTTCCGGGTAATTTAGACTGGAAGTAGAGCATTGTGGAACTACAGCTAATCAAAGACGAATGTACAGATATGTGTGTATTTAAACTAACATGCCACAGCTCATATCCGTCATGCCATGGGATGCATATGCTGCTTAAATTAGCTAAAGATCATTTCTTTAGATGAACAGTCAAAGTTTTCTACACTTTAAATTCCTATCCACATATGGATAATTAAACATGAATTTTATATGATACTTACTGCGTAAATCTGACAATTGAATCACCTACGCTAATGCTGCTAATTTGGTAACACAATGGGCAACAAGCAGACATCGGGCATTTGCTGTTTAATTACTCTTTAGTTTGGAAAACTGATCGTGAGCATCTGACACTGAACGTGGCGTTAATAACAGACTTTTTTAAGAACACGCGGTAATAATATTTTATTTTTACTTGTACAAAACTGAGAAACTGAAATCAAAATGAAAGAAAGCATTGATGATAGTTGGATTGTTGACAGTAAGATCGATAATATCGTAATATATTGTAACAACGAGTCACGTAACACCATAATAATAGCAGTAATCACTCACACACTCATTCACGGAAACTACTCTACTAATCACGCACTAAGAAGTATTGATACTAATACAACTGATACCGTGCAGCTAATGAAATCTACTATATTACGCGTACTATACTGGTTAAATGGTGTTCATGAACTGATTTTATGTGACTTCAAGTGACAAACCTCAAATAATGACCAGCACTGCTTTATGATGATTGTTTTTTTAAATTATTGATAAAAAGCAAGATCGTTAAATGTTTCAATGTAGTTATATCGAAAGAAATATGGAAATAGTCGCTGATAAGCTGCACTTTCCAACAAGATGTCGAACTTAACTCGATTGTTGTCGTGGTCGACGTAACTTAAGTGGCAAGGAGATACTTTCCCTTTTTCTCTCAAGGTCCTTATGCTGCGGTGAGATGTTAAATAATTCCTAATTGCAACAGACCCACATTCCAATCTCCAAGCATAATGATATGCAAAGCCGCATTTAGGTTCACTAACAGCCAAAGGCTACATATTGCTACTACAGTCTAATGAATGCAGCTATGAGACACTCTGGTGCGAAAATTGGTACTACGTGACGGCTGGATACATTAGCACTCCAATATGCGAGAAAGCAGACAGTCACATACGTTGTATGGATAATGTTTGTTTTTAGTTATTTTCTACTTAATTAACGGAATCGCTATATTTTTGTGTTCCTTGCGTTAGTAAGTTACCAAGGGACATGAATTATCAATAACTAATGTAAAAAGAGCTGAATCACAATCGTTCAATGAAATAAGCTACAACTCATTCACGAATATATACTTTCGACTACGTCTACATTTGCAGCTCATTCCTCTAAAATCAAGGAAATGTAGACACGTTTCATGCAAGAGAAGCATATATTTCTGTTGTCTGTTGTTATTATGTTAGGGACTTCACTTAAGAATTAAAATTTTTTATGAAGTCCAATGATTGGCTCTTTCGTACGCTTCGTTCAACTTTCTAATACACGAATATTTTTGTAAACGTAATTACGTTTGCTTTAAAAGCGAATGTGTTGCAGATTCTTGCCGTTTGTGGATCAGATTTAACACCTGTTGTGGAATTGGTTTCTCCTGTATTTGGAAACATGTTTATTGCTTTATTATCACGTCTGTGTGGTTTTTCCTTAAGCTGCAGTTGTGGTGGGTTATTTGATACGTCAGATAGTATAGGTATTACATTCTATATAATTTTACTACGTTCCGCATCCACTGATTTGGCTGAAAGTGTTTAGCGATCAAAACTCTGAGGTGTTCTAGCAATTTTTTTGTTATTAGAGAAAAACGACGTTATTCAGTAAATGTGTACGTTACAAGAGAATAGTTAATAAACTATCCTGTAATCCATCGTTTCGTATTTCCCAGGATCCTTAAGAAACTAAATATTCACAATGTGGTTCATTGTTTTTTAGTTAGAGTCGATTTTTATGGTATCACATACCCTCCCTGTTGTAAAAACTAGGTTACAAATCAATATAAACCTTAGAATTCGCACTCATGCGATGTCGTATTCAGAAGTGTTGGTTTCTGGCCACTTGGGGCGTTGATACAGCTAAGGGCAAAAAAATGGAGACGGAGCGTCTCGACTGTTATATTAGATTTAGCTGCTATGTTTTAACAATAATAATATCTTTGGATTACTGTGTGTAGTTCCTTTCGAGGTATTCACGAAACTGTTTGTACATTTCATTTCACAACCCACATCCTACTTTTTGTAAGTTGAGTTTTTAATTAAAGTGATTTATACAAATAACAGAAAAATAAATGAACGAACGAAAATTACGCTGTGTTTCTATGTGTTCAAAGTTTGTGCCTTAAATTAATGTTAATGTCTTAAATTAACTTGTTCACTACACGCAGCAGTAACATCACTGCAGTAACACTGGTGAAACGTGATCCAGTCAGATGCAATATTGTTAATACTGAAATCTAAAGTCAATATGTTTTTCGTAGAAGAACAAAGAGCAAAGGAACAAAAACGAACAGTGCGAAAGTAAATAGAAATTGAATTTTAAACCCAGTTCCTTTCCCATATAAAATTTTTACAGATAATGTTCGAAATTTTTGTCTTCAAAATACACAACAGCCTCAGAAGGACACAGCAGCTACTAAATGGGACAAAACCGCACCGTTACACACGTTCAAACACTTCATGGAAAACGCTGATTGGCGTTTTAAGTCTTCAACGCAGCATTGGGAAAATTTATCGTGGTTTTCCGCAGCCAGCTCTACTGCCACCATGTTATCAACTTTTTTCTTCCCATAACGTTTATTTGCTCGGTTGCTGCCGGAACGTGTGAATTTATAGCAACGATGATTTGGAGGTTTTGAAACGCAACTCTTCGATGCCAGGTACTACGTCGTTGAACAAAATTCAAATAGGACACTAATTTAATTTCACGTTATTAAGTATGATTTTTCTGCCTGAATAATTGGGCGTTCTAAATTCCCATGGAATTTCTTGAGAGATCGTGGTAAGGCTTGAGTAAGGTCTCATTTAATACAATGTTCGGAGGTGTACCCTTGCTGTGTTGAACAACTGTAGAACGTATTATATGTCTTTCAGGTATTCTCGGCGTGATTGATACATGATGTAATTTCCGGTTGTAACGCTGCTCCCGCATTGCCTCCCTTCGTTGGTCATTATTTAGGCACTGTTAAAGCCTGTTAAGGAGGCAAACGACCCTAAAGGCTCTTAACCAATGTCATTGTTGTGCCACTGTCTCAGGACCTTCGAGCTCCTTATTCTTAACGGTTGTAATAGCACAATCGAAGGAAAGTTCATTTCTGAAAAAAATGGTTTTCAATCTTCAAATTTGTGCTGTAGTAAAATATTGAACCTTGTTCACACATTGAGAACAGATTGTCTTTGTTCATGTAACAGGTTTCTGAAGCACTATCAACAACAGAAAGTTTCTGAAGAAAATTTACCAGCTCACCACTGACTACCGAATAACATTCCTCATACTCCCTCTCCTACAGAATAGAATTCTATCTCTTTCTCAGGAGTAAGAAAAGCGATTTGCGCATACAAAATGTGAAGTAACAGTCCCGCATTTAGCGAACACCTGAGGTGCTAACAAGATCTGAACTCCCTGAGAACATCCCACAAGATCATGTCAAATATTAAGAAAAAGTCGCGCAACAGTAACTATGTAACATTTGAATTTAAACAGTGGTGTCCCAGTTAAACACGAAACATGCATACCACAGCAGTAGTATGTGGGTCACTTGGGACCACCCCCTCTTCTAGGGTTAAATTCGACCATAATTCTATTTAACTTTTAAGGTCCTATTTAACCTTAAAAATCAATTCTCAATTTTTTATTTATGGTTCAAGTTCACCTTAAATTCATTTTATTTTTAACCTTGTTTGTGGTTAAAACCAACCACACAAACACCAATGGGGTTTTCAAAACTAAGGTTAACACAACCATACAACACAATCAACAGTTATGGTTCAAACCAACCACACTCTCCCCAATGAGGTTTCCAAAAGTATATCTTGTTTAAGGTTAAAACTAGCCATAAAACGTAATCGAAAATAATGAAACTATTTTATGGTTCACCCAATCTTGAAAAGTTAACCTATTTTAAGGTTAAAACTAAACTTAAAAAACGTCATAAGATTTTATTAAAAAATATGGTTCAAAGTCATCATAAAAAACATTCAAAAATGTTGAGAAAGAGTGTGGCTAATCTTAATCTTAAACAAGATTTAAAAAGTATTAAAAATTATGGTGGAACCATCCATTTTATTTAAATAAATAATTTCACAAGTGTGAAATAAAAAGTGGTACAAATAATGGTTAATCTTAACCTTAAAATGTAATCGAAGATTTTTTCAAGAATTATTCCTATACTTAACCAACACTTTTTAAGGTCCTATTAACCATAAAAAATTATCTTAATCTTATTTAAGATTGTGGTTTGTAGTATGTGGGTCACTTGGGACCACCCCCTCTTCTAGGGTTAAATTCGACCATAATTCTATTTAACTTTTAAGGTCCTATTTAACCTTAAAAATCAATTCTCAATTTTTTATTTATGGTTCAAGTTCACCTTAAATTCATTTTATTTTTAACCTTGTTTGTGGTTAAAACCAACCACACAAACACCAATGGGGTTTTCAAAACTAAGGTTAACACAACCATACAACACAATCAACAGTTATGGTTCAAACCAACCACACTCTCCCCAATGAGGTTTCCAAAAGTATATCTTGTTTAAGGTTAAAACTAGCCATAAAACGTAATCGAAAATAATGAAACTATTTTATGGTTCACCCAATCTTGAAAAGTTAACCTATTTTAAGGTTAAAACTAAACTTAAAAAACGTCATAAGATTTTATTAAAAAATATGGTTCAAAGTCATCATAAAAAACATTCAAAAATGTTGAGAAAGAGTGTGGCTAATCTCAATCTTAAACAAGATTTAAAAAGTATTAAAAATTATGGTGGAACCATCCATTTTATTTAAATAAATAATTTCACAAGTGTGAAATAAAAAGTGGTACAAATAATGGTTAATCTTAACGTTAAAATGTAATCGAAGATTTTTTCAAAACTTATTCCTACACCAAACCAACCATCTTCTAGGCTCCTATTAACCTTAAAAATTATTTTACTTACCTGTAGGATACGCTCCAAGTCAACCTTAATACAATTATTTATCTTATGGTATAAGGGTACCAGTAACTTAATTATCAGTCTAGATATATTTTATGGTTAACATCAACCATAATATTATTTCAAAATAATTTTTGACATTATTTCACACATCCTTATTTTATAGTTAAAATCAACCTTAACTTATATTTACTTTTTAAGTCCTAATTAACCTTAAAAATAATTTCATAGAACACCGGTAGACCAACCTCTTTTACAACTACTACAAACCTCTCCTACCCATGTATTGTTCTCTTTGTTTCCATTACAATTCTCGTTCTTTACTTTTCCATTCTTTTTCTCTTTGGGTGTAACCATCAATTGTTCTGTTTAACGCCGCTATACGAACATCTTTCTCTTGTAGTAACATTTTTTGATATCTACTTTTAATCACAAGTTTTTCATTTTTAGTCATAATTTTATCCGTCTTTTGTATCAACTTCTCCACTTGACTTTCTAATTCATCAAAGTCTTTTAAACAACATCGTGGTGATAAATCACTATAAAGACACTCTAAGATCTTAAATTCTAATTCCCGTAGAGCTACTTGGCCACAGCATACTAGATCAATACTACTATTATGCGAGGGCTCCATATTTATTATTTATTTTAATTTATATTAAAAAATCTATTGTAAATTTTTGCAAAACTCCAACTCTGTGGAGAAACACCTAACCACATTAAGTTTTAATGGTTCAAGAAACAATTAAAATTAAAACATCTCAGTAATTAAGCTATGCTTAATTAAAAGTTCTCAGTAATTATTCCATGCTTAAGATCATAAGTCAAGTTTCTTTTACCATACATAACTATGTATGCTAAAGTGTTGTCAGGAATTGGTGAATTAAAAGTAGCTGACAATTTCATGGCAGTTTTTTGTGCAGTGACAACATTCTTCCTCCTGCTCATATTTATTACATATACAGGGTACGAATTAATGAAATTGTATGCACTAATTTTATGGTCATCTTTCAATTCAGTTATTCTCTTAAAGTCTGCAAATGCATTGTATGCCTTCAAACAAGTGTCTGGAGGATCTATGTTCCACAGTTCTTCAGGAAATATCTCATTTCTGCCATTCTTTAGATAAATGTTTTGGAGATGCACGTGATCATACACTGATGAGTCTGCATCTTGGTTTCCTTTCCTGTTGGTCTGAAACACCACAAATACAAAATAAGGCATGTCAAACTCCATAGAATTGTAGTAATTCGTTATGTCTAGCTCAAAGTTTCTCTTACCACTAATTCCTGCTATTTCCTGCGTCTGAAGATCAAAAAATTAAATCGGAATCTTAGGATCCTTTAGCATCTTTTCTCTTAGCTCTAATTCATAGTTAGGCTCATACTTAACAATGGGTACTCTAATCTCCATATTTGTAATGGTTACTTTACCCAACTCAGGTCGAGAGCCTTCAATATCTGCACCACTATTATTTTTTGAAAACCATCTAAACAAGGCATCGCCAGCATTTGCGCTTCCCACAAAAGTTACTGTTAGGTCTCCTTCCCACATGATTTCTTTGTAATGTTTAAAAAATCCACCCAAAATTTTTAACGGATACAGTACCTCGTTTTCCTTTTTTCGTAACTTACCATTGTTAATGAAATTACCCTCGAATCTAATGTCATCGTCGAGAGAAGAAGTAAGGTGGTATAAAACCGTCGACGAAATGCTTGGATGCTCTAACCTGTAGATTATGTGACCTCTTTTCTTAACAATTACTGCACTCCATAACTGTGTCGGAAAGTTGTCAACGAGTTTAACATTCGATGTACTTTCGTAAGAAGTGTAATCTGATCCATTTGCGTGAGTAACATTATAGGTCATATACAAGTAAGCATTGTTGTCAAACCAACCATCACCAACTTTGATGTCTATTTCTACATCTTTGTTCGGTAGGTTTAAATTATTCCTAGTCTTCTCATTTACTGGAAAAGACTGCCACTGATAACTTTCTATTTTATTCATTTTATTTACTGCAAGATTTTAATTAAAACATTTCTAAAAGAACTGTTACCGACGCACCTCCAAAATCTATCGCAGCATCATTTTCATCCGTTACACTTACTTCCAGGTTTTGAACTTTATCGTGCACAGGGAAAAATAATGGATAACACGGTTCGTATATAATTGGACTGCCAAACTGTAAGTGACCACACATTTCCAACTTGGGTTTAAAACAAGCAATAATATTTGTCTCTCGATGAAAGTGGTCAGAATCCTTTACAAACATACCATCAGCTAAGTTAAAATGCACTTTAATTTTTTCAAAAGGGATTATTTTCGGTAGCTCATTTGCTACAACTTTTGTTGCAGGTTCCACAATTTCGTCTCTAAAACCTAGCATCCTCCCAATACTACATTCCTTATTAAAATACAGCTTAAAGTCTAAGCTTTCTATCTCAACTCTATTTAGGATTTCGTTAGCCTTAATCTTTAGATTACTAGCATTGAAAGGTTCCTGGCTCTGAATACACCTCTCTAAATTGTCTAGACTGTACTGCCCTGATGGAATATTTAAAGTATTAACCACACCATCATTCTCATAGTGTAATCTGTTATTATCCTTTGTGACATTTGGAGTTAAGAATGTTGAATAAACTCCGACCAAACCAACCTTTGTATACATGTTTCTTATTGGTACATTTAGCCTCTTTTTTAAGTTTGAGGATGTACCACTAATTTCAAAAATTCTATTCATTTATTAATTAAGTAATAAGTAGTAAATAAAAAAGTAAAATGACTGATTGGGAACCAAAGATCAGAATTCGAGAAAAACGAATCAAAAGCAGACATGGGAAGTTATTACCTAGTTCAATTCGTTGCGCCATCGTTGGACCAAGTGGATGTGGTAAAACAACTTTAATGGTTGATAATTACCTTCTGTGCCCTGGATGGCTTAACTGGAACACCATTCAACACTGGTACATCTACTCGAAAAGCTTAGAACAGTTTAAGTACAAACATCTTATGGAAAAATGTGAAAGAATTGAAAATGAACACAATGAGAAGGTAGCTACATTTGTTAGTAACTGTGATGACATTATACCATTAGACGAATGTGAAGAGTGCTCCGTTGTAGTGTTTGACGACTTTATATCAGAAAACCAAGATATTGTAAGAGAATACTTTACCAGAGGAAGACATAAGAACATTGACTGTTTCTACTTAGCGCAAACGTATTCTAAAATACCCAAGCAGTTGGTGAGAGACAACCTTAACTTTTTGAACATATTTAGACAAGATGACATTAATTTGAAACACATCTACGACGAATTTGTAGGTGGAGACTTTAAATGGAATGACTTTAAAGAGCTTTGCAGTAAGGTGTGGAACGAGGACTTGGGATTCATAACTGTTGACGTGACTCGAAAGCTGTATGACGGTAGGTACCGTAATAAAATTAAAACTTTTATCAGATTTTAATGGTTTTTTAACCATTAAAATAAAACATTTTTTCTGTTTACCCAACTATTGTGTGAGCTATCAAAACCTAGCCACTTAACAAATACTTTGTCACCCTTTTTTCTTAAAACTTTTTCTACAAGATACACATCTGGATACTTTGTCTTTTGTAACTCCTGTTCGTAAAAACTTCCTTCAATTTCTTCTTCACTTGTATCTTTTAACTTGTATGTAGTCGGACTTGTGTTATTAATCTGAGTCACTTCAAATATTTCTGTCGACCAATTAGCAGTATAGCCTTTCTCGAACAAGCCTTTAAGTTTACTTATCCTAACTTTGTCACATATCTTGAACTTGGGTGCATCTTTTTTGAGTTCCGCTGTAAAACGGCCTTCACCACCTTTTTTGCATTCTTTTCATCTACCTCTATAGGTTTCATCCCTATTGTCCTATGTTTTCTGTTGTTGTAGTCATATACCAGTTTAGGTAGTAAGTCAACCCACTTTTGATTGCCCTGAAGAGCAAATTGTTTCCACATTCTTTCCTTTAAAGTCCTATTGAATCTTTCAACTACTGAAGCCTTAAGTTCTGTAAACGTAGAGTAATGATTTACACCTTCAATCTTCATGAGCTCTTTAAAGTGTTTATTGTAGAATTCTTTGCCATTATCTGTTTGTAAGTGTTTTGGCTTCCTTTCTTGTAGTATACCTTTAAAAGCGCTGGTAATACTTTCACCTGATTTATCTTTAACAGGAATAGCCCAAGCATACTTTGAAAATACGTCTATTACAGTCAGTAAATACTTCATACCGTTGTTGAATTTTGATATACCTTTAAGGTGACCAGAATCCATCTCAACCAAGTCAGCTTGCCACAAATCATCTATACCATAGGATGTAACAGGTTTTCTTGGAAAATTCTTTCTCAGTGGTTTGTGAAGCTCATATATAATTTCTTCACGAATACTTTTACTTGTCGCAGACATTACTTTATTTTTATAAACTTACTTTTCTTGGTATTACACACCCCACAATAGCCCTCAATCCTATGACGACCGTTTTTCGTGGCAACAGTGTGAGGCTGAAGTGTAGCAGTAAATCTCTTGCACCTTAGGCACCAAATATGTTTCTGTTCTATCATTTATTTAATTGAAAATTAAAGATCAAGATTCTAAGTCGTCATCAATAACATCTTTAAATGATGCTAGTTCGCCAAATAGTAAGAGTTTTATGTCCACAGGGACTGTCTTCGCCCACTCTTTTAGTCTTACGGTTAGGAAACTTCCTTTATGAATTAATATTGGGTTATGCTTATTCTCAATTACGTGTACTTTGTCATACATACTTACTGCAACATCAAAATCATTAAATGTTAAATCTTTGTTTATATCTTTTCCAATGACAATAACTTTTTTCAGTACAAAATCATACTCGAAGGTGTACGTTTGTTGTTCTAATCCAGTCCTAAAAGTGAATTCAACTGTTTGTTTATCACATATTTTGTTCAGGCCTTGTTCAGTTTTGTTGATGTATTGTGATAAATCACCTTTTGTATAATAATCTGAGAAAACTTTTTCTAGGTCCTTTTTACTGTAATAATGGTCAAGGTTGGTTTTACTTACATAATTATTAAGGGTTGTTAGTATACTTGTGTATTTGGCATTAGCAACATCATTAACAGCATCGAGCTGGCTTTTACTGACTGCATCATATCCAGCTATGGCATCTGATATGTTTACAATGCGCCTTCCTTTCAATGATACCCAGTTCTTTGAAAATGAGAAATACTTCTTAATATTAAGTTTACTGATACTAGATTCTAGTCCGTTTATAACTTCTCTGACATCGTCTAGTTGTTCAATACCCTTCTTTACCTTATTTCCAAAAATATCCATTTATTGTATCAAGAATTTTAATAAAACTCCATCCATCTATAAATAGCTTCAGTACCATCACACACAAATGACCGCATATAAACTGATCGAAATTCTGAATTCTTTCTGAGTTGTAAAACAGATTGTGAGGACCCAGGTATTTCACTAAAGTTTGTGGTATACTGCCACCGAATGAGTCAAAAACGTATTTTTCATCACCTTTCTTGAAGCAGCATATCCAGTGAGTACCTACATGATCAGATGTATCCAAGTTAACTACCCATGATTCTACTTCTTTAGGTTCTAACGGTAACTCGTCGGCCATGAATACACCTCTAAAATTTTTGATTTTTAAAGACTTTGCTAATCTCTCAATATCATAGTTGCTCAACGGGTGATCATACTTTTGCACAATTTTTTCGACTTTTTTCTTTAAAAAAATACCATATCCCGCCTTCTTTTCCATTTCAAGATTATGCCTCTTTTGCTCTGCTAACTCTGCGTCTTCCTTTTGCTTTTTGTGCACAGCACTTGTTATTGCCGCAGCACCACCAGCTAAAGACCCGATTGCTCCCAACGCTGCAAGTATCAGTGGTAGAAATCCACCTTCGTGCTTATTCAATCCAGAACCTGCTTTCAATCTCTTAGAGTTTAGGTACTCGAGTATCTTCTTCACAACAGGTATAGAAAATGTTATCAGTAAGCTACCACCTTGTTTAAGTTTATTAGCTTTCTGTTTCATTTGAGTCTCTGTAAGATAAGCATCTAGAAAGCCATGATTTTTCAGGTCGTCATTGGACAGTTTTATTTTAATAGATTTCGCTCTCGGATTCCCACTGGAGGGAATGTTGTAGTCAATACTAAATCCTTTCATTTATTATCTCAAATAAATTAAATATTTTAGTGCTACACTCATATTAAATTTTAATGGGTTGTGACCCATTAAAATTACACCTCTTCATTCACATTCACAATACCCATCCATTATCATCTAACCCTAGACCTAGCTTCCTTTTCCCAAACATTATTCCAGCTACAGCTGTTGAAGCTAATCTTTCTCCTAGGGAAGCATCTTTACTGAAAATCCTTTCCTTTGCCGCTTTCTGCAGTTCTTTATCAGCTTGATGTCTTTGTTCCAAATCTTTATGATCCCTGTATGCGATATCATGCCTTTTGCAAGCTTCATCTAGAAGATTTATTCCAGCATCTCCTCTTTCTAATCGTTCTTCTAGTTTGGTACCAGGGCCGCAGTAATTGTATCCAGGTAAATGCATTTCAACAGGAAGATTATTAATTAACGTGTTCACTAAGCCCTTTCCATAACTTTCTGCCTTCGAGAATGTATGAGGGAGATTGTTTAGAAATCTAATTAGGTAAGGTATCCCCTTTGGATTATTTACTATGAAGTCATTAAATTTACTCGTAAGCATCTTGGTTATTCCAACCTTCTCATTGTGGAAGTTATTATTTCCCGCATTCTCTTCACCATGAATAACCATTAGCCTATCAATTAAGTCTCTGACGTCATTCATCCACACGTACTCCACCGGTTTGTCTGTATACCTCTTTACAAAACCCATACCACCCTTTGTGTTTGGCGAGTTACCACGTTCTTTCTTGAGTGACTGCCATATTGGTTTAATGATGTTGTTGTATTTTTCGCTACTGCTTGACTTGGGTTTATTCCCCTTTGGATCATTGTTCTGATATATCGCATAGGTAACCTTCAGCATAGTTGTATAGGTATCAAGATCGTCAGATGTGTACTCTTCAGGTGATACGGTTTTCTGAGTCAGGAGTTTCATAAACCCACTGGTGGCTTTAAAGGAGTTACCCTTCACCATAATATTATCGTTGTCAAAACGGAGACCAAAAATTGTGTCACCAAGAGCGCCTAAGTATTTTGAAACTTTTGGGCCCAGGTAAGTTGTTGAGTAGTCTGAAACAGCCTTCATCTTCTGCCGTTCCTTGTCTTCAATTTGTTCTAACATAGGCTCCAACCTCTTACGTGTCTTTGGTGTGATGGGGTCATCAACAAATAAGCTTCTCTCAAACGATGTTACCTCAGGAGTAGGTGGTATAGGGAACATATCGTTAAACCCCCCATCGTAAGGTAGTAGCTGCTTTTCAATCTCACGATTTTTTTCTATAGCGTCAATCACTTCTTTCCCTATCGCATCTAATTTGTCAATTACTGGTTGGTCCTCCTTTTTGTATTTTTCGTATTCGGTTATAGGCTTAATTTTCCATTCTTTAAATTGGTCTTTGATTTGTTCAAATTTCTTTCTGTTCTTTTTTGCTTGCTTAACAAGCTTTTCATCATATTTTGAAAACATTTATTTAAGGAAAAATAATAAAATTATTCGTTGGGACGTTGACGTTGGGACGTTTGGACGTTGACGTTGGGACGTTTGGACGTTGACGTTGGGACGTTGACGTTGGTACATTGGAGATTTTAAGGGTAAAAAACCATTAAAATCAATTTAAAAGAACTCAATATCATGTATCTTGTTGTCTTTGTTTGTTTCTTTGGTACCATTGTATAAGATCTTTAATCCAACCAAAGTATTGCAATCATCCCAGATTAATAATTTGGTGTATCTATCGGGTAATATAATCTTGTATTCACTGTCGAGTTGTAGAAAAATCTTTTGGCTATATTTTGTACTTATATTCTCAGCATTTGTAATGGTATAAGTGTGTCCCTTTTCTAACTCATTCAGCTTTGTAAACGTTTTGTTGGCGCTGTTAAGTTTCAATAGCAGTTGATTTCGTTCCATTTATTTACTGCAATATTTAAAAAAAATTCTCGTTAGGGTTTTAATGTTTCTAGCTGAGTCACAGTATCTTTTAAACTCTTCACTAGTACCGTAAAAGAAGATGACTTCTTGGGACAGTTTATGCCAAGTAAAGAAAGATCGAATTTACCTGCTCTTACTAGTACGTTTGAGAATTCATTGTATTCATATAATATACCATCCTTGAAGAAGTACAGCAAACCGTTTATGTATCTAAAAAAAAAAAAATCAAATGCTGAAGGTACTCCTGGGAAGCTTTTACTAATCACACCATAAGCTTTTGCTTTCAAGCTACATTCATCGATTTCGGCAAAATATATATGGTCATTAAAAATGAAGGTTCTACCAGAGTAAGTGTTCACAGCTCCATGTACAACAGAATTTTGTTGCAACCCTATATCAGATACTCTATTTAGGTAACCAGGTTGTAACGTTAAACTCGGTATCTGAACCATGTATATCATGTTATTAATGATAAGAACGACTTCACCTGATGGTCTCTGATAAACAGCAGATACATTTTCGAATTGTTGAGGTAGAAACGTTAACCAGTCTGTGATTAGTTGTGGTTTTGAAAGCTCGTCATTACTATTAAGAACAGTCATCCAAACCCACGTTCCATAAAAAATGTATAGAAACTCATTCACAATTACAGAACTTCCAAACTGCTTCAGTGTGCACAGTTCAGGCTCTTTTTTGGGTACTGCTTCAGGCGAGGGTGAAGCTGGAGTAGAAGTAGGGCGCTGTTCAGTATCGCTAGAAGCACGTTTCCCATATAAACTTTGGATACCGCGTATATCATCTTCAGATAGGGTGGTGATAGTGCTATTGTAAAAGGCGTACATCACCGATTCAGAGAAATCTGAATGTGCCATACCCAACGTGTGACCAATCTCGTGAACTAGAACAACAAACAGGTTTGTCTGTGAAGAAGGTGTGTTACCGTCCATTTCCATGTACCAATATTCATCCTGATCAACGTGAATTTCAATGGGGTCGTTGTACAAGTTAGGAAAGTCGGCATGAGCTAATACGTTTCCTCTACCATCAAAACTTCGTTGACAGAACTGTAGGGCTGCGTTTTGGCGTCGGTGTGCTCCTCTCTTAGTCGAAATGACAATATCAGGACTTTGGTTGCTGTTCTCAAAAGTAAGATCCGTGTGTTCTTCCCACATTTTAAATGCTGATTGTACCACCTGTAACATTTTTCTAGTTGCGAGATAGTAATGCCATTTTATATTCTTCTTATTCCACTTGTAGATGTGTGTAGTAAAGCTTAAAACGTTATCTTCCACGCCACACCTCGGGTTCTTCATTAATTGTAAAGTTTCATCAGTCAGCTCACCATTAGCCACGAGATGATATTTCTGTTGGAATAACGTAAGTGCATCTTTGTACGCTTCTTCACTCAGTTGAGAAAGTTGATCTTCTTGATAGTCCAAGTACCCAAAGCTGTGCAAATATTTTACTGCTGCTTCATCGTGAGCAGATACAAATGATAATATTGAAATTAGAATTATTCTGTTCATTTATTTGAATAGAAATAATAAAAATGATTTTAAAAAGAAAATAAATAATTAAATAAATTAAATCAGGGGTAGTATTTAAGTATTTTTGACACTCTGCCTATGTAAAAGAGATCTACCCACAGTACCTGCGTAACACTGGTATCAAAAACTTGTTTTACAAGAGTTGCGTTTACTACAATTTTTAATAAAGATGTTCGCTTGAACACTATAAAACTTTTGTTATTGATCAACTCATCATTGATGAGTTGATGGATAACAGAAAAAATGGTTCACTTTCAACATTTTTAACATATGAAGGGTTATTAAAGGTTATTTATAGCTCTAGAGGAAAAATTTAGAAAATGGGCAAATAAGGTTATTTATACCTCTCATTTGGGAACAACTGAACAACGACAAGAATTGTCCCATAGAGGTGCAAACCCAGAATCTATAAGTGATGTCTTAGGTTGTTCTGTAACCTCCACTCCATGTATATATGTATTTAATTTAGGTTGTGTAAAAGACCTTAAAAAATCAGATATTTTTAAAGATATATTACAACCAAATGGCGGTTAATGGTTACTAAAAATATTTTTTATATATGAAGAATGCTCTTTTCATTTACACTACAATGAAGTGACGTGTCTCGCCTCTTGCGACATCTTCACGGCCAAGGCTGCTCCGACTGCGATAGCCAGCTGGGAGGCCAATGGTGAAGGTCACCTCGTCGACGTCATGAGTGCCTGCATTAGTCACAACAGCGCTGCTCTAGCGTAATAATTTAACTTAAATGTATATTATTCACTTAAACGTAAATTTTTCGCTAAGAAATTGTTGTTATTGGATGTTGATGTGTATGTTACACTACATAATGTTAGTAAAAATATACGTAAAGTCCCATGAAGCGCAATGCTGAGAGAGAGAGTAAGATTAATAGCTTACTCGAATGCATTTGTTTCGCCGGCGCGGTAGCTCAGCACGTTCGGTCAGGAAGACTGGCCACCTTTCTGAAGAAAGAACTGAGTAAAGTTTTCGTCGTGGAGTTTTGAGTGACGTCATGAGACGTCTGCACTGATCCGCTCTCCCTCTTCTGCTAAGAAGTATGGGACGAGACGTGGTAACAAAGAGGAAAAAAACCCTGTGGGGCAGAAGAACAAGGACGACGAAGAAATAATACAAACAAAAGACCCCACAGGGTTCCTCGGTGCCGAGGTTTTGCTGTTTTCGACAAAATTATTTTTTTAATTAGATAATACATATAATAAATGTCTGTGAGCAATAAACTAATACCTCCTTGTAGCATGACGGCTATAATGAAAGGCGATGACAACCCCGCAGCACTTTGTTTTGATATAAATAAGGTGCCAGAAAATCTGTTGATTCCCGTTTTTAATTATCTGCGCAGCCTTCAGTATTTACAACTGATTATTATGGAATTGGTACAAGATGAGAGAGAACTCGTTAAAATAGGTGAAGGTATGTCACAATTAGAAAACAATTTGAAAAGTTGATGGTTGAAATAATACCACATTCTAATTAAATAAATTCAGTTTTTGACGTCTAGAGAAGTTTGAACCATTTTTTCCATTATTGACCAATGGTCAATTGGTGGATAACGAAATTTTTATAATGTTCAGGTGAAATATAACTTTTATCTTTATGTCTTAAAACAGATATTAAGTTTGACATATCAAATATTTTAGAGATATCTTTAACATTAAAAAATATTTTCTCTTCATTTCTTTCGCCTCTGCTTTCAAGAAAAATCATAGATGGGAAAAAATACATAGATACTTTTCCACCACCATCTTTAGCAATTGGTGTTCCTGCAGATTGCAAATATTGAACCTGGGGATTATTTGTTTATTTAATTCTTCAACTGTGTGGTAATACATTTATTATATAATTTTTTTTTAATTTGACTAAATAAGAGAAATAATTAAGTTAATTTGGAGTTGTTTTAGAAGATGCTATTAACCTTAAATTACAAGAATGGAGTATTAAAAATTTAATTTTTACAATTGAAAATTTAGAATTTGAAGATACATATGACCTTGATAAAACTGAAGAATTATATAATAAATATAAAGATAAAATTGTACTTTAAACCTTAAAACTATTTGTATGCTAAATTAGAAGTAAGAAGATTTTTAATCTCTTTTGAGAGAGAGATTAAAAAATTGATTTTTTTTCTAAAAAAATTAAAATAAATAAGTAAATAAATGAATATGTCGGAAGGAAATAAATATAGCTATGCAGGTAAATACTGCAACAAGTGTGGAGTGGACATCACTTATAAGAATTGGTCCAGGCACTTGAAGTCAAAGATTCATCTTAAGAATGACCCAAACAATGAAGAGAAGGAGGAGAAGAAGAAGAATAAAATATACCGCGAAGATCTTAAGATCTTGGCTAAGGATTATAATCTTAGTGGTGTTTCGAAAATGAAGAAATCGCAACTTAAAGAAGCTTTGGAAAAGACTAATGACATGTTGTATAAGAAGCAGGATTTGGAAAAGCTAAGGGTACCACAGCTGCGAGAGATTGGAAGAAATAATAACATTAAGGCGACTGTTAAGATGGGGAAGGCTGAAATAATTGAATCCATTTTGAAGACGCAAGACATTGTCTTTCGTAATAAGGTAGCTCAAGAGTTAGGCTTTCACGAAGACTTGATAGAACCACCCAAGGAAGAAAGAAAACCACCCTACAAGATCACTGAAACAAACTCACAGTTCATTAAGAAATTTAATGCCACTGAAGTAGACTACACCATTAAAGTTCATAAGTTAATGCAAGTTGAGAACGCCATCAACGCAATGATTAAACTGGCCAAAGAGAAAGGAAACTACAAAAAAGGAGACAAATTAACAGTAGTAGCAAGCAACCCAAATTTCCATCATGATATTTCAACCGTGGTACAATCTAATGTTAACGCCAGATCTTTCATGAGTCATATCGGTAGAATTCTATCTTCTAACGAGAACTTAAATATCACACAGACCAGGTTCAATATTAAGATTCTGAATGTACCTAGAGGTCAAGGCAGGTCGAAAATTATAAATCTGTCTCAAGATGTGAGAACAAAAGATGCATCACCCAAATAAAGAACAAAGATAACTTGTGCTGCCCACGAGCCATAGTAACAGCCCTGACCTACCACACGAATGAGGTTCTCGGTAGGCAACTTAGTGACATTAATATTAAACATGTCAGAGGCGGCAGACGCATTCAAACGGAGTTAACTGAAGAGTTGTGCAAGAGGCTAGGAAACTACAACGAGGAAGGTTTCACACTTGAAGATATTAAAAATGTAGAAAAATTATTGAATATTCAAATAAAGGTTGTGTGTGCCGAAAATTTTAATTCTGTTATATACTCAGGAGAAGAAAGAGAAACCAAAATTTATCTATACAAAAATGGGAACCATTTTGACGTCATAAACAGTATGAAAGCTTTTCTGGGAAGCTGTTATTACTGCAATAAATGCGACTCACCTTACAATAATAAAGACAAACATAAGTGTAAAACGAAGGGAAATGTGTGTATTCTGTGCAAGAAACCTGCGCACTCCCCTGAAGAAAAGAATAAGGTTTATTGTAAGGAATGTAACAGGTATTGTTACAACCAGGAATGCTTAGATAACCACTCAGAAGTTTGTAACACAGTTTATAAATGTAGAGGATGTAATTTAATTTTATCGAGATCTAAAGAGCATAAATGCGGATACTCCTTTTGCTACAATTGTATGGAACCTTATAAGACTGGTGAACATCAATGCTACATACAACATAAACATCAGAAAGGCGGAAGGTGTGAAAGTCGGTGTATTTGTAAGGCTACCGATAAGGAGAGTTTTTTGGAACACTTTGTAGCTAAAAACAAGGATAAACTTCTCAAAAATGTTAAGCTCACTACCCTTCGAAGACAATTTGGTAATGGAGATATTTCAGAACAAGAGTATAAAGTACTCTACAATAATACACTGACTGAAACTATAACGTTATTAAATGGTTGCCATTACACAGAAAAGTATATCTGGTTCGGCTATGAAGCTGAGCAAGATACTGGAGTGCACATCCCCAACCTCGTAGTAGCCCACTATATTGACGGTACCAAAGTTTCCTTCAAAACAAAGGAAGAGTTCTGCAAGTGGTTGATTTCTAAGAACCACCAAGGGTACACGGCTATTGCACACAATGCGAAAGGCTATGACTCACAATTCATTTTAAAATACTGTATAGAGAATACGTTGAAACCATACACTATATACAATGGGACAAAGTTGATGATGCTAGAGGTAAACGGACTAATAAGCATTATTGATAGCCACAATTTCGTAGCTTCTCCTTTGAGTGACTTCCCTAAAACATTCGGGCTGAAAGAACTTAAGAAGGGTTACTTCCCACATTTCTTCTACACAAGAGACAATCAGACTTATGTAGGACCTATTCCTGAGACCAAATACTATGGCGTAGACACGATGAAGACAAAAGCTAGAAAAGAGTTTCTTGAGTGGTATCATCAAAAGGTTAAAGAAAATTATATATTTGACTTTCAAAAGGAATTTATGGACTACTGTAACTCTGATGTAGATATTCTGCGTAGAGGTTGTTTGGAGTTAAGGAAACAATTTTTAGAGATTGCTAACATAGATCCATTTCAGTACATAACTATTGCGAGTGTTTGTATAGGTATTTATAGGTCCAAGTACCTCCAGGAAAATACTATGGCTGTGATAAAAAGTGACAAGAAAGAAATGTATAGTAAAGAGTCGATAACCTGGCTCAACACGTTCGGGGGTGTACAACACGCTTTGAATGGTGGAGAAGTAACGATTCGTGGGACAAAAGTAGATGGATTCAATAAGGACACTTATACAGTATACCAGTTCCACGGTTGCTTTTGGCATGGATGTCCTGATTGTTATCAAGAAGAGACTATTAACAATGTTAACCATGAGACTATGGAAGACTTGTACGAGAAAACAAAGCGAAGAAGTTACCAAATTAGGGAAGCAGGATACAACCTTGTCGAAATGTGGGAATGCAAGTGGGCTAAGAGTAAAGGATACAACAATACTACTCCAATCGTTGAACCCTTGAACCCTATAGATGCTTTCTATGGAGGAAGAACAAATGCAAGCAAGTTTAAAGTGTGTGGTAAAAAGCTGAGATACATAGATGTATGCAGCCTCTACCCTACAGTTCAGTATTTTGATTACTATCCTGTCGGTCACACTATAAAATTATACAAACCTAAGAGGTACAACAAAAATTGGTACGGTTTGATTAAGTGCAAAGTATTACCACCGCGCAAGCTGTATCATCCTGTTTTGCCTATTAAAAAGGATAAGTTGATATTTGGGTTGTGTGGTAAGTGTATTGAGGAAAAATGTGGTGCTTGTCAGCACACAGACGATGAAAGGGTGATAATAGGAACGTGGACTACAGATGAAGTGAAGAAAGCTACAGAGAAGGGGTATAAAGTGGTACAAGTATACGAGGTTTGGCATTTTGAAGAAAGAAGTAATGATCTATTTAAAGGATACGTTAAGGACTTTATGAAAATTAAGCTAGAAACGAGTGGGTGGAAAGAAGACTTTGAAACTATTGAAGAGTACACCACAGCGGTTAAGGAACATCTTGATATCGATCTGAATCCCGAAGAAGTGGTTCCGAATCCTGGTAAGCGTGCCGTTTCAAAGATTTGCTTAAACTCATTGTGGGGTAAATTCGGTCAAAGACAACTTGACCCAAAGTGAATACGTAGAGGATGTAGAGAGGTGGTACAAAATAATGTTAGATGATAGGGTTGATATAAGCAATATGATTTTTATTAATGATAATATTGTACAAGTCACCTATAAGTACAAAGATAATTTCGTTGAAGACTCCTACTCAACCAATGTGTTTATAGCAGCATTTACAACTTCTAATGCGCGCCTACGGCTTTATGATATGCTAGACAGGCTAGGGTCAAATGTGGTCTACTACGATACTGATAGTATTGTTTATATTGATGATGGTACCAACACTGTTGAAACTGGTTGTATGTTGGGGGAGTGGACTGATGAACTGGGTAAGGATGATCATATCACAGACTGGATTTCTACAGGACCTAAGAGCTACGGGTACGTGACATACAAAGGAAAGGAGACAATGAAGGTAAAAGGTTTCACGTTAAACTATGAAAACTCTAAAGCATTGAACATCAAAACTATGAAAAATATTGTGGATAAGGACATCGATAAGGTTAAATTGAAATATAAAATGATTACAAGAGATACAAAATCTAAACACTTGATTAATAAGGATGTTAGTAAAGAATTCAAATTCGATTATGATAAAAGAATGATTGAGTCTGAGGTCAATGGTATTATTGAAACATATCCTTGGGGATATTAAGTAACAAAAGAAATAGCAAAGTAAGATAGACACAATCTTGAAACAGATTAAGATAAATAGACAAGTTAAGGTTAAAAGAGGCTATAATTGGTAAGATAAGTTAAGGTAAGGTTTCACCTTAAATAAGATTAAT
Organism: Schistocerca gregaria; assembly: GCF_023897955.1. NCBI lineage: Eukaryota > Metazoa > Arthropoda > Insecta > Orthoptera > Acrididae > Schistocerca > Schistocerca gregaria. The sequence goes on from NC_064922.1 coordinate 827,478,516, forward strand.
GTAGGTAAAATAAGTTAAGGTAGACACAAACCACAAACTTAAATAAGATTAAGATAATTTTTTATGGTTAATAGGACCTTAAAAAAGTGTTGGTTAAGTATAGGAATAATTCTTGAAAAAATCTTTGATTACATTTTAAGGTTAAGATTAACCATTATTTGTACCACTTTTTATTTCACACTTGTGAAATTATTTATTTAAATAAAATGGATGGTTCCACCATAATTTTTAATACTTTTTAAATCTTGTTTAAGATTAAGATTAGCCACACTCTTTCTCAACATTTTTGAATGTTTTTTATGATGACTTTGAACCATATTTTTTAATAAAATCTTATGACGTTTTTTAAGTTTAGTTTTAACCTTAAAACAGGTTAACTTTTCAAGATTGGGTGAACCATAAAATAGGTTCATTATTTTCGATTACGTTTTATGGCTAGTTTTAACCTTAAACAAGATATACTTTTGGAAACCTCATTGGGGAGAGTGTGGTTGGTTTGAACCATAACTGTTGATTGTGTTGTATGGTTGTGTTAACCTTAGTTTTGAAAACCCCATTGGTGTTTGTGTGGTTGGTTTTAACCACAAACAAGGTTAAAAATAAAATGAATTTAAGGTGAACTTGAACCATAAATAAAAAATTGAGAATTGATTTTTAAGGTTAAATAGGACCTTAAAAGTTAAATAGAATTATGGTCGAATTTAACCCTAGAAGACGGGGTGGTCCCAAGTGACCCACATACTACTCACAGCTTACATAGATATGTGAAAGAATGATCTTCACTATTCTGGATGAAATCTGACTTTGGCACAGGAATGGGTGAATTATGCTGCCACAAAAATATTTGGTCATTTGTCAAATAGCCTTAAAAGTCTAACAGATAACCAACCAGTATTTAAAAACAAATTGAAAGGGCTTCTCACTGGTAACTCCTTCTACTCAACAGATGAATTTTTACGTTCCACATTATTGCGTAATGTCGTATTCATGTTCTATGGAACAAATACCAATGTAATGTGATGTAATAATGATACAGGCGTTTAATCGAACTACAGAATAAAACCTGTTTATTACTAAGATGCATCAACTAGATTCCAGTCATTGAAAAGGCAAAACATATAAAGCGCACAGTGGTTCAAATGACTTATAAAAGGTACTTGATAATCCCTTGGAACACGTGGCTGCAACTGTAAGTGAAATGAGACATGTATACCCGCAAAGAAAGCTTAACAGATCAACCGCCTAAAGAAAATATCTAGAAAAGGACATACAACTACGCACACCATGGCTTCAGTTAGTTGACTGAGTGAGTTAATTTAATGAAGCAAGGCTCTAATTCGAGCAAACGAGTTCTGGGTTGACATGTGTAATAAGCCAGAGCGACACAAACATCCGGCAGTAGACCCGATTTTTACACATGCCAAGATCTCGCCGGGAAAGCCTGAAGAGTTCTGGGTTCTCTCGTCGCCAAGCACGCAAATGCGGCTAATGCTTGCATCGTTTTAAAAGTCAGGTGCAGTGCTTGGCAGCAGTGAAGTTCATTCCCGGAATCTATAAGATGATCAGCTCTAGGAAGACATCCTCCATTTCTACTGATCTAAGATGAAGCGTATCTTCCTCTGACGGTCCAAGACAAACAAGCTATCCCATCACGGGAACAAGCTCCGGGGAATTAAATGTTTACAACCAGCTTGGCCTACCTCCTGTGGGCCTCTCGCTGCGAGGAGATCATTTTAGTTAGATTACTTATAGGGCCATTTGTTAAGTGGAGATCCCCAAAAACTTTGTGTGCTTATTGTCATCAACCCTCGACGGATCGCAATTTCCTGGCTGAATGCCTTTGTTTAATCACGTACATTTGAATGCATGTGTTCCGTCCGAGTTATCTGCCGTTTTAGAGAACGACGCGTGGACTGCGAAATGCGTTTTACTTTTTATCCGTCGTAGCAGTACGGCGAAGGACATTTAATCTTTAATTCGCGACCTCCGTTCTCTGTAAGACATAGTTTTTGACAATTCACCAAGAGAAAGTCCTTTTTCTTAGCTCTCTTTTCCGTTCTGTTCTTAATATATATGAATGAGCTCCCTTGTTATCTGAAACAAGAAGCTAAACTGATACTGTTTGCTGATGATACAGGCATCATTATTACTCCAGTAAAAGAAACCCCAATGGAAAATGATACAAATAATATCTCTGGAAAAGTTATTAATTGGTTTTCTGCGAATGGGCTTGCTCTGAACTTTGATTGTCCAATTTTCTACTACTAGGAGTACAGTTATAAATGAGAATCTTAATAGAAATATATTTTGGATCTCGTAAAGCCACTAGGTTCAGCAACCTTGGCAATTAGAATAACTGCCAATTTTGAGGATAGGGAAATTAGTAAGCTAACATACTTTGCATACTTTCAATCTCGGACGTCATACGGAATAATATTTTGGGGTAACTCAACACTTAGACAAAAAGTATTCACTGCTCAAAAGAAAGTGGTTAGAATAATGTGTGGAGCTCATAGTCGCACATCTTGTAGGCATCTGTTAGTAATTCTTACGACAGGCTCACAATATACTTACTCAGTAATGAAATTTCTTCCCAACAACAACGGCCAGTTCAAAACCAACAGTGACTTTCATGATTATAACACCAGAAGCAAGAAAGACTGACACAATTCTCTACTTAACCTATCTTTGGCACAGAAAGGGGTAAAATATTCTGCTGTAATACTTTTCGATAATTTACCATATAAAATAAAATATCTGACAGACAGCAGTAATAGTTTCAAAAATGAACTGAAATTACACTATATCTCTCTAAGCCTAACTAACGGAAGGACAGCACACACACCCATGCCCGAGGCAGCATTCAAACCTGCGATCGTAGCACCAGCGTGGTTCGGGACTGAAGCACCTAGAACCACTCGTCCACAGCGGACGGCTATCGTGTTTTCCCATCCCCTTCTAGGTTTTTGATCTTTTTAGAGAACACTCTTTATGCGCTTCTCATAATAGGAGTTTACAGCCATTCAGTGTGTACGTGCCTCACGACTTAGTCTTTCAGTGAGGAAAAGATTTACGACCTGCTTGCCGTTGTACTCCTGTGGTATTTACTCTCCCACAGTTATCCAGCAGACACGGTTTCCACAAAAATATGACATACACATTTCACCGAATAAAAATGAAATTGATAAGCACTTATTAGATTCAAAATCATTGGTACTTGTTTGAGTTTCATCTGCACCTTCATGCATCACTAGTAATTTGGATGGAATTGCTTGTCTAATTTGGAATAGTGAGTTATTAGCTAGCTTACGCATTATTTTTGCAAGAAAATGTTTCGTAACAAAAGAAATAGTTTACCTCAAAGCAGAGTGCTTACTCCTGTACTTTTTACACCAATGACCAGCCCATCAAAGAATTCTCTAAGGCACTCAATTTACGCTGATGATACAGCAGGGAAGATTTTTGCAGGGGTAGAATAATGGATGACTTCAGTTTTAGGTACGCTTGGCCTTTACTATGAGGTTTATTATCTAGGCCAAATCCTAGCAAGACTCAGGGGTGGAAATAGAGACGACTGGCTGCAATTAAACGTGGAAGGTTGCTGGAACGGAAGCAACACTATAAACATCTCGTACTGAAACACAGTGGCTTGATAGATGGATTGTAGTGGAGAATGACACTCTCATGGGCACACAGAAGTATGTATGAAATGGAAGTGAGCAGCCGAATCCATTTGCGTGTCATTTGGAGCAAAGCTAAACTATGGACATATGACCTCCTCAAAATGTGTTACAGTGACAGTGACATTTTAGCACCTTCGGCAAACGAGTTATTTACGACCAGTTTTACCCTGGAAGAAGCAACAGCTAAAGGCGTTCGTGGTATATCTGTTACAGTCTGCGTATTTCTCAACAGACAGAAATCTACGTGGGAGACACAGTCGGCTGTTTTAGTTCCAGTTCCTTCTTGGAGTCGCAGTCTGTTATGCATGACAAATTCCTCCCATCACTGATGGATCTTTCAGCAAAATAATTTTTCTTACCAAAGAATCTGCAAACGATGGGTTAGCATGCAATATGGGACACCATGTATTTGTGTTCTCTGATTGGTAGAACCATCACATCCTGAGCTCCCAGCCAATCAGCAACATCATCATGATTAACCACTCTCTGTCTGTTCAAATGGCTTTGAGAACTATGGGACTCAACATCTTAGGTCATAAGTCCCCTAGAACTTATAACTACTTAAACCTAACTAACCTAAGGACATCACACACACCCATGCCCGAGGCAGGATTCGAACCTGCGACCGTAGCAGCCTCCCGGTTCCGGAATGCAGCGCCAGAACAGCACGGCCACCGCGGCCGGCCACTCTGTCTGTATTGGCTCTCGACGTTGAATAGTATGTCGTTCTGTGCAGTTTGCACCCTCTTATGAAGTCGTATGTTTTCTCCATTTGGCACAAGTTTCCAAATATTTGCAGACAGTCTGACTCATACATTAAAGTATTCCTCAGGATATAAGCGACTGCGTGGATTACTGATTCTCCTCTCAGGTGTTAATAAATGGCAGCCCTGAAAATGGTTGACCAATCATAATCTCTAGGCAATATGACAGTGTCACCAAGCCAGAAATAGTGCACTGTTGAGCTAAACGCCTACATCATGCATCAGAGAAAAGGTGAAGGGACTACCTAGAAATCGCATTGTTACCAAAGTCTAGACGACAATCAGCTGATAACTATGGTCGACGTATCATAGGAAAACAGCAAAGGAATCTGTGCCTACAAGATGCACAAAATGATGATCTCAACTACGAAATGTGGGGGTCACGAGTTTCGTCGAGACGGTATGATCGGTACGCGTTCGATAGTATGCCCTACCAATATCTTCGAAAACGCCGCGCATAAAAACCCGATTTTTCTGGGGCTGATACTTCGGGATCTATCGGCGATAGAAATGTAGGGTCAAGCATTTTTGGACATTCCTCGGGCTCGGGATCTTTTGTACACTGAACAGCGATCCTTCAGTGCAGGATCTAAGTTTGAATATTGCACATTTCCCTCATCTTATACAGATGGAGCAAATCGATTAGTTCTTTTTTCCAATACATGTGAGCTACTGTGCGCCTTAAAGGGTTTATGAAGGCGTCATTTATTTCATGGACGTTCCTGAAAAACACGAAAAAGAGTTTTTCACCAATTTTCGCCTTCAGCAGCGGATATCTAAACAAGTAACGGCAGAATATTGCTCAAATTGTGACAGTATATTCTATCGGCATTTTTGTAGAAGTGCCATCTTCCCCTTTTAAAAAATCTTTATGCGTTACCGAGAAACATCTAGAAAACATGGTTTATGGGTACCAAAACAGGGCCGCGGATTCCAAGACGATTACTAACAGAAAATGGGTGAAACTTTTACGATGTGTTCCTAAGATACCTATGCCGAATGGCTTTCCAAATTTTATTTATGTCTTTGTCCTTTTCCGAGATACAGAGGTTCAAAGTTATACGACTAGTACACGTAAAACACGCACGTATGTTCCGGTGTGAGCGTTAACATACACTCCTGGAAATGGAAAAAAGAACACATTGACACCGGTGTGTCAGACCCACCCTACTTGCTCCGGACACTGCCAGAGGGCTGTACAAGCAATGATCACACGCACGGCACAGCGGACACACCAGGAACCACGGTGTTGGCCGTCGAATGGCGCTAGCTGCGCAGCATTTGTGCACCGCCGCCGTCAGTGTCAGCCAGTTTGCCGTGGCATACGGAGCTCCATCGCAGTCTTTAACACTGGTAGCATGCCGCGACAGCGTGGACGTGAACCGTATGTGCAGTTGACGGACTTTGAGCGAGGGCGTATAGTGGGCATTCGGGAGGCCGGGTGGACGTACCGCCGAATTGCTTAACACGTGGGGCGTGAGGTCTCCACAGTACATCGATGTTGTCGCCAGTGGTCGGCGGAAGATGCACGTGCCCGTCGACCTGGGACCGGACCGCAGCGACGCACGGATGCATGCCAAGGACGTAGGATCCTACGCAGTGCCGTAGGGGACCGCACCGCCACTTCCTAGCACATTTAGGACACTGTTGCTCCTGGGGTATCGACGAGGACCATTCGCAACCGTCTCCATGAAGCTGGGCTACGGTCCCGCATACCGTTAGGCCATCTTCCGCTCACACCCCAACATCGTGCAGCTCGCCTCCAGTGGTGTCGCGACAGGCGTGAATGGAGGGACGAATGGAGACGTGTCGTCTTCAGCGATGAGAGTCGCTTCTGCCTTGTTGCCAATGATGGTCGTATGCGTGTTTGGAGCCGTGCAGGTGAGCGCCACAATCAGAACTGCATACGACCGAGGCACACAGGGCTAACACCCGGCATCATGGTGTGGGGAGCGATCTCCTACACTGGCCATACACCTCTGGTGATCGTCGAGGGGACACTGAATAGTGCACGGTACATCCAAACCGTCATCGAACCCATCGTTCTACCATTCCTAGACCGGCAAGGGAACTTGCTGTTCCAACAGGACAATGCACGTCCGCATGTATCCCGTGCCACCCAACGTGCTCTAGAAGGTGTAAGTCAACTACCCTGGCCAGCAAGATCTCCGGATCTGTCCGCCATTGAGCATGTTTGGGACTGGATGAAGCGTCGTCTCACGCGGTCTGCACGTCCAGCACGAACGCTGGTCGAACTGAGGCGCCAGGTGGAAATGGCATGGCAGGCCGTTCCACAGGACTACATCCAGCATCTCTACGATCGTCTCCATGGGAGAATAGCAGCCTGCATTGCTGCGAAAGGTGGATATACACTGTACTAGTGCCGACATTGTGCATGCTCTGTTGCCTGTTTCTATGTGCCTGTGGTTCTGTCAGTTGGATCATGTGATGTATCTGACCCCAGGAATGTGTCAATAAGGTTTCCCCTTCCTGGGACAATGAATTCACGGTGTTCTTATTTCAATTTCCAGGAGTGTAGATCCTAAAACGACGCAGCGCTGACAGTTATGCGGTAATCTCTTTCAATTATCCTCAGAAGGATCCTGGGATCCACATGTTGTAGTGCAGAAGCCCATGCAAAGTTTTGTGTATTTAAAACAACGTCTGATGTGTAAAATTAGTTCTGCGTTATTTCAATTTCAGATAAGTAAACTGTCATAATGTTATTGGCCCATTTTGTTATTTTCATATGAGTGATATGCCGGATGTTACACGAAAATTAAGGGAAGCAGCGGAAAAATGTTCCTCTACGAGCACAAAAAATGTGAATTTGCTCCGAATTATTACAAGACTGAGTGAAAAGTTGGGTACCAGCTGTCTCATTCAACTTTGCTCAGCACCTTTAAAAACTTCACGTTATATTTCGGCATGTTTTCGTTCCACCCATGTGTCGACCTACACATCATGTGCGTGATACGCACCTTAACGATCTGCGTGCCGTCTCGCAAAGCTACGCACGTGTACCGCGACCGATACTGCGCCAGATAGTGTTGACGGATGAGGCGTGCGGGGCTCCCACACCAGCACCGGGCACTCCCTACCACCCGCTTGCCAGATAAGCCTCACTGGGTCAGCTGATAAGACACGTTACACCCTGGCTCTTCTCAGAAGCCCCTCCTTCATATCACGATCTCGGCGCCGTTACATTTGCATTCGCAATTTGCGTTGCTGTGCTGCGCAGTAATGGTAGCAACCACCACGGGAACAGTGGGCAGCCAGCTCATTCGTTCCTAACGCACTCACTATCGGCGGGACTGCATGAGTAATAGGCTACATAAGAACAGTGGTCATTAAGTTTTAATTATCACCTCGGTAAAATGAAACTTAGCCGCGGTGTCTCCCTTTGTTAGGTATATAGTATGAATCGTTCCCCGTACACGTCGCTGGTATCTGTACTTTACAGAGCCGAGGGTGCCTTTGTCTTGTTATTTAACATCAACGGTTCTGAAGCATTAGTGGTCACGCACATGAAAAGTAGTGAAAATCGGTATAATGGCAGGGTTCGACGAAAGTAATAGTACTTTGTGTAAAGCAAACATGTATCGAATTTGCTATGAAAGTAGTAGACATACAAGGTCATAAACAATCATGGCAGAATTATATGGTTCCTTTCATAATACGAGTAACAAAATAAAACGTTTGCATTTATTCGTTGGAAACTGGTATAAAGTTGTTGCACTGTTATTACTTTTTCCAGCCTTCATTCTTCCTAATTGGATCAAATGGCTCTGAGCACTATGGGACTTAACATCTGAGGTCATCAGTCCCCTAGAGCTTAAAACTACTTAAACCTAACTAACCTAAAGACAACACACACAACCATGCCCTAGGCAGGATTCGAACCTGCGACCGTAGCGCTCGCGCGGTTCCAGACTGGAGCGCCTAGAACCGCTCGGCCATTCTTCCTAATTGTCCGCCTCCGTAGCGCAGTGGTAGCGTTACCGCATACCACGCAAGGGGGGGCCAGGTTCGATTCCCGGCAGGGAACTGGGTGTTGTGTGTCCATCATCACATTATCACTGACACCCAAGTCGCCGAAGTGGCCATAAATGCCATACGACCATTTCATTGTTCGCCCCCGTTAGCTGAGTGGTCAGCGCTGTGGAATGCCACGCCGAGGGGCCCAGGTTCGATTCCCGGCTGGGGCACGAGATTTTATCCACTCAGGGACTGCGTGTTGGGTTGTCCTCGTCATCATTTCATCCCCATCTCCGACGCGTAAGTCGCCCAATGTGCTGTCGAGGAAATAAGTACTTGCCCTCGACAGCCGAACTTTCCCGATTGGGTGACCCCCGGACCTCAATGCCGTACGCTCATTTTCATTGCATTGTTCAACGGTAATGAAACTATCGCAGGTTACATGCGATCATAACATTAGCCCTCCACGAAATTTTCAGCCACCATAAGAGTGTCATTTTTGGTTTCCACGCAGTACGTGTTCCACACCAGTTGCCTGCCTTATTGTTGTTGTTGTTGTCTTCAGTCCTGAGACTGGTTTGATGCAGCTCTCCATGCTACTCTATCCTGTGCAAGCTGCTAGCTGCTTCATCTCCCAGTACCTACTGCAACCTACATCCTTCTGAATCTGCTTAGTGTGCTCATCTCTCGGTCTCCCTCTACGATTTTTACCCTCCACGCTGCCCTCCAATGCTAAATTTGTGATCCCTTGATGCCTCAAAACATGTCCTACCAACCGATCCCTTCTTCTAGTCAAGTTGTGCCACAAACTTCTCTTCTCCCCAATCCTATTCAATACCTCCTCATTAGTTACGTGATCTATCCACCTTATCTTCAGTATTCTTCTGTAGCACCACATTTCGAAAGCTTCTATTCTCTTCTTGTCCAAACTAGTTATCGTCCATGTTTCACTTCCATACATGGCTACACTCCAAACAAATACTTTCAGAAACGACTTCCTGATACATAAATCTATATTCGATGTTAACAAATTTCTCTCCTTCAGAAACGCTTTCCTTGCCATTGCCAGTCTACATTTTATATCCTCTCTACTTCGACCATCATCAGTTATTTTACTTCCTAAATAGCAAAACTCCTTTACTACCTTAAGTGTCTCATTTCCTAATCCAATTCCCTCAGCATCACCCGATTTAATTTGACTACATTCCATTATCCTCGTTTTGCTTTTGTTGATGTTCATCTTATATCCTCCTTTCAAGACACTGTCCATTCCGTTCAACTGCTCTTCCAAGTCCTTTGCCGTCTCTGACAGAATTACAATGTCATCGGCGAACCTCAAAGTTTTTACTTCGTCTCCATGAATTTTAATACCTACTCCAAATTTTTCTTTTGTTTCCTTTACAGCTTGCTCAATATACAGATTGAATAACATCGGGGAGAGGCTACAACCGTGTCTCACTCCTTTCCCAACCACTGCTTCCCTTTCATGCCCCTCGACTCTTATGACTGCCATCTGGTTTCTGTACAAATTATAAATAGCCTTTCGCTCCCTGTATTTTACCCCTGCCACCTTTAGAATTTGAAAAAGAGTATTCCAGTCAACATTGTCAAAAGCTTTCTCTAAGTCTACAAATGCTAGAAACGTAGGTTTGCCTTTTCTTAATCTTTCTTCTAAGATAAGTCGTAAGGTCAGTATTGCCTCACGTGTTCCAACATTTCGACGGAATCCAAACTGATCCTCCCCGAGGTCTGCATCTACCAGTTTTTCCATTCGTCCGTAAAGAATTCGCGTTAGTATTTTGCAGCCGTGGCTTATTAAACCGATAGTTCGGTAATTTTCACATCTGTCAGCACCTGCTTTCTTTGGGATTGGAATTATTATATTCTTCTTGAAGTCTGAGGGTATTTCGCCTGTCTCATACATCTTGCTCATTAGCTGGTAGAGTTTTGTCATGACTGGCTCTCCCAAGGCCGTCAGTAGTTCTAATGGAATGTTGTCTACTCCGGGGGCCTTGTTTCGACTCAGGTGTTTCAGTGCTCTGTCAAACTCTTCACGCAGTATCGTATCTCCCATTTCGTCTTCATCTACATCCTCTTCTATTTCCATAATATTGTCCTCAAGTACATCGCCCTTGTATAAACCTTCTATATACTCCTTCCACCTTTCTGCCTTCCCTTCTTTGCTTAGAACTGGGCTGCCATCTGAGCTCTTGATATTCATACACGTGGTTCTCTTCTCTCCAAAGGTCTCTTTAATTTTCCTGTAGGCAGTATCTATCTTACCCCTAGTGAGATAAGCTTCTACATCCTTACATTTGTCCTCTAGCCATCCCTGTTTAGCCATTTTGCACTTCCTGTCGATCTCATTTTTGAGACGTTTGTATTCCTTTTTGCCTGCTTCATTTACTGCATTTTTATATTTTCTCCTTTCATCAATTTAATTCAATATTTCTTCTGTTACCCAAGGATTTCTAGCAGCCCTCGTCTTTGTACCTACTTTATCCTCTGCTGCCTTCACTACTACATCCCTCAGAGCTACCCATTCTTCTTCTACGGTATTTCTTTCCCCTATTCCTGTCAATTGTTCCCTTATGCTCTCTCTGAAACTCTGTACAACCTCTGGTTCTTTCAGTTTATCCAGGTCCCATCTCCTTAATTTCCCACATTTTTGCAGTTTCTTCAGTTTTAATCTACAGGTCATAACCAATAGATTGTGGTCAGAGTCCACATCTGCCCCTGGAAATGTCTTACAACTTAAAACCTGGTCCCTAAATCTCTGTCTTACCATTATATAATCTATCTGATACCTTTTAGTATCTCCAGGGTTCTTCCACATATACAACCTTCTTTCATGATTCTTAAACCAAGTGTTAGCTATGATTAAGTTGTCCTCAGTGCAAAATTCTACTAGGCGGCTTCCTCTTTCATTTCTTAGCCCCAATCCATATTCACCTACTATGTTTCCTTCTCTCCCTTTTCCTACACTCGAATTCCAGTCACCCATTACTATTAAATTTTCGTCTCCCTTCACTATCTGAATAATTTCTTTTATTTCATCGTACATTTCTTCAATTTCTTCATCATCTGCAGAGCTAGTTGGCATATAAACTTGTACTACTGTAGTAGGTGTGGGCTTCGTATCTATCTTGGCCACAATAATGCGTTCACTATGCTGTTTGTAGTAGCTTACCCGCATTCCTATTTTCCTATTCATTATTAAACCTACTCCTGCATTACCCCTATTTGATTTTGTGTTTATAACCCTGTAGTCACCTGACCAGAAGTCTTGTTCCTCCTGCCACCGAACTTCACTAATTCCCACTATATCTAACTTTAACCTATCCATTTCCTTTTTTAAATTTTCTAACCTACCTGCCCGATTAAGGGATCTGACATTCCACGCTCCGTTCCGTAGAACGCCAGTTTTCTTTCTCCTGATAACGACATCCTCCTGAGTAGTCCCCGCCCGGAGATCCGAATGGCTGACTATTTTACCTCCGGAATATTTTACCCAAGAGGATGCCATCATCATTTAATCATACAGTAAAGCTGCATGTCCTCGGGAAAAATTACGGCTGTAGTTTCCCCTTGCTTTCAGCCGTTCGCAGTACCAGAACAGCAAGGCCGTTTTGGTTAATGTTGCAAGGCCAGATCAGTCAATCATCCAGACTGTTGCCCCTGCAACTACTGAAAAGGCTGCTGCCCCTCTTCAGGAACCACACGTTTTTCTGGCCTCTCAACAGATACCCCTCCGTTGTGGTTGCACCTACGGTACGGCCATCTGTATCGCTGAGGCACGCAAGCCTCCCCACCAACGGCAAGGTCCATGGTTCATGGGGGGAGGCCCTGCCTTATTACTGCAAGCTATTATACAGAAATGGTGACCGAGAACGAAGATCCTTGGATGTTGTCAGTGCATCATGTGTGACACCACACGTATCCTTTGTTTGGTTCGGGACATTTCCATGTGACATTTTCGCGACGCTATTGCGTTCGTTTAGAGGCATGCAATTTTAGGCGTCTGTCGTACACCGATTTCAAGTTATTGATGTGGGAAGCGGCCACGGAAGAGTGGGTAGAGTATAAGCGACTTTTAGTCGGTCATGAAGTTGAGTCCCACTCAACCACATAACCAGTAATTAGAAACGCCCCTTTGACTCGAAAATTTCAGGGGAAAAGGAAACTAGAAACTACCTCGGCGAGAATGTGTGCCAATCACTATCCAACTCATTCATACTTACATGATATAGGTAGCAAGTGTAGATGCTTTTGCGACTGTCAGAAGAATGCTGGAAATGTCAATCACTTGCTGTTTTCCTTCCTTCGAAGCGCTACAGAACCTCTTACTGCAGTACCTTTTGATATCGAAGGTGTCTCTTCCGAGAAGTAACGCGGTTTTATTACGTCATGAAGATGCTCAAATATAGTGTGGCACCGATTTAGGTTTTTAAGCACTGCTCTACTTCTGTGAGTCGCTGGTGTACGCTCCCTGTAGGTGAACAGTGGTGTGTTGCGGCACCGAGCGTGTCGAGGAAGTCAGCTGTGTGTGAGTCGATTAGAGTGCTGTTGGCTGCGTTGACAAAATGGCGACAGACTTCAAGAGCGGAGGCAGCCCCGTGTCCCATTGGTCGGACTACACACTTAACATTTTGGAGCGCTTGTCTCGCTTGTGTTGAGTGGGCAGTTGTGGCTGTCATTTCTCACCAGTTGGAGGCGGTACTTTATGGGCTGACGCGCAATTAAACGTGATTTACATGTCCCTAAAGAGGCAGTGCTTCGATAGGCTACTGTAAGCTGATGCCTGTTAACTCTGCTTAGTCTCAGGAACTGCATTGATTTGATTCGCTGGAAACTTTTGTAACTTGTTTACTACATGATTTGAAATTAGTAATGAAGTGACATGCCAGGCTGAAGTTTTCCTTATATGTTAATGGATTCAACTTTTCTGGAGCACTTATTATTTAAATTTATTTGAATTGGTATTGTTAATACGCTATGACGTCTTGTGTCTAAGACTGAATTGTTTCAGTTAACCATTAGAGCAGTGGTCAATTTCAGTGTAACTATATATGTGGTGAAGATTGATTGTTCACCTAAAATTATAATGAATCCAGCCATTATGTGAATTGGTGTATCAAAAGTTGTTTACATTATTTTAAATTTTTAAGTGACTGTGTTGTATTGCATTTTTGTAGAAGTGCCATCTTCCCCTTTTAAAAAATCTTTATGCGTTACCGAGAAACATCGAGAAAACATGGTTTATGGGTACCAAAACAGGGCCGCGGATTCCAAGACGACTACGAACAGAAAATGGATGAAACTTTTACGATGTGTTCCTAAGATACCTATGCCGAATGGCTTTCCAAATTTTATTTATGTCTTTGTCCTGTTCCGAGATACAGAGGTTCAAAGTTATACGACTAGTACACGTAAAACACGCACGTACGTTCCGGTGTGAGCGTTAACATAGATCCTAAAATGACGCAGCGCTGACAAATATGCGGTAATTTCTCTCAATTATCCTCAGAAGGGTCCTGGGATCCACATGTTGCAGTGCAGAAGCCCATGCAAAGTTTTGTGTATTTAAAACGACGTCTGATGTGTAAAATTAGTTCTGCGTTATTTCAATTTCAGATAAGTAAACTGTCAGAATGTTATTGGCCCATTTAGTTATTTTCAAATGAGTGATATGCCGGCTGTAACGCGAAAATTAAGGGAAGCAGCGGAAAAATGTTCCTCTACGAGCACAAAAAATGTGAATTTGCTCCGAATTATTACAAGACTGAGTGAAAAGTTGGGCACCAGCTGTCTCATTCAACTTTGCTCAACACCTTTAAAAACTTCACGAAATATTTCGGCATGTTTTCGTTCCACCTGTGATTTACATGTCCCTAAAGAGGCAGTGCTTCGATAGGCTACTGTAAGCTGATGCCTGTTAACTCTGCTTAGTCTCAGGAACTGCATTGATTTGATTCGCTGGAAACTTTCGTAACTTGTTTACTAGATGATTTGAAATTAGTAATGAAGTAACATGCCATGCTGAATGAAGTTTTCCTTGCATGTTAATGGATTCAACTTTTCAGGAACACTTATTATTTAAATTTATTTGAATTGGTATTGTTAATACGCTGTGGCGTCTTGTGTCTAAGACTGAATTGTTTCAGTTAACCATTAGAGCAGTGGTCAATTTCAGTGTAACTATATATGTGGATGAAGATTGATTGTTCACCTAAAATTATAATGAATCCAGCCATTATGTGAATTGGTGTATCAAAAGTTGTTTACATTATTTTAAATTTTTAAGTGACTGTGTTGTATTTCTTGTCAGCCTTGTCTTTATTTCTTCTTCTTCTTCTTCTTCTTCTTCTTCTTCTTCTTCTTCTTACACGTTGTAATGTGATCGACAGAACACTGAAAGACCTAAGACGAAACAAGGCCCTAATAGTAGACGATGTTTCTTGGGACAGCCAGCCATGACAAAACTCTCTTCTCTGATGTGCAGGACATTTGAGGCAGGCTAAATACCCTGAGACATCAAGGATAATATAATAATTTAAATTCCAAAGGAAGCTGTTTCTGGCAAGTGTGAATATTACCGAACTATCAGTTTATTAAGTCATGGATGCAAAATGGACACACCGAGCGAAGTGGCGCAGTGGTTAGCATACAGGACTCGCATTCGGGAGGATGATGGTTCAATTTCGCTTCCGGCCATCCTGATTTAGGTTTTCCATGATTTCCCTAAATTTCTTCATGCAAATGCAGAGAAGGTTCCTTTGAAAGGGCACGGCCGACTTCCTTCCCGGTCCTTCCCTAATCCGATTAGACCGATGACCTCGCTGTCTGGTCTCCTCCCTCAAAAAACCCAAGCAAACCGAAAATACTAACAGATTATTTACAAAAGAATGGAAAAAAGCTAGTGAAAGTAAACGTCGGGAAAGATCAGTTTTGAGAAATGTAGGAGAGTAACTATTCCTATGGAATGATATTTCAAGACAACGATTTTAGAATGAAGTATATATTCAAGAAAGGCAGAGCAAAAGTTCACGTGATCTACGCACATGACATTGGTCTGAACAGTACTATGCTTAACAAATTGAACAATGATTTAGAAAGGGTATCATGTTAAAAGAGAATTGCTATGAAAAAGGAACAGCTTAATCAGTTAATATATTATTGCATGACCCATGGATGTGGGGAGATCTTTCTCTCAGCTCTGAGCAAGTTACGTAGCTGACTATAATCATTCCTGCCTGCGCAGTGCTGCAGTCTTACCTCAAACTTCTTTTCCTCAAAAGTAGTAACTTTATTCAAAATATATACATTCTGCTTTTTCTAAAGTACTCATCTTACTCGTCCTTGCTGTCCTTTACAGTCAGTCACTCTTCATGCAACAGATACCATCACAGACCAATACAGTACTACTGAGTACGTCCATCACCTACCACACTTCAACTTAGAAGGTATCAGACTGCGTAAAGGCAAAGACTGTGACACAGTAAGACCAAAGATTGTTAAACAGTAAAGAACCTTGATCTTTCTCTGACTTACATATCGCTGGCATGTGAAAATCAAAATGGCATGACGTCCTTACACGTACACGAACCCATCGATACATAGCACTTCCACATGCAGATGTTTACTTCACTCCACAGACTCTTAATTGGAAAGACAAACTAATTTCAAATGATAAAGTATTACAAACAAGAAGATGCAACCTAATCTATATAGCCCTTTAATGTCATGGCTCATAATAGAATATGTGGTTATGTGGTTAAGACAAGCTTTTTCATAAAATAAGCATTCAACGCTGGAGAATTCTGTGGAAAAATTTAAACTGTTACCTTGTAGTTATCATTTAGCAAACTGTTACTCTCTCACAAATGAAAATCTGTAATTCTTCATAATGCTACACACGTCATTCCTTGTCCATTTCATGCAATATACGAAGATCTTTCGCTATATCATGGAATAGGTGTTATGACCGAACCGTTTGATGCTTCTTTAGGTCTAACTATACCTATAATTCCCTGCGTGAACTTTTATCTGCAAGACTGTAATTGTAACTTCACGTAAGAGCCACACACTTTATTTTTTTCATAGTACTGTTTATCAGTTATAAGTACGGTAACACGTTAGCTTACGCTCTTGTGAGTTATCGGCACGTGAGTTACTAGCCTAGTATAACTTGAGAAAACTGATTTCTTGGAGAAAGATTTACAGACTCAGCTACCTTGTGCTGTCTCTTTGGTTGGTAACACGAAACATTCTTGCCACCTGCCCTGCCTCCCGTGTCGCCGTACTGTAACCTACTCCGTTATTCTCCCAATAGAACATATACGTATTTCTGTACTTAACAATACAAACGTATCTCGCCTTTGAAACCACAAATTACGTAATGAAACTTTCACAGATGTTCCTAATGTTTTCCTAATTTGATAAGGCACGTGATACTATCGAACTTTATCACAAAAACGCAGACCTGATCAGATGGATGATCTTCGATAGAGCACTCTTTGAATCGTCACACGAAATAACATACTGCCTATTTTACGCATTGACCGCAGCTCGTGGTCGTGCGGTAGCGTTCTCGCTTCCCGCGCCCGGGTTCCCGGGTTCGATTTCCGGCGGGGTCAGGGATTTTCTCTGCCTCGTGATGACTGGGTGTTGTGTGATGTCCTCAGGTTAGTTAGGTTTAAGTAGTTCTAAGTTCTAGTTTACTGATGACCATAGATGTTAAGTCACATAGTTCTCAGAGCCATTTGAACCATTATTTTACGCATTACTTCATTGCGTTGTGCTTCAATCAGCCGCTAAAACTGCTGATAGTTTCGGTGAGGCTCGAAGAAAACAGTGGTCACTTACCGTGAGGTGTTCCATGGTAATCGAACTAAAACTGTGAAGATTGGTCGCCAGCTCTAAAGGAGCAAATGTTATCCAGCGCTTCTGAAGAAAACGTGGATGTAATTCGTTTCTGTAGGCAATGTGTAACTAATTAAATTTTCGAACTTTGATTCAGTTCTTTGTCGTTAAGAAAATATTTATAATTTCATTGACATTCTCCTATGTGATTCAAATGGCTCTGAGCACTATGGGACTTCATTTCTGAGGTCATCAATCCCCTAGATCTTAGAACTACTTAAACCTAACTAACCTAAGGATGTCGCATACATCCATGCCCGAGGCAGGATTCGAACCTGCGACCGTAGCAGTCGCGCGGTCTATTCATATATATGTAAGTTTTCGTTATCGTTCTGCAAACTCAAGCACAAGATGAATAATCTGACTTTACCTACTATTCGCAGGTAATGCAGACAATGTGCAGTGTGACAGTAAAAGCTATTACGTTATTAATCACTTCAATATTAATAAGTCGTGAACATTTCCTTTATTGAAATATACCTGCAGTAAACTTAAATTTAGAAAATCGACCATTGAAATCACTCGCCATTGTTTAACTCTGGGGAAGTGTTCAGTGTCGTATTCTTATGCTATTAATAAGGACGAGTCGTTGTCGTAACTGCAAACTTCACAAAAGCTCATTTATATACTGAGATTAATGCATGAAGTCACTTGAATAGCGGGGACATGATCTCGTTTAGCTAAATTGATTGAGCTCTCTACACTTGTGAGACTGCAAATAAATATGAGATATTCCTTGCTTTGAATATGCTACTGTTGAGATGATATGGTAGATGAACGACTTGTCCACGTCTCAGTACGGGTGCACAGTGTTGAAACAAGTCATTGGGCCTGTTACCACTAGTGTGCTCTTCATAGCCGCGCCCGACATTACCATCAACAACAGTTTGGAAACTCTTGCATTCCCATCTTCAACTACAGACACGACCTTTCGGTATGATACGCTGCTGCCGTTTCTGAGTATTATCTCTGGTATCACTTATTCACGATTCTCAACTTTACCGAAAATACGAAACTCGATTTGCGTCCACACCCTCGGTCAGTCTAATAGAACTGTCTTTTCCCTCGTTTTACATAGATCGCTATGCACAAGGTCATCTCGTCTGTCGAAAGGAAAACTGAAAGGGGATACCTTCCTAACTGCATTTACTTCGTTTTGTAAACAGAAACGTACTAAACATGAGACAACGTAAGTCAGTTTCATTTACAAAATGCCAATACACAGTAAATTTAAAACTACTAACGTTTGTTGTACGACATTTTGTCATTTAAACACAATAAACTGAAGGGCCAAAAAACTTGGTATAGGCATACGTATTCAAATGCAGAGATATGTAAACAGATAGAACAAGGCGCTGCTGTTGGCTACGCCTATATAAGACAACAATCGTCTGCCGCAGTTGTTAGATCGGTTATTGCTGCTTCAATTTCAGCTTATCAAGATTTAAGTGAGTTTGAACGTGGTGTTATAGTCGGCGCAGGAGAGATGGGTCGCAGCATCTAGGAAGTGGTAACGAAGCTTGGATTTTCCCGTACGACCATTTCCCGAGAGTACCGTGAACATCAGGAATGCGGTAAAACATCTTATCTCGAACATCGCTGAGGCCGAAAAAGATGCTACAAGAACGGGACCAAAGATGACTGAAGAGAATCGTTCAACGTGAAAGAAGTGCAACCTTTTCGCATATTGCTGCAGATTTCAATGTTGGGCCATCAACAAGTGTCAGAATTTGAATCACTGAACGAAACATCATCGATATGGGCTTTCGGAGCTGAAGGGTCACTCGTATTCCCTTGATGACTACACGACACAAAGGTTTACTCCTCGCCTGGGCCCACCAACACCGACATTGCATTGTTGATGACTGGGAACGTGTTGCCTGGTCTGGCGAGTCTCGTTTCACATTGAATCGAGCGTATCGACGTGTTAGGGTATGAAGACAACCTCATGAGCGTGCGTGTCAGCAGGGTACTGTTCAAGCTGCTGGAGGCTCTGCTGGTGTGTGCAGTTGGAGTGACATGGGGCGCCTGATACGCCTAAGTACGACTGACAGGTGACACGTACGTAACCATCCTGTCGGATCACCTGCACCCATTCATTTCCACTGTGCATTCCAAAGGACGCGGGAGGTTCCAGCAGGGCAATGCGACACTCCACACGTCCAGAATCGCTACAGAGTGGCTCCAGGAACATTCTTCTAAGTTTAAACACTTCGGCTGCCCACCAAACTCCTCACTTTCTTCACTGATGTTCAGCTCTAAGAGGTTTATGCGACGATTGGTTTCACATAGATTAGCAAATTTTACAGTTGACTTATTCAGTTTTCAAATTCATACTGACTTTTTGATCACCCGGTAACTTTAACTTAACGCTAAGGACAACACACACACACACACACACACACACACACACACACATGCCCGAGGAAGGACTCGAATCTCCAACGCGTATAGCCCCGAAAACCGTGACGACAAGAC
Source organism: Schistocerca gregaria (assembly GCF_023897955.1). Lineage (NCBI taxonomy): Eukaryota > Metazoa > Arthropoda > Insecta > Orthoptera > Acrididae > Schistocerca > Schistocerca gregaria. The sequence goes on from NC_064922.1 coordinate 827,498,341, forward strand.
GCCTCAGACCACACGGCTACCCAGCGGGGCTAATTTCCCCTTTAACTGTCTCTCATTGACGCCTGTGGCATCGGAGAGCTCGATTACCTGTCAGCAGTGCTATGCCCGGCGTTTTGACCGTTAACGAGCCACGGTTGCGGAGCGACGAGGTATTTCGGTATCGATTAAACGCCAACGGCACGCACAGGGCCTAACCGCGCCACGCACACCCATTGCGAACAGCTCCCCTCCCCCGCCCCTGCCCCCTTCACACGCAGAGGCTTCCACTCTGGGCAGGCGAGACAGAGGCTGCGGCTGCGGCGCCGACAAAGGCGCACGTGTCACTGCCCTCCGGACGTGTTGCCATCAGCGGGCTGGCCGGACACCTGCTACTGTGTGGGGCAGGCAGCCGGCAGCTACTGCCCTCCGGCGTCACGCCATCCGCCCTGGGCGGACGCGAAACTAACACTGTGGCGGTAAGAGACAAGACCGCAACAGACTAGCCTAGGCAACAAGGGCACTGACAAGGTACGGAATATGCGACCAGGTTACACAGCCACCCAGATTAAAAACCGTGCTGGTGCAACCTCGCACTTCCTAGTCCGCCTATTGGATTGCGATATAATTTACCGTGATCGCGTGTGCCTAATGAAATTTTACGGTGAGTAAGGGTATCGTTGCCCTTCCGGTTGGCCGTGCGGTCTAAGGCACGGCTTTCCGGGCGGGAAGGAGCGCCTGGTCCCCGGCACGAATCCGCCCGGCGGATTTGTGTCGAGGTCCGGTGAACCGGCCAGTTTGTGGATGGTTTTTAGGCGGTTTTCCATCTGCTTCGGCGAATGCGGGGTGGTTCCCCTTATTCCGCCTCAGTTACACTATGTCGGTGATTGCTGCGCAAATAAGTTCACCACGCACATGTACACCACCATTACTCAACCACGCAAACATAGGAGGGGGGGGGGGGGGGGGGGGGGGGTCCACCGGGAGCCGAACCGCACAATAACCCTGGGTTCGGTGTGGGACGGCGGAGGAGGTGAAGTGGACTGCGGTAGTCGTCGTGCGGTTGTGGACCACTGCGGCTGTAGCGGGGACGGAGCCTCTCCGTCATTTCTAGGTCCCCGGTTAACATACAATAAAATAGAATAGAAAGGTATTTTTACCGAAGGAATATACTGCCAGTTAGTAAGAGGGAAATGTACGACAGACCCTTCTGAGGGAAGAACCTATGATAAATCTAATCTAAACACTGATGATAGTCTTGAAATGGGTGGAAATTTTGGACAATGGCTCCTGAACCACCTAGGGGAGAAAAGGGTCCACGTAATATTTACTACAAGAATTACTGATAACACAAAGAAAACACTGATTAGCTAAAAACTCGATAATTAAACGGTCGCCAGCCTGCTAGGGCAATGAATCTCCAGAATCTTAAGAAGGGCAATGACAAAGAAATTTCAGCAAATCATCACTGCCGTGGCAAAAGAAAGTTGTCACGCTTCTCCACAGCACAACATTTCACGACAAAATAAATGAGTCAGGAAGCAGCGAGTTTGCCCCTACTTATTCTGAAATACTAAATTCTGATTGTAAATTTAAATGGAGTTACTGGTTAAATAAATGTAACTAAAACTTAGTTGTTATTGTTGTCTTCAGTCCTGAGACTGGTTTGATGCAGCTCTCCATGCTACTCTATCCTGTGCAAGCTGCTTCATCTCCCAGTACCTACTGCAACCTACATCCTTCTGAATCTGCTTAGTGTACTCATCTCTCGGTCTCCCTCTACGATTTTTACCCTCCACGCTGCCCTCCAATGCTAAATTTGTGATCCCTTGATGCCTCAAAACATGTCCTACCAACCGATCCCTTCTTCTAGTCAAGTTGTGCCACAAACTTCTCTTCTCCCCAATCCTATTCAATACCTCCTCATTAGTTACGTGCTCTATCCACCTTATCTTCAGTATTCTTCTGTAGAACCACATTTCGAAAGCTTCTATTCTCTTCTTGTCCAAACTAGTTATCGTCCATGTTTCACTTCCATACATGGCTACACTCCAAACAAATACTTTCAGAAACGACTTCCTGATACATAAATCGATATTCGATGTTAACAAGTTTCTCTTCTTCAGAAACGCTTTCCTTGCCATTGCCAATCTACATTTTATATCCTCTCTACTTCGACCATCATCAGTTATTTTACTTCCTAAATAGCAAAACTCCTTTACTACTTTAAGTGTCTCATTTCCTAATCTAATTCCCTCAGCATCACCCGATTTAATTTGACTACAAAAAAAAACTTAGTTATGTAAAAAAATTACTTTCAGTAACTGCAGTGTTACGTAATCCAAAATTTAGAATAAGGCAAGCAATTTACTTTTGTATTATTCAAAGACCGCATTGAATTTACTTTAAGCAAATGAGCAGCTGATTTCATTTTTAATATAACAAGCCAGCATACCATGCCAGAAGTCACTCGTTAAGCTGAATTCAGTATAAAGGAAATTGCGCACTTTTAATTTGTGCTGTACCTTTAGTTATTAGTTTTGCCAGCGAAATTTTCCTTTACTGTAAGTGTCTGAAGTTGATACTCAAAAACTGTAAATTAGCTAACCCTCTGTTACGGTATCCACAAATGAACAGTTGTGGAGGCTGCCGAATTTAGACTGAAACTGGCACTAAGTAATTAATCAATTTTCATATATTTACGACACTCGGCGATTGCTTGGAAAGGAAACGGACCCTGCTAAGTTCAAAATGGTTGAAATGGCTCTGAGTACTATGGGACTTAACTTCTGAGGTTATCAGTCCCCTAGAACTTAGAGCTACTTAAACCTAACTAACCTAAGGACATCACACACGTCCATGCCCGAGGCAGTATCCGAATCTGCGACCGTAGCGGTCGCGCGGTTCCAGACTTTAGCGCCTAGAACCGCTCGGCCGACCACGCCGGCCCCTGCTAAGTGATAATGTCTGAGTACCATGACAACACAGGTGCGCTACATGTTTTCGCTATTGCAGGTTATTATTCATGAAAGTTGGTCGAAAATTGTGAATGAAATACCACTGGCTTATACATCTACAATATCAGTTAGACTTTGTTAGTTAACAGTCGTACGATGTACCTTTACGGACGACGAAGAATGTTGCCGTCGACAGTGCTGAGATGCTACTGTTGCTGCTGCTGTTTGAGAAGCACGAGTCGTCTCCAGAGCCACGAATAATTATGGGACAGACAACAATTAGAATTATAGCTTTCCTCCGCTGTCCACTCCTATCGTGCTCTCAATAATTGCGAGTTAACGAAGTAGGTTCACCTAAACTGGCGCGATCACAGAGCACAAAGCGTTTGCGGTAGCGCCTTATAAACGCTTCCGCACTCTTTCACGACTCAAGCTACTCTGATTTCTCTCTGCTCGCAGCGCGACGGTGAATTTCCATACACAAAGATAAACAATGCCACAGCTACTATCATTTGGTCGTTGCTATCGATACGTTAAATAAAGTTCCCTTGGTCATTACCCAGTAATTTGCAATATTTTCAATACAATTACAATGAATTATATGCAGTTAGAAATAAATACACTATAGTTTCGGTAATAAAGCTTACAGTTTCAGAATCAGAAATATAGTACAGGTTATCAATGTATTTCAAACGGCGAAAAATTTTCGATGATGGAGAAGGAATGTTATCTGCCCGAGGCAGGATTCGAACCTGCGACTGTAGCGGTCACGCGGATCCAGACTGAAGCGCCTAGATCGGCTCGTCGACACCGACCGGCTAACTTGGAAGGCATCAAGGTACGTAATGGTGTAAATCATTCTACTGAAATTGATGTCCGGGGGCACCACCAGGAAAAGTAAGGTCGTAGAGCGAGTGTCCTGAGATTTGAGGCGAGTAGCCGCATGAAAGATAGCACCAGTCTCGGGGAGGACGATCTGTATGTTCTTCGAATCAATGTTCGAAAACAGGCTCAGGAAAACGAATTTCAGGTGCTTCGTTGGTATCGTTGCAAAGGTGTAAGTCGTAAAGTTGTTCTGCGAACCAAGTCTGCGACTATCTGGTGATCAGTCGTTCGTGGGTGATTTTTGTAAAGATCTTTCCCAGCAGGCGTCACTTCGAAGATGTGATCGTCGACGACGTTCTTGAGCTTATGGTGGAGAGCAAAGTACAAGCCAGAGTATTGTAGCACAGACGGTGCTAGTTGCGGAGTTTTCGTTTCGGCGACAGCGTTTTGCTGCTGTTCTGTCGCTTCTCGAGTTTCTGCTGCATCCTCTTCGGTAACTGCTTCGAAAGGTTTCTTCGACTTTAGTGATTTGACGGGCCTGCAGGCGACGTCCTTTAACGCTGAATTTGGCTTTTTAGAAGCCTTGTACATCGGTAGGCGCCTAATTGCTGCAGGATGAAAGCGATGGTGACACAACTCAATTGCGCGAACATGCTTCCACGACAGTAGCCTTGCTATGTAGCTTCACTGTTGCCGGCTTGATGGATGACGACCAGCTCAGAAGCAAGCTTATGCTGGTGATCAGGATCCAAATCAATGTCCACTAAGTGTTCCGTATTCCTCTTCCATAGCTTGGGTCGTCGGAAAGGGGCGACTGGCTGCGGTTTGGAGGGTAATAATCTGACGGTTGAAAACCAGGCGATCCCCGTTCTCGTCCTCCACTATCGGAGTAGAAGCATTCATTAGACTCAACATTTTGCTCTCGAACGACATGGTTAGCTGCCGAAGAGATCCGTTGCGTTCCCAGACTTTATAGTGTGGCAACGAGCCTTAATTAGTACATTTTATTGGATTTAACACTAATAAGGAAATACGGTAAACTTGAATTTAGCATATTCAGGAAACACACATGAATAGATGTAGTTATTAATGACGGATCATGACATACACCACGATACAAGTGGGCATACTTGAATAGAGGAGAATTGTCTGTATTGTACCAGCTCCGAAATCGTACCACTGCTACAGAATCCGTACCTCTTGTAATATCCGCAACTGAGGGCGGTCAGCGTGAGACACGTATTCATTAGAGCCGTACTGTCATCCACGACTTCTGTGCGTTGAGAAGCGGGTGACTGAAGACAGCGCTGATTTTCTAGTAGTCTTCATCTAATTCTTTGTGTGCATGGCGAAGTGAATTACCCTCAGACGCTTTTTTTTTTGGTGATCAGTCTACTGACTGGTTTGATGCGGCCTGCCACGAATTCCTTTCCTGTGCTAACCTCTTCATCTCCGAGTAGCACTTGCAACCTACGTCCTCAATTATTTGCTGGATGTATTCCAATCTCTGTCTTCCTGTACAGTTTTGCCCTCTACAGCTCCCTCTAGTACCATGGAAGTCATTTCTTCATGTCTTAGCAGATGTCCTATCATCCTGTCCTCCTTATCAGTGTTTTCCACATATTCCTTTCCTCTCCGATTCTGCGTAGAACCTCCTCATTCCTTATCCTGTCAGTCCACCTAATTTTCAACATTCGTCTATAGCACGACGTCTCAAATGCTTCGATTCTCTTTTGTTCTGGTTTTCCCACAGTCCATGTTTCACTACCATACAATGCTGTACTCCAGACGTACATCCTCAGAAATTTCTTCCTCAAATTAAGGCCGGTATTTGATATTAGTAGACTTCTCTTGGCCAGAAATGCCTTTTTTGCCATTGCGAGTCTGCTTTTGATGTCCTCCTTGCTCCGTCCGTCATTGGTTATTTTACTGCCTAGGTAGCAGAATTCCGTAACTTCATTGACTTCGTGACCATCAATCCTGATGTTAAGTTTCTCGCTGTTCTCATTTCTACTACTTCTCATTACCTTCGTCATAATCTCAAACCATACTGTGTACTCATTGACTGTTCATTCCGTTCAGCAGATCATGTAATTCTTCTTCACTTTCACTCGGGATAGCAATGTCATCAGCGAATCGTATCATTGATATCCTTAACCTTATATTTTAATTCTACTCCTGAACCTTTCTTTTATTTCCATCATTGCTTCCTCGATGTACAGATTGAAGAGTAGGGGCGAAAGGCTACAGCCTTGTCTTACTCCCTTCTTAATACGAGCGCTTCGTTCTTGATCGTCCACTCTTATTATTCCCTCTTGGTTGTTGTACATATTGTATGTGACCCGTCTTTCCCTATAGCTTAGTCCTACTTTTTTCAGAATCTCGAACAGCTCGCACCATTTTATATTGTCCAACGCTTTTTCCAGGTTGACAAATCCTATGAACGTGTCTTGATTTATCTTTAGCCTTGCTTCCATTATTAGCCGTAACGTCAGAATTGCCTCTCTCGTGCCTTTACTTTTCCTAAATCCAAACTGATCGTCACCTAGCGCATTATCAATTTTCTTTTCCATCTTTCTGTATATTATTCTTGTAAGCAGCTTCGATGCATGAGCTGTTAAGCTGATTGTGCGATAATTTTCGCACTTGTCAGCTCTTGCCGTCTTCGGAATTGTGTGGATGATGCTTTTCCGAAAGTCGGATGGTATGTCGCCAGACTCATATATTCTACACACCAACGTGAATAGTCGTTTTGTTGCCACTTCCCCTAATGATTTTAAAAATTCTGATGGAATGTTATCTATCCCTTCTGCTTTATTTGACAGTAAGTCCTCCAAAGCTCTTTTAAATTCCGATTCTAATACTGGATCCGCTATCTCTTCTAAATCGACTCCTGTTTCTTCTTCTATCACATCAGACAAATCTTCACCCTCATAGAGGCTTTCAATGTATTCTTTCCACCTATCTGCTCTCTGCTTTGCATTTAACAGTGGAATTCCCGTTGCACTCTTAATGTTACCACCATTGCTTTTAATGTCACCAAAGGTTGTTTTGACTTTCCTGTATGCTGAGTCTGTCCTTCCGACAATCATATCTTTTTCGATGTCTTCACATTTTTCCTGCAACCATTTCGTCTTAGCTTCCCTGCACTTCCTATTTATTTCATTCTTCAGCGACTTGTATTTCTGTATTCCTGATTTTCCCGGAACATGTTTGTACTTCCTCCTTTCATCAATCAGCTGAAGTATTTCTTCGGTTACCCATGGTTTCTTCGCAGCTACCTTCTTTGTACCTATGTTTTCCTTCCCAACTTCTGTGATGGCCCTTTTTAGAGATGTGCATTCCTCTTCAACTGTGCTGCCTACTGCGCTATTCCTTATTGCTGTATCTATAGCGTTAGAGAACTTCAAACAAAAGCTAAATAGCAAAAAGTGTTCAAATGGCTCTGAGCACTATGGGACTTAACATCTGTGGTCATCAGTCCCCTAGAACGTAGAACTACTTAAACCTAACTAACCTAAGGACATCACACCCATCCATGCCCTAGACAGGATTCGAACCTGCGACCGTAGCAGTCGCGCGGTTCCGGACTGAGCGCCTAGAACCGCTAGACCACCGCGGCCAGCAGCTAAATAGCAAGAAGATGTTTTATTTATAGATGAATATACATAAAAAACCTTAGTTTTCAGATAGTCATGAATGTGCATTCTTTGCAGTTCGTTTGTAGAGAACAGACAATGAGAAAATGGCGAATTTGCCTATAATGTTGTTGTTGTGGTCTTCAGTCGTGATACTGGTTTGATGCAACTGTCCATGCTGCTCTATCCTGTGCAAGCTTCTTCATCTCCCACTACTAACTGCAATCTACATCCTTCTAAATCTGCTTACTATATTCATCTCTTGGTCTCCCTCTACCATTTTTACCCTCCACGCCCCTATTCTATTCAATACCTCCTCATTAGTTACGTGATCTACCCATCTAATCTTCAGCATTCTTCTGTAGCACCACATTTCGAAAGCTGCTATTCTCTTCTTGTCCAAACTATTTATCGTCCATATTTCACATCCATACATGGCTACACTTCATACAAATACATTCAGAAACGACTTCCTGACACTTAACTCGATGTTAACAAATTCCTCTTCTTCAGAAACGCTTTCCTTGCCATTGCCAGTCTACATTTTATATACTCTCTACTTCGACCATATCAGTTATTTTGCTACCCAAATAGCAAAACTCCTTTACTGCTTTAAGAGTCTCATTCCACCCGACTTAATTCGACTACATTCCATTATCCTCGTTTCGCTTTTGTTGATGTTCGTCTTATATTCTCCTTTCAAGACACTGTCCATTCAATTCAACTGCTCTTCCAAGTCTATTTTCTGTCTCTGACGGAATTACAGTGTCATCGGCGAACCTCAGAGTTTTTATTTCTTCTCCATGGATTTTAATACCTACTCCGAACTTTTCTTTTGTTTCCTTTAATGCTTGCTCAATATACAGATTGAGTAACATCGGTGAGAGACTACAACCCTGTCTCACTCCCTTCCCAACCACTGCTTCCCTTTCATATCCCTCGACTCTTATAACTGCTATCTGGTTTCTGTACAAATTTCCCCCAGGGGCTCAGCATTCACTTGCTGAGTACGGGCTTGGCGACCCCGGGGTCCTGAGCTGGGGACTGGTCTGCGCCGCCAGTGTCCTGTCACCGTAACCCCCGGACATGCTTCAGCGACCACCGTACGGCGCGGCGGTGAAATGTTGTGTGCTGCGGAGAATGGTAATCTTGGCTTGACTGTCTGGATTGCGAGGAAGGCCAACCTCTATAAAAACCCCTCAATCTTTCGGTGTGCTCCGCGCCTAGAAGATGCATGGCTGTTGGGGTGGAACAGTCCCAAGCGGGCAACCTCTGTGGCACCTGCCGCACCCCAGTTGTATAAGGCTTACTCAGGCACGCGGTGCTCTGTCTGAGCGGACTTTTAGTTCCCTAGCTGCTCGTGGAACCGCAATGGACCCTTCGACCTCTACATTTCCCCCTACCAGTGGCTTGAGTGGGCCGCTGGTAGGAAAACACACCCCATCGAAAAAGCGGCTACGCGCTGTGAGTCCTCCAGCACCTGGTGTTGCTAGAGATTTAACAGAATGTAGTACGGCGCACATGCTGATAATCAGAATGTGTTTTTGATTATTAAAAGGAAGGAGGGTAGCTTTGAGAGGGTTTCTCCCTTTTACATCCACAAGGGTCTTGAGGGAATTGCAGGAACACTGAAATCTGTAAAGCGACTGCGCAATGGGACTCTGTTAGTTGAGACTTCTAGTTCCCGTCAAGTCGCTGCCCTTTGGAAAGCAACCTGTCTAGGAGAGTACGCTGTCGAGACAGAGCTCCACTCGACTTTGATTTATAGTAAGGGTGTTGTGAGGTGTAGGGACTTGGTGGATATCCCCATAGACGTGTTAAAATCTGAGTGGGTTGACGAAGGAATTGTTGACGTGCAGCATATTATAAAACGAGTCAATGGGGACCTCGTCAAATCTGACTCGTTTATTCTCACGTTCAGTTGCCCGAGACTCCCAGAGCATGTTAAAGCGGGGTTCTTACGTTTGCCCGTACGGCCATATTTCCCCAACCCAATACGCTGTTTTAAATGTCAGCGCTTTGGGCATACTACGTTGGGGTGCAATGGGATAGCCACTTGTGGTAAATGTGGTCAGCCTGCTCATGACGGAGCAGATTGTTCATCGCCTGTGAAGTGCGTGAATTGCTCTGGGAGTCAACCTGTCTGGAGCCGGATCTGCCCCATCTATCTCGAAGAACGGAAGGTACAGGAGATTAAAACATCTAAGCGGATCCCCTATGGTGAGGCCAAGAAGCTCTTTAAGGCCATGCAACCTCCAGTGTTTTCAACATCTTTCGCTTCCGCTCTCAAAAAACCAGTACAACTGGCCACTGTTGCTACGCAAACGGAGGTTGCTAGTGTTAGCACTAATACCTGCGCTTGCCAGTGCACTTGTGCTGCTGCGGTTGTTTTGCAATCTGCGGCTCTCCCCGCTACATCGGACAAGGCCGTGGTTGCTGACACTGAGGTACTTCCTTCCTCTCCCCATATGGCGCCTTCTGCCCAGGCGAGTCAACCTCCAACTGTTGACAAGACTCTGCATTCCAATCCCTCCAAGACAAAGCCTCAGAAGATGAAGGTTCTGCCACCTGAGGAGACTAGTCAGCGTCGGTCCGATGACGAGGCCATCGTACTGTCTGACATCTCCCGTGGGTCGTCATCGGAGCTTATGGACATTGATGTCGACTGGGGGCGATCTTCTCGCCCCAGGAATAAATCTCCGGCCAGTACAGTCTCTCCTCCAAAGCACAGAGGCAGGGTGAAAGTTCAGCCACCCTGATCACTGGCTCCCATATTACAGTGGAACCTGAATGGGTTCAGGACGGATGTGGCCGAATTACAACTACTTATACGAGAGTGCCTCTTGTGCATTTTCGGGCCACTGATTCTCCTTCCTTACGAGGCTATACCGTATATTGAAAAGATGATCTGACGGGGCAAAGGGCAAAGGGTGGTGTTGCGGTTTTTGTCCGTGACATGCACCCCTCATCTGAGCTCCCTCTCGTCACCGACTTGCAAGCAGTTGCATTTGACATTCTTGTGGGTCGGAGGCTCACAGTCTGTTCAGTTTATTTACCACCTCCGGATGCGATAGACTCTGAGGCTCTCACGGACCTTATTAGCCAACTCCCCCGCCCATTTCTTCTTCTGGGGGACTTGAACGCTCATAATGTCTTATGGGGCTCTCCGACTACTTGCCCCAGGGGTCGCATTCTGGAAAGCGTCATGATGTCTGAAGAACTGTGCCTCCTCAACTCTGGTGCTCCCACTCATTTCTGTACTGCTTCCGGGTCGTCATCGGCTATTGACCTTTCCTTTTGCTCTCCAGCACTCGCGGATTCTGCTCTATGGGAGGCTGCAGCTGACCTCCATTCTAGTGACCACTTCCCCCTTTGGATTCGCCTCCTGGATGAGATTGTGGCATTACCAGTGCCGCCCCGGTGGCACCTCTGCAGAGCTGAATGGACACTTTTCAGCCAACTGGCTGTTTTGGAACACCGTGCCAGCGTCCACGAATGGATAGACCATGTTACAGCCGTGATCTCCCATGCTGCTGAATTGTCAATCCCACGATCATCCGGTCATCCCAAGAGGCGTCCTGTCCATTGGTGGACCACTGAGTGCCGCTCAGCCATCCGCGCCCGCCGTGCAGCACTGCGCCGCTTCAAGTGCCGTCCCTCAGCTGACAATCTTGCGGCCTTTCGGGTGGCAGGGGCCAGAGCGCGGGGAGTGATTAAAGAGAGCAAACGACTGTCATGGCTATCGTTCTTGAACTCCATCTCTCGCTCCACTAGTTCTACGAAAGTGTGGGAAGCCATCAGGAGGATTTCCGGGAAACTCAGCCAGCTCCCTGTCACAGCATTGCTGCATCAGGGATGTCTCCTCACGGCGCCGAGAGACATTGCCCAGACACTGGCCATGCATTTTGCGGACTCTACCGCCACTATTAACTGTGATCCAGATTTCTGCCGCTACCGCACTGCCATCGAAAGGGGTCACTTGGACTTCCGGTCTCTAAATTCTGAACCCTATAACTGCCCCTTCACAATGTGGGAACTGGATTCTGCGCTGTCTGTGGCTCATGATACTGCGCCTGGTCATGATCAAATCCGGTACAGCATGCTGCGGCACCTGTTGCTGCCATCCAAGGAAGTTCTCCTGAACTGTTTCAATATGATATGGTTATCCGGCACGTACCCTGACTCGTGGAGGGAGGCCATTTTGATTCCCCTCCTCAAACCAGGGAAGGACCGAACGCATCCCAGTAGTTATCGGAGTATTGCTTTGACGAGCTGTGTTGGGAAGACGTTGGAACGCATGGTCAACCGCCGCCTGGTTTGGCTGCTCGAGACCAGGCAGCTCCTTAGCCCCTCTCAGTGTGGCTTTCGGAGATGTCGTTCCACTATAGACAACTTGACCCTTCTTGAGGCCGCCATCCAGCAGGCCTTCCTACGTAACCAGTATTGTCTAGGGGTCTTCTTTGACATTAATAAGGCGTATGACACTACTTGGCGCCGCCTTATCCTCAATCAACTCCATGAGTGGGGCTTTAGTGGCCGTCTCCCCATCTTCATTCGGTCCTTTCTTTCTCACCGCCTCTTTCGGTATCGCGTTGGTAATGTGCTATCGGATTTGTACGTGCAGGAGAATGGTGTTCCCCAGGGCAGCGTTTTAAGCGTCACCCTCTTTGCCGTCTCTATTAACAGTATCACGTCCACTATCCGGAGTCCTGCCCAATTCTCCTTGTTTGTGGACGATTTTGCTGTTTTCTGTTCTTCCTCCAGTCTTGTCACTGCTAGTCGGCAGTTGCAGCTTACGATAAAGCGCTTAGAGGCATGGACTGCAAAGACGGGTTTTATCTTTTCTGCAGACAAATCTGTATGTGTTCATTTTAATCGTTCTCGGCGTCTTTCTACCTCCCCTGAATTGCGTCTGAGGGACACCGTTCTTCATTTTAGAGACACTGTGAGGTTCCTGGGCCTCACTTTTGATTCCAAGTTGTCGTGGTTGCCTCACCTTTAAGACCTCAAGGTGCGGGCCCTGAAGGCACTGAATATTTTGAAGTGTCTGAGCTATCGGTCCTGGGGAGCAGATCGGGCGCGTCTGCTGCAGTTTTATAGGGCTTTCGGCCGATCGCGTCTTGACTATGCTTGCACCGTGTATGGGTCAGCAAGGCCTTCGTATCTGAAGATCCTTGACGCAGTATACCATGAGGGTATCAGGCTGGCCACTGGTGCCTTCCGTACCAGTCCCATCCCCAGCCTGTGTGCTGAGGCAGGGGAACAGCCGCTCGCCATCCGCCGGAAACTCCTCATGGTGCGAAGGGTGTGTCATTTCCTTGCCTGTCCAACCTCCTCTGCCTACCCTCCCGTTGCCCGACCGCCTATGGAACGTCTCTTTTCCAGTCGTCCCAGAGCAACGAGACCATTTCGGATTCGTGCCAAGCATTTGCTTGAGTCCCTTGGTGTGGAGCGTGTGGTCCCCCAACGACAAGGTTTTACTCGCCTGCCTCCCTGGTTGCTCCAGAGGCCCAGCATCCTTCTAGACTTGTCGGAGAACCGTAGGAACTGCACTCCGTCGTTTGTTTTTACCTCCTTATTTTACGATATTTTAAACCAGCATCCGGACCATGTACCTGTATTCACAGATGGCTCTAAACAGGGGGACTCTGTTGGTTGTGCTGTTGTTTTCCCTGATCGAGTCGTCAAGTTACGGCTTCCTGCGGCGTTTACCATCCTCGATGCCGAATTGTTTGCAATCTTGCGGGCATTGAAGCAGATGAGATGTGTTCCCAGTCTTAAGTTACTCGTCTGTTCTCACTCCCTGAGTGCCCTTCAGACCATGCAACATTTGTACCCAGCGGATACGGTCGTCCAGAACATCCATGATGCCCTACTCCACCTGCAACGGCAGGGGAAGGAGGTTTCTTTCTGCTGGGTGCCGGGGCACGTGGGTATTTGGGGAAACGAACTGGCGGATTTGGCTTCCAAAGATGCATGTTCCCTCCCTCACGTTGTTGAATGTGCCGTCCCCCTCCATGATGTAACCTCCCTTTTGCGTTTTCGTGTTATGCATCAATGGGAAGAGGAGTGGCTGGCAGTTTCTGACAATAAGCTGCGTCTGGTAAAGGCCACTACGCGACCATGGCGTACGTCCTACCAGTCATACAGGCGGGATGAGGTTCTCCTCACTCGCCTCCGCATTGGGCACAGTCCCTTAACCCATGGTTTTTTACTCCGGCGGGAGGACCCCCCAATCTGCTGTGCTTGTGGCGTCCAGATTACTGTCCGCCACATTTTACTTAACTGTCTTTTATTCTCTGACCAGAGGGCGATGGTTTCTTTGCCACCGGATTTGCCCTTTATTTTGCAAGACGACGCAGCGACTGTGGTTAAGGTCTTACGGTTTTGTGTCCTGTCCAATCTGTTGCCTCGGATTTTAGGGAGAGGGTTTTAATGTGCTGCTGGGTGACTGGCTCACCCAGGTTTTAGGTAAGAGGTCCGCCAGTCACGATAACCTCCTTGTTCCCTTCGGTATTAGTTCTCTTTTCCTTGTGTTTCCTTTCCTTTTTTAGTGTGTTTCTTCTCCTCTTGTTTTGCCTCTGTATGTGAGCATTTGGAACTGCGTCAGGCCTGTGTCTTTTAGCCGTTCTCCTTGTTCGGTGTCCGTCTTCGTCCCTTCACCGCATGTGTTCCTGTTTCTATGCGTTTGGGCGCTGATGACCACGCTGTTTAGCGCCCGTAAACCTCAAACACACACACACTTCTGTACAAATTGTAAATAGCCTTTCGCTCCTTGTATTTTACCCCTGCCACCTTTAGAATTTGAGAGAGAGTATTCCAGTCAACATTGTCGAAAGATTTCTCTAAGTCTACAAACGCTAGAAACGTAGATTTGCCTTTCCTTAATCTTTCTTGTAAGATAAGGCGTAAGGCCAGTATTGCCTCACATGTTCCAACATTTCTACCGAATCCAAACTAATCTCCTACGAGGTCGACGACTTCTACCAGTTTTTCCATTCGTTTGTAAAGTATTCGCGTTAGTATTTTGCAGCTGTGACTTATTAAACTGATAGATGGGTAATTTTAACATCTGTCAACACCTGCTTTCCTTGGGATTGGAATTATTATATTCTTCTTGAAGTCTGAGGGTATTTCGCCTGTCTCATACATCATGCAGTATCGTAGAGTTTTGTCATCACTGGCTCTCCCAAGACCGTCAGTAGTTCTAATTGAATGTTGTCTACTCGCGGGGCCTTGTTTCGACTCAGGTCTTTCAGTGCTCTGTCAAACTCTTCATGCAGTATCGTATCTCCCATTTCATCTTTATCTACATCCTCTTCTATTTCCATAATATTGTCCTCAAGTACATAGCCCTTGTTTGGGCTCTCTATATACTCCTTCCGCCGGACATAGTGGCCGAGCCGTTCTAGGCGCTCCAGTCTGGAACCGCGCGACCACTACGGCCGCATGTTCGAATCCTGCCTCGGGCATGGATGTGTTTGATGTCCTTAGGTTAGTTAGGTTTAAGTAGTTCTAGGTTCTAGGGGAGTGATGACCACAGCTGTTAAGTCCCGTAGTGCTCAGAGCCATTTGAACCATTTGCAACATAAGTAGTGGGCACCGGTGGCATGAGTGGGTTTTGTTAGTGTGGATTGCCTACAATAGGTGCAAGCAACCATTCAGGGGCATCCACCTTAATGTTACAGGTTCACTGAAATCGCAGTTTTTCCATGTCAAATCTATACCTCTCCTTACAACTGAACATAATTTCTTTGTATGTGCCAAGCAATGACTACAGTAACATTACACCCTAACACAAACTCCATATGCCTGCCAATCACAGCGAATCTATCACTTACAGCCTAATAAGTATAATACTATTTTGTTCGGGGATTAGAGTGACATCCAGTTTTCCAGTCACGGAGCCCGAGGCGGCTAGCTCTGTTCTAGTTCATATCAGGGCTGTTGCTCTCTTCTAACTGACAGTTTCTCAACCTGCTGCTAAACGCCACATTTAATATGAAATCCCTCTGACGACGTCTTGGGTTTCCCCCCTAACCCTCCCCCTCCCACAGCCCTTTGGAAATTCCCGTCGCTGATAAAAGCATTCTTTTGATATCAAATTAATTCAGTAATTAATTTAATCGATCAATTAATTAACTCCTCACCCTCTTGGAACCCCCATAAAACCTTCCGCCTCCCCAACCCCACCTGGAAATTGGCTAGAGAAAGACTCAGTTGATTGGCTATTTGGCAGGAAATCGATTGCAGTGTATCGAATATTGTTTAAACAGATTGTGGTAGACAAAGCAATATATGAATATTGTTCATTCAAACAATTTATGGGATACAAAGCAGTCTTTAGAATATAGTGTATTCATTTACTTAAAAAATTCTGAGGAAATTGACTGCAGTGAATGGAATACTATTTATTTAAACATTTTGAAGGTGATAATGCGGTGTGGAATATTTAAGCAATTGTGACGATTTTTTTTTACCTTGATTGTGCAAGGAATACCATCAACATAGCTCACCGCACATAATCACACTGTTAAAAATCTTTCCGAGACACTACAGGGCACTGTGCGTCCACGACCCGACCTCTTCGCCGAGTAGGCCGGTTCGTTTATTCAGGCACACGCAGACTGCACTGGACCCACATGGACCCACGACTGGCAGAAAAGAAGCTGCACTAATCGCCCAAACAAAAGCTTCAGGTGGCGTCATTCCTTTCATACTGATACTTGAGAAATTCCTGTCGAAACACATTCTCTCCCTGTCTCCCTCTCTCCTTACCTCTTGACCACGCCCTGTAGCGTGACAGTGCTGAACCTGCATCGGTAGTGGTCACACTCAATTGCAGACAAAGCAGCGGTTATCTGCTAACCCCTGGCTGTGGGTGTCTTGGAAATATTCCAACACTCTGTGAGACTGATTTACTGATTAATCACATCTATAGGCTTTGTGTGGGACAGTTTTTCCTTATTGCCTATTGGTGGATACAAGGATTGGAATATTTGGCAGGATTCGATCCTGCAATCATCCAGTTCCCAAACCCTACTCTATTTTCTCCCTTGCCTCCTGTCGGTGCATATTGAAACAGTGAAGTCATATGGTATGAATTCAGTTATGTTTCAAATTTCAAATTTTAGCTCAGTTTCATGCTATTTCCTTAAAAACTTTGCAGACGGGGTTGGACTGGTGTGTGTTCCTCCAGTAGCACTATAGAAAATAATAAATCGATCAGACGGGAATTTAATGTTGCGATTGGGTTTTTAAAGAACTCTACAACCATGGAGTTTGTTCTCACCACTACATTTGTAACGAGGAGGAATGGCCTAATGCGGGGATAGAGACAACAACAGAAAATACCTGAGCAAGACAGAGTCAACTGTAATATATTGGAAAGCACTAAACAGGACACGCTTAAAACATTATCTAATCGTCAGTAACCGTTGTAGTCCGAGTCATGGCGAGATGTCACAGATCGCTATCAGTCGAGAATCTCACATTGCGATTGTCTGTTTAGAGAATTATGCCATTCTTAAATTGGTTCTGCCCACTAGATTTGGAAGGATGAGCAGGAGAAGGAGGGAAGGTATACTGCACGATAGGATAGAGACAACAGCAAATATCACTTCAAGATAGTGTCCACTTTGATGTACTGAGAAGCACTAAACAGGACACATTTAAACCGCGATCCAGTCCGTAGCAGTAGTTTTCATGGCCAGATGTCGGATATTGCTGAAACATTTGTACATCCCAAACACTCATGTCCCAATGTTCACATGTAGCACCACAGTCCAGAGACTCACGCAACGCTAGTTGCCAGTGTATGCACATGTAAGCCACGGTGCACCACCATCGGCCATGGAGGAGTTCCAGCGATGATTGGAGTGTTAGGATTTCCGGTGTTATTAATACTTCCAGTACCAACACTTGACAGTGACCGATACTGAATTGCTCAGTTTTCCATGGAGAATACATGAAACGCACAGGATTGAGGAGACAGCCCAAGACATACTGAGTATTAGTTCGCTATTCGGCTATCCAGAGGATGCCGCTGCTGGGAATTACCCCTGCCGCTGAGGGCAAGGACCGACTAACCAGCTGCCTAGAATTTTTCTTTCTACCCACCACTCGCGAGAACCTTAAGCTGGAAATTCCCATTTTTTCCGGCAACAGGCGACCTCCTCCACGCGCCCGCACCCTAAATGGTGTCGTCCTCGGAATTCAGCCACATATGTATCACTGTCATTACGATTAAATATTACGATTGCAGCCCAAATCTGATGACATTCGGCAATGAGTAAAGTTCCGGAAATACCTCCATCTGACGGCTACGGCTCAGCAAATACCAGTATCCGCTCTGCTAAGGACGCCATACAGCAAAACTCTAATGTCGTTTTAGACACTCCATCTGCATCTTGTAACTGCTCCTCAGCCTGTATCCCGCCCATCCTTCAGCCTCGTCCACGTGATCGTCCCAATGTATGTCGCACTGAGCGGAATTCGGAGAGCGCTATATCTACCACCTGCTGCATCCTGTGAAGAAACAGAGCGAGCAGCGTTAATGTGACAGAATCGTGTACTGACCACTGAGTGGAAATGGGAACATGTTGTAGCATCGCCAAACGTGTACAATGAGTATGGCCAGCGCCAAACAAAACTTCCTCCTGCTACACAAGATAGCAGAAAAGACAGTAAAAGCAGTTGGCGTGGTTTTTGCTATTTGGAAAATTAGGAAGACTAAACATCATACAGGAACTGAAAGACACACGAGGATTTTGCTACTGCATATTGGTGCGATTACAAACTACATACAGATACTGCAGGCTGAAGGGGATCTACGTCCTTCACGGTGCATTGATGTCTGTCTCCCAAAAATTCTCTCTATCCTTGTTATTTTGTGTCATCCAGCAGAGAAAAACTGTGATCTATAAAAACTCCACTAAAGGTACCCAGTAGAGAACTCGGTAAGATATTACCACACCCTAACTGCGCATATTTCGAAAACAAATGCTGTCTGTGTGCTGACATCTAGCATATTTGTCGACCCTGTTAAATATATAGGTATCAGACTGTTGGAGCAGGTGCCCAGTGACCGAAGTCACTTGAACAGACCAGCGTAAACGTTCATCACCTGTACTGTAGGAGGACCATATCCCACAGACTATCGGTTGCAAGACAGGATCCCTTTGTTGTTCTTTCGTAAGCAGTCTGAACCATTGTTCTTCTGCTAAGTAGTGTATGACTACAGCTTTGTACACCACCATACATTCTGTTTTTTAACCACGACTTCAAGGGCGTGTCCTGTGCTAAACCAACATTAAAACGTTTCGATTCATTGGCTCTCGCGTGCTGCTCCCACATCACACAGGATGGTTGAAATAAAAGACAGAGGCGGTGTTCCTTATTGAAAAAATGTGGAAGACAAAGTAGCATTTGGAAAATGGAAGAGTTTGTGGCATTGTGGAGCGTTTCCAAACAACTGTCCAAACCTGATGACCCTTGAATTTTGTCTCATCTTTCGCAGTTACAGAGTAGCAGATATCCGTTTTGAAGAGACCAAGGGTACTGATTGCTTATATTGCAGCCATGTATGACATCATTGTTTTGATGATGGCTATCCCAAGGAGGTGTTGCTCCCGCCAAGACTCTCTCAATCTGAAACAAGCGGTATCAGTCAATCATAGTATGGTAATCAGCAGTGTACCAGTGGACATATGGGATGCCAAAGACACTGTCGATATGGGACAATGTACTGTACTGAGCAACACACTTGATAGTGTGATCAATTTATGGTATTTTACCAGTTTTCCTGTAGTTTCAATACTAACCAATGTTTGTCAGTTTCTGTATCATCGCTAAACCAAAGCTCCACTACTTTGTGTGTACTATATACTAGGATGCAAAAATTA
This sequence comes from Schistocerca gregaria, assembly GCF_023897955.1. Taxonomy (NCBI): domain Eukaryota; kingdom Metazoa; phylum Arthropoda; class Insecta; order Orthoptera; family Acrididae; genus Schistocerca; species Schistocerca gregaria. The sequence continues at coordinate 827,517,640 of NC_064922.1, forward strand.
ATGTAGATAGATGACTGTGTAGTATGTCTATTCATGGTTAATGGTCGAACATATACACCTAAATATACCAGACTATATCCTATACTAATCTGGTTGGGTAATCTACATAATACTAGCACTTCGATCATAGTGCGTAATTTACGATTGAGACTGCCCACCTATCCCTATGTGGATGAGAGTCACAGAGCACCCACGCATTCTTATGATAAAGTTGGAGAGTGCAGGATGTCCCCGTACTGTCTTTGACCAACCCTCTGTACAACACTGTTATCGATTTAATTGGCACCTGACCAGAAGTAGGAGGGTACTATATCCACTACAATCCACATCTCGTGAAGGTACAGAGCAGACCGACTCCATAACAGCTGTTCATTGAAGACTGTTCCACATCAATCTTACTCATAGCACCCATCCAAGTGCACAAGATCTCTCCAGATGCGTGCATGTCAAGGAAGTATAGCAGTTGTGAGAGTGCTGTGATGATACAACACACGGTTAAGAAGGTAATGTGTGGTTTTATGCACGATGGAGCTTCAGACGGACGGAGTTTGAAGCATTCCACGTAAAAGGTACAAAAAAGTTACTTATTTCGGGATATGTGCCATTAAAATGATCCACTAGTGGCTGTAATCATTAAAAGACATCTCTATACCATCCAACGTAAGTATCTGGTAGAATGGAGAGACTTGATTCCAAATGGCAGGCAGCATTTCTGCAAGAAAGCATAACACTATAGATCTGAAAAGCCAGTGTCTTGGTCATAGGATTTTGTACATTCCTTATAAGCGAAGTATCCGAAATAACTCTTCCTGACAGTTGTGGCTCCGGAAATATCAATAGCTACTATATTCTTCTTATGACTGGACATAATTTTCCAGATAAAATCCCTCATCCACCTTAATGTTATTGGTTCACTGAAATCGCAGTTTTTCCATGTCAAATCTATACCTCTCCTTACAACTGAACATACTCAATTTCTTTGTATGTGCCAAGCAATGACTACAGTAACATTACACCCTAACACAAACTCCATATGCCTGCCAATCACAGCGAATCTATCACTTACAGCCTAATAAGTATAATACTATTTTGTTCGGGGTTTAGAGTGACATCAAGTTTTCCAGCCATGGAGCCCGAGGTGGCTAGCTCTGTGGCAGTTGACAGCATTCATGGGAATATGCAAAACCGTTAGCCCAGTGAAGGGGATGGAGCATCTACATTTACATGACTACTCTGCAATTCACATTTAAGTGCTTGGCAGAGGGTTCATCGAACCACAATCATACTATCTCTCTACTATTCCACTCCCGAACAGCGAGCGGGAAAAACGAACACCTAAACCTTTCTGTTCGAGCTCTGATTTCTCTTACTTTATTTTGGTGATCCTTCCTACCTATGTAGGTTGGGCTCAACAAAATATTTTCGCATTCGGAAGAGAAAGTGGGTGACTGAAATTTCGTAAAAAGGTCTCGCCGCGACGAATAACGTCTATGCTGTAATGACTTCCATCCCAACTCGTGTATCATATCTGCCACACTCTCTCCCCTATAACGTGATAATACAAAACGAGCTGCCCTTTTTTGCACCCTTTCGGTGTCCTCCGTCAATCCCACCTGGTAAGGATCCCACACCGCGCAGCAATATTCTAACAGAGGACGAACGAGTGTAGTGTAAGCTGTCTCTTTAGTGGACTTGTTGCATCTTCTAAGTGTCCTGCCAATGAAACGCAACCTTCGGCTCGCCTTCCCGACAATATTATCTATGTGGTCCTTCCAACTGAAGTTGTTCGTAATTTTAACACTTAGGTACTTAGTTGAATTGACAGCCTTGAGAATTGTACTATTTATCGAGTAATCGAATTAAAACGGATTTCTTTTGGAACTCATGTGGATCATCTCACACTTTTCGTTATTTAGCGTCAACTGCCAACTGACACACCATACAGCAATCTTTTCTAAATCGCTTTGCAACTGATACTGGTCTTCGGATGACCTTACTAGACGGTAAATTACAGCATCATCTGCGAACAATCTAAGAGAACTGCTCAGATTGTCACCCAAGCCATTTATATAGATCAGGAACAGCAGAGATCCCAGGACGCTTCCCTGGGGAACACCTGATATCACTTCAGTTTTACTCGATGATTTGCCGTCTATTACTACGAACTGCGACCTTCCTGACAGGAAATCACGAATCCAGTCGCACAACTGAGACGATACCCCATAGCTCCGCTGCTTGATTAGAAGTCGCTTGTGAGGAACGGTGTCAAAAGCTTTCCGGAAATCTAGAAATACGGAATCAACTTGAGATCCCGTGTCGATAGCGGCCATTACTTCGTGCGAATAAAGAGCTAGCTGCGTTGCACAAGAGCGATGTTTTCTGAAGCCATGCTGATTACGTGTCAATAGATCGTTCCCTTCGAGGTGATTCATAATGTTTGAATACAGTATATGCTCCAAAACCCTACTGCAAACCGACGTAAATGATATTGGTCTGTATTTAAATGGATTACTCTTACTACCCTTCTTGAACACTGGTGCGACCTGCGCAATTTTCCAGTCTGTAAGTACAGATCTATCGGTGAGCGAGCGGTTGTATATGAGTGCTAAGTAGGGAGCTATAGTATCAGCGTAATCTGTAAGGAACCTAATCGGTATACAATCTGCAACTGAAGACTTGCCCGTTTCAAGCGATTTGAGTTGCTTCGCAACCCCTAAGGTATCCTAAGAAACTCATGCTAGCAGATGTTCGTGTTTCAAATTCTGGAATATTCCATTAGTCTTCCCTGGTGAAGGAATTTCGGAAAACTGCGTTCAATAACTCCGCTTTAGCGGCACAGTCGTCGATAACAGTACCATCGGCACTGCGCAGCGAAGGTATTGACTGCGTCTTGCCGCTTGTGTACTTTACATACGACCAGAATTTCTTCGGATTTTCTACCAAATTTCGAGACAATGTTTCGTTGTGGAACCTATTAAAGGCATCTCGCATCGAAGTACGTGCCAAATTTCGCGGGTCTGTAAATTTTAGCCCATCTTCGGGATTTTGCGTTCTTCTGAACTTCGCATGCTTTTTCCGTTGCCTCTGCAACAGTGTTCGGACCTTTTTTGTGTACCACGGGGGATCCGTTCCATCTCTTACCAATTTATGAGGTATGAATATCTCAATTGCTGTTGCTACTATATCTTTGAATTTGAGCCACATCTCGTCTACATTCGCATAGTCAGTTCGGAAGGAATGGAAATTGTCTTTTAGGAAGGCTTCTAGTGACACTTTATCCGCTTTTTTAAATAAAATTATTTTTCGTTTGTTTCTGATGGCGCGCAGTGCTCTGCCGTCATTAAAAATGATTTTTAACACAGTAATTACATGTGGTGAGTTACTTTGGGTTATTCCTTGTGTTATCGATTTAATTACTCCTTTTCAACATAATTTACAAGACGTACATCTTCCCAAATAGTAGCGAATCATGAGCAAGAGAGATCCAACCCCTTAAGAATTGAATTTTTTATAAGTGAACATTACTCCCTCTCCTAAAAAATAGAATTTCCAGTCTTAAGTTCCTTCCTCACCTCTGTTGAAAAAAAAATCATTTTAAACACTAATGGACAACAAAATTCCTAGCAATATGGTCCGCAGCAACCTAAAGTGGAGTGACCATACTAAAGTAATTGTAGAAAAATCGGAGGCCAGACTGAGATAGATTGTAAGAATTGTAAGGGACTTTAATTCACCCACGAAATAAATGGCTGACAAAACAGATAGTATAAATTCATAGTTGTTACGTTGTGCCTACAAAGTAAATGCTGTATGTAGCTCTATATGAAACACCAGAGCATGTTTGTTACGCTTACCGTTATTGTAGTTTGACAGAGAGATTCTGAAAAATAAATGCCTTTCATAACTTCGTAGGACGAACATGTAGAGACTCCCTATTTCCAGTTCTGAAGGGAGCCGCAGAACTTAAGAAGAAACAGGATTTCATAGCCAGTGAGTAGCAGACGTGAACTAAGCCATTTAATCTGAAAATTAATTAATGAAGGATTTCTGTGGCCTAGTTCTCGTAGCTGAGGTTTATACGCATCGTTACTGCAGTTGCCCTTGACGGGAGTTACCATTTTTTACCCAAATGTACAGTCCTTAAATATCAGGGAGCGGCGTAACTACTACAGGTCTTAAGCCATTTAATTTGTAAAAACTAAGCAAAGCGCCAGTTTTGTAATCGTGTACTTTTGGAGTCTCGAATAACTAAGCTAGTCGCCAGTTCAGAACAGCTCCAGCCCCAAGAGGGTAAAAAGAAAGAAAAAAATAAACAAATAAAAAAGTGGAGGAAACCGGAGAAGCGCACTTGTCTTTTTATCCTCTTATGGCTCAGAAGAAGATTGTCGTAGGAGCATACCACTTTTCTGGAGTGCTCGCGGTGCCCCAGGAAGAACGGTTTTACCATCTCACTTCACTTTCATGATGGATGCTTTCATAAAATTATAATGAAGATCATAAAAAGCTCTCCTTCACCTTAAAAATAAAGAAGTTTATTTCTGCTACTGAAGATTGTGTTAATCACTGTAAACCTGAACAGGTACTCAAACAAAGCAGCGTAACGTTGTTAATTCTGCAACGATATCGTGTTTCAAGGAACCCTTCTCAGTTGCGTTAAGAACTTTATGGTTGAATGGGATTAGAGGTAAGTCCATCAAGGAAACTGACAGAAGATAAAGTACGGAAAAAGAACAAATAATCAATTTGTGTTTGTCAGGGCCTGCAGCATAGTAGATATTTTATAAACATATTTTACTTATATGATACTAGGACGCTGCTATTGTTTGAAGCTTTATTAAGATTTGTGCATTTAAGCGATAAGCTTATTTCGTCTACAGAATCATCTGATGTCGTCGCTTTTCTGTAAAACGAACTTCATCCTAACGTGACATTCATTATACAAAAAGAAGAAGATAAATCGATTCAATTCCTTGGCCTGACAGTAAAAAAAAATTAACAAATCGCACTTTCACACAATGATTAACATATAATATAACCTACCATTACAACAACTAGTTATACAGAAAGAACTTATAACCCTTAAATACATAGCAAAACAGAACACTTTTAACCCCAGTGTCGTCAGCCAGATATATGAGAATTAAAAAAATCCCACACATACCCAGATTCATGCTGACATAAAACTAATACGAGGAACACCAACAAAGCGGAAAATGATATATACTCCACAAACAGACATATGTAATTATTAGACAAACTCTATTCATTATTAAAAAATATTGCAGAGAGATTTGCATAATGTACCATACACCACCTAAAAGCAGAAATCCATTCCAGTAAAATAAAAGCAACAGCATACACATATCCAGACGTATAGAAAATCAATTATAATGACTGTGACAACTTCCACATAAGCCAAACAGGACGAAAATTTCTGATCAGATATCGGAAACACGCCAGTATGACCTACACAAAGGCATAATAATGATCTTTTCAGAAGAAATAGAAGTATACGCACACTCACGAAACTACCTACCTAACCCCCGCCCCTCTCTCTCCCTCTCTCTCTCTCTCTCTCTCTCTCTCTCTCTCTCTCTCTCTCCTCTATCGTGGCCAATGCCAGGTGCCAGATCATAACATTCTGCCCTTGTGCAAGCTGATTACGTCATTGGATTTTTCTACTGGGAATTGTATCGTTGCTTCAGTCATCCCTGCATCTCTGCTACGCTTATCGGAATTCCATTAATTGCTTGAGCTCAAAATCAGGGGGTCGTGGGGGGGAAGGGCTCCTGGAAAATCTCGCCAAATATTTTCAGGATCAGGTACCCCACAGCTCTTACATATTTGAAAAAAATGTCATATTATCGCTTTGACCAGATCCACAGCGTCGTATTATGTGAAATTATCGTAAGTTTATAAAACCCATGAAAAGTACATTGTTACCATATCGTGCTAGAAATAGACTGCTGATGTAGGTTATATTCCTGTATGATGATATTGCACTGTTCATGGATTTATCACCTGACGATAACGATCTTGTATTTCACCAAACATGAAGCTATGAACTTTTATGAACCGGATGATGGTCAGGCGACTGAAACTGGTTGTATAAATAAAGTATTTTTCCAGTAGCTCTATGCGGTAAAATGACATATTACACCAAATATTATTTAAATGGTGGGCCAATGAAAATCTATCGTCAACATTTTTTATTCAGAGAATATGGTTCAAAATGGTTCAAATGGCTCTGAGCACTATGCGACTTAACTTCTGAGGTCATCAGTCGCCTAGAACTTAGAACTAATTAAACCTAACTAACCTAAGGACATCACACACATCCATGCCCGAGGCAGGATTCGAACCTGCGACCGTAGCGGACGCTCGGCTCCAGACTGTAGCGCCTAGAACCGCACTGCCACTCCGGCCGGCTCAGGAAATTTGCATTAATAAAACGGATAACATTTTGCTTTGTATAATTAATTCCGCGCATAGATAATATTCAAGTGCCCACCAGTCCTAACAGCCTCTCTAACTGAACTGAATGCTTTGCGCATGTGCATGCTCGACTGTCCCCGATTTGAAACACGTGATGCACAAGTGTCAGATTTCATTCGGAGAGTTATCTGCTGCGCTGGTCGCGTCAGTCCTGAAATTCTACAACTCATATAAAGCCGACGATGCTGTCTTCAAAATGAATTAGTATTAAAACTTTTACAATGTGTATGTCGAGAGGCATGCCGACAAGTGTAAACACTCGTGCGACCAAGAAGTTAAACGTTTGTGGAAGGAAACTGAGCTGATGATCAGCGACAAGAATTCTCTCAGCGATCATCTAAATCAAGAGATTGAAAAGCTAGGTAATCAGACTGTTTAAAGGAAAGAACATACAATATCGTTTTTTATCAGCAAATAAAGTTAAGGGTCAGTGACATTGAATGTATGTAACGTGCCAATAAAGGTTCACTTCTTTAGAGATCCGTCAAAACGTTTAATACTATTTTCGTGAAACCTTTTTGTCCGTCTGTCTTTGTGTATCTGCCCGTCCGATTACTACTTGAGACTGAAACGATTAAAGTATAGTAGTCATGCAATTATGCAAAGGCACCGCGCGAGGATGAATTAGCGTTTAGTGCATCTGCCTAATGAGCAGGAGAACCGAGTTCTAACCTCAGCCTTGGTAAAAATTTTCATTCGTCGCTTCAGCGTGTGTTACACACATCACAGATATTTGAGACTTTAAAAGTTCATTGGAAGCATATCCTTTGATTTTATTAAAGTAAAGTGTCTTGTGTTCGACACGCTTTATGAAAAAACCTGGTTTTAGGACAGGGTTTTAATCGAAATTTAAAACGAATAAAAAATCATTTGTTGTTTGTGTGTTTTTACCCGACTACGGCTAAACCTCACCATCACGTAAGAGAAGAGGGGGGCGGGGGTGGGGGAGGGAGTTCCCACAATACCTCTAACAGGAGTCTCCTTATGTACTTTCGTCGTCGTGTTCTGCACCCGTACAACACCATGTTATAGCCAATCTTGTGACAGAGAGCGATCGTAGTGCCATGGCTCATCAGTGTCTTTGTACTAAATTTATTGCACCATCACCAGAACTACACTTGGACTTTCCTTCTCACGTATTGTTTATAAAACAACGAGCTGGATCTTGTGTTCTGCAGTGGAGTATGTGCTCTTGTGAAACCTCCTGACAGAATAAAACTTTTGACAAATTTAAATATGAGCTGGCAGCTGTGCCTTTCACCGGTGATAGCGTTACAGGCGTGTCTCATCCTTTTCGTCACATAACTCTCCTGTTCTTTCAACTTCACAGAAATTCTAATGTACGTCTTGCAAGCCTTGAGGATTGCTCGTAGACTAACTGTGAAGTTTGAAAGATAGGAGAGAAGTACTGTCAAGATTAAAGTCACGAACACGGCTTCGGCATCGTGGCTCACTAGTTCATCTATAGTCCTAAATGGCTAGCTTAGGTCACACTTCCAGTTGTAACTTTCCTATGTAGCAGCTTTCAGCGACAAAAAATTCGCTTTTCAATATTTCACACTGTTATTGACGAACTTAAAGAAATTAAAGCGTAATGATAATCTACTTATAACGAATTCGTATCTGTCCAGTAAGGCCTTTCTCAGGAAAGTTCAAGACGGCTGGGACTGGCCGTAAGTGCGGTTGTCCGTTATACATTACTCAAAACAAAAATGTTGTCACTTTGGCGGAAGACTGTAATTGTCTCCAGTAGCGAAGCACAGATTTGAAATTAGGCTCAAAGATGCCTACAAGCTTTCCCTGTAATAGTGCCAAAGGGTGGAGTCCTGCGACGTGAACTTCAGGTTCGACGATTTTTCAAAGAACAATATTTCGAAACATGCGGAAAAAAGGCCACCGATCAGAAGTTCATGTGTGATGTAAGATGAGTTAATGATGTCGCACTGACACGAAATTTCACCAAAATTATGCCCAACGCCATTTTGGACGTGTCACGCCTACTCTCTCGCCCACATAACCCCGTCTTTTGGCACCTGTGCGACTGAGGTCGAAACCGCGACACCGAGCGTCGGAATCACGCAAGTTTCTTACGGGTGACCCACGAAAATGTGTCAGACACACCACCGCGCAGAATCGACGTGAAGAGCCCTCAGCAGGTAGCATAACTGGCACAATGAAACCATCCTGTTCCTTGGGGCTTTGATTCTCACTCACTTCGCAGTGCTTTGAGCAACAGCGCGATGTTCTTGAGAACCTTCGACACTGCTGACGCCCTCTGGACGATCCAGCAGAACCCCAAGGATATCATGGGGCTATGACTCCAGTGAAAGTGATCTGACCCCTTTGGTGTCTAATATGAAAGCAATCTTTTGCTCTGGTATGCCGTGTGTAATCACAAGAGATCATTCGAAAGCGGTCGACGAAATTAGAATATGGTCCAAAGCAGCAAACGGTTTTTGTTAGTTTTTAGCCATCCTGTTTGGCGCCCTCCTGTGGCATGATCACAGAGTGATGGAGTATTGGCATGTGCATGAATAAAACGGCAGAAACGGCAAAGAGTCCCACTGAGAACAATTAGTTCGACAACAGCCTCAGTGCAACGCACACACCTTTCTTCAGCACATTAAAAATGTACTTCTCAGTGGCTTCGATGCCCATTCAGCAGACTGGTACCTTGCAGCGTCTCTAGCGCCTGGTAATGGGCAGTCCCTTCTATACCCCTGGGATGGGGTTTCCTGTTCTTTTAGTCTAGAGGTGCTGAAAGGCACCAGTCAGCGGGATGTGTCTTGCAGTGTCTGAGGGGCACATTTTTAAAGTGTTCGAGAAAGGTGTGTGGGTTGCTCTGACGCTGTTGCCGAACTAAGGGTTCTTAGAGGGGCCCTTTGTCGTTTTTGCATCCTTCCATGATCAGGCCACAGGAGGGCACGAAATAAGAGGGTTGAAAAACCATATGAAACCTCTGCTGCTTCGGATCACTTCCAAGTTTCGTCGAATGGTTTTGAATGGTCCACAATTATTCCAAGTTGTATATCATAGCAAAAGACTGCTCTCTCACTACACACCAAAGGGATCAGATCGCTTTCAAAGGAGTTGTAGCCCCACGATATCCTTCGATTAGGTCTGAATCTTCCAGAAGGTGTCAGCTGTGTCTAACGTAGCCAATAATGTGCTACTGTGGCTCATAGGACTGCGAACTGTCGTTTTAGACCTCGAAATGTATGAGTATCAACGTCCAAAGGGAAGAGTTGGATTCATTGACATCAATTATGCTACTTTCTTGCGTCTTTTCGTGTCGATTCTGTGACTGAAATGTTTTACTCGTTCACCCACAAGGAAACTGCGTGATTCCAATGCTGGATGTAGCGGTTCTGACTCCCACAGAAGAGGCGTTAAAGAAGGAGTGAAATGTGGACAAGACGAGGTATGACGACCTCACAGTCGTGTGTCACGTTCACAATGGCGTTGGGCAGAACGATGGTGGAATTTGGTGACAGTTTGACACCACTAACCCATTTTACACCTCACATGAATTTCTGAGCTTTGCCTGTTTAGAAACCTTGCTGTTAGAAGTGTTACCGAGCCCAAGGATCAAGTAGCAAGGCGTCATAGTTTGCACAATTATAGAGGAAGGTTGTAGGCACCTTTCAGCCAAATTTGTACTCTGGACTCGCATTCGGGAGGACGTCGGTTCAAACCCTCTTCCGGCCATCCTGATTTAGATTTTCGGTGATTTCCCTAAAGCGCTTCGGGCAAATGCTTGGATGGTTCCTTCGAAAGGGTACTGCCGAATTCCTTTCTCACCCTCTCCTAATCCTATGAGACCGATGACCTAGGAGATTGGTCCCCTTCCCCAAAATTTATCAACCAACCAAACAGTCAAATTTCAAACTTACGGTTCACAATGGGAGACAAGTACATTCTTTCGCAAAAGTGACATCGTTTTTTTTGGGGGGGGGGGGGGTGGGTAGTGTACCTGTATTTTACGACTACTACTTAATTACATTTCAAAATTACATTCAAATCTTCCTGTCTACGCACAGACAAGCAGAGAGATTTCCATACTCTCTGCATTCTCTACTGTATTGAAATTAAAACTGTCATCCATATTTTTCCCCGGTCTGAACGCTGTTGTCTCAGCAATACGGCAGAAATAACTGCTACCAACACAGCAAAATCCTTTCTTTCGCACTCCACTGTGCAGCCACTTTCTCGAACCTCCAGCTCTGTGTTAGAGAACTTCAGCTTTAGAGGACAGTTATGACGTATCTACTAAAGCAACAGCAAAGTTAACCAGTGTACCTTTACGCAGTCGTTACCCTTGTACATCAGTCTTAGCAACCAAATCTTTCACATTTTCCAGAGCTCTGAAGTTCGTTTTTCCCAGAACTCGCGATATCAGAAAACACTTGTTTTGTACACAAATATATGTTCTTCTTATATAAGACACTATCACTACAGTTATCATTGTCACTGTTTTATTGTTACTGTTATTACTGTTAATGACGTCTAATGCAGCAATATAAGTAATGGTAGTATTAGCTTTATTAGTTCATAGTAAGAATTATTTACTCACTGTGCCATTTCAGACACTCAAATTATTTTGATAGTTGCATATTAAACTGTTACTTCTGAAGTAAATTTAATGTAAAAAGAGAGGTACTAGAACCTGGTGATCCTAATCAAATCAGGTTAAACAAATGAATCTCTCATTCGCGACAAAAGTGTCGTAACTCTAAATCTGTGATTGTTCAGGAGAGTCTTCTCAAGGATTTGAAGTCTTATGGTTTCGGTAGACAGACGTTTTGAAATATTGCCATAGCACAAGTTGATAGAAGGAGTTTTCGAAAATATAATAGGGTACAATAATACCTCAATAAGGGCCAAGTCTTACCCATGAATTCTTTCTATTGTTCTCTGTCGGATTTATGACACTTTGCTACAAATTCACAACGTAAAATTGGCTTACTTCAAGTTGTGTCTATAATAAAATAGAAATATTATAATTATCTTTATGAAATTCTTTAAATTATTTGGAAAGCGAAATAAGAAAAAATCTTTTGATGTGTCTCTCCAGAAAAGCATTTTTACAAACTTAAAAAAAAACGCTGATTGTACTTTCCCACACAAAACATTCTTTTAGACTTTTGTCTCTTTGCTATCAGTTTACAAACTATTATAAAAATGTTCATCGAACTTCGGGATAGATTTCTGCGTACCGAATCAATCAGATCACCTTTCATCCTCTCGGACATTCCTTCCACCGCAGTGAATGCATGATTGTTTAATGATCTCTTCTTCCTTTTGACGAGAGTAGCTCCCTGTAAATAAGCATCTGAATAAGACAGCTGGTCGACAATGGAACAGTGTGATTCGTTCACAACTTCTAGGACTTTTATTTTAGAAATTTTTATAGATCCCATGTTAATTGCGCCTACGTCCATCTGCAACTGCTTCAGACAATAGAAATCAAATAACATCTCATTTACGTGAAATGGTTCTCGGGTTTCTCTCTTACCGTTCTAATTGCGGAGATGTACGTTTCACATGTGTAGACGGGGCCTCTGTTCAACAAATGTCTTTTTACATCCCTCTTCATCAGGGAATGGGCAGAATCACCTTCGTTTTGTATGTGCCCAGTGCCGAGCTATTTGTTCGTAATACTTCTTGCATTCAGGAACTGGAGATACGCGGCAATCATAAATTTATTTTCTTGTTGCTCGGCGCAGTTGTGAGAATAAAACATGAAGGACTTTTCATTGTCTCTGTTGGCCTACTCTACGAAGTATCGAAGTACACAGGCTGTCAGTTCTTTCACACCTATATGTCCGTTGCTTTCGTCCCGTAAGTAACAAATGGTTCAAATGGCTCTGAGCACATAGGACTTAACTTCTGGCGTCATCAGTCCCCTACAACTTAGAACTACTTAAACCTAACTAACCTAAGGACATCACACACATCCATGCCCGAGGCAGGATTCGAACCTGAGACCGTAGCGATCACGCGGTTCCAGACTGTAGCGCCTAGAACCGCTCGGCCTCTCCGGCCGGCACCGGAAGTAACACTCACAGGAATTATATTGCGAGTTCTAGACCGTGAAGTTTAGTACACTTAATTTTGATTTATAGTGTAATAGTGATACGTCCCTCTTCGGTAGTTGCATAACTGCTTGCAAATCATAAACTGCAACAGCTGTACTTTCCGGTGCCGTTTCTTTATCAACTGACTTTTCAGTCCGAGATTGTTCTTTTCCACCCAAGTGTTCATTGTAACTTTCTTCCAGGTATCCCTTTCCTGCACTCTCGGCATTTTTAGATGGAGTCCAAAGACCTTATTGGTCCTTTTTTGGCACGAAAAATGAAATGTAGAATTCAGTAGGAAATAAATGGCAGAACAATGGATAATTTCCATGTTCAATATTATAACGTAATCTTTATGAATTTTTGAAATGGTCTTATCCCATCAATGAAATGCTTGGATATATTTGCTCTTGTGTAGTTGCCTCCAGTTTCCGGAATAGACCAATAAAGTGTCAGATTCCTTCTTTTACATTTTCGTCGATCTTTGGTGGTTTGTCACGCTACCCTCCCTTTATGTTCTTCCTTGGAGAAACTGATAATCTTTTACTGTTTCTCCAGTACCGTACGTATAGGACGGCCAGTTGTGTCTATTGCATCATGAAGAATAGTTCAAAATTCCGGAGAGGTTTGTTATTCACATGAAAAAAATGCGATATAATTTATTGACTGAGGTCTTGTGCCCCCAATTCACACATACCGATACGGGGGTTTGATTTCCTTCATACTATTTTTTATTAAATATCTCTGCTTTTCAATGTTCCTCAGTGCCCACCATCCCGAAAACAATTACAACCTTTCTTCTTCACTGAATTTCGTCGAACATTTTAGTCTACATTTATCTGAACACACCTGTTTAATTTTTCTTACTTCCCTTGTTCGCTAATCCCTCTGTTCGCATTTCGTATTCCTTCACAGAATCTCTAACGTCTTTCAGAATATTCCCTCGCCACTTTTCTACATTGCGTTTCCGTTTCGTACGTAGTTTTAGTCTACACGTTAATATCATTTTCCTTCCTGTCATAGTGGAAGCATGTTAAATGAAAGACAGTGCGCTGTATGTAAAAGTAGAGCTCCACTCTCCCAAACAACACTAACGTAAACGGTATTGACACGAGGATGTTCGTGTCGCTCGCTTACATCAGTTCCTAACACACTGTTCTCCTGTGGTATGCATGTGATATCATCAACAATATCGTCGCAGACCACAGATGAGGACAGAGAGATGCTATAGCTACTGCACAATGATGGCACACTGGATGATGAAAACGTTACTGATTCCGTTATGGCACCAGTAGACGCTGCCAGAGTTTTTTTTATTCGCAGAAAGTAAACATTCTTTATGTTCGTCACGAATTACACCCTTACCACCACCGCCCCCCCCCCCCCTCACCTGTTGGCTCACCGCTGTTTGGGGGGTTCGTGTATGGCTACCACGGGACCCCAGCCTTTGCAGCACCTTTCCCTTCCGTGCTGCATATCTGTCCTCTTGCTACTCCTTTTCCCCTCTCTTGGGGAATATGTCTGGGGTATTGTTGAGAATGTGTAACGCATTTTCAGTAACTATTATAAGAACAGTCTCATCACTGTTTTTCGTTCCTTTTTTCCTTCTTGCGATTCAGCGGAGGCTCCGCTTTTTCTTCTTCCCCCCTGTATCCTCCTGAAGGCCGGCCCACGCGTCTGACACGGAGCAGGTGAGTGGGTAAGACGTAATTCCCAGTCTCGGATCGACAGATGGGGCTCGCACGTACACCCTGGTACAGGTGAGGACCAGGGAAGGGTGATAGTCTAAGCAGCTGCCATGACATACTGCCGACAGGTCCCTCTCTCAAGTGTTGTGGAGGTGTGACCTGAGGTGCGAACAATCACTTAAGGTGGGGTAGGTAAGCCCTCTTCTAAGGGGTGGCGAGGGGTAGGGGTAGGGGAGGGAGCAGGTAGAAGGAGCGCGTCATCGGAGACGTTGGCAATCATGGAAGATTTTGTCGTAATGAGCCAATCATCATCGTCGCAGTCCACGTCTACCAAAAGTAAACGGAATAAAGCTACTGATTCAAAGCTGCATCACGGTTCCTAGTTTCCTTGCGGTTTTACGTATTGAAGGCAGTCAATTCTTTGCAATGATAAATCCATTTCTTATTCAGGAAGATGTTGATGCAACTGCCAGTCGGCACTTTGATTTTGGAGACTATTTCTGTTTCCCAAGGACAAAAAGTGCTTGCCACTTCGCTTCTCCACGGCTAACCTGTTTGTTGTCGAGACCCACAGAACTCTAAATAATTCTGAACTCTTCCCGTGTTGTTATTTACACTAGGCTCCTGAATGGTCTGACCCCGGTGTGGCCGAGCGTTTCTGGGCGCTACAGTCTGGACCCGCGCGACCGCTACGGTCGCAGGTTCGAATCCTGCCTCGGGCATGGATGTGTGTGATGTCCTTAGGTTAGTTAGGTTTAAGTAGTTCTACGTTCTAGGGGACTGATGACCTCAGAAGCTAAGTCCCATACTGCTTAGAGCCATTTGAACTATTTGATGGTCTGACCGTCACCGAGGCAGAAATCCAAACGTACCTCTCTGATCAGGGTGTCATTGCCGTCCACCGAGTGATGAAAAGGATATATTCATCTGTAGTACCCACACACACTCTTTTTCTCACTTTTGATACAGTGGTGCTCCTGTCTAAAACCAAAGTAGACTATGAAATTATCACAGTCCTATCATACATTCTGAACATGGTGCGCTGCCACCATCATTGTTTCAACCAGACTTGAATGTCTTATTGACACCTAGCCAAATGGGTAACCTGTGGTAGGGATGTGCACAACGGCGACTGCCGCCTTCTTCTTCCTGCTGCATCAACTGCAATAGCGGCCATGCCGCCTTCTCTCGAGACTGTCCTGTGTATCTCGATGAGTGGGCTGTTCAGAATATCCGGGTGAATTTTTTTAATTTACTAGTTCGTTACTAGTAACGCAATTCGAAACGTATATTGCAGACACAATCCACATAGACCGCTGGACGTACCGTCAAATAATATCACTGTACGACACTTAGTTCGGTAGGTTCGGCATTTCTTACGTGGGAGTACGATTCTTTAAAGAATCGGGGCTAGGGTTTACTGGTAATTAATTAATGAATGGGTAGCTCAGTCAGGAAGAGTATTTCCTGTAACAGGTCAGAGTTTGGATTCGTCTCCCTGTCTGGCACAAACTTTTAATCTGTCAGCGAGATTCATAAAACAAGTTGACGTAAACAGCATATAACAGGACTAAAGCTCTGAGATGTAATAGTGCTACCGTTCTCTCTAACCGTGAGAGAGACGAGGTCTTTTCAGAGTTTTAATATCCTCGGTGGCAGTTCCCTATTTCGCAAAACGGGCTCAGTCTGGAAAATGGCGAATATGCGTCAGCCAGTATTAGGAGGATTTATTTATATGGCACCATAACTCTCTCAGCCTTGAAGCTTCCACAGCCAGCATTTTTCGTCACATTTAAAATGTTGTTTGCACGCTATTACAGTCGTTATGACAGCAGATAAGCTTCTGACGTCAGGATATTATATCTGACGTTAATCGTAAATGTCTTTGTGCACTGCTTCCGGAGTAGCTCGGAATTTTAAAAGTTATTTACGCACTCTCGTGAACTGGCTGACGTTTATAATAAGGTCCTCAAGAGGTTGACTTAATGTGCATACGATTCCACTGCAGGCGCTTCTACGTCTCTGATTATGAAGATATCCGAGATCAAGTTGTCCTCAAAAGTAATGTTTTCAAAAATGGTTCAAATGGCTCTGAGCACTATGTAACTTAACATCTGAGGTCATCAGCCACCTAGAACTTTGAACTACTTAAACCAAACTAATCTCAGGACATCACACACATCCATGCCCGAGGCAGGATTCGAACCTGCGACCGTAGCGGTCGCGCGGTTCCGGACTGAAGCACCTAGAACCGGTAATGTTTTCGAAACATTTAAATTATAGTACCTAGCTAGATCTAGCAGCAGAGTCTATATTGAGTCTCTGATGACTGAAGTGGTGCAGACTTTAGTTAGTTGTATATAGTTAATCCTGGACCATCGGGCATTTGTATAGCCATTCGAACACATATCTTACAGGAGCTACGTTAAACTATATTAAGCAAGGTTTGAACGACCTACCGCATCTGGCGCTCAGGCATATTATACGAATCGATTAATTGCTTTCAAAAAGGGTTTTAATTAATTCTCAGCTAATGGCACCATTTGCATATGCGCCGACCGGATTTTATGCGCAAAAACATTCAAAAAACACGTTTCTCTGGGAGGTTTTTGAGGCGCGTCACTTACATACACTAAACATGTACGAATCTGTTCTAACTTTGCACGAGGGTAGGTAAATGGATAAAATTAAAACGAATTTACTTTGTTCAGCAACTTTTATTCTTTGCCGAGATACGATGGTTTAAAAACGATTTTAATGTAGCACTTTAAATTCGTTCTTACGTGAACTGAATAGGCAGATACAGTTTAAAGTGAACCAAATAAATAAATAAATGCATTTTTACCATAAAATTGAAAACTCGATCTCAAAAACTAGCTTTAGTCGGATTTTATGTGAAAAAAATCACGTTTTTGTGACTTTTTTTTAACGCGCGCCGCTTCTGAAATGGTGAAAATGGCTCTGAGCACTATGGAACTTAACATCTGGGATAATCAGTCCCCTAGAACTTAGAACTACTTAAACCTAACTAACCTAAGGACATCACACACATCCATGCCCGAGGCTGGATTCGAACCTGCGACCGTAGCGGTCGCTCGGTTCCAGATTGAAGCGCCTAGAATCGCTGGGCCACACCGGCCAGCGCGCCGCATCTGAGCGTCAAACTTTGGCGAATCGGTTTAAATGTTGTAAGGAAGTAGACAAATACATGTAATTAATGGTCGTCTCATTGTTTTGTGAAAGTGTTATCCGTTGCCACCTTATGAGCAACATGGCTCGAAAGAGAATAAGAAAAACCTTTACTGGATCAGTCGTCACCCAGGTCAACGAAAATTTGCATCGGTTGCCGAATTATGGTGGTCTAATGTCAAATTTATGGTCGAATTGCAATTGAGAACCAGAATTGAAAATGCTTGAAAACTTTCTGCCATTGCAGTAAAAAGGCGAATACCTTCTAGGCAGAGTAGAGGTGTAAAAGAAGCGAACCAGCTTTTCGTCTTACCTGGCAGGTTCAGACACCTTTAAATTACGTCAAATACTGTCTCTTTTTTTTTTAGTTACCTCTACTTCTCCAGCTATTTTCTTTCTTACTTGCAGTGTTGAGGTGTTAATACACTTGCATCTGCGTCTTACAATTTATAAGTTAAAGTTCCTAATCCTGTGCCCAAAATCTGGAAACTTCGCCAGCCACAGTAAATAATATATAATATTGCATGGCTGAAGAGCATACACGTAACAGCTAAAAAAATTTTCTGGGGGCATAAAATTTCTAGGAATGAATTTGTTTCCAGGGGAAGATGCTAAAACAATTCTCTGATTTCTGTGTAATGACGGGGTTAATTTTTTCCCCGAGGGTATAAAATCTCCCCCAAAACCCAACCACCACTGCCCGTGAGGGGTGAAGGAACAAATAGATACAAATGTATGTTCGCCTAGAGAGTTAGACAGTGGAATGCATATCTGAGAGTGGGGGTGAATCTATGATAGGAAGTATCCCACAGTGGGATATTGTCATATTGCACGACATGACAAATGTCATGTTGGATGACATGACAATGTCTCATGTTATTCGACATGACATCATATTCATATTCCTCTATTTGACACGATGGATCATATTACATGACATGAGTACCAATACTAACAACTAAAAAAGCGTGAATGTGTCTAAATCCTTTGATTCAAGTGTCTTTGAAGCTGCCAGATACGTCGAAGAACTAATTCGCTTCTTTTACATCCCTAGCCCTCCTCAGAACATAATCCCCCTTTTGAATGCTATGATAGGGGCATTTATCATCTTATTCATCCACTGATCATTTACACAATGTTATTAGACATGTCATATTAACTGAAAAAGAAAAGAATTTTGGAAAAGTTAAATAAATTTTGCAACAACATATTACCTCATGTAGGTTTAGACTAACACGTTTGTTGTTAATTTTGATGTGTTTCATGTGTTTGATGTGTTTTCGCAGGCACTTGCAAACAAGTGTATAATTAATGTAGATAAACATCCTTCTACATTCTTCATTTGTAACACATCGCTACTTAGTGCACACAGTACACGCTACACAACAGCACACAGCAACCCAGTCTCTTCCACTCCACTGCATGCATGCGCGTACACACACACACACACACACACACACACACACACACACACACACACATACACACTCTCACTTTCGAATGGCATCAGAGCCTTGACGGTGCTTCCACCATCTCCACCATCCGATTCAGTTCTTCATATTGCCCCTTATTCATGTGACAAAGCTGAGTCATCACCTCACCACAATGAATGACATGTTGTGTTGAATAAAATGGTAAGAGACTAGAATTATCTATCACAGTTACTGAGCACAGGATTCTATAGTAAAGTTTATGGAACTATGACTGTTTACTGGCAGTACTTTGTCATTAAATAATGCTAATTTTTCTACTCTTCGATACTTTGTACATGCTTTAACTGACCTTTTAAACGATAATGATCAAAACAGAAGAAATGCATTAATATTAGTGCCACGGGCAGCACTCAACCCCGGGTCTTCTTGCTTGGTAGGTAGAAATGCACCACGGCACCATGGTAAATATTAGTGTGCGAACTACCCAAGTTGAGTGCCCTGGCCAACAGAAACATCAATTCATATGTTCAGCTTATTTTCCCTTACATTGTAACTAATGCCAGGTCTCTCTAGAATTGGAATAGTACCCCTGGAATAGTACCCCTGCGTTGCACGTCATGGTAAAGTCCTACACCAACCATAGGTGATCTTATAGATCTTATACACTCCTGGAAATGGAAAAAAGAACACATTGACACCGGTGTGTCAGACCCACCATACTTGCTCCGGACACTGCGAGAGGGCTGTACAAGCAATGATCACACGCACGGCACGGCGGACACACCAGGAACCGCGGTGTTGGCCGTCGAATGGCGCTAGCTGCGCACCATTTGTGCACCGCCGATGTCAGTGTCAGCCGTTCGTCGTGGCATACGGAGCTCCATCACAGTCTTTAACAATGGTAGCATGCCGCGACAGCGTGGACGTGAACAGTATGTGCAGTTGACGGACTTTGAGCGAGGGCGTATAGTGGGCATGCGGGAGGCCGGGTGGACGTACCGCCGCATTGCTCAACACGTGGGGCGTGTGGTCTCCACAGTACATCGATGATGTCGCCAGTGGTCGGCGGAAGGTGCACGCGCCCGTCGACCTGGGACCGGACCGCAGCGACGCACGGATGCACGCCAAGACCGTAGGATCCTACGCAGTGCCGTAGGGGACCGCACCGCCACTTCCCAGCAAATTAGGGACACTGTTGCTCCTGGGGTATCGGCGAGGACCATTCGCAACTGTCTCCATGAAGCTGGGCTACGGTCCCGCACACCGTTAGGCCGTCTTCCGCTCACGCCCCAACATCGTGCAGCCCGCCTCCAGTGGTGTCGCGACAGGCGTGAATGGAGGGACGAATGGAGACGTGTCGTCTTCAGCGATGAGAGTCGCTTCTGACTTGGTGCCAATGATGGTCGTATGCGCGTTTGACGTCGTGCAGGTGAGCGCCACAATCAGGACTGCATACGACCGAGGCACACAGGGCCAACACCCGGCATCATGGTGTGGGGAGCGATCTCCTACACTGACCGTACACATCTGGTGATCGTCGAGGGGACACTGAATAGTGCACGGTACATCCAAACCGTCATCGAACCCATCGTTCTACCATTCCTAGACCGGCAAGGGAACTTGCTGTTCCAACAGGACAATACACGTCCGCATGTATCCCGTGCCACCCAACGTGCTCTAGAAGGTGTAAGTCAACTACCCTGGCCAGCAAGATCTCCGGATCTGTCCCCCATTGAGCATGTTTGGGACTGGATGAAGCGTCGTCTCACGCGATCTGCACGTCCAGCACAAACGCTGGTCCAACTGAGGCGCCAGGTGGAAATGGCATGGCAAGCCGTTCCACAGGACTACATCCAGCATCTCTACGATCGTCTCCATGGGAGAATAGCAGCCTGCATTGCTGCGAAAGGTGGATATACAATGTACTAGTGCCGACATTGTGCATGCTCTGTTGCCTGTGTCTATGTGTCTGTGTTTCTGTCAGTGTGATCATGTGATGTATCTGACCCCAGGAATGTGTCAATAAAGTTTCCCCTTCCTGGGACAATGAATTCAAGGTGTTCTTATTTCAATTTCCAGGAGTGTATTTTTCCCTGAGACAGTGAAGTCCCTTCTTTATCAATGATAATGATCAAAGCAGAAGAAAGGAATTATAATTTGTGTTGAGGCCAAGATTCGAACCTGGGTCTCCTTTCTGTTTAGGCTGAACTGCTAACCATAACAACACCACAGTAATATCGTCAATATTGTGCTGTTGTGGTGTAATGGTTAGCATTTCTGCCTAGCAAGCAAGAAGACCCAGGTTCGAGTCACAGACGGAACATAAATTTCAACTCATTTCTTCTACCTTCAATATTATTGTAACAGAGCTAAATGTTTCAGGGGAAAATATGAGATCTGTAATACCACCCAAGGCACAGGACTTCCCCATTACGCCCAGTACTGGGGTGCAATTCCAATGCATGAGACAACTGTCAGTAGCGACAATGTAAGGAAAGTAAGTTGAACGATGTTGACCATAGTGCTGTGGTGGTGTAATATTTAGCATTTCTGCCTAGCAAGCAAGAAGACCCATGTTCGAGTCACAGACAGAACATAAATTTCAATTAATTTCCTCTGCTTTCATCATTACTGTAAGAGACATAAATGCCTGAGGAAAAAATATAATTATAAGATGTATAACATCACCTGAGGCAAAGGACTTTCCCTTTACGCCCAATGCTGGGGTGCTATTGCAACGCCGGAGAGCCCTGGCAGTACTGACAGTGTAAGGAAAATAAGCTGAACGATGTTAACCATATTGCTGTGGTGGTGAATGAGTAGTGTAGCTGCCCCGAAAACAAAATAGCCAGGTTCGAGTCCTGGCCACAGCACAAATTTTAAATCATTTCTTCTGTTTTGATCATTATCGTAGATAAGGAAGAGACTTAAATGACTCAGGGAAGAATACAATTATAAGATCTATAAGATGACTTTTTTAATATTTTGATGAGATTGCTTTCTGATTTCCTTCATCAATTTGTTGTAGAGCTTCATTCCCTTGTAGAAAATGCTGTTTCCTGGCTTTTGTTTGCTGGCTCTTTTTGAATGCATGTCTTGAGTGGCTGTTGTTGCACTGTCATCAGTGTTGATGTTTTTGTAAGATAAATGCTAATAGTCTCCTTGATAAGCCTAATATGTTAGCAGGTATAAACGTACAGTTCAGTTGTAATCTCCAGTTGTTTAAACAGATTTTTACAGGGAGCACGGCAGTTATTTTTAGTCAGGTTTTGTGTGCGTCACTTTCTATAAACGAGTAAAAATATAGTTCTCATAAGAGCAGTATATAACTATAATATATTGTGTGTTACCCACTGGTGACTGCACCCGTAACTGGATAGCGTGCTGATGACGCTTTCTTTGCCGGTGTACTTGTCTCTTCATTATACTCCAGATGACAGTCAGTATTAATTCTGGTGATTCCATACACTCTATGAAACTTTCATCCACATTTAATTTTACAGAATTATATTTGCTGTATAAGAAGCTTCATTGTTGTCTGGTTTTTGTTCCCGGGTATACGGCAAGGAGTAACGGTTGCGGTTCGGAACGGTCTCGTATGAACACACTAATCTCGCAGCGGAGATTTATCTCCGCGTGTCCTGCTGTTCAACCAGCATTATCTAAGCTTAGTCGATCGCGATATGTAAGAACAAACCCTTTGACGCTAACCATTTTTTTTTTAAATAAAGTGAGTTCCTTCTTTGTCTTATGCATAAGAGACATTTATAACAACAGAACATTGCTGATTGCTTGTCGAATTCATTACTACAATACAATTCTATAGAAATTGTATTCCAGGTTTCCTGTACATTTCTAATGTTGAATGCTGTCTAATACGTTACCCCGCGTTTTGCGATCAGGAACTGAGGAAGGATAACAGCTAAAGACCATTCCAGAATAATAGGTTTCAAGCAGACGAAGTGACTTGGGAATTCCCCAGGGTGGTATCACCTACTGAAAAAGGAATGTGTAGTATAATACACTCCTGGAAATGGAAAAAAGAACACATTGAAACCGGTGTGTCAGACCCACCATACTTGCTCCGGACACTACGAGAGGGCTGTACAAGCAATGATCACACGCACGGCACAGCGGACACACCAGGAACCGCGGTGTTGGCCGTCGAATGGCGCTAGCTGCACAGCATTTGTGCACCACCGCCGTCAGTGTCAGCCAGTTTGCCTTGGCATATGGAGCTCCATCGCAGTCTTTAACAATGGTAGCATGCCGCGACAGCGTGGACGTGAACCGTATGTGCAGTTGACGGACTTTGAGCGAGGGCGTATAGTGGGCATGCGGGAGGCCGGGTGGACGTACCGCCGAATTGCTCAACACGTGGGGCGTGTGGTCTCCACAGTACATCGATGTTGTCGCCAGTGGTCGGCGGAAGGTGCACGCGCCCGTCGACCTGGGACCGGACCGCAGCGACGCACGGATGCACCCAAGACCGTAGGATCCTACGCAGTGCCGTAGGGGACCGCACCGCCACTTCCCAGCAAATTAGGGACACTGTTGTTCCTGGGGTATCGGCGAGGACCATTCGCAACCGTCTCCATGAAGCTGGGCTACGGTCCCGCACACCGTTAGGCCGTCTTCCGCTCACGCCCCAACATCGTGCAGCCCGCCTCCAGAGGTGTCGCGGCAGGCGTGAATGGAGGGACGAATGGAGACGTGTCGTCTTCAGCGATGAGAGTCGCTTCTGCCTTGGTGCCAATGATGGTCGTATGCGTGTTTGGCGCCGTGTGCAGGTGGGCGCCACAATCAGGACTGCATACGACCGAGGCACACAGGGCCAACACCCGGCATCATGGTGTGGGGAGCCATCTCCTACACTGGCCGTACACCTCTGGTGATCGTCGAGGGGACACTGAATAGTGCACGGTACATCCAAACCGTCATCGAACCCATCGTTCTACTATTCCCAGACAGGCCAGGGAACTTGCTGTTCCAACAGGACAATGCACGTCCGCATGTATCCCGTGCCACCCAACGTGCTCTAGAAGGTGTAAGTCAACTACCCTGGCCATCAAGATCTCCGGATATGTCCCCCATTGAGCATGTTTGGGACTGGATGAAGCGTCGTCTCACGCGGTCTGCACGTCCAGCACGAACGCTGGTCCAACTGAGGCGCCAGGTGGAAATGGCATGGCAAGCCGTTCCACAGGACTACATCCAGCATCTCTACGATCGTCTCCATGGGTGTATAGCAGCCTGCATTTTTGCGAAAGGTGGATATACACTGTACTAGTGCCGACATTGTGCATGCTCTGTTGCCTGTGTCTATGTGCCTGTGGTTCTGTCAGTGTGATCATGTGATGTATCTGACCCCGGGAATGTGTCAATAAAGTTTCCCCTTCCTGGGACAATGAATTCACGTTGTTCTTATTTCAATTTCCAGGAGTGTATTAAAATTCAACTGAACGAATGTTTTGAAAAGCAACATTTAATTTACAGAAGCTGGTGGACAAAATGTTATTCTTTCCGCGTATAACTATACCCTAGAACCCCTCTAATCCGACCTCCAGTTAGTCCGACCACGCTGAGGCTCGCGAGCCTGTGCCGACACACTCACTGGACGCCTGTCGGGCCACTGCTGCGGTGTCTGTCGCTGTGCATATTGTTATACTGTACGTTATTGCGCAGTTTTATCCTCTGTTGGGATTAAAAAACATCGTTGTTTGCTTTATTCCGTGTCCTCTACAGTACTTATTACTGTGGATTCACGCGGATTTCACACAACGATACAAAAAACGCTTTTTACATCACCCTTCAATAAATCGTGCAGAATCCAACTTCAGCTCCAATGGACGATGTGTGGATAAAAAAAAAAGGGCCACTGCAGCTAAATCTAAATAACATCTGCTAAACAAAAATGTATCACTAACTTTTTCCAAGTAATTTTTTTTCGTGTTTACTGTAATTTTTTTATATACAGTGCTATGAAATTTTTTTAGTTTACAATATATATCATTTATTAAGTACAGTACAGTACTGTAACTTGTTTGTCGTTTTTCCTTTTAAAACCAATACATATTATAGTGTGTGTAAACGTTTTTTAGTTAATACATTGTTTAACACTGTGTAAAAAACATCTTTTTATATTACTGTAGACGTCTTTTAGTTCTTAAATCGTTTAATTTTTGTACTAAATATCTTTTTCTATTTTTTGCAATGAATATTAGGTTTTTCGGATAATCCGACCATTTTTTCGTTCCGACCATAGTCCCGGTCGCAAAGGTGACAGATGAGAGCGGTTCTACTGTAACTCAAACACATCATCAGAATTAATATTACTATAACATAAACCATAATATTAAATTCTCGGCAACTTTGAAACTATTACAAACCCACAAAATATTACAGAACACTTTCGAAATCAACTAGAAGTTTTTAAAGGTGGGATACTTACAGATCGGCTCTCTGCCGTTTAAAATTCCGAAAATTTACTTTATTTTTATAAGATGGCAGATACGTTTACAGAAATGATAGCGAGACTCAAGTACCTTTACTACCACGTTAACATACACTCTAAGACAGAAAAAGATGCACCAAGAAGGAATCATCCGAATACGATGGATACCCGCAGACGTGATGTACGTGTGCAGAGAGAAAATTATTACAGTTTGAGAAAAATTAGATGTTACATTCAAATGAAAGAGCATTATAAATTGACAAGTCAATAACGCTTTGGCTCACCTCTGGCTATTACGCAAACAATTACTTGACTTCGCATTGACTGATAGAGTTGTTGGATGTCCTCTTGAGGGATGTCACTCCAAATACTGTCCCACTGGCGCGTTAGATGGTCAAACTCCCGAGACAGAAGGAGGTCCCTGCCCATAATACTCCAAATGTTCTCAATTTCGGAAAGACCTTGCTGGCCAAGGTAGAATCTGACAAGCACGAAGACAGGCAGTAGAAACCCTTGCAGTGTGCGGGCGGGCGTTACATTGCTTACTATGACAAGCAACAAAACGAGGCGCAGCATATCGTTGACGTACCGCTGTGCTGTATGAGTGCCGCGGATGACAACCAAAGGGGTCCTGCTATCAAAAGAAATGGCACCCCAGACCACCACTCCTGTTTCGGGCCTTATGGTGGGCAACAATCAAGTTGGTATCTCACTGCTGTCAATGGCGTCTGCAGACACGTCTTCGGCCTGGAAACTCAATGACTGGAGAGGAATTGTCTTCAATAATGAGTCCCGCTCAGAACTGAGTCCAATGACCAATGAGCACTTTGCAAGCAGTCACCTAAGGCAGAGGAGTCATGTGCGTCGTCGGTGAATGTGTAAACACTGTTTGCGAATGGTCATATTTTAGATGTTTGTGTGTCGTTATGTTCTGAGGCGAAAATTGGAGAACAGCCCAGTACTTGCCCAAATGAGCGAATGAAACAGCCTAAAAAGCCTTTTCAGGCTGGGAGGTGCACCGGCGACGGTCATAAATCGTCTGCTCAGGTTAGATCAGGGTATGTGTGGCTTTTTTTTCACAAGCTAGTGCTCTGCGCGTTATACTATACGAGCAGGTATTCAAACATCCAATATGCAGCAGAAATACTTGTGTAAGTTAATCTATATTACAAAGGGACTACCTCAGAACCCGATACCAATTGTAGGTTACCTATTTGCTGGTTTCTACAGGCAATAGAAATTTCGTTTTCTATATTTAAAGAGCTGTCATAATCTGCTCATTAAGGAGTACACGGTTCACTCATATTAATGTGACCATCACCCTTGTTCGGCATTATCACACAATAACCACTCAGACGGTGAAAGAGGGTAAATAGTTTTTTATGTGTGGTAATGTATATTGTGTTTACCGGTATTTTGTCTGTGCCCTATTGTGAAGTTGAACTCGTGATTAGAGAAACAGCTAATCTCGTATTTAAGTTCGTAAGTAATTTCGTAATTTTTTAAAGTGATTAGCAGTGCAAAAGTTAATCCGGAAATGCCACATTTAAGTGTGGAATGTAACGCTTGTGGTGAGAGTACAGCCTGTTCTGTTAAATTTCAGGAAACAATCCCATTAGCAATAATACAAGAAATCTGACTACGAAAAGTATATGAAATATAAATAAATTCCAAAACTGTCGTGAAAAGTATGTCACCGTTTAAATGTTAATTTATCACACGTAAATTATAAATGGTCTGTCTATTTGCACAATGAATAAATTCTTTGTTGGTGCTACCTCCTAACTACTCTGGCTGGTGCTGCTATGCTAGTAAAAAAATAAAAATTCAAACTACTAGCAATGTGATTTGCAATGTGCGCTCTACACTATAGAGATATCCTCAAAATTTCTGTCCTAATGATTCTTATTTCTGCAGTGGTCGTTGTCAAAGTTCTGTTACTGAGAAACTTGGAAAAGCTAAATCATATATGTGAAACATTAAATGAAGATATGAAGCTCGTTGATGGTTAAGTGGTACACTACTGTATTACCAAAACTTTATATCAATCAGACAAAATATTTTAACACTTGAAATATCAAAAATTCACTTTAATAGTGGAAAAGCCTGAACAAGTTATCGTTACTTCCTTACAAACACATATTCTATCCATCTTTGAAGAAAAGTCAGTAAATTACGCAATGTTACGTTATTATGAAAATCTACAATTCTAAATCCTGACCTAATGAATTACTACACTTGCATGTCTCAGCAAATGCGCTATTACAGTACCTTCAGAAGTCTTCCTGAACGAATTTGTAAAATATCTCTCCATAAATCAAAAATAATATAAGAAAATTATTGCCGACATACTACACGGCCTAAACACATCTCCGTCCACAAAATACAACTCGACTTCTCCCCTCTTCTCCAACACTGCACTCCACTCGTAAGCAAAAGTTCTAACAATCTCTTGCAGCATAACATCTTTGGCAGAGATGTTGCCCGCTCTTACTCATGATCTATTGAAGCTATATTATTCTGGATGACATCCAGATTATCACCAAAATTATAGTTTTCTGTACAAAACAAAACCCTTACAGCGGTATTTGGCAATACCAGCAGTTGAGGGCTTACGATTTATTTGACCTCCAAACTGACATGATCATTGGATTTCGTGGCACGGGTGGTAGCATTTCCAAAACTGCTAAGTCTGCAAATTATTCATGTGCAGTCATGGTTACATAAACCATGCATGTGTAAGGTTTTGTGGACAGGAGAACAACTGTGTAAAAGAGTAAATATATTTGGTTTAATGTTGCAATCTAATCACAGAAATACACACATTTACACAGTTTACAATGTGACAATGTTACGGCAGTTGTCAAACGAACGCATCTCGTCCTCAGAAAGTGAAATAATCCTAAACACAACAATGGTAAATTTTAACTAGAAGCTTCGTTACAAAATTATTCTTATGACTATGTCATGATGTTGGCCAGTACTACGGTAAATGATCCAACTCCGGTTCAAAGTTCGGTACTATTTAGGATGAAAATAAAGTCTATGGAGGATGGTTAGTTTTGTGACAATTTGAGCAAAAGATTACACAAGGTCGCTCGACTTTACAGTGGATGTTAGCTGATGGACCAACAAGTTTACATCTCTGGTTACAGTATTTACATTAGCTGCTATGAGCTGTCATCTGCATGGCAGCGCTCATCCTCTGAAATTCGTGTAACAACTAATTAAGCCTTTGCTGATTTTTCAAACGGAAACTCTCCCTATGTTTCTCGTTATGCGAGAAAACATGTATTCATCCCTAGTCTTGGAATATGGCAATATGCACGCGCCTGGCTGGAGCTGCATGCATATTAAAATGCTCTCTCAATCCTCGCAAGAACAATTAACTAATAACTAAATGGCTGGTTCGTTTCTCCGCTGTTGGAGCTCAACGACGCTACAGCTAATATCTAGGTGAATGTCACCCACAGTGGTTGCAGAGTTCACACATATTTCTCCTCTGTCTCGTACAGAGCGTTATGTATCCCATTCTGCACTTGACTCCCGTTCAGAGAGGTCTCTGAAAATTTCGGTGTTGTCTTCCTCGTAGCCAAACTGTCTACCCACCTGGGTTCTTTCGTTCTTCACATCACGCCTTTTGTCGACCAATAGGAGCGTTCCTCTTGTTTTGTGGAAACTCTCTCTGCCTATCGCAAGGGCCCTACGATTAAACTGCATCGAAATCTTTGTACTTTACTCCTTCCTAGTTCATTTCCGTCAATTGGACGTTTTGTGCCCGCTCCAGACGCCTCAAAGTTAACATGCATACATCACATGGGTAGAACTCGCTGTTCACGTGATCAACTGAATCAACGGTTTTGTTCGTACCCATTAGAAACTCTGTAACGCAGTTTTCTAAAGCTTCTTTCTGTCCTACTCCTGGTGGCCCATTACTTGCTCTCCAGTATGCGTCACCTGTCTGATTGCTGGCTCCCGCCGTGGGATGCCCCATAAGAGGTTTTTGTGGTGCCTCCCATGGTGTGGCCTCTGCCTGCTTCCACACAAAACATTTCCTCTCGCTGCTTGTTTCACCTTCTGCTCATTACATGCATTATATAGGAGTGGTATGTTAATACCATTGATTGTCATCCCTTTTGCATTACATACTTATAGGCAAATCTGCTCATTAACGCTGAAGTAAGTTGGGTGTCTTATTTACGTTTCCCTTACGATGTATAAAACCCTCATGTAAGGTGGGAAATGGACCTTCATTTATCCTGCCATCTTACACATGGAACATTGGCGCTCTCCAAAACCGCCACTGAGACAAATGTCGTACACCACCGGCTATAGATGACAGGGATGAACAAAAGCTGCACAGAATAGACATACAATTTTTGAGCAACTGACAGCCAGATGAACCAAGGGACTACCAACAGTATCTCCTCAATGACCATTCAGCGATTGTTCCTGTATATGGACCTCTGCAGTGGGTGCCTGATCCCATGCTCCTATTTTGACGGCTATTCGTCAGTGATGAAAACTGGAATTTGTACGGCAGTGTCGCACCTGGCAGTCCACTGATTGGCGACAGGCTGCCAGATGAGTCACGTTTTATGCTCCATCGCAAAGATGGCCGCTGCCCTGTACGGCGTGAATTGTCCGAAAGCACAGGGTCCAGATCGGAGGAGCGAACGTTATGGTCCGGGGAATGTCTTCGTAGCGTTCCATGGGTGGTTTCGTTATTCTCGAAGCCACAAGGATCAACAGAAATAGGCTTCTATCCTTGGAGACTACGACCGCTGTAGATGCAGTTTGTTTCTCCACGGTGCGATGGCACCTACCAGCACGACAATGCAACGTGCCACGCAGCTCGCAGTGTACGCGCGTGCTCCGAAGAGCACCAGGACAAATTTACGGTATTCCCTGACCACCAAACTCCCGGATCTAAATCCAATTGGTAATCTATTGTAGAATCCCGTATCGGCTATTCGTTTACCGTGAAACCTAGCGCAGCTGACGACGACAGTGGATTTGGCACGGCTCCACATCGCTGTCGGTGCCTTCCATATCCTCATTTACTCTCTTCCTGCAAGTCTCGCGCTGCAAAATAGGTTACTAGGGCTTTTGAAGGGGGCTGTATTAATGTAACTGGACAGTGCACATGTGTTATGTTAAAAGTTTAACACAGTAACACGAGTATTACAGTTAGAAACTGTGTGTCCGTCTTGAGGCAGCGTAAGTTGGGGTTGGGTTGTTTGGGGAAGGAGACCAGACAGCGAGGTCATCGGTCTCATCGGATTAGGGAAGGGTGGGGAAGGAAGTCGGCCGTGCCCTTTCAGAGGAACCGTCTCGGAATTTGCTTGGAGTGATGTAAGGAAATCACGGAAAATCTAAATCAGGATGGCTGGACGCGGGATTGAACCGACGTCCTCCCGAATGCGAGGCCGGTATCTAACCACTGCGCCTCTTCGCTCGGTGGGCAGCGTAAGTCACGCCGTGCGTTTACCCGTACTTTATTTACCCATAATTTCACAATGTAAGCACTCAGCGTTTTTCCAGAAATTGTACAGATGGTTTCCAACCTGTAAGAAACACTTTCTTGCTGGTAGCCCCAGCAAAATGATGAAAATAGAAAAGTTTATCACTTAACATATTTTCGCTGATCGTGCAATAACACGCCATCATAGAACATGAAGTTCTAACTTATTGTTCGTTTCTACTGACTCTGTTCACAGTACAGTTTGCAGACGGGGAAATTACGTCATTGTACTGCCCATAGTTCAGGAGATGCGACTTACTTTTGCTTAAAATGTAGCGAAAATTACCAAGAGTATAACGATACAGTGTTTAATAATGAGAGCACTGCCGGCCGCTGTGTCCGAGGGGTTCTAGGTGCTTCAGTTCGGAACCGCGCTACTGCTACGGTCGCACGTTTGAATCCTGCCTAGGGCATGGATGTGTGTGATGTCCTTAGGTTAGTTAGGTTTAAATAGTTCCGAGTCTAGGAGACTGATGACATCAGATGTTAAGTCCCATAGTGCTTAGAGCCATTTGAACTATTTTAGAGCACTAAGCGACTTCCCTCTAACTTTAAGTATAGTTTCAAATGATTTGTAAATTTGGCGCTTACATACTCAGCGTCATATATTTGTTAATTCGTTTGCTACGTAATCTGGTGTCCGATGTTGTTGCTGTGTAGATGAGGTTTCCATTCTTTAAGGAATGAGGGATTACCAGTTCCAGTCTAAGCTAAAACAGCGCTAGATTCCTGGCAGCTTTGTTCCATCATCAAAGAAGTCTTTATACTTCGTTTAGTGATATCGTATACCTTAAATTGGTGGGTGGAAGCATCGCTTCTGATGTTGTGTTAGGTCGTATAGACGTACAGTCTACGTGTACATGTACATCTTACTCGGCATGCAACCTAATGGTGTATCGTGGAGAGTACCTCTGATACCACTCACTGACCCCCTACCCCCCCCCCCCCCCCACCCACCATCTGTTTCATTCGCGAATAGCGCATGTTAAGAATGATTGTCGGTAAGCCTTTGTATTGCATCTAATTTCTCGGATTTTCTCGTGCTGTTTATTATGCGAGATATATGTGGGAGGATATAATATGTTGTCCGACACTCCACGAAAAGCCCTCTCTCGAAATTTCAATAGTAAATCTATCCGTAATGCGCAAGGCCAGTCTAGTAACGTCTGCCTACAGAGTTAGTTGTGCATATCGGGCACACACTCGTGTCGAATAAACGATCCTGTGAAGAAACGTGACCTCTTCGTTGTATCTTCTCCTTCTCTTCTACCAGCTCTACTGGTAAGGACAGCATATTGATTACCAACACTCAAGAAACGGTCGAAAAAGCACTTCCTTCGTGCATGAGTTACATTTCCTTAATATTCCTCGTATGAATCCGGGTTTGGCATCTGCTTTGCCTACTGTTTGTTTTATGAACTCATTCCACTTAAGGTGGATACTATTTCCAGCAGTTTCTCAACAGCACTGCAGTTGTACTGATGTGGCTTTCTTTTCCTATGTCTGCGCAATATGTTACATTTATTTACGTTCTTGTCAACTGTCAGAACCTTCACCATCGATCAATCTTCTGCAGGTCATTCTGAAAATCTTCTGCTCTCTTCTGGAGCTGTTACTTTGTTACAGACAACCGCGTCATCTGCGATTACTCTCAAACAGCATGCGAAGCTTCCTACTAGATCATTTATGTACATTGTAAACAATCGCTCCTGTCACACTTCCTTGGGGTACTCCGGAAATTACCTTTACGTCTTTCGATTTTGTTCCGTTAAGAGCGACGAGTTGAGTTCTGTCTGCAAGGAAGTCTTGTATACAGTCGCATATCAGGTCCAATACTCGGTAAGTCGGAATGTTTTTTTCACTAAATGGCAGTGTGGGAGTGTATAAAATGCGTTCCAGAACTCAAGAAACACAGCATCAACCTGACCGCCGTTGTCTACAGCGCTATGGAGGAACAGAGCGAGCTGAAGTTCGCAAGATCGCTGTTTGTGGAATCCATGCTGATTTTTATACAGGATATTTTCGTTCTCCAAAAGCGTTACAATGCAAGAGCATAAGACATGTTCCATAACTATACAACAGATTGACGTCAGCGATGTATGCCTATAATTACATGCATTTGTCTGCGATCCTTTTGGAAATGGAAGTTACCTGCGCTTTTTTCCAGTCGCTAGGTACCCTTTGTCGCTCCAAAGATGTATCACAAACTACTGCTAGAATGTGAGGAAGCTCTTTGGCATAAGCTTTGTAGAACCATATAGCTATCTCAACTCATTCTGATGCCTTTCGACTAGTGAGTGATTCAAGGTGTTTGTCTGTTCCGCAATCAGTTATCTCAATATCTGCTATTCCGAAGGTCGTACGCTACGGTATTACGCTCCTCCACGGTGAAAATTACAGAAGATGGAATTTACTATTTCTGCCTTCTCTTGGTCATTTTACGGTGCCGTTATGGTCACTAAGTGATTGAATAGATGATCTTGAACCACTTACTTATTTTTATATAAGACCAAAACCTCTAAGGTTTTTTACTCAGATCGGTTGACAAAGGTGTATTTTCGAAGTCATTGAACGCTTTTCTCGTGTACCTCTTTACGCTCATTTTCGCATCGTTCAGCTTTTGTTACCAGGTAGGTCTTCACTTCAGTTGAATTTCAGACGAAGCCCTCTTTGTTCAGGGAGCAGTTTATAAACACCGTTATTAAGCCGCGGTGGGTTTTTCCCATTCATTAAGACCTTGCTCGGAATGTGTTTCTCTGAATATTTCCGTTTCTGCTCTACGTCTTCGTCCTCATCACTGAATATTTGATGCTGCCTACTCAGATTTTCTGCAGTTAGTACCGTGTCACTGTGGCTAATCAAACACATCTTCCTAGCTCTCTTAAGATTCCTTGTAAAACCCTTAGTTGTTATTACAGTTTATGATCACTGATACCTTCCTCTACGTTAACTGATTCGATAAGTTCTGGTCTGTTTATTGCTAGGAGGTCTAAGAAGTTACCTTCATGAGTTGTTTCTCTAACTGCTAAAGAAATTTTCGGAAAAACGTTCAGAATAATGTCCCACGAATCCCTATCTTGACACCAGCTTCGATAGCATGACTCTCCCAGTTTATACATGGCAAGTTGAAGTCACACCCTGTTACAAAAACATGATCAGAAAAGCTACAAATGATAACCTGCAAGTTCTCTCTCAAACGTTCGACCACTGCAGTTCGTGACCTGGGTGTTCTACAAAAACACCCGATTACCACATTTGACGGACCACTGATGCATAACTTCACCCAGATTAGTTCACTTTCGATATTCGTGATAACCTCGGTAGGTGTCATCGAGTTCCATACTGCGATAAATACGATTTAACCATAGGCCACTAACCTATACTTACGATAAATAATCCAATCTGAAATTTTAATTTTTGTGAATTCCGACCAGACGTTGGTTGACAAAAGTGAAAAACTCCCCCGAAGCCATTGGTGACTGAGCGTCTTTCGTGATCTGTTTACGAAATAAATACTGTGCTATGAAGACACGTTTCATTTATCAATACTTGATGATGATGATGATGAGTCCCATACTCCGTTTACCGAGCGTAGGGGAGCGACGCGGGAGACCCGCGCCGCCATACTAGGCAAGGTCCTAGTGGAGGTGGTTTGCCATTGCCTTCCTCCGACCGTAATGGGGATGATTGATGATGATGATGAAGACGACACAAACACCCAGTCATCACGAGGCAGGTGAAAAATCCCTGACCCCGCCGGGAATCGAACCCGGGACCCCGTGCTCGGGAAGCGAGAACGCTACCGCGAGACCACGAGCTGCGGACTTATCAATACTTATGTAGCCAATAGTTACAAAAATGTGACATTGTAAGTAAACTCCGGTACCAGAGACCTGCTATCGACAATAGCCATTAAGGTCATCACATCACATGATTTTGATGACGTTAAGAAGTTGGATTTGTGGGTGCTACGCGTAGGTAACACCACGTGCCACAAAACAAATCACGGCGACACCCATCCATGACATAAAAGCGAATGTACCTACGTCACTTCTCCTCATAAACCAATGGACTGATTTCAACCAAACATGGTACACATAATAAATATAAGTTTATTCAACGATACATATTACGAACAGTATTCACACATACCACTGAATCTACTTGCAAAATAAAAAATATATATTGATGAGATATACTATGTGTTTCCGTAAGAGCGTCCAAAAATTTAACAGAACATAGAGGATGCTAAACTGAACAATCTGAGGTAGGGAATCTTGGGTCGAAGCCAGCTTAAAGAGATAATAGGAATAAAATCACATGACTGTTTACTTTTTACTTAAATTAGTTAACTGCGAAATACCATCGTACACGAAATGAACGTACCATTTTTACCGTATCTTACAAAAAGGGCTGAAACTGACGGCCATCAACCTCAAGCATGCATGACATCGGCGAACATGATTCTGACACACCCTGACAAATATCCCTGACGTGTTTCGCATCACATCAGAGGCAGCTACAATTCTGGCAGCTAATTCCATCTCCTTATCCACTGGGATCTCATACACAAATGACTTTAGATATCCCCATAATTAATAATCCAGAGGATTCACGTCGATGACCTCTCCGGTCATTGAATAGGACATTCCCTTCCAATCCAACGACCGGGAAATACTGTACCGGTACTGCTCCATCGTATTGTACTGTACGTCTCTGAACAGCACTGAGTAATGAACGGAGCTGTCGTTGATTCATA
The DNA here is from genome assembly GCF_023897955.1 of Schistocerca gregaria. NCBI lineage: Eukaryota > Metazoa > Arthropoda > Insecta > Orthoptera > Acrididae > Schistocerca > Schistocerca gregaria. Next base: position 827,553,259 of record NC_064922.1, read on the forward strand.
GCAAGTTCTGTCATGGGACAATGTAAATACGATGCAACAGAGCCACCTTGTGGACAAGTAAAGTAAACAAAACTTGCACCATGATTTCCAGATAATCAGGCTCGTCCTCTTGTTTCCTAACAGAAAATAATGTAAATAAGCAAATAAACAGCACATTAAGTGTAAATTTGTATGCATGTTAGTTGTGAATGAGCTGGAAAACAGTAATGCTAGACAAAGCGGTAGACAAGCTTACTTCCAGTTGACTTCCCCGACCCCAGGTTCCCTATCTCAAATTGTTCAGAGGAGCATTCTCTTTGTCCTGTTACATATTTGGACGCTCTTAGGGAAACATCCTGTATGCACAAATATATGTGACAAGTATATGTGAAATACATGTAACATTTGCGACATTGGGAAAGTTATGGGAAAAAGCTCTTCCTAAACCATTGTATCGATATCAACCAAAGTTGCTACTTATTGTACTTACTGTCAGGAAAGAAGTACTATGGAGGTAATAACCAGCAGCCTGCTATTGCGATGGGGTTGATAGCTTGGTTATGCTAACAGAAATTGAGGAGGTGGAGACAGATATTGGGGGTGGCGGGGGGCGGGGGGCTGAAGGACGAGATCTACTCAGATGGGAGGGGGGAGTGGGAGGCGGACAGAGGGAGGAGAATGAGGAAATGGACAGAGAAATGGATGAATAGAAAGGGTGGAGGAGATGAGCAGAGATGAGGGGAGGAGGAGGAGGACAGAGAGAGAGAGAGAGAGAGAGAGAGAGAGAGAGAGAGAGAGATGGATAGATAGAAAGCGGTGTGAAAGGGATGGATGAGAGAGGATGGAGGAAGAGATTGGCTAGGGATGGGGTAGTAGATGAACTTAGAGGAGAGGTGTTGGGTTTAGAGATGGGTAGTAGGTGGACAGAGAGAGGGGCGTAGCAGAGGGACAAAGAGGAGAAAAGGAGGAGATGGACAGAGGGGAGAGGTGTAGAAGGAGATGGACAGAGGGGAAGGGATGGACTAACAGAAGACTTAAATAAATGCAAACTCGGGCGACTTCAGGTACTGAGCTAGTTCGATATAAGTCGAGTAACAGATTGACCCAGCAATTCTATATTACTCTCTCATTCAATATTCACCACTATTTAGCTAATGCTGTACGTATGCTCCACCGTGCGCAGGTGATCACCATCTTCTCGGCGTCCAACTACTACGAGCTGGGCTCGAACAAGGGCGCCTACCTGAAGCTGGTGGGCAGCGAGCTGTCGCAGCACTTCGTGCAGTTCACGACGGCCACGTCGCGCGCCAAGCGGCTCACCTTCCGGCAGCGCGTCGGACTCGTCGAGACCTCCGCCATCCGGGAGCTCAGCACGCAGATACTGGCCTGCCGGGACTCGCTGCTCGCAGAGTTCCGGACTCACGACCCCGGCGACACAGGTGAGCTGCAACTCCCACATCGGTGACGTCGTTCACCAAAGGCAGGACTTATCACTGTAACACGAGGGCTACTTTTCTTCAATCTCCGGGCGGTCGCGCAATTAAACCCACAGCAAAAATCTGATGAAGCATTGCGCACATCAGTTGCGCAGTGTCTCGAGTAAGCGCGTCGATAGCGTCACGTCACACTTCTCACTTCTGAGTGCACAGTGAGCGCATAAACATGCGCATAACAATAGAGTCTCCTGCCAAGTGTAAAGTGCACGCTCTAATTCAGTTTCTTCATGCTGAGTGGTTCTCTTATATCCCGTCTGCATCGGCGGCTCGTGGATCTGCTCCTGTGAGCTGCTTCTGCAAAATAAGTCGAGAGTGAAGGACGCGAGTAGGAGCAGGAAAAGGTGAAACGCTTCGGTACTGCGTATAGGTTAAAGCTCCTTCACTGACGTATGAACATATCAACTGGTAATATTACTTAACTTCGCGTACATATGAGCAAGTTGCGAAGGCGTTCGTATATCAAAGCTAACAGCTACTCGAAGTTCCGAAGGCAAGTCTGTAGTGTCTATCCCACTATGAAATAGAAACAATGTTACTTGGTCCTCTACTCGGGATCAGATGGGCTGAAGCTGGATCGGCTCTCGTAGAACTGCACAGCGCCACTGTGTATGCTCCGATGAGGAGGAGCAACGACCACCATGGGCACGGAGGCGGCGGCGGCGTGACGGCAGCCTTAGCGTCCATCGGTTCCGGCACCGGTGAGGAACACGGCGGCAGGTGCAATAGCTGCAGGAGCGACTGATGGGCGCGGCCATGTAGGAATTACGCTGGGGAACGGGGGCAGCGCGGATGGGACCGATATGAAGCAAGGGAAGTGTAGAGCGCGCGCTCGCGAGATTGCGTGGCGCGCTACTCGCTCATCTGCGACTTAAACGTACGCACAAAGTTTTCAGCCTCCCCGTGCGACTGGGGGTGGAAAGGGGCCGAGGGGAGATAGCGCATGCCATTAGCAGCACAGGACGCTTCAAACTCTGAGGACACAAAATGGGGGCCATTGTCGGAGACAATGGCTTCAGGAAGGCCCTCAGTACAAAAAATAGACGTCAAAGCCCGTACAGTACTGGCCGATGTAGTGGAAGACATGCATACAACGAAAGGAAAGATGCTGTATTCATCAATACCTATCAACCAGTGGGTGTGCCAGAAAGGACTCGCAAAATCAAAATGAACGTGCTGCCAAGACGCAGAAGGAGTCGGCCTTGCAAAGAAGCGCTGGTTGGGTGCAGATTGATGCTCCGCGCAAGAGCGACAATTAGCAAACAAAATGTTCAATATATCAATGCCGACCCAAGTGCCGTGACGACGTGCTAATTGCTCCGCACTATACCCCAATGACCAGCGGAGGATTTCCGACTGCAACGAACGAGGTACAACAGCACGAGACTGATCATTGTGAGTTGGTAACAAGATAACACCTTGGTGTACAGACAAGTCGTGCCGTTGCGCAAAGTAACGTCGAACAAGTGCATCACGAATCTGCGTAGCACACGGAGGCCGTTGAGTACGAATATACTGCAAAAGAAGCTGCAAATAAGCATCGGTGGCTGTCGCGGAAACAATGCGACGAAAACCCACCTGAAAACCATCAGCGAAAGTCTTATCTTGCGAATCAATGAACATGCATGACTATTCGGAAGAATGAAACACTTCGTCAGGACCCATAGGCAGACGAGACAAAGCATCATCATTGCCATGCTGTGCCGTAGGCCAAAACACAATTTCGTAATTGTAGTTAGACAAAAATAAGTAGCAACGTTGCAACTTTTGTGCAGTATGGGCCGGAATTGTCTTTGACGGGAGAAACAACGACCTCAAAGGCTTATGTTCGGTGACCAAATAGAACTTCCGACCGTACAAAATATCATGAAACTTTATCACTCCATATACAATAGCTAAAGCTGCTTTCTAGATTTAAGAGTAGTTTTGCTTGTCAAAATTGAGCAACTTAGACGAAAAAGCTATCGGGCGATCGATACAATTAATGCGGTGCGAGAGAACCGCTCCGGTGCCCTGAGAAGATTCTTCGACAGCCAAAACAAATAGTTTGGAGGGATCAAAAGGAATCAAACAGCGATCACTCAACAAAGCATATTTGAGCTTGTGGAAAGCAGCGTCACATTCCGAAGACGAAACAAAAGGAACATTCTTACAGCGAAGGCGATGCAAAGGCGCTGAAATCTGCGCTGCATTTGGGATAAATCGAATATAACATGTAATTTTTTCCCAACACAGACTGAAGTTCCATCACGTTCCTGAGTACCTGTTGCCAAGTCCCTAATCACACTGAGATGTGACGGCGAGGGGTGGATACCCTGTCCAAAACACTGAATCTCAGTTTGAAAAAATTGCTCTTTTCTCTGTTACACTTGAGTCCTGCCTGCAAAAGTACAGTAAATAAGGCACGCAAATTCTGCAAATGTTAGTCAGGGGTTCGAGCCGACACAACTATATCGTCCAGAAGGGGTTCGAGCCGACACAACTATATCGTCCAGATAATTTGAGCAACCAGGGACAGTGGCACACATCCGCTGCAAGTAAGACTGAAGAATAGCAGGAGCCGAAGCACAACCGTACGGAAGGCGGCGAAACTTCTACAAGCCAAGGTGGGTGTTGATCACAAAATAACTCTGCGACTGTTCGTCTAGAGCAATTTGGAAGCATGTGCTCGGCAAGTGAATCGTGGAAAAGAATTTTCCCGGACCAAGCTTATCAAAAATGACTTCAGGACGCGGTAAGGGAAACGTAGCGACAACTTTCTGGGGCTTTACTGTAAAGTTAACAAAGATACAGAGACGACCGTTTAGTTTCTTCACACACACACACTATAGGCGAAGCCTATGGCGAAGCAGAAATAGGTTCAATGACACCACTGTCTGGCAAAGGGTGAAGAAAAGCAGCTACGGCGCAGCGCAGTCCGTGCTGTACCGGGCGTGCGCGCTGGAAAACAGGCATGACATTGTCTTTAACTACAACATGCGGTGCAAAATCTGTAGCACCACCAAGACCATCAGAAAAGAGTTCAGCAAACTCATAACATAGTGCCGCAACACTGTCTGCTTGGTCAGTGGCGTTGCGAAGTACATTGTCCTGAATTGCGAGGCCAAAAATCTCAAATGCGTCAATGCCAAAAATGTTCGTAGTATCGCTAGAGCGGAGCACGTGGAACGACGTTGTATGTGATGTTGTACCACATGTAGCTTGCAAACTACACACGCCGAGCACTGAGATTTCCGGTTCAGTAAGTGCAGTCAGTGTGGAATATGAACGATGAAGCAGGGTCGAACCAAGCAAATCATACGTTGCTTTGTTCAGTAAAGAAACTGACGCACCAGTGTCCAGCTGCATGCGAACAGAACGTCCACAAATGTTCAAATTCACAAAAAGTTTGCCGACCATGGAGGCTGAGCGCGTCTAGGCGCTACAATCTGGAGCCGCGTGACAGGTACAGTCACAGGTTCGAATCCGGCCTCGGGCATGGATGTGTGTGATGTCCTTGGGTTAGTTACGTTTAAGTAGTTCTACGTTGTAGGGGACTGATGACTACTGCAGTTAAGTCCCATAGTGCTCAGAGCCATTTGAACCATTTGCACCAGTGGGTGCCAGGCTTGAAACTTGTTTACTTGCGCGCGAGCGGTACGACGTGGCGAGCTGTGTTGGGGCTGGGTGGGAGGGCACGTGTTGTGCCGCGCTAACAGTACACACACCCAGGGTCACGTCGAACGTGGAAGTAGCCATACCTGAGGTATCTTGTCTGTCTAGCGAGTCCACTACTTTCTGCAAAGACGGATTTTTAAATTTTTGTATTTGCTCGCGGAGGCGGCGATCCGCCACATTCTGCACAATAGCGTCTCTAATAATTATATCCACATACGAGCGTTCACACGAGCAATTACAGTCACAATCAGATGTGAGTCCCTGAAGGTCCGCTAACCAAGATTTATTCGACTGAGTAGAACCACGCCGGAGACGAAAGAATTCCTAGCGTGCAGCTACCACATTTCCACACTGTCTCGCAGTTGGGAGTTTAGAGAATCAGTCACTTCGTTGTAAGCTTTAGTTTCTGACTTGGTGGGCTGAAACAAGTTTACACCCGCAATGGCAATGAAAAAGGCAAGCCACTCTGTACCTTGTATGTTGTTTGCTGCGAAGTGTGCCACGAGCGGGGCGATGCATTCTGGCCAGTGTTCAACGCCAGGATAGAAGGCACGAAATGGCGGCGCCGTGGGCGTCGGCAGTGGTACAGGATGCGGCGTAGTAGCTGCAGGTTTTAGTGTGACCAGTCCATTTATGGCAGCATTCAGCTGCGTCATTTACTGAGCCTGAAAACGTACAATATTGGACAGCAAAGCCTGTTGCTGTGGCGAAGCCATGGTTTACACGAAAGAAAACCTTATAGCTAATGGCGGAAGCAGTCAGACGCTGAGCACACAGGCGAATTGACAAAGCTGAAGCAGTACCAGGCAAAAAAGAGGAAAAAAAAGCAGCATCCTCGTCGGCAAGCTCTTGTATCCCGCCTGGATAGGCGGCGCGTGGATCTGCTCCCGTGAGCTGCTCCTGCAAAATACGCCGACAGTGGAAGACGCGAGTAGGAGCAGGAAAAGGTGAAATGCTTCGGTACTGCGTATAGGTTAAAGCTCGTTTACTGTTGTATGAACATATACAACTGATAATATTACTTTGCGTACAGATGAGCATGCAGGTGAGAAGCCGTTCATGTATTAAAGTTAACAGCTACTCGAAGTCACAAAGGCAAATCTGTAGTGGCTCGCCCACTATGAAATAGAAACAATGTTGCTTGGTCCTCTGCTCCGGTTCAAATGGGCTCAATCTGGAGCGGCGTTCGTAGAGCATCACAGCGCCGGCTAGAGGGCGCTGTCGTCGGTGTTTGTGTCGTCGTGCCAATGTAAGAACTGGCATCTACGCCGTGGCATCGTAGCTATCGATACTACAGGTTCCGTCTGATTTCAGGCAGCCCACATAACTTGACAGCAAAGTGCAGCAACGGTGCCGGCACTTTGAAGCCGGTCGTACCGTCTTACAGACGATTATCATACATATGAATGCGTGGTGTCTGTTCCTTCGGGCATGTCTGCCAGCATCTGGACATTACGACGAATCAGCGGCGACGAGAGAAAATGTGTACCAGACTGCAATTAAGGACAAGTGAACAGCGATATTGACATCAGAGCATTGTCCTTTCTCAGGACTACGGTCGGTTGCACACTGTAGCTGCAGAGAATACGCTTCTGCTGCGTTTCCGATCGGGTTTGTTTGATCACCGGCCGTTCAACAAGCATGTGGTGTCTAAATATTCATGGTGGTGCCTGTTCGTTCTATATTGTGTCTCCCTACCACTTTCGCGCAACGACGCTCTGAGCGTGGTTTTTTTTTTTTTTTTTTTTTTTTTTAGGGAATTAATTAGTAGTTTGAACCTGGGGGACCTGTTGCTGGTAAGGAGACGCCAGACCACACATTACATGTAGAATTCAGAAGACTTTAGTGAGACTAGCGATGATATAACCAAATACTTAATGATCTCAGCGTCAGCTCCACTGCACTACCTGTAAAAGAATCTTAGTACTAACTAAATTTAGTGTAAGGGGTTCAAGGCTTCCCTATTTTTAGTTAGCTGGTAAAATAACGTCGAAAAAGCAGTTAAGTTTACCATTGGAAATTTATTCTAATCACAAAACATCGTTTATAAATTGCGCTATTGATAAAAGGAAATGTTTTAATACAGGATGGTAAAAACCAACTGCGTTCAACAAAATGTGAACGAATATTCCCTGAATGGGTTTCCAAGTTCTACAATGGATCGAAGGATGACCTATGCCATATCACATCTATAATCTAGGTTTAAATTAAGTTTCACAAAAGGGAAAACTATCAAAATGGTCTACAGTAACCCTCAATTATCTTTAATTACTTATCTAACTTTTCGTAAATCACAGTGGCTGATGTGGCTTCTCAATAACTATATAACAGAAAAATCATCGCGTTTCAGATCTTTACTTCAAGTGGCAAATGTGAACACCATGAGTTTTCATTAACGATCGACACTAGTATTACTCAAAAAGGGGGTGTAACAGATGCGACTTCTGCAGTTCTGGGTGAAGCCTTATGCGCTCAAAAATGCGGCATCGCGTGCGTTCATTACCTTGTCAGTGTTTAGGCAGCGTCAGGGCAGCGGCGGACAGCACAGCTCCACTCACCTCGCCATCTCGGAAGCAACTCTCCCCTAACTTCTCCTTACTACAATTTACCGAAGGTGGTTTAAAAAAAAAACTATCTGGGTGTGTTTTCATCTGACCAATCAGGGTCTCAATGTTAACCTTAAGCTCCGCCCACAAAAATTCTGTCCATCCAATGAGAAACGTTATACTTTTCGTGGTGGGGCACTGTTTTTAAAGTTTGCAACGTAACAGAGACGCTAAAAAGTCTCACGCTAAAACCTGCAGCTGATGTGGTCCTTTTACCGTTATCGTAAGATCTATACTGTTCTTCTGGAGGGCTCTATCTTTTAACGTGGGCTGCGGAGTGTTCCTAATGTAACAGACACGTGAAAAGGCTCACGCTAAAACTTGCGGGTGGTAGTGGCCCTTTTTGTGTTATCGTAAGATCTATACTGTTTTTCTGGAGGGCTCTAGCTTTTAACATGGGCTGGAGGATGGTCCTTGACCTAACAGAGACGCGAAAAAGTCTTACGCTAAAACGTGCGGGTTGTGTGGTTCTAGTGGTTAGCTGGCGACGTGGGTGTCCAGTCCGTCCGTTATCGTAGGGCCTTCTAGCTTAACACGGTTCTGCTCTCGGCTTCTGTTCTCGTTTCTCCCCTCGGAACTGCGTCTGTCTCAGGTGGGAAGGTACGACATGCATTTAGGTATTCTTGTGTTAGTCTGTGGTATTCCATTTGCTCACTCGTTATTCGTATTACTTTGGTTAATTTAATGTCACGATTTATTCGTAGCTATGTGACATACTACTAGATTTGCTAATTATGTCAGGGTTTTCATGGAAGGTGTTGGATTTGCCTGACACCTTACAGGTGCATCTGAGTTTCATCTCTGTGCTCACATGAACCGCTGGCTGTAAGTGCAGCATTTTGCCATCATCACCGAGCTGCAGAACAGCGTAGAGAACTGAGCGGAACATAGCCGGTTGCTTTCTGTGATGAGCCTGTTGGAAAATACATACAACGCTACGACAGATGTCTAAGACGGAGCAGATACTATGTAAAGATGTAGCTGGAAGTTGTAGCTAAGTGTTGCTAATAGAACATTAATGGTTTTTACTTTGTTTTCCATTTCGCGACCGATCGGACCTTGAAAAAGAAAAATAGCCCTTATATAAATACTTGGCCTACTCTATTCAGTTTCCAGTGTCAAGTTTTAATCATTATCTTGAATAACGAGATTTTGTCATGGCGGTCGTTCCCTACATATTCAGACATTTAACTTTATAGAGAAAAAACTGGTAATGGATATTTTTATCATTCCCTTAATCCTTTAGCTTATGAGAATTTTGGATGAGAGGCATCATGTTGAGCACTGAGACATCGGTATGGTTGTGCGTCTTCATCTTTGATCAGAGATCAGTATGGTTGCGACACCTCGACAAGCTGAGATCTACATATCCGAAGGCAATAAATACCTTTAAATAGCTTAGCGGTACAAATTTGGCTCCATATCGGTCCACTCTGCTCACATTCAATGACAATTTTGTTCGTGTTGTTCCGGACGGAAAACCATTCGTCGGCACTGTGATAGGTTCTTAAATTTATTTTTGGAACAGATCGAATGGATACTGCATTACATCACTTTACTATAACTTGAACAAGATGAAACACTTAACTTTGAAACAGTCCACATCCATATGATTTTGTACGTATATCCGTCATTGATACAGTACAGAATAATGGTCTCTTTTCTCTATGTGCTGTAAACTTTGCTACATGGTACCGTCTAATACGACTCTCGCACTGCTGGGTATAATTGGACTATGCTGTCATCTTCAACGATGACTAGAGACTTCGTTAGTTGATTCAGGGGAACTGACCAAACAGCGGGGTCATCAGTCCCATCAGATTATGGAAGTATGGGAAAGGAAATCGGCCGTGCCCTTTCCAAGGAACCACCCCTGATATTGCTGAAGCGATTTAGAGAAATCACGGAAAACCCAAATCATGATGAGCGGACGCGGGGATTGAATTATCGTCCTGCCGAATGCGAGTCCAACGCTGACGTAAGCAAGCCTGCTGCAGCGATGGCGTATGGAACTCTCGAGGGAGTGTCTACGCTGGCGTCTCTCGTTCCTCGTTGCGTCTGGCAGCGACTGTGTTTATTTGTGTTTTCGTCGCTGGGTACTTAGCCATGCGAACTCGATTTTCAGACAACACCACAGTTCATACGCGTCTTGACCGTGGCAGCACAGTGTGTGGATCAGCTATATTTTCCTTTTCAAAGTCAGTGGATGTTGTCCACCATGGACGCATTAGGCTGGCCACAGGGGACTGCCGAACGAAGCCAACTTCCAGCCTCTGTGCGGAGAATGGTGTGCTGTCCCTTACCATATGGTGAGAACTCCTCATGCTGCGAGACGTTTAGAAAGTAAGATCCATTTCCGAACACAGCGTTATCGGTATTGGTGCTGAATGATCTATACGACCTATGTTGACCAGTCACCTAGCAACTAAGCCTCTTTCTGTCCGAGGGAAGGAATATCTCGATCAATTTGGTGTATCAGACATACTAGTTTTTAGATAAAGATGCAGCGAACACCGTCCTTGCGTGACTGCCAAGCACCCACTTCTCTTGGACAACAAGAGCAACACTCTGCAAATATACACAGCGAGATGACGAAGTGGTTAGCACACTGGACTTGCATTTGGGAGGTTAACGATCCAAACTCGCATCCGGCCATCTTGAGTTAGGTTTTCCATGATTTCCCTGCATCGCTTCAGGCAAATGCTGGGACAGTTGGCCTGAAAGGGCACGGGATACTTCCTTCCCCGTCCTTCCCTAATCTGATTGGACCGATGAACTAGCTGTTTGGTGCCCTACCCCTAAATGGAACTAACCAACGCTGCAAATAGTTTTAACAGATGCTTTTAACAACATTACATCGGAGTATTGTAACCGCATGCTGGTTTTTGACGATGGATTTAAGCGAAGAGACACTGTCGGTCGCTCTGTAATCTCCTCTCTCTGGGTCATTTAAACCCGCCTAGCATGCCATTTCTCAGCGTAGTACGCACAGCTGTGGCCGCTCACAAGAGCACTGGACGGATCAGATTTTTTTTTACTGGAGAGAACTCGTGCTGTACATGCTTCTAATAGCAGCAAATCAATATAGTTTAAATATGTTTGAGTCAAAGACCAAAGTGAAGTCATGTATAGGATATCAGCCAGTGAGGTCTAAAATAGTCATTAATAATTAAAGAACAGAGCGAAATAACGATGCCTTTCATATTTGGCGTGGTAGTATTTCCGCAACAAATAATGAATGTGAACTTCTTTACTTAATGCGGTGCAAGATACTGGTGTTAATACCCACTTGAAAACAACCACTTACTAGTACATTAGATAGACTTGTATTTGTAATGAATAATGCTTAATAATTGCTATACAGCGACATTAACTAAATGAATGTGCTTTCGTCACAGCTTGCCATATAACTAATTATCACGGCGATACATTTAGCGGTTTCGTATCTTCTTGCCACGGAGAAGCAACCTCACAAACCATCATTATGCTGTCAACATTAGTATGTAAATTTCTGCATTCGGCTCTGTGGAAGAGCCTGAAAAGGATCGAAAGCTAGTTAACAGACATAAAGAAATATTTTACAGGTAATTATCCGCAGTAATCTGTTTTTAAATTCAGTCTTATGCGATGTTGAACCATGGCAACCTTCTTCTCCCGACAGTTCAGCAGGAAAACGAAATTTCTCAGCGGATATGAATAATTGACTCGCAGCCTGTACCCAGTAACAGTATCACAATCCCATTCCCGATAAAGTGCAAGGCTGAAGCACGGACAAATTTTACGAGCTACAAATTTTAAGCCCGGTGCGTTTTAGTCTTCTCTGTAGGGCTCAGGTTACCTTATTACTTTTAGTTAGTACTGGCCAAAGCCATTCATATACATATAAATTGCTACAAGGATTTCCAATGTTTACTTAACATTTTGGAGTAGTTACATTTCTCATTAGATTATCAGGTAGTGATGTTTATTTTACATTGTGATATATGCGTGTTCTCACCTACTGAAAACGCAAACAGGGTTAAGGAAGTTGTCCCTAAGTACTGTCGTATCCATGTACGGATTTTCAAACATTCAGTTACCACCATTCATTAAATAGTTATTTAATTAAGATTTGTATGTGCTGAGGACGTAATGGCATTTCGACCAATCGCAGAGGATGGCTTTCAAATGAGGGTCTATGTTTGACAGTATTTTGGGCGTATCGAGCATAATAATCTGTGCTACCACAGCTGTTGAGGATACGAAGAAAATTCATAAGTAGCCAATTCTGGTGATATTCTGCATTTTACTACAGCCTGTTACGTTCTTAGAACATTATCAGCTTCCAGGTGTGCCCAAAGAGTCATTATAACGTTCTGTGAATTATCGTAGGAACTTTTTTGGTCACAGCTGGCACTTGACGATTTCCCGAGAATGTAGCCGGCTGTGGCAAAGTATATAATTCCAGAATAGAATTCACTCATGAGTTATAAACATATTTTTTTTCACTTCACCGGTTTCAACTAATTCATTTTTCGTCTTCAGAAGCTTAGTCGTAGTTTAACAGATGTCAGTTTTTTCTTCTCAGAAGCATAATACTACGATATGTTCAAAAATTTTACAAGTTGTATGTGATTATTGTAAACACAAACTGAAAGTTTGATAATTTACAGTAACTAAATCACGTACACCCTACATATCAAGCTGTTGTACCAGCAGCACGGAAGACATATATTTGCAACTGAGAGCTGAAGTTTATTTTGAAATATGTACTACAGCTGCTGAGGTATAATAGGTATTAATAAAATAATAAATTATAGAACATTACTTGAAGTAGCTGATTACGAATTTACTTCATATGCCAACCAATATGATAGCAAAATTATTATGCTCCACACACACAAAATGCTTTCAAATATAGACTCATTTGATGAAACAACTTTCATCTGACTCACATTTGGTTTTCTGTATATTTTATAGTCCATATCAGAGGATCATTGAGAGCAGAGGCCTCATTGCAGATTACTTAGTGAGAGTAATTTCAGGAAAATTGATTGCCGACGCCTAAGACTTAATTTTCCTTCAAGCGTCACTTTGGTGAACATCGGAACGTATTAGTTTATAGTGTTGTCAGACAGGAAATGAGTAGTCTTGCTGGGGAAGCAAGGAAGCTTTTACTCTTTTAGCAGTAGTTGTAAGAGGTAAATTTGATTACGGGTGGGGCCAGTGATTAAATTAGTTAAGTGAGAAACACAGACTGTGTGTGCTTTAATTCATTTAAGTATAATATAACGCTATGTATTATCGAAGCAGTATCGCACTTAAGCTCCAAATTAATTCGCGGAAGTCGAAGAATTATGGGTTGTCTTATGAGTCTAAATATGATGAAGAAAATGTTATGTACACGGCCTTCTCGGACATCTGAAATTGATTTCTTCTACGTTGTATGATGAAAATAAGCATTCATAAAAAGTACTTTCTATCTTTCCAAAAATCCATTATTAAAATTATAATTTACGTAGGTTTGATGGTACACATCGTGGATGCGACGGTGCATTTGTTAAATGGTATAATCGTTACTACGAGATCGTTCTTCGGGAACGAAACAACCGTATGGTGTTGGTCAACGCGTAGTCATAAGAAAACATACGTTGATAAAATCAGCACTGTGACAACGCCTGTGTGTGTAGGCGTGATTCTCTGGGTCCGTTCTGAGGTGCACTGGGTATTTTCTTCTATGTCCTGCCTCTCCCGCCAGTATAAATTCCAACAATCTCGCTTTTAACGTGCCACAGAGGTCTAGGATTTTAATGATGATAACAATAAAATATTAATAATAATTTGTTTACTTTAGTGCTTAGTATATTGCTGTACCATAATTTGCAAAAACTGCAGTTCAGAAAAATACATTAAGACAGTTTAATAGCGTTCGTCTGAAAATTTATCAATTCATATGTTGTACAATTAATTTAAGAAATCAAATTTCAACTTCGACATACCCCATACTTTACATGATGTAAAACTGAACTAACCACTCACTATTATCACTACTTTACTTGTCACTAAACGTGTTATCACTCGTCGGGAGACTAAACGTGTTGTCACTCGTTGGGAGACCATAGCAATACGTTCCTGTAACTGGCGAAAGTGCTGTGTCTTTCAATAATACCCACTTTCATATAAGGGGGTCAGTTTTACAGTCTAATCGCTTCTTTTATCCATCTTTTTCACTCGGTTTTATTTTTATTTCTATTTTATTTATTTTGCCGCTTCCACCTGTGGTTTCAGGAATCTTCTGGAACTAGTTGTTGTGAGTCTTTTTCTGGATGTGATGTTTTCTACATCCCCCATTCACATTTCAAGTGCATTCATGTGGACTAGTTCTCAGGTAAGCAACTGAAAAGTTTCCTGAATCGTATCCGGAGATGGTAGTTTTCTATAATACCTTGCCATTCTCGAGAGCCTTATTTTACACACTACTTTATTTTCCCAATGTTAACTTAGAAGTTTGGAAATTATCTGTAAAAATATAAACACTTTTAATAAAATGCTCTTGGAAGGGCGGGGTGGAGGGTGGAACGAGGGTGTTTGAATTGATACTCATAACCCGTCTCTTTCCTTGATTCCACGCCTGTATGTATAGCCCTTTTATAGGGTTCTGTATCTTAATCGGTAAAAGCGGAACCGTTATAGGTTAAGCGTATCAACCTATTATTTATGTCACGTGTTCACGTATACTGTTCCTTGGCGATGTGTAAAAGTGGAGCTTTAAAGCCAATGCAATCGAAAGATGCGGCCACTGTGTCACAAGTCTGATAGTCGCAAACTCACTCATTAAACCTACAGGGCAATCCCCTGTTGATCCAGAATAATTAAATTTGCCAAGAAGCAGATTTTCACACAACAGCCAAAGGGAAAAACACAGAAATTTTTAGTTTCTAATGATATCACGGGAAAAAAATACTTTTCTGGTCATTTGTTATCAAACTGTCGCTCTGTCCGTCCCTTTTTTACAACCACCTTTTCTCTGGAACAGGTAGAAGTAGCAGGTTGAAATTTATATCATATACTAAGTAATACTGTCGCAACTCGGTGCAATAAATGTAATCTTCTAAGTCAAAGCAACCGAAAGATATAGCTGCTTATGTCACATGTTCAGAAGAACGCGAAATCCCGAAGATTGGCTAAAATTTACAGACGAGCGAAATTTGGCACGGACTTCAATGCGAGATGCCTTTAATAGGTTCCACAACGAAACATTATCTCGAAATTTGGTAGAAGATCCGAAGAAATTCTGGTCATATGTAAAGTACACAAGCGGCAAGACGCAGTCAATACCTTCGCTGCACAGTGCCGATGGTATTGTTACCGACGACTGTGCCGCTAAAGCGGAGTCATTGAACGCAGTTTTCCGAAATTCCTTCACCAGGGAAGACGAATGGGATATTCCAGAATTTGAAACACGAACAGCTGCTAGAGTGAGTTTCTTAGAAGTAGATACCTTAGTGGTTGAAAAAGCAACTCAAATCGCTTGATACGGGCAAGTCAAACATTATGAATTACCTCTAAGGGAACGATTTATTGATACGTAATCAGCATGGTTTTAGAAAACATCGTTCTTGTGCAAGGCAGCTAGCTCTTTATTCGCACGAAGTAATGGCCGCTATCGACAGGGGATCTCAAGTTGATTCCGTATTTCTAGATTTCCGGAAAGCTTTTGACACCGTTCCTCACAAACGACTTCTAATCAAGCTGCGGGCCTATGGGGTATCGTCTCAGTCGTCTCAGTTGTGCGACTGGATTCCTGATCTTCTGTCAGGAAGGTCGCAGTTCGTAGTAGTAGACGGAAAATCATCGAGCAAAATTGAAGTGATATCAGGTGTTCCCCAGTGAAGCGTCCTGTGACCTCAGCTGTTCCTGATCTATATAAATGACCTGGGTGACAATCTGAGCAGTTCTCTTAGGTTGTCCGCAGGTGATGCTGTAATTTACCGTCTAGTAAGGTCATCCGAAGACCAGTATTAGTTGCAAAGCGATTTAGAAATTATTGCTGTATGGTGTGGCAGGTGGCAGTTGCCGCTAAATAACAAAAAGTGTGAGGTGATCCACATGAGTTCCAAAAGAAAGCCATTGGAATTCGATTACTCGATAGATAGTACAATTCTCAAGACTGTTAATGCAACTAAGTACCTGGGTGTAAAAATTACGAACAACCTCAGTTGGAAAGACCACATAGATAACATTGTGGTGTGGGGGAAGGCGTGCCAAAGGTTGCGTTTCATTGGCAGGACACTTAGAAGATGCAACAAGTCCACTAAAGAGACAGCTTACACTACACTCGTTCGTCCTCTGTTAGAATATTGCTGCACGGTGTGGGATCCTTACCAGGTGGGATTGACGGAGGACATGGAAAGGGTGCAAAAAAGGGCAGCTCGTTTTGTATTATTAGGGGAGAGAGTGTGGCAGATATGATACGCGAGTTGGCAAGGAAGTCATTAAAGCAAAGACGTTTTTCGTCGCTGCGAGATTTATTTACGAAATTTCAGTTACCAACTTTCTCTTCCGAATGCGAAAATATTTTGTTGAGCCCAACCTACATAGGTAGGAATGATCATCAAAATAAAATAAGAGAAATCAGAGCTCGAACAGAAAGGTTTAGGCGTTCGTTTTTCCCGCATGCTGTTCGGGAGTGGAATGGTAGAGAGATAGTATGATTGTGGTTCGATGAACCCTCTGCCAAGCACTTAAATGTGAATTGCAGAGTAATCATGTAGATGTATTGATACACGCAAACTCGTTAAAACCTGTAGGGTACTTCCCTTTAAAGTAGAATCACGGAATTTGGAGCCGGCCGCGGTGGCCGTGCGATTCTAGGTACCTCAGTCTGGAACCGCGTGACTGCTACGGTCGCAGGTTCGAATCCTGCCTCGGGCATGGATGTGTGTGATGTCCTTAGGTTATAGTGGTTTAAGTAGTTCTAAGTTTTAGGGTACTGATGACCTCAGATGTTAAGTCCCATAGTGCTCAGAGCCATTTGAACCATTTTTGAACAGAATTTGGTAAGAAGTAAGGTTTGGCAGTACAAATAAATTGAAAATATCAGAAAATTGTTAATTTGTAATTGTATCAAAAGAAAAATATTTCTTTTGTATTTAGTTATTACAATTCCAGACTTTAAATTAAAATATCCTCGAAAGTCTTGGAATCCCTAAGACCTCTATCTTTGTACCATCAATGTCGATAACACGCAAAAATCGTCAAGATCTTCGATTCCCGGAATTATCTTAATGCATTATTTTGTACTTAACTCTGAGAGCGTGAGTCCCACTCGCACCTGGAAAATTTCTTTTCTGAATTTGAATATCTGTCATCCAGAGGACGAATTTTAAAATAGATATTAGGGGAACAGTCATGACAGCGGCTATTGAGGTATGTGTTTCGTGTCTGCCGCTCATAGCGAGGTTGGCAACAGACAATTAAGAGAAAATTACAGGCAGAGAATAGAGGATATGCTCCCGTCTCGCAGCAAACATTACCCGTTGCATGGGAGTGAGGCTGTATTTCACAGCGAGAGATGCGACGATATCGGATAGCGGACGTATCTGCACCCTGCATTTGTGTTCCGCACATAATACGTGCATATCTCCGAGTTGAATAGAGATTGAATCCTCTACCGATTGTGAGAGATAGAATTGGTTCAGGGACGGGAGGGAGGGAGGGAGAGAGGGATGTAGGGATGTAATGGAGGAGGGGACGGTGTGTTTGCAATCAGCGGCGCCGATATGGCAGTAATTGTTGCAAGCGTCGCAACGCCTGATTGGTAGGTGCGCCGTAATAACGCCGGGCGTATCGCACGTTCTGCAAAGCAAGCAGTCAATATTTGCTTTGTGAAGAGCGAGCAAATTATGGCGGAGCGGGGAACGATCCCCGCCGTCATGATCTCCACCCGAGAGTTTAGTAACCTGCGAATGCCGCCAAACAAAGCGGCAGGGATAACGGGAGTAAATAGGATCACTCTAGAGGCGGAACGCTGGCACAAAACAGGTTGGCTGGCCCGTGACCGACTTGTCCCGCGATTCGTTAATTAACTCCCATTGCCGCATTAACTGGATTTTCCCCGTAGACACGCGGCATCTAGTTATAGGTTTATTATGACGGAAAATTGAGAGGGCCCTTGCAAAATGAGTCCATGCGAGCAAACATTGAAATTCTGTTTTTCCAGTGCTATTCATAGACACGGTCTTTAGCGATGCAACCCTGGCACTGACATCCAGCGTTTCATGAGGCGAAATACGTCCGTGGAAAATGTTAAGCATGCAATTTTTAGAGGTATCCCCTATTAGGTTAATAAAAACGCAAATCATTCAGTAGATGTGGTCGTAAAATTCGTAAAAACAACGAAAAAAGCATGCCAAATATAAACGATTGCAAAATCTCCAAGATTGGAGATCTTTTATACAAGCTCGAACTTTAGTCGTATATACTTATAACAGATGCTAATAACACTTTCTTTGTAGCTTTGTATCGAAATCCAGTTGTTAGGTTTGGCGGGAGAGGATCAAACACCGACGTCGTCGTCTGGACAAGGGGAAGCTGGGGAAGGAAATTAGCCATGCCCTTTGAAAGGAATCATCCGGGCATTTACCTGGAGTGATTTAGGGAGATCACGGGAAACCTAAATCAGGATCGCCGGACGCGGGTTTAAAACATCCTCCTCCCGAGTCCGAGACCAGTGTGCTAACCACGGCGCCAACTCGCTCGGTCCGAAACCTGGCAGAGAATCCAAAGAGATTATGGTCGTACGTAAAGTATGCTAGAGGGAACACACAGTCAACGTCGTCTCTGCGCGACAGCAGTAGAAATACTATCAATGATAGCGCTGCCAATGAAGAGTTACTAAACACCGTCTTCTCAAATTCCTTCTGCAAAGAAGACGAAGTGAATATGCCAGAATTCTAATCAAGAACAGCTGCCAGCATGAGAAACTTAGAAACAGATATTCTATGAGTATTAATGCAACTGAAATCACTTAACAAAAGCAAGTCTTCCGATCCAGACTGTAAACAAGTCAGGCTCCTTTCAGAGCATGCTGATGCAATGGCACCATACTTAATAATCATATATAGCCGATCGCTCGACCAAGTATCCGTACCCAAAGGCTAGAAAGTAGGTCATACTAATATTTAAGAAAGATACTGGGAGTAATCCACTAAATTACAGGCCCATATCGGAAGCAGTTTGGGAAGGGAGTAAGACAGGGTTGCAGCCTCTCCCCGATGTTATTCAATCTGTATATAGAGCAAGCAGCAAAGGAAACAAAAGAAAAATTCGGAGTAGGTATGAAAATCCATGGAGAAAAAATAAAAACTTTGAGATTCGCCGATGACATTATAATTCTGTCAGAGACAGCAAAGGACTTGGAAGAGCAGTTAAACGGAATGGACAGTGTCTTGAAAGGAGGATATAAGAATAACATCAACAAAAGCAAAACGACAATAATGGAATGTAGTAGAATTAAGTCTGGTGATGCTGAGGGAATTAGATTAGGAAATGAGACACTTAAAATAGTAAAGGAGTTTTGCTATTTGGGGAGCAAAATAGCTGATGATGGTCGAAGTAGAGAGGATATAAAATGTAGACTGGCAATGGCAAGGAAAGCCTTTCTGAAGAAGAGAAATTTGTTAACATCGAGTATAGATTTAAGTGTCAGGAAGTCATTTCTGAGAGTATTTGTATGGAGTGTAGCCATGTATGGAAGTGAAACATGCACGATAAATAGTTTGGACAAGAAGAGAATAGAAGCTTTCGAAATGTGGAGCTACAGAAGAATGCTGAAGATTAGATGGGTAGATCACATAACTAATGAGGAAGTATTGAATAGGATTGGGGAGAAGAGAAGTTTGTGGCACAACTTGACCAGAAGAAGGGATCGGTTGGTAGGACATGTTCTGAGGCATCAAGGGATCACCAATTTAGTATTGGAGGGCAGCGTGGAGGGTAAAAATCGTAGAGGGAGACCAAGAGATGAATACACTAAGCAGATTCAGAAGGATGTAGGTTGCAGTAGGTACTGGGAGATGAAGAAGCTTGCACAGGATAGAATATCATGGAGAGCTGCATCAAACCAGTCTCAGAACTGAAGACAACAACAACATCGTCAACGTCGATATGCAGCAGGATTTTGGAGCGTATATTACGAATTACCTTGAATAGAAGGGTCTATTGACACACAGTCAACAGGTATTTAGGGAACAACGGATTTAGGAACAACCCAACTAGCTCCTTATTAACACGAAGTTTTGAGTGCTGCCGGCCGGTGTGGCCAAGCGGTTCTAGGAGCTTCAGTCTCTAACCGTGCGATCGCTACGTTTGCAGGTTCGAATCCTGCCTCGGGCATGGGTGTGTCTGAGGTCCTTAGGTTAGTCAAGTTTAAGTAGTTCTAAGTTTATGACCTCAGATGTTAAGTCCCACAGTGCTCGGAGCCATTTCTAGTTGAGTGCTATTGACAAGGAATTTCGAATTGATTCTTTATTTATCGATTTGCAGGAGTCTTTTGACACTGTACCACAAGAGCGGGTTGTCGTGAAATTGAGTGCTTATGTAATATCTCCTCCGTTATGTGATTGGACTCTTGATTTCCTGCCAGGGACGTAGTAACTGACAGAAGATCATTGAGTAAAACAGAAGTGATTTCTGGCGTTCTCCGAGGTATTGTTACATGGCCTCTGTTCTTCCTAATCTATATAGGAGACAATCTGAGCAGCCATGTTAGGTTGCTTGCTGATAGTAATGTCGTTTATTGTCTAGTGAAGTCATCAGAAAATCAGAATAAATCTCAAAACGATTTACAAATGATTTCAGTATGCTGCGAAAATTGATAATTGACAGTATATAGTGAAAAGTGTTACGTCATCCAAAGGAGTGCTAAAAGGAATGCGCTAAATTTCAGTTACGCAATAAATCGGCAAATCTAAAGGCCGTACATTCAACCAAATACCTAGGAATTACAATTACGAACAAATTAAATTGGAAAGAACACATATGAAATTTTGCGGGCAAGGCAAGCCAAAGACTGTGTTTCATTGGTAGCACACTTAGAAAATGGTACAGACCACTAAAGAGAATACATGCACTACGATTGCCCGTCCTCTGTTGGACTACTGCTGCGACTTCTGGGATCCTTACCAGATAGGATTAACGGAGTGCATCGAGAAAGTTCAAAGAAGAGGGCCACGTTATATGTATTATCGAGAAATAGGGGAGAAAATGTCACTGACATGATACAGTGTTTGTGGTGGATATCATTAAAACGAAGGTGCTCTACGTTGCGGCGGAATCTTCTCACGAAATTTCAATCATCAACTTTCTCCTCCGAAAGTGAAAATACTTTGTTGACGCCGGCCTACATAGGGAGAAACAATAATCGTAATAAAATAAGGGAAATCAGAGCTCGCACGGAAAGATAGAGGAGTTCGTTTTTTCCAAGCGCTGTTCGAGATTGGAGTAATAGATAATTCTTGTGAAGGTGGTTGTATGAACTCAGTTCCAGGCCAATAAGTGTGTGATTGGCCGAGTGTCCATGTAGTGGTGGATGAAGACACAGCTATAAAATTCACTTACACACTAACAGCAGCTGTGGAACTAATAACGGTACCACTTCCCTGAAGCTGTTAGAAAGGCCACCTGAGTACATTAATGTTATTCGTGCTTTGTGTGCTACCAGGCCTCATGGGCTACGTAAGAGGGCGTTAACAGCGTCAGATGTTGACTGACGGCTGTTAAGGTCACGGGGGTGTCGCGTAACCGTGTGAGACAGCGTTATCAGCACCTTACAGAGTTTTAAAGGGGTCTCACCGTAGGTTTCCTTCTTCCCGCTCGTCGAATCAGTCGGAGTGCATGGAAACCTGAGTCAAGTTTCGAGTCAACACCTGAGCGAGTTTAACTGTTTGCTGCCCCTACACAGAGAAAAAACTTCTGCCGCTCATTTCAAGTAACTTACATCTGTAAGTAACGGAATACTATGACAGCTGCTGTTATTATTAAAAATAATAATAATAATGATAATACTAACAATGGACTTTCTCCAATGCTGTTCAATTGAGTGCGACAGAAGATTATCACGAAATGGAGGAAAAGAACAGAAGAAATAGAAATTATAAAAATTCACAATTGGGAAAAAAGGGATAATCTTACTATTGATTTTCTGACTTTCGCAGATGATCTTGTCAATTTCGTTGACGCTGTACGAGATGCAACAATGTAGATAGCTCTCCTACAAGACACAGCTTCAAAGGCAGTATATGACAGGTGTGAAGGCAACGAAATTTATAGAAACCGATTTTGGCAGAATAAGAAATGCAAGAAATGCTACAAAATTTAAATATCTAGGTGAAATAATGCAACTAATGCTTTAGACAAACAAGCTAACTTAGCAAGGGCTAGAAAAATGTATTTGCCTTTTCCAGTATATAAAAAAAAAATCTGTATAACAAGAAATCTATTTCCATAAATGCGAAACTTCAGTACTAAAGTACTGTCATTAAACCAGAATGGCTTCAAGCATCAGAATGCCTTTCCTTATATACAGCCACGTATATGAAATAGAAAAGAAGAAAAGGAAAAGAACAAACATAAAATTTGAGAATGGAAATGGAAATAAAGAATTTTATGAAAAAATAAAGCGAATATCAGACACGATGAGGTGAGAAGAGTTGGATTCTACGGACACCTAAAAATCCTAGATTAAAATAGAATAACGAAATGAATTTTTGGCTCATTTGGCAGAAACTCCAAAACATCAATAACATGGGGAAAAGACGTTCAACCAGATCTGAGGGAAATGCAACCATGGAGGAAGAACCAGGAGACAGAGAAAGGTTCGGAGCAAAAGTAAAAGATTTCAAGAGCTTCCAGGAGAGAACAATAAAAATGAATGTGCAATACGGACAGAAGTAGGAAGAGGAAAACATAAGAAAAGAATGAAAAATTACTGGAAAGAAGGAAAGGAGAAAAGGAAGAATACATCAGTTGCTTTATGTGGTCCTCAGTAGGCCAAACCAATTAAAAATAATAATGACAATAATAATAAAAGTTATAATAATAACAATAACAAATTCTCGCTTATTAAACCACCACATCTCTATCATGCAAAGCTGATTACAGCGTGCTATCATTGTCCCAAATTCATCGATCACATCTTCGTAGCCTAGTTGCTGTGTTATGCCAGCATCCATGTAGAGGGCGGCAAGGAAGTTGAGGTGTTACTGTGACTTGGATGACCGTAATTAATTTTTGAGTTTTTGATCTATGGGAATAAGCGCTCGCCGGGACAGCTTATTGCAGCGTTTGACAAAAATGATCCCTGTGTGATATTCAAATTAGGAAACGGTTCCCGTACGTAGTTTTCGTTTCTCCTTCACGTATGTTCTAAAATGGGTAGTCTCATCACTCACAAATTATTCCAAGATATTTTTGTAACGTTGTTGCACTTTTATAGCACATTTCAATAGTGCGGTGTTGTCTCGCACAGGGAAACTACTGAGGAACTCAAAATTGCTACAGAACTACTCCTACTTTTTTTTTTCTTTTCTGCAATTCAGGTGTCTATCTGTCTACAACCAGAAGTCTTCGGTATTCATCCGAAAATCTTCTTTGCCTTGCGAGTGTACTAAATTCTTTCGTATTAAACGCACCACACCCTACAGTCTTTGTTATTTCTCGCCATTACTCAACGCTCTAAGAACAAGCGTTTATTTAAGTGCCTCGTAACGTCACTTCATGCATTAGTTACTGAAATTACAATCCGTATTCTGTGCCACACGACTTTCTTTGCCGGTACGATGCCGAAGGAATACATTCATATCAGCCAGTTCGCAGGATCTTCAGAAACAGCATACCTATCATCATTCGATTTATATGCGTCATTTGGGTCAACTGAAATGCCGCTTCTGCGCCATTATTATTGTTTCTAGTACCTGAAACGCCTGATCCAGATATCCCGCACACTGCACTATTTTCGATACTGTTGACTACCTTACTACACTCCACATTATTACACTTTGATGTTTCTAGAGTTGGGCAGGAGCTATGTTTGATTTTTAAATAGCACCACATCTATGTTTTAACTCTCTCTTACAATTTCCTCTTTCTAAATTGCCTTATTTTTAGACAGTTTCTCGTAACGAAAACCGTATTCTCTTGTCCATTTGTCATTCATTTTACTTGTATTAAAATATAAATCACAAACAAAACATTTAAGCCGCGCATTCTGTAGTTTTCAATTAAACTGAACTGACAACCCAGCGGCCGGCTGTTTGAATGACTGGCGGTATTTCCTTTGTATGTGAAGTTTGAATAGGCCTTGTCGACACCGGCTACTGCTATGACAGTGTTAGCGGCGTCTCCCTTCACAAACCTTAATTTCGAGCAACGAGAGTTTTCTTCGTAACGTATACCACATGGTAAGGCACGACACTAAATAATGTGAATAATGGTCACATTATCACGATGTAATGTCATTGTTAAAACAAAACTCGTCCTTCTTCCGTTGCTTGGCCACATCTTTCACGAAATTTGAGCCTACTCTTGACGTTATTCACATCGATTTCATTTTGAGTAAAGTTTGCATTCTATTTTCAAGAAATGTGTATAAAATGTTTAAAAAGTGAATTGTATTTGCAGTCGCGAATATGGACAACCATCACCTGTTTCCTTCGAACACGCATGTATGTCCGGAGCAATAGTGCATCGTTCTTCTTAACATCACAGGCACTGCTGTATCATTTTGATACGCCGACATCGGGCAAGCGACTTCCATCTAAAATGTCTCCCCTGTACGGGAATCTACATAATGAATTAACAAGTGCAGGTAGCAGCCACATGGTTGGTAACAAAAGGATCGTGAGTTATGCTCAGATAGCCTAATGGTAAGACGACCGTTCGCGATAGGAGGAAAATTTAGGTTCGGGTCCCGGTCAGGCACAAGTTTTCATTGTCATTGTTAAACAGCTGAAGATTGTTCATATTCGTACCCCTGCAATGCCTTTCAAGAATTACTCGTACATAGCGGCTGTTGTCGCTGCAGTATCTGTTCTTTTGAACGTACATGCTTATCCAAAGGAATATAGCATCCTACTTCTGAACAACACAGAGACTGTAAAAAAATAATAACACCTTATACACAAACCTTCAACATCCTCTGTCCTTCAAACGCCGGCCACCTAGGCAGCTGCCTTTCTGCCTGGGCCTAAATACGGGTTTGGACCAGAACGAGGTGGCGCAGTGGTTAGCACACTGGACTTGCATTCGGGAGGACGACCGTTCAAACCAGCGTCCGACCATGCCAACTCAGGTTTTCCATGACTTTCATAAATCGCTTCAGGCAAATGGCGCGATGGTTCCTTTGAAAGGGCGCGGCCGATTTTCTTCCCCATTCCTCCCTCATCCGATGGGGCCGATGACCTCGCTCTCTGGTCCCCTCCCCCAAATCAATCAACCTACGGGTTTAGGTCGACCATGTCCGATCACCACAAGGAAGGGTCTCCGTAGTGGGCACCAAGCACAGGTGCGCCTTCGCAGGTGCGCCTGCCATCTGTGAACAAGCAATGGACTCCCTGCAATTACGTGTGTCGTCCCGTAACATTGGTCGCAGAATAACAGCAAGCCGATTAGGGAATTACTGTCCCATGTTTCGGCTGCCGTTAACAACACAACAAAAATGGCCGCATATAGTGTGATGCCATGACCGGAAAACATTGCCTGCTGGTTCTCCTCCGTCCCGGATGGCCATAGTCGGCGAGTATGGCGGTGAGCTGGGGAGAGGTTCCATTCTCCTATTGTTCTGAAGAAGTGCAGCGGTGTTATTCTTGGCATATAGTTTGCGGAGCCATCTGATATAACTTCAGGTCACGGTAGGAGGTAGTGATTGACGGAATTCTGACAGCATTGCGATACGCCTCAGACTGATGTGTCCTCATGTGTTACCAAGCATCTAAAATATCGTGGTACTGTTTCTGAACATTACAGTGTTTGTCCGCATATGGTACACGTCTCTAAGAACTGTATGCGTGATGCTAAGATACTACAGTGGCTAGCAAGATCCTGTATACGAGTACATCACCAAACAGAGCTTGTGTTGGATCAGTTCTGATGTCAATCCCCTCCCTGTGCCAGTATCCAAGATATCAATAACCTGAGTTACGACATTCAATAAAAAAATTTCTGGGGTTTGGACCGCATTATCAGACACCATGAAGAAGGTCGCTTCCAATAGGGACCGAAACGTCGACAGTTCTATAAACATTGTCAATGCGGTCCCGAACAAAGAAAAATGTTATTGAATGTGACAATGGCCGCGGAAGCCTACGTTTATATTGAGTTCGAACAGTTGTGGTCCACCTTGCCACAGAAGAGGTTACCTTTCCCAGCCGTATCAGTGCCTGCATCAATGCCAATCGGGCGTCAACGTCGTATTGGGCTCATAATGCCAACTTCTTTGTGAGTATGACTCGATTTTATAATTACTGGAATATCACATAGCCTCTCAGCCCGAGAATATTCATTTCATTTCGTCCTATCTCCAGCGTGCTTACTTTTTGTGTCAGATGGTGTAGTTGTAAGAAAGTTTCTGTTCTGTGGGTACGTTAAAACGTTCTAGACCGTACCCATGTGTACATGATAGATTTTTGCGTCAGATCGTTGTCACAAGATCGGCAACCTGTAAACATAAACCCGGACTAGAGTCTATAGACTGGTAATGTTTTACTATATTTTAGAATTCCCGTCTTAGTGCAACAAAGACTGACCTCTTTATTTGCCACTGGTGCAGCAGGTTAGTTTGAGACTGATTCTGAACACAGCTATTACCGAGCACGGTAACGTAGTGTCGGTGTTCGATTGAGAGCAGCAGGTTTCAGACCTGTATCCAGAAACTCAAGTTTAGACTTTCCGTGATTGCTGAATGTAATAACGTGAATGATGGGGTTGGATCCTTTGAAAAGGAAACGACAAAATTCCTCCCTCATCCTTGGTCCATCTGAGCCTGTGCCCCATTTCCAATCATCCTGTCGTCATCTGGAAATAACATTACAGTATTCCATAATATTTCGAATCACAGTACCGCATGTAAATAAATTCGTCTCTCTACAGCTTTCTGAATCCTTTGAGGAGAACGCTCCAAGCGTACGTACTCCCTAGAATCGTACTTCAAGGATAGAATTTACTCGCTGGAGAAACGTTAATCAGACGAGTCTGTCCTAAAAGCGAATGACGTAGGAAATTAGTGACGTCTAATATTGAGAAAGGAAAGAGGGTAACATCAGCATGGCATGGTTGGCTACAACACTCTGAGAAATCAGTCAGGCGATTAATCGGAAACGGCGTCTTCCTCTGCACCCAATGGTCCCTTTCCACTGGTGAAGGATAGTTGTGCCTTAAGTATATCTGTTGAGTGTGGATCACTATAATATGTTAGTGTAGTGCGGTCTCATGTTTATGTTGTATGACGATGAGAGAGACCCAAGAGAATGAAACCCGGTGTTGGCATATTGCCTACACATCTCGACTGGCATACTGGAACCATGGCTAACGTACTTGTCAGTTGGACGGATCGCTTTCAACGGTATCATGTGTCCTTACTCTTCGAGCCACAGCGTAATGGTTTGAAATTTAACCTGGGAAGCCAGTTCAAAATCTAATGAATTCACTTCACCATCTATCCTACACTTGCCGCCAGACACAGGAGTACAGTAGGGAAAATCTCTTCTACCAACAGGATTAGAACTGGCAATCACGGAGGGGGGCATCATTAGCAGTCTAGCCAACGAAATTCAGTTTTTATATATGCAGGGTGAGTCACTAACAATTGCCTTCAAGAATAACCCCGAAAGTATAATAATAGCTCAAAGGTTTGTCGGACAGAAGTTGCATCGGACAATGGGGGGTCATAATATGACGTTCTTGTTGCTAGGTGGGATCGCTTATGAGATATGTTTTTTTTTTTATGGAATGCTATAGTTTGGAACTTATTTTCTGCTAGCGGCTACCTAGACGAATCCAATGATGTATTACAGTAAGGTCTTTGAAGGTCAACGAAGGTCACAAAGGTGTCACGAACGTCCATTTACACAAGGTGTTCGAAGTTAGAACCATTGGTATCAATGCAGAGCTGCAGTCTTCTTATCATGGATTGAGTGGTATTCCTTATCACACCAGCACTTAACGAAGCACATGTACTGACAATTCTCTCTCGAATATCTTCAGGTGTATTCGGAACGGCTTTACAAACAATGTCTTTTACGAATCCTCACAAGACAAAATCCAGAGGCATCAAGTCTGGCCAATGAGCCGGTCACGGCACATCTCCGCCTCCAATCCAACAATTTGGGAATTGTTTCTGCAACTCATTTCTATCCATGAGCGAAAAATTTGCAGGACACCCATTGAGTTGATACCAATCCTGTTCCTTGTTCCCAAAGGTATTTCTTCTAACAACGGACCTAATATTTGTTACAGGAAAGTGATATACTTCCTACCATTTAGGTTTCCTGCAATGAAATAGGGGCCTATAATTTTGTCTTCCAGAGTCCCACACTATACACTCCCGACCACGGTTTTTGGTGTGCAACTTTCCGCAGCTAACATGGACTTTCAGTTGCCCAATAATGCTTGTTATACAAATTAATATTTCCATGGTTCGTGAATGTAGTCTCGTCAATAAATAAAATCAAATTAATAACTATGTCAGCCGTCTCAATCGGAAGTTGAGACGCATTCAATCCGTAGCATTTAATTCTTGGTTGAGAGTGATATGGTAAGGATGACATTTAAGGCGATGCAGTACACGAATAACACTACTCTGGCTCATGCCAGAGTCCCTTCCGATCTTACACTTACTAACACAAGCATCTCGAACCACAGGGGAAAGAGTACCAATTTCGGTTTCCTCGTTAGTAATTTTCCTTCGGCGGACTTGTCTCCGATGCGTTAAAGATCCAGTTGTTCTCAATTTATCATCCACATATTTAAATGTACGACCTGTAGGGTGAGTACGTTGAGGATATCTTTCAGCGTATAAGCCTCTATCTCTCACTGAATTTCGTTGACATTCTCCGTAAATGACAAGCATACCGACTCGTTCTTCGAAGGAATACATCATTCACATTCGCTTGATTCGACGATATTAGTCTCACCGTTCCTGTTAGTGTTGTATTGCGAAACCGTTGAATGGTGTTAACATGCCAACGGCACTTTAGATGGATACGCCATATTCGGCGAATATTTACTATTTGCACAATATACGAGAGAGAACTGTCAGAGCATGTGCCTCGGTATGTGCCGCAGAGATAAGGAATACCACTCTATCCATTGGAAATTTGTGGTAAGGTCTTATGGGACCCAACTGGTGAGGTCATCGGTCCGTAAGCTCACACACTACTTACTCAAACTTACACTAACTTACGCTAAGGACGACACACTCCCATGCCCGAAGGAGGACTCGAACCTCTGACGGGGCAAGCCACGAGAACCGTGACAAGACGCTTCAGACTACTCAGTCCATGATAAGAAGATTGCTGCACAGAATTGAGACCAATGATTCTCATTTCGAACACCTTCTGCAAAAGGCTGTTCATGCCACCTTTTTGACCTTCGTTGAACTTCAAAGACCTTACTGTTAGACACCACTGGATTCGTCTCGATGGCCGATATCAGAAAATAAGTACCAAACTCTAGCATCCCATTTTAAAAAACAATGTTGTCTTTCATATCTCTGACGCGACCCCACCTAGCAACAAAAAATCAACGTTATTTTATGGCCCCCGTTGTCACATGCAACATTCGTCTTACAAACTTTTCAGTTACTATCATACTTTTGGAGCTATTCTAGGTGGCAATAGTTAGTGAGTCACCTTGTATATCTTTTCATCATAATATCGAAAAATGTTGAAGTATCTCTCATGAGAGAGCACCTTCCAAGAACAAGTTTAGTGAGATTTCGAATCTAGCGAATCATTTGAGTCTACCAAGAACAGTAAATACCGGATGATCAAAAAGTCAGTATAAATTTGAAAATTGAATAAATCACGGAATAACGTAGATAGAAAAGTACAAATTGATAGACCTATTAGAACCCAAAAAACACAAAAGTTCAAAAAAAAAAGTCCGACAGATCATCTGATCAGAATAGCAATAATTAGCACAACAAAGTAAGGCAAAGCAATGATGATGTTCTTTACAGGAAATGCTCAATATGTCCACTATCATTCCTCAGCAATAGCTGTAGTCGAGGAATAATGTGGAGAACAGCACTGTAAAGGATGTCCGGAGTTATGGTGAGGCATTAGCGTCGGATATTTTGTCTTACAGCGTACCTAGAGATGTCGGTCGATCACGATACACTTGCGACTTCAGGTAACCCCAAAGCGAATAATTGCACGGACTGAGGCCTTGCGACCTGGGAGGCCAAGCATGACGAAAGTGGCGGCTGAGCACACGATCATCACCAAACGACGCGCTCGCGAGATCTTTCACGCGTCTAGCAATATGGGGTGGGGCGCCATCCTGCATAAACATCGTACGTTGCAGCAGGTGTTTATCAGCAGGCTGGGGATGATGCGACTCTGTAACATATCGGCGTACCTCTCACCCGTCACGGTATCAGTTTTGCTGCCCAGAGCCATCTGTCGGACATTTTGTGACCTTTGTTTTTCTTTTTTGTTCTAATAAAACCCCATGTCATTCCAAGCAGGTGTGTCAATTTTTACCTCTCTATGTACATTACTCCATGGTTTATTACGTTTTCAAATTTGTACTGACTTTCTGATCACCCAGTACTTCCGTAAGCCAGAAATCTGTTTCACTTCTGACGATATCTGCCTCTCGGGAATGAGGTACTGAGAAAGTGTCCACATCAGATACAACAGTATTCTATAGCTCTTAGTGTGACTGTTAGTTGATAGTGTGGAACTGTAAAAATTTCATTCCAGAAGTCACGAAATACGACACCAACCTGACTTAACCTGCTATCTCATGACTAAGAGAGAACTTTAAGTATCAAAATATCGTTTCTCGCAGATTCCTTGTTGAATCCTTGTTAATTCGTCTCCAGGGCTTCGCCACCACAGTCCCACCAACAAGTCAGAGTTAGTGATGTTAATGAGAGTATGAAATAAATAACAAATCAAATGATTTGCACAACTCGTAGGCACGGTTAAGGAAATTTATCCCTTTATTTCCTTTTCTTCGGAAAGGAGGGGATTAGGGAGTAGGTTCGATCTATTCACTGGTCTGGTGTTACGCCGCCCTGGGCAAACTTCTCCAGCTCAGAGTCGCCCTTTAACACCAAACATTATCGATTATTTATTTCAAATTCACCTCCATTTGCCTTCTACATAGCAGAGTAATAATGTAACATTGGTAACATTTTCGCTACTACTGCAGTTTTACACTGAAGCGCCAAATAAATTGGTATAGGCATGCGTATTCAAATACAGAGACATGTAAACAGGCAGAATACGGCGCTGCCATCGGCAACGCCTTTATAAGGCAAGTGTCTGCCGCAGTTTTTAGATCGGTTACCGCCGCTACAATAGCAGGTTATCAAGATTTAAGTGAGTTGGAACGTGGTGTCATAGCCGGCGCACGAGTGATGGGGCACAGCCTTTCCGAGGTAGCGATGGAGTGGGGATTTCCCTTACGACGATTTCACGAGTGTATGAATATCGGGAATATGGTAAAACATGAAATCCCTGACAATACTGCGGCCGGAAAAAGACCTTACAAGAATGACACCAACGAGATAGAAGTGCAGCCCTTCCGCAAATTTCTGGGCCATCAGCAAGTGTCAGAATACGAACTATTCATCGAAACACATCGATATGGGCTTTCGGATCCGAAGGCCCACTCTTGTACCCTTGATGACTGCACGACGCAAAGCTTTACGCGTCACCTGGGCCCGTCAGTATTGATATTCGACTGTTGATGACTGTAAACATGTTGCCTGGTGAGATGAGTCTCGTTTCAAACTGTATCGAGAAGATAGACGTGTACGAGTATGGAGACAACCCGATGAATTCGTGGACCCTGCACGTCAGCAGGGGACGGTTCAAGCTGGTGGACGCTCAGTAATGGTGTAGTTATAGTTGGAATGACATGGGACTCCTGATACTTCTAGATACGACTCTGATAGGTGATACTTACGTAAGCGTACTGTCTGACTACCTCCATCCATTCATGTCCGTTGTGCATTCCTACTGTTTTGGGCAATTCCAGCACGACAATGCGACACCCCACACGTCCAGAATTACTACAGATTGGCTCCAGGAACACTCTTCTGAGTTTCAACACTTTCGCTGGTCGCCAGACTCCCCAGATATGAACATTATTGAGCAAGTCTGGGATGCCTTGCAACGTGCTGTTCAGAAGAGATCCCCAGCCCTGCAGGCGTCATTGTGTCACTTCCCTACAGCACTACGTCAGACATTAGTCGAGTCCATGTCGGCCGGCCGAGGTGGCTACAGTCTGGAACGGCGCGACCGCTACGGTAGCAGGTTCGAATCCTGCCTCGGGCATGGATGTGTGTGATGTCCTTAGGTTAGTTAGGTTTACGAAGTTCTACGTTCTAGGGGACTGATGACCTCAGAAGTTAAGTCCCACAGTGCTCAGAGCCATTTGAACCATTTGAGTTCATGTCACGTCGTGTTGGGGCACTTCTGCGTGCTCGCCTGGGCCCTATACGATATCAGGCAGGTGTACCAGTTTCTTTGGTTCTTCAGTGTAAATTTTAGTATAGTGTTTGTCGCTAGGTACGTGACCTTGTTATAACTTGCAACATTTTTTAACATACTGCAAAACCGTCCTTTTGAGGAGTAATTTTTGTAGTTCCGGAGAAATACTGCTGTGCAAGACAGTGAAAGCTGTCGTTTGATAATGGGAAAGACAGTACATTCAAATTCTGTTACATCCCTGGCTAGAGGCATAAGTGTTGGAAACTGCCCTAATTGCATTACTGCGTGATTATGAATGTGATTATTACGTCGTAGAGCGTTCTTTCTATGTAAGGGACTGGAGGACACAGCTGGTGAGGCTTCTCCACGTGTTTTTGTGACACATCACAGGAACGTCTCAGGTTTACAAGACTTCTCAGCTTGGGCCCACGGGTCGTCCGTAACCTGCTTGTTGGGCACTTCTCAACGCGCCACGGGCACAAAGTATCAGGAAGCGGTCCTCAAGAGGCGCGCGCCCGCTCGGCCACGCGGCCGTGTTTAGGCGGTGGGCGGACAAAGGCGCGGAGCGAGCCGATGCCGTCCCCGGCCGCCACGGCGAACTGAGGCGCTGCCATCGATTCCGGGCCGGGGCGCCTGATAGTGCCAGCGTTAAAGCGGAGCGCGTGCTTTTTCTCTTGTGCCACGCCGAGTTGTCTTCTCTTCCCGGAAGCAGCCTCGGTGTTCCGTGAGGCTCTGTCGGCTTATCGTGACCACCTGATACATTCAGACGAAGCTTTGGTTTCCTGATAAATGTAAACGATTTTCCGTCAAAACATTCACAAAAAGCTTTGACGGAATTAAATGCATAGAATGGCAAAAAAAAGAGCTGGAGTGAAGGAGAAAAATGTAATTTCACTGATTCAGGCAGTACGTGATGTTATTTCGGTGACTACAAAGCGATACCATTGACAAAGAACTTCCCAGTATAAG
This sequence comes from Schistocerca gregaria, assembly GCF_023897955.1. NCBI lineage: Eukaryota > Metazoa > Arthropoda > Insecta > Orthoptera > Acrididae > Schistocerca > Schistocerca gregaria. The sequence continues at coordinate 827,586,664 of NC_064922.1, forward strand.
TCCATTAATCAGCAAGACGTTGCAACCGACTAGCGTGAATGCGGGCACTGATCCGGTTGGCAAAAGTGTCATAGGACCGTTCTATCCTCTCCTGAGGAAAAATAGCCCACAACTGCCCTAGACGTAATGGATGCTCGCAATGGTACAGAGATGATGGCCGAGCTGATCCCGCACATGTATCGCACAGAGATCTGTGGATCTCGGTGGCTACGGGAGGCGCTCAGCATCACGCAGACAGTCCATAGAGACACGAACATATGTAGATGAGCATTGTCCTGCTGCAAAACTGCATCACAGTATTTTAGCAGGAGATATCTCACATGCGGACTCAGGCCGTTCGTCTTGTCAGAATTCCCTCACCAGCAGCTGTGACCTGAGTATGATGCAGACTCTATGTTGTGGCAGGCTTAGGTGGGGAGTGCCGGCGGGAGTGGCCGAGCGGTTCTACGCGCTACAATCTGGAACCGCACCACCGCTCCGGTCGCAAGTGCAAATCCTGCCACGGGCATGGATGTGTGTGACGTCCTTTGGTTAGTTAGGTTTAAGCACCTCTAAGTTCTAGGTGACTGATGAAAAAATTGGCTCTGAGCACTATGGGACTCAACTGCTGAGGTCATTAGTCCCCTAGAACTTAGAGCTAGTTAAACCTAACTAACCTAGAGATATCACACACATCCAAACCCGAGGCAGGATTCGAGCCTACGACCGGAGCGGTCTCGCGGTTCCAGACTGCAGCGCCGAGAACCGCGGCGGGACTGATGACCTCAGAAGTTAAGTCCCATAGTGCTCCGAGTTATTTGAACCATTAGGTGGGGAGTGTTTTGAACTATGGTTGCGTACGATACCGGTAGAGGTAGAAAAAATGGTTCACATGGCTATGAGCACTATGGGACTTAACATCCGAGCTCATCAGTCCCCCAGAACTTAGAACTACTTAAACCGAACTAACCTAAGGACATCACACACATCTATGCCCAAGGCAGGACTCGAACATGCGACCGTAGCGGTTGCGCGGTTCCAGACTTAAGCGCCTAAAATCGCTCGGCCAAACCAGCCGGCTGGTAGAGGTAGAGCCTGCACTACCACTGCCAACCGCAGCAAAGAATTGCACTTTAGCAACTGCAAAATTACTTTGTGTACTCCTGTTTGGTTTCTCTTGTGGATTGCTTGTTTTTCTTGTTTTGCAGTGAGTAAGTGATTAATACTAGTGCATAATGGGATTCCAATGCGACTCTCACCACAACAAAAGGAATCAGCGACCCCTATGACCGTTATGTCAGTTCTTTTTTACTTCGGAACACAGAGCGCGGACGTAGGATGGCAGCCCTGCGACAGGGAGGCGGGTCTTCTCCCTCCACACCCTCACCACTCCTCTGCCTTCGGGCAGTCGTAAGTTCTCGTTTGTCTACCTCGCGGCCGACTGCCATGACATAACGGTCTGCATAATATCCACATCATTACACGAACAGTAACAGTGTTGTTCCTATCCAAACCAATGGCGGAACGGTTTTTCTCCCCATGCCGCCACCATACTCGCCGACCATGGTCATTGGTGTAGTGCTGAGCCGTGATTCATCTTTGAATACACTGCGATGCTGTTCACCAGCAGTCCAAGCTTATCGATCATAGTAACACTCTAAATACAATCGCACGTTTCCTGATGTTAACAGTTGGCTACACATGGGACGAACCGGTGCTAAACTCCAACCAATGATGGGGGATGACAATAATGTGGCAGAGGGTACAATAATTGTTCTTTAATCGCTGGCGCAGATGTGAAGAAGTTACAATGCGTCTGTTGTAGAATATGGCGATCCCCCTGTGTTGTGGTTGCACGTGGTAGACCAGAACCTTGACGACGCTGCTCTTTCCCTGTACCCGGGCCGGTGAACATTTCACTTGACGGCTCACATGTGGTTGGCTACACTGCGATTGCGAGGTGGCAATAGCTGCCACCGCACACGCCTATATCTACATCTACATCCATACTCCGCGAGCCACCTGACGGTGTGTGGCGGAAGGTACCTTGAGTACCTCTATCGGTTCTCCCTTCCATTCCAGTCTCCTATTGTTCGTGGAAAGACGGATTGTCGGTATGCTTCTTTGTGGTCTCTAATCTCTCTGATTTTATCCTCACGGTCTCTTCGCGAGATATATGTAGGAGAGAGCAATATAGTGCTTGACTCTTCGGTGAAGGTATGTTCTCGAAACTTCAACAAAAGCCCGTACCGAGCTATTGAGCGTCTCTCCTGCAGAGTCTTCCGCTGGAGTTTATCTATCATCTGCGTAACGCTTTCGCGATTACTAAATGATCCTGTAACGAAGCGCACTGCTCTCAGTTCGATCTTCTCTATCTCTTCTATCAACCATATCTGGTACGTATGCCACACTGCTGAGCAGTATTCAAGCATTGGGCGAACAAGTATACTGTAACCTACTTCCTTTGTCTTCGGATTGCATTTCGTTAGGATTCTTCCAATGAATCTCAGTCTGGCATCTGCTTTACCGACGATCAACTTTATATGATCATTCCATTTTAAATCACTCCTAATGCGTACTCCCACATAATTTATGGAATTAACTGCTTCCAGTTGCTGACCTGCTATTTTGTAGCACATTTCGCGGCACAGTACACTTGTCTACATTGAGATTCAATTGCCATTCCCTGCACCATGCGTCAATTCGCTGCAGATCCTCCTGCATTTCAGCACAATTTTCCATTGTTACAACCTCTTCATACACCACAGCATCATCCGCAAAAAGCCTCAGTGAACTTCCGATGTCATCCACAAGGTCATTTATGTATATTGTGAATAGCAACGGTCCTATGACACTCCCCTGCGGCACACCTGAAATCACTCTTACTTCGGAAGACTTCTCTCCATTGAGGATGAAATGCTGTGTTCTGTTATCTAGGAACTCTTCAATCCAATCACACAATTGGTCTGATAGTCCATATGCTCTTACTTTGTTCATTAAACGACTGTGGGGAACTGTATCGAACACCTTGCGGAAGTCAAGAAACACGGCATCTACCTGTGAACCCGTGTGTATGGCTCTCTGAGTCTCGTGGACGAATAGCGCGAGCTGGGTTTCACACGACCGTCTTTTTCGAAACCCATGCTGATTCCTACAGAGTAGATTTCTAGTCCAGGAAATACATCATACTCGAACATAATACGTGTTCCAAAATTCTACAACTGATCGACGTTAGAGATAGAGGTCGATAGTTCAACATATCTGTTCGACGTCCCTTCTTGGAAACGGGGATGACCTGTGCTCTTTTCCAATCCTTTGGAACGCTACGCTACTCTGGAGACCTACGGTACACCGCTGCAAGAAGGGGGGGGGGGGGGAGGGGGGGCAAGTTGCTTCACGTACTCTGTGTAAAATCGAACTGGTATCCCATCAGGTCTATCTCCGAAGTACGTTTTGTAAATGTAAGCTACGGTCAACGTTTATACATAAGTGCAGTAAAGTACGTTTTTCTAGAAATGGAGAGAATGGTGAGGGAATTTCAGCGTTTGATAGTATATTTAAACCGAAAAATAAAAGCACCTGAAGTTAATGACAATATTTTTGAAAAGTCGCTCCAAATTTTGAGCGTAATAGCAGTCCACCCCATTAGCTGAACGGTCAGCGCGTTGGAATGCAACTAACGATTGCCCGGGTTCAATTCCCGGCTGCGATGGAAGGTTTTCTCCCCTCAGGAACCTACAGGGTGTTTCAAAAATGACCGGTATATTTGAAACGGCAATAAAAACTAAACGAGCAGTGATAGAAATACACCGTTTGTTGCAATATGCTTGGGACAACAGTACATTTTCAGGCGGACAAACTTTCGAAATTACAGTAGTTACAATTTTCAACAACAGATGGCGCTGCAAGTTATGTGAAAGATATAGAAGACAACGCAGTCTATGGGTGCGCCATTCTGTACGTCGTCTTTTTGCTGTAAGCGTGTGCTGTTCACAACGTGCAAGTGTGCTGTGGACAACATGGTTTATTCCGTAGAACAGAGGATTTTTCTGGTGTTGGAATTCCACCGCCTAGAACACAGTGTTGTTGCAACAAGACTAAGTTTTCAACAGAGGTTTAATGTAATCAAAGGACCGAAAAGCGATACAATAAAGGACCTGTTTGAAAAATTTCAACGGACTGGGAACGTGACGGATGAAAGTGCTGGAAAGGTAGGGCGACCACGTACGGTAACCACAGAGGGCAACGCGCAGCTAGTGCAGCAGGTGATCCAACAGCGGCCTCGGGTTTCTGTTCGCCGTGTTGCAGCTGCGGTCCAAATGACGCCAACGTCCACGTATCGTCTCATGCGCCAGGGTTTACACCTCTATCCATACAAAATTCAAACGCGGCAACCCCTCAGCGCCCCTACCATTGCTGCACGAGAGACATTCGCTAACGATATAGTGCACAGGATTGATGACGGCGATATGCATGTGGGCAGCATTTGGTTTACTGACGAAGCTTATTTCTACCTGGACGGCTTCGTCAATAAACAGAACTGGCGCATATGGGGAACCGAAAAGCCCCATGTTGCAGTCCCATCGTCCCTGCATCCTCAAAAAGTACTGGTCTGGGCCGCCATTTCTTCCAAAGGAATCATTGGCCCCTTTTTCAGATCCGAAACGATTGCTGCATCACGCTATCTGGACATTCTTCGTGAATTTGTGGCGGTACAAACTGCCTTAGACGACACTGCGAACACCTCGTGGTTTATGCAAGATGATGCCCGGCCACATCGCACGGCGGATGTCTTTAACTTCCTGAATGAATATTTCGATGATCGTGTGATTGCTTTGGGCTATCCGACACATACAGGAGGCGGCGTGGATTGGCCTCCCTATTCGCCAGACATGAATCCCTGTGACTCTTTCTGTGGGGACACTTGAAAGACCAGGTGTACCACCAGAATCCAGAAACAATCGAACAGCTGAAGCAGTACATCTCATCTGCATGTGAAGCCATTCCGCCAGACACGTTGTCAAAGGTTTCGGGTAATTTCATTCAGAGACTACGCCACATTATTGCTACGCATGGTGGATATGTGGAAAATATCGTACTATAGAGTTTCCCAGACCGCAGCGCCATCTGTTGTTGACAATTGTAACTACTGTAATTTCGAAAGAATGTCTGCCTGAAAATGTACTGTTGTCCCAAGCATATTGCAACAAACGGTGTATTTATGTCACTGCTCGTTTCGTTTGTATTGCCGTTTCAAATATACCTGTCATTTTTGAAACACCCTGTAGGAACGACGCAGAGGCTTCGTCCCGCAATAGCCCGCAGTGGTTCACAGCTCCACAACGGGACACAGCAGTCCACCCACCTCACCGTCGCCCGACGCCGAACCCAGGGTTATTGTGAGGTTCGGCCCCCACTGGACCCCTTTCCGGAACATCTCGTACGAGATGAGTGTAACCCCAAATGTTAGCGTGGTAGAGTAATGATGGTGTACGTGTACGTAGAGATAGTGTTTGCCAGGAATCGCCGACATAGTGTAACTGAGGTGGAATAAGGGAAACCAGCCCGCATTCGCAGAGGTAGTTGGAAAACGCCTTATAAACCGTCTCCAGGCCCCCGGGCGGATTTGTGCGAGGGACCTGCATCTCTTCCGGCTGGGCAAACAGCGCGCTAGTCCGCGCTGCTAGCTGGGCTGGCTAATATAGTACTTACTACCACGAAGATTTCTCAGGACTTTGTCGAACTATGTGAGTCCAATAAAGTAAACCTGAACAACTATTATTTACAGAATTAATACGCTGCCACAATAAAATATTGTTATGCACTATTAATAAGTTTATCATACACAAAATACCTAATCTTCACTGTTGCGATAAAGTGCTGTCAGAATTGAAATCTAACAGAAATTTTTACTTAAGCTGGCCTAACAGTCTCTGTAAAAATATACTTCTATAGAGTAGAAGGAATTGGCTATCAAAAAGTCTTTCAAACTCTGTTCAAACCATGCCTTATCCGAAAGCAAGATTATAGTGGTTGCTGGAAATTTATTGAAAATGAGTATTCCCGAATATTGGACGCCTTTCTGGACCAAGGTAAGTGATTTTAGGTCTTTATGTAGATTGCTCTTATGCTTAGTATTGATACAATGTATTGAGCTAGTTGTTGGGAATAGAGATATATTACTCGCAACAAATTCCATTAAGGAATAAATATATTGAGAGGCAGTGGTTACAAAACAAAGTTCCTTGAACAGGTTTCTACATTTTGTTCTTTGATTTACACCACAAATTATTCTCATTACAAGCTTTTGCACTTTAAAAACTTTTTCTCGGTGTGATGAGTTACCCCAGAATATGATCTTATATGACACAATAGAGTGAAAGTAAGCAAAGCATGCAAGTTTTTTACATTTATATCTTCCACATCTGACATCATTCTCACGCCATATACAGACTTGTTAAGGCGCTTAAGAAATTCTGTGGTATGACCTTCCCAACTATGTCTTCTTATGTTATACACATGCTGGAAGGAATTGTCTTACAGATTCTGAAATGCATATAGGGGGACTTTTCAAAGATTAATGACACTGAATTAGCTTTAAACCATTTATTAATGTCAGTGAAAATTTGATTTTCACCTGTTTGTAAGTATGTAGGAGACTTGCTGATTATTGCAATATTTGTATCATCTCCAAACAAAACAAATTAAGTATCTGGTAGTGTAAGACACGTGAGATCCTTAATGTACACAAGAAAAAGGAATGGACTCAAGACGGAACCTTGAGGAACACTACATGTAATTAATTCTTAATCAGATGAAGACTGATTGCTTACTGCACAGGAATTATGCCATGACACCAGTTGCTTCCTCTTAGGTAAGACTCTAACCATCTCGCAGCACTGCCAGTGACACAGTAATATTCTAATCTACTCAAGAGAGTGCTGTGGTTCAAACAGTTAAAGGCTTTTGACAGGTCACAGAGAGTGCCAGTAGCCTCTAAATTTATTAATATAATAATTAAGTACATTCTCCCTGTAAGTGTAAATAGCTTTCTCTATATCGGAACCCTTAATAAATCCAAACTGTGGCTTGGACAATACATTATTTGCAGTCAGATGCTTAAGGAGACGCTTGAACAAAACCTTTTCAAATGTTTTTGAGAAAGTCGGTAGAAGTGAAATTGGTCGATAGTTTGATGGTATCTCTTTATCCCCCTTTTGTAAAGTGTTACAGCCTCTCGCCATATGAGGATACGATTAGCACTACACACCAGGTGTAAAAGTGATGTAGAAGATAATGTTCCAAGTGCCGTGAGACTATTAAGGGAGGATGCTGATGTCTGTAGCAAATTCAGTACGGTGATATATAGGACTATTTGCAGAGGGTCGACAGTTTCTTCACAGTCTGACTGTTGGCGCGGAATATGGATAATTAGAAGGTATTGTTCATAGAAAGCCCAGTAGATCCACCAATGGTCGATTACGCTATGGGTAATAAGTCGTATGGAACAGTAACATCCGTAAAATACCTGGGAGTAACAGTCCTGAAAAGGAGTGACAACACATAAAAAAAAAGAAGTTTTCTTCACCCCGGTTCCCAGAACTTCTGAATACAGACGTTGACTTTGGATATTGTATCACAGACACAGTCCCTTTGATTGTTCAGAGATGTCATTAAACTCAATCTCTATTCCAATTTTCTGTACAGGTTCCGTAACTCTCGGAACCGAGGCAATGCAAAACTTCTTTGATGTGTGTAGTTGTAGGAAAAGAAAATGCCAGGTCGAGATTCACAGCCAGAATCTTAAGGAAATGTAATTCGTCCTCGAAAGCAGCAACTTTGAAAATATCCGTGCGACTTATTCTTGAGGATTTCTCACCGATCTGAACGCCGGACGGCCGGTGTGGCCCAGCGGTTCTAGGCGCTTCAGTCTGGAACCGCGCGATCGGTACGGTCGCCGGTTAGAATCCTGCGTCGGGCATGGATGTGTGTGTTGTCTTAGGTTAGTTAGTTTTAAGTAGTTCTAAGTTCTAGGGCACTGATGACCACAGATGTTAAGTCTCGTAGTGCTCAGAGCCATTTTGAACCTTCAATAAGTTTAATTATTAGAAGAAAGTGAGAGAGAGAGAGAGAGAGAGAGAGAGAGAGAGAGAGAGAGAGAGAGAGAGAGAGAGAGAGAGAGAGCGAACGAAGTGCAGTACTTTTCTTCAGGAAAGGTTCAGTAACTTCAAGAGCGCTAAGGAGGTGTTACACAAAGACCTTAGGGAGATGGTAGAAGAGAGGCGTTGTGTATCACGGTTTTCTGTATGCTTCAAGAAGAGTGAGGATACGTCACTTCCTCCCACATACCTCTTTTGCAACAGGCACTATATGAAAATCCGAGATATTCAAGCTGAAAAGGCAGCTTATCGACAGTCGTTCTTCTCACGTTACATTTGCGAATGGTACATGTGCTCCTGCCGCTGCTGATTATCGCTTTAAGGATACCAAACACCAAAGGACGTCAGTCGCAACGGTTTCGCCGTCTTCCTGTTGTTGCGATAGGACTTCGTTATTCTGTTAGTTACGTTGGTGTTCCACCAGTCTCTCCACTGAAACAACCTACATTTTACTTTTGTCTCGTGTTAAAACTTCTGTGGCATACCGACAAGAATCCTGTCAACTTCCCTGACTGATCTTGTTATTTAATCCTAATTCGTCGATAACCTTAACCTTACTTTCATGTTGATAACGTGTCCGTATGTCGCCCTTATTACAACTCTCAGCAGCCGTCTCCGGAAACGCCATCTGGACATGTGTCCCGTTCGTCCGCTAAACTAAACTTCAAACGATAGCATCTCATGTACGAAATAGCCACTTCTAAGTCTCTACAGTAACGCGGTGAGTAATTGGAAGAATAGCAAACTTTACAGGAGAAGTCAAGCCCAAGTTATTCACAAAGAGCCAAATTCACTAATATCTTCTAGTGGACTATTAAAGTTAAGAAAAACAGTAATGAGCGCAATTACGGCTCTATCAACAAGCCACATTAGAAATAGTGTCGTGAATGTGAAATAACGTGCCTACAGTTACAGGTAATGTTAATAGCCACTTACTTTTCGTTGCCTTGACGATGCAGCTCTCGATGCAGCGATGTCAGCCTGTCTCCTATTTTTAATAATAACTTATGCCTCAAGCAGGGTACCACAAGCAAGAATTCAAATTCAGGATTAGAAATATTTAAGGCTTCGGTGAAATAACAGTCATCAGTCCAAGAAACCAATTTCGAGCTCTATATCCTTGTGTGAACTACTGTATACGGTAGGCTTCAATGAACTGTGACAGGAGCCCGAACAACAGGAGTTTGACGTACTAGGTCACATATTAAAACTCGGAAATACTACTAGCCGTCTTGAGTGAACTATGACAGAAGCTCGAAGAACAGGGAACTGACGTACTAGGGCATGTGTTAAAACTCACAAATACTGCACTGATAATGGCTAGTTACAAGCAGAAATCAAGATTTGCTTTAATAAAGCTTGAAAGGAAGGACAACTGAGTGCTGTTCTCGGTTATTTTGAAAGTCAGTTCAAAGGCGTTGGCGACTGACGAATAGGGTCAGATAAAGACTGAATATGGTTATCTGAAGCGAAGCAACTGGTTGCCATATTATAAACAACGTCGTAAAGACGGTTTGAGGTGTTGCATTTTGTTACACTTGCGACCGACCGAAGTCCCTCAAACTTTCAATTAAGAGGATGGTCATACAAAACTATGAATTACTACAGCTTATGAGTCTCTCCCCTTTGCTACTGGCTTTACTTAATATAGACGAGCTCTTAAGGTTCGTTATCAATAAGGCGACGGGAGCAATAAAATCGACTATCTCCCAAGGTCTGTGATATTGAGGCAGAAGCTTTTTAGTCACCTTATCTATAGCCTTAATAGCCGCCTCCAGGTTCTGCACTATGGCCATATCACCCGGCTATTAAGTACTAGGCCGCCTGCCTTTATTATATCCCTGTGCGTCGTGCGTATGATCATTTCCCCTTGCATTATTACGTGATTTTCTCCACTGTACACTCAATTGCTCTGGCAGAATTTTGTCAGAAACAAATCATCTATGGACCACAGATTGGTTAGTGGCCTTACAGGCAAAGAGAAGTTCGGTGGGTTTGGCAATATGACACTCGTGGCGGGCCATATTAAATGCTAGCGTAAGTCGCATTGTTAAGCAGAACTATATCTCTACAGATAGCTAGCATCTCATACCTTTTGGCTTTCAAACTGTTTTATACTAAAATGTGTTTTGGTTTTAAACCAGGATCAGTACTATGGCTCTTTATTTTAATTTTACTGCTTCATTGTAGAATGTAATACTAACCTACGATGGTAGTGTTTAGACGCTATTGGTAGACATATGTTGTCATCGCACAAGACGTTTTGAAGTCTTTAATTTTTAAAGGTAAAAGGCACACCAACGTCTTTCATGGTCTCTAGATAAGGGACGAATTTATCGGCAGAGTTTTTAAACGTACTTCCTAATGCCCTACTCCTTTTTCGTGCGGTGCTGCTTCCTACTGCATACTTCCATTAATAAATAATTAATTTATAAATCAATATTTACAAATGTGAAATTCATATTAAAATTTAAAAAGTGCAAATCCTATGCGAGTTTTGTGACCGCACCATTGTACATAATACATTACAATAAGTCAGTGGAACAATTGAGTTGTAGACACATTTATGTGTCGATAATAAAATCCGCATGTGTCTTGCACTTATATTCATTTCACATATGGATGTCAAATCTGTGAAAGCTGTGCACACACCTACTATGGTTGCGTATCAGATGGTGCTTTTTCCCATACCTGTATATGTGGATTATAACATGCAGTAGCGTTTTTCTTTTTTTTTTATTCCTCTCCTGTGCTAACCTCTTCATCTCAGAGTAGATCTTGCAACCTAAGTCCTCTATTATGTGCTGGATGTATTCCTACCTCTGTCTTCCTCTACTGTTTTTGCCTTCTGCAGCTCCCTGTAGTATTATGGGAGTCATTTACAGATCTCCTACCACCCTGTCCCTTCTCCTTATCAGTGTTTTTCACATATTCTTGTCCTCTCCGATTCCGCACAGAACCTCCTCAGTCATTACCTCAACAGTCCACCTAGTTTTCAACATCCGTCTGTAGCTTAAAAATAACCAAAGAGGTGGAACAGCTAACTTACAACCATGAATAACGTTTATTTCTTCAACAAATTGCCTACGCAGGTAAATAATGTCTCTCGAATATTCTCTCGAGATATTTAGAGCGGCTGTCGTCCTAGGTATAAAATAGAGTGTTTATAGGACGCATGCTGTTGATATGCAGCTGTTGTCTGTAGTTACAGTCAGTTGCTTGTTAGGAAACATTATTAATGGATTAAAATGAAACTGAAATGTAAGAAATTCTGACACTTTTCCGTAATTTCTTTACTTTTTTATTGTGGTCAGATGAGGAACAAGTAGACCTATTTTAAATAGAGAAGTGACTCAGTTAAAACCATTTATCCCAAATTTACTTTCTTCACAGGTGCATAGGATTCTTTACAAAACCCGACGCCGACTTGCAAGATATATTTTACTTAGGTTAGCATACAACTGACAAGCACGGGGAATTGCAAGTGTCTCTAATGTAAATATTAAGTGACGGCATGATCACAAGTTTCAGAGATAAATAAATCAGATATTAGATAAATAAAACTTTAAACATGGCTGCTACGTCGGGAACTCGCAAATAGGCAAAAAATGATAATGGTCTGATTCATAATTGAGAGTAACATCTTTAGTGAGTCCTCGCAGTGGAAACGATTCAGTGACAGAAATAGTGAAGTGTGCTAACCAAAGTCGTCTTGATTATCACTTGAATTTGAAACGAAGTTTGTTTAATTCTACCACTTAACATACTGCAGCGACCCGTTATTGTCGTGTTATTTCAAATGTTGAATCGTAATTGCACCACAAATTTACAGTAATTTATCAAATTTTGCATTTCGTAAGGAATTTCTCATTCTTTTGTTTATTTATTTATTTATTTACACGTCAAGTACCGGAGGACCAAATTGAGAGGCAAATCTCCAAGGTCATGGAATGTGTCAGTACATTAAATTAGAACATAAAATTAATAACAGATGAAAATAAAATGTTTGTGAACCCGAGAAAATTAAAGTCATAAGTTCAAGTAATTTCAGTCAACAACACAACAAGAATCAACTTAATATTTCAAGGAACTCCTCGACTGAATGGGAGGAGTGACCCATGAGGAAACTCTTCAGGTTCGATTTGAAAGCGCGTGGATTACTGCTAAGATTTTTGAATTCTAGTGGTAGATTATTGAAAACGGACGCAGCAGCATACTGAACAACATTCTGCACAAGATTTAAGGACGTTCGATCCAGATGCAGGTTTGATTTTTAAATGAGTTAGAGCTGCTTATTCCTGGGAAGAAGGTAATACTGTTAACAATAAATTACTATAAGAAAAATTTATATTGAGAGGCCAATATCAAAATACCCAGAACACTTATAAACAAGAGGTTCGTGAATTTACACCACTTATTGCCCGAACCGCCGGTTTTTGAGGCAAAAATTACGTTTCGCAATGGGAAGAGTTACCCCAAGATATAATACTATACAACATAAGCGAATGAAAATAAGCAAATTAGACTAATTTTCGTATCAAACGATCACTGACTTCAGATACCGTTCGAACAGCAAAATGGCAGCATTAAGTCTTTGAACAAGATCCTGAACGTGGACTTTCCACGACATCTTACTATCTATCTGAACACCTAGAAATTTGAACTGTTCAGTTTCATTAATCATATGACCATTCTGTGAAATTAAAACATCAGGTTTTGTTTACTTGTGTGTTAGAAATTGTAAAAACTGAGTCTTACTGGGATTTAGTGTTAATTTGTTTTCTACAAGTTATGAACTCCACTATTTGAAACCGAGCCAATGTTGCACTCAACATCCTTTACTACTAAGCTAGTGTCATTAGCAAACAGAAATATTTTAGATTTACCTATAGTACTAGAGGGCATATCATTTATATAAGTAAGGAACAGGAGCGGCCCCAAAACTGATCCTTGGGGAGCCGCCCCCCCCCCCTCCCCCTACACTTGACTGTGCCCCACTCAAACCCCACATCACAACCATTCTCAACACTGTGAATAATGACTTTTGCTGTCTGTTGCTAAAGTAAGAGGTGAACAAATTGTGAGCTACTCCCCATATTCCGTAATGGTCCAACTTTGGGAGCAATATTTTCTGTTCAACACAATCAAACACCTTAGTTGGATAAAAAATATGCCTAGCGTTCGAAACCTTCTGTTTAACCCATCCAGTACTTTACAGAGAAAAGACAATGTAGCATTTTCAGTTTTTAAACGACTTCTACTTATTACAACTTCTTATTATAATTCTTATTATTACGACTTCTTATTATTATTGTCTCCATCCATGAAAATTCTAGAGTACTGTTCTCACATAAGGTTAATTAATTTAGTAGAGATCAGAATTTGATGACAACGTAATTTCATTATCATTCAGAAATTCATGTGTCAGAATTGAAACCTAAGAAACAACCATTTATTCACCTTTGTAGACCGATTGTTCCTTACTTCGAGAACGTGATTTATTTAGCACAAATTTCCATAATTAAAAAGTTATTAAATAAATAAGGTACGATGTTAAAACAAAACCCACTTCTATACCTTATAATATTTCAAAATTCTGTTCTCGTAATAGTGAAACCAGAAATTTTCCGAACCCGGCCACGACCTCACATTCACCACAGTTTCATATTTAAGGGAATTATTCATAGAATCAGAGGAAGCTTTTTAGGTACGGTATCATTGCGATATCAAACAGAAGGAACTTGTGTTTCTGTAAAACCCAAGGATACAAAACATTTGGTACATGAAATAATTCACACAAAAAATCCTGTCAGGTTGCGTTCGAAATTTCTTTCTTTTGCATTATTAAGTAACTCAGGGTTCTCTCGTAATTGATTAATAAACGTGGAGGAGTATCACGAAATGGTAAACACCATAAACAACCGGACGCAAGTTGGGAGCGAGGAGACGTAGTGTGAGTTCATGACAGCACGGAGAATGTTAACAGCAATGGTCTATGTGAAGACGGTAAAGAGTACCGCGCAGAGAGAGGATCAGAGCTCTTAACGACCACCTTAATGTAGCAACAATGGAGTGTGAGCAAGTTGTTGCACTGAACCTTCAACTATGCACTTACGTGTAACAGAACAGTGAACAATCATTATGGTGTATGTATTTCAAGACTGTGTTACTAATTAGTATACCGCATATCAAAATTATATATTTTGTGGGAATAAACTGTCCGTGAACAGCAGTGGTGTGTGTCAGTATGTTTAATAAACACGCGTACATCATATGCTAATGCTTTTCACCCCTGACATTTTAAATTCGCATTACCTACAGACAAATTTATGGAGAAGCTTCACATGGCACGGAATGCAAAACGAAAAATCATTTCAGCGTGATGCGCTAGCTCATCCTGGATACAATTCAGTGACGCCCTTTCAGAACTGAAGCGCGTCATCGCCTCCAGTTTTCATTGTCGCCAAGGACGGCTCACTTCGTTCTCTGGCGGGGCATTGACATCATTCTATTGTGTCGACGCGTCTCTTGTCTCCGCTGAATAGCGCCAGTTAGGGCTTCAGCTGCGCCAGAAAAGAGACTAGCAGCGTCTTTCTCAATGGGACGCACTCCTCGTTAACTGATCCATCCGCTGATGCGAGATTTGCAGCTAAGCGATAAGGCTTCTCACAACAACATACATTTATATACTCGTTATTCGGCATGCGTAGTGTTGCGCTCTACCATAACTACAGTTCGGTGGTTTTGGCACAGTACAGAAATGAAGCAGTAAATGATAGGATTACCGGTAGTATTGGTAGCACTGATAGTGAAAGAAACATAAATGAATGTGTGAGAGAGAACCTGGAAGTGTTAGTCCAGTGTGTACCTAATATCCTAACAAAATATAAGTTGCATTTTGCACGTAATAAAGGTTAACTGATAGTGGAACTTGTACGCTCTTATGTAAGCAAAGCAATTACTTTTGTTGCAAGCACATTTTACATGCACAAACGTAAATTAATCTCTATAATTATTTTTGTTATTATTTTTTGTACCCACCCAATGCAACGTTCCTCATCATGATCAAAATCAAGAGTTTCCTCTAATTATTGTTGAGTAGTAAAGCAGTTTTAAAGAACGGAAACATTGTTTTATGTAAGCTCGGCGAAGTATTCGAATGATGTTTCTCTTTTTTTAGGGGGGTTGGGGGGGGGAGGGGGGGAGGAAGTTACGTTTTGTAGCGTTGTGCGATAAATGTGTATTTCGTTTTATTTTTTACTACATCATTCCTATATTTGAATTTACAAATAAATTTTCTTCGAGTAAAACCTGAATTAACTGTTAACATTTTCAATTTTGTTACAAATACTGTTTATTTTTAAGTAATATGCTGGATGGTAATTGTGTACATCAAACATGTTCCGTACTTTACACCGTCCTTCATATACGCTCATTCAGTTTGTAGACGATTCACTATTCCGGTTTGCAGGGGAATCCAGTAAGATACTGATCGCATACGCAAAAAAGCGACATAAATGAGGTAATGCCCAATCAGTATGCAACACACCTAACGTACAGGTAACAACGCCACTATCTTAACTGACCGATACGAAAATTACCATAGCCTGCGCATACTTATTATAGTCTACGGTAGCCTACGGCAGTTTTAGAACTCCAGGCATTGGCAGTCGACAATTCGCTGTTAATACCCCCTCTCAAGCGTACAACCAGTGATAAGTAATTTAATCTCGCCAGAAGTAATAAATTTTACAACGCTAGTTGGTTCAAATTCCTTGTATTTATTGCTGCCGCTTTATGCAAGAAATATTGAGCTAATATGCTTGTATAAATGCTGTGAGGCCTTCATTCTTGCAATTTTGACAGATTTAAGGTTCCATTTTTCGGTTCTACTGCTATGTTAATTCTGTTAGGGAGCTTTTAGATATATTAATTCTATTCTGTATATGACACATACCTTCACATTCACAAAGAAACCAATTTAATGACCCGATTATTTGTGTTCTGATGTTGATAATTCTCAGGAAACACGGGTATTTATATACAAACAATGTACTTGTTTCTTTGAACCAAAAGATTTCTGATAAATTTTCTTTGTGTGTATGTGTGTGTGTGTGTGTGTGTGTGTGTGTGTGTGTGTGTGTGTGAAAAAGCACGCGCTCGTGCGAAGCTGACTGACTCAGTAACTGACGTAATGATACGGAGCTTAAGCTCTTGGTCCTCCAACACGATATTTGGAGAAAAAAACGTAGTGTGTGTGTCACAAATTCCCATTACAAAAGCACTTTCCGAAACGCAGGCCCTAGAAATGTGAAACGGGAATTCAGTTCTTTGTTGGCATAGCCTGTAATTAAGCAATGTATAGAGGGAATACTTGTAGGTACCCTTGGAGAAATAATAAGAAAGTTTTTTTCGCGTTGAAGCTGTGTTTCAAGCACCAGCTTAACCACTGCTCCTATAAATATGAAATTTGTAGAGAAGATACCTCACGAGAAAGGAATTTTTTAAATATTAATTCCCTAATGCGATCAGTTAGGTATTCAGTTCCTTGTACGAAGATAATGGTGGGCATCCGAATATGTAATTTAAAACCAAGTGTAAGCTGTTGGTCTCATAAATATTTAGAGGGAAGAATCGTTATATAGCGCAAGCACACTCCAAGAAAATGTTTGTGTCACAAATATAACTACTAGAGGTTTACAGGGATACTAATTGCATATTAAAAAATTAATATTGCCGGTCGCATCTTGAAGAACCCTATCGACCATGTAGCTGAAGAACAAATTCCGTATATAGTGATTTCGTAAGCAGAAGCAGTTGATTTCATAATGTCCTTGGCTAACACCATCTGCAGTTGTTTGTGCGAGCCTAGTGCTTTGAGAATACGACAAACCACTTTCAGTATACATTTTACGTACGGTTGGCAAAGGGGAAGAAGCCTGCAAAATGTACTTCTGTACTCTTGGTACTAATTGTTTAGTGCATCAAAAATTTGCAATATGCCTATCTCAGCCTTCTTCTTTTTTAATGTATCACTTTTTAAAAGAGCTGGGTTTGTGTGCCAACAGCTTATGAATTTCATTATAAATAACTGCGATGAATGTTTAATCACCTCACACGATAGTAGCTTTGAAACTTACAACAGACGAGAAGAGAGCTGTGGTGATATGAGTTTTCCTTCACCGCACGACTGACTACTTGAATCTCGATAAAACACTTAAGCAACATTACGTATATTGAATGCTAAGGATTGTTCACGAATATCATGCAGTTCTTTAAAACGTAAGAAATTAGAGTACTGTGACTGCTGAAAATGATATGACTATTGGTAATGTGGGTCCAAAATGTGCGTCGTTTAATGGACTTCAGTGGAAGGCTGATAGCCTAGGAAGGTATTGTACTGAAGAGAAGATCTAGCTTGATCCAGTACACAATCTTCCGGAACTCATTCACGCTTTGGTAATCGATTTGTAATCTTAGCATACTCATTTTATCAATAACATTAAATAATATAACAGTCGTTTCCAAACGACGTCACTGGCGGAAAGCAAGTGACAGTGAAAGGGGTCTTGGCAACCTTCAAAGTTTATGAGCAGATCCGCCAAGGAAGTGGCGCCTTGTTTAGGATTCCTGCTGTATCACTAAATAGTTTAAAGCAATATGGCGACGGTTTCTCTAAAAACGACACGGCTAGTTTCCTCTTTCCTTCGATTTCTCTGACACTAATGATTTTGTAGTCCATAGGATTTTAAACCATAAAATCCGTTTCTTTGTCTTTCTCTCTCTCTCTCTCTCTCTCTCTCTCTCTAACCATTTTTTATGGAGATATCTCCCTTTTACTGGTCCTCCGAAGCTATATTTTTGTCGAATTAGTATTTCCTGCTACCATCTGTTTTCCAATCTTGTTGAACGTTCCTCTCAATCATGATGATTTTATCCTGTTTGGAGTTACCACTACTTTCATTCGTCCGTATCTCATTCATGGCATTCGTTTTTATGATTTTCTTATGTAGATATGATAGTGTGTTCCCTTCACTCGCCATGGTTTATGTATACTGTTGGTATACACATTTCCAATGACCTGTTTTGCGTTGCGCTTTGCACGAGCTTCTCTTTCTCAGATATCGCATTTTTAACCGGTCCCCTCTTAATTCCTACAGCATCTCCATGCCTCATGTTGCTGCGTCGTTCTTAAAGTTTCCTAACTAATGGACCTGAGATTATTTTCGGCAGCAACATTCACTATATCATAAGCTCATAATAAAGCTGCTACCATGTTTCATAGTTTCGCAGCCACCATCGCATTTCCTGCTAATCACGAGAAAGCAGGAACTCTCTGTGTTGTGGTACAGCACGCGTATTTTCCCACGCTAGCTGTCAGCAGGTGCACGCAAGGTCCTCATTAAACTGCACGCAACCTTCCAGATAATTAATAATATACTCGCAGGCAGAAGCGTAGATTAGAGAGCTCTTACATGGAATGAAACAACTTGTTACGAAATTTATGTGCTTGTACAGGAAACCAACATGAAAGCCGATAGATAAAGCATGTCACCTTCACCTGCACGTCACAAAAAACTGCATCCTTCTGTGGCATCTCTTGGAAAAGATCGTTATCTTGTGAATAGCCGCGCGGGTAGCCCATTGCCACGATTCGCGTGACTTCTCCAGTCGGAGGTTCGAGTCCTACGTCGGGCATGTGTATGTGTGTGTGTGTGTATGTGTGTGTGTGTGTGTGTGTGTGTGTGTGTGTTAGCGTCAGTTAGTTTAACTTAGATTAAGTAGTGTGTAATCCTAGGGACCCATAACCTCAGGAGTTTGGTCCCATAGGAACTTACCTCAAATTTCCAAATTTACTTGTGAACAGCGACACAGATCAATTTCTGTTCTGCGGAGAATGATTGGATGAGGTCGTTCCGATTCCTGAAGTACGTTATTGCAGTGCCTGTGTTGTTTTGAAGAACGACGCAGTGTTGTTTCGGACATGCGTGCATATCGTATGCAACATCTTATTTGTCAGCAGCGATTTTCAATTCTAATGTCCTCCCCTGTACGGGATTTACATAATGTGTGTACGGTACAGGCAGTAACGCAGGAACAACACCATATGCAAGTGAGGGTCCGGCCGTGAATCATGCGAGGTTGGCCAAAGCGGTTAAGACAATCGTTTACGTAAAACGGCAAGTCAGGTTTGAGTCCCGTTAGGCAGAATTATTCACTCTTGTCATTCTCTTACACAGCTGATGGTTTTTCGGATTCGCAACTGCCAATACCTTTCTTGGGCCGCTGACAGACAAACGGCACTTTTGGGTCATATATTTTAGTAAAATAACATTCGGAGCTAAGCAGCACTGCACAAAGGTACGCTGGTTCCGGCACTAATATATTGAAGAAATACGTCATCTCTTCTTGGCTGTTTCGTTAAAACAGGCACTTCATTCTGCTCTACTGGACAATTTTGGGTTTTTTCTCATTTTCTAGTAAACCAATGAGCGTGGGAACTCCCTCAGAGTAGTATATATCAAAACTCGCTTCCTAAGCACATCTACTCATGGCATGAGGGCCAAGAGACACATACGCGGAATGAAGAGCCAGAAACAAGGCATAGAGAATTGGCATGTACAAGGGCGTGCTGAAAAGTAATGTCTCCAAATATTTTGTGAGAAAACTTTTAAAATATTTTAAAATAAAACAAACGTTATTAATATTCTACATCTTTATTCTTCATCTCCACATATTTATTTCTCAACATAGCCACCCCGGCGACGAACATATTTCTCCCAGCCACAGACCAGTTTGTTGACACCTTCACTGAATTCGTTGGTGGAGTCACAACCTTACTTTGCAGCATGCCATCGTACGTGATTGTATTTGGGAAAGATATCGGCCGTCTCCTCTTCGAACGAACCATCACTGAACTTGTATTATGTAAGTTGTGGAAATCACTGAAAACCTAAATCTGAATTTTTAGTCGCCACACACTACAGTCTCTCTGGAATGTTCACTGGTATCCCACAGCGTGGAGGTTGACTGTCATAACCACTGTGCCACTTCCCCTCGCCAGGGATCGAATGCTACTGTCACATTCTTTGAACCTCCCTCCCACTATATTTAGGGCAATTAGGGAAATATACAGGGTGCAACATTACGATACCGTCAAATTTTTAGATGCTGTAGATAGTCTTCTGAGGAACAAGTTGAGGATTGGTACCCATGTCCCGAGACATCATCCATTGACGCTAGAGATCATCAAAGCTATGGTGATGGTACAGTGAACCTTGACCTCAGAGATAAAGTGATTTTTACACTGTAGTGCGAAACTGGGTAAATTGTAGTGAACAGATTCACCTTTACGGCCAAAACGGATGGTCTACCAGCAGTCGCTTTTCCCTGTGACTTCGACGATATGTTGCCTCGTTGGATGATGTTTTCATTTTCCTCACGACACCCACAACAATCTCTCCAATTTTGTTGGTAACATTTTGGTACACACTGTGTACAGTCGCGAAGAGAAGAAATACCCAGCTTCGTGTCTCAACCAAATAATTACTTAAATTTGGAGCCTTTTTCCAACTCCATATGTTAGTAAAACATGCAGATTTTCCAGATGCCTTTTCTCCTGGCTTGGCGTGTATATACGAGCTGAGGGGAAACACTGCTTGCATTTTTAAGAAAACACAATCCACATCGCAAGAAATAAGATCCAGGGTTCACACAAGACACGCTGTTTCTACACTACTGGCCATCAAAATGTATTACTGTTTTCAGCAGTGATCCGTGGAACATTCCCACACACGTAGGATAGATGCACGTCGAGATCGATGCATTGTGCGAGCAGTGGTGGTCGACTGAAAATGATCCAAGCACATGTTGCACCTGCGGTGTTATCAGCGAGGGTGGAAACCGTCTGCTTGCAGCAGAGTTAATATCACTTGTGCCTCTCGCCAGGCTACCACTGACACCACTGCACCAAGGTTACAATGGTGTCGTGAAAGTGTTGAGTGGAGAGTGGAATGGAGGTTTGATGTTTCCACAGATGAAAGTAAGTTCTGTCCTTTTGTGAGTGATGGAGGTACACATGTGTGGTGTATACCTGGTGAGATGCCTACTTTGCCGCCGTATGGCGGTACTTTGTGTACTGATGCGATTGTTTGGACATCCTTTACTGTGAAATGAGCTTCGTTTGGTCGGAATTACTTATCATATACTCCTACAACGATGACCTACTATTCACCTGACTCGTCAATGAAAGGATCTTATCCTTGAGAATGATGCAACTTATTGTTCGGGTGACTAGACTAAAGAAGGTGACCAATCACAATCATGGATGTCATGGACAATACTAGCAACTGCTTACGTGACAGCTGGCAATGTTTGCTGCTGTCACACCAGATCTTCAGAAAACTCAGTATGTACCTCTGTAGTGTTGTTGTGGAGGGTGTAGATGCATACAACGCCACCTAAAGTCCTGAATTCAGTGAAGCCCATTACGAGGAATTCCTCCTGCGCTCATTCGCCGTCTCATGTTTCCTACCCATGGGGATGGCCTAACTGGTGGTGATTTCCCCTACAACTTGGACTGTCGGTAGTGTCGTTGGATGACGCTTCTGGACAAGAGTTCGTAACCTGAACTTGTTCCTCCGGCGTCCTCCTACAGAAGGATGCTGCCACACTACCTCGTATTGTGCAGGCACAACCAGATGCCCCTCATCTTGCTTGCAGGCAGGTGTATCTAGTATTATCTACACTCCTGGAAATGGAAAAAAGAACACATTGACACCGGTGTGTCAGACTCACCATACTTGCTCCGGACACTGCGAGAGGGCTGTACAAGCAATGATCACACGCACGGCACAGCGGACACACCAGGAACCGCGGTGTTGGCCGTCGAATGGCGCTAGCTGCGCAGCATTTGTGCACCGCCGCCGTCAGTGTCAGCCAGTTTGCCGTGGCATACGGAGCTCCATCGCAGTCCTTAACACTGGTAGCATGCCACGACAGCGTGAACGTGAACCGTATGTGCAGCTGACGGACTTTGAGAGAGGGCCTATAGTGGGCATGCGGGAGGCCGGGTGGACGTACCGCCGAATTGCTCAACACGTGGGGCGTGAGGTCTCCACATTACAGCGATGTTGTCGCCAGTGGTCGGCGGAAGGTGCACGTGCCCGTCGACCTGGGACCGGACCGCAGCGACGCACGGATGCACGCCAAGACCGTAGGATCGTACGCAGTGCCGTAGGGGACCGCACCGCCACTTCCCAGCAAATTAGGGACACTGTTGCTCCTGGGGTATCGGCGAGGACCATTCGCAACCGTCTCCATGAAGCTGGGCTACGGTCCCGCACACCGTTAGGCCATCTTCCGCTCACGCCACAACATCGTGCAGCCCGCCTCCAGTGGTGTCGCGACAGGCGTGAATGGAGGGACGAATGGAGACGTGTCGTCTTCAGCGATGAGAGTCGCTTCTGCCTTGGTGCCAATGATGGTCGTATGCGTGTTTGGCGCAGTGCAGGTGAGCGCCACAATCAGGAATGCATACGACCGAGGCACACAGGGCCAACACCCGGCATCATGGTGTGGGGAGCGATCTCCTACGCTGGCCGTACACCTCTGGTGATCGTCGAGGGGACACTGAATAGTGCACGGTACATCCAAACCGTCATCGAACCCATCGTTCTACCATTCCTAGACCGGCAAGGGAACTTGCTGTTCCAACAGGACAATGCACGTCCGCATGTATCCCGAGCCACCCAACGTGCTCTAGAAGGTGTAAGTGAACTACCCTGGCTAGCAAGATCTCCGGATCTGTCCCCCATTGAGCATGTTTGGGACTGGATGAAGCGTCGTCTCACGCGGTCTGCACGTCCAGCACGAACGCTGGTCCAACTGAGGCGCCAGGTGGAAATGGCATGGCAAGCCGTTCCACGGGACTACATCCAGCATCTCTACGATCATCTCCATGGGAGAATAGCAGCCTGCATTGCTGCGAAAGGTGGATATACACTGTACTAGCGCCGACATTGTGCATGCTCTGTTGCCTGTGTCTATGTGCCTGTGGTTCTGTCAGTGTGATCATGTGATGTATCTGACCCCAGGAATGTGTCAATAAAGATTCCCCTTCCTGGGACAATGAATTCACGGTGTTCTTAATTCAATTTCCAGGAGTGTAGTTATCAGGCAGGGCTTATGCACATCCAATCTTACTTGCACGCGCTCAGCGGACGCTGAACTGTCGCATGGACCCTGACCTAGCTGCTTGACCATCCACTCGTCAGCCTTTGACCCTTTCCTGTCCGCCTGGAGTATGTGACATTTGTACGGGGGGACAATTATACATCTCATTTCAATCAGTATTTGTGAAATCAAGTTAAGTGTTGCGGCCTTGTTCTTGCTTACAGAGAAAACGAAGAAATAAAGTTACATAAACGTGTATTCAGCTCTAGCATATCTTGCTCTAGAAATATTGGATGATGGTCAGGTGTCTGCTAAGGAGAATACATTTGAAGGTTTAAGGCTTCAGGACTTCTAGAATTATTTCTGGACGAGAGGTTTTTAACGGGTATATGCCATGAGATAAGCGATACTGCAGTGGATGACATTATTGCACTAACAACTAAGGTAAATATACTCATGTTGATAAAAAGAAAAGAAAAAAACAGAAGACCTTGAACAAATATACAGTAAGTTCATATTCACAGGGCATGTACACTAGTAGGTTCTGAGGAAATGATTAGCTTCTGAACCATGTCGGCCCGAGCGTTCAAGGTCAACATCGATATTGCGGCGCTACACCACGTACAGCTAAAATCTGCCAGCGGCTGTCGTCGCTATAGACCGAAGGCAAATGCTTCAGTGTAGCTTGAGCAGGCGTGCAGGATGCCTCACGGACGTAGGCGCGAACCGTACAGTCAAATCAGTGAGTTGGGAAAAGGGCGTATTATTGGCGTCAGAGAATGTGATGCATGCATTCCGGAGACTGCTGATTTTGCGGGACGAAGTCTTTCGGCAGTGCAACTGGTGTGTGTCGAATATTTCACGGAAGGCCGTAGAACACGACGAGATGGGTTAGGTCGCACTATAGAGACCACCTCATCCGAATGGCATTGCACCACAGATTTGTTTTCTCCCCGGCTCTGGCGCAATAGTGGAACACATCGTGCACTAACAAGGGTGAGAGTCTATCGCCGTTTGTTACAGCTTGGATTACTTGCATTTGTCCACTTCTTCACCTACCTTCGATGAATGTGCAGAAACATACCAGATGGCAATGGTGTATAGAGCGGTCTCACTGGGGACAGGAATGGCATCAGATAGTGTTTTCGGAAGAACCCAGGTTCTGTTTGTTTGAAAGAGACGGTCTCATTTTGGTTCACTGTAGAGAGGACGATTGGCATCACAGTCACTGCATTTGCACAAGATATACCGTGCCATCTCAAGGCCTTAGGGTGTGGAGTGCTGTTGGGTACAATCACAAACAACATTTGGTGCGTGTCCGTGGGACTGCAACTAGTTCGGCCTACGTGTATTACGTCCTGCGACCCGTAGCCTTACCCTCTTTGCACAACACCGCAGACGCCATGTTTCAGCAAGACAATGCACGACCACATGTTGTTGCATGAACACGTGCCTTCTTGGTGTCAGAGGAATCAGCCCTTTGCCCTTGGCCGCCAGATCACCAGACTTGTCACCAATCGAAAATGTGTGGAATATGGTGAAACGATGGGTACGGTGCTGTGATCCAGTGTCAACAACTACATATGAGCTTTGGAACCAGGTGTATGCAGCATGGATGGCTATAGAACAGGACGCTATTCGCGCCTTAAAAAATTCGTCGATTCCATCACGCATATAACAAGTTATCTGTGCCCATGCCTACTAGGCAATGAGATACATGCTGAAACAAGGTGACTGAAATCATTTCATACCAATATACATGTCCAGTGAATATGAAATTCGTCTCTCTAGTCATTAAGGGTGTTTTCTTTTTATGAACATCAGTCTACATTAGTATCAATAGTTCATCCAAATACATATTGATAAATAGCCGGCCGCGGTGGCCGAGCGGTTCTAGGCGCTGCAATCCGGAACAGCGTGGCTGCTACGGTCGCAGGTTCGAATCCTGGGGATGTGTGTGATGTCCTTAGGTTAGTCAAGTTTAAGTACCATAGTGCTCAGAGCCATTTGAACCATTTTTGAACCATATTGTTAAATAAAGGATCTTCGTGAAGACGCAGAGTACCATGGCCACCAGTTCAACCGATTAGTTTTAAATTTTGATGGGAAAAGGAGAAGGAAGTCAGCAATTAGAACTGACTATAATGCCGTTAAGTTTTTAAAAAGTCTCCAAATTGACGGCAACTTAAAATTATTTCTGACTTTTGTGGTCTATGCACAGAAATTACGGTGTAGAAGGATATGTTATAAAAATTAGATATGTACTAAAAAGTAGTAAGTAGTTTAATGCTCCTCATACTCACTGGCTTTCTTGGAAATATGGTAAATAATTTCAATGGAAAGTGAAATGAAACTACTTCCTCATGATTTTGCTTGGAAACAACAGAAAATCGCTAAATGTATCTTTATATTTGTGAAGTATTTGTTAATAAAGAGCATCTCACAGGCCATGCTTCTTCTGGGGAATACCCCTAAGAATTTCTACG
Organism: Schistocerca gregaria; assembly: GCF_023897955.1. NCBI lineage: Eukaryota > Metazoa > Arthropoda > Insecta > Orthoptera > Acrididae > Schistocerca > Schistocerca gregaria. Next base: position 827,612,462 of record NC_064922.1, read on the forward strand.
AATAAAAATCTGTATGAATGGACACCTAACAGAACATCTACGCAGTCGTAAATGACTTGCAATTGCACCATACATTCTCTCCCTCTCTGAAGCTGTGCCGTAGAACAGAGCACAGTGTACTGACCTGCTAGACTTCTTAGTGTGCCTGTACCTGTGAAAAGCCGCTCATCCCAGCAAGGGCCACAGGCTCCATAGAAGTGTCACTCTCGTAGCGTACCGAGCGTATTCGGTCAAAAAGCATGCCAGAGCGGGAGTGAGTTGCGACAGAGACAGCTGTAGATGGGCAGGAGTGTTATGCATTGCAAAGCAAAACATGGCTGACTGGCATTGCAAAGCAGGGCCAGCTGGGTGCAGTGTAACAACAGCCGACGCTGCTGTATGCTACGGGAAGAATGGAAGCCTTTCCTCACTTGTCACCATGAAAGCATTTAGAGCACGTGCATTTAGCTTAAACGAACGTAGTCTGGAGCGTGTAAGTTCTCGGCCATTCGTGTACTAAATCATTCCAATTTCACTATTAGACCCTACACCGTGAACCTGTGACTCATAGAGCAACATCCCAAAATGCGTCAAAGGGTCTGCTGTTCAGTCACCAGACAGGGCAGCCTGCCCTGAGTCGCAAAGGAGCCACCCACTTGCTGGAGGGAGTTCACACCCACCGTCAGCTCCACTGCCGCCCTGTCATCACGGTCGCAGCCAGAGACATTGCTGGAAGTAGTAATCTAGTGATGCCATGCTGTGCCCCATTCTGCTCCCTGCCAGCAATGCCAGGCATCTATTGTTCCACATGAGAGTCAACTGCACTCCTTCACCAAAGTGTTCATGATGCACTTCAGCCAAGTACTGGAATAAAGAAATCAGTTCAAAAATCTATTGTCGTCCTAATGTCTCATTTCACTCTCCACAGGTGATAGTCTCAAGGTCATTCAACACTCCGTACAAGTGTCACCCTGCACAGGTGTCCCATGCCCATCCACCTGTGTCTGTGAGCGCTCAGGTGCCTGCAGGTGGGTATGCGAACTGGAACAGCCAACTCTACAACCCCTCAATTTATCCAATATCATTTTGTTACAGCCCTTATCAAAACCACCCAGAGAGCAATAACATTCCCAGTAAATGTCAGTTTGGTTTCCGGCAAGGCCTATCAATTCATGATGATATTTTTTCTTTCACCGGTCAAATTCTCTAATCTCTTATCAAAAAATTGGCACCAATTGGAATCCTATGTGACCTATTCAAAGCTTTTGATTGTGTCAACCATGAAATTCTGCCAAATAAAGCAGACTATTATGAGTTAAGTGGAGTAATGGGGACACGGATTAAATCCTACCTTACAGATAGGAAACAAAGGGCAATAATTTCTGACCGTAGTGGAATCCCAGCTTTATCCAAGTGAGGTATAGTCAACACTGGAGTGCCTCAAGACTCGATATTTGGGACTCTTACTGTTTCTCACATTTATAAGTGGAGCCCCACACTGCACCACGTCAGCGAGCAAGTTCACCCTATTTGCTGACGATACTTCTAAATGGGTGCTTGCAATGAATGAATTGTTTTGGGAGAAATTTTGTGTTCTTTGTCCTGCAACATGGCATCTATTTTTGGTGATAATGTGGCAGTAATAAATCTAGACCAGATTAATTTTTCTAATCATACCACACATTCCCAATAATGTTGAAGCTGTAGTAATGAGAGGACCACAGAATACATTGTAATACATCAACGTTCATTGAACTGTTCCTAAAAGGAGCTGTACATGGTTTAGTGTTCTGACAGCATGAAATAGGTAGATATTAGCCGGCTCGAAAATAAAGCCAGACCAGATGGCAACAGGAAACAATCGGAAATCATGTGCGAACATTGCATTTGATGATATACTGAACTGGTTTAACTGTAATGGACTTTCTCCGAATATCATAAAAAGAAAAACTAATTATGTACAGTTTCGTATGCCAAATAAAGAAGAGGGGAGATATAAGTACAGAATGTAATGGACAACAAATAAAGCAAGTCGACTTATCTATGTTCCTGGGTGTCTACATAGATTGGAAACCAAATTGGTCCAAGCATATCCTAGATCTAGAAGAAAGGCTTCATTCTGAAACAGCTGCGTAATTGCATCGATCACACATAAGGATGCTATGAGAGCTGCTTTTTTCGGGTATTTCCATGCACTTTTGTCATATGGAATCATTTTTTGGGGCAACCAGCTTTTGGCAATAAAACGTTTTTGTTTGCTCAGAAGAGAGCTATACTCATCATGAGAGGTATGCAACCAAGGCGCTTCTGCAGGGATACGATAAGAACACTACTGTTATTTAAGAAGGATATCTTAGTATATAAAATCCCTTGTACGTTTCATTAGTAAAAACCACTGCCTTTTCAAACCCAATAGTGAATATCATGGTCATAAAACAAGGTCAAAAGAGGACTTTCACAGCAACCAGTAGAATTATACCCTTGTACAGAGAGGAGTAAACTATACAGACATCAAAATTGTCAATGAACTATCCAGTGTCATCAAAAATCTAGCTAATGAAACACCAAAGTTCAAGAGCTAACTGAAGGAATACCCGCTACAAAAGTAATTCTATTTAATTAGTGCATTTTTAGTGCATAGCTGCTGTAGTGTTATATTTTTGCTCAAATACTTTGATATTGTTTATTTGAATGTGTATGTACGTATATAATGTGGTTTTTTTTCTAGTTCTCCATGTTTTTACCATGAGTCTTGTCATGAAGTAGCCATATTGTGTGCCGCTGTATTAACACTGCAAAAATACTGACTCGTTCCATATCTTTGCAACTCCATTGTTATCAGGATCGACAGGTTTATAAAATAAATACTTCTACAGTTGTCGTATTACAAATTTGGTTTATCCGTGTTTGTGTGCAGGCTTTATCACGGTGAGCGAGTGGTGCGCCGCCATGGAGGCCAAGACGGGTCTGACTCTGCCGTGGCGCATGCTGAAGGACAAGTTGGTCAGCATGGACCCGGCTTCCGGCCGCGTGCAGTACGTCACCACCTTCCAGGAGCACCTGCCAGGCCGCAGAGCCGTCGTGAGTAGAGCTCGCAGCACGCTCACGGTAATGGAACCGGCGGCCCAGGGGGTTCGCCGTCGTTTATACTCCCCCTCTACCACCACCTGCCCTCTGCACCAGTCTGCGTGTCTCCACGGAAACACATGGCTTCTCTCACAGGACGTAATTCAGAGCCTCGTATGCCAGCTGCACTCCATCACGATCGTTTACTGTTAACTTTGGCCTTAAACACATTCGCCGTGTACCTTTTCGCCATCACGTAATTGTAAAGCACGGTAGGCGGCTTGAATAATAGTTGCAGGCAGAATTGTTTTTGTATCACCTCAACCAGCTTCCTGCAAATTATATTGTTTTGTAATGAGGTATTACCAAATTTGTGGATGGTGAGTATACCGGAAAATAAGAGAATCGAAGCGGTTAAGGCGTATGCTATAAAAGGGTGTGTAAAATTAGATGGGCCGATAAGGCGTGAGGAAATACTCCGGAGCATCGGTGAAGGAAGGAACACAAGGTAAAACTCTGACAAGAAGGGACTGTTTGGGAAACGTGTATAAAGACAGCAGGAAATAGCTTCTTTGGTACTTGAAGCTGCTGTAGACGCCCAAACTTCCAGGACACGACAGAAATTTGGGATACATGCAACAAATAACTGCGGCACAAGAGAAGAACTCGTGCCAGGTCACATGAAACCAGCTAGAAGAGTGATGAACCCTACAAAAAATTGAATGATTTTAATGCAAAATCTGCTTAAATGATTTAACTTCATAGATCCACAATGCAATCTTCGGGTAATACAGTGCACAGTCACATTAAAGGTAATACCTATCAAAAAGCTAAATAACGGCCTCGACGTGCTGGTAGGGAATCAATGAGGGTGTGGAAGGTACCGACAGGAATGTATAGCCATGTTGACTCCAGTGCCGTGTTTCATTGTCAAGTGCAAATAATCCTATTAAAGTGGGCCCCAGAGATTTTAGATTGGGTTTAAATCCGCGGAATCTGGTGGCCAGAGGTGCTCTTCGAACCACACATATACATTTCGAGCTGCATGACACGTTGCATTGTCCTGTTGGTAGACGCTATCGTTCCTAGGAAAAACAAACTGCAAGACTTGGTCCACCTAGGGGAGAATAGAAATTTGCGGCACAACCTCACTAAACGGGCACATCGGGTAATAGGACACATCCCAAGGCATGGAGGAACGGTAATTTTTCATATGGATGTATTGGGAGGGGGGGAGGGAGTTGGCTGGGGGATTTGGCTGGGGGGGGGGGCGAGAAGGTGTAGAGGGAAACCAAAACTTGACTACAACATTCAGTTTCAGGTGGATGTAGGATGCAATAGTGATACTGAGATGAAAAAAAGGGATAAAGTAAAGTAGAAAGCAACGTCAAGAGAGACTTCTAGCTGAAGAATGCAGTAACAATAAAAACCTCCTGTAAACGGGATTGTTAAATCATAAATCCAGTGGTGAAGAAAAAAATATAAATAGTATTTGGCTTTAGGGAACCCGATGCTATGGCTATAGCGTATGTTATCCGTATTTTAGTAGCTAGATGATAAATAACACGCACGAAATGCACATAGGGACTTAGCAAATATGCAGTCACCCAGTAAAACTTAGCAGTAACGCTTCGTAAACAAAATTAGTTTACTGGTAATTCGTGAATGGCCAAAGTGAATCTGAGATGGAAATGGCGCACCAAACACCAGTGTTGTTCAACGGTAGTAAAACTTTCAGATAAGTTTTTTTATGCTTAATGTCACGTGTTATGTGAGTTCACATACCTGGATAAGCTCAACCATATCTCATCTGAAACAAATGGAAACCAATCCCCTATACCACTTCATTCGCTAACTCCTGGCAGAATCGGGCAAGCGGAAACACTCCAGAAAGTATAAATTCACGTACAATAAAAAATTCATGAGGAGGGAGATAAAAGTCTTCTTTGATAATGTTTCAGAAATGACCGTTCACTTTAATTTCTCGTATATTGACGAAAGTTAAATGTCTGTCACCTGCTTAATACTGACGAAACTGAAATACATTTTCATTTACATCAGATGAATTGGTTGGATGTTATACACACTTACGATTTCTACGAAGACAACTTCATTTTTAGTTGCTTTCATATGATGTTATGATGTGTGAATCAACAGATATCCGCAAACTTACGTCGACTCCAACAAATAAGAGGTATACACCTCCAATCTGCACGTACCGACTACACTTCAGAGACAGTGTAAGTACGGAGTTGTTGCACACTACTCCTACAAATTTTCTGATGCTGCTGATATTTGTGATTGTCGAAAATTTTTAATTCTTATTTGCACAGATAAACAACGTTGCGACTTCGACAGGCTACTCTGGAGGGTGTTTCTCACTTTCGTAAAGTCTTCTACCTTTCGTTGTTGTTTCACATTTTTAGCTAATATTCTTCCCCCTCCCCCCTCCAGCTAGAAATATTCTGTCAAGAATTTCACGAAACGTCTTTTCAATTTGTTTAATTTTTGGGAAAGAAAGAGGAAAAGACTGCGGACATGTGATCCCAGCCACCAGTGCAGAAGTTCAGTGAAACCTTATACTGCTTAGTCACCGACCCCTTTTTTCGTGGTCTTTTCCCCGCAAATAAGCACACTAGACAAAGAATCAAACACACCCAGGAAACACCACGCTAATACGAAACACCCCTTCTAGCCTCGATAATGCCCCCGATTGAGCAAGGATGAGAGTCTATAGGTTTCTTGAGGTATGCCACATCTACCTGAAGCCACAGTCATCATTTGATTCCGTAGAGCTACAAAACTGCATGGATGCTGATTTGTTTCAATCGCTGCTCCAGGTAGCACCAGAAATTTTCTGTGAGACTAGGATCGAGTGGTTTAACAAGCCAGTCGAAGCGCTATAGAGTGCATGAGTGCTCTCCAAACCAGGATCGTATGCCTTCAGCCTTAAGAATATAGCTGCTGTTAATTTGGAAAACAAAGGTGACCCCAGTATATTCATTTAGGAGAAAGGGCAACATTTCGATGCAGAGAATGTAGAAAAAAAAAACAAAATATTCTGGTCGTGTCTATCGTAATCTGAATCCATGGAGCCGAGAGGTGGCACTCCTAAAACTGCAGAGGACAAACTGAAACATTACACAGATCTTGCACACACACTGGATTAAATGACTCAGTGGACTCAATGATGAAGTGCAATATTATTGGCGGCCTTTCGCAAGGTATCAGACTACAAAGGGCCATTGAATGCTGATCCATTTGCAACCTTCACTTGGAAACTGAGCGCACGGATGATTCATTCCGCTGCTTTCATTCCTTTTGTACAACCACCTCGCCAACGGCCTTGACGCAGTGGTAGCACAGGTTCCCGTGAGATCACCGATGTTAAGCGCTGTCGGGCTGGGCTAGCCCTTGGATGGCTGACCATCCTGTCTGTCGAGCGCTGTTGGCAAATGGGAAACACCCAGCCCTTGTGAGGCAAACTGAGGAGCTACTCTATCTAGAAGTAGCTGCTCTGGTCTCGTAAGCTGACATACGGCAGGAAGAGCAGTGTGCTGACCACATACCCCTCCATATCCGCATCCAGTGACGCCTGTGGGCCAAGGATGACACGGCGGCCGGTCGGTACCGCCTTTTTTACAACCATCTTCCGCAGAGTTCGTGGGGGGTCCCTGTCCGCTAGTACATGAGATGTGCTTGGTCTTGGTTTAGCTTTGGCTATTCCTTAGCGTTTGCACTTCGCTATCATATGACCAACAGCCGACTTGCGCAGCTTTAGATTGATTGAAATATTCATGACTGATTTGTTACGTGACAGTCAGCGAGTAGTCCACGTTGGAAGTCATGGAGCATTCCCTCCTACGCAGTCTGCTTTCACTGCTTCTCTACTGATAACGCAACTCTCCTCTCCTCGTCTTACAGTGCCGGGTCTGCCCCTCATAACATCTAGTGGTCAATTCCACATTTCATACCGGTGTCAGCATACTTTTGAACAGGTAGTGGAATCTTAGTATTTGATACTTATTTCGGCATCCTGCATAGCTGTCCTTTGACCGCACAAAAATCATTTGTGTACACAGTATTTCACCAAGACGTAGAGGACATTGCCCAATAGTATGCACTCTGATGATGTAATGTAATGCTTTTAAATGTATCTCATTGAAATATTTAGTTAAGTTCCTTTTTGTGAAATCCTAGGCAAACATTTAACTACACATTATGAGATGAAATCGTCAGATAAAAACTTTGAACTTTCAAAATGAAATTTAGTGCCTCATGAAATAAAACGCTTAGAGTAGATGAAAAGTCCTAATAAATGAGAATTCTTTAACATATCTCAGTGGTGCTGTTCCCAAAAATTCACGATAACAGCAGACTAATTGGTTACTTTACATCTTTATTAACAGGTTTCTGAAAGAGGTCATGAATAACAGCTGATTTTGGGTTGAAATTTATGAGTTTCAATGAACAATCTTCGTAACCTGTAATGAGTGCTACCGACAGGGGATATCCACTTGATTCCATATTTTCATAATTCCAGAAGGCTTTCGACACCGTTGCTCACAAGCGTCTTCTAATCAAACTGCCTCGGTTGTACGACTCGATTAGTGATTTCCTGTCAGAAAAGTCACAGTTCGTAGTAATAGACTGAAAGTCATCGAGTAAAACAGAAACAATGACCGGCGTTCCCCAAGGAAGTGTTGGGGGCCTTCTATTGTTCCTATATTGACGGCATATGTAGGAGACAACCTGAATCGCCGTCTTAGATTGTTTGCAGATGATGCTGTCATTTACCGTCTTGTTAAGTCATCAGATGACCAAAACGAATTGCTAATTGATTTAGATATCTACATGGTGCTAAAAGTGGTAATTGACCCAGAGTAAAGAAAAGTGTGAAGTTATTCACATTAGTACTAAAAGAAATCTGCTAAATTTTGATTAAACGATAAGTCACACAAATCTGAAGGCTGTAAATTCAACTAAATACTTAGGGATTACAATTACAAATAACCTAAGTTGGAATGATCGCATAGAAAATATTGTGGGTAGAGGAATCCTAAGGCTGCGATTCGTTGGTAGAACAATTAGAAGGTGTAACAGGTCCTCTAAAGAGACTGTTTGCACCACCCTTCTGGAGTATTGATGTGCGGTGTGGGATCCGCATCATGTGGGACTGACGGATGACATCGAGAATGTTCAAAGAAGGGTAGCTCGTTTTGTATTTGTGATAATACCACAGACATGATACGTGAATTGGAATGGGAATCATTAAAACAAAGGTAATTTTCATTGCCGCTGGATATTCTGATGAAATTTCAATCACTAGTTTTCTCCACCGATTTCGAAAACATTCTGTCGACACCCACCTGCATAGGGAGAAATGATCATCACGATAAAAAAGAGAATTCAGGGCTCACACAGAAAAATTTAAGTGCTCGTTTCTCCCGAGCGTCGTTCGAGAGTGGAACGGTAGACAGCTTGAAGGTGGTTCATTGAACCCTCTGCCAGGCACTTGCTTCATGGATATCTGAAAACTATCAAATCCATCATGCGGTTGTCTATATTCTTCCTGTAAGAAATATGTCCCCTATCAGTTTTTTCGTTCCATTCAACTATAAATTTCATGGTCTCACGCCCATTTCTTCTCGGGTTCCATCTCGGTTTGTGTAATGCACCCCTTCTTGCAGACCCTTTTTCTTCCATTTGTAAGAGATGATCCTACAAGAGGTTTTCTTTTTTCATATTACTTTTTTTTCAGTTTTTAAATACCCGCGGAGCTTTACAGAAACTTCATTTTAGCTCTTCAGAGCTGACTTATTCTTTCTGATCGAAGACCAATTCTCACAACCAAAAAACATCACAGCGACTGCCATCACATTGTTTCTAACTATGTCTCTTTTCGTATTGCGTTGGCAAGCGTTCTCATTAGAGTGCCACACAGCAACTGGAACATTTCTTCTCAACTCTTAAACATGATCATAAGATAATACTCATAAACTGTTTTGAATTACAATCTCTGAACAGATTAGAGTTCCCTCGTGAGCCAGTACTTAAGTTTTATTGACGGGTATCTCTAGGTTGCAGCTGCTGTATAGTGGCTACCAGGTCGTGTTGTTGAGTTTGAATAAAGTTTGGCCCTCATAAAATTCAACACTATTTACAATTGTATTAGTAATTATAAAATTGTTTGTCGCTTATCCAGATTTTTATAACTACGTCACTAAATGTATTAAAGAGATTCAGAGATAAGTGGCTCCCTTTCTCACCTCCTGGTTTATGATTGCATCTTGTTTTAATTTTACATACATTTCAAAAGATTTGTCTCTTGATCCTTAAGTGTTGGGCGTAATATTAATTTAAAAACCATTCACTCCTCTATATATAAAGGAGACCACAAACAACTTCCATCTTCCATTGTTTGAAAGGAGTCTCAGATTACAATAAGGATCACTAACGTACCATATCTCTTCCTGTACGAGGAAAGTACTCCGTCTTTTAAACGATGTCGATGGATTCTTTTTATCTGTTTACTCTTTCTTCGTGAGCTGAAAGTGATACCCATGAACATTTTTCGTATTAAGACATTTATTGAGCTGATACCGTTTTCAGTACTTGCGGATTTACACTGCGCAGCGAAATTAAATTATGACTTTTCGAAACCCCATATCTTTCTTCCATTCCGATAACTGTATTTCGCTCCGAATTATAAGTATGAAATTCAGCACGAAGGTGCCTACAACTTCCTCTGTAATGGTGCAAAGGCATGGCGCCCTGTAATGTCACTCACGGGCTCGATGACGCTTCAGAAACTAACCAGGAGTTTCTGTGAGTTGCAAGGTGGGTTAGTTACCAGAGCTATTCGTAAGGTAACGAACGATAGGTCGCGGAATGGAAACCAAAGTAACGGTTAGCTACACCTTCCAGCTACTTCTGTACACACTCGCCGCTTAGATTCAGACATCTGTCGTAGCAATGTACAACTTTTCAATTCCTTCAATATAGAAGACAGCTGCCAGTGCTTTTTAACAATTTTCTACTCTGGACTGCAGCTCGTTGACTGTCTCAAAATATTGTCTTCACAGCCAGCGCTTCTTTTGAGCAGAGATGAACCTCAGGGGTAGCCAATTACGGGCTGTGGGTGGTCAAACACTTCCCATCGAAAACGTTGCAGGAGCATCATCATCGCTCCTGCCGAGTGCGGCCGAGAATTGTCGTGTAGAAGTAATCACATGACAGTTATGTTCTGTGGATTGCATAGCTTCAGGCGAAATCTTTCACCAGTCCCTCATACTTGGCTGGAGACGCTAATTTCTAGCCATCTTTACATTCTCACTGTGAGCTCAGAATGAAAACAGGGACATGATGCGATCGACAGGTGTACTAGGCGCATTGCACAATGCATCTGTGCAAAGCTTCATCAGATTCAAATTTTCACTGTATTTTCCATTTCGCGAGCAGCCGTTCCTTACTTTCCGCATAACCCTTGTCTATCACGTCCACACCAGAAGCCACGATAGCTCTGCCCAACACCACCATGGACGTGCCACACGATGGGGAGGACGTCACACTCTGCCTTACCCACATTTCATCGCTTCTGTTCACGTCTGCACAGTGGAGCTCAGAACCGTGACACCCAACATTGAAATTATGCATTTTTCTTGTGAGTGGCGGTGGATAACATTTTATGCACACCGCCGCTCAGAGTCAATACGAAAAGACCTCAGGGGGTACCATAAAGGGCGTGAAGGAAACCGCCCCTTTCCCTGGGACGTTGATTCCCACACATTTCACTCTCGACAACGACAGTTCGTAGAGCGATTAGCAGCAGGACGATGTCCTTGGCAACGTTCCATATTACTGCCAACTCCTCGGTGTTTCATCCCGTCGTTAGGCTGGAATCTTTTGAATGGGATCTGACACGTAGTTTTTGCTCCGGTATACAGGATGGAAACACTAGGTACCGTTCAAAACCAATCGATGAAATTTGAACGTAATCCTAATAAGAAAATAATTTTATGCTCCATTATCATTCCATTTTTGCTCCGTCCTGTGGTGTGATCACGAGTGGATGCAGTACAGTTCGGCAGTACTCTCAGAGCCACCCAAGCATCTCTGCTGAGCTCGTTACCTGTGAGAAACATTCCGCCTCGCGGGGTTCCTATCCTTTCAGGGTTCGACAAACCCTTTGACACGTGTTAGATGAGGTCTGCGTGCCTTAAGGCGCTAAAACTGCCTTAAGGTTGAATATGTTTTACTAGTTTGTGACGGGTACAGGGTGACATTTATTGAACTATGGGAAAAAACGTAAATTACTTACAAACTAGGGCTTGGACACACTTTATTCAACATGTAAACGTCACTATACCAGATTTAAGTTATGACGTGTTTGATATGACTGCCCCATCATTGGCGGTGATGTGGCGCAGACTAAGAGTGAAATTGTGCGTGATCCGCTGAAGTGTAGGAACATCGATGCTGTCGATGAACTGAATGGGAGTCTTCAGCTCAGCAACGGTTTTCGGGTTGCTGCTGTACACCTTGTTTTTAACATAGCCGCGCAAAAAGGAGGCACAACTGTTCAGATCCGGAGAATATAGCGACCTATCGAGGCTGATGTCAGTGGCCTCTGGGTACATCAGAGTCAGAATGCTCTCCACAAAGTGCTCCTCCAGGACACCAAACACATTCGTTCTTTGATGGTGTCGAGCTCCGTCATGCGTGAACCATATCTTGTAGAAATCAGGGTCACTTTGGACAATGGAGATGAAATCATATTCCGAAACGTTCACGTACCGTTCTGTAGTCACCGTGTCATCAAGGAATATCGCATCGATTATTCCTTGACTAGACATTGTACACCACACAATCAATCGTTGAGGATGAAGAGACTCCTCGATCGTGAAATGCGGATTCACAGTTTCCCAAATGCGCCAATTTTGCTTTTTGACGAACCCATCCAAATGAAAGAAGGCTAAACCGAACCATGCGCATATTAATTCTAATCATTCCCCTCTGTCAGCGGTGCAGTTTGAACGTCCTGATGCTAACGGTTCAGGAGTTACGAAGGTTGTATTTCATGTAGTTCAATACCTGCCACCCTGTACATTTGTAACGCACTCGACGAAGGTGGTGGATGGCAACGAAGGTTCGCTGAACTGCAGGATGGTAGAGGGTTCTGTGTCGTTATATTCACGGTAATGTTTTTGTTGCAACCCCCCCTCCCCTACACCCCAGAAACTTCATATCACATTTAGTGAGGCTGCAGCGTCACAACGTCCATAAAGTAGGGATGAAACACCCAGTTGTTGCAGCCGTGTCGAAAGTTATCAAATCACCCCTTTCATGCTGAAAGGGGTGATTTCACTGACGTCCTTCATGCCACTCCCTGAGGTCTTTTCTTGTCGCTTGTGAGCAGTGGTACTCCACCCATAAGAAAATAGCGTATTTCAACGCCGGGTGTCGCGGCTTGACCTTTATCACAGATGCGTCATGGGGAGTGGTGAAATGTAGGTATGACGGAATGTGACGACCTTCCCACCATGCGACACGTCCACTGTGACGTAGGACAGAACTGTTGTCCAATTTGGAGGCAATGTGTCTAATTAACACACAATGGTGACGTAGGAGAGTGCCAAACAGCTTTCGCATCATTACAGAGGACGATTGTAGGCACATTTTCTAAACATTCATGGTGGTGTCTGTTCCGTATCGTGTCTCCCTACCACTTTCGCGCAACGACGTTCTGAGCGTGTTTTTTAGGGAATTAACTAGTTTGATCCTGGGACCTGTTGCTGGTAAGGAGACGCCAGACCACACATGACATGTAGAATTCAGAAGAGTTCAGTGAGACTAGCGATGATATAACCAAATACTAAATGATCTCAGCGTCAGCTCCACTGCACTCCCTGTAAAAGAATCTTAATACTAACTAAATTTAGTGGAAGGCGTTCAAGGCTTTCCTATTTTTAGTTAGCTGGTAAAATAACGTCGAGAAAGCAGTTAAGTTTACCATTGGAAATTTTATTCTACGCACAAAACATTGTTTATAAATTGCACTATTGATAAAAGGAAGTGTTTCAATACAGGATGGTAAAAAACCATCTGCATTCCACAAAAATGTTAACGAATATTCGCTGAGTGGGTTTCCAAGTTCTACAATGGAACGAAGGATGACCTATGCCATATCACATCTATAATCTAGGTTTAAATTAAGTTTCACAAGAGAGAAAACTATCAAAATGCTCTACAGTGACCCTCAATTATCTTTAATTACTTATCCAACTTGTCGTAAATTACAGTGGCTGATGTGGCTTCTCAATAATTATATAACAGAGAAATCATCGCGTTTCAGATTTTTACTTCAAGTGCCAATGTGAACACCATGAGCTTTAATTTACGATCGACACTAGTATTACGCAAAAAGGGGGTGTAACAGATGAGACTTCTGCAGTTCTGAGTGAAGCTTTATGCGCCATCGCGTGCGTTCATTACCTTGTCACGGGGCCGCGGGCAGCACAGCTCCGCTCACCTCGCCAACTCGGAACTAATTCTCCTCCTAACTTCTCCTTACTACCATTTACCGAAGTTGGTTTAAAAAAACTACCTGGCTGTGTTTTCATCCGACCAATCAGGGTCTCAATGTTAACCTTAAGCTCCACCTACAAAATTCTGTCTATCCAATGAGAAACGTTATACTTTTCGTGGTGGGGCAATGTTTTTAAAGTTTGCAACGTAACAGAGACGTGAAAAAGTCTCACGCTAAAACTTGCAGCTGGTGTGGTCCTTTTAGCGTTATCGTAAGATCTATACTGTTTTTCTGGAGGGCTCTAGCTTTTAACATGGGCTGGGGGGTGGTCCTTGACGTAACAGAGATGCGAAAAAGGCTCACGCTAAAACGTGCGGATGGTGTGGTCTTAGCGGTAGGCTGGCGACGTGGGTGTCCAGTCCGTCCCTTATCGTAGGGCCTTCTAGTTTAAGACGGTTCTGCTCTTGGGTTCTGTTCTCGTTTCTCCCCTCGGAACTGCGTCTGTCTCACGGTGGGAAGGTATGACATGCATTTACGCATTCTTGTGTTAGTCTGTGGTATTCCATTTGCTCACTCGTTATTCGTATTACTTTAGTTAATTTAATGTCATTCGCAGCTATGTGACATACTACTGGATTTGCTGATCATGTCAGGGTTTCCATGGAAAGTGTTGGATTTGCCTGACACCTTACAATTTGTGCCAAATTTCAAAATTCGGGGTGGGAGACTATTAGGGGTTTAAAAAGTGTGATCCTTTAATTTTGTTGTAAAGTGCTTCTCATAACTTTCTTTTCAAAGTCCCAGACTGCAGAACTCTTCGTACCTTGTTTTATACTCCAGCATTCCACTTTCTGATATGCAGCCACTTGTGTCTATAATTTTAACCCTACCTCTTTCCCCTTACGCTTATCCTAAGTAACTGTCTGCTCATGATTCGAATCCGTATCAGATTCTGGAGCATCTGCTTATGTGCTGCTATCCAGTATCTGGTTTGTAAACGTATGGTTAACGAAAGTATGATCCATTTTGCATTTTTTCCCCTTAGTGGCCGTAGAAAACGTTCTGGTTATTCCTAATAGGGTGATACGAGACTAGCTGAAAACTATGGCAAAATCAGAGAGGTAAGCATTCCTTCTCTTTGCCTCGGATTCTCTGACTCTTTTAATTAAAACAGTTATGATGTCCCTCATGTTCCATTAATTCGAAAGTTTTATAGCTTGAGAGTTATGCACCTAAGCTTAACCAATTGTCGGCTTGTCTCTTATGCATATAAGCCTAATAAACTGTTGGCTTCGTCTTTGTTCGTATAGAAATAATGGCCTACTTGGGAGGCACCTAGTAAACACAGTCAGCTGTTCACTTATCGTATAGTTACAGTTTCAATACCTGTTTCGTTTACCCGGATCTGACAACATGGTTTCCCAAGACCACAAAGATTTTCTTTTCCACATAAATATATTCATCTGTACTTGTTCCATTCATCTCTCACTCTCCTAGAAGTTGACGCAATTTCTATCTGTATTAAATCATTTTACTAGTCTGCTTCAGTTAATGAATTACTTGAGTAAGCAGGTGTTCTAGCACATTGCTGAAGTCGTCGGTTAACAGAGCAGTGACTGTCTAACATACATAAAGAGTAGCTATTGTAGTATGTAACCTGACCTTGTGCTTTACCAGCCAATAATAAGAATTGCTAAATCACTGTGACCTAGCGATACACGGGTGGCAAACAACTATAATTAGTGTATTAGCTACAGATTACTAGCTGGCGTAGACACCAGTTTTCGCCGACTGCCTATACTCCTTCATAAAAACAGATTGCCTTTGAGTCAAGGTAGTACACTTGCATGCTAAACTTAATTACTAATACTTGTTTTCCTGCAGCAGGAAAAGGCGGTATTATTTTCAAAACAAGTATTTCTGTGCTTGCTGCGGAGGATGGCCACGCAAACAAACTTAAGTACTAACTTCCGCGCGACGTCTCATTACCAAGAAATGCAGTTCGATGGAACTTGGACCATGCGTAGAATGAAGTGGTACAGTATGGTACAGAAGGGAAATGAAATATGCTGTAAGACGAACAGAAATGAAACTTTTATTCAAAGGCAATAATGACATTGAAGTCAGTTTGATTAATCATGGAGCCCTGAACGATACAAAAGGCGCGATACAGTTGTTAATAGTGTGTGTGATCACCACAAACAGCTGTGAATGCTCTGGAACTTGCTCCATTGCTGACGACAAGGTTGGTAAGGAGTTGTTGTGTAGGATGTTCCATTCCTCCACACCTGGATAGTGGTTGGTGCATGTGCACGTACGTATGCCCAACGCATCCCATACGTGCCGGGTGATATTTATGTCGAGCCAGGCCTACCAATCCATTCGCCGAATATCCTCCCATTCCAAGAACTCCTCCATACACGCGGTTCGATGCAATCGCGTATTCCCATCCATAAAGCACCACTGGAAAGACTCGCATGAGGAAGGTGTAGTGCCAAAATTAATTTGACTAGTGAGTGTGCTGCGTTCAAAGATAGCAGGTCACGCAACACTATGCCTCATCATACTATAACACGTGGACCACCAAAACTGTTTTTATACCCAGAAGCGTTGTCGAACGTGATACTTTTGGTGGACCAGATGTTACGCTGAGTCACCGAGTTACACGGCCGTACTGGCCTGCAGATCTCTGAACACGTTACACTCTCTGCTCAGTGTTATTGTGACACTGCACTCCTTCCTAACCTGCGTCTTTTCAGGGGGGGGGGGGGGGGGCACTCTGTCCTAATTTCATGTTTGTGGCAGAAGGTGCGTGCTCTCATCGAACTACGCATTTGGAGGAGCTCGAAGAACGTGGGGATATGGGTTGATCTGTCCGTTCGCCAGATTTAAAGACTTAAATCCTATCTGGCACGTGTGGGATGCGTTCAGGAGACATTGCAGCACGTCCACGAGTGCCGACGACCACCCAGCACTTATAAACTGCGCTGATGGAGGAATAGAATGCCCTACCATAATAGCAAGAAAGCAGGTGTTGACAGATGTGATAATTACCGAACTGTCAGCTTAATAAGTCACGGCTACAAAATACTAACGCGAATTCTTTACAGACCAATGGAAAAACTGGTAGAAGCCAACCTCGGGGAAGATCAGTTTGGATTCCGTATAAATATTGGAACACGTGAGGCAATACTGACTCTACGACGTATCTTAGAAGATAGATTAAGGAAAGGCAAACCAACGTTTCTAGGATTTGTAGACTTAGAGAAAACTTTTCACAATGTTGACTGGAATACTCTCTTTCAAATTGTGAAGATGGCAGGGGTAAATGACAGGGAGCGAAAGGCTATTTTCAATTTGTACACAAACCAGGTGGCAGTTATAAGACTCGAGGGGTATGAAAGGCAACCAATGATTCTGAAGGGAGTGAGACAGGGTTATAGCCTATTCCCGATGTCATTCAATCTGTATACTGAGCAAGCACCAAAGGAAACAAAATAAAAATTCGGAGTAGGTATTAAAATCCACGGAGAAGAAATAAAAACTTTGAGATATGCCAATGGCATTGCAATTCTGTCAGAGACAGCAAAGGACTAGGAAGAGCAGTTGAACGGAATGGACAGTGTCTTGAAAGGAAGGCATAATATGAACATCGACAAAAGCAAAACGAGGATAATGGAAAGTAGTCGAATTAAGTCGGGTGATGCTGAGGGAATTACATTAGGAAATAAGACACTTAAAGTAGTAAATGAGTTTTGATATTTGGGGAGCAAAATAACTGATGATGGTCGAAGTAGAGAGGATATAAAATGTAGCCTGGCAATGACAAGGAAAGCGTTTCTGAAGAAGAGAAATTTGTTAACGTCGACTATAGATTTCAGTGTCAGGAAGTCGTTTCTGAAAGTATTTGTATGGAGTGTAGCCATGTATGGAAGTGAAACATGGACGATAAATAGTTTGGACAAGAAGAGAATAGAAACTTTCGAAACGTGGTGCTACAGAAGAACGCTGAAGATTAGCTGGGTAGATCACATAACTAATGAGGAGATATTGAATAGAATTGGGGAGGAGTTTGTGTCACAACTTTAATAGAAGAAGGTATCGGTTGGTAGGACATGTTCTGAGGCATGGAGGGTAAAATTTGTTGAGGGAGACCAAGAGAAGAATACAATAATCAGATTCAGAAGGATGTAGGTTGCAGTAGGTAATGGGAGATGAAGAACGTTGCGCAGCATTGAGTAGCATGGAGAGCTGCATCAAACCAGTCTCATTACTGAAGACCACAACAACAACAACCATAATAGCTCCTTAAAAACCTTGTGGCCAGCGTGGGACTACGGTTCACAGTATTCATATCCGTCCCTGGTGATCATACACCGTATTATGTATCATGTTCCGCTGTTTTAATGTTCAGTGGACCATCATCAATCAAGTGTAATTATAGTTTTTGTTATTTTGATTCCTCTTATTGGCTCACTGCGTATTTCCTTTTAGGTTGCTTTCTGTACTACATTGTGGTACAGAATGTAATTGGCAAGCTTAATCGACGTATGTTACTTGGTAGAGATATGTGAAGTGAAAGTTACTTTCGTCCCTGAAATTTATAAACCTATGCTTTCCGCTGAGCGGTCTAGCTATAAAATGTCAACCTAATGATGAAATATTTGAAAGAAAGCACAGCGGAACAGGGTTCTGTTGATAGAAATGGGCTCCAGTAACAAGTGCAAATCTGGAAGATACTTTACTGAAAAATGAAAATAATGCCGTCATTCAATTTATTAACAAAGACATAAGTAATTTTATTCGGATGCATTGGAGTGACTTCTTTAATCAGTGAATTAATTTTACTGTATCAGTAGGATGATAGCCATTCAAAACAGTACTGTCTTAATATTGACTATGAAGTTCATTTTCTTTCTTACTAATTTTGCCATGTTCATACTTTTCTTTTCAGACCGAGACAACGGTGGCTGAAACGCTGTATAGAAACAAATCGAGCTTGGAAGCCATCTTCAGGATAATAGACAAAGACAATTCAGGTATGTGGAGAATCGAAAGACAGTGTTTCTTTCTTTGTGATTTCCCTTCCAGAATATAGTGTGTTTATAACGCAACCTCTCTGCTTGAACCAGAGTAGACAGAAAAATATTTACTGTGTAGGTACCAAACAAAGTAGGAACTATCTTCATATTGGGCATTGTAGGATGTGCGTTGTTAGTAGTGATACTATCATGACTTGCCGTAAGGCACCGGTATTGTTACGGCGAGGCGGGGTTGAAACACAGGCATTAGTGTGCATTCCAATTGCAGTACGTATGGGTGTGGACAATGTGAGCAGGGCTTTATTTGCAAAGTTGTTTTATCAAAACAAGAGCAGTAGTGTTGCTGCCCTTTGCAAGTATCGATTCATTAAAGGAATGCGGAGAGGCTCTATTTCCGCACCGAGGCTGAAGAACGCGATTCGAAAGTTCGAATAACTGGTGATCTGGGAATTACTCCTGAGGGAGACCGACGTCCAATTGCGTCACAGATCGCTGAAGAAGCTACGGTTGGCATGGCTGGGAATGCTGGACGCAATGTGCGATTTTCAAATGGTGCACAAACTGTTTCACGAACAGCTGATCATTACATGGTCCTACGTTCGAAAAGTACTGCGAACAGTTGTGAAAGGGTGTCTCTAGTGCGGTCCCTAGCTGTCGTGGATGCAGATAGTCGTTGCATTGAGCAGCTTTTGTAACTTGGAACATAAAAATGGTATTCAGTTAAGAAATTTTACCCTATCATGTTGAAATTAAAATGTGTTTCTCTCAGTGGTTTATCCGTTACTTCTTTTCCGAAAGACTTTAAAAATGTTTCCATGAAGAGCCGTTGTCCTACGGTCACTTATTTTTCTTGGGAGACCTCTCAAATAGCGAATGTCCGAGCTGAATTGTGAAATTCGTGTGCACTTGTGTTAGTTCCTTTAGAGTGGAGTCGTGTAAGCCTAAACATTGCGTTTACGTATAATAAAGAACGGCAGAAAATAGTCACACCATTATAATTTGGTTCATTTACGTACCAACTAACAATTGTCTTTTTTGGCTACTGATGTGTATTGGCGGTAATGGCTATCAAGTCTAGTCTCTGATCATGTAACGGTTCCCCAGCTTTTCCATTCGAACTTTCAACGTTCAAAATTTATTTTTGCTAACCCAATATTCTTCTTCAAGGGAAAAAAAAAAGAAATAAACACCCACCATGAAAGAACTATGAGAATTGGACAGAAATCGGTAGATGTGATTCACATGTGGAAACAAACAAATTAATGCAATTTCAGAAAAATGTAATGATTTCTTCAATATAAAGAGCTTCACAGATTTAGCCAGTCAGTGACACGTTAGTCCACCTTTGGCCCTTACACAAACTGTTATAGGGGCTTGGCATTGATTGACCGAGTTGCCAAATTCTGTCCAATTGGGGAATTAGATCGTCAATATGCCGAGCTGGTTCGATGGCCCTGACCATTAAGCTCCAAACGTTCTCAACTGGAGAGAGATACAGTTACAGCTACCTTGCTGGCCGATGACGTGTTTTGCAAGCACGACAACCAGGAATGATGCTTTCAGCTGCCATCTGTTTTCATAGCAAGACTGCTTTAAATGTCATCCAGTTCACCCTTGCAGCACAACAATACGTCGACGACATTCTACGCTACGCTCCATTTTGTTGCTGTTGAAGGAAAGTCTTCCCGCAAACGGCGGAAGTTTCTATTGCTTGTCTTCGTGGTTGCCAAACCCTGTCTTGGCCAGTAAAGTCTCCATATCTCTCCCCAACTGAGAACTATTGTAGCATTACGGACATAATTTGGCACGATGTGCCTCAGGAGAACATACAATAATCAATGACAAGCCGACAATTACTTGCATACGGGCGATTGTTGGACTGACGCATTATTGACTTTCTCAGTTTGTGAAACTGTTTCTCTCCAATAGAACTATTTTTACTGAAATCGTAATGATTTTTCGTCTTTATATAAAAGTCACGTCTACCGATTTATGTCCCAACCGGGTAATTTTATTGTGGTGCATCTTTTTTTTGTCTTAGAGGATATATTGTCCACACGGACAATGTTTAATGTGCCAAAATTCAATACTTATCGTCGTAGTGCTCTAGGCTGTAAAGGAAATCCGCTGTTAGCGTGCAATAGAAACAGCATAACAATGCAACTCGGTATCTTTCGACCAACATATCTCGGCGCAACACGATGCTTCGCGAACCAGAACACAATCCACGATTTTACCATTCAATCGATAGCGTACTTTGAACTACAATAAGTTAGTATATAGCTGTACTAGTTTTTTATATTATTTCTACCGCTGCTTCTCGTAATCTCAGCACTATGTGTAGTAAAACTACTGACAATCTGTCGGTAATCCACTTTAAAAGTGAGCTAGGTATTTGACTATATAACAGCAGTAAGTATTAAATTCAAATTTACTTTGTGCAAATTGCCCAAGAATGTCCAATAAGACAAAGTTTCTAGTTATCGTGAATATTAAACAATGGCTATATCTCTGACTCATTGAGCCTTAAAGGAAAATACAGGTATGTTTCGAACCGGCTTTAATGAACTGCAGTTGATGCATTGTTGAAATTGTTACACTTTCAACCTTTCGTTTACCATTTACTCTGTATTATCCAGTTTGAGTAGGTACTAAATAGGCTTCACTACCATCCGTTTCGAAATTACTACCAAACTGGACAAAGATATATCAGTAATAAAGTCAGAGACATAATCCAACCGACAATCTTTTCTTTAGTCTATTGCACAGGAACTTCTCTTTAACTTTAGTATTGTGTATGTCTTTATACAGTTCTAGATACAATTTAAGTTTAGTTTTGCTTTTCGTATATAGGGAATACTGTTTGCTTCTTTGATTCATTATCTTTTTGGAAGATTAATATCGTAACACAGTTAGCCTTTTAATGAAAGTTTACTGTTATCTTTGATCACTTAGCGCATTGCTCAATATTTTACTTATTACTGTGGAGATTGTTATTTTCCTTTCCATGTATTTATTTTATAATGAACTTCGGGTCCTTTCAGTAAAACTGAACATGAGTTGAGATGAAATCCTAAGTTGCACAAAACATTTCTTTTTCTTTTCTTTATGACACAAGAGGCTCTGATAAGAAGAACTTGCTTATTGTACAATTTCCCAAAGACACTAAACTAATCCAACCTATTCAAAAACAAAAAGCTACTGTAAACGCTAATTTTACTTGTGAAAACGAAGCTCAGTCTTTTCAGGCGTTGGCGTCTGTCCACATAAAATCCCTATAATGTTAGCTTAGATTCGGTCACCCAAAAACTGCTAATCTTAAGAGAGTAATGGCGCTGTTCGTGCTTTAGTTAACAGCTTCTTCTGTAACCAACTTTTGTTACTCATTCGGGACATGATCTCGTTCTCTGTTGGGGCATACCAAAATTGAACTCTCCACTATTACGCTTTTTAGTAAGAAGATAATGGGTACTACCAAGCAATGAGCTTGCCTCTGAGTCGACGTAATGTACTCATGCCTACTCTTAGCATCCAACAAAACACCAGAAACGACTCAACTACCTTAAACTGTTCTGATCAGTATTACTATTGCTCTTCTAAGCAACCAATTTGGAACAAAGCCGATTGCTAATTCAATCGTCAATACTAGACAATAATGCGTCCAATAACGTCTTGTCAAACTAATAGTGTGTACTTAAATCCTACAAAAACGACCCTCTTTACGCCCCACCATTTATTGCTCTGAAAAAGATCACAGTATTTTTCAGTATACAACATTCGTCGCGAAACCCCTAACTTCAACACGAAACTAGCTCAGAGTCAACTAGACAGCTGACTTACCTACTATGACTATCTACGGAAGGATCAACCCCCACGTCCAGTTATCCAAACTGGTACCACCTGTCTTAGTCAAACTGGTACCGTCCATTAAGATCATATAAAAACCATCTTGAACCATTAGAAAGAATAATTGAACAACGTTATTACCTAAGTAAGGCCAACTGCTGTGGTCGAGCGGTTCTACGCACCTTAGTCTTGAACCGCGACTGACGAACTGAGATGTTAAGTCCCCTAGTGCTTAGAGCCAGTTATTTACTTACTTAAACAATTAGTTATTTATATGTCCGACCCGTCGGTTGATGTTTCTGGTGGCCAGACTAATCGCGCTGCTGACACTCTGGTGTACTGCACTCTGCCTGGCCGGAGAAACGTTATCCATTACCAGACAGTTGTCCCAACGTACATCACCTACCTACAACAACATTCTTTTGCATACACGAAATCAGTAACAGAGTACAAAACATACACATTATTACCTATCTAACAGATGATACATAATAAATTTAGGTGGTTCATTTGCACTTGATGGGCCACAGGCATTATTTCACCTCACAGTCCCCACTTTGTGACCCACTAGCTCTGCTCCTTAGTATACGTTCCGTACAGTCTTTACACACACATTAAATTTTAATAAGCCTATACATTCTTTATACACACATTAAATTTTGGTAAACCTATTTTTATTATACTTGGTATTATGTGGCCTGTACCAGTTACAGTACACTTTAAACTTATTTCTGCTGATAAGCTGTTTAATCGGTATATTGTTCTGACACCTAGGTCACCACTTGTAACGGTTCCATGACTTTTCTGGTCGGATTTCGATAGTTCAAAGGTTTTTTTCTTTTTGAATAAGCAAAGACTCCATTGATCTATCCACTAGGATTTTGCGCACTGTTTCTGACAATGTTAAGATCTTGATGGCGTCTCATTTAAATTTTTAAACTGATTCAGTTCCTTAGTCTATATGTTTTGGCGTTAGGAAACGGGAAAGAACAGGCTAATCCCTCGAAATAAAATAAGAGTGCACATCATCCGTTTTCAAAGCTGTCACCTCGACAGCTCTGTCACACTGGGGCTGTCTACCTGCTGACTTTGCGTATCACCGTGCAAGGTCCCCCGGTAGGGATAAGCGCCAATAAATGCTTCTCAATTTAGCCACGATTCCGTATAAAGCTCAATACAACTGATCACTCCTCCCCACTTGAGACTGCACAAGTTCACTTTTTCCTCGATTATCTTAACGAATCGATGCGTAGGGCATCCCCCTACCTGTTCTCCGTAAGTCTCTTGGTGCAGTCATTAAAGCAATGTTGTAGTTCAAAATGGTTCAAATGGCTCTGAGCACTATGAGACTTAACTTCTGGTACATCTGTTACCTACACTTGCATGGGAAACAGCTTCTCACTCGGAGGTGCTGTATTCTGCAGCACTGCTTAAGGTAGCAAACCGCAACGAGCCGACAAAAATCATGAAATAGCGATATGCGCCCGAAAGATGGCAGTAACATCGCTTACACAAGATATAAAAGAGCAGTGCCTTGGTGCAGCAGTCATTTGTACTAGTGTAATTCTTGTGAAAAGGTTTCCGACGTGATAATGACTGCGGGAAAGGAATTAACAGATTTCCAAAGCGGAAAGTTTAGTTGAAGCTAGACACATGGGACATTCAGTTTCGGGAATCGTTAAGGAATTCGATACTGCGAGATCCACAGCGTCAAAAGTGTATAGAGAACCGCAGATTTTATGCGCTACCTTTCACCCCCTACAGCGCAGTGGCCGACTTTCTTCACTTAACGACCGACAAAAAAAATGTTCAAATGGCTCTGAGCACTATGGGACTTAACATCTGTGGTCATCAGTCCCCTAGAGCTTAGAACTACTTAATCCTAACTAAACTAAGGACGTCACACACATCCATGCCCGAGGCAGGATTCGAACCTGCGACCGCTAGTCACGCGGTTCCGGACTGAGCGCCTTAACCGCGAGACCACCGCGGCCGGCCTAACGACCGACAGCAGTCGAGTTTACACAGGGTTGTCAGAGCTTAGGTTCAAGTAACAGGGCGTGAAATAGCGGCAGAAATCAGTGTAGGATGAATGACGAACGTATCCATTAGGACAGTGTGGTAGTTAATCCACTCTAATCAGCCAATTGCTGTTGAGCGGGAGGGCCGGGCCATATAAGCAACATTCATAGTTATAACAACAACATTTTTTTAAACTTTTCTTTTGGCAAAACATAATTTTATTTTTAAAATTTTTGTGATAAGGTAAGTTAGCAAAAAATCTTTACAAGCACGGGCAACCGCCCTATTCCAACATTAATCTTTAAACAAGCATTAAGTGCCTCGCAAGTTAATTAAATTCTGTACACAGTAAAGCTCCCAAAGGGAGACTACAATAATGAGATAAACTTTAACCAATAGGGGATATCACACATTTTTTTAACACATAATAAAATACAAACAGATACGCCCCTTCGTGACACATTTTCAAAACAGGTGACGTCACATAGACACGGGCTAATTAAAGTAGCAGAAGGGGGCCCCACTGGACCCAGACCAGAAGCGGCTAGACCCAGAACCCACAGCAAGCGGGCGAGCTGGATAGCGTGCCGCCCACAGTACACTATAACACGCAAATCTTTTATGAAATCCTTTACAGATCCAAATCAGGGCCACACGACTCGATTCGGGTAACGTGGCCGAGTCCAGTTCCCACCCTACAAGCCAGGTTCGGTCTTGAAAACGTGTTAAACACACCACAACCTCTGCGTCGTGCCCTGGCCTGCTCAACCACGCTCGCCTGCGATTCTCACGCGCCGCTCGGCTCTCCGGCTGTCCTTTTCTAGCGCCACAGCGCCACACGCCCGTCGCGGCCAAAAGCCACGTCCAACGGCCGAACCCAAAGATCACACTATGCCGACCCAGTCGATCAATCTATACGAGCCGGCACGGCTCAGACAGTGCGGCGAAAACTTGGCGTTAATGGCCTATGGTAGCACACGTCCAACAAAAAATGGTTCAAATGCCTCTGAGCACTATGGGACTTAACATCTATGGTCGTCAGTCCCCTAGAACTTAGAACTACTTAAACCTAACTAATCTAAGGATATCACACAACACCTAGTCATCACGAGGCAGAGAAAATCCCTGACCCCGCCGGGAATCGAACCCGGGAACCCGGGCGCCGGAAGCGAGAACGCTACCGCACGACCACCAGCTGCGACACGTCCAACGCGAGTACTTTTCTTAAGAGCAGGACATCGCCTGCAGCATCTCTCTTGGGCTCGTGTCTATGTTGGTTGAACCCTAGATGACTGGAAAACGGTGTCCTGGTAAAACCTGATGCTAGGATTCTAGTGTGCTACAAACCCCACGAAGCCACTCCATGATGGCGTGGGCTGTTTTTACATGGAATGGACAGGGAAACCTGGTCCAACTCGACTGATCATCGACTGGAAATGGTTATGTTCATCTAACTGGAGACCACCTGCATTTATTCATGGACTTCATGTTCCAAAACAACGATGGAATTTTTACGATGACAATACACCTTATCACCACGCCACAACTGTTTGTGATAGGTTTGTAGAACCTACTGAGCTGTTCGAGCGAATGATTTGGGCAGCCAGATCGCCTGGCATGAATCCAATAGGACGTATGTGAGACTTAGTCGAGATGTCAGTTAGTGCACAAACTCCTGCCCCGGCAACACTTTTGCAATTATGGACGGTTGTACAGGGAGCATATCTCAATATTTCTGCAGGCGACGTCCAGCATTTGTTGAGTTCGTCGAACTGCTGCACTAAGCCGCGAAAAAGGACGTCCGACATGATTTTAGGTGGTATTACATTACTTCAGTATACTTCTGCTAGTTCCAGAATCTCAATAATATGCTAATTTTGAAAATGCTGTACAAAATAAGAGGAACCTCGAAATTACCTAGTACGTAACGCGCCTGTTGGCAACCGTTTCCATTCTTTACCTGTCACAACGGTGCATTCTTAAAATATCCCCTGATACCAACAAACCGATTTTTCTCTCAAATCTGATCTCTCTATATGGTGTTGAAATTTAGTAAATGCACCGCCACCACGTACTGAAGATCACCTATACCGATGAGGTCAACAACAACACTGTAAAGATTGGCACTTTATTTATTTGCACATACAAAAAGTTGTTGCACTCCTACGAAAGACTCTTTTAATGTTAAAAACTTATAAATCCCGCTTTGGCTGAACCTAATAGCATTACTGTAGATAGTAACTTGGTCTAAATATTTCGATTTTTCGATGTTACTATGAAGTTACATTATATCTATGTATTTTATAATGTGTTATCAGAAAGAATAACTGAACTTAAATAGCAAAGTTCTTATGACGAGTGTACACAAAAATGTGTGCTTGACTACTTTTGTAAATTAAAACATTAGAGACAGACGAGCAAGCTGACTTTCCTTTGTTGTTGAGTGGGGCTGTTAGTAAAAATCCAAATATTCTCAGGATTTTAAGAAATGTATTGTCTAGTTAAGAATTCACCTATGGATCTTCAAAAGTTCATTGTTTGACAGTGGTTCAGATGCTTGCTGGCCACTACCAGATATCTCCATATGATGTGCGAACAGTATTAAATCCACTGGCTATTCCACAGCTGTAATGCTAAACACACCACCACAGTCGTCGCGGCGTATCTTCTGCTCTTTTTTTGGATTCGAGGGTATCTTCAAACCTCTGCAAAGTTATAGGGAAACGTGTGCGGTCATCCACAGCAGTACAAAAATAAGCCTTTAAATTGCAATTTCACGAGAATACACACAAGGTTAAAGGCCGGTAATTGATCTACGTAACTAAGAATGGTTCAAATGGCTCTGAGCACTATGGGACTTAACATCTGAAGTCATCAGTCCCCTATAACTTAGAACTACTGAAACCTAACTAACGTAAGGACATCACACACATCCATGCCCGAGGCGGGATTCGAACCTGCGACCGTAGCGGTCTCACGGTTCCTGTCTGAAGCGCCTAGAACCGCTCCACCACACCGGCCGGCTAAGAATTACATTTACGAACAACTTCAGCTGGAACGATCACATAGATAATGTTGTGGGGAAGACCAGCCATAGATTATGTTTTATTGGCAGAACACTTAGAAGATGCAGCAGGTCTACTAAAGACACTCCCCACACGATGCTTTTGCGTCCTCTGATACCGTATGGCTGTGCTATATGGGATCATTACCATACAGGACTGACGGAGGACTTCGAACAGTTTCAAATGAGCACGTTTTGTATTCTCCCAAAATATGGGAGAGAATGTCAGGAATATGATAAATAATTTGGATGGTGATAATAAAAGCAAAGGCGTTTTTCGTTCCGGCAAGAGCTTTTCAAAAAATTTCACTCAGCGACTTGATCCTCTGAAGGTGAAAATATTTTATTGCCGCCAACACACATAGAGGGAATGATCATAACAATAAAATAAGACAAAACAGAGTTCGTACAGAAAGATTTAAGTGTTCCTTTTTCCCACGCACTGTTAGAGAGTAGAACCGTAGAAAAATAGTCGGAAGATAATTCGAAGAATTTTCTGCCATGCACTTGGGCGTGAACTGCAGAGTACGCATGTAGCAGAGATACTAACGACACGACCTCGTTCAACTGCTGACTGCATATGTACACTCACCATCAGGGTCCCCAATACCGTTTTATTGATCTGCAATATGAAGCTTTCTACTCTGGCCAATGTAATTAGAACATAACTAAGTTTCCAGGTATGTCGAATTCAGGCTTAGATTTCGTCGCACCATTTCGCGCTACTACACCCCATTAAGGGCAATTACTTGCCATTAAGCGCTGTTACGTTCGCAGCCAACACGAAATGCGACTACCTCACATCATCGCTCTCTGTTGACTGCCGCCGACTCTATGCTACGCACCCACTCCCAATGCCATCCCTCTTCCATTAGTGGCACTCGAGGATTCCATTCAGCTTATATTATTTTGAAGATTCATGCTGTTGATTAATTCTTGCCGCAGTGGTATCACCAAAGTTAAGCACTGTCGGGTTTGGCTAGCACTTAGATGGGTGACCGTCCTGGTCTGCCGAGTGCTGTTGGCAGGTGGGGTCCACTACGCCATCTTCAGGACAATAGGAGAGCTACTTTATTGAGAAGTAGCGGTACCGGTCACGAAAACTGACAACGGATGGGAGAGCAGTGTGCTGATCACGTGTCCCTCCTTATCCGCATCCGGTGACGCCTGAGGGCTGAGGATGACACGACGGCCGGTCGGTAGCGTTGGGCCTTCAAGGCCTGTTCGGACATT
Organism: Schistocerca gregaria; assembly: GCF_023897955.1. NCBI lineage: Eukaryota > Metazoa > Arthropoda > Insecta > Orthoptera > Acrididae > Schistocerca > Schistocerca gregaria. The sequence continues at coordinate 827,641,242 of NC_064922.1, forward strand.
GTTTTCATTTCTTTATAGTATTGAATAATACAAGCAGTTACTTATACATATTACCCCGTCAATAAGTTTCGAGACTGTATAAATAAAAACAAAAAAGGACGTAGGTGGTTCTAATGCAGGGCTGCCCACGGCGTGCCATATTTCACGCGTGCAGCAAGTTCGGGCCACGGGTGTGCCAAGGCCCGACCTATCATTCGGCTTTGTTCGGCCCTTCTCGGAAGTAGTCGAAGTAGCGCGAGATTTTATTTAACAGTGCGATTTGGCATTTTTCGGTTGGATTTAGTCTCTTAGTTCGACAGAATCATGGTGTCAGCCCAGATTACGCATCGTTGTTTGTTGCTGGTCTGAAGGACGTTCACAGGACCAGACTGTCTGCGCAAAAAGAGGCAGTCTAGCGACCTGTCGTCGCAAGCCTTTAAAATAAAAGGGAATGACAGAAGAGAGGGATGAGAATTTTCAATTCACTCAAGCGACGGATACTGCTTATTTGCTGTGAAACGACACTACAGTACCATTCAGAGAAAATTTAAACATTTACGTGACATTGAAAGAGCAAAAAAATTACGATCATCAACAGACGAGATTGATTGCTCTGTACATCGAGAAGTACTTTGTACAAAATTAGGTGGCATGGAGCACTTGATGAAACTGGTGGTACGAATAGTAAAATCCTGAAGTCGCGCCCATTATTCCGTTGCCGGTTACAACAGTTTTCAGTGGAATTGAACGAATAGTATGCAGACTTCATATATTAATGCAACGTACGTACACTCCTGGAAATGGAAAAAAAACACATTGACACCGGTGTGTCAGACACACCATACTTGCTCCGGACACTGCGAGAGGGCTGTACAAGCAATGATCACACGCACGGCACAGCGGACACACCAGGAACCGCGGTGTTGGCCGTCGAATGGCGCTAGCTGCGCAGCATTTGTAAACCGCCGCCGTCAGTGTCAGCCAGTTTGCCGTGGCATACGGAGCTCCATCGCACTCTTTAACACTGGTAGCATGGCGCGACAGCGTGGACGTGAACCGTATGTGCAGTTGACGGACGTTGAGCGAGGGCGTATAGTGGGCATGCGGGAGGCCGGGTGGACGTACCGCCAAATCGCTCAACACGTGGGGCGTGAGGTCCCGCACACTATTAGGCCGTCTTCCGCTCACGCCCCAACATTGTGCAGCCCGCCTCCAGTGGTGTCGCGACAGGCGTGAATGGAGGGACGAATGGAGACGTGTCGTCTTCAGCGATGAGAGTCGCTTCTGCCTTGGTGCCAATGACGGTCGTATGCGTGTTTGGCGCTGTGCAGGTGAGCGCCACAATCAGGACTGCATACGACCGAGGCACACAGGGCCAACACCCGGCATCATGGTGTGGGGAGCGATCTCCTACACTGGCCGTACACCTCTGGTGATCGTCGAGGGGACACTGAATAGTGCACGGTACATCCAAACCGTTATCGAACCCATCGTTCTACCATTCCTAGACCGGCAAGGGAACTTGCTGTTCCAACAGGACAATGCACGTCCGCATGTATCCCGTGCCACCCAACGTGCTCTAGAAGGTGTAAGTCAACTACCCTGGCCAGCAAGATCTCCGGATCTGTCCCCCATTGAGCATGTTTGAGACTGGATGAAGCGTCGTGTCACGCGGTCTGCACGTCCAGCACGAACGCTGGTCCAACTGAGGCGCCAGGTGGAAACAGCATGGCAAGCCGTTCCACAGGACTACATCCAGCATCTCTACGATCGTCTCCATGGGAGAATAGCAGCCTGCATTGCAGCGAAAGGTGGATGTACACTGTACTAGTGCCGACATTGTGCATGCTCTGTTGCCTGTGTCTATGTGCCTGTGGTTCTGTCAGTGTGATCATGTGATGTATCTGACCCCAGGAATGTGTCAATAAAGTTTCCCCTTCCTGGGACAATGAATTCACGGTGTTCTTATTTCAATTCCCAGGAGTGTAGATTAAACCAAGGAGCATGCCTGGGATGATTTTCCGATTTAAAACTCACTATTGTTGAATTTACTAAGGAACAAGTAGTGCAAGAACGAAAATTAGAATGTCCGGAATGGATTGTGTACTTGGCATTTTAAGTAGACTTGACTGCTCACTGCAGACTTCGCATTTTAAGTAGACTTGACTGCACATTGCCTACAGTAAAATATTGCAAGGTAGCTTCTTTCTGATCTATTGGGGATTCATTTAAAAAGAAAATTGTCTTGTAGGATGGACACACTCTAGCAAAGACAGTTCTGAGTTCGCTGGGAAAAACACGAGGTTTGAAAAATTCATTATGCCTTTGCAATAAAAGGCTAGTTTTATAAAGGTTTTGAGGACAATGTCAGTGTCACATCCCTTGTCGAGCTCTTGTCGAGACCGTGTGCCGTTTCAGTTCAGCCTGTGCACATGTAAGTGATTGACCTGCTAGATAATTCCAGTGTCAATGACAACTCTTTTTGCGTTCAAACTGTCCAGGACATCTGCATGGCTTTCATCAGGTAGATTTACCAAGTTCCTATAATCAGATTGCAAAACTGCTACAATATTTCGACCGACGGGTTTGTGTTAAACAGATTTTTTCAATTGTGAAACTAAAATATTCACTATTACGTGCCAACTGGAGGGCAAAACTCTGTGAAATTCTCAGCGTCTGTCTGTATTCTGACAGTCTGCATCACCTATAAATTATGTCTACAGCACGCCAAAAAGATTAATCAATACTGAAAACTTGTTTTGTTTGTGATCTATGAGGTCGAGAAACGTGAAATGTAAAATCAAGTCGTATGCAGTGCTACTGCACTGCCATATAAATCCGGCGCGTTCGCTGTTTTGCCTCTTCCTCCTACTCGCTTTGACAGCGTCTCGAGGCAGTAAGAGAAATGTGAAGCGAGACGGTCCTCTTTGGCACTGGTGAAACCAGAGTCTGCTTTAATGCTTCAGTGATCTAAGTAAACTTCCCACCTTCCCAGCCTCCCTTTTCACCCCCTCCCTCATCCTCCCACCCCATTTCAGTATAACGCACCGAAGGTTCATACAGTCACATGAAGATGACAGAAAAACTGCTCAATTTGTACGCCACATTCACACCTACTTCGTTCTTCATAAACCATCAGAGACACACTCTGTACTGTTTTGTTTAGTCGCAGGATCGTACTGTTTACACCAAGTCGCACCCACGGTCTTTTTTTTTCAGAAAAGAACTTCTAGAGTTTTCCATTTCAGTCAGGCTGTGGCAGGGGCGCAAACGCCGTGGTTTCTTGTTTGGGTAATCAGTGTGTGCAGGACAAACTTTGGTCACTGTTTTTTCACTTTCATCAGGCACTTTTTAGCGTGACCTTACGTGTTTGGGCGCCATAAAGATGAAACAGTATCACTCAGGTCACGAATCATAAGACTATGCCATACCTCGCCATTAATATGTTGAAAATATTAGTTTTCAAGGTGCAGAATAATCGTTATAAAGGGAAGTCTGTGCAACTCTGTGTACTTACTACCATGATAAGCCTCTCTTCATATACTCAAACCCAAATGAATCTCAGACATTTGTACTGTTTTAGGAAAAGCTCCAAGGAAGCCAATATAAGAGAAAGAGAGTACACAGTTACATGATACTCTCATTTGGGGTTAAATACCTCAAACCTTTGTTTCTTGTGTCTTGTCTCTTTGTATATAGACATAAACTAGCAAGAAGTACGAGGCCTCGTAATTCTATTGGTAATTTCTCTCAAAATCTTACACTGCGGTATAGCTGTTGTCATTTCAGACTCTGATATGAGTGAAACTTCCTGGCAGATTAAAACTGTGTGCCCGACCGTGACTCGAACTCTGGAGTCCCGCGTCCGAGTCTCGATCGGGCATACAGTTTTAATCTGCCGTGAAGTTTCATATCAGCGCACACTCCGCTGCAGAGTGAAAATCTCATTCTGATATGAATGTTTGATAAACGTGAATTGGTGGAGATTTGCTGGAGAGGTAACTTGGGAACCTCCCAGCCGTCCATTTATAGTAGGATTCCGCAGGCAATAAATGCTCAGAAATATATAGTCATAAAGAATTCCTTACTGGAAAGTGCGAGTAATGGTGAATGCTTCATTTGGGTTAGTGAGTTCACAAACAACGCCAAGATTGAGAGTCAGTGACGCTCTAGAAGGTACCCACACGGATGTGGAGCCACGACCACTCCAGTGCTTTGGCCTGCAGTGTTAGGTTGACGATCCATGGCGCGAACAACCCGGTCGAGATGGTTTCACAGATTATTGATTGGGTTTAAATCCGGTGAGTTTGGTGGCCAGAAGAGTACGGTAAACTCGTCCAGGTGGTCTCCATACCACACACATACTTTACGAGCTGTGTGACACGTTGCGCTGTCCTGCTGTTAGATGCCATCGTGCCAAAGAAAAACAAACTGCATGTATGGGTGGGAATGATCCCCAAGGATAAATAGACTCTCGTATTAGTCCATTGTGCCTCCCAGAGTGACCAGATCACGCAGGGATCGCTAGGAAAACATTCCCCGAACTATAACGTTACGACGAGTAAGTAAATTGTAGAGGGGAAAGGAAAGGTAATAAACTAATGATTTCAGCTGCATAGGGACTTTGTGTGGAATCAGTGGCGACAAGTAAAAAGTGTGTCAGAGCGGGAGTCGAACACAGAATTTCATGCTTACTAGGCAGTTTTGTTGACCACTACGCCACCCAACTGCGAGGAGTACCTCGGCAGGCGCTCTGGCCAAATCACACTCTCACTTATCATCGCTTACTGCAGTCCCCATCCTTGTTCTCCATGCTCCCAAGTTTTAGATTCCCACTAGGGGCCGAACGTCAATGTGCGTCTGCACTGGAAGTTGAGGATTCATTCCCCATCGAGGCGAACCAATTATATGAACATGTGGTGTCTGCCCCTTTCCTTTCCTTATCCCCCTCCCCCTCTCCGTTCAGTTTACATAATATGTATCACAGCTGCGAACCCCAGTGGCGTCCGTTCTTTCAGACATGTGTGAAAGAACAGATACCACTCCTTCATACGGCATCGATGATTTTAGAGGATATTTGCTATGAGGAGTTTCACACAGAACACGTTAACGGTCATTGTCTGACAGAGCGTAAAACATGGTTCATCTGAAAATAATACTTGTCACTACTCTGTGGACGTCCACTTGCGGCAATAGCATGCAAATTCCAACTTTCGCCGCCGCTGAACAGCACTCACCATGGGTGCATAAACCAAGCGCCCACTGCAGAGCCCCGTACGCAGCCATATTCGTTGAATTGTGATTGACGAGATATTTTTGGTAGCCCTTTGGTTCATCTGGGCAGTCACTTGTTCATCATGTCCATGTTTGTTCGCCCGAACATCTCTGCAGCCACCGTTCCCCCAGTCATCTGTTGTTGTTGTTTTCAGTCCTGAGACTGGTTTGATGCAGCTTTCCATGCTACTCTATCCTGAGCAAGCTTCTTCATCTCCTAGTACCTACTGCAACCTACTTCCTTCTGAATCTGCTTAGTGTATTCATCTCTTGGTCTGCCTCTACGATTTTTACCCTCCACGCTGCCCTCCAATACGAAACTGGTGATCCCTTGATGCCTCAGAAAATGTCCTACCAACCGATCCCTTCTTCTAGTCAAGTTGTGCCACAAACTTCTCTTCTCCCCAATCCTATTCAATACCTCCTTATTAGTTACGTGATCTATCCACCTTATCTTCAGCATTCTTCTGTAGCACCACATTTCGAAAGCTTCTATTCTCTTCTTGTCCAAACTAGTTATCGTCCATGTTTCACTTACATACATGGCTACACTCCAAACAAATACTTTTAGAAACGACTGCCTGACACTTAAATCTATACTCGATGTTAACAAATTTCTCTTCTTCAGAAAGGCTTTCCTTGCCGTTGCTAGTCTACATTTTACATCCACTCTACTTCTACCATTATCAGTTATTTTACTTCCTAAATAGCAAAACTCCTTTACTACTTGAAGTGTCTCATTTCCTAATCTAATTCCCTCAGCATCACCCGATTTAATTTGACTACATTCCATTATCCTCGTTTTGCTTTTGTTGATGTTCATCTTATATCCTCCTTTCAAGACACTGCCCATTCCGTTCAACTGCTCTTCCAAGTCCTTTGCTGTCTCTGACGGAATTACAGTGTCATCGGCGAACCTCAAGGTTTTTACTTCTTCTCTATGAATTTTAATACCTACTCCAAATTTTTCTTTTGTTTCCTTTACTGCTTGCTCGATATACAGATTGAATAACATCGGGGAGAGGCCACAACCCTGTCTCACTCCTTTCCCCACCACTGCTTCCCTTTCATGCCCCTCGACTGTAATAACTGCCATCTGATTTCTGTACAAATTGTAAATAGCCTTTCGCTCCCTGTATTTTACCCCTGCCACCTTCAGAATTTGAAAGAGAGTGTTCCAGTCAACATTGTCAAAAGCTTTCTCTAAGTCTACAAATTCTAGAAACGTAGGTTTGCCTTTTCTTAATCTTTCTTCTAAGATAAGTCGCAAGGTCAGTATTGCCTCACGTGTTCCAACATTTCTACGGAATCCAAACTGATCCTCCCCGAAGTCCGCATCTACCAGTTTTTTTCATTCGTGTGTAAAGAAATCGCGTTAGCATTTTGCAGCTGAGACTTATTAAACAGATAGTTCCGTAATTTTCACATCTGTCAGTACCTGCTTCCTTTAGGATTGGAAGTCTGAGGGTATTTCGCCTGTCTCATACATCTTGCTCACCAGCTGGTAGAGTTTTGTCATGACTGGCTCTCCCAAGGCCGTCAGTAGTTCTAATGGAATGTTGTCTACTCCAGGGGCCTTGTTTCGACTCAGGTCTTTCAGTGCTCTGTCAAACTCTTCCCGCAGTATCTTATCTCCCATTTCTCTTCATCTATATCCTCTTCCATTTCCATAATATTGTCCTCAAGTACATCGCCCTTGTGTAAACCTTCTATATACTCCTTCCACCTTTCTGCCTTCCCTTCTTTGCTTAGAACTGGGTTGCCATCTGAGCTCTTGACATTCATACACGGGTTCTCTTGTCTCCAAAGGTCTCTATAATTTTCCTGTAGGCATTATCTATCTTACCCCTAGTGAGGTAAGCTTCTACATCCTTACATTTGGCCTCTAGCCATCCCTGTTGAGCCATTTTGCACTTCCTGTCGATCTCATTTTTGAGACGTTTGTATTCCTTTTTGCCTGCTTCATTTACTGCATTTTTATATTTTCTCCTTTCATCAATTAAATTCAAATTTTCTTCTGTTACCCAAGGATTTCTACTAGTCCTCGTCTTTTTACCTACTTTATCCTCTGCTGCCTTCACTACCTCACCCCTCAGAGCCACCCATTCTTCTTCTACTGTGCTTCTTTCCCCCATTCCTGTCAATTGTTCCCTTATGCTCTCATTGGAACTCTGTACAACCTCTGGTTCTTTCAGCTTATCCAGATCCCATGTCCTTAAATTCCCACCTTTTTGCAGATTCTTCAGTTTTAACCTACAGGTCATAACCAATAGTTTGTGGTCAGAGTCCACATCTGCCCCTGGAAATGTTCAACAATTTAAAACCTGATTCCTAAATCTCGGTCTTGCCATTATATAATCTATCTGATACCTTTTAGTATCTCCAGGATTCTTCCATGTATACAACCTTCTTTCATGATTCTTGAACCAAGTGTTAGCTATGATTAAGTTATGCTCTGTGCAAAATTCTACCAGACTGCTTCCTCTTTCATTTCTTAGCCCCAATCCATATTCACCTACTATGTTTCCTTCTCTCCCTTTTCCTACATTCGAATTCCAGTCACCTATGACTATTAAATTTTCGTCTCCCTTCACTATCTGAATAATTTCTTTCATCTCATCATACATTTCATCAATTTCTTCATCAGCTGCAGAGCTAGTTCGCATATAAACTTGTACTACTGTGGTAGGCATGGGCTTTGTGTCTATCTTGGCCACAATAATGCGTTCACTATGTTGTTTATAGTAGCTTACCCGCACTCCTATTTTTTATTCATTATTAAACCTACTCCTGCATTACCCCTATTTGATTTTGTATTTATAACCCTGTAGTCAGCTGACCAAAAGTCTTGTTCCTCCTGCCACCGAACCTCCCGTATTCCCACTGTATCTAAATTTAACCTGTCCATTTTACTTTTTTAAATTTTCTAACCTACCGGCCACATTAGGGATCTGACATTCCACGCTCCGATCCGTAGAACGCCAGTTTTCTTTCTCCTGATAACGACGTCCTCCTGAGTAGTCCCCGCCCGGAGATCCGAATGGGGGACTATTTTATCTCCGGAATATTTTACCCAAGAGGACGCCATCATCATTTAATCATACGTTACTTTGTGCCAGGAAGGGCTCTCAACAAGGGAAATGTCCAGACGTCTCGGAGTGCACCAAAGTGTTGTTGTTCGGACATGGAGTTACACAGGTACTGGAACTGTCAATGACATGCCTCGCTCAGGTCGCCGAAGGCCTACTACTGCAGTGTATGACCGCTACCTACGGATTATGGCTCGGAGGACTACTGAAAGCAACGCCACCATGTTAAATAATGCTTTTCGTGCAGCTATAGGACGTCGTGTTACGACTCAAACTCTGCGCAATAGGCTGCATGATGCACAACTTCACTCCCGACGTCCTTGACGAAGTCCGTCTTTGCAGCCACGACACCATGCACCACGGTACAGATGCGCCCAACAGCATGTCGAATGGACCGCTCAGGATTGGTATCACGTTCTCATCACTGATGAGTGTCGCGCATGCCTTCCACTAGACAATCGTGTTTGGAGGCATCCAGGTCAGGATTAACGCCTTAAACACACTGTCCAGCGATTGCAAACAGGTGGAAGTTCCCTGCTGTTTTGGGGTGGCATTATGGGAGGGCCGATGTTCGCCGTTGGTGGTCATGGAAGGTGCCGTACCAGCAGTACAATACGTGAATGCCGTCCTCCGACAGATAGTGCAACCATATCGGCAGCATATTGTCGAGGCACTCGTCTTCATGGACGACAAATCGCGCCCCCATCGTGCACGTCTTGTGAATGAGTTCCAACAACTTCACTCAACTAGAATGGCCAGCATGTTCTCCAGACATAAACGCCATCGAACTTCTCTGAGGAAAGGACTGATTATGGACGGCGTGACCCACCAACCACTCTGAGAGATCTATGCCGAACCGCCGTTGAGGAGTGGGACAATCTGATGCAACAATGGCTTGATGAACTAGTGGATAGTATGCCATGACGAATACAGGCATGCATGAATGCAATAGGACGTGCTACTGGGTATTAGAGATACCGGTGTGTACAGCAGTCTGGACCACCACTTTTGAATGTCTCGCTGTATGGTGGTGAAACATGCAATGTGCGGTTTTCGTGAGCAGTAAAAAGGGCGCAAATGATGTTTATGTTGACCTCTATTCCAATTTTCTGTGCAGGTTCCGAGACTCTCGAAACCGAGGTGGTGTAAAACTTATTTTGATGTGTGTATATCAAACACTCCAGAAAGATATGTGCTACAAAGCGAACATATTTTTCAAAAAGCAATTTTTTTAGTGTTTACGTCCTTTCCCAAACGCTTGAGAATGATGGTGGAGAGTGGGGGCATCACAATAAAAATTGTTTGCCCCGGTTCAGAAAATATTGTACAGCCGGGGCTGCACTACACTCCCCGTTGACAATGATAGTATTCAGTTACACAGTGGAGTGCCATTGGACAGTGGCACGGATACTGTGACGAGGGCTGTGCCACCGCAGCGGCCACACTGGAATCCCACCTGCAGCAATGTGCGGCGCGCCAAACAAATGACACGTCGTGCTGTTACCTGGAGTTTCTCAGAACTGTTTACTGCAGGGCCCAGATTAACTGACCGCACTGCTCGCGTTAACCATTAGTCTGAATCGGTGTCACCATTCTGGCATCGACCTCACTACTACAAAATCTATAATTAAGAGCGGCGTAGCAACCGTGTAGCTAAAATTAAAGGGCAGATTCTCATGGAGGTGCAGTGTGGGCTGTAATTATCGTAGGGCAGCGCACGTGATAGATTTGCTAATGCATTAATACGACATCGATTTACTTCGGAAAAAATTACACTACAGGCCATTAAAATTGCTACACTACGAAGATGACGTGCTACAGACGCGAAATTTAACCGACAGGAAGAAGATGCTGTGACATGCAAATGATTAGCTTGTCAGAGCATTCACACAAGTTTAGCGCCGGGCGCGACACCTAAAACGTGCTTACATGAGGAAAGTTTCCAACCGATTTCTCATACACAAACAGCAGTTAATCGGCGTTCCTTGGTGAAACGTTGTTGTGATGCCTCGTGTATGAAGGAGAAATGCGTACCATCACGTTTCCGACTTTGATAAAGGTCGGATTGTAGCCTATCGCAATTGCGGTTTATCGTATCGCGACATTGCTGCTCGCATGGTCGAGATCTAATGACTGTTAGCACAATATGGAATCGGTGGGTTCAGGAGGGTAATACGGAACGCCGTGCTGGATCTCAACGACCTCGTATCACTAGCAGTCGAGATGACAGGCATCTAATCCGCTTGGATGTAACGGATCGTGCAGCCACATCTCGACCCCTGAGTCAACAGATGAGGACGTTTGCAAGACAACAACCATCTGCACGAACAGTTCGACGACGTTTGCAGCAGCATGGAGACCATGGCTGCGGTTACCCTTGACACTGCATCACACACAGGAGCGCCTGCGATGGTGTACTCAACGATGAACCTGGATGCACGAATGGCAAAACGTCATTTTTTCGGATTAATCCAGGTTCTGTTTGCAGCATCATTTTGGTCCCATTCCTGTTTGGCGACATCGCGGCGAACGCACATTGGAAGCGTGTATTCGTCATCGCCATACTGGCGTATGACCCGGAGTGATGGTATGGGATGCCATTGGTTTCACGTCCCGGTCACCTCTGGTTCGCATTGACGGCACTTTGAACAGTGAACGTTACATTTCAGATGTGTTACGACCCGTGGCTCTACCCGTCATTCGATCCCTGCGAAACCCTACATTTCAGATGGATAATGCACGACCGCATGTTGCAGGTCCTGTACTAGCATTTCTGGATACAGAAAATGGTCCACTGCTGCCCTGGCCAGCACTTTCTCCAGATCTCTCACCAATTGAAAACGTCTTGTCAATAGTGGCCGAGCAACTGCCTCGTCACAATACGCCCGTCACTACTCTGGATGAACTGTGGTATCGCGTTGAAGCTGAATGGACAGCTGTACCTGTACACGCCATCCAAGCTCTGGTTGACCCAATGCCCAGGCGTATCAAGGCCGTTATTACGGCCAGAGGTGGTTGTTCTGGGTGCTCATTTCTCAGGATCTATGCACCCAAATTGTGTGAAAAAGTAATCAGATGTCAGTTCTAGTCTGCATCTGCATTTCTTCTTGGTATAGCATTTTTAATAGCCAGTAGTGTATTTCATATTTTGAGTACCAGATGCAAAGCTGGCGCTGTACGCTCTTTTTGTAACAGTATGACATCCACGCCGTCATTTGAGAAGCCATGACGTGGGTGAACAGTATGATTATCGGGAAGAGAGACCGTGCAACGTTAGTGAAACAGTTTTTAAGCGGACGGTAGCAGTTAGAGTGCTGCACTGAGAGATTATCGCCAACTGAAAGATCTTGGGAGATCCCCGATGTCATGAAATGGTTTAAAGAAGAAGATAATGAAATTCTAAAACGTTGGTGGGATTGGTAAGACACCCGGAAGATGAAGGCGTCCTGTCCCAGTGGAAGTTACTGACGAGGATGCCGTTAATGTAACTGACCATGCAGCACGTGCCTAATGCAGTGCTAGTGCTCGTGCAGTGTTATGAGAGTTGTCCATCCCATGGTGAACGGTAGAGAAAGTTTTGTTGTCTATACAAGATTCAAACGGTGCAGCAGCTGAAACCTCATGATCCGTTGCAAATTTCTGTATTTGCTCCTCGGTTTCTGCCACGGATCGAAGTTGATAACACGTGCCAGAGCAATATTCTATAGAGCGAGAAGACACATTTTACACTTTAGTATGTAGTGAACACACTGCCGAATTTGTGGTACTGATGAAACACGTGCTGTGCACAAAGAGTCATTCCACTCGTCGCAAGTGGCTTTGTGCCGTGGACTCACAGGCAGCTTTAGACTCGATCCACTCTTCTTTGAAGAGAATACACATAGAAGGGCTGTCAGGTGTAACATGACGTCGACACATTATCTACATCTCCTCGTACAGGATGTGATTCCTGCTTTGAAAGAGCGTAACCATGTGGAAACGATTGTTTTCATGCAAGAGGGGCAACATATAACGTCGCTTGCCCAGTGAAACATCTGCTTAACGAAACAATAGACGAGCGTGATACGTCGACAGGCTTTGGAGATGAATGGCGCGCAAGACCACATGATCTGAATACATCGGACTTCTGGCTCTGGGAATTGCTAGAAGAACGTGTGCACCACGGGCACCTCCGTCTCTCGCTGATCTGAAAGCAAGTAAACAGCAAGACTTAGTTCAGATTATACCATAGCTGCCTCGAGCAACTGTTGATTACATACCTTGCGGAAGCAGTACCTCGTCGACATCTCCAGTGCTCAAACAGAACAAATTGTGCAAGTGTCGGTTAATAACAATGTCCAAATTATGTCTTTCTCACTTGTTTGACCTTCCGTGCGCACTTCTCTTTCCTAATCCAATGCATGTGGAAACATTTCTATACGTCTTCTTGTAGTCACAGCGCTAGATTTGCACCTAGTTGACAATATTGGAATTAAGGTTTTTGTAGTGTAAATCGAGTGTGCATTAACGCGTCGGAATATCTGTTGCCGTATGATAATTATAGCCTACACGTGAACTGTTTGCTGCAATTTTAAGCACCTGGCATCCCCCTTCTCTGAGGAAGATTCCGAGATTCCGAGATTCGTCGACTGGACTGCTAGATGCACACTACCTACAGTTCATGTACTGCCTCCTACCAACGTTCACATATAACCGCTGTGTTTATTAAGCACCAGCACCACCTAGATACTTGATACGCGAACTGATACGATGCCTCTGACGACCGAGATTGTTCACGCTTCAGCCGGCTGTTGTAACCGAGCGGTTCTAGGCGGTCCAGTCTGCAGCCACGCGACTGCTACGGGCATGGATGTGTGTGATGTCCTTAGCTTAGTTAGGTTTAAGTAGTTCTAGGTTCTAGGGGAATGATGACCTCAGAATTTAAGTACCAGAGCCATTTGATTCGTTCGCGCTTCCAAAACCACAACACTCCTATAGAGAACCGGAAAACTATTGATTGTACACTGTTTGACAAACAAGTGCATCAGCTAGAAGACATGATTTCAACGTAACTTCATACAGTTACAAACCATCTGCCTCTATTTAAATGATAAAGACTGCATATCTGTGTGACAGATAGAACAACGACCAGAGTGCGTTAACTTGTGAATGTTTAGTATTGTTAATAGACCTGGTGGGGTATATAAGGGCACTGGGCAGTGTCAGATATTGAGAAACTCTGTGAAGGACGTGGATGTGCCGGCATAAACGTGTGAGACAGCATTAGCAGCATCTGACAGAATTCGATTGGCGGCTCATTTTGCAGCCAGACTAGAGAATTCCTTGAATAGGTTGCTGATAACACCACAGTACGAACCGCAGCGTTTTGAGTGGTACAGTGATCGAGATGCGTCGACTCCTTATGAATGCTATCGTACAGTTTTCAGCGATTTGCACTACCTGGGGATCATCATCTGCGGGTATAGTACCGATCTGGAGAGAGAAACCATTGTTTCAATATTTTGGAGCCGCACAGGAGTGCTACTCTAGGGGTCATGGTGCGTGGGCATCAGGCATGATTTCAGATCACAGCTGGCAGTGATTGAGGGAACCCTTACTGCACTTCGGTATGACATGGACATTATGACACAGACATAGTGCGTCCTAATGTGTTACCTCTCCTGTAATAATATCGCGGTACTATTTTTCAACAGGACAATGCTCGTGGAACTCTATGACATTGGACTCTTAGAAATTTTCTTTCCATCATGTGCTGGTAAATACCTGTAATCCTAGGAAAGTCACAATCCCTTAAACCAACCATTATGCCTTGCCGGCCAGAGTGGCCTTGCGGTTCTAGGCGCTACAGTTTGGAGCCGAGCGACCGCTACGGTCGCAGGTTCGAATCCTGCCTTGGGCATGATGTGTGTGATCTCCTTAGGTTAGTTAGGTTTAAGTAGTTCTGATGACCTCAGAAGTTAAGTCACATAGTGCTCAGAGCCATTTGAACCAGCTGTTTTACACCTTGCTCACCATCCATTTACAAGGATTAAGGGAAATGGTCCCGTAATATCTAGACCGATCAAAAGCCTCCTTTCTTCAGATAACTGATACCAGCTCTGGCATTCACAGTAACAAACAGGATGAGCACAAAAGTCAGACAAGAAAATGTTATGGTATGTGCTTAATATACCTTGTTACTGGGTGTGCATCATAATTCTACACTGGTATGCTAATAAGTTCTTCACACCTGTATGCACTTTTAAATGTGAAGTTCAGCGCTTCTGATTTCTTTCCTTTGTGCCGAAGTCGCACACTAGTCTGATGCATGCGGGTCTATGTGGAAGAATAATTCATCAGGTAATTGACTTCTTATTACGTAAACTGAAAGTGTAGGGGGGGGGGGGGGGAGGCGTGAGCTAAATGAAAGGAAAGGGAAGGAACTATTGATGTAAGCTGTATCGAGACTTTATGTGGAATCAGAGGCGAAGAGTGAAATTATATGGTGGACCAGGACTCGAACCCGTGATTTCTTGCTTATTATGCAGTTGTCTTGACCACTGCGCCATCCTGACAGTGTTGATCGCAACTGCACGTAATGTTTCGACACGTCTTCCGGCCGACGCACATTCACGCCCAGCACCACCTGTCCGCAGTCCCGGTCCATACCTTTCATGCTGGCAACTCTGATATTCCCGCAGGATGTCGAGCGTGATTGTGCAACTACGTTGAAGATCGTTGATTAATTGCCCATCGAGGCCAATCAATTGTACGAATGCTTTGTGTCTGTTCTTTCGTAAATGCATTCATATAACTAGCTCACTTCATATAGAAACGAAACTCCTCTAGTTTTTCGCTGACATCTAAAAAGTTCCTCGCGACCGCTACGGTCGCAGATTCGAATCCTGCCTCAGGCAATCGTGTGATGTTCTTAGGTTAGTCAGGTTTAAGTAGTTCTAAGTTCTAGGGGACTGATGACCTCAGAAATTAAGTCTCATAGTGCTCAGAGCCATTTCAAGCATTTTGAACAATCTAGTTTTGTTTTTATTTCTACATAGCTTATAAATATTTTTTGTTTTCGTGCGATCCTTAGTAACGTTATGTATTTATTGTGGACCTTTCTATATGTATGTTCAGTATTGCGAAAAATTACTGGATATATCGTATCTGCAATATCTGCTGAATTGTTGGAGATCTCCTTTAGTGAGGATGGAGAAAATATACAGAGACACTAATTATCCTAACTGTAGGAGTGTAGCGTGGAAGATCACCAGAACTGCTAACTCTCCTCATAAGATTTTGTTTATTGTCAACGTCACACTTTTCCAAAGCCCTAAATGTGAGGCCATCAATGACTGCTCGTTCCCAGTAGAGCTCTGCTGCACATGCGGTTTTCTTCTCACAACGCAACTAATGAAGACGGTTCATGCCTAACTTCTTATTCTCTTTTTAAAGTCCCCATTACGTTCCTATTAATTTCTTCGTTCATTCAGAGAGGCACTCGGATTTTGCAGTATATGATGTATTGTTATAAGGAACGATAACTCACTCTTATTTCTTATTTTGAATATGACGTGAGCGCCTAGAGGTTGTTTCTATTGCAAACCCTCACAAAACTATAAATTGCACAGGTATTTTTTTACTTTGAGACTTAAGAGTAATGCACTATTTTTAGTATTAACACTTTTTATTTCTATGTTTGCACATCGTATATACTTGAAATTTTAAGATGTCTCAGAAACATTTTCATAAGTGCTTTCCCACTTTTTTTCAAATTAAGACTGAGTGTGCAACATCTCAGCCGTCTAACAGCTTACAAGCACTGACCGCACTTAAGTGGCAAACTGAACTTATTCAACAGAAATGATGCCTTTGGCGTGGGTCTCATGGTACACATAAAATAGGGTTTCTTTTAGAGAAATCCCAGATGTTCTATTATTCAAATTACCTAGCAGTATCGTTTCTGTCCCTAATAATAAAAACAGATTTAATGAATTTTTTATGAATGAAAAATTTCTTGGAAGTATGATAGAAATAAAAGTTATTTATATAGTCATCAAAATCAATTAAATAATTTTCAAAGTATGGCACATCACAAGCTACAGAAAAAATACGTTTGCAAATCATGTGTAAATGACATTTCTCCTGTATGGTAATATATCAACAGCAAGAAATAAAAATAAAAGCAAGACTACGTGTACTTTATGGTGATATTTGTACAATAACTAATTTACATAGCACAAAGTTACAAAATAGAAGTACGAAAACTATTACTACGCAATGGGCCAACTTTGAATGACACAGAATTTTGAAGGCATACTAAAGCATTATGTAATTATGGAAAGACATGAATACCATACTCTTAATCCGAACATGGCGTAAACATTACTCAAAATAAAGTGGTATTTCAGACCTTTGTTATCTCAAGACGTCGCCGTATAAATGGGTTTGTTAAAACTTTTTTTGAATGTGTAGTTTTCTGTAACTCCTGCAGGAAAAACTTTAGCACTTACTGTTATCCAATGAACTGCATTCACAGAAATATTGGCCAACCTCCTTTTATTAATATGAAACTCACAGACTAAGTTACATGAGTTCTTTTTGCGATAAACAGCGAACGACACAACAGCAAATAACTATATTGAGAGCAATGCTAATGTCATTCTGATGACGTTGCAGTTCAGTACTATAAGAGGTAGCCAGCCTGACAGCAACTGACACGTCAATATTGGTTTGACCTGGCAAATATATTTTCAAATACCATGTCGTTGTCAGGAGAAACAAAACTGACGTTCTACGTATCGGAGCGTGAAATGTCAGATCTATTAATCTGGCAGGTAGGTGGCAGGTTGGTTAAAAAATTTATAAAAGGAAATGGATTGGGTATAGTGGGAATTAGTGAAGATCGGTGGCAGGAGGAACAGGTTATCTGGACAGGAGAATATAAGGTTATAAATACAAAACAAAATTTGAATAACACAGGTGTAGGTTTAATTACAAATAAGAAAATAGGAATGGAGATATTCCACTATGAAAAGCATAGTGAACGCATTATTGTAACCAAGATAGACACAAAGCTGACATCCACCACAGTGATACAAATTTATATCCAAACTGGCTCCATAGATGATGAAGAGAGTGAAGAAATGTATAATGAGATAGATAATATTATTCAGATAGTTAAAGGAGACGAAAATTAATACCGATTGGAAACTGGAATTTGATACAAGGAAACTGAAGAGAAAGAAAAACCATGTGGGAATGTGGACGCTGGGAAAGAAATGAAATAAGAAGCCGTGTGATAGAATACTGCACAGAGCATAATTTAATCATCGTTAACACTTAGTTTAAGAATCATGAAAGAACGCTGTATACGTGGAAGAGGCCTAGAGACACTGAAAGTTTCAAGTTGATTGTATGATGACGATACAGAGATTTAGCAGCCAGATTTTAAATTGTAATGCATTTCCAGGGGCAGATGTGGTCCCTGACCACAATTTATTGGTCATGAACTGTAGATTAAAACTGACGAAATTGCGATCAGGTAGGAAATTAAGGAGATGGAGCCTGGATAGAATGATTGTTGCGGGTTTCAGAGAAGAATCAGGGAAATATTGGCAATAACAAGGGAAAGAAATACTGTAGAAGAAGAATAATTAGCTTTGAAAGATGAAATAGTGAAGGCAGCAGAGGATCAGTAAGTAAGTAGACGAGAGATGGTAGAAATCCTGGGATAACGAGAGAGATGTTTAATTTAACTAATGAAAGGAGAAAATTAAAAAATGTAGTAAATGAAGCAGCCGAAAGGGAAGACGAAACTCTAAAATATGAGATTGACAGGAAGTGCAAAACCGCTAAGCAGGAATGGTTAGAGGACAAACACAATGATCTGGAACTATATATCACTACGGGAAACATAGATGGAAAATTAAAGAGGCCTCTGAAGGAAAGAGAAGGAGCTGAGTATCAAGAGCTCAGAAGCAAAAACAGTCCTGAGCAAAGAAGATAAAGGTGAAAGGTGGAAGGAGTACATAGAGGGTCTGTGCGTGTGAGGGCAATATTATAGAAACTGAAGAGGACGAGGATGAGATAGGAATATGATACTATGTGAAGAATTCGACAATGTTCTGAAAGATGTAAGCATAAACAAGGTCACGGGAGTAGTGGGAGAGCCAGTTGTAACAAAACTCTCCAATCTCGTAGGCAAGACATGTGGTACAGTTGAAAGACAATCAGATTTCAAGAATATAATATTTCCTATTTCAAAGAAAGCAGATTCTACATGATGTGAATATTATCGAATTATGAGTTTAATAAGTCATGTTTGCAAAATACTGACACCAGTTTTATACAGAAGAATAGAGAAACTGGTAGAAGCCGACCTTGGGAAAGATCAGCATGGATTCTGGAGAAATATATTAACATGCGAGACAATACTAAAGCTACGACCAACCTACGAATAAAGCCCTTGTAGACTTAGAGAAAACTTATGACAGTACTGAGTGGAATACTCTATCGAAATTCTGAAGATAATAGCGGTAAAATACAGGGAGCGAAAGGCTATTTACAATTTAAACAGACAACAGGCGGTAGTTGAAAGAGTGGAGGGGAATGAAAAGTAAGTAGTGGTTAAGAAGGGAGTTAGCGTTGTATCTACCCCAATATTATTCAATCACTACATTGAAGAAACAGTAAAGGAAACATTAGAAAAGTGTGGAAAAGCAATAAAAGTTGGGGAGGAGAATTAAAACTTTTCGGTATGCCGATGACATTGTAACTGTCTCTCAGACATTAAAGGGCCTGGAGGAGCAGTTGAATGGAATAGACAGTGTATTGGAAGGAGGATATAAGAAGAACATCAACAGACATCAAAACGTGAATAATGCAATGCAGTCGAATTAAATCAGGTGATGCCAAGGGCATTAGATTAGGAAACGGGGCACTTAACGTAGTAGTTGAGTTTCGGTATGTGGGCAGCAGAATAACTGATGATGGCTGAAGTAGAGAGGATGTAACATGTAGACTAGCGAAGGCAAGACGAACGTTAAGAAGAGAAATTTGCGAACATAGAATATAGGCTTAAGTATTAGGAAGAATTTTCTGAAAAAAATTTGTCTGTAGTGTAGCCATGCATGGGAGTGAAACATGGACGAAAGACAGTTTAGACATGAGATGCGGTACTACAGAAGAATGCTGAAAATTAGATGGGTAGATCACGCCACTAATTAGGAAGTACTGAACAGAATTTGAGAGCAAAGAAATTTGTGGCAGCACCTTTCTATAAGAAGGGTTGGTAGCACTCATTCTGAGACTTCAAGGGTTCATCAATTTAATATTAAACGGAAGTGCGGGGGATAAAAATCGTAGAGGGACACCAAGGCTTGAACACAGCAAGCAGATTCAGAAGAATGCAAGTTGTAATAGTTGTAGAGATGAAGAGGCTTGCGAGGAGTAGAGTACCATGGAGAGCTGAATCAATCCAGTCTTCGAGCTGAAGACCACAACAACATGTAGAAGCGGCTCAGATTCTCACAACAACGAGATCCGGTTATTCGATTGTAGAACGTAGAACATAATTTATTACATACTGATCACAGATAAGTTTCGGCACCTATAGCAGTTGCAAATAGCTTGGGCAAAATATTTATTTTTTCTACGACTATTTGGATTTACCTTGTGCAAGTATTACAACGAGCATTGCTAATACAGAATTTTCCGCACGTAACAATGTATACGTCTGTGCTCCTGCAGCCATTTTTCGGTACGTGGAAAGGTTACTTTGCAGTCACTACAATTTTCTTTTTCCTGTCCTGGTCACGAATGGAGCGCGGGGCGAACATCTGTCGATAATCCTACGCATTAGATCGAATCCAATCATCAGCGTTCATCAAAGTTTGACGAAACGTTCTTGGAGTGGAGTAACACGACGGCTGATGTGCATTGGAACGTAAGCTCTCGGAATTTCCACAACAAACCTCTCCGTTAAGCACTTCTTTTATAGCGTCTGCCACTGGATAATTGATGAGTAACTCCGTAACGATCCCGCGCTTACTGATAGCACTCACGACAGGACGGGCCCCTTTCTTTGGACCTTCTCTTACTCCTCCACTAATCCTACCGCGTAAGACGTCAGACAGACGAACACACTTTAGAAGCTACCAGTTCCGTGGGAGAAATACATGAGTACCAGACTAGAAACTGCTTTCGCTTGAATTAGCTTTATGTGTTATTTCCCATTTTGATCGCTCTGGAATATTATGCCCACACGTATTTCTAGGTTCGTCTCGTTTTCTGTGATTTCTGTCTCCAGTAGGGCACTGAACAATAGATGCTCTTTCCAGCTATTCACATGCAATACCTTACAGTTACACAGCCGCGCGGAGTGGTCGCGTGCTTTGAGGCGCCATGTCACGGATTGCGCGGCCCCTCCCGCCGCAGATTCGAGTCCTCTATCCTCCCACACTGCACCTCCGTGTTGTTTCTAGCATAAGATGGATTAAATAGTGTGTTAGTCTAGGGACCGATGGCATCAGCAGTTCGGTCCCATAGGAATTCACATATATCAACAGTTTATACACTACTGGACATTAAAATGGCTACACCTAGAAGAAATCCAGATGATAAACGGGTATTCATTGGACAAATATATTGTATTAGAACTGATATGTGACTACATTTTCACGCAATTTGGGTGCATAGATCCTGAGAAATCAGTACCCAGAACAACAATCTCTGACCGTAACAACGGGCTTAATACGCCTGGGTATTGAGTCAGATAGAGCTTGGATGGTGTATACATGTACAGCTGCCCATGCAGCTTCAATACGATACCACAGTTCATCAAGAGTAGTGACTGGCGTATTGTGACGAGGCAGTTGCTCGGCCACCATTGACCACATGTTTTCAATTGGTGAAAGATCTGAAGAATGTGTTGTGCCAGGGCAGCAGTCGAACATTTTCTGTATCCAGAAAAGCCCGTACACGACCTGCAACATGCGGTCGTGCGTTATCCTGCTGAAATGTAGGGTTTCGAAGGGATCGAATGAAGGGTAGAGCCATGAGTCGTAACACATCTGAAATGTAACGACCACTGTTCACAGTGCCGTCAATGCGAACAAGAGGTGACCGAGACGTGTAACCAATGGCACTCCATACCATCACGCCGGGTGATACGCCAGTATAGCCATGACGAATACACGCTTCCAATGTGCGTTCACCGCGATGTCGCCAAACACGGATGCGACCATCATGATGCTGCAAACAGAACCTGGAATCATCCGAAAAAATGACGTTTAGCAATTCGTGCACCCAGGTTCGTCGTTGAGTACACCATCGCATGTGCTATTGACTGTGATGCAGTGTCAAGGGTAACCGCAGCCACGGTCTCCGAGCTGATAGTCCATGCATGCATACGTCGCCGAACTGTTGGTGCAGATGGTTGTTGTCGTGCAAACGTCCCCATCTGTTGACTCAGGGATCGAGACGTGATTGCACGATCCCTTACAGCCATGCGGATAACGTACCTGTCATCTCGACTGCTAGCGATTCGAGGCCGATGGGATCCAGCACGGTGTTCCGTGTTACCCTCCTGAACCCACTGACTCCATATTCTGCTTACAGTCATTGGATCTCGACCAACACGGACAGCAATATCGCGATACCATAAACCGCAACCGCGATAGTCTACAATCCGACCTTTATCAAAGTCGGAAACGTGATGGTGCGCATTTTCCCTTCTTACACGAAGCATTACAACAACGTTTCACCAGGCAACGCCGATCAACTGCCGTTTGTGTATGAGAAATCGGTTGGAAACTTTCCTCATGTCAGCACGTTGTAGGTGTTGTCACCTGCGCCAACCTTGTGTGGATGCTCTGAAAAGCTAATCATTTGCATATCACAGCATCTTCTTCCTGTCGGTTATATTTCGCGTCTGTAGCACGTCATCTTCGTGATGTAGCAATTTTAATGGCCAGTACTGTACTTTTGGGGCCATTTTCCAGTCTATATGCCGCGTCGAACTCCTCTTTGTGGCTTCCTCTGGACTTTTTTCACATTTACAAGGTGACAATTATTGAACTATATGAAACAAAAACGATAACTTCTGAACGGTTAGCGTTAGAACGTTCAGATAGCACCGTTGGCCGCAGGGTATGATGGGATTCAGTATGCGCTATGGTTTGGTTTAGCGACAAAGCCTAATTTCATTTGGATTGGTTCATCAATACGCAAAATTGGCGCATTTGAGGGACTGATAATCCGTATTTCTCGATCGAAGAGTCTCTTCACCCTCAGCGGGTGATTGTGTGGTGTGCAATGTCCAGTCACCGAATAGTCGGTGCGATATTCCATGATGGCACTGTTATTACTGAACGCTGTGTGAAGGTTGATGAAGATGATTTCATCCCCATTATCCAAAGCGACCCCTATTTTGACAAGACGGGGTTCATGTAAGACGGAGCTCAACCCCATCGAAACAAGGAAAGTGTCTGATGTCATGAAGGAGCACTTTTCGGACCGCATTCTGGCTCTGGGGTACCCAGAGACCACTGGCATGCGTCTCGATTGGCCGCCATATTCTCCGGATCTGAACACATGGGACTCCTTTCTATGGTGCTATATTAAAGACAACATGTACAGCAACAACGCTGAAACCACTGATGAGCTGAAAACAACCATTCAGAAGATCGTCGACGCTATCGATGTTCCGACACTTCAGCGGGTCATGCAGAATTTCGCTATTCGTCTACGCCACACCGTCACGACTGATGGCAGGCACATCGAAGATGTCATAACCTGTATCTGTAGTGACGTTTACATGTTTAATAAAGCGTTTGCACGACGTAACTGGTAACTAATTTACGTTTTTTATGTAGTTTCTTCATATAGTTCAATAATTCTCTCTCTCTCTCTCTCTCTCTCTCTCTCTCTCTCTCTCTCTCTCTCTCTAACTCTCTCTCTCTCTCTCTCTCTCTCTCACACACACACACTCACACACACAACACACACACACACACACACACACACACACACACACACACACACACACACACACACACGCTACTGGAAGGAGCACAAAAATTTTTACTTGATTATTCAGGTTTCATCTTGACTGTCCGTTTAGGACTGCAGTGACTACAAATATGAGAATCCTTTCTGAGTTGGTAATTTCACTGAGCGAACCATATCACATTTCATGCGCTTGTGATTTGTGAAGTAACAAAACATTTTTCATTTGCTCTGTGACAATAATTCATAACTAGGTCTAAAATGTAGTCGTTAAGAAGTTCCCTGGAATAGTACCACTATCAGACAGCTGTTTTTCCATTGTTCCTGTTACGCATTCAGAGCAGGCTCTCACACACAGAGATTCATTATTTATATCCGGAATAAACAGCAAAAAGATATCGCTAAGTATACGCTAAGCTGCTCCACTAGCTAGAGTAGTAGATTACGGTACGGATCTATATCATAACTAAAATTAGAAACATGTGAACTGTTCTTCTTTACTCCTTATGTGATCAGGCCTATAGGACCGCGTGCGCCTAAAAGGCTCGTCTTCCACTGCATTCTGTTTCCTGCTTTCTACCGCCATTGACCCTCTATGTTGGTCTACAGAAAATCCTAATGGATACCTTCTTGCCGTTTCTCTTTGGTCCTTCCTTGTGGTATTCTTCTGCGGGAAAGAAAATCCACGTATTTCAAAGCCAGTCGACCGAAATGACTTGTCCTTACAAGTTGTTTGATTCGCATCAGGCGCACAGTGTTTGGATTGTTGTAGATCTCATCCGCTTCAGAGTTATACCGGATCGTGTAATCCCCAACGATCTCATCTCGTGTCGTGCCATAGACCTTACTTAATACTTTCTGCTAGGAAACGAGAAGACGATGTAATTCTTTCTTTTTTCGGATACTCCACGTTTTTCATTCATACGGGTTGGGTCAGTGTTTACTACAGCTGGAGCATGCAATTTATTAAGAGACTGTGCGATTTCAAAACCTGACTTGAGACTGAAGTAAGATCAGGTTACAGCTTCGATCTTTGCTTTTGTCTCTGCCTCATACTAAACGCATATGCGGTCTTTTATTGACACTCTAACACAGCAGGCTACAAATATTGCATGAGATTAAGGAATTATCGAAACTGAATGAATACTGAGTAAAATCTGTGGGTAGAATACCTAAGGAGCACCCACACTTTATCCTTTCTTTTAGCATCGAGATTTATCCATGTTTCAGTAGTTAAAAATGGTTCAAATGGCTCTGAGCACTATGCGACTTAAATTCTGAGTTCATCAGTCGTCCAGAACTTAGAACAAATTAAACCGAACTAACTTAAGGACCTCACACACATCCATGCCCGAGGCAGGATTCGAACCTGCGACCGTAGCGGTCGCTCGGTTCCACACTGTAGCGCCTAGAACCGCACGTCCACTGCGGCCGGTTTCAGTAGTTCCCTCAAAGAGCAACAATTCAGCAGATGCGCTATGGATTCCTTTTTGCAACATGCTGGCGTAGAAGGCATCTCTTAACGGCTAAAATTGACATTTATCGGCAGGACTTCAAACTGCAAGACTACAGTATTAGCGGTGTGGTGCTTCTAGTCTAAACCTACATGCATATTCCGCAAGTCACCGTACAGCGTGTGGCAGCGGTATCCTATACCGCTGCTGGTGATTCCCTGTCCTGTTCCACTACAGATAGAACGAGGGAGAAAGAACCGTTTATACGCCTCTGTATAAGCCCTAATTTCTCTTATACACTCCTGGAAATTGAAATAAGAACACCGTGAATTCATTGTCCCAGGAAGGGGAAACTTTATTGACACATTCCTGGGGTCAGATACATCACATGATCACACTGACAGAACCACAGGCACATAGACACAGGCAACAGAGCATGCACAATGTCGGCACTAGTACAGTGTATATCCACCTTTCGCAATAATGCAGGCTGCTATTCTCCCATGGAGACGATCGTAGAGATGCTGGATGTAGTACTGTGGAACGGCTTGCCATGCCATTTCCACCTGGCGCCTCAGTTGGACCAGCGTTCGTGCTGGACGTGCAGACCGCGTGAGACGACGCTTCATACAGTCCCAAACATGCTCAATGGCGGACAGATCCGGAGATCTTGCTGGCCAGGGTAGTTGACTTACGCCTTCTAGAGCACGTTGGGTGGCACGGGATACATGCGGACGTGCATTGTCCTGTTGGAACAGCAAGTTCCCTTGCCGGTCTAGGAATGGTAGAACGATGGGTTCGATGACGGTTTGGATGTACCGTGCACTATTCAGTGTCCCCTCGACGATCACCAGAGGTGTACGGCCAGTGTAGGAGATCGCTCCCCACACCATGATGCCGGGTGTTGGCCCTGCGTGCATCGGTCGTATGCATTCCTGATTGTGGCGCTCACCTGCACGGCGCCAAACAAGCATACGACCATCATTGGCACCAAGGCAGAAGCGACTCTCATCGCTGAAGACGACACGTCTCCATTCGTCCCTCCGTTCACGCCTGTCGCGACACCACTGGAGGCGGGCTGCACGATGTTGGGGCGTGAGCGGAAGACGGCCTAACGGTGTGCGGGACCGTAGCCCAGCTTCATGGAGACGGTTGCGAATGTTCCTCGCCGATACCCCAGGAGCAACAGTGTCCCTAATTTGCTGGGAAGTGGCGGTGCGGTCCCCTACGGCACTGCGTAGGATCCTACGGTCTTGGCGTGCATCCGTGCGACGCTGCGGTCCGGTCCCAGGTCGACGGGCACGTGCACCTTCCGCCGACCACTGGCGACAACATCGATGTACTGTGGAGACCTCACGCCCCACGTGTTGAGCAATTCGGCGGTACGTCCACCCGGCCTCCCGCATGCCCACTATACGCCCTCGCTCAAAGTCCGTCAACTGCACATAAGGTTCACGTCCACGCTGTCGCGGCATGGTACCAGTGTTAAAGACTGCGATGGAGCTCCGTATGCCAAGGCAAACTGGCTGACACTGACGGCGGCGGTGTACAAATGCTGCGCAGCTAGCGCCAATCGACGGCCAACACCGCGGTTCCTGTTGTGTCCGCTGTGCCGTGCGTGTGATCATTGCTTGTACAGCCCTCGCGCAGTGTCCGGAGCAAGTATGGTGGGTCTGACACACCGGTGTCAATGTGTTCTTTTTTCCATTTCCAGGAGTGTATTATGTTCGTGGTCCTTGCACGAATTGTATATTAGCGGCAGTAGAATCGTTCTGCAATGAAAATAAGCTTCAGATGCCGGTTCTCAATTTTTTTTACCAACAGCGTTCCTCGAAAAGAATGTAACCTTCGCTCCAGGGATTACCGTTTGAGATCCCGAAGCATCTCTTAACATTTGGGTGTGGCAAGAAGCTGCCGGTAACAAATTTAGCAGCCCTCCTCTGAAATGCTGTGATGTCTTACTTTATTCCGATCTGGTACGGATCCAGAGCACTCGAGCAATAGCCAAGAATATGTGACACTAGCCACCAATATGCGGTCTCCTTTACTTTCCCGAAGTTCTCCCAATAAACCAAAGTCGACCTTTCATCTTCTCTACCGCAATCCTCACATGCTCGTTACATTTCACGTCGCTTTGCAACATTATCCTCAGGTATTTAAAATACGTGACTGTATGAAGCACGACACTTCATCATACCAACTAGAATTTTTTTTTCTAATTCATCTCGTATACTCCTACAGTCACTCAGCTTCGTCTCTTCCTGTACACCACAGCATCATCGGCAAACAGCCGCAGATGTCTACTCACCCTGCCCGCCAGATCATTTATGTATATAGAAAATACTATTGGTCCTATTACAGTGCCCTGGAGCACTCCTGACGATACCCTTGCTCTGATGAACACTTGCCATGGAGCACAACATACTGGGTTCTGTTACTTAAAACGTCTTCGAGCCACCCAGATATTTGGTAACCAGTTCCATGTTCTCGAACCTTCCTTAACAGACTGCAGTGGGATACCGTGTCAATTTCTTAGCGAAACTATAGGAATGTGGGATCTGCTTGTTGCCCTTGATCCATAGTTTGCAGAGTATCGTGTGACAAAAAGGGAAAGTTGAGTTTCGCACGAGCACTGCTTTCTAAAACCGTGCTGATTTGTACGGTAAACTTCTCGGACTCAAAACTACTGTTTATACAGGGTGAGTCACCTAACGTTACCGCTGGAGATATTTCGTGAACCACATCATATACTGACGAATCGATTCCACAGACCGAACGTAAGGAGAGGGGCTAGTGTAATTGGTTATACAAACCATAAAAAATGCACGGAAGTATGCTTTTTAACACAAACCTAGGTTTTCTTAAATGGGACCCCGTTAGTTTTGTTAGTACATCCGAACATATAAACAAACACGTAATCAGTGCCGTTTGTTGCATTGTAAAATGTTAATTACATACGGAGATATTGTAACCTAAAGTTGACGCTTGAGTACCACTCCTCCGCTGTTCGATCGTGTGTATCGGAGAGCACCGAATTACGTAGGGATCCAAAGGGAGATGGACCTTAGATACTGAAGAGACTGGAACAGCACATTACGTCCACATGCTAACACCTTTTTATTGGTCTTTTTCACTGACGCACATGTACATTACCATGAGGGGTGAGGTACACGTACACACGTGGTTTCCGTTTTCAATTACGGAGTGGAATAGAGTGTGTCCCGACATGTCAGGCCAATAGATGTTCAATGTGGTGGCCATCATTTGCTGCACACAATTGCAATCTCTGACGTAATGAATGTCGTACACGCCGCAGTACAGCTGGTGTAATGTCGCCGCAGGCTGCCACAATACATTGTATCATATCCTCTGGGGTTGTAGGCACATCATGGTTTACATTCTCCTTTAGCGTACCCCACAAAAAGAAGTCCAGAGGTGTAAGACCAGGAGAATGGGCTGGCCAATTTATGCGTCCTCCACGTCCTATGAAACGCCCGTCGAACGTGTACCTCACCCCTCATGGTAATGTACATGTGCGTCAGTGAAAAATACCAATAAAAAGGTGTTAGCAGGTGGACGTAATGTGCTGTTCCAGTCTCTTCTGTACCTAAGGTCCATCACCGTTCTCTTTCAATCCCTACGTAATTCGGTGCTCTCCAATACACACGATCGAACAGCGGAGGAGTGGTACTCAAGCGTCAACTTTAGCTTCCAATATCTCCGGATGTAATTAACATTTTACAATGCAACAAACGGCACTGATTACGTATTTGTTTATATGTTCAGATGTGCGAACAAAACTAACGGGGTTCCATTTAAAAAACTGTAGGTTTGTGTTAAAAAACATACTACCGTGCATTTTTTTTATGGTTTGTATTAACCAATTACACTAGCCTCTCTCCTCAAGATCGGTCTGTGGAATCGACTTGTCAGTATTTGATGTGGTTTACGAAATATATCCAGCGGTAATGTTAAGTGACCTCACCCTGTATTTCAGCTGAGAATATGTTCAAGTATTCTGCTCTAACCGATATCAGGTACATAGATCTGTAATTTTGAGGGTCCTTTCTTTTACCCTCTAGCTATGCTTGACACAGTGGTGTCGATTAAATATCTAGGCGTAACGTTGGTAAGCAACAGGAAATGAGGACGGGAGCAGTGAAGGCCAATGGTCGACATCGGTCTATTGGCTGACTTTTAGGAAAGTGTACCGCGTATACAAATTAGATCGCATAGAGAACGCTAGTGCGACCAGTGTTTTAGTACTGCTCAAGTGCTTGGGATCCCTATCAGGTGGAATTAAAGGAAGAAGTCGAAGCAATTCAGAGGCGTACTGCTAGATCTGTTACTGTCGAATTCGAGCAACATAGGAGTATTACGGAGATTGTTTGTGAACTGATATGGGAACCCACGGAAGAAAGAGGATGTTCTTAACACGAAACACTATAGAGAAAATGTAGAAAACTGGTGTCAACAGCTGACTACAGAACGATTCTAGTGCTGCCAATATACATTTCCTAGAAGGATCACGAAGATACCAAAAGATAAATTAAGACTCGTACAGAGATATATACCAATGGCTTTTCCCATGCCTCATTTGAGAGTAGAATAGGAAAGTAAACGACGAAATGGTGCCAAGTACTCTCCGCCATGTAGCATACGGCAGTCTGCGGAATACGTATCTAGATGTAGGCGTAGTATAGATGGTGGAGTTCATCTACGCTAGGGGAAAACAACATAGCAAATCAACCAGTCGAAGATTGTTCATATATATTCTATTGACGCATATTCCATCTAAATATTCTCAGCTGGTAATAACACTTTTAAAGATATGATATACCTCAGTTACCTAGAAATTCTAAATTTATCACTATCCCGATTAACAATGGAAGATTTTAGAGAGATTTGGAGGTTTGTGCCAAGTTCCTATGGGACCAAATTGCTGAGATCATCGGTCCCTAGGCTTACACATTACTTACTCTAACTTCAAGTAACTTACGTTAAGGACAACAAATACACACTCATGCCGAGGGCGATCTAGAACCTCAGACAGGGACAGCCGTGCGAACCGTGTCAAGGCGCTTCAGACCACGCTCCTGCCCCACGCGTCAGGATTTTAGAGCACTAACATATATAGTACTCAATATTCTAACGTAAGTTGAAGAAATGCCGTGTTTTATAATGGCTGTTTGTGCAGATTTTGTGCAAACTGTGTCAAAAGTTGCCACAAACTTTTGTTAGAGAGAAAACGGTAATTCATAATCGTAGCTCTGGGATATGATCCGTGATGGGTGAATCTTTATATAGAATCCAACTTCTTCTGAAGCCCGCTTGTCTTTATGGTTCACTGCCGGTTTTTTAAGCTGTTGATGATAATTTTAGTGAATATTATCTACAGTAAGCAGTGAAGGCCAATTTGTTTGCAGATTTTATGGCTTTTAGTGGATATGGGAGGACACAATGAAAATTTGGTAACAGAAACAAAATAAAACAATAAGCGATGGAAGTTAAAACGAAAACCTACATTTCCGAGACGTCACGTTTAATCAATTAAGATAATAGATACAAAATTAACTACGGAAATTTGTAAGACCACACGTTATGAAGCTACTTACGAACGTCTCGTGTAGTGACATATGCAGGGATGGCTGCACAAGGCCTGGGACAAAGGATAGCCGAGTAGTAACAAACTAGGCCACAGATTTGGGCTCCTTCGATGATCAGCAACCCGCTAGCGTATTCGTGATTTACATTTCCATTTTATCGCCCAGTATCTAGAAATTCAACTGCAAATTAAGACATAAGAGAAAGTTCAAAGAAGATAGGAACACTGTAACAATAATTACCAAATTACAGGGGAACCGAAATCTCTAAAGAGGTGTAGCTTGGCGTCATTTTGAGAGGAACTGATAATTTTTTCAAGATGATGGCAACCGTTAAAAAAATTCAAGTTCGAATTGAGTGTCTTCTTGTTCATAAGACAGTCAGGAAAGCTCACCGTTCCAATGACTGGGATGGTGCCAGGGCAGTGAACCTCTGGGAAGAAACAAGTGGCTCAGCAAGTGAGACCTAGCTGCTTGCCCACCCAACACGCTTTTTGGGGATGTCCGTTCCTCTTCAAATGGACTCCCTACTGTGGTATTTATTACGACAGTATCCACAGCCTCAGAGAAGTTCAAACGTGTTGCATTATATCCGTGTCACTTCTTTCCACGTTAATTCTTCGTGACGATTTTCTTGAAGTTCAGCGTACTCCCCAACGGTACTAAATTGTTGTTTGAGACTATATCGGCACCTGTACACGTCCTACCATTCAGTATCTGATTTCGGAATCTGTCTCACCAATGATGTAACCCATCTGGTATAGTCCGCGCAAAATACCGTGGCTGTTAGATGCGCAGGCGGCAGGCACGTGTGCCGAGAATGGTAGTGGTGGGGATTATGGGCAGGCGCTAGGGGAAAGACCGAGGGCTGGGGGAGAAGTACCGTTCTCAACTGAGCTCTAATGTTTTTGTGAATATTAAGTGGAGCCCCTTCACATATGCATTTGCATTGTGACCATACAAAAAGATCTGTCACCTCTGCTTTGGTTAGTATCTAAAAATGAATTCCGCTGAAAATGCAGCGATTTATTGTCGTGTGGCCTGTTAACCATCCCTAAGTTTCAGAGAAGCATCATGAGTGGCGGATTTTGAGTAAAAACCTAGACATTAATTTGTTACCATGTTAAAATTTGCTTCTTGTGCCAAAACACAGCACAATGTACGTAATCTAAACTCATTAACATGTTGAGCAGACACAGTTGTGAGAGAAATCTGAAACAGTAGTTTATTAACTTTGTTAAGTGAAGAAATGGGGAAATGTAAGGTAAGTAACTCATGGAAAGTCACATCCTGGGTACAAAAATAAATGTGTAATGTCTCAATTCTTTTGTTCGCAAACCCATACATAGCATTTCTCATTTCACCAGCTACCGATGGGGCACAAAAATTAAATTTTTCATTAAAAAAGACTGTAGTTAGTGGAAAAACTCGGTAGATAATGAAGTTTCGCATAGTACAAATGTGGAAAAATATTCTATTTTTTGTGTGTTGATCATTTGCCAAAATCGCTCTTCGATATCTCAACTCGTTATGAAATATGAGGAATGCTATGGATATTTCACTCTGAGTTTATTGCTAGCGTGGCTCCATTGCAAATGAGAGTGTTAGATCAATTTTCGCGAGATCAGTGACAATATAAACCTCCACCAAATCTAAAGAAAAATTCTACATGTTAGCCAAATTTCATACACAACAACATATTATGTAATATAGACGAAACACAAAATCGTATCGACCCGTATTTTTCATCGCAAGCTTTTTCGAATTTTTCGTTGTGTCTTACTTCGGAGTAAATATCACAATAACTGCGACCATCGACGAAATGATCATGAACCTGACCTCTAAATCTACAAGTAACGCAAAAAAGAAATTTGTACACCGAATAGTTTCTATAAAATCATTGAGAAATACTGTAGTGCGTGCGCCTCAGTTCTGCCATCGCCGACCGGCCGGTAGGTGGCAAACACTGTCCGTATCTCCTTCTGAACAAACGAACGAACTCGCCCAGCCGTTTGGACGAAAATTGGCAACCGTACATAGACCACCATATCCTGCACGGACTCTCTACCTCGCTGTGCACCATGACCTTATGCAGATCCTCTTGTGATTTTTGAAGAGTGTTTCCTATTACGAACTGAAGTTTGCTAGAGCACTCAGTCAGTTCGAAAACTGGGAGCTGTGCCGCTTCCTCAGTGCCAATACTAACCTCATATCTCAACAATCCATCGAGCTGCAATGATCATTCACAGCGCTGATGAACCATCCTGATTGTGACCATTGCTAGCTAAGATTGCAGCATGCGCCCGCTCGGTTGGCAGTGCGGTCTAGCGCATCGCCGGCACGGTGGCTCAGCGTGTTCGGTGCAAGGGTTAGCTGCCCTCTGTAATAAAAAAACTGAGTCCATCGAACAACAACGAACTTAAACGGATGTCTTACGACGTCCGCCCCGAGCAGATACAACGAACGACAGCGAACAAAATGAGATAAAAACAAAGCGCACGGCTTTCCGGGCAGGAAGGAGAGCCTGGTCCCCGGCACGAATCCGCCCGGCGGATTTGTGTCGAGGTCCGATGTGCCAGCCAGTCCGTGGATGCTTTTATGTGGTTTTCCATCTGCCTCGGCGAATGCGGGCTGGTTACTCTTATTCCGCCGCAGTTACACTATGTCGGCGATTGCTGCGCAAACAAGTTGTCCATTTACGCGTACACCACCATTACTCTACCACGAAAACGTAGGGGTTTCAGTAGTCTGGTGTGAGACGTTCCCTGGGGGGTCCACCGGGGGCCGAACCGCACAATAACTCTGGGTTTGGTGTGGGGTGGCGGAAGGGTGAAGTGGACTGCGGTAGTCGTCGTGGGGTTATGGACCACTGCGGCTGCGGCGGGGACAGAGCCTCGCCATCGTTTCTAGGTCCCCGGTTAACACACAATACAATACAAAACAACACAATACGAGACTGCAGTATACTGTAGCTGACAGAGAGTGAAGCAATAATTGCACTTCATATAACATAATCATGGGTTTTCTGTTAACATGGAACAAATTGTAAAATGAGATAACTACTCTAATAATTAAAGTTTTCTTGAGACACTTGAGTCTCATCAGTATCTGTCGAAGCGATGAATAAAAATTTGTGTCGTGGCTATGACTTGAACCCCGGCTTCAGTGCATATTTTTGTTTTGGTTGTTCTCATTTTGTTCGTTAATAATTGTTGTATTTGTTTGGAGCGGACGTTTCATGACGTTTGCTTAAGTACATTGTTGGTACATTCTCTCAGTTTTTTTTTATTACAGATTATTATCTGACCGAACACGTGGAGCTACCGTGCGGAGAATATTAGGTAAGAATGCTAGCTACGACACCAGTATAGCAGTGGCATCATGGTATCATGGCTGCATTCAAGTCATGGCTGTGGCACAAATTTTAATTCATTTCCTCAGCTTCCAACATTATCATAGATAAATATGAGACTCAAATGTCTCAAAGAAAATTTAATTATAATACCTATAAATCACCTACACCTGAGATACTGGATCTCCCCATTATGTCCAGTGTTGGGGTGGTATTCCAATGCCACAGAGCCTCGGAAATAGTGGTGGTCTAAGAAGGGGAAAATGAGCAGGATAAAAGTGCAACAGTGGTGTAATGGCTAGCATTCCTTTCTTAAAAAGCTCGGAGGCACAGGTTCAAGTCTCAGACGTAACACAAACTTTAAATTAACTTCTTCAGCTTCCATCATTACCGAGCTAACTGATGCTGTTAACAAACTGTTCCAGGTTACATATCGACGGAGGAGTTCTCGGACGCGTGTTCACTGCTGAGCGAACACTTGCAGAACCCCATCTCGTCCGAGCAACTGCTCGACATCTGCCGCTCCATGGACATCAACAAGGACGGCCTGGTCGATCTGAACGAGTTCCTCGAGACCTTCCGGCTGGTGGACATGGATCGCGACGAGGGCGACGATGACGACTACGAGTCTCCAGAGGAGAGCACCCCGCGCGCCGAGTGAACACGAAACACAGTGACACCACTGGCGAAATCCAGCCACGGCGGTGTCTGCTCATGTGTAAGAACGGGTCATGGGGACAGTGCTAGCGTGGTACTTCGAAACGGCGTCGAAGATCTGAGCCGGACGATGTGGCTGTGAACCCCAGAAAAGTGTTCGAGAAGCTGATCTCAAGAAGATTTAGAAGTTTCAGAGTTGCGCGATTTCACAATTCATGTTTCCTCCATCACGTTCAAAGATGCAGGATGAACATCGGTACATGAATTTCCTCAGCATCAAATAAGGAAGTAATATGATACAGATACTACCCTTCACAATACTCGTTGCGTATCATATGGTTAGTAACCTACACAATGCTTGTTCCATTTAAACTGAAGGCACAATTTTGAACAAATGTAGTAGAACTTCCTTATAAATGCATTGTGCTGCAGTGTTTCAAGTAAAGTGAACGGCACAGAACAGTGAAAAGATAAATAAAAATCCGATATACATCGCAGAGTTTAACTGGAATGGTACTCGTCTCTGATGGTGAACTTATTGAGGTTCTAAATGCGGAACGTCGTGTCGACGTACATAGATGTATATAATTTTATTTTGTCGCAACTCTCTTCAAACGAATCCCAGTTTACTATTTTGCAGAACAGGACTGCAGAACGGACAGTGAAAACCTTAATAGATGTAGTGAATCTATCCGAATAACCAGTTGTTCTTCGTTCAGTTTACTCAGTGTGTTAAATCTTTTTTTAAGCAGCTGTCATTGTGCGAAACTGATAAAATTACGCGAGTGGTCAATATAAGTATTCAGTACTCCCTATGCACTTTTAAAAGCTTTGTCTTTCAAATAACCAAATAATGAAGGCGGAGAAGAATTACCGATGTCATAAGCGTATCTGGCCTCAGAAATCACGTGTGTTGTATACTGTGTACTCTCGTTTGGAATCTTCCTTTCAAGAAGGAAGCATTTGTGGAGATTAGTGGGAAAAAATCGGCCCACAGATGTAGACAGTTTTATTTACGATAGAGAAAGAAATGTGTCTATATTACAGTAAGAACAGTGAGTTACTCTTTCGAAATCTATGCGAGACATACAACAGGTTTTCCAAGTTTCCCTCAATTCCTTGCTGTAACATTCAAGAGCACCCAGAAACGAAAATTTCCTAAACGTGTGACCACAATTTTACCACTCATGTTCATAAATAACAGTTAAGGTGGTCATTAGTTTTTCGTTCCTTCCGCTGTACAATGTAAAAGTGACATATATTATACAATCATACATCCCAGGTGTGTATTTGGTGATAAGGCACTACGTTAACCAGTTAGTTCGAATTTTCAGTAGCAGGAATATATCTAGTCTAAAATGCTTGCTGTTTTCTACAATCCCTACATGATATACATGTTTGTGCAGTGTACGAGGAACATACTATAATAGTGTTATAAAAGACTATGTGTAAAAGGTTTTTTTATGAAAAATATTTGTCACTATCAAGGCCAGACTGGATACCTTGTTCTATTCAGGATTGTAACATCATCCCACAAAACCCCTGACATTATGGCGTGGATGGTATGGTAACAAGAAATAATTTACTGTTATGGTTATTCTATGAACTTTTCAGGAGTTAATTATTTTTTTAACTCTCTCCTATTAGAGTTCTATACATTCTGCAAAAGAGAAACTATCCTGTGTGTAGTGAAAAATCGGAGAGCAGAGTTTACTTGGGATATAGCAACGAGAAGATCAGTAACGCAGGACTTTTCTAAAAAAAAATTTTAAAGGAGAAGATGTAGTATTCTTATAAGAGTGTGGTATATATTTACCTATAAAGATAATTAAACCTTGGCAACCTTTTATGTTCAAACGGTGCTACTTATTAACGGGAATTATGCTATCCAGCGTCTTCCCTACAGAGGAATGTAGATACATACACACTCACAAGGACACAAGTTAAGCGTCCACAAGTAATTATGGAAACATCATTGTAGACGATGTGGTGGTGGTTGTTGGGATGTTTAAGGGGGACTAAACAGCTAAGGTCATCAGTCCCCCAGTAGACGATGTAATACCATTTTTGTAGAGCTGCAAAATTACATCAGTGGAGTTGCCAATACGAGTATACTGTTAGTTCCACGTCGGTAGGATGTGGAATTCTGTCGGTCACGGAGTCATACATCGAGAATTTTCAGATAAACTCATAAAATCTTTGTATGAGTGTTGTAACAAGCGGTTCGCAATATTCTGGATATCACCATTTGATTCGATTATAGGGGCAAGCTCAAACCAAATGTGGTCTAAAGCAGATGCTATTTTCAGTAGCGTGAGTGTTTTAGCATTGAGCAAACAGTGGACATACGTGTGTGTTGAGCGTGCAGAGACCTGTATTACTGAAATACTGTGCCAGAACTTTGTCTCATAAGTGGCAACAGAACTTTCTTCGTGGCGCTGGTGGTGTCTTGCAGTCGTATCACATAGTATTCCCTTTCATTCTACCAAAACAGTGCCTATGTAATACTTCAAAAAACTGAGACATTACTGGCCTGCCTCTTTCTTCATGCTATGCCCTATCCCTCCCTCAACTGTGCCAAAACATTCGCACATACTTCTTCCCTCGTCTTTGAACTAAGTCATTATCGAAAATAACGTTGTGTTTTAGTGATTCTGAATGATTTTGATACTCCGCTCTATCTCAGAAACGACAATTATTGAGTGGTATAAAGTATGGTGATTTCACCATCATGTAGTCACATGTAACAGTAAATACATCTCCGCCTTCTCATCTTCAAATTCTGCATGAAATCAATGTGACGACAGAACGAGGAATTTCTTGAACTTTTACGAACCAACGGATCAAGATTCACTGATTCTAAGCATGATTCTCTTTGTGCAGACTCACCGTGATTATTCCACAATGTAACATTTTGCAACATCATCTAATCTATACTTTAGAAGTGGAGGGCTCTTCGTGTACCACCGTCCTTTTCCAGGTGTTTCTGTTCGCACCATGTGATTAAATCGCAAATTCTTAATACCAAAGATACATACTACATTCTGTCATGTCCTAACCCATTCCACTATGCTTAAAAATGACAGTATGTGACGACTGCGGTCTCGATAAATATTTTTAACAGCCATATGTGAAATAACTACATTCAGTCACTACTTACAGGCTTGGACCCAGCTCTTAACAACACATGGTAGATATCTAACTATACGGAATGACTACATTAAGTAAGTATGTTAAGCTTGTGGACTGAGTCCTCTTTAAAACACCGCAGATACGATATGGTATTGAAGATGATTACGGATTAGTGTCATATGTGGACCATTTCTTTTTGGTGCTCAACTCTTTCGTCTGTGAGAGGGTGTGTTTATAACAGACGCTAAATAGATTAAAAAGTTCAATTACGCCTACAATAAGTTTAAAAGTATATGAACGATGTTTCGTATTGGTGCAGAAGAGTATGTTACAAGACCATTCAAGTTTCCAAGGAGTTGGCTCTTTTACCGAATGCACCTCGCTAGTCAGCACTTCTTTTCCCATTGCCTCCTAATCAGAACTAAATTATTACTAGAATAGAAATGACTGTAACAACATAATTAGCGAAAATTTAAATTTATCGTTACTGTAAACGTAAGTGGCAACATGTTTTTAAACTTTTATCTCTAGTATGTTTTACGAAAAAATGCAAATAGAGAAAGATGCGCTGTCTGATTCTCATAACCTGGCTATATGTGCAGAACCTTGTTACTGGATTACTCGTGAGACCCAAAGTCAACATTTCCATTGAAATCCTTTTATATCATATTTATGTGTAGGTAATTGTGGCTGTGTATTATATTTATGTGCTATTTATTACTCCAAATGTGACTAGGTGCTCTACGAAATAATGTCTCAAAAGAAAGTGGAAAATGTACATGTGAGGCATGTATGTTGAATAGCGGCAGTTTCTTACAATAATGAGGTCAATGCGGGTACAAATTATCTTTGAATGTATTCGTACACACCTATAGCATATTCAGATACATATATATATATATAATATTATGTGGTAGCAGATCTATGACAAGTGTTGTTATATGTGTTTTTTGAGATCCTTTTTGAATCCAAGCTGCATGCCCTGCCACAAGTTCTTTCAGTAAGTAAATGTCCGAGCCTTTCCTTGTGTAGATGATGATTGCGTGTCATTTTTAAAACACCTTAGAACTGTTCGGCTTCCGTGTGTCCTTTTCTTATTTAATTAATGATTTAGTTTAGTGAATCCTCAACTATTACCTCTCTTGCGTCATAGAAGAATTGTTACTTATTTAGGAAAAAATTCGACATGAATTAAGTTCTCAACCACTGTTCCTTGACACTTCAACGCTAAAACAATTTCCCATGCTTCAGATCTGTCACATAACATGTCAGCGAACGGACTCCCAACGGGAGACTAGGCATAGTGAGATAAAGTACGTATTTGTTATCCTTCTTCTGGATCCAGACTTTGGACCGGTGGTTACTAAGTAATAAGTAAATATCTCTGTCGTTTTTTATCTTTAGACTCATAAATATTACTGCATTTCACATTATCTTGATCATCATCATTATCATCGTGCAATAAAGGCCAAGCTTTGTTGACGTAGCCAACATTAGCCTATCTGTCTCTAGGCATTTTTGTCATTTGGTAGTAGCTGCGCAGTCCCTCCTCATGTGAACATTTTGTATTATGGATGATCTGGACCTGTATTTTTCCTTCTAAGATGTTTTTATGAAGATGTAATGTCAAATTAGGCGACCGATACTTTTAGTTTTTCTTCTCTCTATTATAATAATCATAGTGTTTTTTTTTTAATTTCGTTTACTAGTCGTTCATTGGGTTTTCTTTCAGTCGATGGTGTTTCTTTGGCTCATACTCAAATTTACATCCAAATTGCTTGTAATTTTTTTTAAATTTCTTGTTTCCCCTGAGTCCACCCTTCACAACTGCAGCACGCTGCAAATTAATCATTTTTGTTTCTACATTCCGGTGAATGTTTGTTAATAAATTATTGTCATTTTAATGGCTTGTTTGGTCACTACAGTTCTTATTTTAATATCCACTTTACTTCTCTTGTCATTTCTCACTTTACAAGTAGTAAAATTAATCTATTTGCACTAGTATAACATTTCTTGCATAGATTCTTGATGTTTGCACATTATTTGTCTCCTCAATTTATCTATCACCATTATTTTAGTGTGGGTTGTGTTCCTTTTCAGTGTGTAGTTCTGCAAGGCATCAGATAAAATTATATATATATATATATATATATATATATATATATTTCTTTTCAGAACCTGCTTAGATTACTATACCATCAGCAAGTCGAATACTATGTTTCTGTTTATCATTAGTTTTAATCCCTTTGGATCCACTTTTCATGGACTGTGTTACACTTTGGTGTGAATTAATTAAATATCAATGGAAAGAGATGATAGCCTTGTTGGACGCTTCTTACGTTAGCCTCTTTCTTAATGCTAGTGATATTTATTTCTGTACTCAGTCCTTTATATCTCCTGTCTACTCCAATTTCATACACTTCTTTAAACACTCTCTTCCAGTGCACCCCTTTAGAACATTTCTCTATGTCAATGATTGTTTACCTGTTCACCTGAATTGTTGTTTCTAAAATTATTTGTGGTACCATTTTAGTTTTCCTGGTTTCATGTTCTTTCGTAAATTTAGACTGTTACTCAACCAAACAGAAGGTTAACTTAGCTTTAAATTTTTTAACAACACTGAGTCGATTTCTTGATGTACATAGTCTACTAACGCTAAATTTCCATAATCTAACCCATCATTGTCATTTTCTATCTGAGTTATGGTAATATTAGGCTTTTCTTAATTCCACTGGTAGTATTCCACCATCATAATGGACACACATGAATTTGTAGATTATTAGTTTTGGCTTATGTCAGAGATTCTTTCATAATTCAACATTTAGGTTACCTCTTCTAGTCAATCTGTTGTTGGTATGGTTTAAAGCATTGTAGAATTCTGACCATGTAATTGGAAATCCTATGAATAAATTTTATACTTTTTCCATTGTGTGTAAATAATCTGAATCATCTCAGGCATCTTCGCACACATACCAAACTTTCATGTATTTTTTTCATATGTCAGAGGTTTGTATCACTTTCAAATATAATGCTACATTTTAATCCCTAGCTATTTTTCTACAAGTTCCACACTTAAATTTTAGTAATATTTTTATTTTTTTGTCTGTGTTTTCTTTCTTCATCTGCCTCCCTACATCTCTCTACTTACACAATTATCATTTATCTTATTCTATATGACATGTGGCTGTTTTTTTTACATGTCTGTATTGGTAAAAATTTATTTTTCTCAATATATTTCGTTCCCTTATTACATGCAGTACTTCTGATGGCATTCATAGTGTTCACATGATATATATATATAGTACAAGGAACATTCAGATATGATCAGCAACAAAAAAGATTTATATATTTTGTATGGCAGGTGGTTAAGACACTGTTTTTTTTGAGTTATTATTAGTAGTTAGTTTTAATTTACCTGTATGACTTCATTGTAAGATCTATTGTAGCTATAATTTGGCATTTCTTTTTGTTATCGGTCAACTGTCTAGAAACAGAGATATGATGGGAGCTCATAATTTAAAGAAAATGAAAAAATAAAAAACCAGTTGGAAACTTCAATTGGTTGGTTCACATTTTATAACTGTACACTGGTGTTCTGAATAACTTAAAATGTTTTCTTTCATCTTGTATTGAGAGATAATCTTTATTGGTCTGCGATATAATGTAGTGATGATACACTCTCGTTGGTCCGTCATATGGCAGGTCTCGGCAATAAAGGATTACAACAGATTAGAAAACAACTCTCTGTATGTGATAACAAATCTATAATTACCATTCTACGATATGTTTATGAAATTCAGCATGGCATCAGCAAGAGGATAAATTTGTTTCTGAAGTTATATACACCTAGTTATCATAAATGTATTAAACCTGAGTTGGTGAAATGTGATATTATATATTATAAACATTTATTACTGAGTGTTGTGATAACAATTTGTCATTAATCCAAACGCTTTGGGCTTATCAGGTAACCTTGTTCATTATCAACTCATAGACATTTTACCGTCTTTTCTAGCATTTTGTACTTTGTTTTGGGACCACTGAAGCAATATGTAGTGTCATATTGGTCGCCAGTATGGGAAAACGTTTCCTATAAAGTAATCTGTTATCCACTCCATCTCGAAGTGTCTTGGCTAAAAAGCTTTCATTAGTTAGAGGCTGGTACATTCATGATACTATCTCATATGTCAGCTTAATTAAGTCAGGTTGTTGAAAATAATAGAAGTGGGTCATATTAAGTAACTTCTCACATATTGTGGCTTATTTTTAGTAAACACATGATACCAATATGTAATGGGGCATACTGGGTACATAAGACTGGAGAAGAGTTCGTTCATAGCATAATGCAGTGTAAAATCATTAATAAATGGGAATTAGATAATGGATGCTAGGTCATGTGTGTTAAAAAATTGATCAATCGCATTCCATTCATTGTACCTTTCTATCAGTGTCTTAATGGAAAAGCGCAACTACATTTTATAATAATTTTAAAGAGTAATAATAACCCAAAAATGTAAGTCGATTAACAAGGACCAAATTATTTCACTATCTCCAAACACCACTGAACACATTAACTGTAATTCATTGATGAACTTATTTCTTGATACTCGTATATTCTTTAATTCAGAAACACCCTGAACTGATTGTGTGGATGTAGGCCTCCTGTTAGTATGATGGAAAAAATATCGGTTTCTTAGTGTACTTCAAACATTCCTCTGCATCCCTGAGTTACTGAAACGTTCTTGATTATTTAATAATGTATTGTCTCATATGAAATGAAATGTTATTCAGCAGAATTAGGTGACACATTATATACTGTGCAGGCCAGTTTTTACCACGTTTGGTAAACATTTCATCAGATAAATGTACCATCGTTAGGCACGACATAGTGCTTGTTCTAAATTACAACGCAACTGTTAACAAAGTGAAACTGATAGATAGCTGCATGATCTATGTTGTCTTTAACGAAACAGTTTTCTAGAGAACTGCTAAAAGAGAACGATAACGCGCAAAATAGTTCGTTGGCATGATTCTGCATTTCCACGCGTACCATTACACACAACGAGTGATAAGACTAAGAAATTGTTTGTAGTTAGAAATGGTATGGATAAAATTGTACTAGGTTTACTCGTATATTTAAGCACCCTTATAATTAAAATTTCAGTAACTGCAAATAGTAAAAACTCTGGGACTGAAAAAAAACTGATCCCTATTTATGAAAGGTAAATAATTTGCGTGTGAGAAAGATGAGAAACGACAGTATTTTCCTGCAATTGCCGTCTTCCTTTATTTGCAAATAATGACTGAGTGTAAAAACAATTGCCAGATGCACACTTGACATCTTGCACGGTGCTTCTGAAGCTGCTGATTTGGAATGCGATATGAGAATATGTTTAGTGTTTCTGAGTTGATATTCGCTGCCATAGTAAGTGTCCTTCAACTTTAGCTTCACAGGCAACAGTTAGCGTGAATATTGAACTCATGCTTTGCTACCATCACAGTTATTCAATTGAGGTGGAGCACAATTGGGCTTCTTACGGTATCCAGTATCACGATTAACTCTTCTGTGCCTGCTGAGTCCATGTCAGACTGTCCATGGTTTAGTTATTCACATAGAATCCAAGAGCGTTATTAATATTTCAGTACAGCACGAAGCTCCAAAAGCTTCTTTTTGTGAACTCGTCTGAGTTCATTCATTTGAACTACTCAGTGAACGAAGTCTTGGAAGCTCTGCCACGCTTATATTTAGAATTACAAAGTCCCTTTCACCAAGCGGGCTACATAAATCATGAAATTCTTCATTGTTCTAAAAGCAAAAATTTGTGTGTGGGTCCTTAAAGGATAAAGAACTTTTCTAAAAACAGCAATTCCTCCCATGCACTTTATTTTGCATTTAAATGTATTTCTATGTTACTAGTTTCGAGTCTGCACCTCCGTTTTCGTTAATTATACAGCATGAGGCTATGGTCCAGTAACAACAGCAAACAAATAATTGTAAACAGAGAAGTAAAGTATTTCTGTAAAAAGACTTGTCTCAAAAGGAAATCTAGGTGAGTGCTAGTGTGTCTGTAAAAGAGTTACTTTGCCGCTTTGCATGTCCATTCGCCATACGTGAAAGTTTGCTCAGTACTTGCTTTAACTGGCAAAATATTGAAATATTCAATTAGTTTCTGGACATTTCCTTTGACAGTGACATCACATGTCTGTACGTTAGTGGGCTGTATTGACATCAACGTATGTACTTGTATGCCTTCCAGCTGTTATAAACACTAGGCCTGCTGAATGCTTATTGGAAAGCAAGGTGCCATTAGCCAGGTGCGAAGTGGCAGGAGCCAATCCAGTCGTAACGTATATTTTGGACAGCAACGTTCTTAAAATCTGATGCAGATACATTTCAGTTGTCATGCTGGACATTTTTCCCCTAAAGTGATCAAACTTTCGGTCGATTATCTTCTTGTGCTCTTTTATCGATTTAAACACCACTATTAGACTCAGCACCCACTACAATCAGTTTCATGGATTTTTTTTTTTTTTTTTGCCTAATCCTACAGCTTTGTACTTTCTGGTAGAACATGAATGTTGCAGTAGATACACCAAACAGCTGCTTATAATAAGTAATCGTTTATTACGATTTTCGAGTACCTGCAACTACAATTATGGTGAGAACTGGTACGGATGCGAATGTCATTCATGTTGAACTAGGAAGAAATTTTAACGTGAGATATAAAGAACACAGTAGAGAGAGCGAACATAATCAGTCGACATTCTTTCTACATTTGAAAAATTGAAATCACACTGCTCATACGATCGAAAATGCACTTCAGATTTTGCACAGAGGACCAAAAGGTTTTACAATGAACGTTCTTGAGCGATTAGAAATTTATATGTACACGAGAAAATATCCACAATATTAAACGAACACACAGAAC
Source organism: Schistocerca gregaria (assembly GCF_023897955.1). Classification (NCBI taxonomy): domain Eukaryota; kingdom Metazoa; phylum Arthropoda; class Insecta; order Orthoptera; family Acrididae; genus Schistocerca; species Schistocerca gregaria. The sequence goes on from NC_064922.1 coordinate 827,685,699, forward strand.
TTAGACACAAGTACTACCTTAAATCTTTATTGCACTTTTAGAACACGAAAATAGATAAATCGGAAATAACGTATGAAACAACCAAAGACAATAGTAGCAAATTTTAGTTAATAAAATAATATCACTTTTCATGTGCGACAGTCTTTGTAAACATATAGCGTCGTAAGAGTGGAACTCTTGTAACTAACATTTAATTTCAACATCTTGACACCATTTATTATCTTAATAGAGCAGTGACAGTTACAAAACAGGCCTCTAAGGACGCAATATGGATCTCACAATCAAGATGTGAGAACAAGACAGCTACTTTAATATGAATGGCTTTAGCTTCCATTCCAGTTCTCACTATATTTATAATTGCAGATACTTCAAAATGGCGATTACGCCGCAACAGACTACCGTAAATAAAGATTACTTACTATAAACAGCTATTTTTGGTATTTACCCTAACAATCATTTCGTTATCAGACATATTTTACACTGCTGACTCTAAAGAACAAAACTGTAGGGGATACTTTCTGATCGTTGTTCCATCTACCAACAGGTTAACTATTTCTGTATACCGTACCAGAGGGTGTTCCAGCAGCTGAGCGGACACGGAAGCAGGTGGACAGGGTTGCGAAAAAGCCTGAGTTGCATACAGTCTTGCATCTGGGTCGAAGAGTATGTGATAACCCCCACTGGCAGAGCGACTGCGAGCAGCGTTCGCTCAACAGCTCGTGCATGCGCACAACGTCCGCAACACTGCAGGCGCCTCCGCATGAGGCACGGTGAGGGGTGGGCAGTAGAAAACTGACTCATGTGGCAGTGTTGGAGCAACCCACTGTTCAGCAAACGCTTCACTATCTGACTCGTCTCCCGAGTAGGGAGTACTTCATACAAGCAATTAATTTTTAACATTTTCCAATAGCAGCACATTTCAGATGCTTCCACTTTCTTCTTCTACAGATTTTCGGCAGTCTATGTTTCACATTGATTTAATGCCATCCTCTGAATGTGTGCTTTCAAGAGCTTCTCTCTCATCTGCTTATCAATATGTGACATCAGTAGAAGTTATTTCTTGAGAAAAGCTTTCTTACATTGTGCCAATCTACCTCTGGTATCTTCCTTATTCTGGCCAATATCTTGAATCTTGTTGCTTAGACCAGAGAGTGTCTTCACATCTTCATTTACGGCAATGTTCCAAATTTTGATGTTTCCATAGTAGTTATCCTCTTCCAATGCACTTCGTTACCATATCAGTAGGAAAGTTCTGAAACTGCATTCAAAGAAGTACAGGAAATTAAGTAATTTTAGTAACTTTATTTTAGTAACTTTATTCTACCTAGTCCCTCCTCACTCACGTACAATGATCAGAAAATTCATAATACCATGTGAAACTAACAGAAAAGTCCTTTTTTGGGATGTTGTTGACCTTGTTCGTCACATTGGCTTGGGCGTCGGTGGATCCTCCATGTGAATTTCAGTATTTTGTCATCTTGTGGTAGTTTCGTATAGATAACACCAGTTTCATCATCGTTTTGCATTTGAATAAAGTCGCTGAAGGGGTCCTCACGTCATTGTTTTTGTTCGACAATCAAGGTGTGAGGGACAAACTTAGCACACACTTTTCTCATCTTGAAAACACGCTGGAGGGTCTTGAAACTTGATTTAGAGACGTTGTGGCAGAACTACTATGACATGTTACTTCCGCTCGTCCACTGCTTAACACTGCCTGCTCGCAACCGACTGATCTAACGCACATCTGCCGATTACAGTTATTAGTGGGAGGTGCCACAGTAGCTGCTACGCTGACTTCGATTATAAGCCAAGAGTAAACGCAGTCTCGGAACTTTTTGGATGGATACTGTACATTCGTCTTTGCCTTGTACATTCTTCCGCGATATTGTATAAAAGTTATATTGTTAATTTCATTCATCAGGACTTCTGCATCTACCTTATATTCGACCTGAACCGCTATCTCGTATACGAACGTTAGCATTTGCATTTTTTCCATTGGCCTTGTTGTTCCACTACCCAAATTTTCTTTCACGTCCTTCATTTCTTGTTGATGAAACAAGTTGAACAACTTTGCATATGTGCTGCCACCCTGCTTTACACTATTGTCAACACTAACTTGTCTTTCTTGATCTTCCAGTTTTTACTATCCCGATTTCAATTTTGTAGATGCTTTAAATTATTTGTTTGTTTCTGCAGTTTCGCTCCAATCTCTCAATGACTGCCTCACATTTTTGATAGCTTTCTCTAGGGTCACAAATGCTATGAAGGTATCCTGATTTTTTTTTTCATTCTGACCTCCGTTATTAAACCCAGTATCAGAATTTGTCAGATATATCGTCCTTTGTTTTCACGTTTATTCACTTATACTTTGTACAGTGCGGCACAGATTTTTATTCTAAAAATCAGAGTGACTAAAATATAGATTTTTACAGCAAGTAGATGACGTTGTCATCAGGTATGTAACGTTTCGTGTCTCTATGTTGTTGCTTCATTATAATCTTTAGACCGCAGACTGGTTTGCTGCATCTTTCCACGCTACTTTATCCTATAAAAGCATCTTCATCTCCAGGTAACTACTGCAAACAATATCAATTTGAATTTACTTAGTGTGTTCATCCTTTGGCCTCGCTCTAAAATATTTACCCCACACAATTCCTTCGAATAGCAAAATTCACGGTGATGCATCAGAATGTCTCCTACAAACTAATCCCTCCTTTTAGTCAAATTGTGCCACAACTTTTTTCTCTCCAGTTCCGTTCATGACATCCTCGTTACTTACGTGATGTGTCCATCTAATTTTCTGCACTCTTCCGTAGCACCAGATATCAAAAGCTTCTCTACTTCTTTGAGTGCCTACACACCAAATTTCACATCCGTACTAGACTACACTCCAGATAAAACACCTTCCGAAAAGATTTCCTACCGCCGAAATTGATATTAGATGTTACCAAATATCTCTTTCTCAAGACCGTTTTCCTTACTGTAGCCACTCTGAACTTCATTTTCTCTTTACGTCGGCAAATACCAGTTACTTTGCTGCCAAGTAACATTATTCATGTACCAGCACCATTTCCTAATCTAATTCAACTACATTCCACTACCCCTATCATTTGTTGATCCTTACCTTATAACGTCTTTTAAAGACAGCATTCATAACATTCAGCTCCTCACTCAGATCCTATTCTGTTAAAACCGAATTACAATGTCAGCGCAAACCTCATACGTTTTATTTCTTTTATTTCTTTTCACGGAATTTCAATTCCTTCTTAAAATTTTCCGGTGGTTTCCTTTACTGGTTACTCATTCTACAACGTTTCAATTGTGTCTCATTCCCTTCTCCATCACTGCTTGCTTCTCATGTTGTTCGACTCTTGCAACTTCGTCTCCTTGGGGATTTCTGCTGTCTCCTGTTCTTCGAAATAACAACTGGTTTTCTTGCTGAGTTTCTGGTCGATCCCGTTCCTCATTATAGACTGATATTTATCTTCTCCCGCTTGAAGAATAGCGACTACTGCTTGTGAACTGCACCATTCTGCATCTACGTATCCCCTCCGCAAGCCACTGTGCAGTGCATGGTGGAAAGTAAATCGTAGCAATATTATCGGTTTTTGGTATTGTCTTATTCCGTTCACGTTCCGAGCGAGGGAGTACTTTCAATATCTGTATGCCCTCCCATTCGCCCTAATTTCTTTTATTTTATTCTCCTTATCAGAATACAAAATACAAGATAGTGGCAGCATATGGTCGCACTATCGTCTTCTACTACAGATCTTTCCAACAAGGTTCCCATATAAGTGCGCTTTCTTTCTCCCATGCGTTCTCGTTTAAGGTATCGAGCATTTCTACACCTGTTTCGAAAGAGTTATGATCCTTTTATGATCCTAGAAGTGCATCTCAGAATTTGTTTGATGTGTGTTTTCTTAATTACTTTATAATTGCTCCAAACACTGTTACACTATCTAGACTTGATGGCAAATGCGATTTTTATGCTATTTGGTACATTTTTAGCCAGAACCCTTTTCAGAAAGCTTCCTACAAATCGCCTTCCGTTCCACTGATTTTACGTAATCGGCCAGTTTCATCTCGCTTCTTGTTGTTATTCCTAAATACACATACGATGCGACGCGCTCAAACTATTCACCATCAATCTTGTAATCAGATGCTATACTACTCTTGTAAAAGGCGCCATGTGCCACAAATTCTTCAATTTTGCTTGTTCACGAGGCCTTCAACAAAAATTACACGTTTTCAATGTACATTATTTGCCTGATGAAGTTGTTCTCTGCTCTCCGTTTCGTAAGCACCCAGTGAGCAAATGTTAGGCACTTGTCGTGATCGTTTGGCTTCTAATGTTCGTTGGATTTTATAGCCTCAGAGACGTGGATTGCACTTAAGAATTCGTTACATGCTGGCTCAGGGAATATAAGATTTTTTTGAATACCGGCGAATAGATTTTACCGGACTTTCAACAACATAATAAATCCCAACGCCTTTGATTTTCGCAGTACGACGACCAGGAGGACAGTCAGAGATGCAATGTTGATAACCGAATCGGTTGTCTCATATTTAGCAATCGATCTCATCACACTATAAATACTCAGTCCATTTTGTTGATCAAATATTTCACTGTGTCTGCACAATTTTGGTGACGTTCGTTCCATGTTTCAGTATGACAATATGGTGCTCCTTTACCAAAAATTTCATTACTAACCGGTAAGAAAACAGATGAAAATCGTCATGGCAATCTGCTGGAGCGGAAATTGGAGGAATTTCAGAAGCTGTATTCTTTATGGGACACTCTTTGTACTGAGGACATGAGAGGTCCTGTTATTCTTCTTTTAAGTACACCAGACGTTAATTGCGACTCTGTGGAACATTCCCCGTCTAGTATAATATACTCAGTACACTAGACAAATATTTATCCATATTATCAGCGATCTGCACCCATACTTCGTATGATCCAATATTGGTTAGGACCTGTCAGTATTATTGAGTATGGAACACTTTTCGGAAATTTAAGATGACAGGATCTATCGATAGGTTTCGTACGAAATGTTGAGATTGTAGGTAAGGGTTCTCGTATGTTGTAATCCAACAATTTCCTGTGTAACAAGTTACGATGTGTATGTAGAGAGAATACAGCAGAATGTTGCCGCCGTTTGATATCTTCCGTTGCATCCCCTTTCGTTCGTACACCAAATATTTCTTGCTGCAGCGTCCCGTATTACCCGGCACCTCCTGATCCCATTATTCGACAGTAGAGCTTCAGCTTTGATAAGGAGCTGTGCTCACTGTTAGATGAAATATTCAGAAGCTTTGTAAAACACTGATCTCGTAATTAGTCCCTATAGAACAGTTGTGAAATGGATGCAGAAAGGACAGCTGAAATGACTTATCTCGGTAGGTTCAGGATATAAGGTTGAGAATCCTCTACTTGGTGTTCTTCGCCAGGGTGGTTAGTGGCCTCCTGACTGACGTTTATTAACGTATTTAGTTTACAGATTCAGTGCATTTTGTTGCCAGTTTCTCATCCATAAAGTCAACTGTAGTTTCCGATATAACAAATAAAGTTTTTGCATCACAAATTTGTATGCAATGACTCGTCCAGTTTCCGACATATGAAGAAGCTAGCGAAATTTTGAATGACAAGCTTCAGATCATAATACACTCTAAGACAAAAGAAAGACACACCACGAAGAAATTACCCGAACGTGACATAAATTAGTAGATGTGCTGTACGTGTACAGACAAACAAATGATCACCATCTGAGAAAAATTGGATGATTTGTTCAAGAGAAAGAGCTCCCTACATTGAGCAAGTCACTAACGTGTTGGTCGACCTCTCGCCTTTATGCAAGGAGTTATTCGGCTTGACATTGATTGCTGAAGCTGTTGCATGCCCTACTTATTGGTACCAAGCCAAATTCTGTCCAGTTGGTGAATTACGTCGCCATAATCCCAAGATGGTTGGAGGACGCTGCCCACACTGCTCATAGATTCTAGTGTTCTTCCTTGCCAAGCTGCAGCAATTACAAGAGTCCTTTCCCAATCCCCTACAGACTAGCCAACATTGAGTGTGGTGTGGGAAAAAAATTATCAGTAAATTACATACAGTACTTCTACCACAGAAGCTTGCTCTTTATACAGCAGGTCTGCTAATAATTGACTTCCGGATATTGTCGATATTGTTTTAAAATTGTTCATCTACGCAGTGGTATGAAAACAGCTCTATCTCGATTTTCTGCCCTCGGGTTAATGAGACATCTTCGGAGATTTTTTTTTTTTTTTTTGCCCTTACTAATAACTTGCTAATATGTTTCCAGCTAATATGTGGCTGTGCGGCTGGTACCGGCGGAGGTTAAATAATGTGTAAGCTTAGGGACTGATGACCTTAGCAGTTCATTCGGGAGGACGACGGTTCAGTCCCGCATCCGGCCATCCTGATTTAGGTTTTCCGTGATTTCCCTAGATCACTTCAGGCAAATGCCGGGATGGTTCCTTCGAAAGGGCACGGCCGATTTCCTTCCCCATCCTTCCCTAATCCGAGTTTGTGCACCGTCTCTAATGACCTCGTTGTCGACGGGACGTTAAACACTAATCTCCTCCTCCCTCCTCCTTTAGCAGTTAAGTCAGATCAGATTTCACACTCATTTGAACTTTTTTTTATTTACAGAATGAAGGAGAAATAATTTTCTGTTTTGTTTTCAAGGTCGTAGACTGGCTATAACCATACATATAATGAAAAGATAAACTTAATTTGAAAGTTGAATTTAGTTAATCTGAATGGATAGAACTACAAATCGTGACAAATAGAGGGTGTCCTGGAAGCAGGGAGGAATGCTGAAATACTAAAGAAAATACAAAATTTGTTAAGAATGTAATGTTTTTTTTATAAACACATTAAGCAATTTCAACCAATTATGTTTGAAAAATAGTATCTTCCTGAGACGCGTTCACGAACATCTGGTGGCATGCCATTAGTAGCTCTTTTAATTGCGTCCTTCAACTGGTGTGTTGCTTGTCTTTTGTTCACGTACACTTTTGTTTTCACAAATCTCCACAAAAAAAAATCGCTAGGCGTAATATCGCATGATCTGGCAGACCACTCCAGGTAGCCACGCAAAGAGATAATTTTTTGAGGAAATCTTTCATTCGGCAGAGCAAACGTTTCAGGGGATGTGTGACATGTCGCACCATCTTGTTGAAACCAAAAATCGTCACTTTCATCAAAAAGAGGAAAAGACTAATCACAAAACATTTTTCGGTAACGGTCTCCGTTCACAGTGACGGCAGCTACCAAATCATTTTCAAAAAAAGTGCGGGCCAATCACTCCTCCTATCCAAAAAGGACAGCACACGTCGTGCGCTGTGGATGCATCTCATCTTCCACCAGTTACTCGTTGATTTTCGTTACCCCATACTCTGCAGTTCTGCTTATTGACGTACCCACTCAGGTGGAAGTGCGCCCCCTCTGAGAGAATTACGATTTTTGTGGAGTTCTCGTACTCCTGTCGTCGAGCCAATACCCGCTGAGCAAATCGATGTTTCTTTCCATGATTTGCAGACATCAACTCTTATTATAAGTTTAATCTTGTAGGCATGCACTTTCAGATCTTTTGGAAAGGTTTCTTGCACTGAACCTGGTGATAAATTCAATTGTTGAGGTCGTCGGCGAATCGATCTTCGAGGGCTGACGGTCACATTGTCACGCACGATAGCGATGTTTTCTTGTGTTCTGACAGAACACGATGGTCCTGCTTTCTTAAAGTCTGAAACAGAAATAGTAGTCTCAAACCTCCGGATTAACTTCTACGTGAACTGATGATTCGGTTGGTGCAGCATTACGTCTGAGTGTCACATGCAATTCACGAAAGGTTACCGTGGGACTTTTACTGCTTTTGTACTTTTTACCACTTGTATACGTTGCTCAGTTCTCATCTGCTCCATGGCGAAAATAAACATCAAACAACAATTCTCATCACACAAAAGCTATCAGGCTACTAATGGGAAGGATCGCAGATAACAAACATGAAAAAACCACGGATGCCAACCGTCATATGACAAAGTGGCGCAAAATTCAAATTCGTACTTACTTCACCGACACCCGTTCTATCAGCAGACTAACTCTTAGACGCACCTTGCCTTGATACCACAGAAAGGCCACGTAATGTTCTCAGTGAATTACGAAGTATCACTCCCGCTACTGTTGGCGCAGTAAACATCGTGAGGGACCACCAACAACGGTAACTTCTTTGTTAATGATAATCCTTTTACGATAGCATGAATTTTTCGTTGCTGGCAACCATAATCAACCAGCAGCCCTATCACACGCTGATACGGTCCAAGACGTTTCTTTTCCATCGATTGCCTTGGAATGTTTTCCTATGCTGCGTATCGCTAAACTTCAAAATCATCCGTGTACTGTATCCCTGACAGGACCATATTAATGGATGATCGCATCTAGATATAAGGACAGCATCGTTGTATCGCATCCTGTGAATCCTAGGCATTAAACTTATTCTTTCGCAAAGGAGATAATATAGCTTTTTGTGCACAATGGAAGCTTTCGATGACGGTATTTGCGGTCTTGGTGAATTAAGCCGAATTATAAGGCATAATTCTGTACCTAACCTTCTCTCTCCTAATGCTGACGAAGTCACGATCGACCATTGTGTCAATATGTATAAACAGTTTGGCTTGCTGAGCTTCATTGTGTTTGGAACTGCTCAGTATTTTTGACCTTTGTTGATGACTCCAGGATTAGGAGACGAAACGTTTGACACAGAAATATATTCGTACCTTGGACCACACCACAACGCCCATAAAACAGAATTCGCCAGAATCTTTGTGATGGTCTCCAGAAAAGGGTTGGTATGGAGGGGATCGACTACTTCTTTTTTGCAACTTCTTGTACAAATTTTCAGCTTTCACTGAAAGGAAGCGCTACTCTTGTACTTTGGTGGCATGACAGTGGGCTGCATCAATTATAGAACGGTGGTGGCCTTGGCCGAAGCTGGAAATATATGTTACCTAAATTCTTCCTTACACCCTTAGACTGAATACTGATGTTTATACATCATCGAGATACATTAGAAATGAGAAACTATTTCTTTTTTCTGTACTTTTGGGATATTTTTAACTGCAGCAGTTTCCGTAGCAGTGGCCACGTTCTAATACAACCGTTATCATTGTAACATGAAGAAGGTACAACTCTTCTATGCCAGCAGATAAAAAGGAATAGGGAAGACGTCCGACCAGCCTCTAACTATATGAAAACTGCTTGGCGACACGTTTTGTTAAATTTCGGTTTTTGTAAAACGAGTACGTGCAACTGCCGCTTCCGGCAGTCAACTTGCAATGCTGTCCCTCAACCAATACGCTTACTGAACTTTGAATTATATATAGATGTGTGCTGTATATAACTTAAGCTGTGTATGTGGTTACTTGTTGTGATTTATCCTAAATTTTATATTTCAAAACCGAGTACAAAACTTATTAAATTCTTCTGCATGTCTTGCTGTCTCTATATGTCACAATTATATATTTATGGAAAGAACCAAGTCAAATAAATTTTATTCATGTTCAGCTGTGTTTTATTTGGCATCTGCTTCTTATCTTCCCGAATCGTACATATAAAATTAAGATATAACTGAAATAAAATTGAGATGGAGATTACATTTCAAAGAATATTCCCACAAAAATACGTACAAAAATGCAAAGCACCACCTATGCAGCTCCAGAGCATACTACTTCCACTATTTGATGACGTTTTTTAGTAAACGTGTGTATATATCAATTTTGTCTAACAGCTACTAAACGTGCTTCAGATTGTTAGCCACGACATTTATCTATAACTAAACTTCTATATCCACCATACCTGCTAACTGTTTTGTTGCACTGCCAATTACAATCACGTGATCTTCTCTGGCATCAGCAGTATGGTCTAATATTACATGATGTTTTAAGTACACTTCAATTTCTTCGATCTGGTGTCCTTCATACGAGAATACATTGCTCTGCTTCTCGCTTCGCTCTAATGCAGGTGTTGTTATATCGACGTGATGCTATAAGTCATCATTAACACCTAATTAGCAGTTCTAGTACGTAAAAATGTATATTTATGAATTACTTTGGAGCTGTGAACCATGATATGTATTAAATCCTTACACTACTTAGCATGATTTCATCTCCTGCATTACCAGTTTAGAGCACTAGAACCTAGAACTATCCTTTTGAATTTAGAATTATTTGTAACACAAAAAAGAGGAGGTGAAGACGGCATTAAATTAATAAAGCACGCAAAGTTGATGTTCTAGTTTTTTCATGACTATACTGGAAGTAGAACAACTAGGACTACCTCAATATATTGTGGGATTGAAGAAAATCTTCGATAATTCACAGTGCAAACGATATTCTAAATCACAAGCAGAATGAAAATGAAGTACACCGAGCTGTCAAAAGTCATGGGATAGTGATATGCACTCATAGAAACGGTGGTAGCTTCGCGTATACAAGGTACGAAAGGGCAGTGGATTGGCGGAGCTGTCATCTGTACTCATGTGATTCAAGTGAAAAGGTTTCAGATGCGATTTTGACCTCACGACGGGACTTAACAGACTTTGAACGTAGTAAGGTAACAGGAGCTAGACGATTGGGACATTACGTTTCGGAAATCTTCAGGGAATTCAATATTCAAAGATCCACAGTGTTAAGGGTGTGAAGTGAATTTGAGGCATTTCCTCTCGCTATGGACAACTCAGAGGTCGACGGCCTTCTCTTAACGACCGAGAGCAGCGGTGTTTGCATACAGTTGTCAGTACTGCCTGACAAGTAAAACTGCGTGAAACAACCACAGAGATTGATGTGGGACGTAAGACGAAAGTATCTGTTGGGGTAGTGTGGCGAAATTGGGCTTCAATAGGCTATGGTAGCAGACGACCGACGTGAGGGCCTTCGCTAACAACCTGTAGCGCAAATGGGCAGATGAGTCTAGATTGCCACGTGGGGTCAGCCATGCGGTCTAGGCGCTACAGTCATGGACTGTGCGGCTGGTCCTGGCGGAGGTTGGAGTCCTTCCTCAGACATGGGTGTGTGTGTTTGTCCTGAGGATAATTTAGGTTAAGTAGTGTGTAGGCTTAGGGACTGATGACCTTAGCAGCTAAGTGCCATAAGATTTCACACACGTTTGGACATTTTTTTGTGTCTAGATTTCAGTTAGTAAGATCTGACGGAATGGTTCGATGTGGCGGAGACGCCTCGAAGCCATGGACCCAAGTTGTCAACAAGCCAATGTGCAAATTGGTGGTTGCTCCATACTTGAGTGGGATGTGTTAACATAGACTGGACTGTGTCTCCTAGTGCAACTAAACTGATCACTGACTGGAAATGCTTATGTTCGACTCCTTGGAGGCCATTTCCAGTCATTCGTGGACTTAATTTTCCAAAACAACAATGGAATGGCTTTTCCATAATGCGGGGCCACAGTCGTAATATATTTCTTTAAAATCAGTACCGCCATTAGACTGTTGTTTATTTGAAGTGTTACATTTACAATTACACTATCATGATTTCGGCTTCAAAATGCCATTATCAAGTGTTTTAAGTGTTATCCAGTGCCTAAGATGGCATATTATCGTATTTAAAATACACTATTGGACACATTGTCTAAGGGTCGATATTTCTGGTAAATCATACTGCCTTGTTTTAACACTGACAACACCATCTTGACTCAAGATGGTATACGGGCCACAATTGTTCGCGATTGGTTTGAAGAACATTCTGGATAGTTCGAGCGTATGAAATTCCAATTCATATTCCCCGACATCAGTACCATTCAACATTTATGGGACATAGTCGAAATGTCAGTTCGTGCACAAAATCCTGAATCGGGAAAACGTGGGCAATTATGAACGTCTGTAGAGGCTGCATAGCTCAATATCTTTGCAGGGAACTCCCATTGACTTTTTGAGAGCCCATGCCACGCCGAATTGCTGCACTACAACGGGCTACAGGAGGTACGACACGATATTCGGAGGTATTCCATGAGTTCTGTCAACTCAGTGTATAGGCAACGTTCGGGTGATCTACGGGTATAGAGTGGAGTAATAATATTGGTTTTTAAATTTTGCTTTGACTACAGTCATGATAGAGATCGTGCAGCACTCAGGAATCAGTCTGACATAATATTAGCGGTCAGTTTATTCGCCACTCTCACCCGATACTCTACGCGGGATGCTACAGAACTCACGTCTCACCAGAGATGTTCCCCTACTTAACAATGCCGTCTACCGTGCTCATGGTTACATCGTCCAGACTACATACACTGACCGAAATAGATTTGCGACACGTCGGTAACAACTAAATGAGAAATCAGAGGAGTTGGACCCCTGATTAGCACAGAGGCAACGGAATGAAATACGATGACAGACAGGTGATTGATAAACAAAGAGAGCCAAAGTGTTTTGTGACACAGGGACTTGTACACCAGTTTCAATAGACATGAACACACACAGCTGTTTACCTCTGCCGTATTACGAACCTTATTCCATACCAATGAATCGCTTTTGCCTCATTTTACCATATGTTGGTTCTGCATGTTGCCTAGGAAGAGTACAGACAGAAGACCCTATTGTGGAAGGCACTAATTGTTTTGGAAATTAATTAACCTTTTCAACGTGACGTAATCAAGTGTGAATGTTCTTCACAGCTAGTATCCCACCGTCGAGCGTATTCCCTCTTCTGTTTTGCCATATGTCACATGCCCCTGTCCAAATTATGACTTTGAATTCAGAGTATGTGTGTGGCCTAACGCATAAAGCTAGAGCACACAAAATGTCCACTGACCTGTTGTCTTGATGATGAACATCATATTGATCACTATAATCATGTCCAAGAGCTAAAGCAGCAAGTGGCTCATCGTTTGCGGCTCTTTTGATGTGAATCTGTATAGGGAGATACAGTAAGAGGGCTAAAGCTCTCTAACTATCGAATGAGTAGTCCAGTTTAGTGTTCAATCTTAATTAGACGGAATAAATTAGCGGAAAAGCAGTAAATAGTTTACAACTGATGTTCTAAACCTTCGACTGCATAATAACATGTTATATTGTTCATACAGTTAACAATGCTGTTGCAGATTACAAAACTTTATATACAGCACATGATTTCCTCCTGTACACTGAATCTTATTTCCGTTATTCACAGAATCGTGATACATTGATATCTATAAACTTGGTGAGCAAAAAGGTCTTATCCGTACTTGTACCGCCTACATCAAAGCTAGTAGCCGAGTCCCTCACCAGTTGGCAACCCCCGCTCCACTCCATCTGTCACAGCCTGAAACACTTCGTTCAGCTCGCTCTGTTGGCGCGCCGAAGAATCTGAACATTCTGTACTCACTCTTACTACTGAGTGTCGCTAAGATGGTGGTGAGCCTGATATGAATATTTAATAAATGAAAGCTGTCTATATCTCAATCCATCACTTACTTCAGATCAACTGAAATTAACTTTTCTAATTAATAAGCGTGGCATGGGAGTGAACACTATGGCTCTCAGACCCAGTAACGTCACAATGTACATCTGGAATTGAGGGCAGCGTTAACACTTAACTCGTGAGGTCTTGTCCCTGAGACCGCGCGAAAATTTTCGGACTTGCTCTCCAAGGTCAGTTCTGGCGGAAATCATACATATCACCCCTAACCGCCTCAAATCGCCAACCTTACAATGCATGGGTGTCCGTGGCACTATCGCAGTATTTTTTTGCTGCTGACACGCGTTATTTACACGTGTTTGGGTCTCCTACACTGCGCGTCGTGAACTACGTAGCTGTTTACTTCAGTACGGTATGTCAAGCAAGCTGTTGTACCTGCGATGATATCAGCTGTCCTCAAGTGTCTGCATATTTGGGTAAACATAGCTCGTGATGTGCAACCCACTATCTCTCCTCCAAAATAGTCCCATCGTACGATGTGTCGGCATAGGCAGGGGCGTCCATCCTTGCTTCAGGCTACTGCAGTTGCTATGCGTTATCCAGTGTGCACATTACCCAGGAAATAGTGAAGACGCATGGATTAAACACGTTTAAGACAGTAAAAGCATTGTATTCATTGGTTTAAATCGTATCAAGTAGCACATATCAACCAATAGAAGCATTTTCACAAGTATGATAAAGATCAAAAGTCAAAGAGTAAATAGTTATTTTGGAAGAGTAAACATATTTTCCTCATTCGCGCAGTATTCGTCAAATCAACAAGCATATTGTATAAAACATTTTCTAAAGTAATCTATGTTCTTCCTCAGAGTTCAAGCTATCTTATATTCGTCAAATCAACAAGCATATTGTATAAAACATTTTCTAAAGTAATCTATGTTCTTCCTCAGGGTTCAAGCTATCTCCATAACAAATTTCAATCAAATCAGTTCAGAGTCGTACTCGTGAAAACATAACAGACAGGTTTACTTTCGCATTTATAATATTAATATGGTCGAAAATTCAATTATGTATCTTTTTTCTTTGGTGGAAGTTTGATTAAATAAAGCCTATACGGCGCTCCAAGCTGCGCTCAAGTGACCTGTCAAAACGACATGTAAAGTTGTCTATTGCCTGGTAGTTTTGGAGATCAGCGTGTTCAAATAGACAGGCAGGGCGGTTTTACAAATAAATTTAAATCGTAATACATTTTTTATTTGTGATACTGTTTTGGTGAAATAAAGCCTGTACAGACCCAAGCCATTCTCAAGCTACCTGTGAAAACCACATGAAAATTTTTCTAGTAAGTTTAGAGAATAGCGTGTTCGAACAGATAAACTGATAGATACGGCGGTTTTAATTAAATTTTAAGTCATGATGTGCTTTATTCGTGATGCTATTTTGATGAAATAATGTCTACACCTTGACCCACATTGTACTGAAATTATCTGCGAAAAACCAACGGAAATTCATCTAGTAGTTTTGGAGGTTAGCGTGTTCAGACAGACAAAAAGACAAGATGGTTTGCTAGAAGTTTAATTCAGGATATCGTTATATTCAGTCACCCGATTTTGATGAATTAAATCCTATTCAGTGCCGTAATCAATGCTCTAGTTATCTTTGAGAACCCATGATAATTCATGTAGTTGTTTGGAAGAAGTGTATGCAAGCAGACAAACGGATAAACACGGGAGTTGTAGAGATTTCTTATTAGTGTATATTACGGCGGGGATTTAAGGTTATTTGGGGTTCCTTTTTGTCCCGAGTCGAATACTTTATGGAATTATACTAATTGTGGTCCAGTAGAAGAAAAATATAATCTTACTACCGTATTTTCTCACATTTTTATTGAATAATAATACAAAATTACTCTCAGCTTATTTTAAAATTTTTTGGCTTCTCAGTCACTTCTGAAAATTTTTACATTCCTCTGGGCTGTTCCCATGCTCTCACCTACCCTTACTAAAATCAGAGGTTCATGGGAGAACAATTTATTTGATGCTTTCTGCCTTAAGCAGATTCGCTTTTCACATAAGCTGCCATCAACGGAATTTTTTCAATCCTGCATACATTTTAAAGGAAATATGAAGTAGTTCTGTGTTTCTGAAAACTTCGAGAACTTCTACTGATACTGAATGTGTTCGGAGAAAGCACAGTAATTCATGTATAATTCGAGTGTTAGACCATACGAGGTGAAGTTTTACATCCTCGTTGCACGTATCCTCCGTATAAGAAGCGATATAAATATATCTTCAGTTAGTATCAGGAGGTTAAAGTGTGTTGATCGTGATGGTGCACTAACTTAAATACATTTTTAAGCTCTACTTATACTTCTTGTCGGGCTACGAAACCTTTCCTTCTCTTGACAACTCGTATATCAGCCTAATAGGAGTCATATCGCGTTAGTTCTCTTGTTGAGTCAAAATTTTATATAAAAATGGGAACATTTCCTGGGCAGTTTCACTAATGTAATATCAGTTATATATTCAGGTCCAATAAAAAATAAGTAAGAGGTTATCAAACTACATGTAAATAAAAGATACTTAGAAGAGCTATTGAATGAAAGGTACCAGCAACTTAGCACTTATAGTAAAAAAAAAACGTAGTGGTAAAGAGGAAATAGAACAAGACCACATCAAAAAGAGAGAGGAAGTAAGAGTAGGCATTTCAAGTAAGATGCCAAAGAACAGCGTTGAGTACCAGAAGACTGTCTGAGCCGAACTGAATATCCAGGGTAAACAGCAATATAATTGGGATTTTCCACCAATCGCTCGCTCCCCTACACACAGAAAACCTTAGAGAAAACCTTAGTTACACAGCACGAATATTCCTCAGTCATAGTGTCATCCCTGGAGAAGCCTTTAATCATTACAAAATGGTTGAAATGGCTCTGAGCACTATGGAGCTTAACATCTATGGTCATCAGTCCCCTAGAACTTAGAACTACTGAAACCTAACTAACCTAAGGACATCACACACATCCATACCTGAGGAAGGATTCGAACCTGCGATCGCAGCTGTGGAGCGGTTCCAGACTGAAACGCCTGGAAACACTCGGCCACAGTGGCCGTCCTTTAATCATCCAAAAATCGTTTTAGTTAGAGTTTTACAAATAGTGCACATCAAAAGACATCGTGCTAAAAATTACCAGAAGTCGTCTTTGATAACTACGTAGAGTAGGTAGTTCGGAAGTTCACACATGTTGTCAATATAGTAGCCCTAATAGAAAAAATAAACCTGACCTTTTTGAGGAGACCCTTATTGAAAGTTGTATCATTGTCCTCGAGAACAACAATGATTGCCAAAGAGCATGGGAGACTGTATGAAGTACAAAGACCTACATGCTCCGTAAGTTAGTTAAGAGGCAGCATTTGCATGTTTCAAACAGGATCGGACAACATTTACCTCTGGGCAGGTGCATGTAAAAGAACTATTGCTCAGATATGAAACACTAGGTGATCATCCACTGAATAGATATTTACCTGGTATATTAATTTAATATAGGAGTGACCCCACTTAGATTACCTGTAAAGAAGCCACTAAAGGATCAGTGATTTTTGTGTAGTAAATGCAATACAAGCCAAACGGCTTTAGATAAATGCTGAATAAAAAGGACAATGTGTGAACTCATCGACTACAGTGTCAGAATTTTACCACAGGTACCTCATGAAACCGAAAGAAACTTTTGTCAGATGTAAAAGGCTGTCAGTGGCATCAAATTTCCTATACAGACACTAGTGGATGGCAAAGGAACTGAAACGGAGTGTAACTGAGCAAAAGCAAAAATCCCGAATTCTGATTTAAATGCTCCTTACAGACTTACCGCCTCGACTTATTTTTCGCAAAACTGTAAACATGAGCGATGTACATACACTCTTGGAAATGGAAAAAAGAACACATTGACACCGGTGTGTCAGACACACCATACTTGCTGCGGACACTGCGAGAGGGCTGTACAAGCAATGATCACACGCACGGCACAGCGGACACACCAGGAACCGCGGTGTTGGCCGTCGAATGGCGCTAGCTGCGCATCATTTGTGCACCGCCGCCGTCAGTGTCAGCCAGTTTGCCGTGGCGTACGGAGCTCCATCGCAGTCTTTAACACTGGTAGCATGCCGCGACAGCGTGGACGTGAACCGTATGTGCAGTTGACGGACTTTGAGCGAGGGCGTATAGTGGTCATGCGGGAGGCCGGGTGGACGTACCGCCGAATTGCTCAACACGTGGGGCATGAGGTCTCCACAGTACATCGATGTTGTCGCCAGTGGTCGGCGGAAGGTGCACGTGCCCGTCGACCTAGGACCGGACCGCAGCGACGCACAGATGCACGCCAAGACCGTAGGATCCTACGCGGTGCCGTAGGGGACCGCACCGCCACTTCCCAGCAAATTAGGGACACTGTTGCTCCTGGGGTATCGGCGAGGACCATTCGCAACCGTCTCCATGAAGCTGGGCTACGGTCCCGCACACCGTTAGGCCGTCTTCCGCTCACGCCCCAACATCGTGCAGCCCGCCTCCAGTGGTGTCGCGACAGGCGTGAATGGAGGGACGAATGGAGACGTGTCGTCTTCAGCGATGAGAGTCGCTTCTGCCTTATTGCCAATGATGGTCGTATGCGTGTTTGGCGCCGTGCAGGTGAGCGCCACAATCAGGACTGCACACGACCGAGGCACACAGGGCCAAAACCCGGCATCATGGTGTGGGGAGCGATCTCCTACACTGGCTGTACACCTCTGGTGATCGTCGAGGGGACACTGAATAGTGCACGGTACATCCAAACCGTCATCGAATCCATCGTTCTACCTTTCCTAGACCGGCAAGGGAACTTGCTGTTCCAACAGGACAATGCACGTCCGCATGTATCCCGTGCCACCCAACGTGCTCAGGAAGGTGAAGTCAACTACCCTGGCCAGCAACATCTCCGGATCTGTCCCCCATTGAGCATGTTTGGGACTGGATGAAGCGTCGTCTCACGCGTTCTGCACGTTCAGCACGAATGCTGGTCCAACTAAGGCGCCAGGTGGAAATGGCATATCAAGCCGTTCCACAGGACTACATCCAGCATCTCTACGATCGTCTCCATGGGAGAATAGCAGCCTGCATTGCTGCGAAAGGTGGATATACACTGTACTAGTGCCGACATTGTGCATGCTCTGTTGCCTGTGTCTATGTGCCTGTGGTTCTGTCAGTGTGATCATGTGATGTATTTGACCCCAGGAATGTGTCAATAAAGTTTCCCCTTCCTGGGACAATGAATTCACGGTGTTCTTATTTCAATATCCAGGAGTGTATTAGTGGTAGTGTCAGTGGGAAACAGCGGAAAAACCAAAATCATACAAAGCAACATAGCTCTTTGAAATTCCTCTCAGATTCCATAAAAATTTTGCAAATGCTTTAGATCTCAGTTTAATCATATTATAGATACCGTGAACAAAACACTGCGCACATTGATTGAAAGGAAGCAGAGATCACACTCGTCTAAAAGCCAAAAGCACTGTACCATTTCATCGATGGTCGTCTGCTGTAGAAGCCTAGATTATATTCTAAACTTAAACATTATGAAGTACTCAAACAGAATCATCCTTCCAGAATGAGATTTTCACTCTGCAGCGTTGTGTGCGCTGATATGAAACTTCTTGGCAGATTAAAACTGTGTGCCGGATCGAGACTCGAACTCAGGATATCAGCGCACACTCCGCTGCAGAGTGAAAATCTCATTCTGGAAACATCCCCCAGGCTGTGGCTAAGTCATGTCTCCGCAATATCGTTTCTTCGGGAGTGCTAGTTGTGCAAGGTTCGCAGGACAGCTTCTGTAAAGTTTGGAAGGTAGGAGACGAGGTACTGGCAGAAGTGAAGCTGTGAGGACGGGGCGTGAATCGCGCTTAGGTAGCTCAGTTGGTAGAGCACTTTCCGGCGAAAGCAAAGGTCCCGAATTCAAGTCTCGGTCCGGCACACAGTTTTAATCTTCCAGGAAGTTTCAGAACCATCCTTTCATGTCAACCAGCATGTATTCCGAAAAAAAAAATCATGCGAAACTCAGGTTTCGCTTTTCTCACATTATATCTTGAAGGACGTGAGTAAAGACAATCAAGTGGATGCAATATGTGCTTATTTTCAAAAAATCATTTGACCCTTACACGAGGACAAATGTATGGGAACACCAAACACACAACACATTACCATGCCTAATATGGTGCAGGAAAATCTATGACATTCAAACCAGCCTACAGTCGTCTCTGAATGGATAAATACAGGTACTCTACGGTTTATAAGGGAATCTTATACCATCCTTCCTGAAAAATTCTGGCAGCTTCGGTAAGTATGATGGAAGTGGACAGCGATCACGCACTCATCTCTCCAAAGCAGACCAGAAAGCCTCAATGATACTGAGAATCTGGCGACCATGGTGGTCGTGGAAGATGGACAATTCAATCTCGTGCTCGCAGCACAATTTCTGGACGATGAGAGCTTCATGAACAGGAGCCCTGTCGTCTTGAAACACAGTAACTCCATTGGGTAACAGATATTGTATCATGGGATGGATCTGATCAGCAATATTGGTCACATGATCCTTGGCAGTAATACGACCTTGCAGAATAACCATGGAGCCCATGTAGTACCACGACAGGTTTCCCCGCATCATCATCAACCCCCGCCATGTTTCACTCGTGGAACCAAGTGTTCTGCATTATAGTCCTGGGACGGCGTACGGCAAGCGTTAACTCGGCCAGAGATTGGAAACAGTGTGGAAACCCACCAAATGACTTTCCTCCATTGCTCCGGAGCCCAGGTTTTATGGCCTTGTCACTGCTCTTTCCTGTCTGGGTACTGACATCATTGATGGGTGGTTTTGTAAATCCAGCTCACCCTGAAATTCCCAGCTTATGAAGTTCCCTTCGTGATGTTTCAGTGCACACTGGGTTCGGGTATATGACGTTCCGTCCTACAGGGACTTTCACAGCTGGTTTTTTTCTTATTTTTCGTAACAGTTCTCTTAAATTACTACCTGTCGTGATCATTCACCATGCACTTTCGTCCGCGTTGAGACTTAGCAGATGACGTTTTTCCGCTATCCCTGTATGCGATATAAATCTTCGATACGGTGCCTCCTTCTTCTCTTGCCTAGGTTACTGAAGCATTCGCCACACGAGAGTCACCAATTTCCCACATTTTAATTCTCTTACCTCTGACTTAAAACACTCTCAACTACACCGAACACGCTAGTGATCACCAATGATACTTGCATGGAATTGAGGTCATTGTACAGATTCCGTTCCTGGTAAAGTGCCACAGCATTTATGATCAAGCTCTCATTTTCCACGGTGACTTCATATTTTTGTCCACCCCTCAATCTTATCAACCATTATTTACAAAAGCACGATTGTGTAGGATACAAAACATAATTTATAGCTTCACTGAAGATTTTATTTTATCTTGGACGGAGAGTACTATATGAAAAAGCTGCACATGTATTCTCACATCTTGACAGGATTTCGAAATAGTACAAACACTGAAAAATTGTTTTAAGTATTCGGAGAAGTAAAGCTGTTCATTTCACAAAACGCTAAATATAGAAACTTATGACGACAATATCAGTGGGCACCAATTGGAATCAATTAGCCCATACGACAACCTGAGTGTAACAGTTATTAAGGGTGTGAATTAAAGTAATGCAGGAGAGAGACTTCAGTTCATTGGCAGGATATTGGCAAAAAAGTAGGACTAAAAGGAGACAGCTTAAAATTAACTTAAGCAGTCCCGTCTTAGAACACTGCTCAATTACGTGGAACCCAGAATGTGTAGGAGTAAGAGAGGTGGCACAAATGCTCAAAGATTTTCTATACTCATAGGAAATCACAACTGAAATGTTGAATAACACGGATTGGCACACGCTTGAACATACAGACCAAGTAATCCACGACGGTCAGCGTACAGATTTTCAACAACCTACATTAAGTGAAGAATCTAGAGGTACTGTTCGTTCTTCTACGTACGGCTCCAGTTGATGCGTGAAGACAATATTACGCAATGGGAATGGGACAAAACTGTCACATGAGGTACCATGCTAGGTACCTTCTGTCATTTACTGCACAATAATTGGCCGGGTATGTACACTATGTGATCAAAGGTATCCGGACACCTGGCTCAAAATGACTTACATGTTCGTGGCGCCCTCCATCGTAATGCTGGAATTCAACATGATGTTGACCCACTCTTAGCCTTGAAGACAGCTTCCACTCTCGCAGGCAACCAGGTGCTGGAACGTTTCTTCGAGAATTGCAGCCCATTCTTCACGGAGTGAAGAGAGGTATCGATGTCAGTCGGTGAGTCCTTTCATGAAGTCGGCTTTCCAAAATATCCCAAAAGTGTTCTATAGAATTCCGGCCAGGACTCTGTGCAGTCCAGTGCATTACAGGGATGTTGTTGCCGTACAACCACTCCGCGACAGGCCGTGCACTGTGAACAGGTGCTCGATCGTGTTGAAGGATCCAATCGCCATCCCCGAATTGTTCTTCAACGGTGGGAAGCAAGAAGGCGCTTAAAAAATCTGTGTAGACATGTGCTGTGATAGTGCCATTCAAAACAACAAGGGGTGCAAGCCCTCTCCATAAAAAATACGACCACACCGTAACACCACCGCCTTCGAATTTTACTGTTTGCACTACACACGTTGGCAGATTACGTTCACCGGGCATTCACCATACCCACACCCAGCCATCGGATCGCCACATTGTGTACCGTGACTCATCAGTCCACACAACGTTTTTCCACTGTTCAATCGTCCAATGTTTACACTCCTTACATCAAGCGAGGCGTCGTTTGCCATTTACCGGCGTGATGGGTGGCTAACGAGCAACCGCTCAGCCATGAAATGCAAGTTTTCTAACCTCCCGCCTAACTGTCGTAGTACTTGCAGTGGATCCTAATGCAGTTTTGAATTCCTTTGTGATGGTCTGGATTGGTGTCTGCCTATTACACCTTACGACCCTTTTCAATTTTCGGTGGTCTCTGTCAGTCGACAGACGAGGTCGACTTGCGCCCTTTTGTGCTGTATGTGTCCCTTCCGTTCCCACTTAAGTATCTCAGTTGGACCTAGAGATATTTAGGAATGTGGTAATCTAGCGTACAGACGTATGACACAAGTGACACACAACCACCAGACCATGTTCGAAGTATGCGAGTTCCGCGGAGAGCCCCGTTCTGCTCTTGCATGACGTCTAATGACTACTGAGGTCGCTGATCTGGAGTACCTGGCAGTAGGTGGCAGCACAATGCACCTAATATGAAAAAAAAATTGTTTTTGGGGGTGTCCGGATACTTTTGATCACATAGTGCATGTATAAACAGATGGAGAGGGAAGAGTGGTGTAAGCTGGACATTTTAAGGGCTACAGTGACAGTTAACTTGGCCCAGGATCCGACAGCAGTGGAAAATAATAATATGAACATAAAAATATTAGAACATCCTAATCTGAATATCGAGTGTGTTTAGTGGAAGACGTATCTGCATGTGGAAAGATTACCACGAATCGAGAAGACTACACCAAAACCTATATCAACGTAAGTGACTAAATTAAGCATGAACCAGACAAGTGTACTACACAAATTATGTGCCCTACACACCACAGTATTCTGTGTTACGATTTTCTCCAGGAACGCTAAGACTCGACAACACCCCTTTTAGGTGTACGAAAGGAGCTGACCTTGAGCAAAGTACTGACGTTTAGAAGACACGTTTTTTAAGTCCACGCCAAAATAAAAAAAATCTCTCTTTCTCTCTCTTAGGCGTAATAACAAAAACAAATACAAAATCCGTTGTAGTTTTCTTTCCTTCCTTTACAGAAAAAGTATTGTTTTTTTAACAATTATATTTTGTAATAATGTAATAATTTAAGAAACGTAAATGTTACGGAATAAAAAATTATCAGTTTGCTTTGGTCAGTAGACAACCAACTTTACAGTATAAATCAGTTGGAATAAATGATAAATGGCAGACTTGTTACATACTTAACAGTTTTTGAAGGAAATATGAATGATTCGTCATAAAGCTGTATAGGGTGTAACGGATGTAAGGGCAGGTGTTTCTATATGTGGTACCGCACTGTGTCTTGGTTGGTTTTTTCCTGCAGCGAACAGTCTTCCCACACACACGTCACAAACTTTATGACCTGATGATTTCCGAGCAGCTGTACTGCAGTGCTAAATGGACTATGCTGTCAGTACAGAGCAGCCATTTTGTGTCCATACGTCCACACTACAACACCGGACCTGCTGCGCATGGGAGAACAGGCATTAATGGTTTGCTCTTCCCACATGTACATAAAGCTTTTAACAAACCTAAGAAATACTATTGTTATTAGGAATAATAATTATTACCTGAAATTGACGTAGATACTCTTGTAATGTTGTTCAGTACATCGTCCTCAGTCATAAACGGAAATATCTGCAGTCACAACCGTTAAACCTTGTAGTTCAATTAAAATTAATGAAACTGAAGCAAACAGGACATTCTCTTGACTCTGTCGGATTCTGAAACAGGGGGCCAAGTTTTCAGTGCTCCTATAAGTTATAGCCAATTGAGAGGTAATTGTTAAATCGGGGTTTCGTTTGTTATCATTTTTACACAATATCTTGTAAGAGAGGAAGTCGCAGTCTAATATACCACAGGATAGCACGATAACATAAAATGCTACACTTGAAACTTTGTAAGACATGGATCGCTCGGTATGTGCCTGTAAATGAAGAATTCGTGATTTAAAAATGATCGCAGTCAAAAATTAACATGTCCAGATGATTGCTGACACTTTAACAACTAAAAAGGAGAAATAAACTATGTGATCAAGAGTATCGGGACACCACCCAAAAACACACTTTTTTCATATTAGGTGCATTGTGCTGCCAGCTACTGCCAGGTACACTATATCAGCGACCTCGGTAGTATCAAGACATCGTGCGAGAGCAGTATGGGGCGCTCCGCGGAACTCACGGAGTCCTAACGTGGTCAGGTTATTGCATGTTACTTGTGTCATATGTCTGTACGCGAGATTTCCATACTCCTAAATATCTCTAGGTCCGCTGTCTCCAATTCGATGGTGAAGTGAAAACGTGAAGGGACACGTACAACGCAAAAGCGTTCAAACCGACCTCGTCCGTTGATTGTCAGAGACAGTCGACAGTTGAAAAGGGTCGTAATGTGTAATATCCCGATCATCAGAAAGGAATCAAAGCTGCTTCGGTATCCACTGTAAGTACTGCGACAGAGAAGGGGGAGATGAGAAAACGTGCATTTCATGGTCGAGCGGCTGCTCACAAGCCACCCATCACGCCGGTAAATGCCAAACGACGCCTCGCTTGGTTTAAGGAGCGTAAACATTGGACAATTGAACAGTGGAAAAACGTTGTGTGGATAACAACAAATCACGGTACACAATGTGGCGATCCGATGGCAGGGTGTGGGTATGGTGAACGACTGCTGAACGTTTTCTGCTAGCGTCTGTAGTGCCAACAGTATATTTCGGAGGCGTTGGTGTCACGGTGTGGTCGTGTTTTCCATGGAGGGGGCTTGCACCCCTTGTTTTTTTCCGAGGCACTACCACAGCACAGGCCTACATTGATGTTTTAAGCATCTTTTTGCTTCCCACCATTCAACAGCAATTCGGGGATGGTGATTGCATCTTTCGGCACGATGGAGCACCTGTTCATAATGCACGCCCTGTCACGGAGTGGTTACACGACAATAACATCCCTGCAATGGACTGGCCTGCATAGAGTTCTGAACGGAATCCTTTAGGACACCTTTGCGATGTTTTGGAACGTCGACTTCGTGAAAGGACTCACCGACCGACATCGATATTTCTGCTCCGTGCAGTACTCAGTGAGGAATGGTCTGCCATCCCCCAAAAAAACTTCTAGCACCTGATTGAACGTATGCCTGCGAGATTTCAAGCTGTCTTCAAGGATAAAGGCAGGCCAACACCACATTGAATTCCAGCATTACGATGGGGGAGGCCACGAACTTGTAAATCATTTTGAACCAGGCGTCCGGATACTATTGATCACATAGTGTAGTTTGTAATCTCATTATAAAATATCAGCACAGGTTTCCATTTCTTCCATATTACGGAAGTAACAATATAAGTCATAGACAGTCTAGACAATGCAGTTAAATAAATATAAATGTACATAAGACAAATATATGGCGCAGATACAAAGAAAGAAAACCGAATGTACTCTATCTGACGAAAAGTATACAAACACCCTTGTGTAATGTGGAGTTGAGCAGTTGACGTTACGAAATTCATTTTAAAAGGAAGTAGGGAGTGGAATTGTGGAAAGTAGAACAGCTCGATCAGGAGAGCTCATTAACTTCGAACGTAGACGCGTCACTGGATGTCATCTCAGTAAAAAATCCATCAGAAATTTCAACCATTGTAAAGGCGCGGAATGTTGGGAATGTTGTTGTGAAGTGGAGACACGAAAGAATAACCAAGGCTAACCTAATACCTGACAAACCCCATGTACTGGCGTACACGGAGTGTCGAGTATTGTTGAGGGTGACACAAGAAAATCGCATTAAATTAGCGGAAAGACTCACTAGTGAGTTCCAAAGTGCTATCAGCAATCCCACTGGAGTAACTATTGTGTATAGCGATTTTTTTAAAAAGGAGTAAAACGGTCTAGAGTGCCATGTAAGCCACAGAATTCTTTTGTATGAGGTATGTGGGGCTTGAGGTGACATATAGTGACGTCACTGGACACTGGATGGCTGGAAATGGATGATTCGGAGTGATGAATCCGGTAGAAGGATTTTGGTTTGACGAATACGTGATGAACCTTAGCTGCCCTAACTGGCAGTGCCATCAGTGAACTACTAGGAAGGTGACGCTTACGGTAAGGATGTGTTCTTCGTGGATATGGTGTGGGCTCCTTATTGTGATTACAAAAACGATAAATGCAGAAGATATCGACGTAGTTTTGTCTTGAGGAAGACTGTTCTTATCAACGTGACACTGCATCCAGCGACTAGCAGCTTCTGTGAGGGTTTGATTTGTGGACAATCGGCTAGCCCATATTTCACACCTGAACTCAATGGAATAGCTCTGAATTCAGTTAGAACTTAGATCAGATTACAGACCCTCGCGTCCGATACCATTAACTTCTTTGATTTCGGCTATGAGGAAGACAGGGCGCCGGCCGTAGTGGCCGAGCAGTTCTAGGCGCTACAGTCTGGAACCGTGCGACTGCTACGGTTGCAGGTTCGAATCCTGCCTCGGGCATGGATGTGTGTGATATCCTTAGGTTAATTAGGTTTAGTTAGTTCTAAGTTATAGGAGGCTGATGACCTCAGAAATTAAGTCCCACAGTGCTCAGAGCCATTTGAACCATTTTCGAAGACGGGGCTGCCATTTCACCACTGTTATTCTTCAGTGGATGTTCCCCCAACAGAACTCAAAAAAGAAGAAGTACTATTTTATAACGTCCCATCAACCACTAGGTCATTAGAGGCATTAAAGGTGGAGGACCAGCTCGGATTATTTTTGTTGAAGTTAGGGAAGGAAGTCAGTCATGCTTTTTCACAGGAACTATTCTGGCATTTGCCTCGACTGAATTAGAGAAATCATGTAAAAACCTAAATCTGAAGGGCTGGACATTGAAAATAGAGTTTAGCGCCCTTCACGGTTTTGATGCAACTGCGCCAACATATCGCAGATATTCCCAGATCTTACGTGATAAGAACGAGAGAAAAATGAGATGACTACGAGCCCTTGTAAAGAGATACTGAATTTCTCAGTCCCGCCTGAGATTAGAAAAGGAACGTAGGGAAATGAATCTGGTGAATCGCAAAACTTGCAGAGTATATTTGTAAATGTTACTGTTAGTTGAAGTCTTATATCATTGAGTCATTAAGGTTATAAACAACATTAACACTGTGACCATATTGAATTGGATAGTAACACTTATTCATGTTTTTTCTAGGGGATATCGCAAAGTAATTCTTAATGAGTCTTAAAAACAATACACATCTCCACGACATACTAGAAATACTACACTTACCAGAAAAAAGAAGAAAAAATAAAAAACCTTAAGGGTAACCTCTGGGAAGCTAAATGTATCGCATCGTTGGCAGTGCTTTGATGGGGTGTCGTATGTGTGGCATCTTACCAGCAAATGAAATCCCGTTCCTAGACTGCTGCCCTTTCACCACTGTCAGTACCGAGTGGTCCAAGCTGACTGTAACGAGGTCTGTTTGTGCTGTAGCCAGCAGTGAAACCCCAGGGAGACACCACAGTAACCCCCCCCCCCCCCCCACTGCATTAAAAGCGCGATCCCTCTAGCAAATGAAGTACTGGTGCAATGCCTTCATTAACAAATGTTTGATCTGAATTCCCTGCGTGCTACAGAAAGATTCTGTTAGAGCATGTTTCATCAAAGAGCGCACCATCAAATGGCAAAGAAACACATTAAAGATGGACAGATAACACAAAATTAGGAAGAGAAGGAAATGAAGAAATTGATAACGAGACGTTGTGTTTATAGTAGACTATTACATCTCATACTACTAGTTGGTTGATAAAGAGTATTTACTTTTATAGACTACGTTTTTCACCTAAGTCACTGTTTGATTTTCAGTTGACATCTCAGCACAAGTCTCTTTTCATTATGACTACGTAACACTAATGAAAGTAACAGTTATCACTCTAACTGCTCTCATGTGTGAGTCTGTTATCGCAACACTAAATATAGACGTACAAGGTGCCACTAAAACAACTAAAAAGATTTTTATGTGCAGCAAATTAGACAAAGAAGCAATAGCGTCGTTTCTCAATAAGGAACTTGAAACATTTAGATCAGGCCAAGATCGTCTAGAGGCACTAAGGATCAAGTTTAAAAGAGTAGTTCACCATGCACTGGATAAGTATGTACAGAGTAGAACAGTTAATTATCGGAGAGGTGCTCCGTGATTGACAGTTGCTGTAAGGAAATCTCTAAAGAAATAGATTGCTTCATAAAAGATATAATGAAAAGCATAGGGAGATACACAGCACTGTGTAGGCGCTATGCAGTATACTTTTTTTCATGCACTCAGGTACCGTAACCGACAATAATCACGACAAATTGTTCGACTGTGCTTAGTGTGTTAAGTAACATCACGACTGGACACCCAGAGGGCGTTGCTGGAAAGTGGAGGACGAGCGGACGTGGACGCACCTCATGTGTTTGCTCGACCATCCCTGTTTGCTAGCCGCCAACACTACACTTGCACACATTGATCTCACGCTGCCCAGTAGCGAGACGAGCAAATATTTTACAATATGCTACAAACAAGCCCCGCATTAATTTCCTTTTATACTTTCTGAATCTACAAGTTCGTGAACTGAATACTGATATTAAATTCTTTGAGATTAAATTTATTTCTCGTAATACCCGGTCCTGAGCTCTAAGATGTCTGAGGAACGTCAAGCACAATACTTAAGTCAACATTAATTTCGCTTATTATTACCCACTTTTTCAATCGATTTACATTATTAAACGATGCAAAATTTCGTATCAAAGTCTGCATGGCAAGGTCATGTGAAACAAAAATAATATTACGTAGGAACTGTAATGTGATACACAAGGTGTTAGAGGATACGTGCAGATATTGTGATCATTGGTACCTTAATATGCTCCGTCTTCAGTGTGTTGGTTGGTTTTTCTATGTGTCTAATAGTCTTCCTGCACTTCACATAATATACCGTTTGATGTTTTCTGCGTGGTCGTAACTGCAACAGTAGGTGGACTACGCTTGTCGGTATAAACTAAAAGTTTTGCGTCCGTGTGTCCACATGTCCTCACTTCATTACCTGACCTGAAGCCCAGGAGAAAGTAGCCACTAGTCGCTTCCTCTTGCCAACTGTACGAGTGCATGCAGATACTAACCTACCTTGAAAAATATTACTTCTACTGACTATAACCTCCCCCCCCATGAACCATGGACCTTGCCGTTGGTGAGGAGGCTTGCGTGCCTCAGCGATACAGATGGCCGTACCGTAGGTGCAACCACAACGGAGGGGTATCTGTTGAGAGGCCAGACAAACGTGTGGTTCCTGAAGAGGGGCAGCAGCCTTTTCAGTAGTTGCAGGGGCAACAGTCTGGCTGATTGACTTATCTGGCCTTGCAACATTAACCAAAACGGCCTTGCTGTGCTGGTACTGCGAACGGCTGAAAGCAAGGGGAAACTACAGCCGTAATTTTTCCCGAGGACATGCAGCTTTACTGTAT
This sequence comes from Schistocerca gregaria, assembly GCF_023897955.1. Lineage (NCBI taxonomy): Eukaryota > Metazoa > Arthropoda > Insecta > Orthoptera > Acrididae > Schistocerca > Schistocerca gregaria. The sequence continues at coordinate 827,715,431 of NC_064922.1, forward strand.
GATTAAATGATGATGGCATCCTCTTGGGTAAAATATTCCGGAGGTAAAATAGTCCCCCATTCGGATCTCCGGGCGGGGACTACTCAGGAGGATGTCGTTATCAAGAGAAAGAAAACTGGCGTTCTACGGATCGGAGCGTGGAATGTCAGATCCCTTAATCGGGCAGGTAGGTTAGAAAATTTAAAAAGGGAAATGGATAGGTTAAAGTTAGATATAGTGGGAATTAGTGAAGTTCGGTGGCAGGAGGAACAAGACTTCTGGTCAGGTGACTACAGGGTTATAAACACAAAATCAAATAGGGGTAATGCAGGAGTAGGTTTAATAATGAATAGGAAAATAGGAATGCGGGTAAGCTACTACAAACAGCATAGTGAACGCATTATTGTGGCCAAGATAGATACGAAGCCCACACCTACTACAGTAGTCCAAGTTTATATGCCAACTAGCTCTGCAGATGATGAAGAAATTGAAGAAATGTACGATGAAATAAAAGAAATTATTCAGATAGTGAAGGGAGACGAAAATTTAATAGTAATGGGTGACTGGAATTCGAGTGTAGGAAAAGGGAGAGAAGGAAACATAGTAGGTGAATATGGATTGGGGCTAAGAAATGAAAGAGGAAGCCGCCTAGTAGAATTTTGCACAGAGCACAACTTAATCATAGCTAACACTTGGTTTAAGAATCATGAAAGAAGGTTGTATACGTGGAAGAACCCTGGAGATACTAAAAGGTATCAGATAGATTATATAATGGTAAGACAGAGATTTAGGAACCAGGTTTTAAGTTGTAAGAGAATTTCCAGGGGCAGATGTGGACTCTGACCACAATCCATTGGTTATGACCTGTAGATTAAAACTGAAGAAACTGCAAAAATGTGGGAAATTAAGGAGATGGGACCTGGATAAACTGAAAGAACCAGAGGTTGTACAGAGTTTCAGAGAGAGCATAAGGGAACAATTGACAGGAATAGGGGAAAGAAATACAGTAGAAGAAGAATGGGTAGCTCTGAGGGATGTAGTAGTGAAGGCAGCAGAGGATAAAGTAGGTACAAAGACGAGGGCTGCTAGAAATCCTTGGGTAACAGAAGAAATATTGAATTTAATTGATGAAAGGAGAAAATATAAAAATGCAGTAAATGAAGCAGGCAAAAAGGAATACAAACGTCTCAAAAATGAGATCGACAGGAAGTGCAAAATGGCTAAACAGGGATGGCTAGAGGACAAATGTAAGGATGTAGAAGCTTATCTCACTAGGGGTAAGATAGATACTGCCTACAGGAAAATTAAAGAGACCTTTGGAGAGAAGAGAACCACGTGTATGAATATCAAGAGCTCAGATGGCAGCCCAGTTCTAAGCAAAGAAGGGAAGGCAGAAAGGTGGAAGGAGTATATAGAAGGTTTATACAAGGGCGATGTACTTGAGGACAATATTATGGAAATGGAAGAGGATGTAGATGAAGACGAAATGGGTGATACGATACTGCGTGAAGAGTTTGACAGAGCACTGAAAGACCGGAGTCGAAACAAGGCCCCCGGAGTAGACAACATTCCATTAGAAATACTGACGGCCTTGGGACAACCAGTCCTGACAAAACTCTACCAGCTGGTGAGCAAGATGTATAAGACAGGCGAAATACCCTCAGACTTCAAGAAGAATATAATAATTCCAATCCCAAAGAAAGCAGGTGCTGACAGATGTGAAAATTACCGAACTATCAGTTTAATAAGCCACGGCTGCAAAATACTAACGCGAATTCTTTACAGACGAATGGAAAAACTGGTAGATGCAGACCTCGGGGAGGATCAGTTTGGATTCCGTCGAAATGTTGGAACACGTGAGGCAATACTGACCTTACGACTTATCTTAGAAGAAAGATTAAGAAAAGGCAAACCTACGTTTCTAGCATTTGTAGACTTAGAGAAAGCTTTTGACAATGTTGACTGGAATACTCTTTTTCAAATTCTAAAGGTGGCAGGGGTAAAATACAGGGAGCGAAAGGCTATTTGTAATTTGTACAGAAACCAGATGGCAGTCATAAGAGTCGAGGGGCATGAAAGGGAAGCAGTGGTTGGGAAAGGAGTGAGACAGGGTTGTAGCCTCTCCCCGATGTTATTCAATCTGTATATTGAGCAAGCAGTAAAGGAAACAAAAGAAAAATTTGGAGTAGGTATTAAAATTCATGGAGACGAAGTAAAAACTTTGAGGTTCGCCGATGACATTGTAATTCTGTCAGAGACAGCAAAAGACTTGGAAGAGCAGTTGAACGGAATGGACAGTGTCTTGAAAGGAGGATATAAGATGAACATTAACAAAAGCAAAACGAGGATAATGGAATGTAGTCAAATTAAATCGGGTGATGCTGAGGGAATTAGATTAGGAAATGAGACACTTAAAGTAGTAAAGGAGTTTTGCTATTTAGGAAGTAAAATAACTGATGATGGTCGAAGTAGAGAGGATATAAAATGTAGACTGGCAATGGCAAGGAAAGCGTTTCTGAAGAAGAGAAATTTGTTAACATCGAATATAGATTTATGTATCAGGAAGTCGTTTCTGAAAGTATTTGTTTGGAGTGTAGCCATGTATGGAAGTGAAACATGGACGATAACTAGTTTGGACAAGAAGAGAATAGAAGCTTTCGAAATGTGGTGCTACAGAAGAATACTGAAGATAAGGTGGACAGATCACGTAACTAATGAGGAGGTATTGAATAGGATTGGGGAGAAGAGAAGCTTGTGGCACAACTTGACTAGAAGAAGGGATCGGTTGGTAGGACATGTTTTGAGGCATCAAGGGATCACAAATTTAGCATTGGAGGGCAGCGTGGAGGGTAAAAATTGTAGAGGGAGACCGAGAGATGAGTACACTAAGCAGATTCAGAAGGATGTAGGTTGCAGTAGGTACTGGGAGATGAAGCAGCTTGCACAGGATAGAGTAGCATGGAGAGCTGCATCAAACCAGTCTCAGGACTGAAGACAACAACAACAACAACAACTGACTATAATTATCATTCTGCAAATGAAGTGAATAATGATGTAATGCTGTTCAGTACACTGTCCTCAATAACCAATAAAAATATTTGCACTTATGCCACTACCACGCAGAATGATATGAAAAATTCTTGTTTAGATTAGATTAGTACTTGTTCCATAGATTCATGAATACGAAACTTCGAAATTATATGGAAGGTGTCAGGTTAATAAAATATTACATGACACTCAATTTTTATTAGGTTGGAAGATTACCCACTTACTATATCCAAAAATTCATCTAATGTGTAGGAGTTGCCATTAAGAAATTCTTTTAATTTCCTTTGAAATTCTATATGGCTATCTGTCAGACTTTGGATGCTATTAGGTAACTGACCAAAGACTTTTGTGGCAGCATAATTTACCCCCTTCTGAGCCAAAGTTAGATTTAACCTTGAGTAGTGAAGATCAGCCATTCTCCTAGTGTTGTAGCCATGTACACTGCTATTACTTTTGAATTCGTTCGGATTGTTAATAACAAATGTCATAAGAGAATATATATAAAATATATATATTGTGAGGCTACAGTGAAGATTTCTAGCTCTGTAAATAAGTGTCTGCTTGATGATCTTGGATGAGCTCCAGCAATTATTCTGATTACACGCTTTTGTGCAATGAACACTCTTTTACTCAATGAGTTACCCCAGAGTATGATGCTATACAAAAGCAGAGAATGAAAATAGGCGTGATAAGCTTATTGACTCAGATGTATATCGCTAAAATTTGCAATGACCTTAATAGCATAGGTAGCTGAACTCAAACGTTTCAGCAGATCCTCAGTGTGTTTTTCAGTTCAACCCCTCATCAAAGCATACACCTAGAAGTTTTGAATATCCTACCCTAGCTACGGATTTCTAATCAAAGTATATATTTATTAATGGGGTCATTCCGTTTACTGTGTGGAACTGTATATACTGTGTTTTGTCAAAGTTTAATGAGAGCCCATTTGCAGAGAACCACTTAATGATTTTCTGAGAAACATCGTTTAAAATTTCACCTGTTAATTCTTGTCTGTTGGGTGTGATAGCTATGCTTGTATCATCGGCAAAACGTACCAGCTTTGCATCTTCGTGAATATAGAATGGCAAGTCATTAATATATATTAAGAACAGCAGAGGTCCCAAGACCGAACCTTGCGGCACCCAATTCTTGATTGTTCCCTAATTTGAGAAATCACCAGTTTTTTGCATATTATGTTAATTGTTTATTTCAACTTTGGGCACTCTTCCTGTAATGCGTGATTTAAACCATTTGAGCACTGGCCCATTCATACCACAATACCTTAGCTTATCTAGAAGTATTCCATGATTTACCCATTAAAAAGCCTTTTATAGATCACAAAAAATCCCAATGGGTGGCTTCTGGTTACGCAGAGCGTTTAATATTTCATTAGTGAAAGTATATATTGCATTTCCTATTGAAAAACTCTTCTGGAAACCAAACTGACATTTTGTTAAGACTTTATTTTTACAAAGGTGTGAAGTTACTCTACAATACATTAGTTTTTCAATAATTATGGATAAGGCAGTCAGAAGAGAGATTGGGCGGTAGTTGTTGACATCAGACGTATCCCTTTTTTATGCAGTGCTATAACAATGGCATACTTCAGTCTATCTGGGAAAGTACACTGCTTCAGAGAGAGATATTACATACGTGGCTAAGAATCCCACTTATTTCTTGGGAACAAGCTTTTACTATCCTGCTGGAAATACCATCAATCCCATGTGAGTTTTTGTTCTTGAGAGTTTATTATCTTCTTAACTTCAGAGGGAGCGGTGGGTGGAATTTCAATTGTATCAAATGGTGTGGGTAAGGCCTCTTCCATTAACTGCCTTGCTTCTTCTAATGAACATTGAGATCATATTTTCTCTACAACATTTAAAAAATGATTATTCAAAATGTTTTCGACTTCTGGCTTGTTGTTTATCTAGTGTCCATTCCCTATCATGGTGATGGCATTATCCTGTACTCTTGGTTGTCCTGTCCCCCTTGTAATAATATTCTAAATTGTTTTGATTTTGTTATCAGAGACATATGCACATGCTTCTAGACTTTTTAATAACTTTTCTTAATGTAGCACAGTAGTTTTTATAATATTTGGCTGTTTCTGGGTCATTACTCTTCCTTGTTGTTAGATACAGTTCCCTTTTGTGGTTACATGATATTTTTATTCCTTTAGTAAGCCAAGGTTTTTTGCTTAGTTTCTTATAATTAGATTTAACTACTTTCTTGGGGAAACAGTTTTCAAATTCTCTTACAAGTGTATCATGAAATAAGTTATATTTTAAATTAGCTCCGGGTTCCTTGTACAACTCATCCCAGTCTAACTGCCGAAAATTTTCTCTGAAGTTTCTAATTCTTGAGTCATTATTTGAAAGCACAGCTTTGGAGGGTGGTTTTGAATTACTGAATGGAGCTGTCAGATACTATAACTAGCTGAGCATCATGATCAGTAAGCCCATTCTCAACAGGACACTTGTTGGGCGAACATCTTTCAACCGGGCCCACCGCCCCCGCTCGGCTACTTGCATGTCCCTAATCTCTCACACTTATCCAAAAGTGGAAGAAGAACCTGAAATTTAACGTGGAATCCAAATAAACGAACAGTGTCGTTCCTTGTAACTGCTCACATCATCCAGAGATGAAGGTTGTATTAAAGACAGGCTGAAAATTTTTATGATCTGTGGGGGGATTCGATCGCCAAACCGCTAAATCACTTGGTCTGAGAGCAATGATATATGTGATGGATCGTAACGGGCGATCTCAGTATGCAAACTATAATGCATGGCACTTTACATGGCTCCGAATCTTCGCTGTTAAGATGAGCAGGCGTAGTATTTCCTTTAACTGAATCGTGATATCCAGATAGATAAGCGTTTGACGTCATCCATAATTTTCGAGAAACCTAAAAAAGTCACTTACGTTTGGTCTACCTTATTTTATTCTACAGGGAGACCACGTGATCATAATTTGCATGTTTTTCTCTATTTCTCTGGTCAACTTGTCTATCCTGACCACGTCGTTTGCTCTGTTCTACGGACTATCTCAAAGGGAAATGACAGTATTATTGAGGTGTCAACAGTTGTCATTATGAAACTGGTTTGACTGCATTGTTCTGAATGACAGGCCTTTGAAAGTCGCGTTTATACTATACTACGAGGTATTGCAAAGGGAAATACCATTATTACAGAAGGCAACAGAAATGTTCATTAAAAGCAAAAAAAGTTCATCCCGACTTCCTAAGGTTGCGTAACTGTATAGCAACAACGCAGGTAGGTAGAGGTCGCAGCAAAACAGGGCAAAACGATGATTCAAAGCAGTTAACTGAACGCATGTCGATCCCTTACGGAACCGCTGAGAGTTTTGAGATATGATGTACGAGCGAACAGGAAAACACTAGTTAGTTAGATGACGTCAGCTTCTTGTTTTGCATTCAGAGTGCATTTTTGCTAGCAAGCTTCAAGGTGAAACCTCTAGAGCTGTACATTACATTTCTTAAATCAACTGACACGTTGAAACGCAAGGTTGTAAGACGTACTATTCTCTGACACTCTACCAACGCAATGGGGCCAAAAACCTGGCTACCATAGCACCATTATGACACTGCCAGTTGAAAGTACTTAGCCGATATGACATACTTCTCAGATTAAGAACGAATTTCTTGTAGTTCTATTGTCTATGGAATTATGTACCGAATCCTCGATGTATAAAAATAGAAGACTTGTAAACCAGGACAGGCGGCGAACTGTGGCGAAACTAACAACAGAGGAATTGACATCTACCTCTCGACTCACTGAAATGTTAATCACAAAGTAATTTCAGTGAGGATATAGCACAATACACACAATACATGACTACTCTGCCATTACCACTGCTGCTTCTTCATTGTGTGTGGCTCAGAGCCCTCCACATTGAATAATCATAGCTAATGTCATGGAACATACAATGGGATATGACGTCATAAAACACTTTTCACCCTCAGTTACTTGCTCTCAGTAAAACTTTTCTCCACTGCTTTTCTAAAGGTTATTTTCCTGTTGTTAGTAAGTGCGGTGGCGTTAAAATTCTCAGAATCTGAAGGTCATGTTCAAACCCAAACCTGCACTTAGTTTCATGCGCAGACTTCCACAGATCTTCTTAGAGGAAAGACTGGAGTCTTCGTTGTCGTGTTTGGCGCACACATGTACTCCTCACGAGTGCCAAAGCTCGCATTCCTTACAGTAAGTCAAAAGTTTAATTTCCTTTATATTTGAAATATTTTTGGATTGTTGTTGTTGTACTAAGTTACCATTATTATTTAATAGTAATGGCAGACGGCAGTTCTGAGGAAATATTTGGATGCCAAGTTTAGAGGAAGATGTGCAGATTGATGATCCTTGCGTTTATGATACTGATCTAAGCAATGGATATACTAGCGAGGACGATGATCCACCACACACAAGCTGTAAGTAATAAATTGTAAGAATCAGAAGAACAAAATGAAGACGTGAGCGAGAACTTCAATAACTCAAGTGAAGATTAATGTAATTATTATTTTGGAAGAGATAAATCAAAATGGAATGAATTACCGAGTTGTCCTGATGTTAAAACAGAGATCAGCACTATCGTATATCGTTATTTGTGTTCCTGATCAAAAGATGCAAAAATGAAATCTAGTGCATTATCTTGGTAACAGATGACACAATAATAAATCTGATAGTCAAAAGCATCAGTATTTATGAAGGCAAAATCAAGCATACATTTTCTAGAGAGTGAGATTCAAAACATAGAAATGAATGTGTGATGTGTGTCCTTATTCGTATACTTTTTTCACGGGTATTCTAAAATCTTCCAAATTGAACACTTGCAAAATATGGTGAAATGAGAAAGTGTGCGGGTTCTAACGAGTCTGTTTAACTATGTCAAGGAAGAGATATCATTTCTTGCTTCAGTGTCTGATGTCTGATGACATTTACACTAGAAACGAAAGAAAAGAGCTGGACAAATTGGCACCAATACGTCAACTTATGGATTTTGTGTCAGAAAACTTTAAAAAGTACTTTAATCCTTGAGAGTACCCCACAGTTGATGAGCATATGAAAGGTATCCGTAGAAGATGTACATTCAGAAGTTTTATATGGAAGCTTGTGTTGGAAAATAGCGGCGGAGCCTCTTGATGTAAGTATTGCGGGAAATGAAGTCGTCCTGAGAACTGAGAAACCAATTATACGCGCATGACGCGACATCGTGGGCTATAATTGGCTTAGAAGCTATCCTCTGACACAAGAATGCTTGGGAAGAAAACTACTTATGTCGGAAGAACGTGACGCAAAGAAAAATAAACTCCTAAAGTATTTTCACCAAGCAAATTTCGGTATGTCACACTTTTATCCTATTGTGAAAGGAAAATAGAAAGCAGTAATTTTACTTTCAAGTAGCACAGTGCTACAGCGATTCATGAGGCCACCTACCCTAAATACAAATTAGATACTGCTGCATTCTGCAGTCACACAAACGTTGGAGTTGACATATTTGATCAACTTTGTTCGAATTACAACACAGCAAAAACCACTAAACGGCGGCCAACAAAATTTTCTATGATTTTGGAGGCTGAATAACTAGTACATTATTTTTCTTCTACCGATTTTTGTTTATTTCAAATTACTTTCCGACGTATTAGGCCATCTTCAGGAAACAGCATCTGTTAGGATGCTGTTTCTTAGGTAACTAAACATTACAGGTAAAGGTACGATCATTTCTATCGACCGTTGTGCATCAAACTGGCTTCTTAATGTTGAAATTATACTTTACATTGAGAATGTTGAGCAAAATCAATAACTGAACTAGACAATATTATAGGTTAAAGGATTTTTTTTCTGAGATACTGTTAAACTGAGTACTTTTCGTTTATGTTGTGCAACATACACGGTTTTTCCTCTTTGTATGCATTGTGAACTAAACTCTAGGCAACGGACACTATATACACAATAATTAGGTAACATAATGTTACATTATTACAGGATATATAGTTATGATGCCATAACTGTGCAGTTCCAACTTTTATTGGTAAAGTAACGTGTTTTCCATTGTAAGTAACATTTTTATGCAATGGGTAATGAACATAGTACATGGTTAAAATATATGGTATTGAAGTATTACCAGTTATATTGTTGAAGCTTGTAGGGTAACGAATAGGAAAGTCTTTTATGTTTCAATCTTATGTAGCAGTATGTGTCATTGGGCTAATTTGCGGGTATATGGTTCGTTCATAGTATCATGTGAAGCTTGAAAGTGAGGATGAGCTGAGCTGTAATCCACCATTTAGATCCAGCTAAGGATTTTCAGCTAGGTATCTGTTTATCTGAAGTGCTTGTAACAGGCTTAGCTTTCTTCATTCGTTGGCTACAGGTAGTACTTCTGTGTCGATTTGCCATTTGTGTTCTTCCATCAGCATATGTTCCACAAAGGTGGAGTCTGACTTATCCAATCTACAGCTCTGTTTGTGTTCCATCAGCCCAGCTGTTACGGCCCTGCCTGTCTGACTAATATACAGTTCGTTACAGTCATTGGAACTGACTTTGTAAATAACACTGTTACTTCATTAATCTGTTTTGTCCTTGCTGTTGAATAGGATGTGGGCTGTAGTGCCTCTTACAAAAAATGAAATTCTGTAATTGGAGTATTTGATTGTGTTCGCTAATTTGTCAGATAGCTTTCCTAAATATGAGATAGTATGATAGTTGGTTCTAGATATGACTGTTGCTGCAGAGAGCGAATACATATTGAATAACATTTATCTGTTTTGTTTCTCTTTTAAAAGCTGTTGTTTGATGTGACAAATTTAATAGTGTCAACTTTTCAGATGCAAAAAAACATCTGCGGGACACATGCAATCAACAGGCACGTATCTCTCAATGACTGAAATGTTAATATACACTACTGGCCATTAAAATTGCTACACCACGAAGATGACGTGCTACAGACGCGAAATGTAACCGACAGGAAGAAGATGCTGTGAAATGCAAATGATTAGCTTTTCAGAGCATTCACACAAGGTTGCCGCCGGTGACGACACCTACCATGTGCTGGCATGAGGAAAAGTTTCCAACCGATTTCTCATACACAAACAGCAGTTGACCACCGTTGCCTGGTGAAACGTTGTTGTTATGCCTCTTGTAACGAGGAGAAATGCGTATCATCACGTTTCCGACTTCGATAAAGGTCCGATTGTAGCCTATCACGATTGAGGTTTATGGTACCGCGACATTGCTGCTCGCGTTGGTCGAGATCCAATGACTGTTAGCACAATATGGAATCGGTGGGTTCAGGAGGGTAATACGGAACGCCGTGCTGGATCCTAACGTATCACTAGCAGATGAGATGATAGGCATCTTATCCGCATGGCTGCAACGGATCGTGCAGCCACGTCTCGATCCCTGAGTCAACAGATGGGAACGTTTGCAAGACAACAACCATCTGCACTAACAGTTCGACGACGTTTGCAGCAGCATGGACTATCAGCTCGGAGACCATGGCTGTGGTTACCCTTGACGCTGCATCACAGACAGGAGCGCCTGCGATGGCGTTCTCAACGACGAACCTGGGTGCACGAATGGCAAAACGTCATTTTTTCGGATGAATCCAGGTTCTGTTTACAGCATCATTATGGTCGCTTCCGAGTCTGGCGACATCGTGGTGAAGGCAAATTGGAAGCGTGTACTCGTCATCGCCAAACTGGCGTATCACCCGGCGTGATGGTATGGGGTGCCATTTGTTACACGTCTCGGTCACCTCTTGTTCGCATTGACGACACTTTGAACAGTGGACGTTACATTTCAGATGTGTTACGACCCGTGGCTCTACCCGTCATTCGATCCCTGCGAAACCCTACATTTCAGCTGGTCAATGGTGGCCAAGCAAATGGCTCGTCACAATACGCCAGTCACTACTCTTGATGTACTGTGGTATCGTGTAGAAGCTGCATGGGCAGCTGTGCCTGTACACGCCTTCCAAACTCTGTTTGACTCAATGTCCAGGTGTATCAAGGCCGTTATTACGGCGAGAGGTGGTTGCTCTGGGTATTGATTTCTCAGATTCTAAGCACCCAAATTGCGTGAAATATAATCAGATGTCAGTCCTAGTACAATATATTTGTCCAATGAATACCCATTTACCTTCTGCATTTCTTCTTGGTGTAGCAATTTTAATGGCCGGTGGTATAACTTCTTTATTTGGTAGCAGCGTTTCCGTGAATAAATATCTTATTGTTCATGTCGTTAATACATAAATGAAGACATATAATGTATGAAAAACAAAACTTCTATGTTACTGGGAGACGAGAGGAAGGAACTGCTAAAGAGGTTAGCACGTTTACAGGCCAGCGACTTAGCAGGCCAAAAGAAACGAAACGTTGATGCCGGCATGTGTTTAACCAGGCTGACTATCTGTTAAATCTGTTTCTATTCTTCAGGATTACAGTATGATTGCTTGTTTCTAATTAATAATTTGTTTACGTAAGCGAGACTGTGCTGAAAATAATACCTCCGAGTATTTTATTTGAAAACTTTGAAAAATAAAACAAACTTTATCAACAGTCTACATCTACATTCTTCGTGTCAACTCAAGCTAAGGCCATCACTGTAATGTTTGACTTTGTTGATGGAGCCACTACCTCACCTCAGCTTGCACCACTTAATGACTGTGAAAGTCAACCCCTCGGTGTTCTTTAAGTTTTAGAAGCAGACGAAAATAGAATGGCGCTGAATCGGAACTGTAGGAGGATGGTTGATGATAGTGAAGACAAGGCGTAGGATTGGTGCAGATGTAGCAGCGATTGTGTGTGGTCCAGCTTTGTCATGTTGAAGGTGAAGGTGCCCCGTGTGTGGGCGCACCATTAGAATTCGGACTGTCAGTTTCCTCAGGGTCTTTCAGTATCTTGTAGGGTTCACGGTGGTGCCTTTAGATATGTGTTACAAATGCACCACAGCCTGAGCATTCCAGAACACTGTGAGAATGACCTTGTCATCGCTACAGAACTGTGGTATGTCGATGATAGTCAACGGCAGTTCTGTCCCGCTTCATGGCAATCTGTCTAAACTTACATTTCAGCAATATTATGCCCCTTCGCACACGTTGAAAGTCTGTACTGCTTGTCTTAGTGCTTGTCAAACAATATCTTGGTGAGCTAGGAGGCCGAGTCTTTTCCCAATTGAGAATTTTTGAACGATTATGGATAGAGTACTCCAGCCAGCTGGGGATTTTGACTATTAAAGCGCGTGTTTGACAGCATTTGGCACTATATTCCTCACAAGGGAAACTCCCCATCCCATTCCCTCCTTCTGAGTCGTAACATGGCCCACTGGATAGCCTGTCCATAACTAAATACAGATCAAACAGGAAGAAGGTGTACTGGACTGTGAAAAAAGGAGCAGAATAGAACAGCGAACGGTCCAGTACCAGAATGTGTCGAGCACACTTGCTTAGCCATGCCGTTATGTCGTTACGGTGTTAGAATGGGAAGGGGGAGTTCCATGTTCAAATCTCGCTCATTCCACAAATTTCTTTTACGTAATTATGAACTATCCGTCCGGTTACTGATGTGTCTGCTCGCTACATTCCGACTTGTGTTTTACTTTGTTGCCTATCATCCGTTTGCAACAGCGAAGTGTAAGAAAGGTATTTCCAGATGTGTCTACCTCCTATTTGTTTTGACTTATGAATTCCTTTGTTGTAGCATAGTTCACAGGCGTTTATTTGTAGTTTTCATTACTGTGAGAGCTCGAAGGACCATCCTGACTGCTCTCATTATTCATCACATTTACGTGCGATGGTAATACATTCTCACCATATGACATATTCTATAACCAATGTACAGTACGACAATTGCAAAGAGTACAGAAGGAGATAAAATGTGTCAACGACGGGAAGGAAAGTTGGTAACTTTGTGAAAAAAATTGGGCGCAGGAGCGAGATTTAAACACCGATCCTCCTCCATCACAGTCAAACACCGAGACAACAGAACCATGACGCTGTAAACACAGAACTTCGCTAGATGTTGCACATCTTGAGCTTGCACCTTTCACCGTTTCTATTTTGCTTCTTTTTTCACAGTTCAGTTCACCTTCTTCCTGTTTTCATGCTTGATTTGTATTCAGTTTTTTCCGGGCTGTCCACTGGGCCATCTTACCACTAAATCTGTGTAGGGGGTGTGACGGAGAGTTTCATTGGTCAGGAGGAGATCCAACAGCACTATCAATCAATGGTAAGCCGAGTAAGTGCTTGCACAAGGATCAGAGGTGGACCAAAGCGTTATTGCCTTGTTCAATTTATGAATCTGTTCCTCATGAATAAATCATCAATTTCTCTGAAATTGAAATTATTTGTTTGTCTGTACACGTACATCACATGTACCGATTTCCGTCACATTTGGATAATTTTTTTCAAGGTGCGTCTATTTCTTTGTCGTGTATAGCCCCTATAATTCTTCGATGTGTACCTAGTACCGCACAAATATAAACAGACCCATCAGCTCATTAAGGATATAGAAAGCATCGCTATTGCGAAACGTAGCTTCCCACTTTCACACATGATATCCTGTGACCGGTGGATGAGAGCCAAAAGGAGGATTCCACGTTCCTAGTTTCGGCAAAGCGTTTGATACTGTGGACCGCTGCAGACTGTTAAAGAACATCCGAGGATTCGGACTGGGTTTCACGATATACGAATGGCTCAAAGACTTTTTATGTAATAGAAACCAGCACGCTGTCCTCGACGCGAATGTCGATCAGAGTTAAAGGTAGGGTCAAGGGTGTCCCAGGGAAGTGTGATAGGACCGTTCTTATTCCATATATACATAAATGATCAGACGTGCGGGGTGAGGAGCGATCTTCTGCTATTTGCTGATGACGCTATCGTGTACAGGAAGGTATCTTCATTGGGGGACTGTAGGAGGATACAAGATGACTTAGACAAAATTTCTAGTCGGTGTGACGGATGGCAGCTAGCTGTCAATGTAGAAAAATTAATACAGACAAGTGGGGAAAACTATTCTCCAGTGTTTGAGCACAGTTTTGGTATTGTGCAGCTTGACACAGTCACGTCGAATAAATATGTAGACCTTAAGTTGTAAGGTGACTTGGAATGGAACGAAAACGTAAGGGCGGTAATAGGTAATGGGAGAATTCTAGGGAAGTGTAGCTCATCTTTAAAGGAGACCGCATATGGAAAACCAGTGCGTTACGTCTTGAGTACTGTTGTAGTATTTGGGATTTCCACCATGTAGGATTAAAGGATGATATCGAAGTGGTTCAGAGGTGAGCCCCTCGATATGTTACCAGTCGATTTGACCAACTCGCGAGTATGGCAGAGATGCTTCGCGAACTCAAGTGGGAATCCCTAGAGAGAAGATGACTTTCAGATGGTTCAAATGGCTCTGAGCACTATGGGACTTAACATCTGAGGTCATCAGTCCCCTAGAACTTAGAACTACTTAAACCTAACTAACCTAAGGACATCACACACATCCATGCCAGAGGCAGGATTCGAACCTGCGAGCGTAGCACTCGCGCGGTTCCGGACTGAAGCGCCTAGAACCGCTTGGCCACCGAGGCTGGCGAAGATGACTTTCTTTTGGTGAAACGCTATTGAGAAAATTGATAGAATTGACATTTGAAGCTAACCGCTGAACGATTGTACTGCCGCCAAGGTGCTTTTCGCGTAAGGGACACGATGATAAGAGACATTACCGCTCGTATGGAGGTACATAGATAGTTCCTTTTCCCTCGCTCTAGATGCGAGTGGAACAGGAGAGGTTCTGTTTAGTAGTGGTACACGGTACTCTCCGGCACGCACCACACGGTGATTCGCGGAGTATGTATGTAGATACAGAAACACCATTACTCTTAGCCACCGGGGCACGGCTATTAGAGCTGAGCTGTTGCAAGCGATTACATTTCGTAAGCTGGGAGCTGATTACATGACCACGGCTTAGTTACTCAGACCATTGCCTTATGCATATTATTTAGTCGTCCCGTCCTGTCTTTCGGATTATTAACGCACTGTTAGAACAACAAGTAGAGTACTTACGTTTCTTCAATTGCTGCCAGTTAGATTCATGTCCACGATTGTTGTAAGGCTCACATGGTGTATATTTGTTGTTTGATTCTTTTGCTGCTAACACAGAGTATCAAGTCAGCATCTTCGTTACTCATTTAGGCACTAATCGGTCATTTACTAATTTTTATGCATACCCACAGAAGCACATGTTGCCGATGACATCTTGGCGACACCTGTCGCAAACATTTTCTTTATCAATTCAGTAATTGTCAATGAAACAGAAACTGAAACATTTCCTTCAGAAACAGTTTCAACAGCGGAATAGTAATAAATATTTTGCTCCTTGGACGTGTAATTTTCAGATTTTGAAAGGTGAGCTTAGCGGATGATACTTAGACGGAGTATGCCGTAAAATCTTTTTGTGACACGCACATTGGCGCTCTCATGCAATAATTTGCAAGGAATATGGTGGTAAGACCTTCAGCTTTTGGGATAGTACTACAGTTTCGTTCTTGAAGGATGACATTGTTTGATGACCCCAGTGAAGTGATATCTATACTACATCATTTTCAGATTGAAGCACTATGGCTACAGACAACGGACACCACCCCGTAGCACCTTGTTTAACTACTCTGAAGAGCCAAAGAAACTGATACACCTGCCTAGCATCGTGTAGGGCCCCTGAGAGCACTCAAAGTGCCGCAACACGACGTGTTTTGGGTTCGACTAATATCTGAAGTAGTCCTAGAGGGATTTGACACCATGAATCCTGCAGCGCTGTCCATAAAGCCATGAGAGTACCAGGGGGTGGAGATCTCTTCTGAACAGGGGTGGAATCTCTTCTGAACAGCACGTTGCAAGGCATCCCACATATGCTCAATATTGTTCATGTCTGGGGAGTCTCCTGTGCCAGCGGAGGTGGTTAAACTCAGAAGAGTGTTCCGGAGGCCACTCTGTAGCAATTCTGGACGCGTGAGGTGTCGCATTCCCAAGTCCGTCGGAATGCACAATGGACATGAATGGATGCAGGTGGTCAGACAGGATGCTTACGTACGTGTCACATGTCAGAGTCGTATCTAGACGCATCAGGGGTCCCGTATCTCTGCAACTATACACGCTCCACATCATAACACAGCCCCCACCAGCTTAAATAGTCCTCTGCTGACACGCAGGATCCCTGGATTCATGAGGTTGTCTCCGTACACGTTCTAACGATACCACCACTTGCAAAGTAGATTAGAAATCAGATTAATAATGTTGCTCACGCAGCATGTATTCGCTTTATCGGGCAACAAGAAAACTGTTGACTGTGGATGGTATCATTAGAATCGAAATAAAGAGGTCACTGTAAAGAAGTCATTATTTTGGCACAAATCTTGAATGGATTCCCACGTAGACTTCATCGAAGTCATTATGGTTGATCTTGTTGATTCTAGGGTGATTGCAGTTTGGCTGCTTGAAGGTCCGGATCTGTATTTTAGCAACATTTGAACACCTAAGAAATGCGTTTTTCAGGAAATTCTTAATGATCAAACAATCCCCGATTGGAACAACGGCACGGTAGAAATTATTTTTTACTTGGTGTTCACGATCCACATTTTAGTAAACTTCTTGTAAATTCACATATACTTCTTCTTAATTGTCACATCATCAAGAAAACAGTTTTGTATCAATCTTCACATATTTAATTTCCACTTTAACCAAACACAAAACTTGACTGTTCTTTAACAAAGCGAAATAACAACATAACTTCTGCAAAGTGAAACAAAGACTGCACCGTGTGCATTCACGCCAAAACGGTTACAAGTAAGTCAAAGATTATTACAGTCTCACGGAAATGAATACACACAAGAACCATATCATTGTAATATATCGATACATCGGAGTAACTATACATTAACAAAACCAAATGTGAATATTGTCACAAAAATATGTCTGTTACTTCACAGAAAAGTAGTTCGATATTACTGGTATCGAGAACTGGGGTTGGAGTGCCGTAATGGTCACATAAATAAAGAACCATTACAACGCCCATCAACTAGATACAATTTGAAATGAGACTTGTCCGACCAGTCACCATGTTTGCAGTCATCAACAGTCCAATGTCGGTGTTGACTGGCCTAGGCGATGCGTAAAGCTTTGTGTAGTGCAGTAACAAAGGGTACACGAGTGGACCTTCGTCTCTGAGAGACAATATCGATGAAGTTTCGATGAATGGTTCGCACGTTGGCGATGGTTGATGGCCCAGCATTGAAATCTCTAGCAGTTTGCGGAAGGGCTGCACTTCCGTCACGCTGAACGATTCTGTTCAGACATCGTTGGTCCCGTTCTTGCAAGATCGCTTTACGGCCGCAGCGATGTCGGAGATTTTATGTTTTATCGGATTCCTGATATACACGGTACACTGCTGAAATGGTCATACGGGAAAATGCCCACTTCATCGCTACATCGGAGATGCTGTGTCCCATTGCTCATGCGCCGACTATATAAACAAGTTCCAACTCACGTAAGTCTTGATAATCTGCCATTGTAGCAGCTGTAACCTATCTAACAATGGCACCAGACCCTTGGTGTGTTTAATATAGGCATTGCTGACAGCAGTGCCGTATTCTGCCTTTTTATAAATCTCTGTATTTGAATACGCATGAGTATATGCGTTTCTTTGGCGGTTCAGTGTATAACCTAATCAGATGACATCTTGTTATCTTGAGAAGATAACTCTTTGGTTCAATTCGCAGTCTGATGGTGTTTACAAGTTGATTACAGGAGTCATGAATATTCATATATCACAGTACAACTTGAGTCAGTCGGCACTTGTACAAGCATTCAAGGATCACAATACAGTAGACCACTTATATCTGCCTTCTAAGATATGCCGTCCTGTCTGTAATCCATTTTGATACAAAGCTGTTATTTTTAGGGAACCTATTTCCACAGTTTCCTGAAAGATCGGTTTACAAGATTTATTTCCGAACGTAGCGCCGCTAGCTCGTTTCCGCGCTCGAGCCAGGACTCATGCGGGAAATTCACAGCGGACACGTGACTCTACTATCCGCCGCTCAACGTTCCGTTGAGGAAGCGGTTTGACGTTTCGATTTGCGCGCGGCGCGGTGCCGTGTGGGTTTCCGGTTGCGCCTCTTCCCCGCAGAACGACCGGAGAAGCCATCACTCGCTCCGGCACTCCTTTCAAAGCGGCTGACGCGCCTCCATATTGGAAGCCCCCATGCATATTGGCCTTCTGCGGATTCCATTCGGCGAGGTGCTTTCACCACCGCTGCCTTTCGGAGGATTCAGCGCTGACGACGGAAAAGGATCAGTGAAACTCCACACCCGATCTGTAGCGTCTAATAAGCCGTAAAATCCAACAAATCAAGGGCAACCAAAAGTGCAGAACGTAATGAAAACGGCGCATATTATGACGAGATTAGATTTATTTTCTATTTATATTTCTTCCTAATACACAGAATCCAGAAAAAGAACCTCATAAAGGGAAAAAAAGAAGAAGTTACGTGACGTCATATCGGCAAAAACTGTAAAATAACAGCAGGTTATTATGTACCAGTGAGCATACGCCTACAAAGCAAAAACCAGTCAGTGACGAGAACTGGAAATTATGTGCATTTAAACCAAATTATTTACTGTTTAAATTAGCTCAGCGTAGTTGTTAGAGGTCAACAACCAAAGTTAAGTAAACTTTAATTTACGTGGCCACGGATGGCTTCGTTAGACGTGAAATTTCGGTAATTTTTTTCTGAGCGAAGCTTCACTGTTGAATCATAAAAGCTTGAAATATAGTAATTCCACAAAGTGGTTAAAATAATGAACTGCTGTACACAAGTAATACTGCAGTTAGGTAGTCGACGTATGTTAATATGAATAACAATGTCTTTGTCAATGAAATCCAAAGACGTCGTATTGTATGTTTCTTATTTACAGAACAAACGAACGAACATTCATTGTAACAGGTACATCAGTGCCTACAAACAGAAGCACTGATGAAAAAGAAAACAATTTTAATTTTGAACACTCATATTTTCTTAAATATCGTCTTTACAGTAAAATTTACTGTCTTCAACAATGTCAAAAAGTTATCTATTCCTGATATGGCCTGTCTAGGGCAGATTTCCAGTGTGTGAGAACTCGAGGAAACTTCAGAAACGAAGATCACTGTAAAAGCACTTATCGGACGATCAGTTTCGAAGGAATATCTTGCAGAAATGCAAAAGCATAAGATCGTATGATGACACTACAGCTCTATCGAAATCGGTCATCCAATGTAATTCTTTTTAGCCATATTGGCTTGAGATTTTTTCTTCAGTTACCATTGTCAAAAAGTTGCCATTCGAGAAGAAATTTGGGCTGACCCTGTCGAAAATTACTGGCGTGTTTCGAATTGCTGTCGCGGTCAGAATAATTATTTCGACCATCTCTCCAAAGGTTTTGAAACATCCATGATTGACAGCTATTTTTTTACCCGTAACTGCTAAATGGCGCTTCTCAGATCTATGGTTATCTAGCAAATTTTACTCAATTCAACGCCGTCTACTCTCATCTGAGCACATAATCAGACTTTTCTCTTGGTTCTGTGTAAATTTTTGATACATCGGTGTCTTTTATACAGCTTGTAGAAATGGATAAGTTGATTCTTTTCTTTGTAATTTTAACGTGTCATTTTGTTCCATGTGTCATCTTCCTCTTGTACGAGATGAAGAGTGTCTAATCAGCAGAAGCTCTGTCAACAAGGTTGTAGACATGAGTCTGAAACCTTTCTTATATGTACACTTACAGAAATAACATTAACCATGGTGGAGAAAAATGTCGCTTGGAATCATTCATAACGATACACTAATTTCGCCGAGAGCTATCCAAGCAAGACGCACGACCCGTCCTCACAGCTTGACTTCCTCTGTGCCTTATCTCCTACTTTTCTAAACTGCGCAGAAGCTCTCCTTCGAAACTTTCTGGACTAGCACTCCTCGAAGAAAGGACCCTGCGTAGACATTGCTTAGCTACAGCTTTGCGGGATGTTTCCACAACGAAATTTTCACTCTTCAGCGGAGTGATGAGTTCATTTCCGTCAATAGTATGGACATATTGAGAAAATTAAGCATAGACTGAAGTTTCTTAAATAACGGTTTTTTCTTGGGATTCAGACACTGCTTATCATAGTGCCAAAGAGGATACGAAAAATCTTAAGGTGACATATGTTACCGTGGAAAGGGAAATGAAGTTAATGTAAGGTTTCTGTGGACTGTCAACAGCTGCTGAACAACAAAAATAAGTAATTTTGCAATAACACCGGAGACACCACCGTGATTGTTGCGAATTAACATGTCAAAGATTGTTGAGCTCACATGCGTTTCCCCTACATCGAAAGGTCTTGCCTCAAACTCGTTTAGCGGTTGAACTGCACGTGTCTCATTACATGCCCTAAATTTGACACATGTGACCCTTTGGTTAAATTGTCTGGCTGATGGCAAGTTTGCGAAATACGAAGTTAATATAACAAATAATAACAGTAATAACAATATCGGGAACTAAATTAACGACCCATAAATGATGTAGGCCAAACAGTTGCGATTTGGTTAGAATAATGTTTATTCAGAAAGCAAACTAATAGCGAAAGGCGTCTAATTTAGAGTTACTGTTACACTCGAGTGCATATCCATTTGACACAGATCGATCATCCACAGTATTACCGCGAAACACCAGTTCAATACTCCACCTCGTTATTTACACGAAACGTTACAGTTCACACCATGCGCGCGGCTGTTCACCGCTCAGAGACTAAGTCCCCTATACCACACAACGCGAAATTTTTAATTCGTTTCAGTTCCTACCAACTGGAAGACCGACTGTCCGCTTTCACCTCTCAATCCGAACTGTCCCTTTGGTGTCTAGACCAGAACTGCCTCTCTGCCCGTCTTCGGCCGAACATCGTCGTTCAACTGACAAGGGCAGTTCCCTTTCCTGAAGCCGTCCATCTGATGCCTAAAGCTTCTTATACACTACTTTACATTTTAAAATATTTAAATAATCACAGTTTGACCACTTTCACGTTCTAAATAAAGTAATAACAGTATCTATTACATGATAAACGTTAAAACCAATACAGTTTCCTTCTTAACTTTGAATGTTACGGCCAGTAGACTTCCACCAATGTGCTATCTTATAAATAAATAAAGAACAAAATTGAGCATTATGCACTAAACTTTACAACAAATATTATATTACCTAATGATGCTGTAAGGTGTACGCTGTCATAGTTCAATGTGTTTTGTGTGGAGGAAATGATAATGCTTCGCCGAAAATACTGATAATTGAAATTTTCTATATGTTTTAAACAAATGAAGTTACAGAGTTCATGTTTACAACATTTGTCGTTTTAATGATGCGCTTCTACACTCCTGGAAATGGAAAAAAGAACACATTGACACCGGTGTGTCAGACCCACCATACTTGCTCCGGACACTGCGAGAGGGCTGTACAAGCAATGATCACACGCACGGCACAGCGGACACACCAGGAACCGCAATGTTGGCCGTCGAATGGCGCTAGCTGCGCAGCATTTGTGCACCGCCGCCGTCAGTGTCAGCCAGTTTGCCGTGGCATACGGCGCTCCATCGCAGTCTTTAACACTGGTAGCATGCAGCGACAGCGTGGACGTGAACCGTATGTGCAGTTGATGGACTTTGAGCGAGGGCGTATTGTGGGCATGCGGGAGGCCGGGTGGACGTACCGCCGAATTGCTCAACACGTGGGGCGTGAGGTCTCCACAGTACATCGATGCTGTCGCCAGTGGTCGGCGGAAGGTGCACGTGCCCGTCGACCTGGGACCGGACCGCAGCGACGCACAGATGCACGCCAAGACCGTAGGATCCTACGCGGTGCCCTAGGGGACCGCACCGCCACTTCCCAGCAAATTAGGGACACTGTTGCTCCTGGGGTATCGGCGAGGACCGTTTGCCGTCTCCATGAAGCTGGGCTACGGTCCCACACACCGTTAGGCCGTCTTCCGCTCACGCCCCAACATCGTGCAGCCCGCCTCCAGTGGTGTCGCGACAGGCGTGAATGGAGGGACGAATGGAGACGTGTCGTCTTCAGCGATGAGAGTCGCTTCTGCCTTGGTGCCACTGATGGTCGTATGCGTGTTTGGCGCCGTGCAGGTGAGCGCCACAATCAGGACTGCATACGACCGAGGCACACAGGGCCAACACCCGGCATCATGGTGTGGCGAGCGATCTGTTACACTGGCCGTACACCTCTGGTGATCGTCGAGGGGACACTGAATAGTGCACGGTACATCCAAACCGTCATCGAACCCATCGTTCTACCATTCCTAGACCGGCAAGGGAATTTGCTGTTCCGACAGGTCAATGCACGTCCGCATGTATCCCGTGCCACCCAACGTGCTCTATAAGGTGTAAGTCATCCACCCTGGCCAGCAAGATCTCCGGATCTGTCCCCCATTGAGCATGTTTGGGACTGGATGAAGCGTCGTCTCACGCGTTCTGCACGTCCAGCACGAACGCTGGTCCAACTGAGGCGCCAGGTGGAAATGGCATGGCAAGCCGTTCCACAGTACTTCATCCAGCATCTCTACGATCGTCTCCATGGGAGAATAGCAGCCTGCATTGCTGCGAAAGGTGGATATACACTGTACTAGTGCCAACATTGTGCATGCTCTGTTGCCTGTGTCTATGTGCCTGTGGTTCTGTCAGTGTGATCATGTGATGTATCTGACCCCAGGAATGTGTCAATAAAGTTTCCCCTTCCTGGGACAATGAATTCACGGTGTTCTTATTTCAATTTCCAGGAGTGTATATGAAATGCCGATCGTTAAGACCGACTACAGCGTTCAGATTTTAGCATTCAGGTCTTTGTTACAAAACTTGTGAATTTCACTTTAACAGGAAATCATTAACTATTATAGATATGATCAATATTCAAGTTTTATTGGGATAACCATGAAACTTTATGAAGGATGATAGATTAAAATTACTGTGGCTTCATTTACTGAATTACTACGGAGTTAAATAGTTTTCATAAATGTTTCCCTTTATGGCCGATCTTAGGTCCACCATATTTAACACTGCTACGTCTCCTTGGCCACAAAAGCCTTCTACTGGGTTTCTCTATGACGTAGGTTCTCGTCTGTCTCACTCGCACACTACAGCACTTAGGCCTCAATAGACAATAGACGCCTGTAAGTTTCTTCGTCTCGTGGTGTCATGGCGCATCTGCGCCCTTTGTGCCACACTGTCCTGGACGACAGGGTTCGTTTCACAGTTCCCGTAGTGTGACTCTTTCGGCCACATACTTAAATGGGAGCGCAATGGTCGTTAACTCACATTGTAAAGAAAATACAAAAGACAGTCATTTTTGCTGCATTCAGATCTTCTGTATGCTCTGTTACATAGGAGCACTTAAATTTCTCTTTTTACATATTTTAAGCATTTTTGCAAAATGTACATAAATAGGTTGATTTCAATTGTTTGTTGCAATAGAAAATATGAGCACTTATTTCAGTAACTGAGTGATTCAGCAACCCCTACTCCTGGGTTGTATGCAACCCGCAATGCCTTCAAATCCCACGCAAAGTATTTTCAAATTCTTTCGCTCGCTACATTCACACTGTCAGTTGCACAGAAAAAATGAAAAAAAACTTTGTTGTAGGAAATTCAGTTTAATCAACTTTTTCATTTTAGGGGGGGGGGGGGGGAGAGGGGGAGGTGTTTTCACCATAGGCCATAGTTTTGTATTTATTCAAGAAAAATGTCTGCCAAGGCCTGGGTCTTCCAGTCGTCTGGTGTCCAACCAACATGGACACAAGGTCAGGAGAGACACTGAAGGCGATGTCGTGCTGTTAGCAAAGGCACTCGCGTCGGTCGTCCGCCCATTAACGGATACGTTCGTCGTAAGTTCCGCGTTGATTTCTGAGATTATTTCGAACAGTGTTGATTGTTTGTTAGCACTGACTTGGTAAACGCCGCTGCTCCCGCTCGTTAAGCGAAGGCAGTAGGCCACTGCGTTGTCCGTGCTAAGAGGTAGTGCCACGAAGTTTGTGTTCTAGGCACACGATTGACACTGTAGGTCTTGTAATATTGAATTCCCTAGCGATTTCCGAAATGTAATACCCGTATGTTTAGCTCCAACTACAATTCTGCGTTCACTGGCTATTAACTCCCGTCGTGCGTCCATAATCACTCTGGAATCCTTTTCACATGAATCACCTGAGCACAAATGACAGCTCTGCCAATGCAGTGCCCATCTACACCTTGTGTGCGCGTTACTATCGTCTTCTGCATACGTGCATATCGCTGTCCCATGACTTTTGTCACCTCAGTTTATTATTGATGTTCTTCCACACTGAAACGTAATCTCACTCTTGAAAATCAGAATAAAATTGATATTCATTACTCCTCATTAATGTTGTCTGTAGCACAAAAAGGGGTGCACAGTGCTGCCGGTTATTGTAATATATAAAAGGTGGTGGGTAAGAATTGTCAACTCACATATGTACTCTTTTTTGTTTAAAAAAATTAGTTTATAAAAGTTCAGCATGTATCCATATTTACAAATTTATTTGAGATGTGAACGTAAAATCACTCGTTCCGTATCATTACGTTTTATTGTGCAAAACGATCCCTGGAACGTAAAACTAACATTTCTTTAACTTCCGTCATTGCTTTTCTAAAAAGGCACTAACTACTGATAGGTATAGTTAGGAAATGAAAGATTTTAATAGAGAACAAACAGTGTATTTACCTTAGTAGTCAAAATATATATGGTAGTTCATGACATCCAGTCTTACAAATTACAAAACTCCGCCATTTCTCTCCTCACATCCACCACTGATGGCGGCTCGCCTCCAACTGCGCAACGCTACGCACTGTTAGCATCCAGCTGCCGCTGCTCAACACTACAATGGCAGACAACAATGCAAACCAGCCACAGACTGCACAAGGCACAGCCAGTGATTTTTATACAGAGCGCTACGTGGCGGCGGCGTTACCAATAAAAAAACCTAAACAGCCTACTTACATAATATAGAGTGAAGGATAGGGGGCGAAAAACTATCACTCTGTTACAGACATTTTGCAATTCAAGCACTTGTTTTCTGTTCCTACATTCTTATTGTTCCCTCTTGTACACATTTCAGATTACCTGTCTTCCCCTATCGCTTACTTCTATTTTAGTCCAAATTTCGAACATATTGCAAAACTTTTCATTTCTGAACACTTTTTCTAGGTCCACAAAACGATTGAATGCAAATGGCTATTCATACCAGTGTGGGTCATGCCTCAAACTGAGGTTAACGATGCTGGCCACTGTGGCCGAGCAGTTCTAGCTGCTTCAGTCTGGAACTACGCGACTGCTACGGTCGCACGTTCGAATCCTGCCTCGGGCATGGATGTGTGTAATGTCTTCAGGTTAGTTAGAGTTAAGTAGTTCTAGGAGACTGATGCCCTCAGAAGTTAAGTCCCATAGCGCTTAGGGCGATTTGAACAATTTTTGAAGTGCCGGATGCGGCGAAAGTTTAATTTCTCAGTATCCGGTATACGATAAACATCTTCACAGTGCTTGATAATTAGTAATATATTCTGGGCTATTATGCGGCGGTCGGATGGATTTTCCTTTAACACACACCGTTTTGTCCCCATCTGCGGAGAACGTTTTGGAGATGTATTGTAGGTTCTCCGAATGTTCGATTAACACCCTTGCTCGCTGCTGACTGCTACAAAATTCCATTTGCTCATGCTCCGGCCCAGTGGCGTTACGTCACTTGCTTTGATACCCGGGCGCAACTGACCATCTTCGGTTGCAGTCATATATAGCTGCTGTCGGTCCAGTTTAACAGTCTCTTTATTGCCCGTAGAGATTATTAATCAATCCAGGTTCTTCAGCAAGAAGGAGGAGGGCATCAAACCCAATGATAGCTGGATTCCGGAGTTGAAGAAGGTGTGTACCAGTCTTCCGCCATGGAGTGATAGCAACCGATGCCAACCGATAACGGCCAATGTCACCCGGGTATTCTAACCATGTGACGTCACGCTACGGTGCGGGAACACGCGTAAATGTAAAATTGCTGCAGTCAGTAGCGAGCCTGGGTGTGAATCAGACATTCAAAGTCACTACGAACTCCTTGAAGATATACACCGTAGATGGGGACGAAACGATGGATGGCCCGACCACTGCATAATGACCCGGAATATTTAATCAGAAAAATTGCGACCCGGGGTGTGAATCGCACATTCAAAAGACCTTACGATCCCTCTTGCAAATGGCCTCCGTAGATGGAGACGAAACGTTGGATGGTCTGACCGTGCCATAATAGCGCGAAATATTTTATAAGGAAAATGCTGCAGTCAGTAGCGAGGCTAGGTGTTAATCGGACATTCAAAGAACCTATGAACGCTCTTGAAAATGTCCTCTGTAGATGGTGACGAAACGTTGGATAGTCCGACCGTGGCATAATAGCTCGGAATATTTTATTAATAATTGTGACAGACCCGGCCGTGAAAGTGAACATTTCGCAAATTTGTAATAAACATTGGGCTCGTGATATTGATATCGGGTCTCCAGACGGAACGTAAAGTGAATTTGATGCAATATTTCCGCCGTCCATGTGACCGCCATATTCAGCTGAATAACCCGTCGCACTAGCTCTCTTGTGACATGTTGTGTACAAAGAGTGATCGCCTTTGGCGATTTTTCTTCTGGAGTAGTAAGCTGTGAGAAATAGTGTCACTTTATTGCAAAGGGACTTGGGTTCTCTGTGGGTCCTTGAGTCTTTTGAATGTGGTGGTTAGGTAGTTGTACGAGTGACTGACAGTAACTATTTACATATAAAATGCTGAATAACTGAAGATTACATCTTTGATGGCCCTGTAGGGATGCAATAATGGCTCGAAGCACCTTGTATTTCTGCCAATGTCGTGGTAGTGTCTGGCGGACATTTCCCCGATAATCGTCTAATTCCAAACATCTGTTTTGTAGTGGTTGCAAACTGCGTATGTTAGAGTCACAAGTTGTTCCCCAAGACGTCGAGCTGTACAGCAGGGAGGGTTGTACCGTTGTTCTACAAAGCTTTCATTTCGTTAATGGGTTTAGATCTATACTCGTAAAAAACGGTGTGAATGCTCGGATCATCTTCATAGTATTCAATGTTGTATCTCGTATGTGTGGGGTAAAAGTCGTCCCTTTATCCAGTATCACTCCCAGATACTTCGTCATCGTAGTCCAGAGTATTGGCTGTCCATTGATGGCAGCGTCCTCAGTTCCGGCCGTTCATTCGTAAACAGTATTGCTACAGTTTTCGTAGGGTTTAGGGTGATTTTCTTGTTCTTTGCCCATAGCAATCAATCATCTTGATGTAACAATCGGGGAGACGGGTTTGATCGACTAGTTTGACTATCAGCTTGTCACGCCACGCCCCTTCATCTGCCTTTACGATGTTTACGGGAACTCCAACTGTGAAGTTCCGTCTGTTCAGGTAGAGTTGTATGGACTATGTGATCCGAAGCAGCTGAAGCTCCGCCGATAACCGTCGCTGAAAGCCAAACTGTTGTTGGCGGATGATATTATTTTCTTCCAGATAGTCCAACATTTTCCGGAGTGTGGGCAACGGACTAATCGAGCGGTAGCTGTCTGGCAACGATATGTTTTTGGATTGTCTTTATCGTCTTCCAGTCTTGCCAGGCGCCTAGTTGTTCGCCATCCTGTTGAGTTTTCTAATTTCAGCGGGAGTGGTATGAGCAGATCTCTGATATGTAGGGAGTTGGTAGAAGTCGATGATTCACTGTTGGATACGGTCCTCTTCCCTTGCGTCCTCTGCATCCTATGGGAACAGAGCTGTCATGTGGTGTTCATACACGTCGGCATACAATTCAGCTTGGCTAATGTGTAAGAGACCATCAGGGCCTCGTATTGTTCTTCTTGGTGGCCTCGGTTGGCGTAGTACCCTGATTAGTTGCCATTCTTCCCTAATCTGGAGAAACATTTCGTCCATCTTTGCTTGCCAGAGGTCTTGCCGCCATTCTTCAGCGGCGTAATCCCGGGATGTACGATGCATCAGCCGTCTATCTTCTGGATGTCTGTGTCGTTGCCATCGTTTTGTATGAATATTCTGGTAATGCTTGATGTCGGTGAGATGAGGAGGGAATGTTTCAAATTGATGCTCATGACGAAAGACAGTCGCTGCACGTCTTCTTTTCCGTTGGATTTTATCTGTCATAGTTGCACAGCGATGTCAGTTTCCGGAATTGTAGAGACTGTTTGGGTCGTTCGGATGATATTGTTAAGGTATCTCGCAAGGGGGTCTCAGTTAACAGCTCTGGAGCTTGGAGGCGGTACCGGGAGACCATCATCCTCGAAATGTCCGAGAACTGGTAGATGATAAGAGGAGAGGTCTTGGATGGCCTTGAGCTGTAGATTTGTAGCCTTATTTTTAACAATCGCTATATCGAGAACGTCAGCCTCCTGTACAGCGAACTCAGGGATGAGAGTCGGCTCCCGTGGCGCATATATTGTGACTTGAAGATCTTTCCCTAGATCGTAGAGCTACTGTCCCTCTCGGTTGGCCCTCCTTGAATGCCAAGCCCCAAGTTTGGAGTTAAGGTCTCCTCCCAGCAAGACCTTATTGAATCAGTCGAAGACAGCATGAAGATCTCTGGCCACCAACTGTTTCTTGGAGCTATGATACGCCGCCACCAGTGTTATGTTTCCTATTGCCGTGAATGTTGTAACTGCTGTGGGTTCCACTGATTCCAGGGGCACTAGATCCTCCTAATGATGTCGGATAGGGTTTTTGAAGGACACTGCAGTTCCATCACCTTGTTGTCCAACCCGGTCCGTCCCGAAACCATGCATGTTGCGTAATTTGAAACTAGCCATCTCCATCGGTTGTGTTTCCGAAATCAGAACTATGTCCAACCTGTGCCGATTAGCAAATTCGTTCACTTCAGTTTGTTTACGTCTTGCTCCATTGGCATTCCAAATTCAGAGTCGGAGTCGCCTTATTCTACGGTCGCTATCCATTTCACAAGGAGCGGTAAACACCTTGATTATTCCCTCAACTAGCGTGAGGATTTCTGTCAGTTTTTGTTGAAGTTGTACAAAGGGAGCTGCGATGTCTGATACGGCTGGTGTCAAGATACCTATGGTGGCTCTAGTAGACGCAGATGTTGCAGGTTGGTATCTCGGAGGCGACAGTGTGTCTGCATAGGATCGCGAAACCCGTCAGCATGGAGTCCCCTGTAGGGTAGCTGATATTTGGGGCTGTCCGGATGGCAGTTGTTCTGGTGCCTCACAGTCCATCTTGCTAGTCGCCGCTGGCATTGTCGATTGTTGAGCGATGTTCACCGTTGGGTTCTGGTCCTGCTGGTGCTGTTGGGATTTATATTTCCGAAGGAGTGCCTGGTATTTTACGCAGCCGTGCCAATAAGCGCAGTGGTCTTTGTCACAGTTAGCACATTTTGCTTTGAAGGCGCAGGGCTGGCTGCACTCTTTAGTTCGATGGTCTCTAGCGCACTTTACGCAGCCGGGGGGCAACTGGCAATTAATTGCCGTATGCTGGAAGCGTTGACAGTTTTTTTTTTCTTTGCACTGTGTTGGCCCATCAATGCATCTTCATTGCACACCCTCGTGTAGAGACGGTACCGGATGTCTTAAATTTTATGGTTGTCTTTTGTGTTAGGAAGACCGACACAGCACGTGGGCAGTCTGACTAATTCATCACTGACTTCCTCTCCTTCTCTCCTTTTATACTGATGTATCCTGGCGTGAGGGATTCCTTGTTCACTTAATGCATTCTGATATTGACGTTCTGTGACATGTGCAGGCAGTCGTTTAATCACCACCTTAAGTTCCTTTTACTACAGTCGTTGATATGTGAAGTGTGGCAAGTCGTACGTCTCAAAAAATTTCAGAACCTTTCTTTGTTCCTCAGAGGACTCGAAATGGTATTTAATCCGGTACTTCTGGTAGATGGCTTTGAGGGTTCCGGAGAGTTGTTGTAGCACATACTGGCAACTATAGTAAATCGTCACTGGTTGAACACGTTTTTGTTTGCTGCGTCAGATGCAGCAGCGGTTTGTTGTTCCGACGTTCCTAGTTCGAGGTTTACGCGTCTGCGTGGAGTCGTCCTTGTTGTCATCTCTGCCTCGTGATGGCTGGGTGTTGTGTGATGTCCTTAGGTTAGTTAGGTTTAAGTAGTTCTAAGTTCTTGGGGACTGATGACCATAGATGTTAAGTCCCATAGTGCTCAGAGTCATTTGAACCATTTGTCATCTCTGGCGGTAATAGGTGATAACCTATTGTTAGTCTCCATTGCCTCAGCTCGTCGTTTCTGAGACTTCTCGTCTTCTTTCGAGTTTCTCCGACAGTGCCGTTTGTGTCGCACGAGGACATCATCCGTTTATCCAAAGCTGTTTTCTCTTTCCAGTGGATCTCGGTCCATCAATTCCATGTTCTCGCCGAATTCCAGCGGTGTTGTACTACCCTGGTCCATATCAGGTTCGTCGTGAAGGACGCTACCATGCGCAGGGTACGAGTTTTCTTCGTCCGTAAAGGCTGCAATTTTGCGCGGCGCCGCCGGCTTCCGCGAGCGCTCTTGTTCACCGGTAGAAGCGACTGTCGGTGTCAGTTGGGAGTGTTGTTCTCTGGTCGCTGCGGCGCCAGGCGGCTTGC
The DNA here is from genome assembly GCF_023897955.1 of Schistocerca gregaria. Taxonomy (NCBI): domain Eukaryota; kingdom Metazoa; phylum Arthropoda; class Insecta; order Orthoptera; family Acrididae; genus Schistocerca; species Schistocerca gregaria. Next base: position 827,746,181 of record NC_064922.1, read on the forward strand.
TCAGCTCCGCCCGAGTGAAACGTTGGACTCTCGTAAACCATGTCCGTAGCCTGTGTCGTCTTCCTCCAGTGCCCATCTGCCGGTGCCGAAGTCGTCATAAGCCGATGGGGCCTACGGCGGGGCAGACCCCGCCGACCGCAGATTGACACCTCCTGAGCCCGCTGCACGGTTTGCCAGCGTTGACATCGCGCTCCCGATTGTGGTGAATGTATACTGCAGCGGCGTCTCCTTTATACAGCACCTGTACGTCCACCGCGTGTGCGAACGTAACTACTCTCTAGCGGAAAGTGCGACAGAGCACCAGTGGTGAAAACTCGCGAAAGTGATAAATCAATATCAGACACTGTTGACACCAGAAAGAAAGATAAAAAAATGGTTCAAATGGCTCTGAGCGCTATGGGACTTAACATCTGTGGTCATCAGTCCCCTAGAACTTAGAACTACTTGAACCTAACTAACCTAAGGACATCACACACATCCATGCCCGAGGCAGGATTCGAACCTGCGACCATAGCGGTCAAGCGGTTCCAGACTGAAGTGCGTAGAACCGCACGGCCACACCGTGTTTACACTGTTTATAATATTGACAGATAGCCGGATTTCAATACCTTCTTTCACTACATAGTCCCAATAACAGGACGCAAGGGTCAGCATTGTGTCTCATCATACAACATTTTATGTCCTTCAGTAAGGCCATGTTCTGCAAGAGCAGATTTTTCAGGCTGAAATAAACGCGTATGGCAATGGTGTTCCACGCATCGATCGTGGATCAAACGAATGATTTTGGAATTTTGTAGGCACAGGGCTTTTTCACAACCAAATCGTCCTTCACTGAGACAAGCAACGCCTTCGTCCTAGCCAGTGGACGGAATACACTTTTAATATCAAATGTCTTTGAAATTCTTCCTATTTTTGAAGATGTGCTTCCAGAAAAAGATAGGAACTTGACTGGTCTGCTTGTGTTTTTTGTTGGTTCCCGCGAAGGTACAGTCTGTAGAGCACCACGGGTCAGACTGTCGATACAACCATTCTGCTGGAACATCACTTTTAGATGATCCAGTTCTTGTGCCAAACTACTGTATCTACATCTTAGAAAGGCATAAGCTCTTTTTACTAACGTACGTAGGACCCCTTTGAGTTGGTACGATGGACGTCAACTTGATCCATGAAGATATCGGTGTGTATCAGTGGGCTTACAATAAACACTTTGATCTAATGTTCTATTATCCTTCATCTGGACCAAGACATCTAAATTCGGAAGTTGTCCATCCTTTTGAACGTCCATCGTTAACTTACTGTTCAGATGCAGTCAGTTAAAATGAGCTAGGAGACGATCCAGAGCATCCCTCCCATGCGTCCAGGTGGACGGCCGAAATATTGGGTCACGATGACGTTATCTCCCGGCTGTAAACCCTACATGAATATCATCAATTACTACCCCGAGAAAGTATACGGAGCCACAAGATTGGACTGGTGTTTATGGTACATCTCTTGCCATTTCCGTCAGTAAGCGATTGATTACTTCCGTAAGGGCCTAATACCACACAAAAGACCCCACATTTTGCTTTCTACGACATGATCGGGCAGCACCGACTACTTCGAAACCGGTGCAGTGCAGGTGGCGATGTGTTTCTAACCGGACCCTCCTTCCCCCAGCGTGTCGGGCAGGTAACTCAACTAGGCAGGGGGTGGCGCCTGGCAGGTAACTCTATTAGGGGCGTCTGTGCGGGCGGACACGGCGGTCACAACTTGTTGGCAGCGAAGCCAGGTGGTGCAGGGTTTCTCGTTACGAGAACTCCCAAATGTTGGCCGGCGCCAAACCGCCGCGTTTAGTTACGGCTTCGGCAGCTGCTGTGGCGACGCGCTCTCGCTTCTCCTGTATTCGGGCGCAGCTGTGCTTTTGCTTCAGCAGCGCCGTAACGGGTCCTCGTCATCTGCCTACTTTTATGGCCATAAAGATTTAAGAAGCCTTTCTGACTCCCTGAGTGCTACGTACTCTCCGAGCTCTCAGCATGAACGTGGTAATGGATAAAAGTTTCCAACATTCTTACTTCTTACATCTACATCTACATGGATACTCCGCAAGCCACCGGTAAGGTCCGTGGCGGAGGACGGTCTGTACAACAACTTGTCACTTCCCCTCCTGTACCACTCGCAAACAGAGCGAGAGAAAATCGACTCTCTGTTCCCCTCTGTATACGTCTTAATTTCTCGTATCTTATAGTCGTGGTTCTGATGTTCGATGTATGTTGGCGGTTGTCAGCTTCAAATGCCGGTTCTCTAATTTTTTTAACAGTGTTTCTCCAAAAGAACGTTGCCTGTCCTCCACGGATTGCCATCTGAGTTCCCGAAGCATCTCCACAACACTTACGTGTTGTTCGAACCTACCGGTAATAAATCTAGCCGCTCGGCTTTGAACTGCTTGGATGTTCAAATGAGTGTGAAATCTTATGGAACTTAACTGCTAAGGTAATCAGTCCCTAAGATTACACACTACTTAACCTAAATTAACCTAAGGGCAAACACACACACGCATGTTCTAGAGAGGTCTCGAAACTCAGCCGGGACCAGCCGCACAGATTGCTTGGATGTCTTCCAAGTAGACAATAACAGGGCGCATCAGCGTCCTATATGCGGTCTCCTTTTCAAGTGAACCATTCCTCCCTAAAATTCTCCAAATAAACCGAAGTCGACTATTTGCCTTCCTTACCACAGTTTTCACATGTACGTTCCGCCTCATATCGCTTAACAACGTTACACCCAGATATTTAAACGACTTGACTGTTTCAAACAGGATACTCGTAATACTTTATCCTAACCTTACAAGTTTCTTCATCCTACTCATACGTATTAACTTACGTTTTTCCACATTTAGGGCTAGCTCCCATTCTTCACACGAACTGGATATTTTGCCTAACTCGTCTTGTAGCTTTCAAAAGACACTCAACTTCGACACCTGACGGCACACCTCGGCATGATCAGCGAACAACAGCAATTTGCTGCTCAGCCTGTCCACCAATAGAAAAACAGCGATCTTATTACACTTCCCTGGGGCACTTATGACAATACCCTCGTCTCTGATGAATACTCGCCGTCGAGGACAACATACTGGGTTCTATAATTTAAAAAGTCTTCGAGCCACTCACATATCTGCGAACTTATTCCATATGCTTGTACCTTCGTTAACAACTTGCAATGTCGCAGAGTGTCAAATGTTTTCTGGAAATCTAAAGATATAGAAATCACCTGATTCCCTCCCCTTTACAAGGAAAGTGTACAATATTTCCCTGATTACGAATCATTATTTCTAAGGAAGTATGTTGTAAACAGCTACGCACATTGTTGCAAATTGTAGCTTGACTTACAATGTCTTTTTTCTAATGCAATTCTACACCTATCTGCGGCAGTGTGGATGTGGCAGCAAAAGTTTCTTTTCATTCTCTCTTGTTGTACAGATGCCGTAATTTAGAAGTGCTCCGGTCAAAATCGGTTTTATAAAGAATACAGTGCAAAGTGTTTTGTAGTTCCATGAAACACGGTCGCCTGTTACAGCTCAGCGACAGTTCTGAAGCTCCTATAGCAGATATATGTTAGACAGTGGAGAGCATGAGAAGCTTAAAGAGTCTGGCAGCATTGTTGAAACATCAATAGAGGTGGAGTGAACTACGACGGTGTTGATACTGTGGGTACAGTATCGCAACGCAGTCCACGGAAATCGACGCTTCGTGTTCGACGAGAAACAGGCGTACCTCAGACCACTATGGTGAAGATCTTACACAAACTGATACATCTTATCCACTTCCATGTGTACAAAGAGCATCTCCATCATGTTTTTAAACAACACGATGGGCCCAGAAAAGATGAGTTTGTCAAGAACATGCTGAAACGAATCGATGCACACAATGACTACCTTAAGAAAGTTTGTCTTTTGATAATGCGACTTTTCCCATCTCTCGGAAAGTAAAATAGGCGTAATGCCTGGATCTGGGATTCAGAGAACCCGCATACCGTGGTGCAACAGACAAGGGACAACCCGAAAGCATGTAGACTTGTCAATAACACATGATGTCATCCAAAATGGCAGCCATTACGTCATTCAAGATGGCGAGTTTTGGCGAGAAGATAGGTCAAATGGGCTACCTCCACTAACCTAATGACCTCCCCTCCCCCAGAAAAATGCCTGGAAATTAAGATTTCAACAGGATAATGCAGCACTCCATGGTTACCTCTACTAACCTAAGAAAATCGCGGGAAGATAGGTCACTTTGGCTACCCCACCTAACGTAAGTTACCTGACTACCACCTCCTCCTACAGATAGGGAAAAGGACTTACCCTGACTGGGCTGCTGCAGAGAGAAAAGAGTGTACAGTACTTTATTTATTTTAGAAAAATTTATTTAGTGATGGAGTATATTTATCACAGTGATACAGAACACATACTAGTACATGCCAAACAGCATACAGACCTGGAAACGACTCCTAAATAACTCATGTTTAATGCCCTACGTATGCATTTGCTAAATGTAAACTGTTAAATTAACCTATTTCACTGCCTACAGTCATACAAACCACTTTCAAATAATGCAATACACCTACGTCGAGAGAGGCAAACAACTCGTAAATTGTCAAAATAATAATCCATCTAAAAGACTCTCCAAAGATTCTTGCTAATCGTCAGCTATTGAAATCATGCACCAGTCTTTATTTAAAGAATTAGAGACAGCACCACCATACAATGTGTTCGCCACGCGGTCCGCATTCCAACTAAAAAAGTACACAGTACCACCAGCAGAGGGCACTGTCGTCCATTCCATGATGTAGTCGAAGATGGCAGCCATGACGTCCGCTGATGATGCGAGTACAGTTATCCAAGATGGCGGCAAACACGAGGTCTGGACTTAGTACACAGTACCACCACCAGAGAATGCTGTAGTCTGATTTGTGACATAATCAAAGATGGTGCGGGGAAATGGCAGGAAAACGACTCTGTCTGTGCTGGACATAAGTTTTTATTTTTCAGGCAGTGTGTCCACCATGAAATCTGCAGTCCAACTGACCTAGTACACAATACTGCCACTGGAGGGTGCTGTCATCCCTCCTGTGACATAATCCTAGATGATTGTCTGGAGGGGGAAAATGGCGCGAAAATGACTCAGCCTGCGCTGGAATGCTGGAGAGAGTAAGGAAGGTGTGTAATGTATTTGTTTTGGAACAGTTTATTTATTGATGGAGTATATTTATCACACTGATACAAAACACATGCTTGGGGTCACGCCACACAGCCCACAGACCTGTAGACTACTTCTAAATAACGCACTACAGATATGCAAACAACGCCTAATTTAGGAAATAATTTCAGCTCAGACCTGCAAACTCCTCCTGAATAATGCAGTACACAGATGTGCAGACTCATCCTGTGCTGGGCTGCTGGGGAGAGTAAGGAAGGACCAATTTATTTATGGATGGAATATATTTATCACACTGATACAGACCTTTAAACTGCTTCTAAATAATTCTCCCCAGATTGCAAACAACTCCTAATTCACCGAAATAATTTCAGCACAGATATGGAAATTCCTCCTGAGTAGTGCTGTACACTGATGTGCAGACATGAAATCGTAAAATGTCCAAATAACGCATGGCTCAGTCTGCAGATCGACTCGAAAAATAATGCAACAGATATTTAGTCAATGCACACAAGCACCCTCCGCCCCCCCCCCCCCCCCCTTGTCCGGTAGACCGCAAATTTCTCTTGAAATACGTGATCACCTAGGCACCGTAGCTGACGCAACAGGGTGGGATCGCTGGTGCTCCAGAGGCACGCATTTCCTCACAGACACGAGCCGCTGTCGGACGCAGATGAATGTTGTTTCTATTTTCTGGCATTCAGTCAGTGTTATACTGACGCCACAGGACTCCAAGACATGCTGACGCTAGTCTCATACGCAAGACGCCTCTGGGCTGCACGTGTCTTTACCATTGATGACAGAGTAGCACAGGGCGCATTGTTCCTAGCACGACATGAGACATGCGTCCATCCGTGCTTAACCCTAGGATGCATATACAGGGCATCCGAGGCCCTTGTATGTCTTCATTAAAAAAATAAAAATAAAAAAATAAAAAAATTCTGTAATTTTTGTTTGATTTCGAACTGCTTTCCAGTACTCTTTCACTAACACTGTGACATTCTCTAAACATTCATGATGGTGTCTGTTTGCACTATATCGTGTCTCCCTACCACTTTCGCGCAACGACGCTCTGAGCGTGTTTTTTAGGGAATTGAGTAGTTTGAACCTGGGACCTGTTGCTGGTAAGGAGACGCCAGACCACACATGACATGTAGAATTCAGAAGAGTTCAGTGAGACTGGCGATGATATAACCAAATATTAAATGATCTCAGCGTCAGCTCCACTGCACTTCCTGTAAAAGAATCTTGATACTAACTAAATATAGTGGAAAGGGTTCAAGGCTTTCCTATTTTTAGTTAGCTGGTAAAATAACGTCGAAAAAGCAGTTAAGTTTACCATTGGAAATTTTATTCTACTCACAAAACATCGTTTATAAATTGCAATATTGATAAAAGGAAATGTTTTAATACAGGATGGTAAAAACCAACTGCGTTCAACAAAAATGTGAACGAATATTCCCTGAATGGGTTTCCAAGTTCTACAATCGATCGAAGGATGACCTATGCCATATCACATCTATAATCTCGGTTTAATTTAATTTTCACAAAAGAGAAAAACTATCAAAATGGTCTACAACTATAAAAATGGTCTACAGTGACCCTCAATTATCTTTAATTACTTATCTAACTTGTTGTAAATTACAGTGGCAGATGTGGCTTCTCAATAACTATACAAAAGAAAAATCATCGCGTTTCAGATCTATTCTTCAAGTGGCAAATGTGAACACCATGAGTTTTAATTAACGATCGACACTAGTATTACGCAAAAAAGGGGTGTAACAGATGAGTCTTCTGCAGTTCTGAGTGAAGCCTTATGCGCTCAAAAATGCAGCATCACGTGCGTTCATTACCTTGTCGGTGTTTAAGCAGCGTCAGGGCGGCAGCGGCCGGCGCAGCAGCCATCCAGCTCGCCGTCTCAGAGCCAACTCCTAACTTCTCCTTACTACAATTTACCGAAGTTGGTTTAAAAAAAACTATCTGGCTGTGTTTTCATCTGACCAATCAGGGTCTTAATGTTAACCTTAAGCTCCGCCTACAAAAATTCTGTCTATCCAATGAGAAACGTTATACTTTTCGCGGTGGGGCAATGTTTTTAAAGTTTGCAACGTAACAGAGACGCTAAAAAGTCTCACGCTAAAACCTGCAGCTAGTGTGGTCCTTTTAGCGTTATCGTAAGATCTATACTGTTCTTCTGGAGGGCTCTATCTTTTAACATGGGCTGGGGGGTGGTCCTTAACGTACCTGAGACACGAAAAAGTCTCACGCTAAAACTTGCGGGTGGCAGTGGCCCTTTTTGTGTTATCGTAAGATCTATACTGTTTTTCTGGAGGGCTCCAGCTTTTGACATGGGCTGGTCCTTGAGGTACCTGAGACGCGAAAATGTGCGGGTTGTGTGGCCCTACTGGTTAGCTGGCGCCATAGGTGTCCAGACCTTCCCTTATCGTAGGGCTTTCTAGCTTAAAACGGTTCTGCTCTCGGCTTCTGTCCTCGTTTCTCCCCTCGGAACTGCGTCTGCCTCACGGTGGGAAGGTACGACATGCATTTAACCATTCTTGTGTTAGTCTGTGGCATTCCATTTGCTCACTCGTTACTTGTATTACTTTGGTTAATATAATGTCACGATTTATTCGGAGCTATGTGACATACTAGTAGATTTGCTTATTATGTCAGGGTTTTCATGGAATGTGTAGGAATTGCCTGACACCTTACAATTCCTCCTATCAAGTGTGATCGAGATACCTTTCTAAGTTTTTTGTATAACTCAATTCGTTTACTCATACACAGTGAATGCATAATCAGGGCTTCAGAATCCCTCCCACATTTATAAATGTTCTTTAGCCTATATTGTCTTCAACATTTGTTTGGGAGCAGTTATTAATTCAACCATACCTGTAGTGGTATTTCCAGCAACACGAGTGCCATCAGCAGCAGTAGCTATAGTAGTAATAGTATAACTAAAAAATAATACACACTACTTTCACATATTGGCGATGTTGGTGTATTATTGGTCTTTTTGCTATCAGATGTTTTGTTATTGCATAGTATTGTTACCCTGTGCGGCTCTTGTCAGCCTCATTGTTACTATTGTTTGTTTGTTGCTGCAAGGCCCATGCTGTTACGAGTATGACTCGTTTAGTGCTGCACAAGCTGCTGTTCGAGAGACACTCAAAGCAAGAGACTCAGTACGTGAAAATGCAGATAATTTTGTAAGTGTTGTGGCTCAGTGGTTTGAAGAAGATGATTCTAGCGAGGAAGGAAATGTTTTTGAAGATGCAAGTAGTGAAGAATCAGCCAATGAACCTGCAGATGTGAATATTGAGGCAGATGACAGTCCTTCCGATAATATTACTTCATTCGAGTCTGAAAATGAAGAACCACCACAAGAAGGTATAGAAGACCACACATGCACTAGTCGGAATGGAACGATTTGGAAATTAGATCCTCCTGCAACTTTTTTTACGCCTATCCATAATATCGTAAAGAAGGCACCTGGTCCAACCTGTGGTTTGAAAACCTGTAAACCTAAGGCTGCCTGGGACCATTTCATCTCCAAGGAAATACTAGAGGAAATCATCAACTACACAAATATTTAAGGCAGAATAGTGGCTGATTTACATGGAAAAACGTTTCGCTTGCTGGTTTTCTTGGTCTTTTACTGCTTTCTGGCGTTGAGAAGAGTTTGCATGTCCCTATTAGAGAATTATTCTTGGTCTTTTACTGCTTTCTGGTGTTGAGAAGAGTTTGCATGTCCCTATTAGAGAATTATTCTTAAATAAAAAGGCAAATCCTACATATAAGGCCACCATGTCAGTAAATAGATTCGAGGGTATAAGGAGAATGATTAAATTTGATGACAGGCGTACCCATGAAGCTCGATCTGCAGCTGACAAACTTGCAGCTGTGCGCTATGTATGGGAACTATTTCTTGACAAGTGTAGAAACAGAATGATTTCCAATGATTCGCTCACAGTTGACGAACAGCTAATCCCATTCCGTGGAAGATGCAGCTTCACTCAGTATATGCCCTCTAATTCAGCCAAGTACGGCATAAAAATATTTTGGTTATGTGATGCTACATCTGCATATGCTTTAGACGGAACTGATTACACGGGAAGGAAGCCCCGTGAACCGATTCAGAAAAATCTTGGATTGAATGTGGTGAAAGATCTTGCTAAATGCATTGAAGGATCATCAAAAATTAATACTTTTGACAACTTCTTTACCAGTGTGCAGCTCGCAGAAGAGATGCTTCAGAAGCAAATTACAGTGGTGGGAACAATCAAACAAAATAAACCAGAAATTCCTAACGAGGTGAAACCATCTGCCTCAAGAGCGACTCATTCCTCTTTGTTTGCATTTAGAGGTGACATTACAATGGTGAGTTATGTTCCCAAAAAGAAAAAGTGTGTAGTTCTCGTTAGCACAATGCATCACGACAAAAACATTGATGAAACTCATGCAAAAAAGAAACCCGATATAATAAAGTTCTATAACTCTACAAATGGTGAAGTAGATCAAATGGACCAGAAAATTCGTTATTACACTTGCAAGAGACAAACAAGAAAATGACCATTTGCATTATGGATGAATATGATGGACGTCGCAGCAATGAACAGTGAAATTTTGTTTTCCGCCCAACGTCTGACATACCATAGTAGAAGAAGTGATAAAAGGCGTATGTTCCTAAGAGATTTATCAGAGGAAATGGTAAGACCACTAATTGAACTTTGTATTCAGATCCCTAATCTTCCAAAGAGAATCGTTGATGCCATGCAAAGATGTGGTGTTCAAAAAGGTCATATTGCAGAACCAACTACCAGTTCCAGGAAAAAGAAGATGCAATTATTGTCCATATAATAAACACAGAAAAGTGCTATGACATACATTAGGTGTAAAACCAACTTTTGTGAGGAACATAGCGGCATTCTTTATGCTTCTTGTTTGTCATATGTTGAAAACTAAGAAAAATGCAATTTTATGTGAACAATGAATAAAACATTTTGTCAAAATACTGCCTATATACATAATATTGTGAATAATGAGTATGTTTTAATTGAAGAAATTGGTTGTAATAAATGTTACAAAATGTAAACTGCAACTTATAAGTGAATTAATAAAATTATTTGTACATGTTGTATGTAAATGGATGTAACTAATAAAAATTCACTCTTAAGAGTTTTTTTGAAAATTTATAAAATGTTAATCAGGCCCACCAGATCTTGTTACTGTATTTAGGAATCTTTCAATATGACAATAAATTTAACAGAAATAAATTTAACTCCAAAGAATAATTATATGAAAAGAGGAAAATTTTTAAATAGGTCAGGGCCTGGGAGGCCCTGCATATACATTCATGAGTGTTTTCGGCACCATGCATCCTAGGGTTAACTGCCCAGCATGACAGGCGCAATGCCGCGAAGTGCGCTCGCATAGCTACAAACCATTTTACACAGTTACCCATATTGCACTGGCAATTAAATCTTACAAACTACTATACATATCAATAAATACGGAAAGACTCTTACTTGTTTACACTGCTCTCCCAGCGAGGACATGAACTTGAATGTTAGAAAATTAAACAACCTGCAACCCATCAGTATATCACTACGTACCCCACATAATGTCAAATACAGAGAGACTCGTACTCGATTACACTGCTCTTCCACCGAAGACAGGATCTTGAATATTATTACTGCGCAAAATTGATCTCCAACCCAGCAATATATCACTCTCCGCTTATCTTCCAAACTATACTAGTTTCCTTATGTTGTAACTGTCTTTTATTTAAAATTATCCACCATATGTCGCGTCTTAAGGTATCTGCAGTAATAAAATTATTTACTTCGTACGATGTGCAGTTTTCTGTGAGATAACGGTATTCGAGAGTGGAATATCAATTTCCACTGTTTGTTTGGAGTTGCCGAGTAAATGTCTTCACAGATGTGATAAGTTTCTAGTTATCCAGTGCTTTGCAGCACGTCCCAGTTTGCTAATGTTTCGGATTTGTAGAGAAATAATTTCCAGCCTATATCTTGTGAATTATGTTGCGCTAGCGATCAGTAGGATGCTGCCTAGTGTTTGATATCCAAAAGTACCACGGAAATGGTATAATATTATGGCGAACCAAGTGAAAATATGTGTGTTCTTGTAGTCCCCGAGTCTGGAGATGTGTGTAAAAAAGCACGGAAGTAAGGAAGCAGGTTAGGACCACGAACAGTAACGTGCATGTACCAAGGGGAAAAGAGCCCGAATTTTTAGAACAGTTATGACAGTGACTGCGGTCAACTGAGGGTGCTCTGGTCGCACGTTGGGGGTCGCTAACTTGTGATCGTCGGTTGAGGGAAAATATCTAGTGCTGTGAGGAGTATATACGGTACTGTCCGTCTTTGCGTTATATGCACGAATGAAGAAAACGGACGATTTTTTTTTTTTCATGCAGGATATCAATTGTATATATACTACATCGACACGGTACACGGTGATATATTGCTGGGTTGTAGATGGGTTTCGTGCACTAATAATATTCAAGATCCTGTCCTCGGTGGGAGAACATTGTAAACAAGTAAGAGTCTTTCCGTATTTGGTGATATGTATGGGAGCTTGTAAGATTTAATTGCCAGTGCAATATGGAGAACTGTGTAAAATAATCGCTGAAAGTCTCGTCAGCAGAAGGAAAAAAAGTGGTTGGTGCTTCGATACCGGGGGCATCAGTAATTCGGCAGGTAAATTCGATAAGAGCCAATCATAATGTTCGATTCATTCACACCCTTTGAGCTGGGATATAGGAAACTCTACATAGCGAAGGAAACGTTTGTCTCTGTTGAAAGCGGGAAGGGTAGCACATGATGGATGGAATACCACGTTAGGTCCATGAGGAAGACTGCATTCGTTGTTATTCTGCACTACTTTAGTAAACAGGTTCTGTTTCCGTGCATACAAGCTGAGACATCAAGAAAGCCAGCGCTAACTATTTCTGTGACACTATAGATTTTTGCAAGTCCTACTCGGTTCTTATTTTTGCATAGTCATGTGACATCAGCATAACATTGAGAACCTTGTTAGATACGCTTGTGATGGTTTGTACCAATGCGTGCGCATTTCGTGGCATTGCGTCAGTCATGCTAGGTGGTTAAGCACGGTTACACGCAAGGCGGTATATTAACTACATACAGTGGCTATCTGTGAGGTAACAGCGCTCCCAGCGGAAGCAAAGAGCAACACCGGCCGCCATTTTTTGAAACGTCTACATGTCAGTATATTTACATTTGGTGTGTAGTACTGGCGTTATAAAATCACTGTTTTCCGGCTGTAATTTGTTTTAAAAGTCTTATAGACCGATCGCGAATCATGTCCAGTGTATGTGTAGCGTACAATTGGGCTTATAGAAGTGATAAAACAACTGGAATATCATATTTCAGGTGAGTATCTAAATGCTTGTTGTACTTAGCGGCTTGTGCATAATTTTCGTGTTTAAGCTGTATACAAAATGTATATAAGCTATTGTAGACACGTCTCTTTATTTTTAGATTTTCTCTGAAAAAGAAAGAGCTGTTAAGTCGGTGGGTACCCAATATGAGGCGAGATGAGCCAACTCAATATAGTTACATATGCTCGTTTCACTTTGAAGATAGATACATGCATAGTACAAACGAGGGAAGGCGACTTCTGGCAAACGCAGTACCGACAATATTTACTTTTGCTGACAATCTGAAGAAAACAACTATAGTATAGAGACAACCAAGGAAACTGCCTGTCAGTGAAGAATCAGCTTCCTTATCAAATGAACCAGGTAAAATAGTTTTCCTGTTATTTATTTGCTATATGGGTTATGTGTGAATTTTACTATTAATCAATGCATGTTTAAAGAAAAATAAAGCTTAATGATAATACTTCATTTTTGGAGGTGAAAGAGTGAATCAGAATGATCATACAGATCATTCTTATGGTTTGCCTAGCCCCAAAAAATTGAAACAGAATTATGAGGCACTACAGAAAAGGACTGAGAAGCTGAGGAAGCAAGCGGAACATGCAAGGCGAAGTGTTTCAAGAAAGAAGAAACAATTTATGACATATGAAACAGTGGTTTTAGGCCTAAATAAGAGACTTCAAGACTGTGCTTCTGAAGTGATAGATTGTGACAAAAATAGCGATATTCTGAAGCACTTTTTGCAATGCAAAACAAATGTTCACTTCCTGAATATCCTAAAGAAATCAGACAGTTTGCCCTTAAACTCAATTTTTACTCCTTCAAAGTTAATAATTATTTGAGGAAGTCTGTTAAATTACCCCATCCTGTGCTGTCAATTGGTCGTTTTTGGACCTACTGAACTATTTAAATTTTTTTTTGCTCTAATCTATGTGGAATTGCAGCGAAATGATCTGCAACATCTCGTAATAAACTTTTCAATTAATCGATGTCAGAAGTGTGTTTCATTTCTTTTAGCCTTCATCACTATATGTTCTACAGCAGAGAAATCAGACTGCCAGTGCAGAATTTTTTTTTTTTTTTTTTTTTTTTTACGCCATGCGTGGTAAACAGTAACAATATTCAGTATTAGCAGACGACGTGTAGGCTGCACCTTGACGCTACAAGACACGGCGGCTCAGTTTCCAAGTTTCTTCAAAGATGGCGGTGCCATAGCCAGTCTATGTTGTTTATATAGGTCGTTGGTTACACGCATCTCTCATATCGTGCTAGGAATAATGTACCCTGTGCTACTCTGTCATCAATGGTAAAGACACGTGCTGCCCAGAGGCATCGTGGTATGAGACTGGCGTCAGCATACCTTGGAGTTCTGTGGCTTCAAATAACCCAAAAATTGAAAGAAATTTCATTTGCATACGGCAGCGGCACTTGGCTGTGAGGACATGCTCACTCCTAGAACACCAGCGCTCCCACCCAGTCGCGTCAGCTGCAGTGCCTAAGTGATCAAGTATTTCGAGAGGAATTTGCGGTCTAGTCGACAGGGGGAGGCGGTGGATGTTTGTTTGCATTGATGGCATATCTGTTGAATTATTTTTTAAATCTGTCTGTAGGCTGAGATATTCGTTATTTGGACATTTTACGATTTCATGTCTGCACACCTGTGTACTGCATTATTCAGGAGGAGTTTGCACGTCTGAGCTGAAATTATTTCGTAAATTAGTAGTTGTTTGCATGTCTGGAGAGCGTTATTTAGAAGTAGTGTACGGGTCTGTGGGCTGTGTGGCGTGACCCCAAGCAAGCGTTTTGTATCAGTGTGATAAATATACTCCACCCATAAATCAACTGTTCCAAAACAAATAAATTTCACACCTTCCTTACTCTCCCCAGCAGCCCAGCGCAGGCTGAGTCACTTTCGTGCCATTTTCCCCCTCCAGACCACCATCTAGGATTATGTCACAGGAGGGATGACAGCTCCCTCTGGTGGCAGTATTGTGTACTTACGTCCAGCACAGGCATACTCGCTTTCCCGCCATTACCGCCCGCTATCTTGGATTACGTCATGAAACGGATGACAGCATTCTCTGGTGGTGGTACCCTGTACTAAGTCCAGACCTCGTGGTGAACACACTGTTTGCCGCCATCTTGGATAACTGTACTCGCATGATCAGCTGACATCATGACTGCCATCTTGGACTACGTCGCGGAATGGACGACAGTGCCTCTGCTGTCGGTGCAGTATACTATGTCCGTTGGAGTGCAGAGCTCGTGGCGAACACACTGTGTGGCGGTGCTGTCTCTAATTGTTTAAATAAAGACTGGTGCATGATTTTAATAGTTGACTTTTAGCAAGAATGTTTGGAGAGTCTTTTAGATAGATTATTATTTTGGCAATTTAGGAGTTGTTTGGCTCTCTGGACGTAAATGTATTGTATTATTTACAAGTGGTTTGTATTTCTGTAGGCTGTGCAGTGCATTATCCTGACAGTTAACAATTACGAAGTACATGTGTAGAGTTTTTATACATGAGATATTTAGGAGTAGTTGGTAGGTCTGTATGTTGTGTGGCATGTCAGTGCCTGTCTTCTGTATCGCTGTGATAAATATACTTCATCCCTAAGTAAATTATTTCAAAATAAATAAAGTACACTCCTTCCTCTTTCCACCTTTTTCCCACCAGTCCCTAGGAAGAGGTGGCGGTTGGGAGACTTAGGTTAGAGTTGATAGCCCAAGTGATCTATCTTTCTGCGATTTTCTTAGGTTAGGAGAGGTAACTGTGGTGTGATGCATTATCCTGTTGGAAATTGAACTTTCCACCAGTTTTCTTGGGGGGGGGGAGGGTCTTAAGGTTAGTGGAAGTAGCCCAATTGACCTATCTTTCTGCCAAAATCCGCCATCTTCAATGATGTAATGGCTGCCATCTTGGATGACGTCATGCGCTGTTCCCAAGACTACATGTCGAACTTGCATGACGTCATCGCCGCCATCTTTGCTACATCTGGAAAAAACGGAATGTGGGGCCGCACCGCCCTTGTTGCACTACTCATAAGCACCAAGTTCTTGTCTGGGTATGATAAAGTGTTCAGCTTGCAACAAAACAGTGTTATATTTACATTTCTGTAGTGTATTGTCAATATCTGATATAATTTATTAGTGTTTGTTTCATTGTGAATACGGGGCCAGAAATGTTATAAAATGATTGTTGAAGTATATAAGGTAATTAGCACTGTATTCCATTCTTATAAACGTATGTGTTAAAATCAGAAATATTTGTGAAATCTTGTCTCTACCTGAGGATGCGACAATTTATTATACTGAAAGAGTGGTACCTAGTTAACGAAATTAGAAGCCATTTAGCCTGTGTACTGACAAGCTTTTCCCTGCTCTTTTCCGTTTGAAGTACGCCTTTTCTTTGGACCGAGGTACACAGAAGACATACCGAATTGGGAGGAGTAGCCACATAACACCGATTCATTGAGATGATGCAATAGTGCACTCCTCATTGTTTTAAAATTTTGTGTGAATTTGCTGCAATTTATGGAGGAAGGCGATAATTAGTTGTTATGCAGTAATTAGTCGTCCCATGTAAACTGCAATCGTGAATGCAAGATATTTTCAAGCAAAACTACAGTGCTGCAAGATTTGCACAGTGGTTCCACATTTATAAGATAATACGTCTTGTCTGATATATCTAAATAATATTAGACATGAAAAGACTGTGGAAGTTATTTTGTATTATATTCTGAACTGCACTACATAGGGGACCGTTTTTCGGAATGGATTCACAACATACGCAAATTCACCATTTTCATACTAATGATCTGCCTTCAACCTGCATAATTAATTAATCCTAAATATATCGATGATCTTTACTTTCAGTAGCATAAAACTGTATTTGCATGCAACTGAGGACTAGTGCATTACTGACCCATATATCGGATCAATAGACATCTTTACTCTACAGTATATCTCTAATGCCGTTACTCAGCAATAGCAGCGTGCCCCAGCTGCCTCATTTACGAATGCTGTGCATCAGCCTCGTGATGAGCGTGTTCCTCATTGCGGGTTTTGAAAGTTTAGTGCAGCCACTGATCAGCATCTAAGGCATCACGCCAAGCCACTGTGGCATGCCACACTACTGACACTGGAAGTCTGGAGGAGATCATTTGGTGTACGGCATTTTAAGGAGACGTGGTGCAGTGAGAGGTGACGCCAGTGACAGACTATAGCCGGCTGTACCTGAACAACTGGCTGTTGGCGACTTTGTTCACTGCATAGCCTGCTGAACACCTAAGAAATTGATTTGGTGAGAAACATCTTAAGCCACTCAGTTTCAGTTGTTGTGTGTTCCGCAGCCACTGTCTTGCGTGTTTCCATAAGACGAACCTTAGCTAACAAAATTAAAAAAATCGCAACAGTTATTGGACAAAGAGTACTTTACTCTTTGCAGCCGGTTAGAAAATAATCTAATTCCATCTTATGGCATACAGTAAAGCGTAAAAGAACTAAGGTTGCCTTCCACCCTACGTTTCCTGTGGAACGGAAGTTCCGTGGCCTAATTTATTAGACAGGGTACATAGGGACCTGGCACCAAACATCGCCCTGCTCCTCTTGTCAGAAAGAAACATAACTGATATGGATGTGTAGCAGACTTACTGATTGCAGCAGACGTTTTGGGGCAAACGTATTCGCCCTGACACGCAAAGAAACGTGTCCTAATCTAGCTTTGATTCAAGAGAAGGAGAAGCTGAAAGCTGAGCTATTTACTTCGTCGTTGGATGAACTTTCTTTACGTAGATAAATCAAAAGTGTATCCATCGCTGAAGCCGTTTTTCGGAAAATGTTTTACTATTTGTATAAAAAATTATCTATCACAGTTTTTGGATTCGATGCCTTTTCGCTATTTAATTGCTCAAATGATTGCTTACAGTTCTTCGAAATTAGGCAACTCATTGCCTATTGTTCGGAGAATGTGAACCGAATTGTGCGAATTACGAATATAAATGTGAGGGAATCAGAAATGGAAAGTCTTTTTATTCCTATTTGATATGGATCCTGATGGTTTGAATAGGCTAATCTTTTCATAGGTTTGTCATTCCCGCTAGATTTACTGAATTCTTCGGTGAAGATGGGTTGTGCAAATTCATTTCCATTAATGTCCATTTTATGCTGCACTATCTTAAAAGCTATCGATGAACTTAAAGTGGATACATTCAGTTATGTGACGTACTTGGTTAGAGTTACTACTCTTCAAGACAGTTAGACAGTCGTATGTATTCACAACAACTCCGCCTCTTCCATTTATGGCACCAACAGCAGAGTAAACACGTGTTGAAAGTAAAACGTTTTACTGCTATAGTAAAATCAGCTGTCAGCTGGAATTTTAGAGCTGCTAACTGCAAACTGATAACATCTGTAGAGATTTATAATTGGCATATAAAAAGGAACCACTTGTCATGTTTACATTATTATATTCACAAGGCATTCTTCTTTTGTACAAAGCTAATCCGCGCCCCTTAAAATGCCTAAAAATTTAGAAGATACCATTTTGTGAAGCACTAGCTCTGCACCTGCGAAATTAACAAAAGGGATCTCCTGTAATGCCAATGTTATTTCCCCCATGACGGCAAGACGTTCTTTTAAAGAAGACTGTCATCGATCGCTTTTAATGAAAATATTGACTCTTGTCAGAATCGAAGAACTTTCAAATCCATACATGGTTACACATAACCAACTAAATTACTACAATGTACATAAAAACCAGAATACTTATTCTATGCGTAAGAGATGGAAAAGAGCCACCGTGGTACAACAACCGAGTTAGAAAACTGCTGCGGAAGCAAAGGGAACTTCACAGCAAACATAAACATAGCCAAAGCCTTGCAGACAAACAAAAATTACGCAAAGCGAAATGTAGTGTGAGGAGGGCTATGCGAGAGGTTTTCAATGAATTCGAAAGTAAAGTTTTATGTACTGACTTGGCAGAAAATCGTAAGAAATTTTTGTCCTATGTCAAAGCGGTAGGGATCAAAACAAACTGTCCAGACACTCTGTGACCAAAATGGTACTGAAACAGAGGATGACAGACTAAGGGCCGAAATACTAAATGTCTTCTTCCAAAGCTGTTTCACAGAGGAAGACTGCACTGTGCTTCCTTCTCTAGTTTGTCGCACAGTTGACAAAATGGTAGATATCGAAATAGACGACAGAGGGATAGAGAAACAATTAATATCACTCAAAAGAGGAAAGGCCGCTGGTCCTGATGGGATACCAGTTCGATTTTACACAGAGTACGCGAAGGAACTTGCCCCCCTTCTTGCAGCGGTGTACCGTAGGTCTCTAGAAGAGCGAAGCGTTCCAAAGGATTGGAAAAGGGCGCAGGTCATCCCCGTATTCAAGAAGGGACGTCGAACAGATGTGCAGAACTATAGACCTATATCTCTAACGTCGATCAGTTGTAGAATTTTGGAACACGTATTATGTTCGAGTATAATGTCTTTTCTGGAGACTAGAAATCTACTCTGTAGGAATCAGCATGGGTTTCGAAAAAGACGGTCATGTGAAACCCAGCTCGCGCTATTCGTCCACGAGATTCGGAGGGCCTTAGACACGGGTTCACAGGTAGATGCGGTGTTTCTTGACTTCCGCAAGGCGTTTGACACAGTTCCCCACAGTCGTTTAATGAACAAAGTAAGAGCATACGGAATATCAGATCAATTGTGTGATTGGGTTGAGGAGTTCCTAGATAACAGAACGCAGCATGTCATTCTCAATGGAGAGAAGTCTTCCGAAGTAAGAGTGATTTCAGGTGTGCCGCAGGGGAGTGTCATAGGACCGTTGATATTCACAATATACATAAATGACCTGGTGGATGACATCGGAAGTTCACTGAGGCTTTTTGCGGATGATGCTGTGGTGTATCGAGAGGTTGCAACAATGGAAAATTGTACTGAAATGCAGGAGGATCTGCATCGAATTGACGCATGGTGCACGGAATGGCAATTGAATCTCAATGTAGACAAGTGTAATGTGATGCGAATACATAGAAAGATAGGTCCCTTATCATTTAGCTACAAAATAGCAGGTCAGCAACTAGGCGCTACAGTCTGGACTCACGTGACCGCTACGGACGCAGGTTGGAATCCTGCCTCGGGCATGGATGTGTATGATGTGCTCAGGTTAGTTAGGTTTAAGTAGTTCTAAGTTCTAGGGGACTGATGATCTCAGAAGTCCCATAGTGCTCAGAGCCATAGTGCTTAGAGCCATAGTGCTCAAAGCCAAGTCATGGACTGTGCGGCTGGGCGTAGGTTCGAGTCCTTCCTCGGGCATGGGTGTATGTGTTTGTCCTAATTTAGGTTAAGTAGTGTGTAAGCTTAGGGACTAATGACCTTAGCAGTTAAGTCCCATAAGATTTCACACGCATTCGAACATTTTTGAATTGGGACCACAGTGAGCAGATAAGCAAGTGTCGCAATCGGTAGGAGTAATGCAGGGAAGCATGTTTCGTAACCAGTGCGTACTCTCACTGTGAATAGTTAGCTTTATTATCTGAGAAGGTGCTATGGGTAGCACTTGTGATGCACCACGAAATCCTTCGTCCTTCATTCTAACACACACACACACACACACACACACACACACACACACACACACACACACTAAATATCAACAATGAAGGAAAAGACAGCTTGTTTCTTACCGAAATGATGGTAGCGTGAGTGCCTACGTATTCGCATGCTCCCTTCATATTTATGCTCCACTGACGAAAAAAATACCAAAAACAAAAATTAATTAACATAGAGTAATCAAACTTCAGGAATACACTCGTGTACGTAACACATTTATGTGATTAACAATGCGGGATGACAGGTTATCGTACGCTCGAGGTTAGCCATTGCAAATGTGTGACGCTGGTACATTAACCCTTTGACCGGTGGAAGCGCACTACCTGCTTGGAGCCGCGGCCTGCGGGCTAATGCGGCTACCTGCGTTAAGTGCCTGTCTGTCCCTCGGAGCCGCCGCCGGGACAGGAGCGACCCGCGCTGCCCTCGACGTCCTGTGCTGAGTACCTCTGGACTGATTACGACTCCAGCAGATCCGACGTGAATTTTCCACGACTTTGAGCTTTAATATCTCGGGCAATTGTTTTTGTAAAGAAATCAGATTTTCCCATCTTGTACAACTTTATGCGTTCTCTTAAGGATAACAATGAAAAGAATTTTACTAGCCATATCGGGCCAGAAAGTTGTAGGTAAAATCCGCCAAAAAAATAGCCGCCTGAAAAGATTTCAAGGTTTGGCTTCTTGCATCTCCTGGACTAATGCTACGACGAATGTGGTACTTGGCATGTAGTAACCTAATAACACAAGGTTCTCAAATATTTCATTTGCGTAGCACTTTCCAGTACTGAATAAATTAAGCGCTAAATTGAAGATTTTGTAAAAACGCTAAAAATACTGTATTTTCGTTCTGATTTTACTAAAAAACTATGTTCTACAAAACACTCCAAGCTGTCAAGTGTAGTGTAACGACGCATATGACTCAATGATTTTTTAAAGAAATATGACCATGTGCAGACTTCGTCACCTACGTCGTTTACAAAACACTTCAAAAATTATTGAAATTCTTTTAAAGTCCTCTGTAAAAGATTCCTGAACGAAACTGTAATTAAAACGCCGGCCGCTAGTGGCCGAGCGGTTCTAGGTGCTTCAGTCTGGAACCACGCGACCGCTACGGTCGCAGGTTCGAATCCTGCCTCGGGCATGGATGTGTGTGATGTCCTTAGGTTAGTTAGGTTTAATTAGTTCTAAGTTCTAGGCGACTGATGACCTCAGATGTTTAGTCGCATAGTGCTCAGAACCATTTGAACCATTTTTTTCAGTTGAGTCGTATGTGTAAAATTACGTCACTCAGTCCAACGGGTTTGCACAAGCTTTTGAAATTTAGGTGTCGTTTGTTTCTTCTAGCAAATCATATTCTTGCAAGTTATCTTACTTTTCTCATATTAAAATCACACTGTAAAAATCCGTAAGATTCAAAAATCGAAATCAAACTCTTCTGAAAATTAATATCTTGGAAAAATTCAGTAATAATTCTTCCTCAATACAACTCTTCATAAATAATTCTCGAAAACGTATTTAAGCTTTAGAGCATACACTGTTTTACTGCCTTCGTATATGCTACATACAGATGTGAACATCAGACTCGACAAAACAGAACTGAACAAAATACAACATGAACTAAACATTCTGTGACGTCATTACAATGGAAAATTACAAATTTTAATTTATTTGAATGTTGGAGGTTCGACGCAACAACCCGGTCACAGGATCTTCTGCTGCTCTTTGGCCGCTAACCATCGACGTCTAGTGGCCAGCAATTTTCTTTCTGGTTCCGGTAGTGAAGATGCTGTTTCCGCGAGTTGTGCTGCTCTCTCGAAACATGAAACATACAAAACAAAAAATACAAAACTTTAAATATTTAGCAAATATAACAAAATATTACAAAACATAGACAAAACACTAAATTAAACTTATATTTTTTTGCAAACTGAGCTGATCCTTGTGGATGGGTGACGCTTTAATTTCGCGTGCCATTACACAAGCTGTATAATTGGAATGAAATTTGGGGCGAAAATCAGGCCCGAAGACAATGTAAACTTCGTATTCGCATTTCAAGTAGATTGAACGAATGATAAAGATGAAATTTAGAATCCAATAGGCTGATAGCACAAAGACACAGAATAATTTTTATTCCCCTGCTATTTTCCAATAATCTACAAATTGGTCGAAAAGATGTGGATTTTTCCCGAAAGATGAAGGCACGGTATATTCGATAATTCTTTTACAAATACCTTTTTCTATTAATGCTTCAAAGGCGATCTAATTCGAACAACCAATTTAGGCCCCCCACCTTGCCAGCAGAGTGAGTTTAATTCCCAATATTGCCAAACAACAGAGGCAAAGTAGCAAGAAAAATCTCACTGAGAACAGAGTTTTAACTTTGGCATGTTATTTCTCGTTGATCGAAGGCGTTTGAAATCAGTTATGGACAACAGGTTTTGTACAAATACACCGCATGTGATCTATATTTCTACTGCTAAGGATAAAAGAATATAACTGTGTATGATACTTGTAAATAATTTAAACGTATCGTACACAGATTAATATATTGGTTTTGGCATACTGGTGCAAAGGGCTCGTCATAATTACATTTGCCAGTGTACAGATACTATGCCAATTAATTATTGTAATTAGATGACCATGTGCTTAATGGATGAAAGGCTATCGTTTTTTCTGCTGTGGTTTCGGGGGTATTTCAACCGAGTGCGGCTGTTCTGAGACTGAATAGTGGAATGATTGAAAGTTTGTCTATTATTAAGGACTACAAAGGTTGCTATGTACAAACCGATAAGTATTTTCTACTAACACACAAATTAAGACGCAGTTGCTGCCTTCGCCTTACAAGTCTAATTACGGTTATATCTTTTATTGGTTGCTGATTTTAAGTACCTCGTCACACGCAATGATGTGGTTTACATTCAGTACAATCCTCACTGCAATCCATGGTTGTTGCTGGCCGACGCGGTTGACGCGAAACACGTAATTTGGGACTCGTCAGTTTTGACTTTTTATCACTCGCGAATCGGTATCGATGAGGGTCCACCCCTCGACGATCAGAGGGACGCGCTCAGTTGTCATACTCGGGTGAATTTGCCGTTTACTACTCACTCGACCACCATTCTTGACCGTCTCTCTAACACTTCTCACTCGACCACCATTCTTGACCGTCTCTCTAACACTTCTCACTCGACCACCATTCTTGACCGTCTCTCCAGTACTACTTCTCATTCGACACTCGTCTCACTGCCTTCTGCGCCGCTCAACATCGACTCCTGCCTGCTAACGACCTGAGTGTCGGATACTAATATCTATGATCGTGGGATCACGGATCCCTTACAAACTATGCAGTCACACCACTGAACAGCTACTGCAAGAGCGGGTGGAATGACAGCTCTGCGTGTTTACACGTCTGTCGCGGTCAAGTAGCTGTGACTCAGCGCGCCTAATCTCGTGCCTAGTGGTGAAAAGGCCGATGGCACCGTAAGCGTCAACACGTTCTTAGCGTTGTAGAGAAAACCCAAACACATCGGGCGCCAAGGGAACGGAGAGGCATGACGAGTTAACAGGTCCCCAGCAGTCAAAGGGTTAATAACCGGTGTAACAGCCAGAATGTTGAATTTAAGCATGGAAACGTGCATGCATTGTGTCGTACAGGTGCCGGATGTCAGTTTGTGGGAAGGAGTTCCATGCCTGTTGCACTTGGCTGGTCAATACATGGATACTTCATGCCGCTTGTGGATGACACTGAATTTGTCCGATGATTTCACATATGCGCTCGACTGTAAACGTAACTGGTGACTGAGCACACCAAGACGACACGTCGAGACCCTGTAGAACAATGCTTGGTTATACAAGCAGTATGTGAGCGAGCGTTATGCTGTTGGAAAACACCCTCTGGAATGCACTTCGTGAATGGTAGTACAGCAGGTCGAATCACCAGACTGTGTCAGGGTGCGTCAGACAGCCACGAGAGTGCTCCCGCTGTCATACGAAATCGTACCCCAGAAATAGCTCCAGGTGTAGCTCCACGCAGGCACGTTGGTTGCAGGGCCTCAGCCGGCCTCCTTCTAACCAACACAAGCTCGTCAGTGGCAACGAGGCAGAGTCAGCTTTCATCAGAAAACACAACAGACCTCCATCCTGCCCTCCAGTGAACTCTCTCTTGACAGCACAGAAGCCCCAAAATGCGGTGGTTTGGGATCAGTGGAATGCATGCTACAGGACGTCAACATCGGAGCTGTCCTTCAAGTAACAGATTTGTAACAGTGCTTTGTGTCACTGCGGTGTCAACTGCTGTTCAAATTGCTGCTGCAGAAGTAGTACGATTTCCCAGAGCCATATGCTGAACACTGTGATCTTCCCTCTCGGTAGTGACACGTGGCCATCCAGAGCCCTATCTTCTTCCAACCGTACATGCTCGTGACCACCGCTACCATCGATCATGTACAGTGCGTGCATTCCTGTCAAAAGTCTTTCTGACATAATGCAGCAGGAACACCCACCTTCTCGTAGCCCTATTCCACGACCTCGTTACAATTCAGTGAAGTGCTGATAATGACGTCTTTGTCTCCTTAAAGGCATTCCTGACCAATAAGAAGTTCAATCTCAAAGGTAACCAACAGTCAAGACAATTACTCTGTCTATTAAAAGGAAACCTGTCTTACAACCTCATAGCGGTGATACTAGCACCAGTCTCATGCGATTGGTGAGAAATTTTAATAAACATTAACTTTAAGATATACAAGCACGCCTACCAACTTTGTTTATGTCACACAACTTTTTGATGTTGCTACTTTTTCCGTCTATGTTCCGCTAGTGAGTCGTCCTGTTAGCCGAACATAGGGTAAGAAAGTATTCAGCTGCGGGTGGTGACTCACTGTAGCGTGCCTCTTACACCGAGCACCAGCCCTAACTTTCGCCTTCAGAAGAAATTGTCAGAGCGAAGCCGCGGATAGGTCTCGGAACATAAACATCGACATCATTCGCGTTAATAGGCGCCACGGCTGTCCATTAGGCTGCGATGAGCGACCATCGTATGTCGCTTGCATATCCCCGCAGAGACCGACGCAATGGTTGTTACACGCTATTAGTAGCGATTTATATTTTCCTTTTACCTCTTTCCAAGTTTCATTACGCTCTCAAATTCACTCTCTATTTTTTCTGCTCCCCCCCCCCCCTATCCTCTCTCTCTCTCTCTCTCTCTCTCTCTCTCTCTCTCTCTCTCTCTCTCTCTTTCCACACATACACATACACACAGCCATACGTGAGCACAAATCCTGTTGCTATTTTGTCGAAACCTGCCATTCTGAGCCGGGGGTGTGGGCAAGATATAATTGAGTCTTACAGAGAAGATAACAGCTACCAGCCACTTTTTACAATGCTATTTATTTATTTAAATAGCGCCGTTATCGGTTTGGAACCTAAAGGTTCGTCTTCAGATGGCTTCTCAAGTTAAAATACATTTTACATTAGCTTTCAGTTTTTAGTTTCCAAAATGAATACGTCGGCTTGGAGTGGTGGTATCCTACAGCCAAAACAAGATGTCTTTTTAACTATAATTGTGTCTCTCAACGAATTTAAATGATGTAAACAAATTATTCTAGTGGAAATGTTAGTTCTCTTTTAAAACAAATAGTAAGTAATAGTAGTTTGTAAATTCCTATATCTCTCGAAATATCTCTGAGAGGGGAACTCTTTGGCATTTCTGCTGTTGCGATATCGCCACCTTTGTATACATACTTTCATGTGGTGTAACTTCGTAGTGTGTGAATGGTGCTTCAGATTATATGTGGCTACATAGATAAAGAAAAGTGCACCATACAGTCTTCGGTGCTGCTTCATGACAAGCAGTCAGCACCGGAACGTCATGGCACGGATTTTTCAAAAACATCGGCTACACTGATATTTTGTTCACATAATTTAAAATCGCTATGAGGCACAATTACAGTTAAAAATACATTGTCTCACATCTTGTTTTTGTTGTAGGGCACTACCATACCAAGGGAAATTTATCATTTCGGAGAACAAAAAGTGACAGCTAATGTAAAATGTATCCTAAGGTGTGCTAGCCGTCTGGAGATGAACCTCTAAGGTTGGAAAGCGGCAACGGCGCTATTTAAATAAATAAATAAATAGCTTTGCAAAAAGTGACTGGTTGATGTTGTCTTCCATGTAAAAGTCAACGTATACAAATGCAGTTCCAGATCACACACATAAAACACTCATACACATACACATATACACGCACAAAGACACACATGTATAACTGAAAATAGGAAAGCGCTTGAATCAGAACACCTGTAAACCCAAATTAATTCCTTCGTCTCTTTGTTAATTTTGTGACTGGTGTAGTACTCTGCGTCACCTGTGTATAGCATTTCATACGCTCTCTGTATTTTTGCTGTTGTTGTGGTTCGAAGGACTGTATTGCTGTAGCTCTCCATGCTATTCCCACCTCCATAAGCCTCTTGATCTCTAAGTACGTACTACATCTTAATTCCATTTGAACCTGCTTTCGGTGCTCAAGTCTTGACCTCCTTCTACACTTTTTACTTCCCATACTCTCTTCCATTCTGAAACTGGGGATTTATTCAATGCCTCAAGAAGTGTCCCAGCAATCGATCCCTTCTTCTAGTCAAGTTGTGCCTCAAGTTTCTTTTTTCCCCAGTTCGTTCAAGTGCGTCCTTATTCGTTATTCGATCCATCCAGCCAATCTTCGTCATTCTTCAGCAGCACGACATTTCAAAAACTTGTGTTCTCTTATTCGTTTGTTGTCCACGTTTCATTTACGTATAAGACTCCGGCACAGACAAATACCTTCAGGAATGCCTACGTAATACTAAAGTTCGTATTTGATAATAACAAATTTATGTTTGTCAGAATTGCTTTTCTTCGTATTGGCAGCATACATTTCATACCTTGACTACTTTGGCCATTGTTAGCTATTTTGTTGGCCAAACATTAAATTTGGCCTACTACCTTTAGTCTTTCATTTCCTAATGAAATTACCCCAAAACTGCCTCATACTGCCTCATTTAATTCGACTGAATTCCATTACCCATCCGTTGGATTTGTTGACACTCATTTCATAACCGCTTTTGAAGAATGCAGAAATGACGCTACAGAAACTGTTTTTGAATTTATTCTTTATTAAGTGATTAGTTTCGGCCAAAGACCGTTATCGAGCACATGTTCTACGCATGTCGACCATACAGGAAAATTTCAGACGACAAGGATGTTTGAAAGTTGTTGTAAAAATACAAGAAAAATTCGTACTCTTCGCTTTTTAACCCCAGATGCAGACAGGGGACTGTCATAAGTTTAACGTGTTTCTCTGTATGTGGCAGCGTACTCCCGAAAGAAGGGTCCGATTGCAATGCAGTTTTTTTATTTGAAAGATTGTTCAGTCAGGATGATTCTTAGCTATGTTCAAGGAAAGTGTGTTCAGCCGTTTAAATTTCATCGGCTAAATTAATTAAAAATGTTTTCCGCCACGGCTCTCTCTTGATACATGTTACGTAATTTACGTAGCAGCAGAGTTCAAAAATATCTAAATAAAAAGTCCGAGAAACAAGTGTTTCTCTTTTATGGTTGACCAATGAGGTACATGCGCTGTAGGCCTCCTTCGCCAGCTCACACCGCTAGCGGCAAAGGAGAAAGCCGGCTGGACCCAATGCTACGAGCGCTGGAGATGCAGACACTGGAGCAGTTATGCAAGCAAGCAGGAAGTAGATTGGCGGATGTCCACGCTTCGCGTAAGAATGGGCACTTTGCGAAGAGTCTGGCGGACAATGAGAAAAGTGATGTACCCCTGTAGCTGTTAGGAAGCAACGTCATGTATGCACCAGATGAGAGCATGTGATTTTTTCTGACCTGGCTGTTGTCGTTTTACGTGCCCTAGAAAGTAAGGCATAGGGAGGAACGTCCACAAAGAGCGAGGAATTCGGGCAGGGAGGCGGGTGAAAGAAGTCAACCTTCTTAAAACGATGATTTATCGACAGTAAAGAGATTCCTTACAAATCACGGACGTCGGCGGACAATGAGACGAAGCCCACACATGACTCTGACCAAGCCTCACGCACAGGTTGTGCCCTCAAAGACGTGTTGTTGTGGCTGCTCTCACAACTACTTCGGACTGAAGAAAACATTGTAAAAATGTGAAATCGTGCGAAAGACGCCAATTCCCGACTCACACACCAGCCCACCCAAGATAGGAATTTTCTACCCTGCACGGAGAGGCGTGGCCATTAACGGCAATCAGTCATTGGGCAGCTTTCCAGATGGAGACCGCCAGTAAAATCCTGCTAGAGAAGAAACTTTCGAGGAGCTGAGAAAGGGATGAGAGGTGAAGCAGGCAGTTGGTGGCACAGTGCGGAAGCAAGAGGACATGGGTGCTCTTCCATCCATCGCCAACACCCGCCTTCCGACACTGTGATATCGCAGCTTCGGTCTCTGCAGCCCAGAACGCGAAGACAACCTCGTACCGGGGCCTAACCGTAAAGCCACGATTCCTAATGAGGGCAGCCGACTCGAGTCGCACATCTCCTAGGCGACGGGCCGTACCGACGCAGCGCCTGCCACCGACAGCACTACCAGACGAATGGTCACAAATAATGGTGAGACGATCCCTCCCTTCCTTCTTCCCCTTAATAACCGAAGTGTGTCCAGACCCAGTCAAATGGGCACCGAAATTTATGATTTTCTTTCGCTTTGTGTAAACAGTACTGAAATAAATATGTTACTTTCTTGTTTTAGTCATCTAAGAAACCTGTTCCATTGATACACCAACCCCTCAGTTTCATAAAATTTGCTCTTTGTTTTCATTTAAGCACTTGTAACCCGACATCATCCTCTAGCATTACTTTTCCTCAACAATAATTGTCGATATCAGTATTATCTTTCGAATTTTGGACAAGTCAATATTATCTCAGTTGCTTTTCTGAAACGTTTCGTATAATTTTGTACACAATTTGTTTTATTTCAAGTGAAACTCTATGAAACGGAATTAATTTATAAAATTGAAGCGCGTCACTGCGTGTGAGATCGCTCTCTAAGTTTTCATATATTTTTACGTTTCAGATACATATTTTAACGGTTTTATGATAATATTTACTACATAAGTGACTTATTAGTGGTTTCTTCATTCACCCCCGCCTTGTATTTATGAGTGTTTCGTATTAAGCAACTTAACCTCTTACCTGTGTTTGAATTCCGCGCTGACCAGTTGCAGCTGTAGCGGCGCATCGAAAGCTAAGTACTAATTAATTGTTAGTGTATAGTGTTTTATTTAGGGACTCCAGTAGTCTTCAACCGGTGTTCTTCGTGTTTTCTGGTGAAATAATGTCTGGAGAAATTTTTCGGAACGGTTTTCAGTTTCGTTACTGTGTCATTAGACGTTTGATTTTCTTTCTGTGTTAGACTTTTGTTACATTCTCATTTGCTGTTGATTAATACTGTTAATAACAGTAGTTACTTCCCTTGTAGAGTAAGTTTGTGATTATTGTAGTCAGTTTTTTAACATCTTCTTATTGTACTAGCGGAAGTTAAATGAAGTAGTTTTCTTGTTTCAATAACTGTAAAATTTTACCATGAGTGAGAAGTGTGGGCTTTGCGTGGTTTCTTGAGTAGTGGATTGCGGTGTGATACTTTTTCGAAGTATTTTCACTAGGGGGAATGCAGTGGGGAAAGCAGTGGGCATTCTGGTGAGAACCTCTCCTGGAACTTCAGGTTATGTAGCAAGAGTAAGTTGATAGAGGAGCAGGAGTATAAGATCTGTGCCCTTCAGGTGCATCTACATCTACATCTACATGACTACTCTGCAATTCACATTTAAGTGCTTGGCAGAGGGTTCATCGAACCACAATCATACTATCTCTCTACTATTCCACTCTCGAACAGCGAGCGGGAAAAACGAACACCTAAACCTTTCTGTTCGAGCTCTGATTTCTCTTATTTTATTTTGATGATCATTCCTACCTATGTAGGTTGGGCTCAACAAAATATTTTCGCATTCGGAAGAGAAAGTTGGTGACTGAAATTTCGTAAAAAGGTCTCGCCGCGACGAAAAACGTCTATGCTGTAATGACTTCCATCCCAACTCGTGTATCATATCTGCCACACTCTCTCCCCTATAACGCGATAATACAAAACGAGCTGCCCTTTTTTGCACCTTTTCGATGTCCTCCGTCAATCCCACCTGGTAAGGATCCCACACCGCGCAGCAATATTCTAACAGAGGACGAACGAGTGTAGTGTAAGCTGTCTCTTCAGTGGACTTGTTGCATCTTCTAACTGTCCTGCCAATGAAACGCAGCCTTTGGCTCGCCTTCCTCACAATATTATGTATGTGGTCCTTCCAACTGAAGTTGTTCGTAATTTTAACACCCAGGTACTTAGTTGAATTGACAGCCTTGAGAATTGTACTATTTATCGAGTAATCGAATTCCAACGGATTTCCTTTGGAACTCATGTGGATCATCTCACACTTTTCGTTATTTAGCGTCAACTGCCACCTGACACACCATACAGCAATCTTTTCTAAATCGCTTTGCAGCTGATACTGATCTTCGGATGACCTTACTAGACGGTAAATTACAGCATCATCTGCGAACAGTCTAAGAGAACTGCTCAGATTGTCACCCAGGTCATTTATATAGATCAGGAACAGCAGAGGTCCCAGGACGCTTCCCTGGGGAACACCTGATATCACTTCAGTTTTACTCGATGATTTGCCGTCTATTACTACGAAGTGCGACCTTCCTGACAGGAAATCACGAATCCAGTCGCACAACTCAGACGATACCCCATAGCTCCGCAGCTTGATTAGAAGTCGCTTGTGAGGAACGGTGTCAAAAGCTTTCCGGAAATCTAGAAATACGGAATCAACTTGAGATCCCCTGTCGATAGCGGCCATTACTTCGTGCGAATATAGAGCTAGCTGCGTTGCACAAGAGCGATGTTTTCTGAAGCCATGCTGATTACGTGTCAATAGATCGTTCCCTTCGAGGTGATTCATAATGTTTGAATACAGTATATGCTCCAAAACCCTACTGCAAACCGACGTCAATGATATAGGTCTGTAGTTAAATGGATTACTTCTACTACCCTTCTTGAACACTGGTGCGACCTGCGCAATTTTCCAATCTGTAGGTACAGATCTATCGGTGAGCGAGCGGTTGTATATGAGTGCTAAGTAGGGAGCTATAGTATCAGCGTAATCTGAAAGGAACCTAATCGGTATACAATCTGGACCTGAAGACTTGCCCGTATCAAGCGATATGAGTTGCTTCGCAACCCCTAAGGTATCTACTTCTAAGAAACTCATGCTAGCAGTTGTTCGTGTTTCAAATTCTGGAATATTCCATTCGTCTTCCCTGGTGAAGGAATTTCGGAAAACTGCGTTCAATAACTCCGCTTTAGCGGCACAGTCGTCGATAACAGTACCATCGGCACTGCGCTGCGAAGGTATTGACTGCGTCTTGCCGCTTGTGTACTTTACATACGACCAGAATTTCTTCGGATTTTCTACCAAATTTCGAGACAATGTTTCGTTGTGGAACCTATTAAAGGCATCTCGCATCGAAGTCCGTGCCAAATTTCGCGCGTCTGTAAATTTTAGCCCATCTTCGGGATTTCGCGTTCTTCTGAATTTCGCATGCTTTTTCCGTTGCCTCTGCAACAGCGTTCGGACCTTTTTTGTGTACCACGGGGGATCCGTTCCATCTCTTACCAATTTATGAGGTATGAATATCACAATTGCTGTTGCTACTATATCTTTGAATTTGAGCCACATCTCGTCTACATTCGCAGTTGAAAAACGCACAGGACGAGCTAGATAGGATGAGGTGGGAGAAGGGGTTTGGGGAATGGGAGCTGGCTGTTGGCAAGACATCTGCAAGGAGAAGGAGTTTCTTAGATAGTTTTACTACTGGTGTTTGAAATGACCAACTGTCGGAGTCTAGTGGAGCGGAATCTCTAGTAGCTGTAGATGTAGGAAGTATGCAGCAGACCTCAGAAGTTACGGTGGCTAGGACAGTTGCAAAGCGTAAGAGAAAGAAGAAGGTTCTTCTGTTAGGTAGTTCTCAAGGTAGAGGTGTAGGCCAACATCTACATCTACATTTTTACTCCGCAAGCCACCCAACGGCGTGTAGCGGAGGGCACTTTACGTGCCACTGTCATTACCTCCCTTTCCTGTTCCAGTCGCGTATGGTTCGCGGGAAGAACGACTGTCTGAAAGCCTACGTGCGCGCTCTAATCTCTCTAATTTTACACTCGTGATCTCCTCGGGAGGTATAAGTAGGGGGAAGCAATATATTGCATGAAGTGTTGGGGAAGGAGTACCAGGTCACCAGCTTTGTGAAGCCTAATGCAGGATTGGCTCAGGTGACTGTTACCATAGGGGGGCTATGTAGGGATTTTACTAAAGAGGATCAGATAGTGATTGTGGGTGGGGCTGGTTATAGTATTGATAGGGATGGCGAGTATGACATAGATGGTGACCTGGAAAAGATAGCAACTCAGACTGGTAACACGAATGTGCATTTCGTGGAACTGTTTCAGCGTCACGATCGGTCTCATCTTAATACAGCCGTCAAGTGTAACAACATGAGACTTGGTATTTGCGCCGATGACAGAAGGCATGAGTCACATTTCAGTGATGTCGGTGGAGTCTATCAGCCGGACGGGTTTCACTATGCATGGCCTTCACCTCAACAGGTATGGAAAGGGGAGGTTGGCTAAGCTTATAGGTGACAGCATAGGTGGGGTTGGTGGGATCACACATGGGAAAATTCCTGTACTAGTGGGTGTTAAGAGGTGCACCTTTTTGGAATGAGATCAGCTGATAGGTATTCCTGCTTAAGGGAAGTCTCTCTAACAAAGAAACCACTTTCGACAAAGCTTAGGTATCAGAGTAATGAGGGAATTAGTATATTTCATCAAAATATACAAAGATTAGAGATAAAGTTAGTGAACTGCTTATAGATGTTGACTCTGAAATTATTGGTATATCTGAACACTTCTTAAATAAGGAGATAATTCAGGGGATTCCTTTACCAGGATATAGGTTGGATGGCAGCTTTTCTAGGAGCTCTTTGCGGTGTGTGGGACTAGCCATGTATGTGAAAAACGGTATCCCATTTGAGTCATTTGATGTTTCGTAGTACTGCACTGAAAAGGTGTTAGAATGTTGTGCAGGTGTGGTTAAATTTAGTACAGTTAAACTGCTAACTGTTGTTATTTATAGATCACCAGAGTCCGATTTCACAACATTTTTGCTAAAGCTAGAGGAGATTCTTGGTTCACTTTATAGGAAATACAAAAAGTTAGTTATATGTGGTGACTTCAATATTAATTGTATAAGTGATTGCGCAAGGAAAAGGATGCTGGTAGACCGTAATTCATATAATCTTATGCAAACCATATTCTTTCCAACGAGAGTGCAAGGGAACATTATAACAACCATAGACAACATTTTTGTTCATTCCTCATTACTAGGGGGGCATTCTGTTAGCAAAAAGGTGAATGGCCTTTCAGATCATGATGCACAAGTTTTAACTCTAAAAGATTTTTGTGTTGCAACACATGTTAAATGTAGTCATCAGCTGTTTAGGAAAACTCATCCAGTTCCTGTATAGGCCTTTGTAAACATTATCAAGGAACAAGAGTGGCAAATGGTTTATAATGCTGATACAGTAGATGACAGATAAATATAACGCTTTCCTCAAGACTTTTCTCGTGCTCTTTGAAAGTTGCTTTCCGTTAGAACGTTCAAAACAGGGTACTAGCATAAACAGGCAGCCTGGATGGCTGACTAAAGGGATAAGAATGTCCTGTAGAACAAAGTGGCAATTATATCGAAACTTTAGATACAGTAAAAATCTAAATGCAGCAGCCCATTACAAACAGTATTGTAAGGTGCTTAAAAAAGTTATTAGGGAGGCAAAAAGTATGTGGTATGCAGATAGAATAGCTAAGTCTCCGGATAAAATTAAAACCATATGGTCAGTCGTAAAGGAAATGGCTGGTCTGCAGAGAAAGGTCGAGGATAAAGAATCAGTGCGTAGTTGGAATGTCTGTGTTACTGATAAGTCCCATATATGTACAGTATTTAATAATCACTTTCTGAATATAGCAGGTGAACTAAATGGAAACCTAGCCCCAACAGGGGATCATATAGCACTCGTAGAAAAAAGTGTTCTGAGACTGTTACCTGAAATGCTCCTCCATGATACTGACAAGAGGGAGATTGATTTAATAATTAAATCACTAAAGACCAAGAACTCTCATGGATAGGACGGGGTATCTAGCAGAATACTGAAGTATTGTTCTACGTATGTTAGCCCAGTACTTAGCTATATCTCTAACTTTTCCTTTAGAAGTTGTCGGTTTCCTGACCGATTAAAGTACTCGGTAGTGAAGCCACTTTATAAAAAGGGAGACAGGGATAATGTTGACATTGATAGACCTATTTCTATGTCATCAGTGTTTGCTAAAGTTATCAAGAAGGTTGTATATATAAGGTTACTGGAGCATTTAAATTCACATAATTTGCTGTCAAATGTTCAGTTAGGTTTTAGAAATGGTTTAACAACTGAAAATGCTGTATTCTCTTTTCTCTGTGATGTTTTGGACGGAGTAAATAAAAGGTTGCGAACGCTAGGTTTTCTCTTTGATTTAACGAAGGCTTGACCACAAAATATTACGGCAGAAGTTAGACCATTATGGAGTAAGGGGAGTAGCTTACAATTGGTTCGCCTCGTACGTATGAACAGAAAGCAGAGGGCAATTCTCCGCAATATTGAGAGTGGTAGTGATGTGCAGTCCCTATGGGGCACTGTTAAGTGGGGCGTTCCCCAAGGGTCGGTGCTAGGGCCACTGCTGTTTCTTATTTATATAAATGATATGCCTTCTAGTGTTACAGATGATTCAAAAATATTTCTGTTTGCTGATGACACCAGCTTGGTAGTGAAGGATCTTGTGTGTAATATTGAAACAGTATCAAATAATGTAGTTCAATAAATAAGTTCGTGGCTTGTGGAAAATAATTTGATGCTAAATTACAGTAAGACTCAGTTTTTACAGTTTCTAACTAACTCACAATTGAACAAGAACCGGTATTTTGATCAGACAGAATGGGCATATTATAAGCGAGACGGAACAGTTCAAGTTCCTAGGCGTTCCAATAGATAGTAAGCTGTTGTGGAAAGCCCATGTTTAGGATCTAGCTCAGAACCTAAGTGCTGCTTTATTTACGATTAGAACAGTATCTGAAATAAGTGACACTTCAACACGAAAAGTGGTCTACTTCGCATATTTTCATACGCTTATGTCATTTGGCACTATTTTTTGGTGTAATACTTCTGATTCGAAAGAGTATTTTTGGCTCAAAAACGGGCTGTTCGAGCTATATGTGGTGTAAGTTTGGGAACCTCTTGTCGACCCCTATTGAAGAGTATGGGAATTCTGACATTGCCCTCGCAGTATATATTTTCTTTAATGTCGTTTTTTGTTAGCAATATTAGCTTATTCCCAAGAGTTAGCAGGTTCCACTCAGTTAATAATAGGCCGAAATCAAATCTGCAGATGGAACGCACTTCCTTGACTCTTGAGCAGAAAGGAGTGCACTATTCTGCTGCATCCATTTTCAATAAGCTACCACAAGAACTTAAAAAACTTAGCAGTAGCCCAAACGCTTTTAAGTCTAAACTGATGAGTTTCCTCATGACTCACTCCTTCTGTTGTGTCGAGGAGCTCCTGGAAGAGCTGAAAAATTAAGCAAATTCCAGTGTTACATTGTTGGTTTTCTTTATTTAAACTTACGAATTGTCACCTGAATAAGTTTCTCGTATTTCATTTTATCTGTTTCTACTATCGTGTTATAATTTCATGTACTGACTCGTTCCATGACCATTGACACTTCTCCTTAATTTGGACCCACGGAACAATAAATTAATAAATATTTTAGTATCGATATTATAATCGATAAGTATAAGTTCTGACTGTACAGCTAAAATAATTTTTTTCCAAAAACATTTGAAATTACTAATTTTTTGCGCAATTAAAATTTCTATCATTAATTACGCAATTATGTACTGTTTATTATGTTTATTTATGGATTCATTTATTAAATAATAATCGGAATTAGTAATGAAACAAAAACTACTAGGAAATCATTTCTTAAGAAAAATTTTAATCTCTTTGGACTATCGTTATCTCCGCAGATGTGAGAGTCGTAATCTTGCCTCTGATGTGATCGGGCGTATTTTTGTATAACAGTTGCGAACAATGTAACTTCGGCTTTATTAATGTCAAAATTCAAAATATATATGATGTACTAAAATGTGTGTAAATCAGTGAAAAGTATATTTATGTAAAAAATTCTGCAACAACAGTCTTCGAATTTATTTAGTTCAAACCTACCGTGAGGACCTGAAGATTATCATCTTCAAGAACCAGGCCACTAGACAAGAAGAACTGGAGCCATCTCAACCTGACAAGCTAAGTAAAGTTGAAAGTTGATTGTAATACTCGCTCCTGTCAAATCTTCTTAAAAGACTTTGCTTATTAATTATTTTGACTGGGCAGTGGTTAATATGGACAATAGGTGGAAGTAGGAATGAGGGGGAAGATTACACACTGTCAGTTAATTGTGATCTCCCTGTGTGGGTCGATCTCACTCGTAATTTTCATGTTATGTGGTATCACAAAGGAGCCTTTCCCGATTCACTACACCTTCAATGATGATTTTTTACTTAGAAGTCTCCCGTTTCAGCACCTACAAAGCAGAACAACGGTATTAGTGACTCATCTGTAAAAGAAGAACATATGCTCCCACAGACTTTTTTGTAGTTCTTTTTGAGGTCTTATATTCAATACCAAGTCACAGCATTTTACCTAATAGTTTAGGCTGCATATTTATTGCAGTAGAGTGCAATGGCAGCCCACTTTCTTCCTCTTGATTTAAAATTATCGCCACTGCGTATTGCATATGTTACGAAAATTATATAAATAGGTATTAAGAAATAAGCAATGAAAATATGTGTAAATTAAAAAAAAAATCACATAATTGAGTGTGTGAAAAAGATCTCGTGTTGCGGTTTCGTGTTTCGGCCCGGAAAATATTTTGAGAATGCAGAGATAGAAAGTCGAACATACCGCGTCTGCTAGTAATATATTGAGGTTGGAAAGCATGAAATAAAACTTAAACAGAAAATGTAAAGAAACCTCTTACACAAAAAGTTATTTACATTAAACCTGAAGAGGCAATACATATAATTTTCTGTTTTCTTTATTTTTTTAGATATTTTGTGTGTGTGGTTTCCTTAAATGTTTCATTTACGTCTTTTCATATTCAGTGGTGAATTGCACGTTTTGTGCAGCTTACGGAATTTGTGATGAAGTGGAGCCGCCTCATCTTTTGTTTCATTGAACGAAATAATCATGCCATCTACATAACTGATCAACTAGCGCTGCTCGATCAGTGAAAAGCTTATGTTGTACACGGTTAAGAAAATGTCAACGATGTTCCTGTCAGGCTATACCCCATAGCTAAACCTATATTTTGCTTGGAGATTTTACCATTAAAGGTGAAGCACTTATAGTATAAGGTTAGTTATAAAAGTTCAACACAAGAAACACTTCCTCTGCCCTGATGAGTCATTTTAAAATTAAGAACAGCTATAAAAAAATTTCAGATGTACGAGAAATAAATTCAATACGAAATTTATAAAGTTGCCAAATGTGTTTTGCTCTGGAGTACAGTGAGTAGCCGTTCAGATGAATGAAGCGACTCGAGAATGTCACTGACGCTGCTACTGGCTTTATTGAAAGTGCTTATCTGTTAACTTTAGGATGTTTCTTAGGTCCAGGTGCGTACGTGCTCCTCTCTCTGTGTGTGTGTGTGTGTGTGTGTGTGTGTGTGTGTGTGAGAGAGAGAGAGAGAGAGAGAGAGAGACAGACAGAAAGAGAAAGAGAGTGAGTGACTGGTAACTCTACTGAGACAAATGTGTTTGTGGACAAGTCGTTCTCTGCGGAACATTTTCACTCTGATTGCTACAGTTTAAATTTTTCATTTTGTCTTGGATTTTATTACTTTGTGAAAAGAAGAATACCATTCGAATTAATACTGAAGTATCACCCTTGCCATGCTGTCGGTCGTTTCCCCTGGTATCCCCTCAGGAAGATACTTATATCGACTTTGAACCATGTCTACTAGCACAGTGGTTTCTTCGTCAGTTATATACTAAAACATCCCTTAGTAAGTAATCTCTAATCGAAACTACTCAGCGGCATTTTCATTTCCGTAACTCGTTTTGAGCCATACTGGTCGAAAGAGCCTGTATAATCATTTGATATATTTAGAGGGGAAAATCATTTCACTACGTAGAGTTTTGAATCGGACTGAAAGTAATCATGGTAAGATCAGCTTTTTTTTCAATCAAGAGTTTATGTTTCAGAGTAAGTTGCTTCGCCGTTAGATGAAATTCAGGTGGGAGAAGGTTTCGATGAACTGGTGTCACTTGTGGGTGATGTGGTACGAACATCCACTGGTTTGAAGATGGAAATCCCGAGCGTTTATGTCCCAGAAGCGGCTCCACACACTTACGTCAACGGTACCTGACTCGATGGTAATTGGCAGTAGGCTCGGCAGGTCAGGTGTCGTTGCACAGTGTATTAGAGATAAAAACGAAGAGGTTTGTAGTCTTCCAGGAACAGACACAGGAATAGATGGTGTTTCAAAATGAATAAGCGGGTTTTAATGCTTGGTAGCATTTGTTACATTCAACCTACAATTATAAATAACACATCACATGAAAGAGCAACGCAAACAGATTTGTCTGTATACACGTACGCAAAGGGAAGAGTATGGAACGACGAAGAATGAATGAAACACATCTTAAACGAGTGAGAGTAGTCCCGAGAAATCAGTTCGTCGTTGTCGTTCGCAGTTGTTACAAGCTCTAAAGCCTACATACTACGGTTTATGTGCCGGCTTCACAAACGAAATTTTTGCTGTATGAGATGAAGATTTTCTGGATCTCGTCGTCTCCAGTGGCGAGTCGACATTTCACTTACAAGGAAATATGGAGACACGTAATGTGTGTATCTGGGGTAGGCAAATCCCCACGAAATGGTACAGTTGCAACGAGATCCTCTCGACTTTTTCGGTAAAGCAACTGTAGCTGCACAATGGTGCACAATGGTGCGCCATCTCACTGGCATAATTCAGCACGCGACTGAGCGGGCCGCTGTGGCCGAGCGATTGTAGGCGCTTCAGTCCGGAACCGCGCTGCTGCTACGGTCGCAGGTTCGAATCCTTCATCGGGCATGGATGTGTCTGATGTCCTTAGGTTAGTTAGGTTTAGATAGTTCTAAGTCTAGGGGACTGATGACCTCAGATGTTAAGTCCTATAGTGCTCAGAGCCATTTGAACCGTTGAACCCGACCGCTGGATTGGCCGCAAGGTTCGAATTTTCCATCGGGCGTGGATGTGTGTTATGTCCTTAGGTTAGTTGGGTTTAGGTAGTTCTACGTCTAGGGGACTGATAACTTAGATGTTAAGACCCATAGTGCTCTGAGCCATTATGAACGATTGAACCCGACCGATCGATTGGCCGCAAGGCTTTGGATGACAGAGTTAGTGTTGTATGATCTTCATGTTCAAGCACAATCTGACCCCATGTGATTTTTGCGTTTGAGGGTTTGTCCTCTGCTACCAGCTGATCTATCCGACTTCAGAAACAGCACTGTTGATGTAATCACTATATACATAGTAATTAAGGTTTTGGAAAAACTCGCCTATCGACTTGATGACCAACGATGGTGCTCACATCGAACACTTTTAAGAGAAGCTGTTATAGTTGCACTTTCATTTGATATATTATTTATAATTGTAAGTTAAATGTAATAAATGCTACAAAGCCTTAAAATCTGTATATTCATTTTGAAATACCCTGTATAATGGTAATATACTCTCATGAAGAGAATTATAAGTTACAGGAGGTTGAGAAGAGGAATCCACTGAGCTCTAATATGCTAATGAGTTAGCCTTTCAGCCAGTAACATAATAATGTGAAGTTTTTTTCTGATACCACCTGTAACAAGATTCCCCAAGTGGATCCGCAGTTCGGCCAGTTTGGAGTAATTGTAACCGAGCTGTGTGTTGCCTGCTGGCGTTTAGCAGAAGCAGAAGTAAAATTTAATTCAATTTAATTTAACATGGGAAAATTTTCTGCAAAGTTTAGTTTCGTGGGACTGACGTTACATATTCGTTTCACCTCTAGGGTTTCAAATACAAGTTACAGATAGAGAAAAACGTGAAATAAATGATAGCTTCACGGGTCAACGGACACCACTCAATAAACTGTGTTGGCTGCCTGAATACCGATGCAGCGGGAACATCAAAGAAGATACCCAGGCCCACAGTAGGAAACGCTGATGCTGACGTATTATCGGTAAAAACAAATACACAGAAACTGCATCTCGAATTCCAGTAACGGGCATACACAACGCACTTCTAACATGTAAAACAATTTCTCCAGGAGAGCAGTCGTTGAAATTCGTAACATGAAACTCCCCTTTACTCTTTGTGATACAGTTTAATCTTGCTAATGCATCAGTCACTTCTAGTGTTCAGTTAAAAAACTATACTGAGGTTTTTTTAAACCCAACTCCCGAAATATGAAGGTATTTTCGCTGGCTCGCTCTTTACTATTTGCTTTGTTTTACTATTACTCGCGTAACAACCAATATATGAGATAAAATATGCTTCTACGAGAAGAGCCCCGAAATACCTTTTAGTGATATTGTGCTATGACTTTCTTTGGATCATTAATTTTCAACAAACAAAATATATTATGTTCTTATTATTCTGTATCTGGCTTTCTATTAAAGGAACATTTTTTCGTTTCTGTAACTCGCCACAAAGTTCAACGTATCTTACTTACTTTACAGTTATTGAAAGGGTTAGTGAAAATTACTTCGTTATCGATACTGATGTTACAGTACGCAATCATTGTTCAACATCAAAATTTTGCAGTGGATTTTTGTTAACAGTAAAACACCAATAAGTACCACGACTAACACGAGAACATGAGACTATTGCCATAGAAAGAGATGTTTTTACTACAAGGTTGGCCAGACAGGAACTACACTCAGCAAGATTTCTTTTATGTTAGGAAGGTAAATTATCTTTTTACACTGTTAATAATATATTATCAGCAGCCCGCGTCAACCAGTAAAACACATCATAAAATCTGCTGCTTTGCTCTGCAATTCCGAAAGCTGAAAGAAATAATTTTACTTCACTATTACCTGCCCGCTTCTTTGCGGTATGATTGATTTCATTTAATGCAGCTTGACTGCGCCGCGGCAGCGGCTCGTTCGTTCGTAGCGCAGCTGTGCGCCACGAATAATATTTAAATAACTGAAAATTTCTTAATGGGATGGGATAAAATACCAGGCAACCTTATTACAAATCATAATGCGAGGTTTCACTAAGTAACCCTATTCAAAACATTTAAACAAATCAAGTTATTACACACCTTTCCGAAGCTATGTCTAATGGCGTCCCTCTCAGAATCTTGACAAAAGAATGCTACGCAAGCGTACAATATAACATCACAGGCTCTTCCTACTCACGTAACTCCAAGAAGACGACACAGAAATTAATGTTCGTTCTGTACTATTTATAGTAGTCACATATTCTCATCTTTGTTTGATATTTAAAAAGTACTCGCCGACACAGATATTATCTAAATAAAAAACACCAGTACATAATTCTATACAAGAACAAAACATGACACATAATTCTTTCTCTTTACTAGATAATATGTCTTTTGCTAAGAGACGTTACAGTATTTAGGATGACAAGGAGGAT
The DNA here is from genome assembly GCF_023897955.1 of Schistocerca gregaria. Classification (NCBI taxonomy): domain Eukaryota; kingdom Metazoa; phylum Arthropoda; class Insecta; order Orthoptera; family Acrididae; genus Schistocerca; species Schistocerca gregaria. The sequence continues at coordinate 827,788,292 of NC_064922.1, forward strand.
CACTGTAAAAGTCATATAAAAGGCTTCATGTTTACAGACTGTATTAACAATTCACAATCTCCTCTGGTATCCAGATGCTTTACCTCCTGTCGAAAGCGCAGCGTCCGCTGATGAGTGTCGTATGACCCTGTATGATGATAGGCAGTATACCCCTTTCAGCTCACGTGAAGGGAAATTAGACATATAATCTCTAAATCATAAAGTGTAAATGTGGTTAACGAAACATACTGCTGTGGGTTATTTCCCTTCACTGTAATCACAGTACTTTGATCTGATAATGGTCCAGCACGAAAAACACCTTACTAAAATATTTAAATACTGATGTAGCTCAAGGACAGAATCTGTACGTAATATTGCATAAGCTGAAGGACTCATCACTATATTCTGCACAAACTATTGCATGAAAACGTCAGTGTGCTTATTATGAAAATCTGCCACAGCAGATATCCGTCCTAGCACCATCGAAGAAACTTTCATAACTTCAGAGTTAGTACATGCAGAGAGAGGGATATTTATTACTGATACTTGCGACAAACTTTAGAGGAGTGAACTATTTCGTAACGTGCATCGGAGATGATCAGTGAAATGACAAAGGGGATGTTGGTAAGAGGTGCGTCCAAGATGGCGTCGAGTAACATGTGCTTCTAGATTAAAGACAAACGATAAACAAATGACTGAGGAGAGCACAAATGACTAACTACAAAACTGAACTGATACTGTGTATTAAGCTCAAAATAAATCAAATTGTAGATATACACTGAATAGCACAAAGAAATGGTACACCTGCCTGATATCGTGTAGGTCCTCCATCGAGCACACAGAAATGCCGCAACACGACGTGGTATGGCCTAGACTATAGTCTGAAGTAGTGCTGGAGGGAATTGACAACATGATTACTGCAGGGCTGTCCATAAAGCCGTAAGTGTACGAGGGGGCGGAAATCTTTTCTGAACAGCACGTTGCAAGGGACCCCAGATATCCTGAATAATGTTAATGTCTGGGGAGTTTGGTGGCCACCAGGAGTGTTTAAACTCATAAGAGTATTCCTGGAGCCACTCTGTAGCGATTCTGAACATATGCAGTGTCACATTGTGCTGCTTGAATTGCCCAAGTCCGTCGGAATGCACAATGAGCCCGAATGGATGCAGATGATCAGACAGGATGCTTACGTATGTGTCACCTGTAAGAGTAGAATCTAGACGTATGAGGGATCCAGTATCACTCCAGCTACAAGGGTCGCACACCATTGCGGAGCCTCCAACAGCTTGAACAGTCCCCTGCTGACATGCAGGGTCCATGGATTCATGAGGTTGTTTCAATACCCGCAAACGTCCTTCAGTTCGACACAATTTGAGACGTGACTCGACCGACACGGCAACATGTTTCCAGACATAAACATACCAATGTCGGTGTTGAGGGGCCCAGGTGAGGCGTAAAGCTTTGTGTCGTGCAGTCATCAAGGGTACACGAGTGGGCCTTCGGGTCCGAAAGCTGGTATCGATGATGTTTCTTTGAATGGTTCGCACGCTGACACTTGATGGCCCAGCATTGAAATCTGCAGCAATTTTCGGGAGGATTGCACTTCTGTAACGCTGAACGATTCTCTTCAGGCGTTGCAGAATCTTTTACCGGCCCACAGCGATGTCGGAGATTTAATGTTATCTGGATTCCTGATATTCATGCTATTCTCGTGAAATGGTCACATGGGAAAATCTCCACTTCATCGCTACCTCGGAGATGATGTGTCTGATCTCTCGTGCGCCGACTGTAACACCACGTTCAAACTAACTTAAACCTTCCATTGTGGTAGCAGTAAGCGACCTAACAACTGCGCCAGACACTGTTTGTCGTATACAGCCGTTGCCGGCCTTGCACCCTATTCTGTAATCTCTGTAATTGAATGCGCATGCCTATATCAGTTTCTTTGGCACTTCAGTGTATATCACACGGACTTTACAACATTTGCAAATACGAATCTAACTTCTAACAAACACAGAAATGCAAATTATCTATAAACGTCTTCCAGTGACATATGAAAAAAAAAACTAAAATGCAAGTGAGAATGACGAAACTGAGTGCACTGAAACACTACAACACGCTCCTGTAATCAGTTTCCATCATATGGAAGGTAACTGATCTCTGAGTCTACGTAATATCAAACAGCTAAATATGAACCCATGCTCGAAATTCATGACCAATACAGTATGCGAAATTAATGCAGCGTTACGCCACGTTGTAATGTGGAGCTTGTACGGTCTGGTTCCAGTGTAGCACAATGACGTCGTAGGACGTGAGGTTCCGTGATTGTAGTTACCACCTACTATTAAGTAAGAGGACGTAATCAGAGTGCAAGAGAGCTTTTTTGGGAAGCTGACGTGACGCAAAAATCTATCCAGCCTTTCTGAAGGGTGAAGTTTGGCAATACTTCAGTTACGGCTAGCCTTCTTCAGGAGCTGACTACACGAGAAGAGCCGAGCATTGTGTCCCAAAGGCTGCTACAGACTGTTCTCTCTTCCGGGAACAGGTGAGAGAGGTGCTGTTGTGGGAGAAGTACTGGCCAGCAAAGTCTCTTGAGAGCCCCCATACCAGACTGTCATTCTCAGATGTTCACAGATGTACAGCAACAATGTCAAGGTACGAAACTGATGCCAATCCCTGATGTCCTCATTACCTACTGACTCCGAGGTGGAGTCTACTGTAGAGCATTTAGTCATGTGTCAAGGACTCTACCTCCACTAGCAACATGCAACTGCCTGTTCTGGGGACTGACTTACCATCTTCGCACTGGTGGGTTCCCCTCTGGGTGACTATCTCCCGCTCACGACCACCTTTTTAGTGGGACAGCCGTTCAAGCATGGGCAGGAATAGGCCAAGTCTCTTCATCACTGCAAACCAGTTCTTGGAGGTTTACATCGACGCTGATCTTCGTGTAGGACGGATACATGCCTAAGATGTTGAGCATGTTGGGGCTACAGTCTGAGAACCGTCTTACCTTGTGCTGTTCTGTGCACCCTGAGTTGGCCCAGCAGCCTGGACGGGGCTGCCACACATCGACAGCTGACCGCAGGCTCTTCCAGCAGTGGCCATCCTGCTGACTCCTGAAAATGACTGCTTAAGGATGTCGTTTTCCAGGCGTTCCTGATGACGATGGCTCGCTGACGTCTGCGTCTCCGTACGTCATCCTGGAGTCGACGATCTCTTCTCCAGCGCCGACTACACCTGAGTATCTGACAATAATAACAACCTAAGTCACCAGGAATGTCATACTAGAGGGCCGCCGCTCGCGTTAAGTTCCGTCCATCACTCTGCCACTTTGTCCTGGGGGAGAAGGCAGCATTACTTCCTGACCATCACAGAGCCATTTTTCTCCGCCACAGTGGAGATCACATCCCTGGCCTCAACAGCAGTTCAAATGTAAAGTTACTAATATCTGCCACCCGAAATGTCTTACATATTGCTTGTCAATAAACACTGCAAATAACTGCAACTTTTTCACCGAATCTCCAAGTACAGTCACTATCTCAGATCAAATTACAACTTAGGGCTGCCACGTCCAGTTAACCACCTAACGCCTGACTGGCTGCAATCGAGTGGAACCCACCACTGGCGAAACACTTAGCTACAGCAGTGCTTCGGGAATAGATAACTCAAAGAGCTTGCACGACATATCGATAACGATTACAAGATACCTTTGCAAAATGTACTCAAAGATTACTACGTGAACCAAAGAAATCAAAACTGTGAGTAAAATGGAAGTTCTGTTTAACACGCCACTTCCAAGATTCATCAGAGATCACTGTTCATCCTACGTAACCAACCTGAACACAAGAGTTGCTTCTAGTCCTCTTTGAACAGTGGACTGTTGGTAAGCAGGATATATTGGTTCATGCAGTAGCATAATGTTAGCTTGTCCACCCTTGGAATGTAATACGTAGTATGATTTCGGAAAGTCATTGGTAAGGTTAGAGAGTTATGATGCATCTTATGTCTACGCCTAAGCTGCAAAGTTCCAGTAAATTATGAGGCAGTGATTTGCTCACACGCAGCTGGGGATCAACAGCGTTCTAGATGTGTTCCATCTGGTTTAGATAGGGCTAATTTGGAGGATCAGTTCATCATGACTCCCCTCAAACCACTGTAAGCACTTTCGTGGTCTACTGACAGAGAGAGAGGTATCGAGCTGGAAGATGCCATTGCCATTTGGGAATACATCAAGCATTTCGATATTCCAGTGGTCCACAATAATGCTCATGTGGTTCACAGCTGTCATGGTGCGTCCGACTGCTACCACACAACCCTTTGATGCCCAGGTTAATATTCCCCATAACATAATACAGCTCACAAAAGCCTGCGTCTATAGCGTAGTGCATGTTTAGAGCAGCCGTTCTCCTGCATGACAGCGTATCTGGAATCGACCACTGGCCTGGTGTAACAAGGAAAATGATTTATGAAACTAGGCCACAAGTTTCCGTTGATCCTCGGTCCATTGGTCCATTGGCTGCTATGAATTAATAAACAATGTCCCTGCTTAGAGATGCAAACATGTAAGAGATGTTCACTGAGGAGTCCGGTGTTGAACAAATTCTGTTCTAGATTTCTTCCATATGGTTCAGATCAGGTGAATTTGATGGCCGAGTCATAATATTAGTTCACCATCAAGCTCCTCAAACCACTGTAAGCACGTTTATGGCCTACTGGCACAGTGTTATCCAGCTGGAAAATGCCATTGCCATTCGAAAATACATCAAGCATTAAGGTCTTGTCCACAATAATGCTCCCGTAGGCCACAGCTCATATGGTGCCTTCGATTACTACCACAGGACCCTTCGACACCCAGCTGAATGTTCCCCATAACTTAATACAGCTCAAAAATGCCCGTATCCATAGCACAGTGTATGTTTCAAGCAGTCGTTCGCCTGGATGACAACGTAATTGGAATTGAGCATGGACCTGGTGTAACAAGGAACATGATTTATTCAACGATTCCATTGATCCTCGGTCCATTAGTCCAGTGGCTGCTACATCGTAATTAACGATGCCCCTGCGTCGAGATGGGAACGTGTTAGAATTGTAGGCTGAGGAACCCAATGTAGAACAAAGTGCGATGATCGGTGTGCTCAGAAAATTTCTGCCTACGTCAGCTCTGTACTTTGTCGTCAGATGTGACCCAGATCTCTTCCTATACTGCTTTACATAGAGGTCGAGCCTCCGGCCTTTTCATTATTTGATGAGGAGTGGATGCAAAGCATCTTGTCATCTTTGACTAGTTTCACTGTCATCAACAACCTTCCAGAAATGCTGACGACAGTGGCATGTAAACAGCCAAGCAGCAGGGGAACCTTTTCAGAGATGCTCGCTCTCAGGTACCGGACCATAACAATATGCACTTTGCCACAGTTGTTTATGTTGGTAGATTCTGCCTTTTGCGGTGCAAACCATCCATAGAATGATTCCTGATTCGCCTCTGCTATTCGGAAAGTGAGATCCGATCGGTCTAAAATGGAAACCACAGTGAAAATGAAAAACTTTCATTCACAACAGTTAGCCACACCCTTCTAAATAGTCGCCACTCCGACTTAGATATTTGTCGTTCGGTTGTACAAACTTTCCTGTACCCTCGTCACAAAAAGCAGCCACCTGTGCTTTCCGCCAATTCTCTACGCTGATCTGCCTTTCGTAGTTTGTGCCAGAATGTTGTCTTCATAGCCAGCGAATCATGTGAGCAGAGATGAACAATGGAGGGAACTAATTGAGGGCTGTATTGTGGGTAATCAAACACTTCCCATTCAAAACGCTGCAGGAGCGTCTTCATTGCCCCTGCACAATGCGACTGAAAATTGTCTTGAAGAAACAAACGCAAGACATTTATGTTATATGGGCTATATTGCTTCAGGTGAAATCTCTCACCGGGTCCACATACTTCGCGGGAGACACTGTTGTTTTAGGCATTTCTATGTGATCACTTTACGCTCTGAACTGAAAAGAGCGACATGAAGCGATCGAGATGCGCACTGAAGACACTGCCCAACACACCTGTGCAAAGTTCCATCGGATTTTCAGAGTGGTTTCAGTTTCGCCCTAATCGGACCTTTCTTTCCGAATATTCGTTGTTTATTTTTATTATCGCGTTATAGGCCCGCAAATTCTCCAGCCGACTTCCAATCTAGCGGTGGACAATGCCATAATTTTATCATGTTTTAATGACTAATGAAAACCACCTCAGCTATGTAATTAAGCATTTATTATTTTACTACGACTGGTTTCGTTCTGCAGTTAAAAAATAGGAAATTGTGCTAAAAGTACAGAACCTTACTGAAAAAAATAAGAATCGCGTTGACAATAGTCTTATAGTACATACAGTACATTGTCATCCTGTTGTAATTTGTAATCATATGAGTGGTCCGGCTGTGGTATATTTCTCTCCTTTTTTGTACGTGTCCATACAGCCAACTCAACAGTGAAACGTCAGTTTTACTATACGAACATAAGGGCACAGAATATCCAGTCCCCAAGTGGAGAAAATCTCCCACCCGGCCATGAATCTAACCCGGGCCAGCGACATATGTAATGTTGAAGAAACAATGTTCACAAACATTCGGTCGACAGCTTGGCGAAAGTATGAAAAGCAGGCGCGAGAGAGCACGAGAGAGCTAAACAGATAAACGTAGCCTCTGTAGACGACGATAGCCGATAAGCAACAGAAAAATTTGAAGTACAGAAGTGACAAAGAGTAAAAAACCAGAACACAGTTAATCGAAGCATTTGAAAGATAGATACTAGGACAGGTTAAAAACACAATTATGTACCATGACAGGGGAACAGGCAATATTGCTTACACAAAACTACGAGGAACGTTCCAGAAGTAAGTTTTCGAAAGATAAGACAGTGGACTAAGTGACACAAACAAACGCCATAGGATTCCACACCCCCTGCTGGTTCAACGGCGGAAGGAGTATAATCGGAGGGGGAATAGCGCTTGCGCACAGTGCCAAGGAAGAGAGAGTAGCAGTAGAAGAGTGTGTCCGAAACACGAATCACGATGGGAGATAGACATGTACTGATATTGTGATCGCCAATGGAAGAGCGTGCTGTTAGCCGGTATGCATAGGCACGTGAGAGTGACGTGTTTGTCATCCATGTACCCCTAGGGACCGTCAGCGTCTCGTCAAACATTTGGCTGGTGCTGCATTTTCTGAGAAGGATTTTCACCTGTCCCTTGCACCGAAAGCAGCACTCTCGGCACGTCACTTCCAAACGGGCTGCTGAGGTGAAGCCTGCTGTACGACAATTCCTTGTATCGCAGCTCACTGGATTTTACCACAGTGGTTTCTTCAAAGTGATTGCATGCTACGACAAATGTCTCTTATATCGGTGGCGACTGTATTGATGAATAGTGCAAGGTGTATAGTTCATGATTCCAAGGTGTATCTGTCTTCTAAAATAAAGTTCTCGTGTGAAAAACAAAGTCGAAATTTACTTTCTGAACGTGCTTCGTGCATAGTCATTTGACATGTACGACAGTAGATGAATAACTTTAAAATACAGTTGCAAATTAATTATTTAAAATATATCGGGCATGCTAATTATGATCTTACAACACGATTATAAGTCGCGAATACCGTAGTTACAAAAGACCCATTCACACTGAAAATATAAAAGAGCTGAAGGAAAACTAGTGGTTTTCTTCGTATGTTGCTAATGATAATACAAGTGAACTATGTTAAACTTGATACAATTATTTACAAAGGAATAGAAGACGTGGCAGTGGTAACACAAAGCTGTATCGTTTCTAGCTTGATTAAGCCACACGTCTTTTTATGCAATCGATTGTGAAATAAATAACTACATATAGCATAACAGAACCGCTAGTTGTGATAATACAAAATGATCACAAAAGCCGCTACAATAAACAATTTGCTGTCACTGAACAGATAAAAGCACAAAAAAACATATTGTGTGTTACTAACAAAGTGAAAGCGGGCCTTGTTGAATTTGCTACTTGTCTGTACAGTGAAGAACAAACAGCATAGCTGACATTAGGTTGCACCGACATTATACAGATGAAAGTGTAACAGACTGAGTGAATGATTTTTAAGTAATTGCATACAGCATAGCAAAATACAGCAAATGTACTCACACCAATTGACCATGACTAATGAATAAACTCTACAACTAAAAACTGTGCTGTCATTGAACATGCGGAAGGCTAAAATAAATAAACTGGATAATTTCAGTCACGTGTAGACAACTGAAACCTGTTTGTGCTAGTCTTGCTACTACTGTTTTGATTCATCAGTTTATTTGACCATGCTTAGAGGTTCCAATGGTGAAATTTTTCGCATCTAAGCAAATGAATGTTCTTAAAATCGACATCTAGTTCGATACCGCGCAGTCCACCGTATGGTACGTGGCGGAGGGTACCCTGTACCACCACTTGTCGTTTCCTCTCTTATTCCACTCGCAAACAGAACGAGATGAAAACACTGTGTACATGCTTCCGTATGAGCCCTAATTTCGCGTATCTTATCTTCGTGATGCTCATCCGCAGCGTATGAAGGTGATAGTACAATCGTTCAGCAGTCAGCTTCAAAAGCAGGTTCTCTAAATTTTTTCAGGGGTAGTTCTCGAAAAGAACGTTGCCTTCCCTCCAGGGATTCAAATTTGAGTTCCCAAAGTATTCCCGTAACTCTTGTGCGTTGTTCAAATCCACTGGTAACAAATCTAGCAGGTCGCCTCTGAATTTCTTCGGTGTCTTCCTTCAATCCGACCTGGTACGGATCCCAAACACTTGATCATTACCCAAGAATAGGTCCCACCAGCGTCCTATAAGCGGTCTCTTTTACAGGTGAATCACTCTTTCCTAAAATTCTCCCAGTAAATCAAAGTTGACACTTTGCCTCCCCTACCACAGTTCTCACATGGTCGTTCCACCTCATATCGCTTTGCAACGTTATGCTCAGATATTTAAACGACTTGATTGCGTCAAGCAGAGCACCAGTAATACTGAAACCGTGCACTACAGGTTTCATCTTCCTATTCATTCTCATTAACTTACAGTTTTGGACATTTAAGGCTATCTGCCATTCATCACACCAACTGGAATTTGGTCTGAGTCGTATTCCATCTCCCTTACAGTTACTCCCTGAACTTCGAGACCTAACCGTACACCACGCCATCATCAGTAAACAATCACAGATAGGTACCCACCTTGTCCGCTAAATAATTTATGTGCCAAGAGAACGACAGCGGTCTTATCATACTTCCCCAGGGCTCTCCTAAAGAAAATTTGACTCTGTTGAACACTCGTCATCGTGGACAGCAGACGGGGTTCTATTATTTATTAGGTCACATATCTGTGATCTTATTCTATATGCTCGCCATCTTCGTTACAAGACTGCAATGGGGCCCCATTTCAAATGCTTTCGGGAAATGTAGAAATATGGAATCTGCCTATTGCCCTTCATTAATAGTTATCAGTATATCATGTGAGAAGAGCTCAAGCTGGGTTTCGCAGGAGTGATTTTTTCATAAACCGTGTCGATACGTAGACATAAGCTTCTCAATCTCAAGAAAGTTTATTATACTCGAACTTTGAATATGTTCAAGGATTCTGAACCAAACAGAAGTTAGGGATGCTGATCTGTAATTTTTCGGGTTCGTTCTTTTACTCCTCTTATATACTGGAGTCACGCACGCTTGTTTCCAATCACTAGGGATTTTTTGCTGGGAGAGAGATTCACGACAAATGCAAGTTAGGTAAGGGGCCAATGCCGTAGAGTACTCTTAGTAAAATCGAACTGGGATTCCAGCCTGTACAACATTCCTGTGTCGTAGCACAAGTGATCACCGATATGATCTTACGCCAGCGACTGCTGAATCATGTGGCGTCGATATTCAATAGAGTTAATATTGTATTCCTTCTGGTTTTTCAGTGGCGCAGCACTAATCTTACAGATAGCCAAGGATTACGAGAGTCTATTAAGGGGGTCAGTAAGCTGCATAGTATGTGGGCCCATCATTCACTGCACTTGGTGTACGACAACCGCCTTATAGGATTTTGGGAGAGATGTTTGTGACCTCTGACGTGCCGTTACATGCAATTAGACGTGTGGCTCCTTTTGCACCCTGCACGAAGGTGGTGGCACTGGGTGTTGTGGTTGCTCACCGGTTATTAACGGTCAACAACAAATGGTTAGCGATGCGCTACATTGTATCTCCAACGACCTGTTGTCGACGATGGTCTCTATCGGCAAAATACTGTATCTCACGTGCATGGAAACTGACACAGTCATAAGTGTAAATCTCCGTTAGTTATGGAAGGGAAACCTTCAGTTCGTTAGCTATTAAATGCGCCGATATTGTGCCTAGTCCCCATTCCTGTGTTCGACTTACTCGTAGGCGACCAGTGAAAAGGCTGATTTCTTATCAGTCACTTGACACGTCGGTGACTATAGAATCTCTTCTCGATCCAGAACAGGTGCTAATTCAATATTTAATGAGCGAAATTAGTATACTCCACGGAACAAATTCTGCATCAGCTGTTCTGAATCGCCTGTACGTCTCGAAGAGTAAAAGACGACTACTTGTTATCAGGTTTTGAATACAGCTGTTGTACACCGAATGAAATCATTAAATAGTGATTTCAATTGGGATCTGATTCTTTTCTACGTTTTAGCATTAACCATACTATTTGTAAATTGAAGGTACACATTTCAGATGCGCTAAAAATTAAGCAGGAGATCACTAGGTAATCACAAGTAGACGTAAAGCACCTGGGAAGACCTGATTAATGTCGTGGGGTGATCGATTAATTTCACACTACCGTAGCTTGACCCCTCCTATGAAATGAATATGGCTTCTCTGCATGTACGTGAGATCCTATGGCGAATAAGCCATATCTATGACGGGAACAGCATATCATCCCGCCTTCTTGTTAATGGCATTCTCGTATTAACTTAGGATTCTGAATAGCCTAATATTATTGTAGCTGAAGTAAGACCTTGTTGCGTACCTACAGTGTAGTTGCAAGCTACCTCTGTTGCTAATTATTAGTAAACCTACCTAAAGAATTACTGTTACCATTTAACAAACTTATCGCACTCTAAATGCCCTTTCTATCAGTCCAACACGTTGACGTTTACGACTTCAAACTTCGGTAACTGACAAATTTCTGTGAATTTTATGACTATAACCAGAGTGTCTGGACTGACAGATGTCTGTGCATAGACGATCAATTCTGTTGCGGATATTACACTCCTGGAAATGGAAAAAAGAACACATTGACACCGGTGTGTCAGACCCACCATACCTGCTCCGGACACTGCGAGAGGGCTGTACAAGCAGTGATCACACGCACGGCACAGCGGACACACCAGGAACCGCGGTGTTGGCCGTCGAATGGCGCTAGCTGCGCAGCATTTGTGCACCGCCGCCGTCAGTGTCAGCCAGTTTGCCGTGGCATACGGAGCTCCATCGCAGTCTTTAACACTGGTAGCATGCCGCGACAGCGTGGACGTGAACCGTATGTGCAGTTGACGGACTTTGAGCGACGGCGTATAGTGGGCATGCGGGAGGCCCGGTGGACGTACCGCCGAATTGCTCAACACGTGGGGCGTGAGGTCTCCACAGTACATCGATGTTGTCGCCAGTGGTCGGCGGAAGGTGCACGTGCCCGTCGACCTGGGACCGGACCGCAGCGACGCACGGATGCACGCCAAGACCGTAGGATCCTACGCAGTGCCGTAGGGGACCGCACCGCCACTTCCCAGCAAATTATGGACACTGTTGCTCCTGGGGTATCGGCGAGGACCATTCGCAACCGTCTCCATGAAGCTGGGCTACGGTCCCGCACACCGTTAGGCCGTCTTCCGCTCACGCCCCAACATCGTGCAGCCCGCCTCCAGTGGTGTCGCGACAGGCGTGAATGGAGGGACGAATGGAGACGTGTCGTCTTCAGCGATGAGAGTCGCTTCTGCCTTGGTGCCAATGATGGTCGTATGCGTGTTTGGCGCCGTGCAGGTGAGCGCCACAATCAGGACTGCATACGACCGAGGCACACAGGGCCAACACCCGGCATCATGGTGTGGGGAGCGATCTCCTACACTGGCCGTACACCTCTGGTGATCGTCGAGGGGACACTGAATAGTGCACGGTACATCCAAACCGTCATCGAACCCATCGTTCTACCATTCGTAGACCGGCAAGGGAACTTGCTGTTCCAACAGGACAATGCACGTCCGCATGTATCCCGTGCCACCCAACGTGCTCCAGAAGGTGTAAGTCAACTACCCTGGCCAGCAAGATCTCCGGATCTGTCCCCCATTGAGCATGTTTGGGACTGGATGAAGCGTCGTCTCACGCGGTCTGCTCGTCCAGCACGAACGCTGGTCCAACTGAGGCGCCAGGTGGAAATGGCATGGCAAGCCGTTCCACAGGACTACATCCAGCATCTCTATGATCGTCTCCATGGGAGAATAGCAGCCTGCATTGCTGCGAAAGGTGGATATACACTGTACTAGTGCCGACATTGTGCATGCTCTGTTGCCTGTGTCTATGTGCCTGTGGTTCTGTCAGTGTGATCATGTGATGTATCTGACCCCAGGAATCTGTCAATAAAGTTTCCCCTTCCTGGGACAATGAATTCACGGTGTTCTTATTTCAATTTCCAGGAGTGTATTTCTAAGATACAGGTGTTCTGAAGGGTTCAATGGCGGTTACGGCTGTTGCTTTCAGTCTACGTGTAGTGTACGCAGTTGAATTACTGCTTTCACAGTACACAATCAGACCGGATGTTTACATAACGGTAGTGGTAAGTTCATATCGGACCAAACTACTGAGGTCATTGGTCCCCAGGCTTACACATTAGTTAATATAACTTAAACTAACTTACGATAAGGACAACACACATACCCATGCCCGAGGGAGGACTCGAACCTCCGACGGGGGCAGCCGCGCTAATCGTGAGACGACACCTCAGACCGCGCGGCTACTCCGTTCGACTTTTAACCCTTTCGCGGCTACAGGAGCCGAGCGTCCTGGCTGCCCGGCCTGTTGACGGGAGGAAACGCAGTGTGCGCCTGGCCAGAGGGCGATGGACTCAGCCCTGTAGTCGCTGTATGCTACGGCACTGCAGGATTTCCGCGCCTTCCGGCGCATACAGAAACACTGTTCAGTAACGTTCTTCCTAAAAATAGTGTACCCTATATAGTCACAGTGGTTATAGATTCTGGTAACGACGAAAGAGAGCGAAACTAACCAACACTATCAGTTATATGTTTATTATGGGCTGAAAAACAGTTGCTTTAGAAAAGTGATGGGAATTTTTTAAATAGTAATTCCTGTAACCTTAGACTTACACCGTCGATGTATGTGTCTACAACATAATGAAATATCATTATATGTTTCAAGATGTATAGTTCAAAAGTGATTAGTGCACAGTGAAAATGCCTCAGTTTTGAACAATTCTTACTACTACCTTAATTAAAAATAATTACAGAAATTAAAAACCAAATTGTGTCATGTTTCCGGACTCAGAGTTAAACAAAGGATATATCTAGATAGGCCCACGACGTCGTTAGTAATTAAAGCCTAAAGTCGATTTTCCACAGTAAGAAATCGGATAGTAAACGTCCACCTTCACCTGGCTCGCTCTTTTTTTTTCAGCTCGTCACGTTCACTACTGTTTACTTTAGGGGTTTCCCATCCTTATTTTTGATGCATACTTTGGGCTTCCGCTGGCCAAGTTAGACCAATTTTTTTTTTACTTTTATTTACTTTACATGCAGAGAGCCACATCACACTTTTTGCATCTTACGCGTGTCATTTTGCGTTGTGAATGAGCAGTACATACTACACAGCGTCTGTGGGGAATCTCTTTCTTCTCCGTTGCTACGGGGACCCTGGATAATGACCCTCTTAATTCTGCAATCGGAAACGGCCTTTTCCTTGGTTGTCCATGAGATAGCACTTTTACTCGTTTGACAATGAAATTTATCAAGGAACTGACGGAGCATTTGTAAGTGCTATTTCGCTAGTGGTACCTTCTGTTGCTTTTATATTTCAAAAATAGTTTTTACATTAAACACACAAAAGTCAGTCAAATGAAAGAACACTTCGTTGTACCACTTCACTGTTTTCGGATGCACTGTACAGATGATAACAGAATGTCTTATCAACTGCACCCATTGACTTATTATGGCTGACAACACAGGTACGTTTCAATTTGTTTCTGCCCGTTCTATGTTGTTTTTTTTCTCATTCTGTTTTCACAAACTCTGATCCATTTATGGTGTAGGGCATCATGACTTCATTCTTGTCCGTCCACCTTAGTGCGATTAATGTTCAACAGAACTTGAACTGTAATTCCCCATTTTTCAACTCGTCTGGTACATTTATCATGGAGCCACAGGAATAATTCGGGGCTCCAATACCAATTGTCTAAAAAATATGACATTTGTAGAGGTATGGCAATAAAAAACTGACATCAACATCACCCGATTTTCCTCAATCAGTATTTCCAGATTCTATTCCCGTAGCGGCTCCAGTGTCGACACTATGATCCAAAATATAATTGATTTGTACGTCACAAAAGACGCAAATTTTAATGCCAAAAGTGATACATTTATTTGGTATGTACTGCTTAAATCGGCGCCGTTCTTTGAAAAGTACCAGACTTTCGTCGATCATTAGGTTTTCAAGGGGTACTGCTGCCACGTGTAATTTATTTTTTTGCGATCTACAATGAGGCGTATTTTTACAAGAATATCTTGACATGCGCTGGAATTTTCATTGATGTTCAATACACGCAGGATCAACTTGTACATTCCCTGGACATTCTGGTAGAAAATATTGGTGTTTTAAGCAAAGAATTTGTCGATTAAAATTCATTCACTTCTGACTTTTTACTTCTAGACATAAGCAGAGAACATGCTAGGAAGCAATAAAATTCTACTGGCTCTATATGCTTCCAACGTGCTAATCGCCTCGGTACTGTCGTCGGTTTTTCAGTAATAAATTTATGATAATTATTGATCTGTATACCGATGACAGAAACTAATTCCATGTATATGAAGAATAAAGAAAATTCTAAATGACTTGCTGACTCTTCTCAGTCTGCTTTTAACCTGCTAAATGTGTTCACAAAACTGTTTCGTTTCGTCACTGGATGACGAAGTTTAACTTCCGTCATCTTCTTTTCCGTCTTCAGAGGGAGAATCTTCTGTTCGTGACGTCGAGGATTCAGCAATACGTCCAGACTCGTCCAACTCTTCGTCGGAAGAAAGCTCCGAAATATCACTACAATCTTCGCCGCTAGTATTCATAAGAATATTCATGATTTCCTTGTGAGGTAAATTGCTTTCCTACGTGGCAAAGGCTACACATACGAACTCTGTCGTCTTACCGAAGAGAAAAGAGGACTATCCGATTGTTAGACTCATAAGCAAAAAGGGCCCAGAGGAGGTGAAAACTAACGCGGTTTCCTACTTTACAAAGAAGACCAGATAATGAGCCAGAAATGCGGACAACGGCGCTAAGCCGTTCTATTGTGTACGTTTACCTGCTCCCAAGCTCGGGCGTATATGAATGCCATTAGCCGTCTGGACTTTCCGCCTGCCGGTCATAAATGAATGCCCGTAGCCCTCTGGACTCCAGCCTACTGGGCGTACATCTACTCAGGTAGCCGTTTGGTTTTTCTACCTGCAGGGCATACTTGCAGGCCAGTAGCCGCGAAAGGGTTAAATAATGCTTTGCTAGCCACGGTTCACTATTCCGCTCCGTACATCTCAAAATTTCAGTATGAAGGTGCATGAGCATAGACTTTATTCTGAGACCCATCTGATTTTTTGTGTAAGACAGTAAGCCTGGACTAGTTGAATTCTGGATACGGGTGTTACCCAGCTATAAAATGAAGGATGCTGCCTCTTGGAATGACGTGAATTACTGCCAGGTGGCCAACTATGGTTCAGCTACACTCTGAAATATTTCATGAACTAGATTAATTTTACCTCGGTTGTTCCAATCGTACTGTCACAACTGAAAACCGCCATATTTCAGCTATACTCTCTCAGTAGGCTTTTAATTATGATGATCAATATTTACTAACCTTTACCTCCGTTTGTCTAGTAACATGACTCCAAATCGAGTACGTTAACATCTGCACACGAAGTATGCATAGCAGTCTACACTCGAGTTCTGCTGACGTTTCGTATTACAGAGGAGAAAAAAATTGTCAGTTTGTTATCTGTGAGGAATTTTATCAGTTAATGTCAGTAGCATATTTCATCACTGAGAAAAGAACAAGATGATAAACTTAACATAGCGTATTTTACTGTGCAAATATACGTTTTGTGCAAGGAAGAGGATGCTGGTAGACCTTCTTAATTCATGTAATCTTATGCAAACCGTATTCTTTCCAACGAGAGTGCAAGGGAACAGCAGAACAACCATAGACAACATTTTTGCTCGTTCCTCATTACTATAAGGACATTCTGTTAGCAAATATGTGAATGGCCTTTCAGATCATGATGCACAAATTTTAACTATAAAAGATTTTTGTGCTGTAACACGTGTTAAATATAGTCATCAGCTATTTAGGAAAGCTGATCCAGTTGCTGTAGAGACCTTTGTAAACCTTATCAAGGAACAAGAGTGGCAAGATGTTTATAGCGCAGATACAGTAGACGATAAATATAATGCTTTTCTCAAGACATTTCTCGTGCTCTTTGAAAGTTGATTTCCGTTAGAACATTCAAAACAGGGTACTAGCATAAACAGGTAGCCTGGGTGGCGGACTAAAGGGATAAGAATATCTTGTAGAACAAAGTGGCAATTATATCAAAACGTTAGAAATAGTCAGAATCCAAATGCAGCAGCACATTACAAACAGTATTGTAAGGTGCTTAAAACTGTTATTAGGAAGGCAAAAAGTATGTGGTATGCAGATAGAATAGCTAAGTCTCAGGATAAAATTAAAACCATATGGTCAGTCGTAAAGGAAGTGGCTGGTCTGCAGAGAAAGGTCGAGGATATAGAATCAGTGCGTATTGGGAATGTCCTTGTTACTGATAAGTCGCATATATGTACAGTACTTAATAATCGCTTTCTGAATATAGCAGATGAACTAAATGGAAACCTAGCCCCAACAGGAATTCCTATAGCGCTCTTAGAAAAAAAGTGTTCCGAGACTGTTACCTGAAATACTCCTCCATGATACTGACAAGAGGGAGATTGATTTAATAATTAAATCACTAAAGATCAAGAACTCTCATGGATATGACGGGGTATCTAGCAGAATACTGAAGTATTTTTCTCTGTATGTTAGCCCAGTACTTAGCTATATCTCTAACTTTTCCTTTAGGAGTGGTCGGTTTCCTGACCGATTAAAGTACTCGGTAGTGAAGCCACTTTATGAAAAGGGAGACAGGGATAATACTGACAGTTATAGAACTATTTCTATGCCATCGGTGTTTGCTAAAATTATCGAGAAGGTTGTATATACAAGGTTACTGGAGCACTTAAATTCACATAATTTGCTGTCAAATGTTCAGTTTGGTTTTAGAAATGGTTTAACAACTGAAAATGCTATATTCTGTTTTCTCTGTGAGGTTTTGGACGGATTAAATAAAATGTTGCGAACGCTAGGTTTTCTCTTTGATTTAACGAAGGCTTTTCGCTGTGTTGACCACAAAATATTACCGCAGAAGTTGGACCATTATGGAGTAAGGGGAGTAGCTTACAATTTGTTCACCTCTTACTTTAAGAACAGAAAGCAGAAGGTAATTCTCCGCAATATTGAGAGTGGTAGTGATGTGGAGTCCCTATGGGGCACTGTTAAGTGGAGCGTTCCCCAAGGGTCGGTGCTGGGGCCAATGCTGTTTCTTATTTATGTAAATGATATGCCTTCTAGCATTACAGGTGATTCAAAAATATTTCTATTTGCTGATGACACCATCTTGGTAGTGAAGGATCTTGTGTGTAATATTGAGACAGTATCAAATAATGCAGTTCATGAAATAAGTTCATGGCTTGTGGAAAATAATTTGATGCTAAATCACAGTAAGACTCAGTTTTTACAGTTTCTAACTCACAATTCAACAAGAACCGATATTTTGATCCGAGAAAATGCGCATATTATAAGCGAGACGGAACAGTTCAAGTTCTTAGGCGTTCGGATAGATAGCAAGCTGTTGTGGAAAGCCCATGTCCAGGATTTTGTTCAGAAACAAAATGCTGCTTTATTTACCATTAGAACAGTATCTGAAATAAGTGACAGTTCAACACGAAAAGTAGTCTACTTCGCATATTTTCATACGCTTATGTCGTATTATATTATTTTTTGGGGTAATTCTTCTGATACAAAAAGGGTATTTTTGGCTCAAAAACGGGCTGTTCGAGCTATATGTGGTGTAAGTTTGAGAACCTCTTGTCGACCCCTATTGAATAGTCTGGAAAGTCTGACATTGCCCTCACAGTATATATTTTCTTTAATGTCGTTTGTTGTTAGCAATATTAGCTTATTCCCAAGAGTTAGCAGCTTTTACTCAGTTAATACTAGACAGAAATCCAATCTGCATTTGGAATGCACTTCCTTGACTCTTGTGCAGAAAGGGGTGCAGTATTCTGCTGCATCCATTTTCAATAAGCTACCACAAGAACACAAAAATCTTAGCAGTAGCCCAAACT
Organism: Schistocerca gregaria; assembly: GCF_023897955.1. NCBI lineage: Eukaryota > Metazoa > Arthropoda > Insecta > Orthoptera > Acrididae > Schistocerca > Schistocerca gregaria. The sequence continues at coordinate 827,806,973 of NC_064922.1, forward strand.
CTTTTTAGTATAAACTGAAGAGTTTCCTCATGGCTCACTCCTTCTATTCTGTCGAGGAGCTCCTGGAAGAGCAAAAAAATTATCAAATTCCAGTATTACATTGTTGATTTTCTTTATTTAAACTTACGACTTGTCACCTGAACATGGTTTTTTTCATATTTCATTTTATCTGTTTCTAATATCGTGTTATAATTTCATGTATTGACTCGTTCCATGACCATGGAGACTTCTCCTTAATTTGGTCCCACGGAACAATAAACAAATAAATAAATAAATAAAATAAATAGAAGGCAGAGGTTCATAATCATCAGTTCTGTTGTTTTGTAATGACCTTCGGTACGATGTCAGCAAAGTAGAAACACCATATATTGATGCTGTAGTTCATTCTTAATTGCAGTTTGCTGAACTGAAGTGGAATATTTATAGATTTATGAAAGACTATATGTACAAAAAAAGGCTTTTAGCACTACGGAACTTAATTTCTGAGGTCATCAGTCCTCTAGAACTTAGAACTACTTTAACCTAACTAACCTAAGGACATCACTCACATCCATGCCCGAGGCAGGATTCGAACCTGCGACCGTAGTGGTCGCGCGGTTCCAGACTGTAGCGACCAGAACCGCTCGGCCACTCTGGCCGGCTATGTACAACTTCCATTAAAACTTATAGTATATTTGTAAAATTTGTTGTGACGTGATACACAATATCAGTGCCCGACAAAAAAGTGAAGCACCTAGAAGATATAGTGGGATTTTACTGAAACATCGTATACGTACACTACTGCCCATTAAAATTGCTACACCAAGAAGATGACGTGCTACAGACGCGAAATTTAACAGACAGGAAGAAGATGCTGTGATATGCCAATGGTTAGCTTTTCGGAGCATTCACACGAGGTTGGCACTGGTGGTGACACCAACAACGTGCTGACATGAGGAAAGTTTCCAACTAGTTTCTCATACACAAACAGCAGTTCGAGCGGTCTAAGGCCCTGCAGTCATTTACTGTGCGGCTGGTCCCGGCGGAGACTCGAGTCCTCCCTCAGGCATGGGTGTGTGTGTTTGTCTTTATGATAATTTAGGTTAACTAGTGTGTAAGTTTAGGGACTGATGACCTTAGCAATTAAGTCCCATAAGATTTCATAACCATTTGATTTTTTTTGAACAGCAGTTGGCCAGCGTTGCCTGGTGAAACGTTGTTGTGATGCCTAGTGTAGGGCGGGCAAATGCGTACCATCACGTTTCCGACCTTGATAAAGGTCGGATTGTAGCCTATCGCGATTGCGGTTTATCATATCGCGACATTTCTGCTTGTGTTGATTGAGATCCAATGACTGCCAGCAGAATATGGAAATGGTGGGTTCAGGAGGGTACTACGAAACGCCGTGCTGAATCCCAATAGACTCGTATCACTAGCAGTCGAGATGACAGGCAGCTTACCCGCGTGGCTGTAACGGATCGTGCAGCCAAATCTCGATCCCTGAGTCAACAGATGGGGACGTTTGCAAGACAACAACCATCTCTACCGACAGTTCAACGACGTTTGCAGCAGCATGGACTATCTGCTCGGAGACCATGGCTACAGTTACCCTTGACGCTGCATAACAGACAGGAGCGCCTGCGATAGTGTACTTGTCGCCGAACCTGGGTTCTCGAATGGCAAAACGTTATTTTTTCGGATGAATCCAGGTTCTGTTTGCAGCATCATGATGGTCGCATCCGTGTTTGGCGACATTGCGGTAAACGCACATTGGAAGTGTGTATTCGTCATCGCCATACTGGCGTATCACACGGCGTGATGGTATGGGGTGCCATTGGTTACACGTCTCGGTCACCTCTTGTTCACAATGATGACACTTTGAACAGTGGACGTTATGTTTCATGTGTGTTACGACCCGTGGCTCTACCCGTCATTTGACCCCTGCGAAAACCTACATTTCAGCAGGGTAATGCACGACCGCATGTTGCAGGTCCTGTACGGGCTTTTCTCGATACAGAAAATGTTCAACTGCTCCCCTGGCCAGCACATTTTCCAAATCTCTCACTAACTGAAAACGTCTGGTCAATGGTGGCCGAGCAACTGGCTCGTCACAATACGCCACTCACTACTCTTGATGAACTGTGGTATCGTGTTGAAGCTGCATGGGGAACTATACCTGCACACGCCATCCAAGCTCTGTTTGACTCTATTCCCAGGCGTATCAAGACCGTTACTAAAGCGAGAGGTAGTTTTTCTGGGTACTGATTTATGAGGATCTATGCACCCAATTTGCGTGAAAATGTAATCACATGTCAGTTCTAGTATAATATATTTTTCCAATGAATATATCTACTTCATTTATTCTTGGTGTAGCAATTTTGATGGCCAGTAGTATACAAACCATTAGTGGATTAGTAAATAGTTAGAACTATATTTTTCGGCGACAGATAGAATGGGCACCTGCATGCATCAGTGATATTCATGTTCAGTGTCGTCATCAGGCTTGGGAGGGTATATAAAGGATGGGAACAGCGTCAGATATTGAAAGATCATGGTGAAGGACACGGAGATGCCGCTTACTCTTGTCAGGCAGCTTTCTCAACACCTGGCATGGTTTGACATGCGCCTCAATGTTACTGGCTACTCCAGTCGGGCAATATCCAGATTTTTTCTGCATTCGGATGTTACAATGACCCGATCCCACACCAGTGGTAGGATACTAGCAGAATCCAGAATTCGGAATTACCATCCTATGCGTAAGCTGCCATTAACACCATAACACCAGTGCCTGCGTTTGGAATCGTACCGTGACTAGGAAGCATTTACTGCTGATAAATGGCGTCACATTCTGCTCAGGAGGGAATCGTGGCTATCCAGTACCACAAATAACTGCCGTCAGCGAGAACGGGGGCGGCCTGTCGAGGGGTCCCAGTCTTCCAGTGTTTTGGAGACGGAATGTGCTGTTAGTTCTGACGTCATGGTGTGGGAAACCATCTGGTATGGCTTCATATCAAGGCTGGTAGTTATTGAAGGGACTCATTCGGCACAATTGTAGGTCACGGACATCTTGCGTCTCGTGTATTGCGTCTCATGCGGTGGTACCGTGGGCAACAGGACAATCCTCCTACATAGTTGGCATGTGTCTTTATGAATTGCCTACACACTTCTGAGGAACTCCCCTGGCCAGAGAGATTCCCAGATCTGTCCCCTATAGTATATATGTGAGACCAGTTCGGGCATAAATTCCGCTCCGGTGCCAGTACCCACCATATAAAGAACCAGTTACAACAGTTGTGAACCGCTTGCCTGAGCAGAGGACACAACAGCAACAGTGCATGCTGATAATTGGACTGACTGTGGCATGTTTTTTGTTAACTTGAATCGACTTTGTAATCTGGAATAACATAACATTCGCTCTCAACCTTTGAAGATTCATTTCGTCCTCACCTTTTGTTTCTTCTCTTTTTTTTTGGTTAGGCAGTGTCAATAAACAAAGTCTGCTGGTACACTATAATTTTTTAACAAAAGAACCTACAAATATTCTTCCACAATTTCGTATGTTCCACTACAGTTTAGCAAAAAGCAATGAAGACTGCACTACAACTCTCGCAAATACACGTTTCTGGCTTGTTGATGTCACAGTGAAAGTTCTTAAAACAGAACCTGGGATATAAGCTGAGCCTTCGAAGTATACACTTACATTGTAAAAAGCGCTGCAGTGACATATTTTACCATCAGGTTTTCCTTTCACTTCTCTGCTCCGGTTTGACAAGTTAATCATTATGGCTACCGCGCAAAACAAAATGGTAAGTTATGCCATGCATTGACACATTCAGCCGTTGCTACGTTCACCTTTGCAAAAAAATAGCGACGTTTAAAACCTTTTGTATCAGATTTCAAATTCAAAACTATAAGTACAGAGGATTCTAGCACGTGAAGTGTAAGATCGATTTTTTTTTTTTTTTTAAGTTGGATGGAACAGGTCGGCAACTCGCAGACATTTGAAAACGTTCGTACAATTCCATGGCTTACACTAGACGCAGAAAGCTGGCTTACACTACTTCTTTCCCGAGGGTTAAGGGAGATGGCAGGAAGGGCATCCGGCCACCGTCTACAACTAACACTGCCAAATCAATAGCAACACTGCCGACCCCGCGTGACACGGGACAAAGGCCACAAGAAAGAAAGAAAATGGAACAGGTCGGTGATGTTCAATATCTTTGTAAGGATATAAACATTACCAATGTTTTCGTCACTTGAGGACGAGATAGTGCTGGCTCCCGTTCTCTCAATCCCGTGCGTGCAGCCGTGCTATTTCCTCACGCTCGGCCTTGCGTGCGCGTGACACGCATCCCCGCATGCGGAGATAACAGCCTCGGCTGTGGCTGTAGCGCTGGGTGGCCTATTCTGTACCGCGGGCCGGTATTCTGGGGGACAGTAGGGGCCAGCCACAGCTGGTGTCAGGCCGGGGATTGGAGCAGAGGACGCGGCGGTGGGGTTGGGGGAGGACAGATGGCGCACGCGGAGCCCGTGCGAGCCTTTCGTGCCGCACACAGCTGCTCACGCGCCTTCCTGGTCAATACTCGGCTGCTGCAAAATTTACACTGACTCGCACGTTACCACTCAAAGTATTCCGTCTCGGACAAGTTCCTCTCTGCAAAATCTTGGTTTATCAACAGCTGAATTCCCATTAAGCGTGGCGTGACAAAAGTTTTATATTAACAGTAGTCACCCATATGAACGATATCAAATTATTCTCTCTTTCTCTTTTTCTCTCTCTCTCCCTCCTCTTTCTCTCTCACCGCCTTTTGCTAACTTATTGATACACACAGACAGACAGACACACACACACGCGCGCGCGCGCGCACACACACACACGCGCATACACACGCACATTTTTAAATCGCAAATCTGCCATAGTATGCACCTTACGAAGATAAGGATGATACGTGAATACTAACAAAACCAAAACAGTTAAACACGATTAATATCAAATCTATAATGTGTAAAAACCAATCCATACAGTTTTAATAACAAAAGAAGTAAAAGGCAGTAGAACCCTTATGGCCGCTCTGCCAGACCAGAAGACGTAAGTTAATTGGGAAACACAACCCCCAACAATAGCTCGACATGCCGTTTTCAACTATCAGAAATCACCTCCGAATACTAGTTTCATTTTTGGCAATCTCAGTTCAAGACAATACTGAATCACACAACTGAAGCTGATGTTACTAGCATAAAAGAAAAATTTCAAGAAATAACAGAAAAAAGAATACTAAATGCTACAAAAGATTAAATTTATGCGTTCAATGCAACTGTTGCCTGGTAACTCATTGTTTAAAGAAATGTTTTCTGAGAAACCTTTTTTTATGCGTGACAGAGACGAGCTATAATCTGGTTTGTAAGGATAACACATAATTTCTTAGCATATCCTGTTACCATTCGTCTGCCCGCATCTCGTGGTCGTGCGGTAGCGTTCTCGCTTCCCACGCCCGGGTTCCAGGGTTCGATTCCCGACGGGGTCAGGGATTTTCTCTACCTCGTGATGGCTGGGTGTTGTGTGTTGTCCTTAGTTAGGTTTAAGAAGTTCTAAGTTCTAGGGGACTGATCATCATAGATGTTAAGTCCCATAGTGCTCAGAGCCATTTAAACCATTTGAACCATTCGTCTGTCTTTAAGTTAATAAACTGAAGTCGGAATATTGCTGTATATATCATACACTGCAGCGCCAAAGAAACTGTTATAGGCATGTGTATTCAAATACAGAGATATGTAAACAGGGAGAACAAGGCGCTGCGGTCGGCAACGCCTATATAAGACAACAAGTGCCTGGCACAGTTGTTGGATAGGTTAACGCTGCTACAATGGCAGGTTATGAAAATTTAAGTGAGTTTAAACGTGGCGTTATAGTCGGCGCACGAGCGATGGGACACAGCTTCTCTGAGATTTCGATGAAGTGGCGATTTTCCAACACGATCATTTCACGAATCGTGAATATCGTAAATACGGTAAAACATTAAATCCCCTGCATTACTGTGGCCTAAAAAAAGATCAACGACGACTGAAGTAAATCGTTCAACGTGACTGAAATGCCACGTTTCCGTAAATTGTCGCAGATTTCAATGCTGGGCCATCAACAAGTGTTAGCGTGCGAACCATTCCACGAAAAATTATCTATATGGGCTGTCGGAGCCACCCACACGTGTACCCTTGATGACTGCACGACACAAAGCTTTCTGCCTCACCTTGGACGGTCAATACCGACGTTGAACTGTGATGACTGTAAACATGTTGCTTTGTCGGACGAGTCTCGTTTCAAATTGTTTCGAGCGTATGGACGTGTACGGGTATGGAGGCAGTCTCATGAATCCATGGACCCTGCATGTCAGGAGGGGACAGTTCAAGTTGATGGAGGCTCTGTAATGATGGGGGCGCGTGCAGTTGGTGTGATATGGGACCCTGATAGTCTAGATAGGACTCGGACAGGTGGCACGTACGTAAGCATCCCTGTCTGATCACCTGCATCCATTCATGTCCATTGTGCATTCCTACGGACTTCGGCAATTCCACCAGGACAATACGACACCCCACACCTCGAAAATTGCTACAGAGTTGCTCCAGGAACACTCTTCTGAGTTTGAACACTTCCGGTTGCCACCAAAATTACCAGACACGAGCGTTATTCAGCATATCTGGCATGCCTTGCAATGTGCTGTTCACGTGTTGTTCAGAAGACATCTCCACCCCCTCGCACTCTTACGGACGTGTGGGCGGCCCTACAGGATTCATGGTGTCAATTCCCTCCAACACTATTTCAGACATTAGTCGAGTCCATACCACGTCGTGTTGTGACACTACTGCGATCTCGTGGGGTCCTTACACGATATTAGGCAGGTGTACCAGATTCTTTGGCTCTTCAGTGTACTTAATTCTTAGTTATGGCCGTGTAGCAGTTGTAAACGAAGTAGGCTGGAGGGGAAAGTCACGTGGGCACTGTATGTGCTGTTGTATTTTTAACAAATACGCTACGAAACTATTCAATATATAGAGGTCCAATGAAAACGACTTTGTGTAACAAAAAATCATAACATAACATCAGTATCAACTGCGTAGGTATAAGAGGAGCTTTTCGTGGACCTGTAGAATCGACACGGTTAGCCACTATCAGCTCTTTTCAGGATTGTGCACTACCGTACACAGCCGTCACATGACGAACTTTATTGTACACATGCTGAAATATAGACACTTTTCTGTAGAATTTCAGGGAAGCAAGAGCACATGGAGATTACAACGCAATGGTTTACCTCAAGATAGGGTATCAGTGTTTCTTCTACACTCCTATAAATTGAAATAAGAACACCGTGAAGTCATTGTCCCAGGAAGGGGAACTTTATTGACACATTCCTGGGGTCAGATACATCACATGATCACACTGACAGAACCACAGGCACATAGACACAGGCAACAGAGCATGCACAATGTCGGCACTAGTACAGTGTATATCCACCTTTCGCAGGAATGCAGGCTGCTATTCTCCCATGGAGACGATCGTAGAGATGCTGGATGTAGTCCTGTGGAACGGCTTGCCATGCCATTTCCACCTGCCGCCTCAGTTGGACCAGCGTTCGTGCTGGATGTGCAGACCGCGTGAGACGACGCTTCATCCAGTCACAAACATGCTCAATGGGGGACAGATCCGGAGATCTTGCTGGCCAGGGTAGTTGACTTACACCTTCTAGAGCACGTTGGGTGGCACGGAATAAATGCGGACGTGCGTTGTCCTGTTGGAACAGCAAGTTCCCTTGCCGGTCTAGGAATGGTAGAACAATGGGTTCGATGACGGTTTGGATGTACCGTGCACTATTCAGTGTCCCCTCGACGATCACGATCACGCATACGACCATCATTGGCACCACGGCAGAAGCGACTCTCATCGCTGAAGACGACTCGTCTCCATTCATCCCTCCATTCACGCCTGTAGCGACACCACTGGAGGCGGGCTGCACGATGTTGGGGCGTGAGCGGAAGACGGCCTAACGGTGTGCGGGACCGTAGCCCAGCTTCATTGCGAATGGTCCTCGCCGATACCCCAGGAGCAACAGTGTCCCTAATTTGCTGGGAAGTGGCGGTGCGGTCCCCTACGGCACTGCGTAGGATCCTACAGTCTTGGCGTGCATCCGTGCGTCGCTGCAGTCCGGTGCCAGGTCGACGGGCACGTGCACCTTCCGCCGACCACTGGCGACAACATCGATGTACTGTGGAGACCTCACGCCCCACGTGTTGAGCAATTCGGCGGTACGTCCACCCGGCCTCCAGCATGCCCACTATACGTCCTCGCTCAAAGTCCGTCAACTGCACATACGGTTCACGTCCACGCTGTCGCGACATGCTACCAGTGTTAAAGACTGCGATGGAGCTCCGTATGCCACGGCAAACTGGCTGACACTGACGGCGGCGGTGCAGAAATGCTGCGCAGCTAGCGCCATTCGACGGCCAACACCGCGGTTCCTGGTGTGTCCGCTGTGCCGTGCGTGTGATCATTGCTTGTACAGCCCTCTCGCAGTGTCCGGAGCAAGTATGGTGGGTCTGACACACCGGTGTCAATGTGTTCTTTTTTCCATTTCCAGGAGTGTACTTAATATGTACAAGGATGACCATTCCACGGAGCCCGAAACTCAATCGTCTATTTATGCGGACGACCTAGCAAATGTTAACTAAGCAACAACTTTTGAAGTGGTTCGAAACAAACTCTGCACCGCTCTCAGCACATATTACAATTCAAAACAGTTAGAACCAAATCCAGGTAGAACGTACACAATCACAATTTGGAAAGTAACATGAAACTTCGCCTGACGACTGTCTTGAATAATTAGTCCGACAGCCGACATGTGAAAAATATATTCTAGATCTCCTAGTTACCGACAGCCCGACCGAGTTAGAGTTTACATTGAACTAGCCACTGAATTAACTTATTTCCTAGGTCACATCCATGGAAAATCGCTTCCACGAGCGAGTACCGAATGAGCACAGGTCGCGCCTGTCCCCAAAAAGGTAACTGATTGGATGCGCATACACTGACGGAGAAAAACTCCCGACACCAAGAAGAAGTTCTGTGAGATAAACGAAAGTTGGTAGACGTGTGTCTACGTCTGAAAGATGAAGTCTATTCAGATTTTGCGCTGTAGCGCCACTATGAGGATTCAAATCAGGTATCAGGTTTGCTGTAGATACACACCGTAAGAGTCGAAAACGTTGGTGACTTTTGAAACTGGGCGTTGTGAACTGCTAGCCAAGAATACCTTTAAAAGGTGACAAAGCGGATATTATCACCAGCTTACTGAGTTTGAACGACGTCGTGTAATAGGACTACGAGAAGTTGGATGTCCCTTTCCCGATATTGCAGAAAGACTTGGAAACACTGTAGACACCGTTCATGGTTGCTGTCGGGAGTGGTCGCGGGAAGGTATGGTCGCAAGGAGACTGGGTGCGAGACGGCCACGTACCTCTACCGAGAGGGGAGATCGTTATGTTCGGAGTATAACTGTGGCGCATCGTGCTGCGTCTGAAGCCGCAATTTAAGCAGCACTTGGTACCACAGTGTCACAACGAACTGTTACAAACAGGTTACTTCAAAGAAAATGCCAATCCAAACGCCGAGTACTGTGCATTCCACTGATGCCAACCCACCTCTGTTTTCGACTTCATTGGTATCAAGCAAGACCTCGTTGGAAGGCGGAGTGGAGGCTTGTTGTGTTTTATGAAGAAAGCCGGTCTTGCCTCGATGTCAGCGATGGTCGTATGTTGGTTAAGAGGAGGATAGATGAGTGCAGCCGACCTGTCAGCGGCCTAAACACACTGGAGTTACACCTGGAATTATGGTCTGGGTGTTGTTTCGTGCGACAGCAAGAGCCCTTCGTGGTTATCCTATACATCGAGACTGCAAGGAACATGTAGACACACTGGAGCTACAGCTGGAGTTATGGTCGGGAGCGCCATATTGTACGACAGCTGGAACACTCACGTTATCCCACGCAATCTGGCTGCAAATTTATACGTGAATCAGGTGACTGGGTCTGTTCTGCTGTCATTCATGAAAAGCATTCCAGGGGGTGTTTTCCAACAGGGTAACGTTCGCCCACATACTGCAGTTGTAACCCAGCATGCTGTGCAGAATGTCGATATGTTACACTGTCTTGCTCGATTACCAGAACTGTCTCCGATTCAGAACGCATGGAATGTGATGCAACGCACGCGCTCACAAGTCGCATGAGGAACTACCTCACTGTTCCGCAGGTTCCGGCCTCTCGCCGATTAGCCTCACAGGCGTCGTAAACACGCTGCTGAAGGGTCTGGTTCAGTAGACCCAACGCTTTTCAAATAGCCCCAGACACAAAAATCCAGGGGTGTTAGCTCCTCGATTTAGCCTTGCTACACAGCCTGCGCGTCGTATCCAACTTCCGGGTAAGATGCTGTTGAGGTGTTGACGAACTGTAATGTGGGAGTGGGCTGGTGCTCCATCATGCAAAACCACATAACCTGTCGTATTGCCAAACGCACATTATCAAGCAGCCCAGTCAGAGTATTCTGCAGGAAGTCTAGGTACGTTCCTCTATCGAGGCGTTGTGGAATAGTAATAGGTTCAAAATGGCTCTGAGCACTATGGGACTCAACTGCTGTGGTCATCAGTCCCCTAGAACTTAGAACTACTTAAACCTAACTAACCTAAGGACATCACACACATCCATGCCCGAGGCAGGATTCGAACCTGCGACCCTAGCAGTCGCACGGTTCAGTAATAGGTCCAATTACGTGGTCACCAAGAACGCCTGCCCACACATTGATGCTGAGCTCATACCTGTGAGATGCGTCAAACATTCCGTTAGAATTGACTGTAGAACACAGACGACGATTAGTCAGACTGATGATGCCATTTCTGATGAAGGTTGAATCGTCGGTAAAGAGATCACGTAACTGAGATAGCCTGGTGCAAAAACCATCTACAAATTTCTTCCCACAGAGGGAAATCCACTGCTGATAACCCTTGCACTCTTCGCAAGTAATAGGGATACTAGCGGTTGCAAAGTAAGTTACACATAACCGTACTTTGGCTTACACAATGTTGGCAGGCCACTTACCTTGAGCTTGTACTATCCTGTAGAGCCGGTCCTCCAAATCTGGTGCACGCACAGTCCGCTGCCTCCCTTCAGGACCCATAATCAGACAAAAGCCCAAAAAGGGCTTTAAATGTTATGTGATGTGATTGTTGTCTGTGATGGTACTTGTGTAGGTACAGCTGCACTACCTCTCGACCGTTTCCATCTGCTTGGTGGTTCGCAAAAACCATGTCTACTTGTTCTCTACATGAATACCAGGCCCTTCTGCTGCTTACAGTACACCTCGTCAAACACACAGCCTGTAACACACAAGGAACAAACGGAATATCGTCAGAGGAACTGCCTTTCGTCAGCGCCATCTACCGCAGCAACGATGCATTTCCAGACATATGTTCATAGGACCTTTTTTCCTCCATTCCCAGTCAGTTATCTTTCCTGCAGTTTGTCGGTTATATTAACTTTTACCCTGTATACATAGATAGATTACTTCGGTAAAGTGAGTGGGATCTTCCGTTAACTATTGCTTCCTGCGTTTTGAATCATAATTGAGAGTCATCGGCAGATCCGGATCTGGGGGGGGGGGGGGGGGGGGGCGTTAAACCGAGGTATCTGCCACAGGTGACAATTTCAGGGGGCGCCAAATGCATATTCTTGAAGAAAAAGACCTTGTTTCACAAAGCGTCTTGCATCCAGCGCACTTTTGTCTATCGATTATTCATGCAATTTTGAAACGCATCCCTGCTGGTTTTTGAAAATTTATGAACATATTCTAAGTTGAATTCTGAACGGATCATAAGTTGATTTTTGAATGCGTGCATAGTGCACTCAATGTCTTTGTCACGGGTTACCCCTATAAGCAAAAAGCTGGACGAAACTATACGAGCTGAGCCGAATAAACCCGAAAGGGTGAATGCCAATCGCTGTTTGCTTATGTGGTTGTTGGATGTGCGTAATAATAGCTATTAGCGAAATCCACAGACTAAGACTGCCAGGGTGGAAATAAAAGACTAACAGGAATAACAGATAAGAAAGATTATATATTATCTTCTCGGTATATCCAAGAAAACGATATTTTGACAGAAAGTTCTAGCCACATCGCTACACTACTGAGGCCTAGTTGTACAGTCCACGGTTAGCAGCCACTTGAATTCTATTCTCGGAAAGCCGCTTAAAACGCATTGAACGAATACGCAATACGTAACTAAACCAGTGATTCTGACAAGGGTAGTAAAGGTAACAGAAGAATAATGTTTCACAGTGGCTAGAATAGCTACAGCAAAAGTGATGACAAGATTGTTTGTTACAACTAAAATGGAGTATAAAGAGGACATCACACATATTATATGAGAGATTTTGACGTTTCCAAATGTATTTAAAATTTTGGTACAACTACTACTACTTTTCGATCTCATGCTTGAGAAACCGAAGCATATGAATGAAATGTGAAATAAGCTTTAAGCTTTTCCTTGTCGTAGGCCTAACAGGCAGTAAATATCGATACTTCCTGAATTACATTCTGTCCTGTCATTTATGTAAATGAGGTAGAGAAAAATGACAATTTGTGCAAAAACAGTCTCGCTTATTTGTCATGCGTCACAACTGCTGCAGTATTAGAAAGGTTTATTTCGTTTTGTGTAGCTGACAGCTACAAAATAGGCGTAATCAAATCGAGAAACCGCACCAGTATTGGATAGAATTCGTATTAACAGCTTTTTCGTTATTAGACAACGAAAGTTTGACTTTTAATGTAGCAAAACGTTTGACGATCGTTGATGAGATAATAGATTCTTTTGCAGGAAGGAAAGCGCGCCGTGTAAAGCTGTAGCAAGAGTAGTGAGAAAAAATTCTGAGGCCTAAGAATTGAAGAAATGTGTACCTTTGGCATCTCTGTTGTCTTTATTGGTTTTATGTTTCCTTTACTTAATTTTGTGTTACGTAAGATAATAGGCAATAAATTGTGCAGATTTTCTGAAGAGTTCCTATTCTAGCGGTCACAAGTAATCAAAAATGGTTCAGATGGCTCTGAGCACTATGGGACTTAACTTCTGAGGTCATCAGCCTCTAGAACTTAGAACTACTAAAACCTAACTAACCTAAAGACATCACATACATCCATGCGCGAGGCAGGATTAGAACCTGCGACCGTAGCAGTCGCGCGGTTCCAGACTGTAGCGCCTATAATGGCTCGGCCACCTCAGTCGGCCACAAATAATCCCACCCAGTATTAATTGTGAGCATTTCAACGTGGTTAGATTGTCAAACGCACCAACTGGGATCAGGAGGGGCACCACAGGACACTGCATTTTCCAGTTTCCTGAATATGGCTCGATCACCTCCAATACAAAATATACACGCTTGAGTTCCACAGAGCGAAATACAGTGGCGTGCGACAGAAGGATGTTATGCAACTGGGAGCAGGAGAGGCACCACAGGACATCGTAATTTCCGAATTTACGGTTCCCCGAATATGGGATTGATCACCTTCATTACAAAATATACACCTTGTATCCCACAGGGCGAAATACAGTGACGTGCGACAGAAGAATACTGTGTGAGGAGGCACGCCACTGACCTTTGGCACACTTGAGACCAAATAACATGCCTTACATTTTCTAGGATATATATTTTTTCCATGTCAAACAATTCTTCAGAAGGATGTGCGCTACAACAAATCAAAAATATGTTTGAAATCTCGATATTTTTTACAATTATTGACCTCCTATCTTAAATGCTCGAGGGAACGGGGGTATCCGCCACTGTAAACTTCTTACACATGTTCGGAAATATCGTGGATCCGAGGCTGGTGAGCGGTGAATGAGGTGTAGGCTCCTTTTTTCCTGGACCCACGCAATGCGGCGGCAGTGATTTGCCAGCAGCGCTCGCATCTCTTGCCGTTGGTGCTGTCTGTTACACTCTGAGGGTTGTCATCCAGGATAGGGCAAGCCTGAATCCATCCTACTACTACAGTATATCAGTCCATTACCAGCAGATACACCCAAAGGTAAGCTATTGGCCGCTGATCTGTAATGCAGATGACTGTGGACTACTACGTGTTGTATTTCTTGCATAGTGGTAATATATTGCGTGAATACATTGCACAGAGACATTCTCCATTTTCAGTACTATGTGCTGATTTACTCTTGAGCTACGTGGTGATCTTAATGGTTTACATTTCACTAATATTTCCTGTTAAGTCTGGCTGCTGTAAATACAGAGACGGAGAAACAGCCTTACGGCGTTCATTTTGGCTATAAGCTCAAAGTATATACGTTGTATAATTTTGGATAGGATCCGATGAATGAATACCTACTATTTGATGCTCAGTTGCAAATCTACGTAAATTCATTTATAGCTGCATATTAAAGGAAGTTCGTGTGCCTAGAGGAAACTTCTTCAGTTGTCTGTGGTCAGACAAGATTTTCAGTTTGGTTACTGTTCCGTAAATGTCGATATTATAGGGCATAGGTTAATACAGCTGGGTATTACTTAACTACTTACGATAGTGGCTTATTTCTTAAAACACACACACACACACACACACACACACACACACACACACACACACACACACACCATACGACAGTAAAGGTGGACAAGCCGTCATTCAGTCCTTGCGCCTTCTTGGAGCACGTAACATAATAATAGCATATAAAAGAACTGTTTTAATGTCATTTCTGCATACACAGAATTTCATAAGAATCATGCCTTGCTTTACTCTAGTTGCCGATTCAGTGCAAGCTTCGCAGCTGTGCACCGGTCTTTGTTATCGGTAAGATGAACAGTTTACCAAAGTTTCTGCTTTCTCAGAGGCTGGCGCCACGGAGAGCGGTCAAACCCAGAAAGGGCGACGCAGTTCCACTTTACAGTGGAATTGAGTGGGCAGCACTGTTCCTCACATCTGGCGCGCGCTTGACGTCAGAGTTCCATTTTTTTTCTCCTCTGCAGTCAGCCGCTGTTTTTCCCTCTGCGACGTGAAGGGCGGCGAAAACTGCGAAATGAAACGCGCCGCTGTCCTATTGGCTTCAGCAAACTCTTTTCAGCCGGACTCTGCGGTCGCGGCGCGAAACTGAAGTTTTACGACACCCAAGTCGCTGGTGCCTACAGAAGGCTACTTTATACAGCGAGCTATACAGCCAACTGATCTTCGGATACAGATACACAGAACAGTCCAGGAAGTTTTCCTGTTGATAACGTCCTTCTTTTCCTTCTGGAAAATTTTCATTTTTCACACATGTTCCGATAGCAAAACTGAATGATAAATTACAACAGATCAAACAAACAAATATCATGCATGTTCCCACATATTGCGAGGTTTGTTATCCTGCAACATTGATCTGATCATGGTTATAGATCACAGCCAATAACAGCAATTGTAACTAAATTAATTTAAAATGGGATATAGGGTATTGTGAAACACAAGGTAATTGTCGTTTTGGAGAAAGCTATAACTGAAAAGTACTTCTTTTTTCGTCTTACATTTGATGGGTTCTACTATAACAGCAGCTGTAATCGTAAAACCAGTGATTGTGGGTTTTACAGTAACAGCAGCTGTTGTTGTAAAAACCAGTATTTGTGGACCCAGCAAATAGAAAAAAAAATTACTTTTCAGTTACAGCATTCTAAAAAGTGACAGTTATCTCGCATTTCATAAAATACTTCATTGCAAATATAGAAAATTGTAAATATCAGAGATATCGTAAATAAGGAACTCGACACTACAATACAAAGTAGCTCTTTGATGAGTAAAATGAACCTCGTTGGGTCGACAAATCAGGTATATGTCGGAGAGAAATGGTATTATTGCATTGAGAGGGAGACGCTTACTAAGTTGGTTTCACAACAGAAATATTATAAGAACTCTGATAAGCAACGTAGAGTCCGTCTTTTCTCAGTAATTACATTTTTTGGCCTGTACTTAAAAAGTCTTAAAACTACTGTAGCCTACTGTAGAGTATCGTAAGTAAGAGTAAACCACGGATGTTTTCCTAGACGCTTTTTTCAGTTAAGGTTGTATCTCCATTACCTGTACGTTAGGTGTATTGCGTATATATTAGGCGTTACCTCAAAACGATCTCTTTCTTTACGTATGCAATCAGTGTTATAATAGATTCCCCAAAAAAAAAATAAAACGGTCAATCATCTAGAAGCTGAGTGAGGATACATAAAGGGTCGGGTAACCAACCTTTGTTCTTCATAGTTGGCCTAATGTCTGTTACTTAAAAATAAACAGTATTTACTCTAAAATAGAAATTGTCAATGTTTAATTCAGGTTTCATTCGAAAATTGTTGATTTGTGAATTGGAACAGAGGAATTTTATAATAAAAATAAAGGAGATAATACAAATTTATCATATAGTGATAGAAAACGCAATTTCCTCGACAATAAAGTAAAACAAGAAAAACGAAAAGGAGCAATATGTCGAACACCGCTTCAACACTTTGTCAGATTTAAATAAAACATGTTTCTGTTATTCATAAACACCTTCCACATTTATTAGTAATAACAGGTAACTTTTCACTTTGATCATGATGAACATTCTACTGAGTGAAAATAACAACAATATTTATATATACATTTATGTTTGTGCACGTAGACTATATTTGCATTAAAAGTAACTGCTTTGGTTACGTTACACCATCCACTAATTTTTATTACTAATAAAATGCAATTTATATTCTGTAAGGGTGTAAAATATACAACAGGCAACACTCAATAATGTGCGGTTGTAATTACGTGCAAAACAAACGAACAACAAGCAAAGAGAAGTCGCCACTTTCTAGTTTCTCAGTTACACATTCATTTATGTTTCTTTCACAACAACGCTACCAATACTACCGGTAATTCTACCATTTACTACGTAATTAATGTAGTATACTAAAACTATCGAACCCTAGGTTTGGTAGAGGGCAAATCTACCTACATTGTGTAGCAACAGGAACAGTGGCTCCACGCAGTACAGTTGTGCAATTTCGATTGCCTGGCCAACAGGCGTTAAGCGACTTGACGAGGTACCGCTACAGGCGTACTTCCGGACTGATTTACAGAGGGCAACAGCTTTGTCACCCTACAATCGACTAACACGTGAGCGAAAATAGGAAGTTATTCGTACCATTCCGCCGACCGGGGTGTGTAGGTAGTCTCCACGCCCCCAACAAGCAGAATCGACTGTAGGATCAATCGGACGGGTCTACAGAGGTTGAACGAAAACATGGAAGAACCACAAGAAGCCCAGACTATAAGATGAGACGTAAGTCAAGCCTGACCAGGTTGGACTGTTATAGATAACCAAGAAAGGTACCTGTGTGATGTCTTCAATACTTTGAAAATGTCGTTAGTAGTCACAGCCGTGTTCTGTGTAGTTGGCAGTGGTTTATGTCGGAGCTAAGTGCATGCGAACCTGGGCAAAGTTTTGGTGGGTGCTTTCGTAACTAAGGTAGCCAAAGTGTTTGATGTCTCTAAAGTACCGTATCAAGGATCTGTACCACATACACTGAAAACGGAGAAGCATCTGCTAAGTCACAATGCGAACGAAAGTGTATTCTGCGAGTTCGTGACACACGGTCATTGAAGGGGGGATTGTGACAAAAAAACAGGAAGACGATGGTTGGAAACGTCACTACAGGACTCTATGTCGCACTCTCGAAACCTGTCAGCAACAAAACAACACGAAGGGAGCCCCATGAGCAGGAATTGAAAGGGGAGACGGAATTCAAAAAACCACACATCACTGGTAAAAATGCCTGGAACGGGATAAAACGCTGCCGAGTCCATAAAACCTGGACCATGGAGCAGTGGGAGATAGTCATTTAGTCAAATAAGCCTTGTTTTACAATTTTGCCAACTTCTGACGAGTTTACATCCCAAAAGTGGAACATGTCGCCGATTCGGTAATGATTGGTACTATGTAAGACCGCATTGTAGTCAAGGATTATGTTATCATTTTTTTAATCTGGTCCAATCTGCGGTACAATGTTTTCTGCCTATTGGTGAAGCAGTGTTCCTACACGTCTCTGCAGTTGTTCACAAAGCTCGCACCTTCCAGGAATGGTTTTGGGAACACAAGGATGAACTGTCGCATCTCTACAGTCAAGCAGAGCTACCACATTATATTATTATTATTATTATTATTATTATTATTATTATTATTATTATTATTGAGAATGTGTGGTGTACTTTGTAGAGAAGAGCGCCGGGACGCTATCCACCCCCATTATCGTTAATGAAATTTGCCACTATTTCGCAGGAAGGACTGCGTAATATTCCACTGAAAACCATAAAAAACCTTTATTTATGCGTTCTGAGACAACTGGAAGATATTTTAAACGCCAATGGTTTTCCTGCACCATATTAGACACGGTATTGTGTTATTTTTTGATGGTTCCAAATTTCTTCCACTCCTCCTGTTTATGGATCCTACGCCCTGCCTTATAGTTACAAGTAGCGTCAGAAGGCGACAGCCAGCAATCAGTTTGCAACGGTTGCCGTTTTTGCACGAGTTGTGAATTTCTTATAAATATCTATCACGCGGATTAGAACTTTGGCGGACGGTGTGGCCGCTAGGCACTTCAGTCTGGAACCGCGAGACTGCTACGGACGCAGGCTCGAATCCTGCCTCGGGCATGGATGTGTGTGATGTCCTTAGGTTAGTTAGGTTTAAGTAGTTCTAGGTTCTATGGGACTGATGACCTCAGATGTTGACTCCCATAGTGCTTAGAGCCATTTGAAGCACTTTTGATTAGGACTTCGTATCAGTGTGATATTTGTCCAAGTTTGTACCTGACATCGGATCTCTTCCAAACTAGAGGTAAGTGCTGTAGAAGGGGGAAGGGGGGTAGAGGGTCAGTAACAGCCTGAAAATTTTGTAAGGTGTTGCAGATGAAAACTTAACTTTGTGTTCTGCCTTACGGCAGGTCTTGTCCTAGGGGAAGCCTCGTCAGAGAGGTCCACCGCATGAGCGTCTAGGGAAGCGATTCCAGTGGTGGTTTCCGTTGCCTTCAACTGAAGATGATGAAATAATAATGGGGATAACACAACACCCACGCCCTGAGCGGAGAAAATCTCCGACCCAGCCGTGAATCGAACCCGGGCCCCTTGGCGTGACAGACCGCCTCGCTGACCACTCAGCTATGGGGCCGACTGCTCCAGATGAGACTGTGTGCAAAAATAATTGTTAAGAAGAAATCGGTATGTTGCGCCGTTTCAGAGTTATTTAGCATTGATGTTACCAATCTGATGATTTCGCGCCCAAATTGAAGCACTTGTGCACGCTAAAATACGGTTATACATAGATACCCGTGGGTCCATCAGTTACCACTTGTTAAAATGTGACCATTTAGAAAATGATAATTTTTCGATTTGAGTAAACTAAATGAAGATAAAGTTTTGCGACACAGTCTGGGGAACACTACTAGAATTTGCATGCGCAACGACATGGCTAGCTAACTTCAACGCTGATTACACTGTCTGAAAATTGTTAATACAGCTTTTTAGAAGTTGTAGTTAGCTCAAGATTTATTGTTACAACAGTGCATACTTGAGATAGTTACACTTACGGATCAGCAGCACAAGCGGTTCAGGTCTTCGTGCAAGTGTTTGTCAGGTCGTGTGTGTGGTTGGCGTTATTTCCACTGAAAACTATTTTAGATAATGTCGGCATTCTGAGTCGAGTCAGTCGGAACGTCCGAGGAGCAGAGTTCACGGCGGCAGTTGGGGTCGTGAGTTGGGGCCTGGCAGTCATTTGCAACGCGTCTGGAGCGCAGCCCGGGCCAGCCAGTCGCCGGCTTGCAGCAGCAGTGAGCCCTGCGTGAACATCGCCCGCCCGACTTACGCCGCCACGCATCACTTACGCCGGGCATGGCTTGGTGGATTGTTGGTCGGTCGGTTGGTCCGAGGACATCTCCGTGCAGCGTAGTAGACTGGGCCGCTGGCGGTCCCTGCGCAGTGTCGGAGTCTGTCTGGAGCTGTCCGATCGGTATGAGCATCGTCGCTCGCCAACCGACGTTCAGTCGTTTTGAGCATATGTTGTTGGTTCTAAGTGTACAAGAGAAATTTTCTGCCTTGTGGCCGTTAGTGTTCTGGTTGCCTGCCCTGGCCGCTAACGTTAATTTTAGGCAGTGTCTTTTTCTCACCGGTTGTTGCTGCCCGACATGTAGTGTAGTTTTGACCGTTCAGGTCACATATGCGTTTGATTGGGGATAGTGGTACTTGTAACCTTTTGGGGCCTTGAATTCTCGTGTACCCCGTCGTGGCAAGCAAGCGGTTGGTCGGTCGGTCCGTGACTCTCTTGGTTGGGTTCGCACGAATGAAGTGTAGTTGAACTCACCACCTGTCTTGCGTAAGTGAACGAGGATAGACCGATCCACTGGAGACTCCTGAGTGACGTTCTCTTAATTATCCTTTTGGAAGTGTTAATGTTGTTGTAATTTAACTGTATTTTATATTTTTAATTTGGCAAGGTTAGTTGTGGGCCTTCAGCCCTGGAAGCATGGAGCGCCTTCTGCTCTTGAAAGGTTATTGTAATTTCCTCTGAAAGATTTCACAAGTTATTGTAGGCCTTCAGCCGTTGGTGTTGCGAAAAGGAAATTTCTAAATTTAATCTATTGTTTTACCGATTGTTGTAATATGTATATTTCCTTAATTTGCAGAATTTAACTTTGCGGCCTTCAGCCGTCTTATTGCGTTTGTTTATCTCTTTCTGTGTACCCTGTCGGCCATCAGCCCTGTTAGCATCTTAAAACACTGTGGCCTTCTGTCTTCAGTAACCATCATAGTATATTTGGAATTCTGAAGATTTAATCCAGCGGCCTACGGCCATTCCGCATGCTGATCTCATATATGTATTCGATTTATCTTGTTCGTAAACTTAACAGTGTGTCATGTCTTTTTCAAAGTTGAATTTGTTCTAAAGTATCGGTTTGGAGGCCATTAGCCGCGAAGCAAATTTAATTCTTTCAAAAGTGTATTTGTGAACTAAATGGTAATAAATTATAATTGTTAACTGAATCCGACCGCAATTCCCTTGACCCTTTCCACCTGTTAGCCCTGCGTGATTTAGCGGGCGTTTCAGATATAATCGCTCCTATGCGTCGTAAGTGCAGTCATAGGTTTAGGCCTAACAAGTCTCGTTGCAAAGAGTTACCTACAACGGAGCACAGCCAGCAATCTGAGACAGTATCACTTTCAGGATACGGAATTCCGTACGTAATTATTAAACTGCTGTAGAGCACTTGAAATACGTCACAATCCGTCGCAATAATGAAATACGTAGTGAAATTGGTTCGTCGAACAATCAAATATGAAATCAATAAAAACGATAAGTCTAAATATTTCATGCATTCAAATATCGCCACATCTATGCTATTTGCACGCTGGGAATATTTTATTTCTTATGTCGTTCTCAATTTATTATTGGTAATACGGATCTACTGCACTGCGATTTAATTCTATTATTGATTTCAGATACTAGTAACATTTCATTGGTTTGTAGTTGGGTCTGGTCTTGTGGACAATTTGGTGAGAGCAGACGAAACGCTGATTTCAGGGTTACAGCAGAAAAAGCGTTCTCCGCTAGCTCTCTTGAATGATTTGGTGTCATTTATACAGCACTCAACTTAATTATATATCCAGTTACGCCTCAGTGACAATGTTGTGTCTGGGAAAGGCTGCAGGAAAATCTCGAAGTGCAACTAGAGGAGAAAGAAAACTATAGTTCAACTGGGATGGCAGGGGTTGAACTAATAATGCATATACAGCTATGTAACACTCTAGAGTCCATTTCCACAGGAAAAAAATATTTTAAGATGACAGAGGAACGTGATTTAGGCGTATCTGTAGTGAGACAAGGATTTCTGAATACTGAAACTGGGCGTTTCAGCCGGCGGAACGAGATATCACTGGAGTGCTGCACAGTGTTATCTCAACTTCAATTATTGAAGCTGCACGAACATCGCGTTAGCATTGTTCTCGTGTCACTGTGACGTCCCTTTTCTTCTGTAGCTAATTTCAGACAGTACCATCAGCTTTAGTGGGACTTGAAGGCTTGAACAGCAGAAACATGGAGAAGCTGTAGTTCATTCTATGTATCGATTGCGTTCAGTTTAACGCGTTTAAAGCTCAGCACGCGACCTAGGCGGCACACAGATAGGAACCATACCGAAACGAATGCATATGGGAAATTCACGACCCTTCATCTGGTTCACTATTACTGTACATGATTTTAGGCGCTAGTTTAGGCGCCGATCTCAGAAACTGTGATGCACAGGCAATTAACGTACGATAACACATACAACAAAAGTTACACGACTCACAGACAACAGCTGGCGCACACGACTTAACTTACTTATGTGATTAGTTAACTATCAGGGTTTTGATAGGCTCGTGTTCGCAACTTTAGGTAACACATACGTTATTGTTAATATCCAGAAGGTTAGAGGATACGTCACTAGCTTGAAACGCGTCGATTTTAAAATAAGTACCTGCAACAGAAACTGCCTTTTAATTTGAAAATTCTTCCTTGGGTTAACTGATGATTATTCCTACAGAAAGTGTATCGGTAACAAATGAAAATAAATTTACATATTTTGTTATTTAACTGTGTTGATTTCTAAGTTGTTTGACAAAATTACCGGTTTCATCTATAAAGCAGCCATTTTCAGAATTGAAAGAAAAAACTTCACTACCTACTGTAATAAGAGGATAAAAGCAAATGACACAACATTTAATGCACACGATTTGCCTGTACTCTTACGGGACTCGGTGGACTGTCTACCACAAGTAATAGGTATAATGGCACGGGCCCTACGAATGTAGTGTGTGGACCATAAGTTGAGAATGTGGGTCTCACGGGGAGCGTGCCGGCGATAAATCTCTGCAGTCGCACTATCCTCTGTGCCCTCGGTGGCTCAGATGTATATAGCGTCTGCCATGTAAGCAAAAGATCCCTGGTTCGATCCCCAGTCGGGCACACATTTTCAACGGTCCCAGTTGATGTATATCAACTCCAGTCAGCAGCCAATGGTATTGATTTAATTGTAATATTATTTAATATAAACGAGATATAACTCTTATCCTGCTGCACTGCAACAATTCATTTCCACGTAAAAATAAAGAGTTGAATGTACCTTATATGCTTCAACCGGATTTATATGGACTGCCAATCATCCTAGAGGTCGTTGATGCATGCATAACATACAGGTAATTATACAAAATAATTAAAGGAAAGTTAATTTGAAAACAAAGAACGGTCCAATCCGCCATGTCGAAACCTGATTTGATTTGTTTCTTTTCTTTCTTTTTTTTTTTTTTACATGGAGAATACAACGAAAGAAAGTTGATGTTAAAATCTTAGCTGCTAATAAACACTGTGAGTACTTTTAATAATGTCAAATTTTCCAAAATTGGACCTCTCCAGGCGGCTGGAGACATGTATTTCCCTGCAGTAGTCGCAGCATACAGCAAATGCGCAACACGGAGGTCACATGCCCATGTCTCGTGGCAAATTGGTATACCGTTAACACGGCACAACGCGATCGTAATTTCTAGAGCGAATTTAAGATTCCGTCTATAGATTTTGTGGCACAATTGTTCACAGTTACTATTCGCTAGAATCTGCGCCTCACTTAGTATCCATAATAATTAGCTGTTGCCATTGCGGTGTCGCTAAGTGCTAACGACAGACGTAACACTGAAATAATTCTTCTTCTGATTTCTCGGTATATCCTTGCTAATAGCATTTGTCTTTGTGGAGTCCCCAGATTTCCCTGGCAATGTGGAATCCAGTTAATGTTTTCAAATTGCAAAGAAGAAGTACGAAGACTGTGGTACCGATATGCAGTCGGGATCACGTAATTGTCCTGAAAAACTAGGTACAGTCTGTTTATTTTTTATTGTCATTAGACATTCATTCCTGTAAAGCAGAAATTTTGTTAGTAATTGTGGAAAAATGAGAAGAAACAAGAACTCATACGATATCGTGAATTGCAGTTTGAACAATGGTCGTTGTGCTAATTAAAGACCAGAACAAAAACGGACTACCTTCCCAGTCAAAAGAAAACAGGCAGAGTAATAGCTTTCAGCGAGAAACCAAAGGCTGTAAAATTATTCGTTAGAAGACGGAGGGAGAAAACGCTTAAACTTAAGCAGTGTGTAATTTCAACTGCAGTGAATATTTACAACAAACATTATGAGGGAATAAATATACTTTAAAGCAGTACTCAAAATGAATAACTACTTAAACATATGTCTACAACATGATTTTGCGTGAGCATCGCATTGTCTTATAGCCCATTTTTGAGCAATGAAGACATTTCTTCGTAACGATGAGAGAGCCCAGAACATTTTTTCATGTAACATTATTGAAACAAAATGTGAAAAGTATGTCAACTTATTCAATTAGATGCTTGCATTAGACGGGAACGAAGTGAATAATCACAAGCTTTGTATTTCTTTTTATTAGAAAGGGAAAGCACAATTTTCTTAAAAGTAAAGAAGTGCTAATATGTATCTATTACGCTGATGAAAATTATATACGAAAGACCTGATCATTAACATTTCTGAAGTTGTTGGGGGTTGCAATTACATGTCAGGTGATCACTGTTATATTAGAGTTTTCTCATGCAAACAACCAAAAATCGTTTTCTTGAGATCATACTACCCGCAGCTTAACTAGATAACGGTATTTGTTAAGTTTTTCTCTTTTTACTCTAAGTTACTTGTGTAACCAGACAATTATAACTGGGACATTTCCTGACTGGCTGAAATATGCAGATGTTAGGCCTCTATTCAAGAAAGGGGATAAAGAGATGCCATCAAACTACAGACCAATTTCACTTTTGCCAGCATTCTCAAAAATGTTAGAAAAAGTAATCTACAGGGCAGCTTCTCAACCATCTGACCATAAATAAAATATTATCAAGAACACAGTTTGGATTTCTGAAGGGTTCTGATATCGAAAAGGCTATTTACACCTACAGTGAAAATGTACTTAATTCATTAAATAACAAGTTACAAGCAGCAGGTATGTTCCATAATTTGTTAAAGGCATTCGATTGTGTAAACCACAACATCCTTTTAAATAAATTAGAATTCTATGGTGTCATGGGCATTGATGCAAAATGGTTCAAGTCATATCTCGCTAACAGGAAACAAAGGGTGTCAGTGCAAGGGACTAGTGAATTAAATCATCAGTCATCATCAGAATGGGAAGAAATTACATGTGGTGTCCCACAAGGATCCATCTTAGGGCCATTGCTTTTTCTTGTGTACATTAATGATCTCTCATCAGTTACACTGCCAGAAGCAGAGTTCGTTTTGTTTGCAGATGACACAAGTATTGCAATAAATAGTATGTTGGGTGTAGTTCTAGAAAGATCTGCTAATGATATTTTCATGGATATTAATAAATGGTTTAAAGCCAACTCACTGACATTAAACTTCGAAAAGACTCACTATATGCAATTCAGAACCTGTAAGAGGTTTCCACCCAGCATATACATAAAGTACGAAGAAGAGCAGATAGAAGAGGTTGACAGTCTTAAATTCTTGGGATTACCACTTGATAATAAATTCAGTTGGGAGGAGCATGCCACAGAACTGCAGAAACGCCTTAACAAATCTGTATTTGCAATTCGAGTGTTAGCAGACATAGGCGACATAAAAGTGAAAAAGCTTGCATACTTTGCCTACTTTCATTCCATAATGTCATATGGTATAATATTTTGGGGTAACTCTTCAAGTCAAACAAAAGTTTTCAGAGTCCAAAAGCGTGTAATACGTATTATTTTTCTAGTAAACTCACGGACGTCTTGTAGAAACCTCTTCACAGAACTGGGTATACTAACTACTGCCTCTCAGTATATTTACTCCTTAATGAAATTTGTCCTAAATAATATTTCTCTTTTTCCAACAAAAAGCTCAGTTCATACACACAATACCAGGAACAAAAATGATCTGCACAAGGACTTAAAAGCACTTACTTTTGTTCAAAAACGGGTCCACTACTCAGGACCACTCATATTCAATAATTTGCCAGCAAACATAAAAAATTTAGTTACAAATAGAGATCAGTTTAAAAGGAGCCTCAAAGACTTACTAGTAGCCAACTCCTTCTACTCCATTGACGAATTTTTTAATAGAATCAAATGATGTGTTGTATATATTTATACTATTAGTATTGTTATTTCAGCTTAAAAAATAAAAAATAAAAGAAGGTGACATGTTCCACATCCACGAGAATCTCCTCAACACGGATCTATGGAACGAAAAACTAATCTAATCTAATCTAATCTAACCCCTTGTGACAGGTCGTATGTGTATTTAACATTTCATTACTCTTAATTTATTAACTTACTTTTCTTATATGTGCTTTGATGAAATCCTTGAAGTGCTTCGCAAGTCACTGCAAATTATCTGGTAAGTTTATGTAAAAGTGGAGGAAGGAGCAGGAGGAGGAGGTGGTGGAGGAGATTAATGTTTCTCATCCCGTCGGTAACGAAGACATTGGAGACGGAGCACAAGCTCAGATTAGGTAAAGACGGAGAAGGAAATCGGCCGCACCCTTTCAAAGGTACCATCCAGGCATTTGCCTTAAGAAATTTAGCGAAACCACGGGAAATCTGAATCTGGCTTTTGACCGTCGTCCCCCCGATTGCGAGTCCAATGTGCTAACCCTGAACGTGCACTGTGTAAATGGAAGAAAGGCTTTCACGAAGTACAAAATAAGTGCCCAAATGAAACATGCGAAAGTAAAACTACTCAAAAGATTTAGAACTGCTCGTAAGAGGCAGTGCACCGTTACCGATGGAGATCTATGACACTGGACGTCGAGAACTTCGGGTCAGACGAACATTGCTGATTTTTAGGCTTCCTCGACCTGATTAAACGGATTCAGGCAGTTATATGGAAAAGGAAGTAGTGAAATTAGGAAGTTTACTTCAAGTAAGCGTGTACAGGAGATGTCACTAGCAGGTAATACTGTACAGAAACTCGAAGCTCACGTGACGATGAAGCTTCTTGTGGCTGAGTACAAAGCCAGTCAGTCAGATTTCGTGCAAAAAGCCCTTTATCACTCCGAGCGAAAAACAGTCTCCCGTGCAGTAGGTGAGTGCTATGACTCATGCGTTTACAACAATGTGAGTGATAAGTATCAGTGGATTACTGTTTCCGCAGCTTTCTCTCTTTCTTCAGGAAAATCAAGACAAATTAGGATTAATAATTAAGAAAAGGACGGGTTACTTCCGAAAGGCTTCTAACTGATGTAGCATAATCTCAAGAATAGGAGAGAATAGCTGTCAGTGTTACATCTGAAACATTGCAATACTGCATGGGTCTTGCGGTGTGCTTTGAAAGGCTACAAGCGACTATGAGCCTTGACAACAATCACTTTAATTAGTAAGCCTTTCACTTGACTACCTGGCCCATGGGTCTGCTAAATTGATTTTGCCTTTTGACTGTGGTTGTCGTTGTTAGCCTGCGTTAGAGGTTATCCGAATCTAAATGAACTTGAACGGTGAAATAATTTAATGAAATGGTGGGTGGCCCTGTCATTATTGCAGTCAATTGTTCATGGGTGTTTAATATAGCAACACAGGATATATCCTTTATAAAAATTACGGCACAAAATAAGACAAACAATACGGAACAAACAACACAAATTAAGTGTGATGACAAATAAATCACGATCTGCTGGCAACACAAAGACATGCAACAAATAGTTAAACCCCACTTGATGGTGACTGGTTGCCAAAGACTACGATTTGTCTGATTAAACTATTTACTCTGGCTCAAAACATGGGATAACTCAATCTGAAATTATCTGACGCCGAATAGACGTTGCTCGTATACCCCTAGCTTGATATGTAGTGCTGTCTCAGAGCAGAGATGAGTGACTCATTTAATTCCTTATCGCGGGCACGAAATATGCGAAGTCGGAGCTGGCTATCTGTTAGACAGATTGCAATTACTATCTAATGGAACCTTGAAATCATTGCAGGTTCCAGCGTGTGACACTCCCATTCGCTAGTCATACAATGGACCAGTTTGACTCATTTATACAGGAAGGTGCCAGACAGGAATAAGATTGCCCTCAGAACAGCGAGTTGTCTGAGATGACTGAGGTCTAAACTGTCAGTACAGCCAATCCTGACCACTGGCTCCCCAGTCAAGACCAATCATAGTGTGAAGTCACGCTCAGAAGAAGTGTCCCGAGTGTAACCCACTCATAACAACAGTCTAGACCAGAATCCTATCCAGAGCAGAGTCTGAATCAGAAGACAAAGTTTATCCTCCCCTCACTTTCCGACAACCCAAAGTAAACTCCACAAAAGCATTGATGCAACCGCCTGCACAAGGCTTTCGTGCCAGTCAGATGACTCCACAAGTGCCTTATCTACCCTCTAACTTGTCCGCCCTACCCATCGGCCAATCCTAATCAAAGTTAACAATATTTTTAATATTTTTCTATTTTATGGAAAGCTGCCAACGCCTGACTCGTAAATTCCTGCGCAGAGAGCAGAAAAGATTGTGCTCCCGAACTTTTTTTTCCCTGCCTTTTTAGGCTTCATTCCTGTGTCTCCTTTTAGCCCTAAGGTGAACAACACATTCATTACAAAGATCGTTATCTGGACAGGTCAAACACTACAGCGTGTCCAACCAGGAACCTTGGCTAAAAAAGTAGAACTGGCTTTGTGTCACACAACAGACCTTTCAGACTCGCCAAAAATGTAGTAGTCTATTCCAAACTTCTTTTGAAAGCCTGCGGTTTCCCAAAAACTTGGCAGTCAGAAGGATTACACCACCTCACGGCTCCCTTGACAGCATCCGATCCACGGTGAACATGGAATCTCGCGAATTTTTATGGCCACCTTCTCTGTTCACAAAGGGCGTTTACAACATTGTCGAACCGCTTTTGCCAGGTGACCTAAATTTCTCTCGCGCCCGTGCTTCTGCTGTGGCTAGAAACGCCTAACACGTAGGCCAAGGCAGGCAGTTATTTCACCTCTCTGACCAAAGTCATTGTCTGCACGCCGATGCGAGAAATTCTTGGAATCAGCATTCTGTTCCCGGTAAGTGCTTAGGAATGTTCCTTTCCTAAAGAGATGCACGTGGCTTCCAAGCCTCAAAGGTCCACTAAAATATTTACTGTTAAATGACCAAACCGCCTGCTTGTTCTCAACTCCAGAAAATATCATTTGAAGGAGAGCCACAATAAAGGTCCTGCGTGCATTAACAACGTACATGCTCCCATCAAGGCCTTATCATAATGATAACTTCTTGTTGTCTCACAGAAATGATGTCTTGCGTGTAAAACAAACATTAAAATATAACCTTGAATATAAAAATAGAGAGAGAGTGACTCGTCCTCTATCAACATCTTCTTACTATTTGCAGAAAATAGTTCATTGCTTTTATTGGACTCTTGGTCTGGACATAACGAAACGCCAGTCTTTAGTAGGCTCATAGTGTGATTGAGCTTCTCGTATAAAAGATTTTCAAGAGTGGAAAAGAGCTTTCAGAATATTGATGGACAATATAATTTCCGACAACTCTTTGTCATTTCGGGCTTTTCCATGGAGCAGAATTGTTAAGGTTCAGTCTTTTCTGCATTGTTAGATTGCATCACCACACTTTACGAATTTGATCAAGTATGTCTGGTATACAGCACAATATCCACAATGACAGCCGAGACCGTTACTTACTTCATTCCAGTTATATCTAAATGAAATACTAGTCATTACTATGAGGTGCTTGAATGCATTAATGATTCTTTATCAGGTGCACGGAAAATGTGCCCCCAGGGGGTCCACAACTCTTTTGTGGATACGTGCGTGGCGAGCACGGGGCCCCGAGCCATTGCAGCCTTCTTTCTCTCCAGGGCTGCATTTCCTTTCCCATCTCCTCCTTTCCCCTCCTTGCTCCTTTCCCCTCGCCCTCTCCTCTCCCTCTCTTGGTGTCCTTGCTTATGTTGGCCCCCACTATCCTCCTGGTTCTGTTGGTTTTACAATTCGGCTTTGTTGCATAATCATCTCCTCCTTTTGGCATTCCTTGGTCCCCCTCTGGGGTTTGACCTCCATTACAAAATTTCTCCTCCGTAGTGTGATCCATTTGTGGAAGAGCACCTCACCTAGTGTCTCCACCTTTTTTTCACGTCGTTGTCTGATACTAGGGTGCATAGCCAGCACGGTAGCCAGCTCGTGTGGTGGGGTCGCTATGTACTCTTTTCGTTGAGCCCCTGAACACACAGGGATCACACTTCTGACTCCTGAGCTGTTACCTCCTCATGCAAGCCTTGGAGTGGTTGCTGGTCATTCTGGAGACGGCCCTTGCTGTGGCTGGATGGCGCCTGAGAGGAGAGCCCCTGATCGGAGTGGGTGGTATCGGGGCGGACGCTATGCAAATGAAACGCATACTGATCCAGACCTCTGGCTGTTCTTCTGCGGCCATCTCTCTGCATGGAACTGATTCCTCAAGTGCTGCTTCTCTTGCCCCTTCAGCCTTGCCTTCCATGGCTACCCCTGGGAAGAGGGTCAGGCCCGTCAGCTAGGGGTGAAACCTTTCCCCTGTTATCTAGTTTGCACTAGGACTGATGGAGATACTTTCACCAATACCAAACCTTTATTCTTTGTGGAACACATTGAAGACAAGTTTGGCGAAGTGGACTCCCTGAGCAAGATGCGGACGGGTTCGTTGATGATAAAAACTGCTTCAGCTGCCCAATCTGCGGCCCTTCGTGCCTGTATCCATCTTGGCACAACTCCTGTGTCTATTACCCCCCATCAGTCTCTAAATATGGTACAAGGTGTGATTTTTCACAGGGACCTCATCCTTCAAACTGATGAGGAACTTCGGGACAATCTCGGACGGCGGGGTGTTCACTTCGTTCGGCGTGTTCAGAAGGGTCCTAAAGACAATCGTATTGATACTGGTGCCTTTATCCTGGCCTTTGAAGGGGATGCCCTTCCTGAGAAAGTTAAGATTATGGTCTATCGACGTGAAGTGAAGCCGTACATCCCACCTCCTATGAGGTGTTTTAAGTGCTTGCATTTTGGGCACATGTCTACCCGCTATTCACAGGCCCATCTCTGTGGTGACTGTGGACGTCCACTCCATGAGGGGAGTCCCTGTGTTCCCCCTCCTGTGTGTAAATTGTCACGGTAGTCTTCTCCACGTTCACCAGATTGCCCAGTATATAAGAAGGAAAAGAAGATACAGGAGTATAAATCCCTCGATCGTTTAACCTACACAGAGGCCCATAAGAAATATACACGACTTCACCCTGTGTCCATTACATCTAGTTCCACCTTGGTTACATCTTCACCCCTTCCTCCCCCTTCCTTACCCCCATCCCGGACCCCTCTCCTCACCCCCTCCCTTCCGGCTATCACACCTTCTCCTCTGGGCGCTGCTCCCCCTCCCAAGCTGGAGAGCTGTCCCACTCCTTCAGCGTCTGCCGGTCAAGGGCGCCTCTCCCGAGATGCCCCTTCCCGGCACCTTCCAGGCCAAAGGTCTGCTACCGCGAAACGACCGCGAGAGCCGCGGTCCCCAGGTAGCCCGGTCACTTTCTGTTCCTGATCTTGCTGCAGCTGGCTCCTTTATGCCACACAGCCCTCCTCGCTCTCAGCCTGAAAAGAAGAAGAAACATAAGCCCCGGAACAAAGACCCTCTGGTGTCACCGGAGGTCACTTCTCCGACTTCACATCCAGATTCTGACCTGTCGTTCATGGATGTCACCCCCTCCTTGTCGGTGACGGGTGGGGACCCGGCGGTATGACTGGATTTAGCGTGTTCAGCCCCTATTTAACCCATCGTTCTGCGGTTCTCCAATGGAGTTGTAATGGATACTATCGTCACCTTCCGGAATTGAAATCCCTTCTTTCGTCCAACTCTGCAGCTTTTGTGGTTCTCCAGGAATCTCATTTTACTGATGCTCACTCACCGACCCTCCGTGGGTTCCGTGTTTTCTGTCGAAATGCGGGCTCCTGGTGGCGTTTGTGCGTTGGTCTGTAGAGACATTGCTAGCATGTGGATTCCACTTCAAACTACATTGGAAGCGGTTGCTGTTAGGGTCCACTTAGACTCTGCGGTCACAGTTTGCAATCTTTATCTCCCTCCTGACAAGACTCTTACACCTGCTGCCTTAACTGCCCTTCTTCAGCAACTTCCTCCTTCGTTCCTCCTCCTTGGGGATTTTAATTCTCATCATCCCTTGTGGGGCAGTGCCTTTCCATCTAAACGAGGTCTTCTTGTAGACCAATTTATTGCAGACCACGACCTGTGCCTTCTTAATGATGGCTCCCCTACTCTTTTCAGTGCCGGTCATGGTACCTTTTCTGCCACTGATCTTTCTCTTTCTTCTCCCTCTCTCTTCCCTTCATTACACTGGTCGCCACACGACGACCTTTGTGATAGTGACCATTTCCCGTTGATTATCTCGCTCCCTTCCCGCTCCCTGATGGACAGGTTACCTCGTTGGCCTTTCCAATGTGCCGATTGGCCTCTATACACAGCACAGGTTGCGTTTTCTCCGTCAAGTCCCATGGTGGAGTACGGCCACTGCCATTGCCATCCGTGATCGCCGTCGAGCTTTG
This sequence comes from Schistocerca gregaria, assembly GCF_023897955.1. Taxonomy (NCBI): domain Eukaryota; kingdom Metazoa; phylum Arthropoda; class Insecta; order Orthoptera; family Acrididae; genus Schistocerca; species Schistocerca gregaria. The sequence continues at coordinate 827,839,648 of NC_064922.1, forward strand.
CAACACTTTAAGAGGCACCCATCCGTAGCCAGCCTTACTACCTTTAAACGCCTCCGCGCTAAAGGCCATTATTGAATCAAACAGAGCAAGCGGATATGTTGGGAACGATTCGTTTCTTCCCTTGGTTCTACTGTCCCTCTGTCACGGGTATGGGCTACACTTCGCTCTCTCCAAGGTTGCCGTCGGCAGTCCACCCTCTCAGGCCTTCACCTCCCAGATGGCCCTTGTACGGACCGATTAGTTCTTGCACAACATCTTGCGACCCATTTTGCAGTGGCATCAGTATCAGCCTCCTATCCGACTGCTTTCCTTCACCAAAAACAGCGGGCTGAAGCTTCCACCTTATGTTTCACCCCTTGTGAGTCAGAATCTTACAACGAACCTTTTACTGAATGGGAATTTCTTTCTGCTCTATCTTCTTCTCATGATACGGCCCCTGGCCCAGATTCCATTCATAACCAACTGCTTCAACATCTCAGTGCTCCACAACGGCAACATCTTCTTCGGGTGTTTAACCGTATCTGGCTCCAGGATGACTTCCCTTCTCAGTGGAGGGATAGCATCATGGTTCCTGCCCTTAAGCCTGGTAAGAAACCCCTATCGGTTAACAGCTAGCGGCCAATTAGTTTGACCAATGTTGTTTGTAAGTTACTTGAACGGATGGTAGCCGGTCGGCTCAATTGGGTCCTCGAATCTCTGGATCTATTGTCCCCTTACCAGTGTGGCTTTCGAGAGGGACGGTCTTCAATCGATCATTTACTTCGCTTGGAATCCGCAGTTCGGCAGGCTTTTTCCCAGCGTCGCCATTTGGTTGCAGTGTTTTTTGACCTTCTCAAGACCTATGACACGGTCTGGCGCCATCACATCTTACTTACACTTCATCAGTGGGGTCTTTGGGGCCTACTCCCGATTTTTATCCGCCAGTTCCTGTTCCATCGGTCATTCAGAGTTCGAGTTGGTTCTGTTTTTAGTTCTCCACGGACGCAGGAGACGGGCATCCCACAGGGTTCTGTCTTGAGTGTCCTTCTTTTCCGCATTGCTATCGATGGACTTCTGGCCTCTGTCGGTCCCTTGGTCGCCCCTGCCCTGTATGTGGATGATTTCTGCATTTAGGTTAGTTTCTCCTCGATGGCATCTGCAGAACGGCAGCTCGAGGGAGCTATACGGCGTGCCTCTGCATGGACCCTCTCACACAGGTTTCAGTTCTCTCCTTCAAAATCGCGGGTGGTCCACTTCTGTCGCCGTACTACGATCCACCCTGATCCAGAGCTCTATCTCGCTGCACAACGATTGCCTGTGGTCCCACAGTTTCGTTTCCTGGGTCTTCTTTTCAACAGCAAGCTCACTTGGCTGCCCCCTATCACACTCCTGAAGGTAGAATGTTTCCGTAAACTCAATGTCCTTCGCGTCCTTGCCCATTCCTCTTGGGGTGCGGACCGTCCCCTCCTTCTCCATGTTTATCGCGCTCTAGTTCTGTCTCGCTTGGACTACGGTTGTCAAGTTTATGGTTCAGCTGCTCCTTCCACACTGCACATGCTGGATCCAGTGCACCATCATGGTATCCGTTTGACCACCGGTGCCTTCCCTACTAGCCCTGTTGATAGTCTCCTGGTTGAAGCTGGGATTCCCCCCCCCCCCCCTTTCTGTTCGGCGGTCCCAGCTTCTGGTGACTTCTGCACTCGCCGACCGTTCCTATTCTATCCTGTTCCCAGACCATGGACGTCGTCCACCTGAGTCCCGCCCACGGGCGGGTTTACCGGTTGGGCTCCACCTTGCGTCTCTTTGCCGTGATTTTCAGCTTCCTTCTTTGTCCTGTCTTCCTCGCTCCCTCCCTTCCACCCCCCCCCCCCCCCCCCCCTTGGTTAGTTCCCCGGCCGCGAATTCGGATGGATACCGCCGAGGTCCGAAAGATTCCATCCCCCCGGTGGTGTTCCGTTCCTTTTCCCACCAAATTTTATGGGAGTTTCGGGATGCTGTTGTTTTTTACACTGGTGGCTCTAAATCTGATGTTCATGTTGGGTATGCCTTCACGTCCTCTGTTGGAACGCAAAATCATCTGCTGCCACCCACATGTGGGGTGTTTACTGCGAAATTGATGGCAATTTCCCAGGCCCTTACCTTTATTAAACAGTCCCAACACAACCGCGTTTTGTTATGTACGGACTCGATGAGTGGCCTTCTTGCTATGGATCGGTGTTTTTCGCGCCATCCCTTGGTCTCTGCCATCCATGACCATCTCGCTGATATTCACCGTGCTGCTTGTTCCATTGCCTTGCTTTGGGTTCCTGGCCATGTGGGTATCCCAGGTAATGAGCTCTCTGATCGTTTAGCTGGGGGAGCAGTCACTTATCCCCCGTTTTCTGTAACTCCTCCTGAAGCGGATTTACGGCTTCACAACAAATCCCACTTCACACAGTCATGGGCCAATTCTTGGGAGGCTATTCCCCTGTCTAATAAGCTTCGTGCGATTAAGGCTCTGCGTGCTAAGTACAGACTCCCCCACACTTTACCTTTGATGTTGGCTGACGATTCCCGGATGGTCTCTCTGGTTCTAAGTTTCCTCCGGGAAAGCGGTTTTTATTCTCAGTTTTAAGGTTTTTAATCTCTCTCTGGTGTTGGGGCAGGGCGGTGAGTGTTTGGGTGTCTCCCACTGCAAGCTGTGTTTGGAGATTCCCGATTCACCTCCCTGACCGAGTTCCTCTTTTCTTCCCCTTTTACTCTGTTTTAGTTTTTTTAAGGATTGGTTAGTCTACTTTTCCCATACGTATTTCTACATTCTAGCGGTTGCACCTTTTAAGTCACAGGTGGTCTTCCCTATGCTGCTTCAGCATAGCGTTGGGTTCGTTCTCTTGCCGACTTCCCTCATTTTGTTTTTTACGTTTGTACCTTTTTCGCTTTTATTGTTCTGACTTTGCTGAGATGTCCCAGCAGCGGATTGTCCCATATTTGAAACAAGGGACTGATGACCTTGCTGTTTGGTCCCTTAAACCTCAAACAACCAACCAACCAACGGAAAATGTGTTCCTCATCCAATAGATAGTTTGCATTTTTGTGACGACTACAGGGAATAAACAAGGAGCTGTATTATTGTTAGCAAAATATAGAATATTCTAAAATTATCATAAGAATTCTGCTACAGGAGTTGTTGTCAACAAAAAAATTCACGAGTAATGGATACCATCTGAATAGTAACATCATACAATTCCTTTACTTTCTTACCTCTGATAGCCACTTGTGTAAAAATTAGATGTGTGAAAGAGCTTAGCCGTCGAAATGAACTGCAAGTTATTAAAAAAATTAATGATTTGAGACATCTTTGGTATGGTATAAACGCTTAAAATTTATATGTGTGACTTTTATCACGGCTGCGTCTACTTATTCGCCGATTCGCTGGGGAAAATGAGTAACTTAAACATTTTTTGAAAAATACACGCAGTGCGCCTTAGCCGCTACTATTTTGACAGCAAATTTCTTTCAGTGTATTGCTCCTCCGTGAAAGATTTCAGGGTACGTTTTGGCACGTCGGGCTAGACCATTACCTTGTCACTTGTATTTATGTAAGCAAAAATCTGTTACATTTTACTATCAGGAGAAATCTATTTGCGTTCTGACAGTTTAAGGCTGGTCAGAATTGAAAATAACGTCCAAAGATCAAACATGATTACAGTTATCCTAAAATTTAGGACGTTTTTATGGTTCTAGAATTAGTGTTATAAAAGAAGGATATGGAATAAGCTTCCAGAACGTGTAAATTAATCTGTTTCTCACATTACAATATTTGTTTCGATTAGAACAATCAGTAATATCCCGCTGAAATATGCACGGCGTTTTCTACCCGTTATTTTTAAATGGCTATGAATTGTTACAGTGCAGAAGAATGAGAAACACATCATGTTGGTATTATATTTTTGTTCCTTTGTTTTAACCTCTTATTATGGTGGACAGTACAATTTTTTCTTTTATTTCTACTGTGGTTTCTGAATATGGCTTTTGTATAGCCAAAACAGGTAATTATGTTAAAAATCTTCACAATAAAGACAGTTAAATAAAACATTATTCACATTACTTGAACGCTTTCCATATTATCTCAAATTCTATTCAACAATAAATTGGCCAAATTACGAAAACAGAGAACCCAGTAAGATGAGATGAACGCTAGGAAAGAGCAAGACTGGTCACGTTCAGGTTAAGTTGTTGAAGAAAGCTGCAAGTGACGAAAGTATAATTCTGCTTTCAGTTAACACACGAGAGAAACAACGAAAGGAAAAAAAAAATTCGTTTTGAGACCCCCGTCGATGACGAATTCATTAGCAACGGAGCACAATCTCGCTATTGGGAAGGATAGCCTGGTAATGTGCTACTACTGCTCTATCATGCCCAGATGTCGGGCGCCAAAAAATATGGTACACTGAATTTGCGCTGACGTTTAATGAAACTTTAATTCCTTTTTCGCAAGGTACCTGGCGTGATCATAATTAATGAAATCGAATGTCACTGAAATAAGAACTCTATTTCCAGATGTGGTGATAACTGAGATGTGAACAGGGATAATAGGAGTAAAGTCAAGCGCTAATTTATCAAAACAGGGAAAATATCATAAAGGGTCCTTGATCTCAGAGGACTTTGACTCGGCTGACATCCCACAATGACTGGATTTACAGGGCCCAATGGCCATTGGGTTTGTCCACCTGGGAAAAGTATTCGACGATGTGTAACGGCACAAATTGTTCGAAATTCTGGGAAAAATAGGCGTGAGCCATAGGGAGACACGGGCAATATGCAATACGTTCAAGAACGAAGGCGGAGCAGCCAGAATAGAGGATAAAGAAAGAATTTCTCTGATTAAATGCGGTGAATGACGGAGATGTAGATTGTCGACCCTATTGTGTACTCTGTACAGAGAAGAAGAAGTGACGGAAGTAAAAGTTTCAGAACTGAAATTAAAATTCAGTGTGAAACGATACTGACAGAGCGAAATTTTGACTCTCCAGCGGAATGTGCGCTAATATGAAACTTCCTAGCAGATTAAAACTGTGTATCGGACCGAAACTCGAACTCGCGATCTTTGCCTTTCGCGGGTAAGTGTTCTACAGATTGAGCTACCCAAGCACTACACACCAACCATCCTCACAGCTCTACGTCCTCCATTACCTCGTCTCCTGCCTTCCAAACTACACTGAAGCTCTCCTGTCTCGCTCTAGCCCACAATTCTAAGCTGGCAAGAACTTTCATATCAGCACATACTTCGCTACAGAGTGAAGCTTTCATTCTGGAAACATTCCCCTAGCCTGTGTCTAACCCGTGTCTCCGCAATATCCTTTCTTCCAGGACTGCTAGTCCTGCAGGTTCCACAGGCGAGCTTCTGTGAAGTGTGGAACGTAGGAGACGAGATGCTGTATTGATAAGATTCTCTGTTGGCATTGCTGCCCTCAGTGAAGGAGAAGAAATACTGCAGGACTTGTTGAATGGAATGAGTAGTCTGTATGTGCACCATATGAACTGAAAGCAAATCGAAGAAGCACGAAATTGATGAGGACTACTACAAATGAGGTTAGCGATAAACATAACGTCAAAATTGGGGTCCACTGATGAATTTAAGGAATTTTGCTACCTCTTAATCAAAATAACTCATGACGAACGAAGCGAGGAAGATATAAGAAGCAGGCTGTCACAGGCATGAAGGCGTTCCTGGCGAACAGAAATCTGATAGTATTAAACGTCGGCCATAACCAGAGGAAGAAAGTTCCAAGAATGTGCGTTTATAGCCCAGCATTCTGTGGTACTGAATCGTAAACTGCAGGAAAACCGGAAAATATGAGAATTGAAGCGTTTTAGATGTGATGCTGCAGAAGGATGTCCAAAATTAGATGCAATGGTAAGACAAGGAATGAGAAGGTTCTCCGCAGAATAGACGAAGAGTGGAACATACGGAAAATATTGGTAAAACTAAAGGACAGGGTGACACGAAAGTGTTAGAACACCAAGGATGACGTCAATGGTACTAGAGGGGCTGTAGAGATTAAAAACTGCACCGTGAATTCGTAATTCGTACCACGTCTACCTTCCTGCCTCTCCAGGCGGTCGCATCAGCGCACCTCTCGCGTGAGTGCTTGGTTAGGTGGCGCCAGCGCCACTCGAACGTTGATGGGGCGGTGCAAAGTGGAGGAGCTCTTCTTGCTCTGCTGCCGGTGTCGACACATCTGCCGGAGGCGAGTGCCAGAGCGTTAGCGCGGTGATCGAGAAACCTGCGGCACCGGGGGCGGCTAGCGCGGGCCGTGACCCAGCTGCGTCGGCGTTCGATGTCGCTGAGTCGTGCTACGCTGGGAGGTGCGGATAGCGGAGAAGAAGAAGGGCGACAACAAGACACGCCCCTTGCAAAGGCGGCGGCACCTGCGGCTGACAAGTCGTAGCGAGGGGCTGGGCCGGCATTCGGGTGCTGGTACGACTAGTCTGAAATCACCGTTGCAGGTCGAAACTGTCACAGTGACTGCAGTTGCAGCTATGGGGTTAAGAACTGACGGACTTATCACATGGTAACTGGCAAAAACGGGAAGTCTCTCGAAACTGATACGCCTAGAAGCTCCCAGTGGGACATCGGTGACGGCCAGAACAGGCCGTGACCACTGTGTGGATACTTAGAAAAAAGTGGAGTTCTTGGTGTCGTTCCCCGGGCCGGATGACGGTGATTCCAGTGGAGGCGGAACTTCAGGTGGAGCACTACCTACATGTCTTACAAAATAATGGCTGCATCTTGCTGGTTAAGTGATTCACTATACAGTTAAGTGATAGAAGTCAGCCGCGCGGTATTAGCCAAGCCGTCGGGGGCGCTGCAGTCATCGACCGTGCGGCTGGTCCCGGCGGAGGTTCGAGTCCTCCCTCGGGCATGGGTGTGTGTGTTTGTCCTTAGGATAATTTAGGTTAAGTAGCGTGTAAGCTTAAGGGCAGATGACCTTAGCAGTTAAGTCCCGTAAGATTTCACACACATTTGAACATTTGATAGAAGTCGCGGGACACGTCCTCACTTTGCTCGGAGTAGTGCACCAGCTCAACACGTCGTTGGAAGTCTCCCGTATATATTCTCTCTATAGCCGCCCATAATTGCAAAACTGTTGCCGGTGCAGGATTTATTGCATGAATTTATCTCTCGATTATGTACCAAATATGTTCGGTGGGGTTCATATCTGGCGATCTGGATGGCCAAGTCATTCGCTCTAATTGTCCTGAATGTTCTTCAAACCAGTCGCGAACCATTGTGGCCCGGATACATTATGCATTTTGATAAATAAAAGTTCGTCGTTGGGATGATGAAGTTCGTGAACTGTTACAGATGGTACCCAAGTAGCCGAACGTATCTGTTTACAGTCAATGATAGGTTCAGTTTTACCAGAGGGCTCAGTCTATTTCATGTAAACAGAGACCATACCGTTACGGAGCTACCAATGGCTACTAGATGGTGACTAGAGACATTCAAGGGTCCATGGCTTCGGGGAAGGGGTAGGGGGGAGGGGGGGGGGCTGCGCCGCACTCGAACCCTACCATCAGCTCTTACCAACTGAAATCTGAACTCATCTGACTGGGCCACGGTTTCCCAGTCATCTACGGTCCAAACGATATGTTCAAGAGCCCAGCAGAGGCTGTGTAGGCCATGCCAGGCTGTTAGCAAAGGCACTCGAGTATGTCGTCAACATCTACATCTACATCTACATCTATACTCCGCAAGCCACCTGACGGTGTGTGGTGTAGGGTACTTTGAGTACCTCTATCGGTTCACCCTTCGATTACAGTCTTGTATTGTTCATGTAAAGAAGAATTGTCGGTATGTCTCTGTGTGGGCTCTAATCTCTCTGATTTTATCCTCATGGTCTCTTCGCGAGATATACGTCGGAGGGAGCAATATACTGCTTGACTCCTCGGTGAAGGTATGTTATCTAAACTTCAACAAAAGCCCGTACCGAGCTACTGAACCTCTCTCCTGCAAAGTCTTCCACTGGAGTTCATCTATCATCTCCGTAACGCTTTTGCGATTACTAAATGATCCTGTAACGCATCGCGCTGCTCTCCGTTTGATCTTCTCTATCTCTTCTATCAACCCTTTCTGGTACTGATCCCACACTGGTGAGCAATACTCAAGCAGTGGGCGAACAAGTATACTGTAACCTACTTCTCTTGTTTTCGTATTACATTTCCTTAGGATTCTTCCAATGAATCTCAGTCTGGCATCTGCCTTACCGACGATCAACTTAATATGATCATTCCAATTTAAATCACTCCTAATGCGTACTCCCAGATAATTTATGGAATTAACTGTTTCCAGTTGCTGACCTGCTATTTTGTAGCTAAATGATTAGGGAACTATCTTTCTATGTCCACTCCTGGAAATTAAAATAAGAACACCATGAATTCATTGCCCCAGGAAGGGGAAACTTTATTGACACATTCCTGGGGTCAGATACATCACATCATCACACTGACAGAACCACAGGCACATAGACACAGGCAACAGAGCATGCACAATGTCGGCACTAGTACAATGTATATCCACCTTTCGCAGCAATGCAGGCTGCTATTCTCCCATGGAGACGATCGTAGAGATGCTGGATCTAGTCCTGTGGAACGGCTTGCCATGCCATTTCCACCTGGCGCCTCAGTTGGACCAGCGTTCGTGCTGGACGTGCAGACCGCGTGAGACGACGCTTCATCCAGTCCCAAACATGCTCAATGGGGGACAGATCCGGAGATCTTGCTGGCCAGGGTAGTTGATTTACACCTTCTAGAGCACGTTGGGTGGCACGGGATACTTGCGGACGTGCATTGTCCTGTTGGAACAGAAACTTCCCTTGCCGGTCTAGGAATGGTAGAACGATGGGTTCGATGACGGTTTGGATGTACCGTGCACTGTTCAGTGTCCCCTCGACGATCACCAGAGGTGTACGGCCAGTGTAGGAGATCGCTTCCCACACCATGATGCCGGGTGTTGGCCCTGTGTGCCTCGGTCGTATGCAGTCCTGATTGTGGCGCTCACCTGCACGGCGCCAAACACGCATACGACCATCATTGGCACCAAGGCAGAAGCGACTCTCATCGCTGAAGACGACACGTCTCCATTCGTCCCTCCATTCACGCCTGTCGCGACACCACTGGAGGCGGGCTGCACGATGTTGGGGCGTGAGCGGAAGACGGCCTAACGGTGTGCGGGACCGTAGCCCAGCTTCATGGAGACGGTTGCGAATGGTCCTCGCCGATACCCCAGGAGCAACAGTGTCCCTAATTTGCTGGGAAGTGGCGGTGCGGTCCCCTACGGCACTGCGTAGGATCCTACGGTCTTGGCGTGCATCCGTGCGTCGCTGCGGTCCGGTCCCAGGTCGACGGGCACGTGCACCTTCCGCCGACCACTGGCGACAACATCGATGTACTGTGGAGACCTCACGCCCCACGTGATTCGGCGGTACGTCCACCCGGCCTCCCGCATGCCCACTATACGCCCTCGCTCAAAGTCCGTCAACTGCACATACGGTTCACGTCCACGCTATCGCGGCATGCTACCAGTGTTAAAGACTGCGATGGAGCTCCGTATGCCACGGCAAACTGGCTGACACTGACGGCGGCGGTGCACAAATGCTGCGCAGCTAGCGCCATTCGACGGCCAACACCGCGGTTCCTGGTGTGTCCGCTGTGCCGTGCGTGTGATCATTGCTTGTACAGCCCTCTCGCAGTGTCCGGAGCAAGTATGGTGGGTCTGACACACCGGTATCAATGTGTTCTTTTTTCCATTTCCAGGAGTGTATTCTCAGCACATTACACTTTAGTACATTGAGGTTCAATTACCATTCCCTGCACCATATGTCAATTCGCTGCAGATCCTCGTGCATTTCAGTACAATTTTCCATTGTTACAACCTCTCGATACACCACAGCATCATTCGCAAAAAGCCTCAGTGAACTTCCCATGTCATCCACAAGATCATTTATCTATATTGTGAATAGCAACGGTTCTACGACACTCCCCTGCGGCACACCTGAAATCGCTCTTACTTTGGAAGACTTCTCTCCATTGAGAACGTCATGCTGCGTTCTGTTATCTAGGATCTCTTCAATCACACAATTGGTCTGATAGTCCATATGCTCTTACTTTGTTCATTAAACGACTGTCGGGAACTGTATAGAACGCGTTGCGTAAGTATGCTGACAATTCCCATTAACCCTAAATTTGGCCACCCTGTCGTAACAAATACGCCCCACATTGATTTATGCAGCTGTTTCACGTGGCGCTGGTTGTCGGTTAGCGGTGACAACTCGACGATAACGACTCTACCCTCGATATTAACTGAAGGCCGTCGGACACTGCATTGTCTGTAATTGGAGGTATTGTCTGAAATTTGGCATTCTCAGCACGCTCTTGACTCTGTGAATCTAGGAATATTGTATCCTCTGAGGATTTCCGATAGTGAATGTCCTGTGTGTTCAGCTTCAACAACCATTCCGCGTTCAAAGTCTGTTACTTCTCAACGTTCGGCCATGATCACGTGGGAAAGCTTTCCACATGAATCACTTGGCTACAAATAACTGCTCCGCCAATGCATCACCCTTTTATGCCTTTTGTCCGCGATACTACCACCATCTGAACATGTGCATATCGCTATTCCATGACTCGTTCGTATCTCGGCGTGGTGTAAAGATCAGAGTACAATCAGAGCACTGACTTCTTTGCTGAACAAGTATTATTCTGTACTGAAGGTTATAACACTACTGTCCGCTACTGCTATACCATAACCTTAAAGTTGGAGGCAGGTCTTGAAATAAAAACTATCTTGTTAAAGTAATTATGGTATAAAGAAGCAGAGCAGTGTTGCCCTCTGAGAGGAATTTTGTTATGTTGACCGTGTTGTACTTAACGGGGGTGGGTTATCGGAAGTGAAAGTCAAAATTACGTAAATATTTAAACAGTAACAAACAATGTTTTACCTATCTACACTGCTCAAAGAATAAGGAAAACGGTCGCCAGCCTAATTAGGCATGAAAATGATTAACATTCTTGTTTAAGAAAGTAGGAAAGAGTAACTCTAACGGACAAACACAGCCTATACTTTTGTCACACGCGAGTGCAATGAACACTGACACCTGCATATGTTCACGGTAAGGTTGGATCTGACAGAGAAGAACACACTATTTGCATAAATATAACAGATAACAATACACACTATTACTTTCAGGGCTTATTCAAACTCAATGGTCTTTATAAAATTACTATTAACATTCACTGTAGAATCATAAATTGGACGAAGATTCAGTATTACCTTTCAAACATTTTCCTAGCTGACAAAACATTGTAAATGTAATTTATTGCAAAATTATGAACTGGTCATAGGTTAAGTCTCTCTCTTTCTATTTCGTATGAAAGTGAAATGTATTTCACTAACAAATTATTTCTCACTGTCTTTTGAATAAAGAAGTTACTGTTTTCATAGATAGTTGTCTTTCTATTAATTTATAGTTATCATGAGCATAAAGGATAAACTGTGGATCCTATTACATTATTAACATACACTTTCAGTACACAAGAAAACCAATATTGTACTGAATTTGGCTTGAATAGCAAGAGTAATTAAAACTTTACATAATTAAGTAACTTTGTGCATTTCAACTACTTTCAATGGAGGGGGTCCTTAATCTTGACCACTGCAGCAGAGCAAACTACACACACTTTCAATACACTAGAGAAACAAGTACTTAACAAACCTGAACATATAACTCTCAACAGTTGCAGTTCTGGGCCTTTACTGCAGTGAAACAAAAATTTGAGATATTTATAAGATCCTTTCAAGATACAATATTAATTTTAGCACACTCTATTGCCATATTAATTTTTTCGGACACTCTGAAAACACTTTAGGGTGGGAGGGACCTTAAGTTGATATGTGACTAAGGATATATCACGGTAGGTACAAGAGTCCAGTCAAATTTTACCTTATATTTGGGTACACTATAACATCCTATGAGCTGATCCTTCACTGTACATTACTATAGTGTTCCATTAATTGCATGTTGGTAGGTGGATTTGCAGGTAGAATTGCTGGACTCTGTCATTTCTTGGTGGCGATGATAGATACCAGTTCCTGAATGGTTCCAGCTCTTTATCCATCCATCCGATGCATTGGGAAGCGTCAGAAAAAGCCTCTCTCGGAACCAGCACAATACAAAACTTTTACATGAGCAGTTGATAGTTTGGTATCTCGTCCCAAACTGACTGTTAATCCACCACTTCTACCCATGCCAACCACAGTTTATTCGCGCTACTAAGTTCCGTTCCGGAGGTGAACCACACTACTTTTTACATACAAAATAACTAAGAAATCTAAGTGAAGGTCAGCAGATAACATAACAGCAAACAATCATTTTAAATAAAGCAGAACCTACGCACATATTGACATTTCTATAAAAAATTATTTAAACAAAATTATTCAACCTGAAACATAACCAAAGAATTTATGTGAGGAAGACAAAACATATCATTTGCTCGTATTGAGCATATTACAAAGATTACATTTCATTACAGTATCAAATTAATAATACACTAATTACAGAAGTTCTACTATGGTATGTTGAACAAAACAGAAAGTTAAATGAATCAACATCTTGTCTTTAATATAGCTCCAGAAACCGGAGTCGCATGTGTTCAGATCCGTAGAGTATGGCGGCCAATAGGGGATCATGCCAGTAGCCTCTGGGTACCCAGATCCAGAATGCGGTCCTCAAAGTGCTCCTCCAGGACAGCGAACACTCACCTGCTTTGACGGGGTCGAGCTCCGTCGCTCATGAAGCACACCATGTGGAAATCAGGGCCACCTTGGATTATGGGGATGATATCATCAACCAAAACCTTCACGTGCTGTTCGGTAGTCACCGTGCCATCAAGGAATGTCACACAGTCACCTTTCTACATCTACATCTACATCTACATGACTACTCTGCAATTCACATTTAAGTGCTTGGCAGAGGGTTCATCGAACCACAATCATACTATCTCTCTACTATTCCACTCCCGAACAGCGAGCGGGAAAAACGAACACCTAAACCTTTCTGTTCGAGCTCTGATTTCTCTTATTTTATTTTGATGATCATTCCTACCTATGTAGGTTGGGCTCAACAAAATATTTTCGCATTCGGAAGAGAAAGTTGGTGACTGAAATTTCGTAAAAAGGTCTCGCCGCGACGAAAAACGTCTATGCTGTAATGACTTCCATCCCAACTCGTGTATCATATCTGCCACACTCACTACCCTATAACGCGATAATACAAAACGAGCTGCCCTTTTTTGCACCCTTTCGATGTCCTCCGTCAATCCCACCTGGTAAGGATCCCACACCGCGCAGCAATATTCTAACAGAGGACGAACGAGTGTAGTGTAAGCTGTCTCTTTAGTGGATTTGTTGCATCTTCATCCTTTTAAGGGCGAAGAGACTTCTCGATAGCGAAATGTGGATTCTCAGCCCCCAAATTCACCAATTCTGTTCTGAGCTTAAAACAGCCACTCAGGTCGTCCACAGTATAGATGTTACGACACTTCAATGGGTCATGCAGAATTTCGCTATTCGTCTGTGCCACGTCATGACCAATGATGGCAGGTATATCGAACATGTCATAAACTAAATCCGAATATCTGTAGTGACATTTACTTGTTGAATAAAATGTGTACATGCAATAATTTGTAACTAATATATGTTTTTTTCATACAGTTCATAAACTGTGACCCTGTACCAAACAGAAGGTTTAAATTTCGGGAAGGATTTCTCGAGGTGAAATTTCTCGAGGTGACTTTAATAATAGCTCCTGTTCCAGTGACGGAAGCAATCACCACGATTAGTGGCGGAAAAAAGAAATTAAGGTGAGCAGGGCAATGCTTCGAATACTTTATATTATACAACGACCCAATAACTTGTCTACTAAACTTTTTAGAAGAAATTCGATTGCCATATCAAACTACAGTCAGGTAAAAACGCAGTCAAGATTAGACAAAGAGTGTATTACGCGTAGTTTAATATCACATTTAAGGTGCAAATTTTGTTTTTTCGGTTCGTGATAGCTCTTTTACGCGTTGGGTAAGACAAACAAGATCGCAGAAAGGTCAGTTTGCTACATAGACGCAAACAGCCTCGCGAAAAATCTAACTTAAAGACAACACCATATTCGAATACAGGAAAGGAAGCAACAGGGTCGTTATAACTGTACCATCTTCGTCATCTGCTCCCGAGAGGGAAAGAAGATTCGTTCATGTTTTTTTTCTTTTTTCCAAAAAATATACGAGTACTAGCTGTGCAGGATAATATTTTGTGTGCTGTCATTTATGGAGAAGCTCTTTGAGATACATTTAACCAATTGCGATATGTGAGTGTAGTCCATGTTAGGTGAACACATGTGTACTATTTATACATTGATCAAATTGATCAATTCTTCCAACATGTGAGTCTGTATACACCCACGCACACATACACACACACACACACACACAAACACACTGTAAGGTGTCAGGCAAATCCAACACATAGCTCCAGATAAATCCTGACAGTAAATTAACCAAAGTAATACGATCAACGAGTGAGCAAATGGAATACCACAGACTAACACAAGAACTCCTAAATGCATGTCATACCTTGCCACCGTGAGACAGACGCAGTTCCGAGGGGAGAAACGAGAACAGAAGCCGAGAGCAGAATCGTGTAGGTTAGGAGGCCCTACGATAAGGGACGGACACCCATGTCGTCAGCCGACCGCCAAAACCACCCCCCAGCCCATGTTAAAAGATAGAGCCCTCCAGAAGAACAGTATAGATCTTACGATAACACTAAAAGGGCCACACCAGCTGCAAGTTTTACCGTGAGAATTTTTCACGTCTCTATTGCGTTGCAAACGTTAAAAACACTGCCCCATCACGAAAAGTATAACGTTTCTCATTGGATAGACAGAATTTTGTAGGCGGAGCATAAGGTTAACATTGAGACCCTGATTGGTCAGTTGAAAACACAGCCAGATAGCTTTTTTTAAAACCAACTTCGGTAAATTGTAGTAAGGAGAAGTTAGAAAAGGCTGAGTTCCGAGATGGTGAGGTGAGCGGAGCTGTGCAGCCCGCCGCTGCCCTGACGCTGCCTAAACACCGACAAGGTAAATTGTAGTAAGGAGAAGTTAGGAGAGTGTTGCTTCCGAGACAGCGAGGTGTAGAGCCACATCAGCCACTGTAATTTACGACAAGTTAGATAGGTAATTAAAGATAATTGAGGGTCACTATAGACCATTTTGATAGTTTTCTCTTTTGTGAAACGTAATTTAAACCTAGATTATAGACGTGATATGGCATAAGTCATCCTTCGATCCATTATAGAACTTGGAAAACTTGGAAGCCCATTCAGGGAACATTCGTTCACAGTTTTCTTTAACGCAGTTGGTTTTTATCATCCCGTATTAAAATATTTCCTTTTATCAACAGTGCAATTTATAAACGATGTTTTGTGAGTAGAATAAAATTTCCAATGGTAAACTTAACTGCTTTTTCGACGTTATTTTATCAGCTAACTAAAAATAGGAAATCCTTGAACCCCTTCCACTAAATTTAGTTACTATTGAGATTCTTTTACAGAGAGTGCAGTGGAGCTGACGCTGAAATCATTACGTATTTGATTATATCATCGTTAGTCTCACTGAACTCTTCTGAACTCTACATCTCATGTGTGGTCTGGCGACTCCTTACCAGCAACAGGTCCCAGGTTCAAACTAGTCAATTCTCTAAGAAACACGCTCAGAGCGTCGTTAGGCGAAAGTGGTAGGGAGTCACGACTTAGAACAAACAGACACCACGCAGAATGTTACAACAAACACACACATTACATGTATATTGTTCAGGCGTTCGCACCTGTATGGTGTGCAGTGCATGCATGGCAATGTGGAGTAAACGTCCCTGAAAGATGACAGTGAGTTACAAAGCAAGTCGGACCAATAGCAGTTACTATTTGTGACTTGTCTTCACACTGTTCCTGTCGTCATGGATGGAAAGCTACGTATAATTGAAATTAAATTTGGTCCACCTATTAGGTTGTCGGGAACTGGGCGAATACCGCAATGGCAACGGAAATTCGAGATTATAGAATGAAGTGCCGTAGCAAAAGAATGCAGTTTACATGTTAAGCATGAATAATGTACTGGTACGCTTAAACAAAATATTAATATCCGCGCATTTTTAATTTCAAAACTATTCTTTAAGTTAATGAATATGTTTTGTCTTTACGTGGCCTATTCGGGAAGTAAAAAAAAAAAATGGTTCAAATGGCTCTGAGCACTATGGGACTCAACATCTGAGGTCATAAGTCCCCTAGAACTTAGAACTACTTAAACCTAACTAACCTAAGGACATCAAACACACCCATGCCCGAGGCAGGATTCGAACCTGCGACCGTAGCAGCCCCGCGGTTCCGGACTGCAGCGCCAGAACCGCACGGCCACCGCGGCCGGCTCGGAAAGTAAGATCCGATCGTTTGCAAAATGGAAAGCAAAGTGAAAACTAAAAATGCTTTATTTGTAACAGCTTCCAGCTCCCACTGTGATATTTGTCGTAGCGTTGTACAAACTTTCTAATACCCTCGTCATAGATGGCGGCCGCCTGTGCTTTCCGCGAGGTCTCTATGCTGATCTGCAGCTTGTTGTCTGGGCCAAAATGTCTTCATAGCCAGTGGTTTATGTGAGTAGAGACGAAAATCAGATGGAGTCAGGTCCGGACTGTATGGCGGATGATCAAATACTTCCCATAGAAAACGTTGCTGGAGCGCCCTCATTGCCCGTGCAGTGTGCGTCCGAGAACTGTCATGAAGACGGAAATGCATAACAGTTACGTTGTGCGGGCTGCGTGACATGAGGTGAAGTCTCTCACATGCACTCATACCTGGCGGGGGACACTATTGTTCTACGCATCTATATAACTGTGAAGAGGTACATGACATGATCGACGGGCATACTAGAGACACTGCCCAACACATCTGTGCAAAACTTCATTGGGGTATCACTGTCGTTTCCATTTCGCGATCTATCGGACGTTACTCTCCGAACAGCTCTCGTATGATTACGTGGTAAACAAAACATTTTCTGGATGACATCTGTGCAAAACTTAATTGGGGTGTCAGTGTCGTTTCCATTCCGCGATCTATCGGACCTTACTTTCCGAATAGCCCTCGTATGATTACGTGGTGAACAAAACACTTTCTAAATGTTTTCGAAAGTAATGTGGAATTTCTGTTTATTGTTGTAACAGTTGCTTTCATAGCAGTATTTTTACAAAACTGTTCAGTTTAAACATTGCACTCATACCAGCCAGTAATAGGAATGAAGCAAACGCTCTTAAATATGAACTGCTCGATCGCTGCTTACATTTCCTTCTTTATTAATCTTCATTTACTCATCATTATACCTAATTTGCAGTAACAGTTTAATTTGTTACGGAGTGCACATCGTTCTACAGTCTCCTGTCGTTTTGCAATACATACGAGGAAAAGGACTCATCGTGTTCATTAACAAACGATAAACGTCGAGCCGGCCGCAGTGGCCGAGCGGTTCTAGGCGCTTCAGTCCGGAACCGCGCGACTGTTACAGTAGCAGGTTCGAATCCTGCCTCTGGCATGGATGTGTGTGATGTCCTTAGGTTATTTAGGTTTAAGTAGTTCTAAGTTCTAGGGGACTGATGATCTGAGATGTTAAGTTCCATAGTGCTCAGAGCCATTTTTTTTTAATTAAAACATCTTCAGTTGAATCCCGCGCGACTGCTACGGTCGCAGGTTCGAATCTTGCCTCGGGCATGGATGTGTGTGATGTCCTTAGGTTAGTTAGGTTTAATTAGTTCTAAGTTCTAGGCGACTGATGACCACAGATGTTTAGTCGCATAGTGCTCAGAGCCATTTGAACCTTTTTTTTATAAACGTCATTTCTCAAAACGTCATACGGTGTTTCATGATGCATTTTTTGAGGTTTCATTGGTACCGGTATCAATAATTTCTCATTCATAACTTTCTTATACAACATACTTTGTTCGTGCATGCTCCATCACATTGTTTTCTTCAGACTCCATCAACTACGACTGCAGATATGTAGTTGTCGTTATCAGCAGCTTGGACTAGAAGAGAATAATACTGCCTGCAATTGTACAACATTCTGCCAGTATTTAAGGCACTGGATATGTATGCGCTTTCCATCTGTACGTCACACGCCATTTGCGAGACCCCATTTTGCAAGCATTTCACTCGTAGTTTCTCTATGTCGCGAAACAGTTGTTTAGTGTGCATGCACGACCAATGACACAAGCGACACTGCTATTCGCAATGATGATGCTGATCGATGATGGGGTAGCCTAATAGACAGACGCCTGATAAAAGCAAATACTTATTATATTTTCAAACTCTAACACGACTATGTGCAAACTTTTTTTTCGCAGTTTTGTTAGTATAATCGACATTTACTTAAGCCTTAATTTTCAAAGATCTTTAGTAACAATAGCATAGAGAGCCATATTTTCGACATATTGGCAGTTGTTTTCTATAACTTAAAAAACTCGCCAAATTGATAAAGGAGAAAAAACAAAAATGCTGTAAACGAAGCAAGCAAAGAAAAATAGATACGTCTCAAAAATATGATCGACAAGAAGTGAAACATGGCTAAGCACGGATGGCTAGAGGACAAATGTCAAGATGTAAACGCGTATATCACTAGGAGTAAGATAGATACTGCCTACAGGACAATTAAAGAGACCTTTGGAGACAAGAGAACCACTTGCATGAGTATCAGGCGCTCAGATGGAAACCCAGTTCTAAGCAAAGAAGGGAAAGCAGAAAGGTGGAAGGATTATATAGAGGGTCTATACAAGGGCGATGTACTTGAGGACAATATTATGGAAATGGAAGAGGATGTAGAAGAATTTGAAATAGGAGATATGGTATTGCGCGAAGAGTTTGACAGAGCACTGAAAGACCTGAGTCGAAACAAGGCGAGTAGATAACATTCCATTAGAACTACTGATAGCCTTGGGAGAGCCAGCCGTGACAAAACTTTACAATCTGGTGAGCAAGATGCATGAGACAGACAAAATACCCTCAGACTTCAAGACGAACATAATAATTCCAATCCCAAAGAAAGTAGATCTTGACAGATGTGAAAATTACAGAACTATCATTTTAATAAGCCATGGCTGCAAAATACTAACACGAATTCCTTACAGACGAAGAGACCAAGAGATGAATACACTAAACAGATTCAGAAGGATGTAGGTTACAGTAGGTACTGGGAGATGAAGAAGCTCGCACAGGATAGAGTAGCATGGAGAACTGCATCAAACCAGTCTCTGGACTGAAGACCACAACAACAAAAACAACTAATGAACAGTGAGAGTGGTAAGGGAATGTGTGGTAAAGTGGCCAGGACGATAAAAGCGGCCATTGCTTATTTTTTATGTGAACAGCGCTGCTGCTTGTCGAGAAGTGGTCAGTCTTGTTCAAATATACATAGCCATTGCTGTCAGTGAGACTTGACAGAGGAAGCTTTTTCCGTTATTTTTTACGTACATCTTTTCTGGTTTTGAGTCATCTGATGTAAGATAAATAATTTACATTATTCATGTTACCTCACGTGTACAGGTAGTAATAATTTGTACAATACCAATGTTTAAACAACGTCTTTCAGCGTACAAACTTGGTTCCTACTTATTTATTTCAGTTTGATCTTTACTTCCTTGGATCACTAATGCCGACATTCATGGCGTCCTATCTAGAAAAGTGGCCACACTATTCGTCGGGTTAAGTGTCTAACGTGTTCACTCCAATATTTGTTAGTGTATTCCATACATCCCGCAAAGTATTACATATCAGATTGCTTTTCATACCCTTTTGTATGTACAAAGCTATCATGATCCCGTCTATCGCTTTGTGACAGTTTTAAGTTGATAAAGCAATATTATTTGCAATCGTCTCTGTTCCGTTACATTTGGTCAAATACAAAAGTCCGATCCAGAACAGTGTGCCTCAGTCCCTTGGTACTCTTTAAGACAGTAGAGCGTGAAGACGCCCAGATAGTGAGCTCGGAAATCAGAACAAAAAACAAGGGATGCTACGAGATCGGACAGCCCACAGTACCGGATTAGTTGCGTAAGATTGGTCACTACGTAAGCCTCCAGAGAAACGCATTTACTTCCAGTATAATATTTACTTTTGGCACTTAAATTATTTGGAGTGATACATTATAATATGTAGTTTCTAAATGTTGAAGTGGTAAGCTTCTACCAATAACCATGGTCTCGTGAAAAATGAAATTTTGTTTGACTGTCCAGTAACCCTCCTACCTCCACACCCAAACACTTACATTCTTATGCGGCCTGAGTGCCGCTCTACAGGGTAAATATTGGCTCTCAAGGAAAAAAATTTTATCAACCACTTATCTAAAGACTGTAACGATTTACTATTTGCGATAGTACACTCTCCAAGAAACACGAAAGCAAAAGTTTCAAAAAGGAACGTCTTGCATATTAGTCTGTTTACCGATTAAAATATCTATAAACGTAGTCCAGAAGAGGTGGTCTAGTGATCTTGCTTAATGAACGCCATTGTGCAGTTATCCGCAACTCCAGTTACAGACAGTTATTCTCCACGGAGCATCCCAGAGCTGCGGTTTACTGTAGTGAGAAGGTGGTCCACGCGTTTTCCACTCTTGGAACAGGCTATTCTGTGTTCATAGGAATGTTCTTCTCCATAGAAGTATGCAGCGATATTCTCGCCGAATCTAGCGACTCGCCGCTTCTTCCTAGCGATACCAGTTTTCTCATATTTTCGATGGTATTAATTATAGGAAAAATGTAATAAATAATCATTGATGTTTTTTGTACCTCTACTCCACGTTCCCTCATCTTTCCTTGGTTCCTGGACGGAGGGAACGGCACTTGGTGGTCACTCCGCCTCCACCCCTTCCTTTCGGAGCCAGTAAAATAAAAAAATAAAAAAGAGACATCATATAGAAAGACTGGCATTACGTGTCCGAACAACCCCACAAGTTCTCTTCTGATCAATAATGCAATGCCATCATTTCATTTCATGTACAAACATAGATATACTTTTGGCATCTGTCACAATAAAACTATTTACACTGATGTCTCACTTTACATTAATTTATTTGTGAAATATTACTGTCTACTTTTCTGACATACGAAATTTACAGTCGAGTTAATTGCAGGATATGGACAAGAATTACTTGCTGGCTTGTTATTATGTAACGTGTAAGTTACCGTTAAAATACAGCAAATGACTGTCAAGTTTAAAAATCTCGCCGAGCAAAAACTTTCTGTGTGTTTGGACTTTTCTGTACGTGGATGATTAAAATCGCACAAGGGTATCACACTGGGCTTACATCGGCTGGTAGTTATTTCTACATTTACATATACATGGATACTCTGCAAATCACATTTAAGTGCCTGACGGAGGGTTCACCGAACCACCTTCAACAATTCTCTGTTACTCCAATCTCGTACAGCGCGCGGAAAGAATGAACACCTATATCTTTCTGTACGAGATCTGATTTCCCTTATTTTGTTGTGGTGAACGTTCCGCCTTATGTAAGTCGGTGACAACAAAATACACTCCTGGAAATTGAAATAAGAACACCGTGAATTCATTCTCCCAGGAAGGGGAAACTTTATTGACACATTCCTGGGGTCAGATACATCACATGATCACACTGACAGAACCACAGGCACATAGACACAGGCAACAGAGCATGCACAATGTCGCCACTAGTACAGTGTATATCCACCTTTCGCAGCAATGCAGGCTGCTATTCTCCCATGGAGAAGATCGTAGAGATGCTGGATCTAGTCCTGTGGAACGGCTTGCCATGCCATTTCCACCTGGCACCTCAGTTGGACCAGCGTTCGTGCTGGACTTGCAGACCGCGTGAGACGACGCTTCATCCAGTCCCAAACATGCACAATGGGGGACAGATCCGGAGATCTTGCTGGCCAGGGTAGTAGACTTACACCTTCTAGAGCA
Organism: Schistocerca gregaria; assembly: GCF_023897955.1. Lineage (NCBI taxonomy): Eukaryota > Metazoa > Arthropoda > Insecta > Orthoptera > Acrididae > Schistocerca > Schistocerca gregaria. The sequence continues at coordinate 827,861,702 of NC_064922.1, forward strand.
CGTTGGGTGGCACGGGATACATGCGGACGTGCATTGTCCTGTTGGAACAGAAACTTCCCTTGCCGGTCTAGGAATGGTAGAACGATGGGTTCGATGACGGTTTGGATGTACCGTGCACTATTCAGTGTCCCCTCGACGATCACTAGAGGTGTATGGCCAGTGTAGGAGATCGCTCCCCACACCATGATGCCGGGTGTTGGCCCTGTGTGCCTCGGTCGTATGCAATCCTGATTGTGGCGCTCACCTGCACGGCGCCAAACACGCATACGACCATCATTGGCACCAAGGCAGAAGCGACTCTCATCGCTGAAGACGACACGTCTCCATTCGTCCCTCCATTCACGCCTGTCGTGACACCACTGGAGGCGGGCTGCACGATGTTGGGGCGTGAGCGGAAGACGGCCTAACGGTGTGCGGGACCGTAGCCCAGCTTCATGGAGACGGTTGCGAATGGTCCTCGCCGATACCCCAGGAGCAACAGTGTCCCTAATTTGCTGGGAAGTGGCGGTGCGGTCCCCTACGGCACTGCGTAGGATCCTACGGTCTTGGCGTGCATCCGTGCGTCGCTGCGGTCCGGTCCCAGGTCGACGGGCACGTGCACCTTCCGCCGACCACTGGCGACAACATCGATGTACTGTGGAGACCTCACGCCCCACGTGATTCGGCGGTACGTCCACCCGGCCTCCCGCATGCCCACTATACGCCCTCGCTCAAAGTCCGTCAACTGCACATACGGTTCACGTCCACGCTATCGCGGCATGCTACCAGTGTTAAAGACTGCGATGGAGCTCCGTATGCCACGGCAAACTGGCTGACACTGACGGCGGCGGTGCACAAATGCTGCGCAGCTAGCGCCATTCGACGGCCAACACCGCGGTTCCTGGTGTGTCCGCTGTGCCGTGCGTGTGATCATTGCTTGTACAGCTCTCTCGCAGTGTCCGGAGCAAGTATGGTGGGTCTGACACACCGGTGTCAATGTGTTCTTTTTTCCATTTCCAGGAGTGTATTTTCGCATTCGGAGGAGAAAGTTGGTGTTCGGCATTTCGTGAGAAGATTCCGTCGCAACGAAAAACGCCTTTCTTTTAATGATTTCCAGCCCAAATCCTGTATCATTTCTGTGACACTCTCTCCCATATTTCGCGCTAATACAAAACGTGCTGCCATTCTTTGAACTTTTTCGTTGTTCTCCGTCAGTCCTACCTGGTAAAGATCCCACACCACGCAGCAGTATTCTAAAAGAGGACGGTCATGCGTTGTGTAGGTAGTCTCCTTAGTAGGTCTGTTACATTTTCTGAGTATCCTGCCAATAAAACGCAGCCTTTGGTTAGCCATCCCTACAAAATTTTCTATGTGTTCCTTCCAATTTAAGTTGTTTGTAATTGTAATACCTAGGTATTTAGTTGAATTTACTGCTTTTAGAGTAGACTGATTTATCGTGTAACCGAAGTTTAACGAGTTCCTTTTAGCACTCATGTGGATGACCTCACACTTTTAGCAATTTTGAGTCAACTGCCACTTTTCGCACCATTCCGATATTATGTCTAAATCGTTTTGCAGTTTGTTTTGATCTTCTGGTGACTTTATTAGTCAATAAACGACAACGTCATCTGCAAACAACCGAAGACGGCTGCTCAGATCGTTTCATCGTTTCTCAAATCGTTTATGTAGATAAGGAACAGCAAAGGGCATATAACACTACCTTGGGGAAGGCCTGAAATGACTTCTGATTTACTCGATGACTTTCTGTCAATTTGTTTATCTATCCTGCTGTGTTGGGCAATCTTCTGAGCCGTCGCACTGGTTTATGCGTGCAGTGTTATGGATTGCCTATGATACACATTAACTCCTGAAAGAAAACAGGTATCTGCTCACTACCGAATCAAAAACTCTTAAGTAGCCTTACGTACATTTCACTCGCAGTAATGCGTGCCTTTAAACGTAACGAATGGTATGGTACACACTCAGCCGACTTACAATAAAACATTTGTATGTGAGCAGCTCGTACTTAGCAAATTGTGTCTTCTTTCGACGACTGTTACGAATTGTGGAAAGGTAATCACTTTATTAAAGAACTAAGATGCTACACTATCATATGTAAGATTTGTTAATGCACGATATCTTCAAAATCGATTAATAAATGTTGTGAAGCTAAGAATCGCACGAAATGTAAAGCAGCCATTTTCGTTTTATCACAAGGAAAGTAAAGCTTTTAACAAAATAAACTTTTATAAAGTTTACAGTGAAAAAAATCTGAAAATTGTATTTTCCCTGTATTTTTATATTCTTTTAGGGTGGCTTTTCGCCATAAGGTCATAACACCTACCTTCTCCTGCTGTCTCCAATAGGAAACTACCGGCCTTGCCTCACTGATTGCACTGATTCCAGCCAGATCACCGAAGTTAAGCAACGTCGGGCGTGGTCGGTACTTGGAAGGGCTTGCATGTCAGCTTTCCCTTTGCCAGAAAGGTAAGTGGAAGGAGGGGTCACCAGTGCCCTACGGCCAGACCATGAGCCACTGTCCTGGATAAACTCAAAACCTCTCCGCAGTCTCTCGTGGAGTAAGGGCACGCGACACTTGCGGGTGATCCGCCCATCGGTCGAAGTTCGTTTACCGCTTTGTTCTAATCGAGAGGAGTAGGCTATGTACCGGGACCTGGTCTCACCGTTTTCCTTCTCTCAGCATCACCCAACACAAACGGACGCCACACTACACACTCACACCCACTGAACTCATCTACACGTGTCAGATACACTTCCACATGCCTCTCACACTTCGCGCAGGAAACGTGCCAGTGACGGCGAAGGATAGCATTTCCAATTATTCCTCTTGCATTTGCTCGTCGGGTCTTCCGGCAAATCATGCCAAAACAGTTAATTTTTTTTAGGTGGGAATCTGTATGCTGAGCAAATGTCCACTCTGTTCATTACCACCCTTTCGAAGTAGTTTTACAAACAACACTAATTAGACATAAGGTTCTTCCTTTTGCATGTAATGCTGATCCTTCTCAGGCACACATTACCATTCTTTCACATTGACTACTACGGGGAAGATTACCTGGCGAGTTCTTTTGAAAGAAACCATTCTGGCATTCGCCATAGTGGTTTAGGGAAATCACAAGAAACCAAAATGTCGATGGACAGCCAACAATTCGTACCCGCGCCCTTCGTAATACCAATCCAGTGTACTAGCACTAGCTTCTGACAATGTTGATTGGAATACTCTCCTTCAAATTCTGAAGGTGGCAGGGGTAAAATATAGGGAGCGAAAGGCTATTTACAATTTGCACAGAAAGCAGATGGCAGTTACAAGAGTCGAGAGGTATGAAAGGAAAGCAGTGGTTGGGAAGGGAGTGAGACAGGGTTGTAGCCTATCACCGATGTTATTCAGTCTGTATATTGAGCAAGCAGTAAAGGAAACAAAAGAAAAATTCGGTATAGGAATTAAAATCCATGGAGAAAACATAAGAACTTTTAGGTTCGCCGATGATATTGCAATTCTGTCAGAGACAGCAAAGGACTTAGAAGAGCAGTGTCTTGAAAGAAAACAAAAGCAAAACAAGGATAATGGGATGTAGTCGAATTAAGTCCGGTGATGCTGAGGGAATTAGATTAGGAAATGAAACACTTAAGGTAGTAAAGGAATTTTGCTATTTGGGGAGCAAAATAACTGACATGGTCGATGTAGAGAGGATATCAAATGTAGACTGGCAATGGCAAGGAAAGCTTTTCTGAAGAAGAGAAATTTGTTAACATCGGGTATAGATTTAAATGTCAGGAAGTCGTTTCTGAAAGTATTTGTATGGAGTGTATTAAATGACAGGAAGTCGTTTCTGAATGTATTTGTATGGAGTGTAGCCATGTATGGAAGTGAAACGTGGACGATAACTAGTTTGGACAAGAAGGGAATAGAAGCTTTCGAAATGTGGTGCTGCAGAAGAATGCTGAAGATTAGATGGGTAGATCACATAACTAACGAGGATATATTGAATAGAATTGGGGAGAAGAGAAGTTTGTGGCACAACTGACTAGAAGAAGGGATCGTTTGGTAGGACATGTTCTGAGACATCGAGGGATCACCAATTTAGTATTGGAAGGCAGAGTGGAGGGTATAAATCGTAGAGGGAGGCCGAGAGATGAATACACTAAGCAGATTCAGAAGGATGTAGGCTGCAGTAGGTACTGGGAGATGAAGAAGCTTGTACAGGATAGAGTAGCATGGAGAGCTGCATCAAGCCAGTCTCAGTACTGAAGTCCACAACAACAACAACAACAGCACTATCTTACTTTGGACAGTAACTTTGTTGATAGTCCATAAAGAGTTCGAGACATAAAAGTACATCAACATTGACTCTATTTGTGGCCAATGGATAAGTCAATTTAACAGCAACGGAACAGAAATGGTTAGCTCAAATTATAACGTTTTAAAATTAAAATGTCATCTATGAAAAGTATTACTGTATTCGTCTTTTTTCCAAAGGTTTCACTAATTTTCCTAAAGGCAACATCTGTCTTTCCATAGGCGTGCACACATCTACAGCCTTTCATTAATCGTCTACCCATTCCTGATTTCTCATTTTGCTTTTCCTATCCCTCTCAGTTTTAGACGTCTGTACTTCCTTTTGCCAGCTTAATTTCCAGCAATTGAATATTATTCTTTCGTCATATACATTAAGTATATTTTGTATTATCCAAGTATTTCAACTTAGCTTCATCTTTTGCCTCAGATGTCATCACAATTTTATCTCTCTATGTTACCTGTTCGTATTCTATTGTATTTCTTCCCTCTGTTCCTGTCAGTTCTTGCCTATTGACCACTTTGAAACTCTCCATAACCTGTGCTTCTCTAGGTACCATCTCCTTAATTTCTCTCCTTTCACGACCAGTAAAAAATGGTCAGACTCCACAGTTCTCCGTGGAAATAATACATAGTTTGAAATGTGGTTTGGAAATATCAATGTTAACATTCTAGTATTCAAATGTGTGAATTCCTAAGGGACCAAATTGCTGAGGTCATCGGTCCGTAGAATTCCACACTACTTAAACTAACTTACGCTAAGGACAACACACACACCCATGCCTGAGGGAGGACTCCAAGCTCTGGCGGGAAGGGCCGAACATTCTAGTGCTTTCAGTTCTATTTTACGAATAATACTTTTTTTTCATTATTCTTAAATCAACTAGCAGCTACGATTAAATACGCCCACAATCCATATTCTTCTACTGTATCTTAATATCGTTGACGAGAGTTGTGGAGTCCGAGTAGCCGACATTCACCAGAGGTGAACGGACTGGACTCTTAGCTATGAGAGAAGAAACACAGGGTTTCCCAGTCTCCAGGAACTAGATGTGTTGGTTTAGCTGTCTCAATGAAAGCCAGTGGGTTTTTTTGTTGTTGCAAATCACGAGGTTATGATGGAAAAAGAATACACATACCACAAACGTTGAGAATAAGAAAGTGAACCCTGTGGCAAGCTACATTTACGGCGAAAAATTGCATGTCTCCTTCTCTATTTCACAGGTAACTGTCGCTGACGTAATCACATTACATTAGTCCGTAATATCAAAATATATGATTAAAATTTCGTAACGTGTTATGCTAATTAGGTTGCATTTTACGTAAACTTGTGTGTAATATTTGTTCTGCAAGGGTGTTTGTAACAGCACTTAAATTTCAAAATCGTACCTGCTCGTTGACTTTAATAGCAGTTTAAAGAATTATTTTAGAATGCACGCAAGGAGACGTAATTACTTCTTATTGTTCTGATATTCACTGCAAAACAAGTTGCACTGAAGTCTGGATGTGAAGGCAGCATTTAGTGCGTTCTATATTTACTGAAAACGGTGCAAAGAGTTCGCTCTGAAAAACACATTATTATCTTGCTGACATTCAGGAAAAGGGTGAAATAAACTACTTTTGTAGACGTATGAGAATAACACACAGAATACTAACAAACAGATTCATGAGATTTTTTTCGAATAAATATTTACAGATCAGCATAACGAGAGAGAAAGAAAAGAATTTTATCGTCATTATCATACGAAAGTTCAGAGGCGAAACAATTTGACTATGTTCATAAACCACGCCTACGTTACGAATCCATACATTTCTACATTGTTCGCTATGGCCCAGAAAACGTTTTGTTCCAGCGTTGAAAAATTATGTTATTACATAGACATACTTCAACAGAATGTGTAATTGTCCATGTAAATATGTAGTATGTTGTCGAGATCTTTGTCAGGCAGACAGTCTTAGCATAGTCGCGGTGCTTCACTGATGCAGACTGAATCTCGAAAAAACCTTTGAAAAGAGAACACTATATGTCAGTATACGGAAGAGGGGAATAGGATCGTTATAATTGTACTTACATGTGCTCATCTACAAGTAGAATCTGCAATTCACATTGGTGTTTTTGACGGACGAAGCAAAGAAGTACTTTGCAACACTTTCTCTACAGTTTTCCTCTCGACTCGTACGTGGGAATAATTAACTCCTAAACCCTCCCGTGTGAGCTCTGATTTCTTGCATTTTAACGCGTTGGCCATTGGGAATTAACCAATTGTTTCAGCAACCGGGGAATAATATTGGTGAGTGTAATGTCGAGAAATGATCGCAATTAAAACGGCCTTTGCTTAAAAAATTGATGCCCCACCTCGCTTATGATATCTGTGACAATACCGTCAGTTCTACCTTTTACGGACGTCACACTGTGGAACAGTTCTGCAGGAGAGAACAAGCAATCATAGTGAGTGGATGAAGTGAAGTTTAGAAGAAGGGATGTTCTGAGATGTGTATGCTCATTTAAGGTTAAATCAGGACTGTGGGCCAGATGTTTGGTGATTTCCAGGGCGACCAACCGGTTGAGTTTTTGGACTTTCTTTGGTAAATGGAGGACGAAAGACTGTGGAAGGTACCAGTGGCCCTCACTCTGAATATAGTTAGAAAATGTGGAGTCATAATTCTGCAACCTCGAACTGCGTTCATATTCAGCCAAACTAGATACTATTTCTCTGCTTGACTGATCAATATAAACATTCTCACTGTCAAGACGTGATTTTTACGTCCTACATTTGGTTAGTAATTGCGTTTCTCTTTGCTATTGAAAATACACTGGCCTTGACGTTCTTCACGAGTGGGAAATTCTATAGTTGCCGGCTTTCAGTGTTTTTGCTACACTCCTCGATACCTATCCTAGGTATCGTATTGTACACCAGTCCCTGCAGACAACGAAAGAAGCAGCAGAGTGAGACTAGAGTAGGGTATAATTTCTCATTTTTCTTTCCTATACAAGACGTGGTCAACGGGGACAGGATTGTAGCCATTGGTTCAGGCAATTTTCAATAGCAAAGATAAGATCTAGTTACTGGCTAACAGTGGTGTTTACAAAATTTTGTGACCTGTCTGTGAAAAGGTTTGAATTGGTCAATCAGGCAGAGACACAGTGACTGGATTGGCTGAATATAAACGCAGCTAGAGGTTGCAGAATTGTGACTCCACATTTTCTGAGCATGTACTGAGATAGATCACAGTTACCAGCTATAGTCCCATGTCCTCCACTTGGCAAACAAAGGCCAAAAGCTTAACCTGTTGGAAGCCTTGGAAATAAACAAACATGTGGCTCGCAGTCCTGATTTAACCTTATTTGATAAAACACAGCTAATACTTCCCGTCTTCTAAACTTCATTTCATTCTCGCACTGTGCAATTGCACCCTAAACTATCTGTTCCTTTCTATTGTTCCACTTTTCTGAAATTATCTATTTTATTTTTATACTTTTATTTTATTGTGATTGCCTATGTCGTCTATATATTTTGTTGTTACAGTTGTCAGTTACATGTTTTACTCTATTTCTTTATCACTTTTAATATATGATACCTCATCAACCCAGACTTTAGTAGTCCTGGTATGTAATAATTTTACTTTATTCAGATTGTTAATTTAATTTAAACTGTAATGTAGGCACTACTTTTCGAATTTAGTGCTAATGTTTCCCTTGATTTGATAGTATTATATTTACCTATTATTCAGGTTTTTACATTTTTAACTGCATGACCACCGCACTGTCAAAGATGACATTTGCTGTGTGTATGTGCCTCAGTCTCGACCAGTAACATCTTTCCCAAAGTTGTTCATAGTTACTGTAACTTATTTGATGACGATAGTTGGTTAAAGCTTAATGATGGCCTTGTAAGCCGAAAACCGGCTAACAAAATAAATTAATACAGAATATTGCGCTTTTCATTTTCTATTACGTTGTTCAACCAAAACCGGGAAAATAATCACTTATTATATGTATGGTATACCTGAAGAAAAGTGTTGATTCTCTTCATTGACAAACTGAAGTCCTACCATTGGATACAGGCGGCATTGCAAGATATTAGTTTGGTATCTCCTTAAGGTGTGCAATTTTATGTTCGGTGTGCTTTTCAACCAGGTTATAGAGAAGATTATCAAGAAAATAATCTCTTCACCCCTTGGAACAGAACACAGAATCAACATATAGACGTACAAGGGAGAGTTTTGAATCATAGATCACTTTTTCAATGGTGTCATTCACTTTTGATGTGCCGCAGTGGGAGCAAATAAATTATACAGCTCCTTCACGTTCTACCAAATGTGATTTCTGAAATGTATCAAAGCTGTGACAAATAGTCAACAAAAATCATTCCAAATACATCTGTCTGATGGGCTGTAGTATACTCATTTCAAAATGCCTGCGCTCCGAAATTTAGCTTCAATGGACTACCCAAAATAAAATAGTTTTTGGTCCAACTAACAACAGGTAGTACAGAGGATTATTCTCATTTCGAAAACTGGTTTCTGCTGTAGACCCCATGGCACCTAAAATATTGGTAGAGAAAGAATTAGGACGAGCCCTCGGAAACCACTAACCGCAATCAGTGGTTATTATGTCTGGTTCTCCCGCTACGCACTACAGTGGTTGAGCGATGGTAGCGGTTGCGCTTGTGGAACTATGAGTATCTGAAATTGTCTTTATCACTTCGTAGTGTTCACCGTGACATTAGTCTCTTTCTGATCATGTAGTGATACATGCCATTCCTTGAATGAGAGGTTCATATCCTAAAATACATCTGTCGGAGGAAATATGTTCGTGACAGAGTAGTCGATAAGTGGTGGGCACCCCTGTATTGGGAGGTGTTTTAAATCGTAGGTGCTGATACCAGAGCTATCAATGCAGTGACTGTACGGAAGTGGATGGCAGCCAGACGACCATAACTGCTGAGTTGGAGAATAGGAGTTCTACGGAAAGGTCGGTGTGAAGGAAAGAGATCCATGAAATCTAAGAACGCAAACGGTCAAACATTACAAATGTATTGTAACTGTTAATTATCAAGTTTAATATCAGATCTGCCACGTATGTAGTACAGAGAGGTAGAATAGGAGTTGATAGCTGTCCTCATTTATCACGTATTGAGCTGTGATTTTGAAGATAATATAAGAAGGTGAATTGAATCTCCTTCTTATTTATGTGGTGTAGTGAATGAGAACGCGAAGTTGATTTTCAGTAGCTTTATCTGTAGTCTGTGTGGGGGAGAAGTCTGAGCCAAGTTGGAGGAGGAAGGCACACGGATTCAGGACATAGACTAGCTTGATGCTGATTAATAATACTTAACGGCGACCAAAGATTCAGTGAGCCACATTCATTGTGTATGACAGGTGGCAATTTATTTGAGTGTTTGGTGCATGAGGTGAAGTATAACAAACCACCACGCAGTCCAAGCCAACCTGTAAAACTTCAATCTTCGTATTTTTCAAGGAGAAAACAGACTCGAGACTGTTCTTCACGCCCTCGAGATCTTACGAATATAACCAAATATTAAGGACTGTTTCGAATTTTCTAGAATATTTTCGAATGTTCGGCCAGTAAAATGAGCACATCATAAAGATACATGAACAATTCATCAAAAATGTGTATCCGTTTATAGAGAGAAGCTACCTAAAGAAAGAAAGCGTGTGAGAAAGAAACGTTTTAGCAACAAAAAGTGACGTAGTTCGACATACAAATCAACAACAAAATCTGGTACCACAGGAAGAAAAATTATTTAAATCCATTGTTACAATGGCGGACCATGAACGAAACGATTATCTTTCCCAATAATACCTAAATTTGTTTAATGTTCCCGATACGCCCTCGCAAAGAAACCTGATGAACAACATCACAAAACAGACATATTAACCGGAAAAGGCGAATCAGTACTCATACCACAAATTCCACTCATTTCAATTCACTTAGCATTCAGTTTTAGAAGGCTCCAATTATCGGTGAAATAAGCGAATAATGCGACTATCAACAAAGCACAAGGACAAACATCCAGATGTTCCGGAGTGAATCTAAACAAAACGCGTTTCTCGCACGACGACCAAACGTATTCGGCAGAAAACAAAAACGGAACGTTATCTACAAGAATATACTTTGATTTTTTCGAATCAGAAAATGGGTTAACAAAGTAGGAAGATAAGACATTCTTTTTGTGCTATATATACAAGAAGTAACTGGGTATTAGTCTACTATACATGATAAACAACAACCTTGATTCAGGGAAAAGAAAAATTTTGAGTAAGATATTTTGAGGAATCCAAGACAAAACCGCACTAGAAGCGGAGTTTATTATTTATATGCGGGGATAGACATCGTGTCCACCAATATCGCTACGATATTTCGAGCTCCAAAATGAAAGTAAATCCACCAAGTATATACACAGCACCCTACAGGTCGAAGATCTATCGGAAGGCGCAAACTACATTTATTTGATAACATTAGAGAATGAGGAACTTAGAAAATCAAAGCCAAGACGGAAATCCTCGGCAAAACTTTGTGAAATCATCAGCTAAGACCTTTCATACCGTGTGAAGCCTAACAATAATAGTAATAATATTAATATTAATATTAATAATAATAATTAATAATAATAAATAATTAATAAATAATAATAAATAAAAATGACTAATAATAAATTAATAATAATTAATAATAATAATAACAAATAATAACAGTTCCTAAACATAGTAATGAAAAATTGGAAAACCACACTTAATATCCAAAAAAATTCAAATAATATCACATCAATAATAATAATAACAAATAATAATAGTTCCTAAACATAGTAATGAAAAATTGGAAAACCACACTTAATACCCAAACAAATTCAAATAATATCACATCAAAGCCAATACAGATTAAGCATGGAATATACCAAGGAGACTCATTAAGTCCTTTCTGGTTCTGCCATGCTCTGAACCCACTATCCAACATGCTAAATAATACAAATTATGGATACAATACTACTGTAACGTACCTACACAAAATCACACATTTGCTATACATGGATGATCTAAAACTACTGGCAGCAACAAATCAACAACTCAACCAATTACTAAAGATAACAGAAGTATTCAGCAAAGATGTAAATGTGGCTTTTGGAACAGACAAATGGAAGAAAAATAGCATAGTCAAGCGAAAACACACTAAACAAGAAGATTACATATTGGATAACCACAGCGACTGCATAGAAGCGATGGAAAAAACAGATGCCTATAAATATCTAGGATATAGACAAGGAATAAGAATAGATAATAATACAAATATTAAAGAAGAACTAAAAGAAAAATATAGACAAAGACTAACAAAAATACTGAAAACAGAATTGACAGCAGGAAACAAGACAAAAGCTATAAATACTTATGTTATACGAATATTGACCTACTCATTTGGAGTAGTGAAATGGAGTAACACAGACCTAGAAGCACTCAATAGACTTACACGATCACAATGCCACAAATATAAAATACATCACATACATTCAGCAACAGAAAGGTTCATATTAAGCAGAAAGGAAGCAGGAAGGGGATTTATCAACATAAAAAACCTATATTATAGACAGGTAGACAATTTAAGAAAATTCTTTCTAGAACGAGCATAAACTAGCAAAATACACAAAGCAATCACTCATAGAAATACATCGGCTACACCACTGCAATTTCATAACCACTTCTACAACCCTTTAGATCACATAACATTAACAGATACGAAGAAAGTAAATTGGAAAAAGAAAACACTACATGGCAAGCACCCATATCATCTAACACAGCCACACATCGATCAAGACGCATCCAACACATGGCTAAGAAAAGGCAATATATACAGTGAGACGGAAGGATTCATGATTGCGATACAGGATCAAACAATAAACACCAGATATTACAGCAAGCATATTTTTAAAGATCCCAATACCACAACAGATAAATGCAGACTTTACAAACAACAAACAGAAACAGTAGATCACATCACAAGCGGATACTAGCAAGTACAGAATACCCCGGAAGACACGACAATGTAGCAAAAATAATACATCAACAGCTTGCCTTACAACATAAACTTATAAAACAACACGTTCCCACATACAAGTATGCACCACAAAATGTACTGGAGAATGATGAATACAAATTACACTGAAACAGAACCATTATAACAGATAAAAAAACACCACATAACAAACCTGACATCATATTCACCAATAAAAAGAAGAAATTAACACAACTGACCGAAATATCCGTACCCAATACAACAAATATACAGAAGAAAACAGGAGAAAAAGTTGAAAAATACAGCCAGCTGGCTGAGGAAGTCAAGGACATGTGGCATCAGGATAAAGTTGACGTTGTACCAATTATACTATCAACTACAGGTGTCATACCACACAATATCCACCAGTACATCAACGCAATACAGCTACATCCAAACGTATATATAGAGCTACAGAAATCTGTAATTATTGATACATGTTCAATTACCCGAAAGTTCCTAAATGCAATGTAGCATATACCGTACAGTTAAAAGGAAGCCACGCTTGGCCAAGGTCCGCGTCACTTTCCATTTTTGACCAGACGTAACGTCTGAGAAAAGAAAGAATAACAATAATAATAGCTGCGGTGGCTACTGAGGAACATAGTTGTCGAGAAGGGACCTACAGGAACAAAAGGAAGAAAACTCACAAGTAAATTCACTTCTGATCGAAAACGTGCAACCGTAGCGCATGTTTCAGTTCCGGAAGTAATAGAATCACGACCAGCCGATTGGTAACAGTTTATCGTAAGGAATAGTGATCAGTCAAGTTGAACTCTGAAAACTAATGAAATAAAAATTGATTTGGCACCAGCAACGTCCTTGTGTGGCAGAGATTCAAAGGCCGTTTTTGTAGTAAGTCCAAGTCGTACATAGTCTTGTTTTCCGGATTTGCAGTTTTCCACAAACACTTTGTCAGACAGGAGCTGGTCTTTTTGACCCTGCTTCATCACTTGTTGCGTCTTTTCTGCAAGTGTGATATCCTATCGTACTCTTCCACAAAGTCCCCCTTGGTTACGACGACTGTCAGTGACTTGAACATAGTGAACAAACATTTATCGGCATGGTCTCTTAGCAGGTCTCCTTATATTAAAGTTGAATCTGATGAAAACATATGGATAATTCGGGATAATCATAAGAATAAGGGAAAGGATAAGAAATCATTGGCGAAATGCTGGGTATATTGATTAAAAGGGAAAGAGAACATAGAGACAAAATTTTGGACCATGTGTCACCTACCACAGAGAGGAGGCGGCTCTATCTTCGGAAACTGTCGGCAGAAAACAACTGGCTCTACTGATGGAGCACATTAATGCTGCCGTTGCAGCTGTCAAATAGCAATCAAAAATGTGAAGCAGTTCATGTGCAGCACAGCAGTAACAGTAGCTGAAGCACTGCGCTTACTACAGTCAAAGCAGAAGTTCAACTTTCCAATTCAAGCAGTGGCAGTGCAACCAAAGTCTGAATCCCCAAGACGACACAAAAGTGGAAAAACCAAAGAAAGAGACAGTAAGCCGTTTCTGGAAAGACCTCCGGGAAACTGAAAAAGATTGCGACGAAACTGCTAAGTTGGTAAAGGACTTTGGAAATAAATTTTCTAAGAACAGAAGGCAACAGCTGGAGATTAGGTTCCTTTCAGATTACGCTGATACTATAGCTCCCTACTTAGCACTCATATACAACCGCTCGCTCACCGATAGATCTGTACCTACAGATTGGAAAATTGCGCAGGTCGCACCAGTGTTCAAGAAGGGTAGTAGGAGTAATCCATTTAACTACAGACCTATATCATTGACGTCGGTTTGCAGTAGGGTTTTGGAGCATATACTGTATTCAAACATTATGAATCACCTCGAAGGGAACGATCTATTGACACGTAATCAGCATGGCTTCAGAAAACATCGCTCTTGTGCAACGCAGCTCTTTATTCGCACGAAGTAATGGCCTCTATCGACAGGGGATCTCAAGTTGATTCCGTATTTCTAGATTTCCGGAAAGCTTTTGACACCGTTCCTCACAAGCGACTTCTAATCAAGCTGCGGAGCTATGGGGTATCGTCTCAGTTGTGCGACTGGATTCGTGATTTCCTGTCAGGAAGGTCGCAGTTCGTAGTAATAGACGGCAAATCATCGAGTAAAACTGAAGTGATATCAGGTGTTCCCCAGGGAAGCGTCCTGGGACCTCTACTGTTCCTGATCTATATAAATGACCTGGGTGACAATCTGAGCAGTTCTCTTAGGTTGTTCGCAGATGATGCTGTAATTTACCGTCTAGTAAGGTCATCCGAAGACCAGTATCAGCTGCAAAGCGATTTAGAAAAGATTGCTGTATGGTGTGTCAGGTGGCAGTTGACGCTAAATAACGAAAAGTGTGAGATGATCCACATGAGTTCCAAAAGAAATCCGTTGGAATTCGATTACTCGATAAATAGTACAATTCTCAAGGCTGTCAATTCAACTAAGTACCTGGGTGTTAAAATTACAAACAACTTCAGTTGGAAGGACCACATAGATAATATTGTCGGGAAGGCGAGCCAAAGGTTGCGTTTCATTGGCAGGACACTTAGAAGATGCAACAAGTCCACTAAAGAGACAGCTTACACTACACTCGTTCGTCCTCTGTTAGAATATTGCTGCGCGGTGTGGGATCCTTACCAGGTGGGATTGACGGAGGACATCGAGAGGGTGCAAAGAAGGGCAGCTCGTTTTGTATTATCACGTTATAGGGGAGAGAGTGTGGCAGATATGATACACGAGTTGGGATGGAAGTCATTACAGCATAGACGTTTTTCGTCGCGGCGAGACCTTTTTACGAAATTTCAGTCACCAACTTTCTCTTCCGAATGCGAAAATATTTTGTTGAGCCCAACCTACATAGGTAGGAATGATCATCAAAATAAAATAAGAGAAATCAGAGCTCGAACAGAAAGGTTTAGGTGTTCGTTTTTCCCGCTCGCTGTTCGGGAGTGGAATAGTAGAGAGATAGTATGATTGTGGTTCGATGAACCCTCTGCCAAGCACTTAAATGTGAATTGCAGAGTAGTCATGTAGATGTAGATGTAGATGTAGAGATAACACTTGAAACGGTTGAGAAAAATTGTTCTGAAAAAAGTCATAAACTCTTCATCCCCTGGCACAGATCAACAGCACGGCTTTTGGTTCCAATATCTGACCAGTCTGCATGTGAAAATGGACGAACTGTTTTACGCACTGCTGCAGACAGGAGAGTTAGTGAATGCCTTACAATTGGAAAAAAAATGTTTAACGTAGAAAGACCACATGATAAGGTAATACACCGAAGTTACAGGCCGATAACCTGTATGTTCACTGTGTTCAAGTTGCTGATACCCGTCGTAGCCGACAGAATTCGGGATTTTGTGGAAGAATAGGACACCACACTTGCAGAAAAGAGGCAACAAGTGAGACAGCAGAAGCCCGCTCCTATTCTACGAGGTTTCGGAAAACATTAAGCTATTTTCGATGTACCACATTATTATGAACTTATATTTCATAATGTGGCATTTTGTAATATAAGAATGAATTCTTGCCAGGACCAGAATGAAATGAAATTTAAAGTTGATGTAGACTGTCGAAGCGCCTGAAGATGAGGCCTGCAGGGCAACAGCTAAAGGAACAAGCCATCAGGATTAACACCATTGAAACTGTAATCGAGAAATTAGAAGAAGTCCCAAAGTGCGTACACAGCAAAGAAGCTGACGAAATGACTGATCATATGTTGAAACGTTCTTAAAAAAATTGCTCGGACTGATTGCGAGTACAGGCACATTGATCTATCACGAACGATTGATAGGAACTTAACGCCAAAATGTGCAACGGCCGGTGGCAAGAAACTGGAGGTATCACAAGACAGGAAAAGTCGAAATCAAACATGCCAAGTTATTGTGGGACTTCCGTCTATTATTAGATCGAGTGCTGAAACACAGTACACCGGGCATCACGAACGTGGAGAAAAAGAAAGTGTCGATAATCGACATTGCCATCCAGGTGATAGCCGAACTGACGAGAAACAATTTTAGAAACTTGTTCAGTACGGTGACTTTAAAATCGACCTACAACGACTCTTGAGTAAACCGTATAGAGTTGTCCCAGTGGCTTTGGGCTCACTGGGAGGAATCCCAAAAGATCTTAGGGGGCGTTTGAGCACCATTGGCATTGATAAAGTAGGTAACTACGAATCAGAAGAAGCCACTTTCCTTGGATCTGGAGTCCGATGTAGAATATGAAATCCAGTGTAGTGAATTCATTTGCTGCGTTTACTGTTATAATAGAAATAATGATAATTGTGTGCTAATCGTGCTAGACATTTTGAGCCTAATAGAAGAATTGTATTCGCAGTTGCGATTATTAACTTCTAATGAGTCCTGTAAATGTAACTGTACATTTACCACAACAGTGCTTCATACTGCAGAAGGCGTCTTCGTAATGGTACAATATTTCTCTCGTCTCTCGAAATTTCCCGTTTCATTGTTTCATAATTATGTACATACGCGCCAATTTTCCTTCATGTTACGTATCATCTGATGACGCCACTATGTTTGTCACCACTAAGGTCTCATCCCTAAGGTTGCAGGAATGTGAATACATTCAACGAACTACACCTGGATATTGAGCCAACAATCTTCGGGTGCTTGTATGTATGTGCGCGAACTCAAAGCTTTAGTAGCCCATCGAATTTGTAGCGTCAAAAATACTACCCAGTAAGTGAAACACCCGCCGCTTTCAAATAGCCGCTACATTGAGTCCCTACACGTTGGCTGTAAGCTGGTGCTATCTGCCGACGAATTGATGAATGAGTGTAGTTCGTTATTTCGCCACGAGGCGGCTATACATACCGTGCGCGGCAGGTCTGTGCGGCGGGTTGTACGAAATCTCGCCACTAGATGGAACCACAGTTCACGTAAGCAGACGCTTCTCTTACATTTACGCATTTTGAAGCCTCAGCTATGATTTATGAGAAACTTACTAAACTGAGGCCTTATCACATGAAAATGTTCTGAGAAAAATAACTAAACAATAGTTTACTACGAACTTGTAATGTCATTATTATAAAGAGGAGTAGGACATTTTGGGTGGATTATATAATGTAATGAAACCAGAAAATTGCAAGGCACAGTAAAGGTATATTACTATACTATGAAGGACACATTCGCTGATAGTATAATAGACTTTTGTGCAGAAACGTGAGATGAATACGGCAATACCTGTTAAAGTCAAACGCACTTCTGATAATATGCTTCATATAAATGATAATTAAGTAATACCTCAGTACCGGTACATTATTAATCAGAAAAAACATTACTTCGGTCGATCGGTGATTGATTACTTTTGAAAGGAATAAGCAAATGACAGAAAATTAATCCAAACTCAGGAAAATGTCCAATTGTTGAGGAATTGAATGTTTAACGCTGAGAAACGTGTTTCTGCACAAAAATATTACTACAATTTCTTCTGCACTTAGAAGGCGAATCGTGCTTTTTTGTCGTGTAGCGACATAGTCGCAGCAAAAATATGCAATGATCCACGTCCTGTTTTTCTTTTTATTCCAGTTACGGACCATAATATTTTACATCAAGTTATTGATTTCAATCTACGATGACCATCTTCAGGCCTAAAAAGTAATAAGACTGAGGCATATTGTCGTAAAAAGTGCATCAAACTTACGAGTAGGGTAAACAGAGAACAATTTTTTGGTTCACAAGATGCAGTGACACACCTGAGTACAACCAAGTTTTCAATCACATCGAGTCAAGATACGTAAATATGAGACTGAAAATAATCAGCCAAGCAACTATCTTTAACGCATATATTGCGTTTTGAACGCCATTGTTGTTATCTGATGCAGCTTGCACGGAAAGATGCATCTATCTTATTGATTTATAGGTCTGAAGATAGTCATCATAAACTGAAATTAATAACGTGATGTAAGATATTGCCGTCAGCAACTGTATACAATACAAAAATAGTGTTCATTCTTTTTGGCAAATAAAATATGTACAAAATATAAAATGGCACATGATGCAAAATAGCTCTCTTTCTGAAAGACTGTAAGCATGGAGAAAAGCGTTCTTACACTTGTCATAGTCACAGCTTCAGGTTCCCTCATACACAGAGAAAGTAACTGCTTACGAGGGAGTAGTGAGAATTTAAATTTCACTGTTTACAATTGCTGCATTTGCTGAATTAGCAGTATTAAGTACCGCACACTACCACTAATTGCAACGTAAATATTAATTAAAACATATAAGGCGAGATGTTGTAGTAAGACCAACAACTTCCAAAACAAATCACATAATTATAATAATAAACATAGCAAAAATTTTCACACTTAAGAGAAAGGGATGATGGTAAACCCAGACGTTACTGAGAACGGTAATAAATAAGCCTAAAAAGATATTTTTCATCAGAAAGTAATCGATAAGTTTTGAAATGCATGCTTGAAATGAAACCCCTGACAAACTACGTAATGAAATGCGAGTTACTAGCCAGCCATACATACACAAGAGCAAACTGTACTTCTAGATATTCGTGGCGTCGATGTGCTGTGGTGAATACACGAACCGTATTCGAAAGTAAGATCATCCCAGGTCGTTTCTGAGTCGAAGCTGTTCCAGTCCCAACGAACCGGGAATGTTTAAATGACAGACACCCTGCTGCATTCGACAGTGGTTCAATCGAAGCGAATCAGTGCTGTTGAATGTGTAACACCGCCCGATTGATTCAATAATAATAATAATAGTTTTTATTGAAATAAACAGCGCACACTTGCATAAAGAAATTTTTTTCCTTGCCTCTCAGGACCACAGGAATAAGTTGCAAGTATGTTATTGTTGACATTCGTAAATAATATGATTGTTATTAGTATGTACTATTTTTATCTTCAAATTTTTTCATGTTTTAAACTTCTCTTTCCTAAATTTTAATATTCTTATCCATCTTCTACTTATTTGTGGTATATTTTTCTGTAAAGTGTTCTGAAGAAGGGCATTACGTGCTTGGAACCGGTTACGGAAATAAGATTACTTTTATGCACCTTTCGACAGATACAACCACAGTTACTGGAATCAATAAATCACTGAACTTACCTTCAAGCTAGACGCAAAGAACCATCTATTTGCACAGGAAAAAAGAACTGAAGATTCTCGATATCTCCAGCCATATTAATTTTAACAATGAATGTCTCGCCAGTAAGGTAACACCTAAATATGCTTTTGCTTACATTAAAGCTCCCACTAATGTTCATTATGACAAGTGGACTTGGAAACTTGCGAAGTTCGTCATGAACTGTATGATAAAATGTTTAGTCATTGTTAAAAAACTGAATGTTAGTACTTAGAGTTTATACAATGACATCGCTAGACTATTACATAATATGCATCTGGGCAGTGTTTTTAGTCATACTGATGATTTTATTATATATTGTCCTTGAATTTTTTTAGGACGACAGAATGTGCTGCGACATCTCATTGTTGACACTCGCAAATAACGCGATAGTTATGAGTACGTACAATGTTTTTATTTTAATTTTTTAAATTTTTGAACTTTTCGTTTTTAAGTTTTGATATTTTTATCTAACTTTTTCTTATTTGTAGTGTGTTTTACTGTACAGCCTTCTGAAGAACGGCACCAAGTGCCTGAAAACGGTTAAGGAAATAAAATTTCTTTTATGAAACCGGTTGCTGATTATCTCGATAAATACAAGGACAGTTGCTGAAGATGGATAAAACATTCAATAATAATTTTTCAGATTTTTTGCTCGTTGAAACTAATTACAGATTACACAAACTAATTAATTTCTGGGACACATAAATTGTCAGTGGTGCAACATACAAGCATTTAATAAACAAATCTTATCCCAGAACAGAAATTAAAATTAACAAACGATAGAACAGTGCTGCAGTTAATCAGTTCTTTGCTCTAGACATGTGACAGTCAAAAGAGCTATTTATGCGAATCACACTGTGAAGCTTATAAAATTCTTAAAAAATGCTATTTAGACGTTTCAGGAAATAGTACGAAGTAATCGAGAGATCTATATAGTACGGTTGACGCAGAAGGAACCTAAATCGCAAGATGTGTATCTATTCTGTTTTGTTTCTGCAAATAAGAGTTGTCATTAAGAATTTAAATCTGCATTTCTGTCTGCACAACTCGGCAACTAAACGCATCTGTAATATCACCAAACAGGATTGAACTTAAACATCTCTCTGGAAAGATGGCTTCCTTAATGCATTTGGTACAGAGTGTCGTGAGCAACTAGCTACAGACTGTTCACTAAAAACATTGTACATGTGTTTAACCAATATCCATACGCTATCGTTGTGTCTCGATGCGGCCTTGGAGCTCCTGATGAATCGACTGCTAACGTGAAGTCATATATATCGATCATATTCTACTAGACTGTAATGCCTCACAAGATGAGGAGACGGAAATTATGTAAAAATTTGCCTTTCTTCTACAATAGTACGAGTGTCTTCAAGGTGCTTTCCGATGTAGATATTTATTTTGAAACTTAAAAATAATTTACTCCTAGTGGCGTGTGTGCGTCCATGTGATCTTCACTTTCGCACTCAAAAACCGTGCTAATAACGTACACAATAATTCACTGATATCGACAAAGAAACGAATGAATACATAACACTGACGCCAAATCGTAGCTGATATTCGGATGCTGGTCGATTGACGAGGTGTACTTAAAAAGTGAGTCTCAGCGATTGGCGGCCATCCGTGTGTACAAATAAGTCTTCCATTGTTCCTCCCAATTCCCTTCCTGTTCTACCCACAGCCATCGTTCTAACTATATCGACACTAAACTACAAAGTGGTATGAAAATGCCACAAAAGTTGCCACTGAAATTTATGTGCGATAGAAATCTACAAGCAGGGGTAGAATTCTCTACAGAATACAAACAATGTGTTTACACAAGGGCAGGTAGTGATTTAGTGGAGATTCTGCATCTCTCGAACAGAAAAATAGAAAACGTCGAGACTATGTTTGAGTAAATGTCATAAAGCTACCACGAAGTGTCTGTCTATGGCGTAAGGAACCGTACAAACACATCGACCGACTGGGATGTTTCATTTAGACATTCGCCCGAAGATCGCCCTAAATATATAACAAGGTTTCGACTTATTCTTAGTGAAATGATGCCTATCTTTCGGCTTATTCTTTATTATTCAGTATCAATAATTGGATTTCTGCTTGCATAATAATATCGATGGATAATTCACAGTACTTATATTTAAATAATATAGTTAATTTTAAGGACTAAAATGTACTGTAACATTTAACGATAAAGCAGCAGCCGAGCAAAATCTACTACGTGTCCTCGATTAGTTTGATCCACCGCCTGCTAGTTGCCCTGCGAGTTAAAATAAAACATACGCCACATTTTGGCTAAACACAAACTCATTTATAAGTTGTTGATGTTGACACAGGAACTACTGGAGAGCTGTCTACAGAACTCTGCAATACGACGAATGAAAAGATACGTGTGATATCTAATAACAAATATAATCTCTTCGAATCAAAACAGTTCTCGTAAATTCTGAAAGTAGATGTCAATCTTCAGTTTTACGTCCTCCAAGCAAAAATGTACGAAACGTACAATGTTTTTCTTATCATAAAAACGTTTAATGTCACTCTCCTGTGTGATAATATTTTTAATTATTTTCGTTGAAAGTGAGAGATATCATTTTATTATGGTGAGATACCCAAGCTGAAAGAACAATGAATTCTAAAATATCATCTCCTTGTTCTGTAACATTACGAACATCGAAAGTGATAGAATGGGCATCCACATGGTACTATTTTTAACTTGTATTTAGAGCAGAACGGCACCACGATGGACCAAGCAAGGATTTCTGATCCTCGCAAATTCACTCTAAGCCGCCCCCTCCTTCCACCCCCCCCCCACCCCCCCTCCGAAAGAAAAGAACGACGCAGCACGAAGAACTGATCCGAATGGGACGGAAACAAGCAGGTGTTCATGTACATGTAGAGACGAACAAGTTTATATTTTCAGAAATATTGAATAATTTAGCCAAGAGAAACATTTTCAGAAATTAAGAATGTCAGTAACGCTTTGGCGAAGACGAGTGTGGAGATGCCCCAGACAGTGATGCGATACCATCCCGACTGTCGCCCGCTATATGGCCGACAGTATGTAGTGATGATGGGGAGTGTCGTTTATTTTCTTAGCAGGACCCCTTTGGTTGTCATCCGAGCCACTCCTGTAGCACAGGGGTACGTCGCCGATATTCCGCGCCCCGTTTCGTTAGCTTTCAAGGTAAGCTATCCTGCGCTTGAGATGAACCAACGCTCTGTTGAGGTCTCAGTTTGTGAAGCTCTTGCTCTTGAATAAATTGTCCAATTTTTTTCTGAAATTGTCATCATTTGTTCTTCTGTAGTTATACATCACGTCTACCGATTTCCGTCCGTTTCCGATAATTCCTTCATAGTGCGTAGTTTGTTTCTCGTAGAATGTATTTAGGGGTAATACTAACAAGTGATATTGAATGGGGCAATCACGTAAGACCACTGTTAGGAAAGGCGAATGAAATTCTAGAGTACTACGCTAAGAGATTGGAGTCTTTATCAAGTAGGGTAAGTTGGGTGCAATTGAGTAGGGGGTGAAACCGGGAACCCTCACATTTTTCTTTGCGAGTTGTAACACTGTTTCTTGGCCGTCAGCCAGTGAATCCAAACGGCAGCTTCAGTATGCGGAGGCGCTGTTGCTGAGCGAAATAATTTATTAAATTTATGCGGTTTTGTATCTTACTTTGTGATTTTCTTGAGTTCAGTAAGGAACTTAGATCGTCGTACTACATGTGGAAACTTTTAAGAACAGTGAATTATACTTTTATCAGCGTTTCAGAATGTGTCTTGTGTTAAACAGTAGTTCACCTTGTTTCTTATGCAGAAGAAATTTTCCAGTATGGTGTAGTTGGGGCAAAACTGTGTAGAAGCAACGAAGTGAAACCGCAACTGCTCGATATTACCCCCATGACTTCGATATTTATAAGTTATATGTTTGATGAAAGTAGTTTATACTTCTTGACGAGCGATAAGTGAAAAATCGGAGTTCGAGTCCCGTTCTGGCACAGATTTTCGTTAAAGTCATTCCATTTTGCACCTGGTGGTAGCCCTTATTCGCAACTGCATGCATGTCCAAAGAAACTTGGCATCGTAATTAGAATAGCGCAGGCACTGCAATGTCGTATAATCGAAAAAGAGTCGGAAGACTTGTGAAGCAAGTAACTATTCTGAAGATGGGAATGAAACGCCTTGTATTCTTTGCAAAGACTCCTATTCGTCAGCAAGAAATTCTGATTGTTGGGTTAAGTACCTACAGTGTAAGAAGTGGGCGAATGACGGGTAATTAGGGTGGAATGAATATTGCTTGCTAAGTACCGGTGTGTGCCATTCTTCAGATAGAAAATATGAAGTTGCCCAGTTGTGCCCCAAAGAGTATCCGCGTTTACCCTAAAGTGTGGGGTGTAATTTATATTGCACATTGCCGAGTTTATTAAATATAATGGAAACCAACAAAAATAAGTGTTTTTTGTTGTTGTGGTCTTCAGTCCTGAGACTGGTTTGATGCAGCTCTCCATGGTACTCTATCCTGTGCAACCTTCTTCATCTCCCAGTACCTACTGCAACCTACATCCTTCTGAATCTGTTTAGTGTATTCATCTCTTGGTCTCCCTCTACGATTTTTACCCTCCACGCTGCCCTCCAATACAAAATTGGTGATCCCTTGATGCCTCAGAACATGTCCTACCTACCGATCCCTTCTTCTGGTCAAGTTGTGTCACAAACTTCTCTTCTCCCCAATCCTATTCAATACTTCCTCATTAGTTATGTGATCCACCCATTTAATCTTCAGCATTCTTCTGTAGCACCACATTTCGAAGAGCTTCTATTCTCTTCTTGTCCAAGCTATTTATCGACCATGTTTCACTTCCATACATGGCTACACTCCATGCAAATACTTTCAGAAAAGACTTCCTGACACTTAAAGTTATGCTCCATGTTAACAAATTCCGCTTCTTCAGAAACGCTTTCCTTGCCATTGCCAGTCTACATTTTACATCCTCTCTACTTCGACCATCATCAGTTATTTTGCTCCCCAAATAGCAAAACTCCTTTACTACTTTTAAGTGTCTCATTTCCTAATCTAATTCCCTCAGCATCACTCGACTTAATTCGACTACATTCCATTATAATCGTTTTGCTTTTGTTGATGTTCATCTTGTATCCTCCTTCCAAGACACTGTCCATTCCATTCAACTGCTCTTCCAAGTCCTATGCTGTCTCTGACAGAATTAAAATGTCATCGGCAAACCTCAGAATTTTTATTTCTTCTCCGTGGATTTTAATACCTACTCCGAATTTTTCTTCTGTTTCCTTCACTGCTTGCTCAATATACAGATTGAATAACATCGGGGAGAGGCTACAACCCTGTCCCACTCCCTTCCCAACCACTGCTTCCCTTTCATACCCCTCGACTCTTATAACTGCCATCTGGTTTCTGTACAAATTGTAAATAGCCTTTCGCTCTCTGTATTTTACTACTGCCACCTTTAGAATTTGAAAGGGAGTATTCCAGTCAACGTTGTCAAAAGCTTTCTCTAAGTCTACAAATGCTAGAAACGTAGGTTTGCCCTTCCTTAATATAGCTTCTAAGATAAGTCGTAAGGTCAGTATTGCCTCACGTGTTCCAACATTTCTACGGAATCCAAACTGATCTTCCCCGAGGACGGCTTCTACTGGTTTTTCCATTTGTCTGTAAAGAGTTCGCGTTAGTATTTTGAAGCTGTGACTTATCAAACTTTTAGTTCGGTAATTTTCACATCTGTCAACACCTGTTTTTTTTGGGATTGGTATTATTATATTCTTCTTGAAGTCTGAGGGAATTTCGCCTGTCTTATACATCTTGCTCACTAGATGGTAGAGTTTTGTCAGGACTGGCTCTCCCGAGGCTGTCAGTAGTTCCAATGGAATGTTGTCTACTCCCGGGGCCTTGTTTCGATTCAGGTCTTTCAGTGCTCTGTCAAACTCTTCACGCAGTATCGTATCTCCCATTTCATCTTCATCTACATCCTCTTCCATATCCATACTATTGTCCTCAAGTACACCGCCCTTGTATAGACCCTCTATATATTCCTTCCGCCTTACTGCTTTCCCTTCTTTGCTTAGAACTGGGTATCCATCTGAGCTCTTGATGTTCATACAAGTGGTTCTCTTATCTCCAAAGGTCTCTTTAATTTTCCTGTAGACAGTATCTATCTTACCCCTAGTGAGATAAGCCTCTACATCCTTATATTTGTCCTCTAGACATCCCTGCTTAGCCATTTCGCACTTCCTGTCGATCTCATTTTTGAGACGTTTGTATTCCTTTTTGCCTGCTGCATTTATTGCATTTTTATATTTTCTCCTTTCATCAATTAAATTCAATATTTCTTCTGTTACCCAAGGATTTCTACTAGCCCTCGTCTTCTTACCTACTTGATCCTTTGCTGCTTTCACTACTTCATCCCTCAAAGCTACCCATTCTTCTTCTATTGTATTTCTCTCCCCCATTCCTTCAATTGTTCCCTTATGCTCTCCCTGAAACTCTGTAAAACCTTGGATCTTTCAGTTTATCCAGGTCCCATCTCCTTAAATTCCCACCTTTTTGCAGTTTCTTCAGTTTTAATCTACAGGTCATAACCAATAGATTGTGGTCAGAGTCCACATCTGCCTCTGGAAATGTCTTACAACTTAAAACCTGGTTCCTAAATCTCTGTCTTACCATTATATAATCTATCTGAAACCTGTCAGTATCTCCAGGCTTCTTCCATGTATACAACCTTCTTTTATGATTCTTGAACCAAGTGTTACCTATGATTAAGTTGTGCTCTGTGCAAAATTCTACCAGTCGGCTTCCTCTTTCATTTCTTTTCCCCAATCCATATTCACCTACTACGTTTCCTCCACTGCCTTTCCCTACTACCGAATTCCAGTCACCCATGACTATTAAATCATCACCACCCTTCACTATCTAAATAATTTCTTTTATTTCATCATACATTTCTTCAATTTCTTCGTCATCTGCAGAGCTAGTTGGCATATAAACTTGTACTACTGTAGTAGGTGTGGGCTTCGTATCTATCTTGTCCACAATAATGCGTTCACTATGCTGTTTGTAATAGCTTACCCGCATTCCTATTTTTCTATTCATTATTAAACCTTCTCCTGCATTACCCCTATTTGATTTTGTGTTTATAAACCTGTAGTCACCTGACCAGAAGTCTTGTTGCTCCTGCCACCGAACTTCACAGATTCCCACGATATCTAACTTTAAACTATCCATTTCCCTTTTTAAATTTTCTAACCTACCTGCCCGATTAAGTGACCTAACATTCCACACTCCGATCCGTAGAACGCCAGTTTTCTTTCTCTTGAGTAGTCCCCGCCCGGAGATCCGAATGGGGGACTATTTTACCTCCGGAATATTTTACCCAAGAGGATGCCATCATCATTTAATCATACAGTAAAGCTCGGGAAAAATTACGGCTGTAGTTTCCCCTTGCTTTCAGCCGTTCGCAGTACCAGCACAGCAAGGCCGTTTTGGTTATTGTTACAAGGCCAGATCAGTCAATCATCCAGACTGTAGCCCCTGCAACTACTGAAAAGGCTGCTGCCCCTCTTCAGGAACCACACGTTTGTCTGGCCTACAACAGATACCCCCCCGTTGTGGTTGTACCTACGGCACGGCTATCTGTATCGCTGAGGCACGCAAGCCTCCCCACCAACGACAAGGTCCATGGTTCATGGGGGGGGGGGGGGGGATAAGTGTTTATGGATCATATATATTGTTCATGCCTTGTTTATCTTTCACTGAGATAGGTTTGAAGTCCTAAAAATGAAAAGTGTGACTGCGATCCGCCTTATCTACCCTATTATATCTCAGTTCGCCCTAGGCATGACAGCAACACAGACTGAATTTGGAGATGATATTCTAGAATCTGAACAAGCTAGATCCCACAATAAAGTGTTACAGAGATGCTCGTGGAACTTAAATGTCAATCATTAGTTAAAACTTCCAGGCTGAGAGGCCTAAAACCTTCTTCCTGACGTTCCGTTGCCAACTGCGGGTAACATCTTCCGAGACGAGTCAACGACTCAGTTTTACAGATCGACCACGGCCCATAGCTCAGAAGTTTTAACTAATGAAGATGCCGGCCGTGAAAGTCTACACGTTATGATTAAATGTCAATTTCTGAATTACAGGTGAAACTGTTCTCGTGCAACCCCGTTAGCTTCAGTCTGAGAACCGTTATTCGTGGACGATGACCGATACTTATGCTTGCACCATAGAATATTTGAAGGAAGTATTTTGGGAATAAGATTCAAGAGACGAGGGTGCGTACAGAGGTATAAGGAGAGTCATTGACCACAAGCTATATGCGAGAGTGGAACAGGACAAAAATGCCTTTTATTAGAGGATGTACCTTTCGACACGCAGCAGTCAGTTACTTTAGAGGTATACGTATTGAATATTACAAATAGAATATAAAACAAGCGCAGTTAAAAATAGTTGATATAAGCGCTGCCTGCGAAACTAAAGCTCCACATTCCAGTCGTGGTCGAACAGAGTATTTTAATCTTGTAGGATGTTTCAGGTTCACTTCTGTACTTTCCATACTATGAAGAACAGTTACTGTTAATTATACTACAGCGTAAAAATCAGTGAATCGGAATTTATATCATGTTAACAGATCGCCTCAATACTAATGGACGTTGTTCGGGTTGTATAGTTTCTTAGTTGTTGAGTGTGGCGGAAGAAAAGAAAACGTGTCCTAACCAACTTGCCTTAAACGCCAATAAACAAATTACAGAGACACCGTTTCCGCCATTGTCGTCCGTAGCTGCCATATGGCGCTAGTTAACTGTTCGCCACATGGCGCTCAGAAAAAAATTGCTCTCTTTCTTTTTTCTATCCCTCGTGAAACAACACGTGTATTCCGAGATAATTAAGGAATAATAACCTAAAAATTTAAAGTAAAGTTTCCTTTTTCGGCACCTGCGACACTGGCTCATGTCTGGAAACCGAGCGACGGTTCTTTCGTCCTCGAGAGAACGTCGCTTATTCACACGTACACACTTCCTGTTCGCCGTCTCTTACGGTCATTACCGCTAATAAATTTCAGATAATAGAAGCTGTGAAGATGTAACTGATAAACAATGCTCCCTAAGTTTCTTCATGTATTCTGTTTACAACCACAGAACACTTCATTTATGATCGACTTACTGGGCCACGTGTAGGCGACAGTTTGTGACGGAAACCATAGATGCTGGAAATAAATGATGTGGAAGCAGCGCAGAGCTTTCATGCACTACACAGAGGCAAAGTTGAAGGCTACAATGTGCGTAACAGAGCAACAACCAGTGTCTCGATGAATATGAAATTAAATATAGTGACCAGTCAAAATTAAAATATTGGTAAACGACACTCTTGGCGCTATGTGGACTGTATAGTAAGTTGACGTTCTGCTGATTTTTATGATCCTTGTAATTCATCTGCCGCGCGGGATTAGCCGAGCGGTCTGTGGCGCTGCAGCCATGGACTGTGCAGCTGGTCCCGGCGGGGATTCGAGCCCTCCATCGGGCATTTGTCCTTAGGATAATATAGGTTAAGTAGTGTGTAAGCTTAGGGATTGATGACCTTGGCAGTTAAGTCCCATAAGATTTCACACACATTTGAACATTTTTTTGTAGTTCATTTAAATATTATGACGTGGATTGCATTTGTTAGTAGATGGATTGACTAAATAAGGCTGCATACTAATCACTTTATAAAATGATTAGTTTGATTTAAGAAATACATTAATTCATTGCACATTTCTTAATTCAATAATATATCACCATCATTATCGCCATCACCATCACTATCACTATATCATGTACGTCAATGGACAGAGGCCCCACCTAAACTTTAGCATGGATTACAATGTAGGTATATAATGCCATGTTGCTTCTGAAACATTTTTAAGGTCATACTCACACATGACGTCATGAGACGTCATTTCAGAAACAGCAAAGAACTTACTCATCGAAGATCATCTGTTCCTCTGTCTACAATAATAATAATAATGATAATAATAGTATTTATTCAATATCGAATAATGAAATACATTCCATAGAAATAATACAGTTTCAGAATATTATACAATTATTTTTCTAAATATGCTAGTATACAAGTAAAAACTACAGATACGTTTGTAGTAACACATTTTACATTAGTTTGTATGTAAGTTACAAATATTTTTATTATCATTGGATCACTTGTGAATTACTTAAAACTATGAGCTTGACATACTTACAAAGCAGTTTTCATACAGATATAAAGCTTATCTGACGAATAAAATGTATTTTCAATTAAAACTCCTTATAGCTGGCCTTTTAATTTGCTAGTGGATTAGGGTTTGAGACTTTTTGGTAGATCGATGGTTAGCTTCAGCGCAGCAAGAAGTGAATTTTTTTCATGTAAAGCTGTTCTGTGGGTATTTACATGGTATCTGAAATTTTCGCTTATATCGTGCTTTTGAAGTAGGGATTTATTGTTTTCACAAGCAATATTACTTTCAATATATATCCTAAAGGGTAAGCACAACTAATTTTGGAACATTGATTCTCTAGGTTTGGGCTCACCTATAATCTGACAATTTTGATGAATTTAATCTAGCATTAACAATGTGCTTAGGATGGCTTGTGTTGTTGTAACCTGTCCCGCCCACCTCCATTTCGAAAACAGTGGTAATTACATCTCTCCCTCTAGTTTTTCCTTGATCCTTTTGTATTTTTATGTGAGTGACCTGTTGTATATAAAACAGTTGGAAATGAATGCAATTACAAATCTCAGAACCAATAAAATACAATCTGTAAGGATCTTCAGCCGACCTGAAATTCCAGTATGTGTACTGTTCACGATCTATCTTCTACGATTGGGATCAGAGTGTGACAATGCAGTATTGGTACCTAGTCAGTTTCCCAGCGTTCAGCCTGTTGGTTCACGAAGCCAGAATTTCTACTACTCACTCAGATAGCCACTCAGGTGCCGTCAGAAGAAACTCTCTTCCAACCAAGTAAAATTACTTTATAATAATGAGCATCATACCAAAGGATAAACGGAAGATTAGGGTTTAATCTTCCATCTGTAAGACGACCATTACAGATGGAGCGCAAACTGTAATCTAAGAAGATTGGGGAAGGAAACTGGTCACTGAGTGTTGAGTGACATAAGCTCAATATTAGTCTTAACTGATTTAGAGCAACTACAAATTTGTACGGGTATTTGAACCCTGCTCCACCCAAATACGAACCTGGTAATGAGCAGGAAAGAGTGTTGTACCAACGTCATATTTCAGACTGTCGTCTTCACCAAGTACTGTAATAGAACTTAAATATACATTCATATTCCATATTTAAATAATAGCATTTACTTTTTGTGTGCAGAGGTCTTTTTCTGAAATTAGAACTATGCCCCACGAAAGTAAGGTTCTTCTCAATGCGAAATATTGTTTCATGTTACAAAAAGGTCATTTACCTATCAGCAAATATTTTATTGAAATTTTTAAAGTGTTGCAATCGAGAAAATCTTGTCAGTACTACAGCTAAAGCCTTTCTGTTACATTATTACTCCAGTACATACCAATAGTCAGTAACTGAAATTAAATTAAGTAGAAGTATTATCGAAAGCTAGTTACAAGACAAAAACACCTTTTAAATGGATTATTTTAAACCGACCCGAATTTCCATTTTCAAGGCAGGGAAAGTTAATGGGACATTAAAGGAACTACGTTAATTTATAAATACCACATTTTCAGTGGTAGAAGACCTTCTTCTGTTTCAAGGGATAAGATACTGACAACCAACAAGATGAGGACTGAATGAGATTTTCACTGTGCAGCGGACTGTGCGCTGATATGAAACTCCCTGGCAGATTAAAACTGTGTGCCAGACCGAGATTCGAACTCGAGACCTTTGCCTTTCGCGGGCAAGTGCTCTACCTGGTAGAGGCAAAGGTTCCGAGTTCGAGACTCGGTCCGCCACACGGTTTTAATCTGCCAGGAAGCTTCAAGATGTGAACTAACTGTTCAGAAGTTACATAACTTGGATGTCACTCAGTACAATATTCTGTATGTATGTACAATTACTTCCAAATGGCATTGATATACACATAAATGTGTAGTACTGAAAATATACTCTAAGCAAGAAAAAACAACTCATCACGAAGGAGTTGTACAAACTGGACACAAACTGTGTACACTTTAGCGGCCAATGCATGTACAAGGGGTGACAAAAGATAAAAAGAGCGCCGTCAGATCAGATCTTGAAAGCCCAATGGTACCGACGGCCGCCATGTCATCTTCAGCCCTTAGGCGTCACTGAATGCAGATACTGAGGAGTATGTGGTCAGCACTCCGCTCTCCCGGCCGTTGTCAGTTTTCGTGACCGGTACCGCTAATTCTCAGTCAAGTAGCTCCTCAATTGGCCTCACAAGGGCTGAGTGCACCACGCTCGCCAACAGCACTCGGCAGACCTGGACGGTTACCCATCCAAGTTTTAGCCAAGCTCGACATGGAATGGAAATGAGTGTTTGGCGTCAATGGCATATAATGACATAAAACCCTTGCGAATTTTATTCCTTACGGTCAGGTCCAGCCGCTTTGTTGCAGGTCTTAATTACATTCGACGCCACACTGGGCAACCTCCGCGTCGGATGGGGAGAAGGTGATGATGAAGACAACACAACACCCTGTCCGTGAGTGGAGAAAATCCCAGACCCAGCCGGGAATCGAACCCAGGCCCATTAGGACGGCAGTCCGTCACGCTGACCATTCAGCTATCGGAGCGGACGCTTTACTTCGGTGATCTGATGGGAACCGGTGATACAACTGCGGCAAGGCCGTTGACGTGTATGTATGGTGCTACAGAGCAATTTCTCTGCACAGCTGGCAAGGACAGTAAACAGGGGACGTTTCAATATGGTGGCCTTAAGTTCGTCCGAATTTTATTCTGTGTACTCAGTTTGACAGTAACCATGCCTCCCAGACAGGCGCTTTGGACAATACACACAAATGTCAACATTTAAGAGAGGACGTGTAGTTGGGCTCAAAGAAGCCGGTTGTGGCAATCACTTAATTGCTTGACAGTTGAATAGAGACACTGCCACTATTCGATGTTGTTGGCAGGGATGGGTAAACCATGGCCGAACACAGTGTCAAGAAGAAAGAGCTCGGTCTAGAGAGCACTCAAAGGCCAGGATTCAACAATATCATCGATTCGACTTGCAACTGACGCTTCAGCGACAACAAGGACCGTTAATTAATCACAAAAAGGGAGCTGATTCACGGCGCCCCTTGCGCCGACTTCACTGACCTCTGCAGGCCAGCAAGCCCGTATGTAGTAGTGTAGGTTACATTCAGCCTGGGATCACATTGACTGGAGTACACTCGGCTTCAGTGATGTGTCTCGCTTCGAAATGAGCCCCGATGACTAGCGAAGGCATGTCTGGAGGCGCCCTGGACAGTGATGGGATATTAACCTGTTTCTCGCCCGCCATAAGGTCCGACAACCATTATTTGGGGTGCCATTTCATTTCATAGCAAGACCCCTTTGGTTGTCATCCGCATCACCCTTACAGCACAGCAATACGTCGACGATACTGTACGTGCCGTTTTGGCAAACCATCCTGGGCTTACATTTCAGCAAGAGAATGTCCGCACGCACACGGCGTGTGTTTTTACCGTCTGTCTTCGTGTTTATCAAACCAATCTTTGTACTGTAAGTTCGCCAGATTTCTCCCAGTTGACAATGCATGAAGCATTATGGGCCCACACTGGACTCGAATTCGGGTGGACGACGGTTCAATCCCCTCTCCGGCCATCCTGATTTAGGTTTTTCGTGGTTTCCCTAAATCGTTTCAGGCAAATGCCGGGATGGTTCCTTTGAAAGGGCACGGACGATTTCCTTCCCAACCCTTCGCTAATCCGAGCTTGCGCTCCGTCTCTAATGACCTCGTTGTCGACGGTACGTTAAACACTAACCACCACCACCATTATGGGCCCGACCCTCCAAGAACACTACTGGCCGTTAAAATTGCTACACCAAGAAGAAATGCAGATGATAAACGGGTATTCATTGGACAAATATATTATACTAGAACTGACATCTGATTACATTTACACGCAATTTGGGTGTATTGATCCTGAGAAATCAGTACCCAGAACAACCACCTCTGGCCGCAATAACGGCCTTGATACGCCTAGGCATTGAGCCAAACAGAGCTTGGATGGCGTGTAGAGGTACAGCTGCCCATGCAGCTTCAACACGATACCACAGTTCATTAAGAGTAGCGACTGGCGTATTGTGACGAGCCTGTTTCTCGGCCGCCATTGACCAGACGTTTTCAATTGGTAAGAGATCTGGAGAATGTGCTGGCCAGGACAGCAGAGGAACATTTTCTGTACCCAGAAAGGCTCGTACAGGACCTGCAACATGCGGTCGTGCATTATTTTGCTGAAATGTAGGGTTTCGCAGGGATCGAATGAAGGGCAGACCCATGGGTCGTAACACTTCTGAAATGTAACGTCCACTGTTCAAAGTGCTGTCAATGCGAACAACAGATGACCGAGACGTGTAACCAATGGCACCCCATACTATCACGCCAGGTGATACGCCACTATGGCGATGACGAACACTGGCTTCCAATGTGCGTTCACCGCGATGTCGCCAAACAGGGATGCGACCATCATGATGCTGTAAACAGAACCTGGATTCATCCAAAAAAATGACGTTTTGCCTTTCATGCACCCAGGTTCGTCGTTGGGTACACCATCGCAGGCGCTCCTGTCTGTGATGCAGCGTCAAGGGTAACCGCAGCCATGGTCCCCGAGCTGATAGTCCATGGTGCTGCAAAGGTCGACGAACTGTTTGTACAGACGGTTGTTGTCTTGCAAACGTCCCCGTTTGTTGACTCATGGATGGAGACGTGGCTTCACGACCCGTTACAGCCATGCGGATAAGATGCCTGTCATCTCGACTGCTAGTGATACGAGGCCGTTGGGATGTAGCATAGCGTTCCGTATTTTCCTCCTAAACCCACCGATTCCATATTCAGATAACAGTCATTGGATCTCGACCAACGCGAGCAGCAATGTCGCGATACGATAAACCGCAATCGGGATGGGCTACAATCCGACCTATATCAAAGTCGGAAACGTGATGGTAGTCACTTCTCCTCCTCACACAAGGCATCATAACAGCGTTTCACCAGGCAACGCCGGTCAACTGCTGTTTGTGTATGAGAAATCGGTTGGAAACTCTCCTCATGTCAGCACGTTTTAGGTGTCGCCACGAGCGCCAACCTTGTGTGAATGCTCTGAAAAGCTAATCATTTGCATATCACAGCATCTTCTTCGTGTCGGTTAAATTTCACGTCTGTAGCACGCCAACTTCGTGGTGTAGCAATTTTAATTGCCAGTAGTGTAGTTAGGCAGTCTGACGATTTAATGCACAAATTGGACAGAATTTGGCTGGATATTCCTCAGGAGGACCTCCAAAAATCTGTCAATCAATAACAAGCTGGATAACTGCTTGAATAAGGGTCAGAGGTGGATCAACACGCAACTAACTTCCCTGGATTTGTGAAGCTCGTTCTCTTGAATAAATCGCGAAATGAATTTTAAAATATTCCCGGCTAATTGAATCTTCAAATTCCTATCTTGCAGCCGGTAGTCGTTGAATCCATTGCACGATATTTCGACTGTTCACATGCTAGTCACCCTCAGGTGAGCTGTCGAAGACCGACAGAGACTTGCTTCGTTCCGCCCTATACAGCGGAGCGAGTATTTTGCGCATGCGTCGAAATTCAAATTGACAGGCACACCAAACTTTCCGGCGGCAGCGCCCTCGCTGGTGGAACCATCTGGTAGAACCCACCTATCCTCTGTGTTACCGCCCGCCGCGCCGTTGGCTCGCTCCGTCGTCTCACATTAGAACAAATCGTATAGTGATGGGGCTCCATGCACCCTCCATCTGGTAGCCGCCATCATGGTTCATCTGATTTTCCGCCAGTCATATTTCCATTGATTCTTTAATAATGGAGGCAGAACATGTTGCTACGGTCAGGATCACAGTTCTCTCATACTACATCGAATATCCAATGGAAATACAGTGATCGGCAATAGCGGACTTGCTTGGTTGCAAAAGGCAAGTGCACCATTGATGCTCAGTGCAGCGTTCATTCACAGTGCGTGTGGGCTGTCCTACGTAAACGACACCACACCGACAAGACGTTTTGTAAATTCTGGCCTACCGCAGTTACAAGTCGTCCTTCACCGATACCAAAAGATCTGAAATTTTAAACGGTGGACAGAAGAACATGTAACGGAACTGCAATGATGGTAGGCTGCCAGTAATTTGGAGGCCGCGCGACGGAAACGGACGCGCTGGTGTGAGACTGCCAGGGAGTGCACCCTGATGCCATCTATTGGCGAAACCGGGAATTAGCGCTACCTGTCAGACAATACACCAAGCTCTAGGTGTCAAATGTATTCTTTTTCTTGGTAATTATAAGTTATTACTGTATAATTTAATGTTGTAAAGCGCTAGTAGTTATTATTATGACTGGTATGAATTCCAGGGTAATAAACATAAATTTTCTTATATACTAAATGATTGCGGTAAAAAGGTGGTAGGGGAGCGCCCCACTCTTGGTGATACGACGTGGCTCGTGGTAGCTGGAGACACAGGGACTAACAATAGAATGGCCCTGGGGAGTGTTAACGTGACCGGACGTATGGAACTCAGCTCAGGAAAAGTGATTGTTCAACAGCGAAGAGGCGAATATCGTCGCGGTTTGTGGAGTACAACGGGACGAATTGTTATCGAAGCCGCCTCTATGCCACTGGGGCTGGTTGTAAGAGTTCCTGCGCCCAGATTTTATGGCGGACGTGCAGTAGCTTATACGAGTGCTACGGCTCGTAGTTCCAGCCGCCATTAAGGGCATGAGGCGTGAAGAGCTGTGTTAGCCACGTGCATTTCACCACCAGCACCGACACGTCTACCCAAGGCAAGACAGACAGCTTTCAATTGTTAATTCGAACTTTTGTTGAAATGTAAAAGGAGAATACCAGTTTTCTTTTATGCAAGTACAAGGGACGGAATATAGTAATGAGTAAAATTATGACGCGTGTTGTTCATTGTAAAGTGTAGTAACCTCAAACATAGTTTAGTGAAATCAGACTGAGGCCACCATCGCCTCTTTCATTTACAGTTCTTTTTGTTGTAGAATACTTTAGCGTATAAGAATGTTGTAAAGAGCAATGGTCACACCAGAATGAGTCGCCTATTTATAGTTAACTAAAATTTTTCTGAGTAACCTTTCACGTAACGTCACTTAAGTAATTCTGTATCAATTGTCCGAAGAGTAATATCCAAATTCATTACATATAGTTGAAGGACAGAATTTTGTTAACCCAAGTTGCATAAATAGTCTTGGTAGTAACTGCCAAGCCAAGACACAGAAATTAAAAGAGTATTTGCTTTGTAGAATCACCTTGAATGATCAGAAATAGTAATATTCAGAATTAAGTTTAAAGCCGTTTCACTTTGGAACGAGCCAAAAATTGATATATTCTTTTGCTCCTTCAGAGCTGGCGACCGTAGCTATAAGTATTTTCAGGAGGATTCGACGGTAAGTCTGCTGCTCTCGTCGTGCTGATAGGATTATCCACTGCTGCTAGCAGTGGTGATTGGATATGTAAGCTCACTACCAAGTTAAGTGGGTCTGGTAGGCAGTGTTACCGTGTGAACTGTAGGGTGCTGTAGGCCGTGGATCGAACCCGTTCAATCATCACAGCTCTTTGGGAAATAGTCCGGTTAGGAGTGTGCTAATCATTAGGTAAATATTGGCGAGTAACGGTCAAAATGTATACGCAAGTGAATTTAATATAATAGCTTAGCAAGGTCAACGTAGCACATAGTTAATATGGTGCAATGACGAGGGTAGGAGTGGAGTAAAAGTGAACTGAGCTTGTGGCAGCTGTGCTGTATTCAAATATTAACAACGTGAATTCACTACTACCTCTTACCATTAGGACTGAGCTATTTACTGTTAAAATACTTAGCA
The DNA here is from genome assembly GCF_023897955.1 of Schistocerca gregaria. NCBI lineage: Eukaryota > Metazoa > Arthropoda > Insecta > Orthoptera > Acrididae > Schistocerca > Schistocerca gregaria. The sequence continues at coordinate 827,899,261 of NC_064922.1, forward strand.
GTAAGCGCAAAGGCCTGACGGCTACAAGTCCGTGTTGATTTTATACATACGGAATTAGGAAGCGGGTCATTCCGTCAGTGGAGGGGCTTGAAACAACCGAGTCAGTTGAGAACATACCCCATTTACTGATGGAAAGGATTCGGCGGTTCGGTCGCAAACACTTTCACTTGAAGTTTACAGGGGGCTTTTGCTATTTTAAAAGGAATGTTGCCCACAAAAGGAAGAAAAGATAAAGATTTTGCCGACGTGTTCTCCTGTTTATACACTTCCTGATTCTTGATTTTAACTGACAGTGCCCGGTTATTCAACTGAGTGGAATATCCATTTTTTCTAAACACTGTCTTTAGGTGGGCGTGCTCTTTAGACCAACTATCTAGATCAGAAATAGTGTCAGCTCTGTGTACGAATGTTTTAAGCACATTCATAGTTTGAGAAGGGTAGAGACAGCATGACACTTAAAAATACAAATCAGTATGAGTGGGCATACGATGAACTGAATGCCCAGAGAGCCATCACTTTTACGTCTAACGAAGATATCCCAGAAAGTCTGACAACCATCTTTATTTATTTCCATGGTGAACCGAAAGCTGCTATGAACGGAACTGAGCTGATGAAGAAACTCTATCAGTTTATATTCTCCGTGAAAGTATCGTCCACATATCTCCAAAATACCGTGCAATGAATTCAACGACCAGCTGCAAGCCTGAAATTCTTTTGAAAAAATCATCCAGTTTTTCTGAAATTGTATTTGTTTGTCTATACTTGTACGTCACATGCACCGAATTCCGTGCCATTCGGATAATTCCTTCGTGGTGCGTCGAGATTTAGTTTTCTTGTGTCAAGAGTATTTTCAAATGCTGTAGTAAGCACCAACTTACGTCTCTCAACAACAAAAGCAGTAGAAAATGCCGGAAACTGCTTATGGCGGTCAGTAATACGCACTTCGTCATGCGGTTATAAAATCGATCACTAGACTAAACTACTGAATAAGAAACATAACACGTTCCTGGGTACACTATCCTCAAGCTGCAACGATCTTCAGCCGGTCGGGGTGGCCGAGCGGTTCTAGGCGCTAAAGTCTGGAACCGCACGATCGCTACGGTCACATGTTCGAATGTTGCCTCGGGCATGGATGTGTGTGATGTCCTTAGTTTAGTTATCTTTAAGTAGTTATAAGTTTTAAGGGACTGATGACCTCAGAAGTTAGGTCCCATAGTTCTCAGAGCCATCTGAACCACTTTTTTGCAACGATCTTCGCTACTAAATTCATCTCCTCCACGTTCAAAAAATGTTCAAGTGTGTGTGAAAGAAACTTGACTGAACTAAACAGGAAACAGAGAACGTTTATCCGATATTATGCACGTAATTAAGGAGGTGGTGCGGCTATACACAACGACAAGGAGAGATGAACCGCGCGAGGTTGCTGGCATTAGCATAATTCTGCTCCGTCTGAGTAGTGTGAGAATCGGGGTGCTCGTTGAAGATTTAGCGTTGATTTTCATGTTAACTTAGGTATGCAGAACGTACCTACCCAGCGTACTGTTCGTTGTGTGCACAGTAAACGCGAGAAGTACACTCATGTTCAGAAAGAAATAGAACAATTTGAACGACCAGAGATAGGACATGTACATTAGTATGTCCTGCAGAAATGATTAGCATTCGAAATGTATCGGCCATCGGGTTCGAGGTCAACATCTCTATCGCAGCGTACCACCTATCGGTAAAATGTTACTGCGGCTCTCGATGTCGCTATGAACCGAATGTAATGGATCAGTGTGTGACCTAAGCAGGCGTACAGCATACCTCGAAGACGTATGACAGAACCGTACCGATGAATCAGAGAGTTTGGAAAAGGGCCATTATTGGCATGAGAGAATGTGATGTATCCATCCGGGAAATTGCTGCTCGTGTAGGACCAAGTGTATCGACATTGCAACGGATGTGAGCAGAATTGTTCACGGAAGGTTGTAGAACAGTACAATGCAGGTGAGGTCGCATCATCCAGACCACCCCTTGAGAAGATCGACACGTCATAAGAATGGCATTGTAGGGCAGATGTTCGTCCTCTTCGGCTCTGGCGCAACAGTGGAACAGTGAAACACATCGCCGGCCGGGGTGGCCGAGCGGTTCTAGGCACTACAGTCTGGAACCGCGAGACCGCGCGACTGCTACAGTCGCAGGTTAGAATCCTCCCTCGGGCATGGATATGTGTGATGTCCTTAGGTTAGTTAGGTTTACATAGTTCTGGGGGGATTCATGACCTCAGATGTTTAGTCCCATTGTGCTCAGAGCCATATCAATCTTTTTTCTTTCTTTTTTTTAACGTATCGGGCACTATCAGGGGTGACAGTCCGTCGCCGTTTATTGCGGCATGGGATACGTGCGCGTTTTTAACTGGTTTCGACCAATGTGGAGAAACTTGCTAAACGGCAATGGTGTATAGAACGAAGTCACAGGGGACAGGTGATATTTTCTGACGAGTCCAGGTTCTGTTTGAAAATGGTGGCCACATTTTGGTTCGCCGCGACATAAAGCGGCAACTCAAGGCCTTATGGGGTGTACACGCGGCACACCGCTGCTCGATTCGCTGCGGCTCCCTTCGTTACCGTCGCTCGCCTACGACACTAGCTCATCGCAATGTCCGCACGTAGGAAAGGAGGAACAGGAAAGATTGCTGCCGCCCTCGAGCTCCTGCTAAAGGCAGTCGGGAGCAGCGGTCGCGGCAACAAGAGAAAGAAGCAGAAACCTGTGGCACAATTACAGTGCTATCAGTGTCAGAAGATGGGACACATAGCCAGGACTTGGGATGGCTGAGTAGCGTGTGTGAAGTGCGGAAAACCGCAGGATACACGCAACTGCGACAAACCAAGGGGCACCGCGGCCGCGTGCATGAACTGCGGCGGCGCTTACGCCGCAAAGTCGTGCTGCTGCGACTACCTGAAGTCATGGAAGCGGCAGAAAGGGGTCACCCACATGAAGAGGTGGCCCAAGAAGACAAGGTGGACAGCCCGCTCACCTACTCAAGCAGGGTAAGCGGGCAGCACCACAACAAAGACGGCGAGAGCGTTTTCAGCGAAACGTTGCGGAAAGCCAGTGATAACGTCATTGCAGCTCTCAAATCCGCCATGGCGGAGGAGAGGGCGGACCTGGATGAGACGGGTTGCAAGGTGACGCAACTGAGGGTAGCCCTGTGTCTCGTACTTCGCACGACACGTAAAGAGGCGCCCACCGCCACCAGTAAGGGGGTCGACGCGGAAGCGCAAACGACCGTCTACCTGGCCGATGCGGCATCGCAGGTTCCTAGGGAGGTCGTCATGGAGTCGGGGACACCTGCCGACAGCAAGAAGACGGTCGCCTTGGAATTATCTGCCCCTTCGGCGTCTGCAGATACGCAGACGGCGGAAGAGACGCCCATGGACACCGAGGGAGAAGAAGACGAGCCGTTCTAGTGCCTGCCCCTTTCCAACAAGAATTGTGTGAAGAAGGTACTCAGCAAGATTGCGGGCTACCTACGCGACGGCAGCTATTCCCGCCATGGAAATCCATACCCGTTCACGGTAACCGATGTCCCTCCCCTCCCACAAAAACCCTATTCATTCCACTGGAGGTGTGGACCCCTAAGCCAGAAGATCAAAGAGAGGGAACTCGTCCGCCGTGCTGGTCCGGAGCTAATAAACTGCTACCCGATCTTCACCGAAGCGGACTGGAAGTACCTGACAGAACAAGCCGTCCTGTATATCAAACAGAACGCGCCGCCAGTGGACTATTCCTGTCTGACGAAAATAGAATTCGGGCAGCCAGGAAGCAAGAAGAAGAAGAAGAAGAAGAAGAGTAAGAAGCCGCCAGAGACATCTGGCTGTTAACTCTTTGTTCCAGAGAACCTAGACGTCCAACCAGAACCAGAGGAAAAACAACCCAACCCCCCCAGGAGTAGAGGAGGAACAGCTTCTCACAGCTTAAACACCTACTACTCGGGCCAAGGATAAGATCCGTCACTTTAGCGTCAGCGTCAGCATCAGCCTTTTGGGGGTGGGGTGCTATTGAATACAAGCACATTCACAGTTGGTGTGTGTCCAGGGCACTGTGATCAGTGTGACCTACGTGAATGACACCTTGCGAGCCCTAGCCATACCATTTATGAACAACACCCCAGACGCCATTTGTCACCAAGACAATGCACGACCACACGTTGCTGCACGAACACGTGCCTTCGTGGTGTCACAGGATGTCAGCTTTTTCCTCTGGTCCGCAAGATCACCAGACTTGCTGCCAATCGAAAATGTGCTTGATATGGCAAAACGAAAGATGCAGCGCCGTGATCCCATGCCAATCACAACAGATGAACTTTGGAACCAGATGAACGCAGCATGCATGCCTATACCACAGGACGCCCATCGCGCCTTACACGCGACAATGGCATCACACATGGGATACGTTATCAGGAGCCATGGCAGACCTTGTAACTCCTAGGCAATAGGACGCAACGTGAGCCAAGGTGACTGATATGCTGATCATTTCTGCAAAACATTCTAATGTACACATTCTATGAATATGAACGTCATATCTCTAGTCGTTCAAGATATTCCTTTTTTTATGAACATGAGTGTATTACGTTAAGAAGCAACAGCGATAGTGTTTTCCTGGGATACGAGTTCTTCTAGAGGGAGTCAAAAGCTGAGGCAGTGGCCAGATGTGGTGCTCACCCCAGCGTTGCCAGTTACCAGGGTAGGAACCAGCAGGAGAATGCGGCGTGGAACGCATCATGCAACCACCTTCATATTTGCAAACGACTACAGTAAAAAACAATACTATTTTCAAAAACAATTCTGTTCATTCTACAAGAGCAGGAGCTATTTCCGGGGTGATAAATAATGCCAGGAAGTATATTCGGTACTGCCTCTTTTTTCTTTATTTTAGCCTGTCTTATTTTAGTCTTATGTCCCATATTGGCTTAACTCAGAAAGTGAAGTCACCATTTGGTTCAAACGTTTCTCACAGACAGCTACCCATATGGAATTCGAAGCGTATAGACGTCAGCAGACACAAATGAGTGAACTGAACGTGTGTGTCATGCAACTCACTGTTTGATTAACTTTGTGTGGGTGGGTGGTGTGTATCAGGTGCACAAGAAAGGACAGTTGTCTGTGTAGATCGCAATAATGTGAGTATGTATGCTTCAGTCTCATGTTTGTCTTATTATTTTAATAGTATGAAAACAGAGAATTTCACACCAGCCTACGGACAATTATCATGACTAGGTGGCGACTAGCCTATAGACCATCGTATGTGTTTGCTGTATCCTCAATCATTACACTCCCCCTTAATTGTCTTCAACTTTTACTCTACTATCTCATCTGCACAGCAGAAATACCCTTCTTCAACTAAGTAAAATTGTCTCTGTACCATCACATAACACTGCAGTGTTCTCTAAATAATTTTTGGTGTCAGGAACCCGACTTTGGAACAATCTTTCTCAGAATATCACAGAAATTTAATGCCTTCTAAACATAATACAGGTCCGCATCCTACCACGACAGCCATCTCTCCTACATTCGGTGCAGCTCATTCCCGCCCGTCTGTCAAACCCACATCTTTTCTCTACCCTTTTCGGCAGAATTCTCTGTTTATACTTTGTTCTTTCTAACACCCACTGTCTTTACAAACTTCTCCCCTTATACATTCTGCTTCTGAAAATACTAAACATGGCTTCAAATGTGCTAAGATAAACTGTATCATTTGAAACGTCCCCTTAAAAAAATTATACGTGACTGTGCTTAAACTGACACACAATATTTTTAGCGCAACGCAGTCTGACTTTCAATAATCCCTACAAAAGAATGGCCCTGACTAACATTAACCTATACCTTTCACAAATCACTTACCTCACCGAAAATCTTCGTTACACGAACTACTGCAATACAGCGAGCGCCACTACTGCCAGCTAAATAAAAGATTCAAACTACGGAAGGCACTAACTACTGATAGGCATAGTTAGCGAATGAAAGATTTTGATAGAGAACAAACAATGTATTTACCTTGCTAGTGTTCAAAAGTCATAATGTATATAGCAGTTCTTACAAATTTCAAAACTCTGCCTTCTCTCTCCCCACGTCCATCACTGCTGGCGGCTCACCTCCAACTGCGCAACGCTACGCGCTGTTAACATCCAGCCGCCCAACACTGCAATGGCGAGTATTACAACAATGCCAACCAGCCACTGACTGCACACAGCACAGCCAGTGATTTTTCATACAGAGCGCTATGTGGCGTTACCAATAATAAAACCTAAACAGCCTACTTACACATGGAAAATGCCCTTTACTACTACTGCTATCATCATTATTATTATTTTTATTAGTGTCAGTTATTACTGTTATTATTATTATTATTATTATTACTGGGAAACTGTAATATATCTGGTATGTGTTGTTGCTGGTAAGATGGAAGAATGGCCTAAGACCCAAATCTGGACAGGTTAAATAAGCAATAATCAAACATTTGCTGGCACACAGCCTAGATTAACTAACGCTCCTATTCGATAAACGGAACACCATTAACAGTGTCACGTGTCGTACCTCCTCTGGACACCGAAGAGGGAGACGGAATTTTAACCAAATCTACATTCAAATTGGGCACAGCCTCGACAGTGGACAAAGGCAGCAGTAACAACTGTACCCATGGACGTAATATCTGAACACGTACGTGAGCTATGCAGATGAAACTGCTGCAGTTGCTGTAGCTGAACCGATAGAAAAATACTGTGAAATACAAGAAAAGCTTATGACGAGCCTTTGTTGATACAGATGCAGGATGCACTCAAGTGTTAGTAGGCGTAGGATACTGCGGATAAAAGTCCTCTAAATATGTACAACCAATAGCAACGGCCAGACAAATTCTGACCCTCATTGAAATGGTTTAGGATGGGACAGCCCGAGAAACCTACTATTGAGAAAAGCATGAACGAGGGTCATATTCGTTGAAAGTGTTCTGAAAACAATAACTCGCCAGTTCAGAAAATCACTTTTCAATATTCGCATTCGATATGTTTTTCCCTGACGTGAAATAAAAGATAATGAGACAATACAAACACATCATGGAAATCGTCAAATTTCAACGCGAAACGCTGTCAATAGAACAGTGTTATTAAGAGCCACCATAGCTGTATTAGTAGAGTAATAACTCGTATTGCTGTTCAGATGGTTTCAATTAAGTGCGTGAAGTATATTTAGACTCGTATAGGCGACGACTAGTATACAGCTAAGGGCATAGCCTACAATTACTGTAGTTTATTTTAGTACAACAATGATTTGATCATGGAAGACAGCCAATGGCCCCATTAATGGTGAAGCTCTATACTGAAGAGATAAATTTGATCACGTCATCATTAATTTTCTAATTAAAGGTCAACCCCATGTATGTAGAGTTTAAATCTACTGCACTAATCTTCCATACTAGAATCTAGAAATTAGTGGTAGTCATGAGTAACAGTGTTTTGCAGGTGGGTTATTTGTAGTCATTCGATTGCTCTACTTATGTTAGGTCTCAGTATAATTGCTTAGTTGGTTAACATTTTTTCATATATTTACAAGGAATGTAATGATTCCAACAAATGAAATTGTTGACCTAATGTTTGATACTACATTTCATGATGTGATAAGTTGATTTCCTTAGCTTGAAAGAGGTTTCTACCTTTATCTTTACATTTTTATAATATCTTTGTTAGTCTAAAAGTTTTAATTCGTCTCATTTATTTAGTGGAATTTCTTAAGAAAAGTTAGTCGACGATTTAAACTTCTAGTTTTATGTTTTCAAAACGACCGGTTTCGTTCAAGAAACATCGTCAGATGACCTACAGCTTAACAACACAAAAAGTATGATAAATTTACACGTAATCAATCATATGCAACCCACACTGCCAACGGTCTTCATAACATATCCTCATAGAATTATAGCGTCAGTGTCATGTGTTACACTGACAGGAAATCATGTACAGCGTCAGTACCAAAAGCGAATATCGCTGTCTAAGACGTGACTCACCGAAGTGAGAAGTGGTAAGTCTACAGATGGCGATAGTGTTGTATTTTTAAGAATTATGCTCTGATATGCGCTCTTTTTCATCAGTATGGTTAATTTTCTCATCCATAGTTTGTAGTTCGCATTTATGAATGTTAAGAGTAGAAAATTCCTGTACTCTAAATCATATATTGAGATCATCACTAATTACTGTTGTTGTTGTATATTGGCTCGATCATTTTACATACAATAATATTATGATTTCTTTTCGTATTGGCCGTATCCGAAACACGCTGTTTCAACTGAACTCTTTCTTTCTCTTGCACCTGCGCCATGAATTTAGCCCAGTATCTCCCAATCCGTTGCCTGTGGTGCTTCTTCCTCGCTTCACTCCATGTGTTGCCAGTTTTTGGTTTCGTCTTTTCCTGGAAACCAAAGCATTCTTGAAGTTTCTTCCTAAGCTGAGTGCGTTTATGGATATGTTACAGTGTTATCGCCAGTTCTCTAAGCTGTGCTTTACCACGGTAAACCACCCTTCCTGCTTTTCTTTTAGGGACACTAACGAAGCATTCTGTTGTTCAACATTGTAGTCTCAAACGAAACAATCCTACTACGAATGGCGTACGTGGTATTTTCTATGTATGCACGGAGTTCAGAGGTGTGGCGTCTCATGAATTCCCCATTTTCTTTTATTGGGCCTAAGTTTCATTTAAAAAAGTATTTCCCTTTTTTGAAATTTTTCGATCAGACCTTTTTCTATTCATAGCAGAGCATCCGCAGTATACGAATCTCCGGTGGTATTACTTTTCAGTAATGACGTATCATGACACTGATTTATTCTTGTGGGCCCTTTTCGTTTGTTGATCTTTGATGGAGACGTGTTGACTCCATCGGTTCTAGTGAACAAACTTCTCCATTCGTTTGATTTCGCATCCTACTATCTCTCGTACTCTGATTGACGACTAAATGTTTGTAGTAAGATCAGCTTTCCCGAAAAAGATTGTGAGTTCTTGCTTTCCTGGTTGTGTCTAGAAGTGATTTGTTGTGTCCAAGGAGTAAAAATAAAAGACAGTGCAAGGTTTTCTGCAAATACCAGTCAGTCAACTGTCCATCATGTACCTGCAGCCGTGTCCGAATCAACACCTTTGTCACTCATTCCTTTTCGCGATTGGCGGGATCACTTCATCACTTCCTCGAATACACAGTTGAAAAACAGAGGCAAAACTCTCCGTTTCCTTACCTGGCTCTTGACCCGATTTCCAAAACATGTGAAATCTGTCCCACAAACTTCACTTTAGAGAAGGTGTCGGTAAGAGTCACTCGGACAATAGAACTTTTCTTGTCGCCTAAACAAAATTCTTTTAAGAATTCGAGAAGCTGTTCTGTCTATTGAATCATAACTTTTTTTATTTTTAAACGATTTGAAATTATTATTATTAGATTTGAACAAATTAAACTAATACTATTATATATGATGAGAATAAAAGAAATGGTCATTTTGATACTCATAATGAGCTCGTTTCTTGGCGATTGCAACTGCTACAAATGACAGGGGACTCCTAAAGTACATTTAAGATGCTTTCTATGTACTCTGGCACGTTTGTAGGTTATCGGGAAAGTCACTAGGACCTCTATGTAAGTCTATCGATGAGAGAATACTCTCGAGGACAGTTATGGCAAAACATGCCGTGACGACATTGTCTAGGCTACAGCGCAGGGAATTATTGACGTATTCTCATGCAGACGTTCTGGAAATCACAGTCATGCTATCCTTGAGGCTGTTCCCTCGTGGCGTGAATATCAGATCAGTAAACTACCGCTTCCGACCTCACGTGAATAGCAAATCACTAAACTACCAACTGCAGGAGGGACACGCTAAGATTGTTGCCTCGTTCCACTAGGCAAACAGAAATACTGTGCCTCGATGTAAGTAACATCAGAGTTATTTCTGAAATGCATCCGTAAATACCATTTGGTTGTAGAACAACGACCGGAAAGTGCTGAGAAAACAAAGAGTGGTGCAGTAATGGTTCAAAAAAGAACGCATGAATGTCGATAGGCAAAAGGTATTAGAATTTCTTATGTTTATAACAGGTTGATAAGTGAAGCATACAACTAGCGAAAGATGTTGCCGAGATAGAAAATTATGACTCTACGTAAAATCACTAACAGGGACCGAGGCAGCAATTCAGTCATGCTATAGGGTACACTGGGTTGGGCTTCCATGGGATCTGTGGTGGTAATCGAAGGTGTCATGACAGCAGTGAACTGCGTGAATGTAACTACAGACCACAAGAATCAATTCATGCTTGGTCTCCCCCCTAAGGTTGAAAGGATACAGTACCGCCCGACATTGATAATAGGTACAACATTCTCTTTTATTCTTGTCAGAACAACATAGTTTTTGTAATAATAATTCAATTTCACTTTATACACCGAAGCCTGATACCAGTGTAGGAAAGAAGGACAATTTATTTATTTAATTGATCACATGTGCGCTCCCACAAAATATATCCCTACATCCAATTAGGTGAGATCTGTGAAATGAATGAATGTATGGTCGTCTGCTAACCGTAGATAGTGAATCTGCAATATATGATCATCTTTGAGACGGTCCTTTGGTCGCCTTTGGTGGAACCAAAGAGATGAAATCTACCTGAGCTTTGAGCGCAAGAAATGTGGCTGACCAATACGGTAACATGGTGCTCCCCCACCTCGACGGAGGTGCGTGCTGAACTGAAGAACGGGCATGTTTCAGCACTCTGGCGCCGGATCTTGTGTTGGTAAGACCTGTCTTAGGTGTGCTCCGTAAAGACAAAAGAGTGGAGACATGGTATGCATGTGAAATACTTGTGTAGTTTGAAATAATTATTTCTCTATTTCAGGAACTTTTGGAGGGAGAATTCAATGTCAGGCAGGTAATACTAAGGGGATCCTGGTAATCTTCGGAAGTGACCAACGGTCACAATGAAACCACGTGTAGCAATAAGTTGAAATGCTTGCGGGTGCTAAAGTTAAGCTGAATTACTGGCGTGTGTACTATAAGTTGGAAATATTTAAGAAATGGCGTGTGCAGGACTTGAAATTAGAGACGAGTACTTCCACGTGGTGAGTACTGTGTGAGTCTCAATCTGTGTGTGAGACAAAGGATAAAGAGAAGTACTCGGCCATGGTATCAGTTGCGGACTCGCGTGTGTGATGAATATGATATTAATATTACCTTTGTGTGTTATGTTTCCGTGTGACGCTAGAATCAAACTCTAATACTCTGAGTGTGAAGCAAGGTGAGTCAGCCATCTATCCAGCAACGCCACTTGGCTTGCATTGCACAGGAAGACGTGCATATATCCTCCAGAGTTCGTAGTAGGAAAGAAAAGTTACGATGTGGGGCAGTGTCGTGTGAAACTGGGATGAATACTAGTTGAAGTGGGAAAGCTGAAAGTTATATGATTCTAACGTTGTGACTATTCTTTGTGTTGTATTCTATGTTGCCAGTGTGATGTATTTCATATAATTTAAGTATGTGTGGTTTGCATGGGAGAGTAGCAAGATAGGTTCAGAGGCCGTCGGTTATGCATGTTCCTTTTTGTACCGCTCGGTCTGGAGGATATTTTCGTGATGATGGGTGTGAGAGTCGAAGTGTGAGATACAGCAAAAGATCCACCTCCTATCCAGAAAGTGCACTCTAGCGTTAGATCATTATGAGACCAAAAGATAATCACCAATGTAAAGCCATGCCCACTGGGAAGAATTTCTCATGTGTAATTGTAGTATAAAATGTAATGGTGTGTTTAGGTTATCTGTGAATCATAATAGAATTTATCTGAATAAAAAAGATAATGCAAAGAAAACGATTGGTGGGGCCTTGCTCTTCGAATAGTGTGTAGTCATCATATCCAGAATTAATAACGTGTGCGCTATTCATATGCAGTGCGATGGCCAAGTGTTGATCAAAGCCGTTGGGTGAGAAAGAAAATGTGGTATCGCCAGTGCGTAGTGAACAATCAGAGTTGCGTAAATTTTTAATAGTCAGATGTGCGTTATCCGTTTCCGTTGCGTAATATTCAAACAGGAGAATAATTTGTAGCTTAATTGCGGGTACTAGAGCTCACAATCAGTCATTGATATTTTGCCATAAATAAGAATAAATCCACTCGCTTGGCAGACCACTCATCTTGCTGGCCTGACAACTTGATGCCACAGTATGAGCAAGTCATTTGGGCGCCTCTCAAGGTGTAACATCTTCCAACAGAATCAATGCCCGTGTTGCGGGTTCAGAATCGTGCTACAGTGATTTGAAGGGGCATTGCAGTGAACACACATTGATGTCTTGACCAGCAAATGTCCCTGATCTGTGCCCACTGGAATAAATATTTGGCGACAGCTCCGTGTTCGTAAACTGTCAACCCCTAATTGGCGCGAATTGATTGACCTGCATGTAGACGTTTGGTGACAGTGCACTTCTGGAATCTTGTCAAAGGGTTGTAGAATCATGCCAAGCGGTTCCATATTTGCCGAAAAGTCGTTTACACGTATGAGAAACAATAGTGGACCTAAGATCGAACCTTGGAGAAGCCCATATATGATGTTTCACCTGTCAGAATTATGTCTCCGGGCTATATTCGTTGAGTTACTAAGTACAATTTTGTCCGTTCTTTTGGCCTTACCATCAATCGTATGAAACATTTTACCTACGAGAGTACTGTGATTCACGAACTCAAATGCATCAATCGGCTACTGCTGAGAATCTGTTCCAATCAGAAGCCCATTTGGGGGAACCAGTTGCGTCTTTACTTGTAGTTGCTCGTGCTTTAAGGACTTGGGCTGTGCATGACTCTGTTTAAAAAGAATAGCACGATGTAGTCATAGAATCGAGCATCGCACGTCTGCTTGCACTTTAACTGCTAGTGTTCTATTCTAATGTCTGTAATTGATTTAGATGACATATAATTATGGTGAATAATGTTCACTCAAGAAAGTATATCTCAAATAAATTTAAAGCGTTCGCACGAAATATAGTTAAAATACAGATAGGAAATAGCCTTTTCAAATACAGTAACGTTATGTTGAGAGTGTTACGAGAATGATAGCGATCTCCCCAAACTAAGTAGTCATCAAAGGTACACGGAACCGATGTCCGTTTAGTAATCACAATACACAAAACTTTCACCAGCTTAAAATAGTTTGGAGTTCTACATGATGATTAACACACGTGATATGAAGAGTAGTTGCACTTCCTCTGTTTATTCTCAGTTCCTCGTATGAAGCGGGAAAAGCCAGAGTCGCACTCTGGAACACATTCAAACCACTCGAAATGTAAGTGCGTTCAGAAGTTAAAATATGGTCGTAGCTGTTCACTGCCCAGAATCAATCACTTACAAGACTGAATCATGCATGTTCTGACGACAAGTTTGCCTTCAGCAAGAACTCAACATAAAGTATTCCCAACAGTTAAGGTCTCATTCCGGCAGTTCACTCCACTTGTATGTCAGGATCATGCATGTAACCACAGGCAGGTCTCTTTTCTTCCAGCACAAACGTAAAAATGTCCATAACGGCTGCTACCTTGAGCTCTTCACTCGAAAAGTCCCGTCTCCACTTGACTCCCGTACCGTTCCACTACTGTCTTCATCTCTATTGGATGGAGGCTGACCCCACACCAACACATCAACCTTAAACTCTAAAGCCATAATCTGATTCAAACTGACCACTTCTTAGACTAAACTAATATATTACAACAGTGTTTAAACAAAGAAATGACATAAACAATAGGTTACGTTCAGATAATGATCATTAAATATAAGTAACAGCTGGTTTATAAATAATCAAGTCAATATGCAAAAGTGCACTCACATAAAATGACTACAAATTATCACTAAGTATTATTTAAATTATAAGTATTATGCCTTCTTTACAGAAGCATTTTTTGGTTCTGATTTCAGTTGTGATGTCAACGAACACATGCAACTGACCATATTTAAATCAGCAAACTTTTTAATAGCACCTCCAGTCAGCATCTGAATAAAGTCGCTTGGAAAATAGTTAACTTCTCACTAAATGAATACATAAGTATTACAAAATTTGATGTATTTATACTGTGTTCATTTTCTGTGAAAATGTGGAGAACACAATGTTCTGCCAAACATTTGCATAGTAAAACAAATAGAAAATACGTCGTACATCAATAAATAAATTAGATGCAGTGATGATAGCTAGAATACATTGTTGTCATCTGAGATAAAGTTTATGGAACTCCATTAACATCCACAGATAACGTATAAGTCTCTTCACTTAAAACTATCACTGCATCCGTCGATACATCATGGAGAGCGCCACCAATAACTCCGTCAACGTCCGCCGACACACTATAAGTGAGGCTGCTGACGCAATCCACATTGGAACTCCAACTGCGCCACACTCGGATTTACCACTATCTCCGTTAGATTTCCTGTACTCTCAGACGCCTCCACCACTTTATGTTTTAGCATACAATCTAACACATTTTCACATTCATCCTTCCACATCAACTCACAGTTCTTGCTTTATTAAGTGTCATCGGTTCACTTCCATCAATGGAAATAAATGCACAAATTCCTTCCTCCGAGATATCTAAACCAGTTACTTCAACCTACGTGACTTCAACATATAAGACACATCATTTACCTCCCTTTAACTATAAATCACACACATCCACCGATACATAGCGAAATTCATCGTCAGCTGTGGGGACGACTGTTACGTCCCCTTCAAAAAGACCTCCTCATACTTCCGTCGATACACCACAAAAATCATCTCCAGCTGACTAGACGACAGCTTCCCCGCCTTTGCACACAGCTTCACCTACTTCCTACGATACAAAATCATCTGCATTACTTTCATATACATTACTTTCACGTGCACAATTATTGTTTCTGACTAGTGCCGTTTTAGAATTTGTCATGCATTCCGCCTCAACGAAATTCAGATCAACCTCAAGCTCCAGAATTCTTCATCAGACATATATTCATTTCATTGTTGACGTTCCTTTCATAAAATAAATTCTCATATCATCGTTATCAAATCTCTCAACACAACCGAGCGAGGTGGCGCAGTGGTTAGCACACTGGACTCGCATTCGGGAGGACGACGGTTCAATCCCGTCTACAGCCATCCTGATGTAGGTTTTCCGTGATTTTCCTAAATAGTTTCAGGCAAATGCCGGGATGGTTCCTTTGAAAGGGCACGGCCGATTTCCTTTCCAATCCTTCCCTAACCCGAGCTTGCGCTCCGTCTCTAATGACCTCGTTGTCGACGGCACGTTAAACACTAACCACCACCACCAGCTCAACAAATTTTATCGAAGTTCTTTCGCCCTCTTTACGGTTGCACTGCTTAAAATTATTCTCCATTTTATTTTTATTTTTTATAACTACCCCACCTAGAATTTTAAAATAATATGTCACCTGTTCATTTCGCCGCCTATGGACCAGAGATGCGGCGACCCATAATTTTCAGACCTCGTATTCTAGTGTTGCATTTCGTGAGGCTGCTTCACATCAAATGTTCGTTCCCGATTTTGGATTTCGTTATGAAGATTCCCATTTCCATTTCCCCTGTGAAAATTATTATTGGGATGATAATGATGATGATGTTTGGTTTATGAGGCGCTCAACTGCGCTGCTACCTGCGCCCATACAAGTTCCCAACATTTGCTCAGTCCAGTCTCGCCACTTTCATGAATGATGATGAAATGATGAGGCACGTGAAAAGCCCTGATCCCGGCAAGATTATTATTAGTGATGTAACTATTTTGGTGATTGTAAGTATCCTTCTGATACCTATTTTCCTGTCTACTGTTCCCATTATATGGCTTGAATTTCAACGCATGTTCAAGTTTCTCAATAAAATTTAAAAACTCGTCGATGGGCTTTGCCGGACCATGGGCAAGAGCCTATCGTAAAAGATCAGGTAAGCGTCTCTTGAGCGTCGTAATCTCTGTCAACACTCGCAGCGTACGATTTATATACGTCAACCTAGCTATTTAATGCACATGGAAGTCCCGCATGGACCCACTTCCGTGTTTGAAATAAAAAGGTACATATATGTAGCTTTCAAGGATGATAGCCATAATGTAATGCTATCATCTGAGATATCGTTTGTTGAAATCGCCTAAAGCGATTAAAAGCTATCAATTTAGATGTTCATTTTGTAAATGTTTACTCATTGTGAAATATTAACAGTGCTATTTTAAATGTACGAGGGTTGGAAAGTAAATTGTGGCAACTATTTATTCACAACCGATAGAAAAGAGTTACATGTTTCCACTTGTTACTGTCCTTCAAAGTAGTCACCAGCGTTGTACAGAACACCTTGCCAGCGATGTGGAAGGTGTAGTATACCGTTAGCAGAGCCTGTTCTGTTGATGGTGCGAATGGAGCGGTCTGTTGCCTGTCGAATCTCTGGAACAGTTCTAAAGGAAATACCACCGTCAGTGCACAGTATTGTTGTTCGTTTTTGTAGCATCACCTGCGAGTAGCTTCGCGGAAGAATCGGCGACACTTTCTGCGCAACCCACCCATCATTTTTCACGGCAATGCGCGGGCGCATACAGCGCAAGCTGTGGCTGCTCTGTTCGGTCGGTGGGGCTGGGAAGTACTGTACCATCCACCATAATCCCCGGACTTAAGTCTTTTGACTTTGATTTCGTTCCGAAGATGAAGGAACCACTTCGTGGCATTGGCTTCGAAACTGTTACAGAGATTCAACAGACAGTAGACCACTCCATTCGCGCCACCTACAGAACAGGCTCTGCTAACGGTATACTACTAAGCCTTCCACATCGCTGGCAACGGGTTCTACACAAGGCTGGTGACTACTTTAAAGGACAGTAAATGGTGGAAACACGTAACTCTTTTGTATCAGTTGTAAATAAATAGTTGCCACTATTTAAGTTCCAACCCTCGTATTAAATTTACTGTTGTGTTACTGGATGCACCACATTTTTCTGGGATTGTCGATGTACTCAGATTTGCACTAATATATGATTCTAAATTCTTGTAGACTCTCAAAGTGCTGTAGGATGCGCTCTTTTAGTTTGCCTTAAAGCCCGCCATCGCCGGGGACATATCTGACCCTCCTAAGCGATCGTCGAGTCGTCCAAATGCGATTTTCCCCATTTCAGGTGAAGCCAACCCCTTGGCCCTGCTGTGGCGCTTTGACGACCCTGGGTCTGTCCTCCAGCGATCTGCCGTGCAAGCAAATTCACCTCCTACGAATAAAGGGCGGCTAATTAGCGCGCGTAAATACGCGTTACCTTACGCTACAGCCAATTTAGCGAGTTTGAAAGGGGTAAAATTATCGCCTTTCGAGAGACGGAATGGTCCTTTCGGAGAATTTTCACACAAATTAGACGTGTTTCGTCAGTTGTGCAACGATGGTGGTATCAGTAGCCACGTGGACGTTCTGGACATCCTCACAGCACAGACACCCGCCAGGATCGCCGTAATGTAGGGGCAGCAGTAGCAGACCGTACGTTTCTGCAGCACAGGTAACGGGCTCATGTGCTCAAATGTGTCCACATGTACTACTGCGAACCAGCGCCTCAGTACTACAGGCTCACACACTGTAGACTGTCTTCCATACACGCCGGATCATCGATGTGCATGGCTCGACTGCTGCTGCCAGAGAATCGTTTGGTAGATGGAGTGGTTCGCCGTGGACTTCAGCGATGAAAGCACATTCTGCCCGCACGCAGGTGATGGTCGTTTGCGCATATGACATAAACCTCGTGAGTGGTCTCTCTGAGAGTGCATTCGTCAAAGACACACTGGCATCACCCCAGGCCTTATGGTCTGGGATACTATAGGCCTTGGGTGTTCTGGAAGAGAGGCTGACCAGTGCTCGGTACGTGCAGAATGTCGTTCCACTCGTTCTTTCACCGTTCTTGTAACAGGAATGTGATGTGTTGCCCCAACAGGATAAATCTTGTCCACAGACTCCCCGTGAAACTCAACTCCTCAGCAAGACATGCACCGACATTCCTGGCCAGCATAATCTTGTCTCCTAGCGAGCACGTGTGGGACATGATGGGACGAGAAGTGGTTCTTGCAACTCTTACAGAATTACGTGACGATATCGAGCAGACGCAGCATAACGTATCCCAGGCAGTATTCGCCACCTGTACGATCGACTGGAGGCTCGTGTCGACATCTGCATCGCCACCCATGGAGGCTACACCAGTCACTAATATGGGTCGACACCGGGTACCTCAGAATCGCTTCGACTGTTGATCTGTATATGTAATCATTTCATTCACTCCATATGTAGTGTTACAACAACAGATCTTGAGTGAAGGGTGTACTAACATATTTTCCGACAGTGTATTTTAAAATATAACACGACTCTTAAAGCGATTTGTAAACCCATTGGGGCGGCGACTGCACTTCACAGCAACTGTTCGACTCAAATGATTTGGTGTCCCCCCACGGTGTGTGTCCATTTGCGTCGTCCGCTGTGATCCCGCGGTCAGCATGCAACATTTGACAGTGACAAAATTTTCACTTTTCACCTGATCGTCAGAGAAGTATAGTAATCTTCTGTACAGTTCATTTTCTTTACTCCACCGCCATCCTGTGTTACTTCACACAATTAGCATAACTTTACCCGCTTCTCATTCAGTTCCATCGAGCGCCGCCGGTGGACGGTTTTGAAAAGTCTGAGTAAAACGGCTGCTTAGATAATACACTACTGGCCATTAAAATTGCTACACCACGAAGATGACGTGCTACAGGCGCGAAATTTAACCGACAGGAAGAAGATGCTGTGACATGCAAATGATAAGCTTCTCAGAGCATTCACACAAGGTTGGTCTCGGTGGCGACACCTACAACGTGCTGACATGAGGAAAGTTTCCAACCGATTTCTCATACACAAACAGCAGTTGACCCGCGTTACCTGGTGAAACGTTGTTGTGATGCGTCGTGTAAGGAGGAGAAATGCGTACCATCATGTTTCTGACTTCGATAAAGGTCGGATTGTTGCCAATCGCGATTGCGGTTTATCGTATCGCGACATTGCTGCTCACGTTCGTCGAGATCCAATGACTGTTAGCAGAATATGGAATCGTTGGGTTCAGGAGGATAATACAGAACGCCGTGCTGGATCCCAACGGCCTCGCAACACCAGCAGTCGAGATGACAGGCATCTTATCCGCATGGCTGTAACGCATCGTACAGCCACGTCTCGAACCCTGAGTCAACAGATTGGGACGTTTACAAGCTGAGAGACCATGGCTGCGGTTACCCTTGATGGTGCATCACAGTCAGGAGAGTCTGCAATGGTGTAGTCAACGACGAACCTGGGTGAACGAATGGCAAAACGTCATTTTTCGGATGAATCCAGGTTCTGTATACAGCATCATGATGGTCGCATCCATGTTTGGCGACATCGCGGTGAACGCACATTGGAAGCGTGTATTCGTCATCACCCGGCGTGATGGTATGGACTGCCATTGGTTACACGTCTCGGTCATCTGTTGTTCGCATTGACAGCACGTTGAACAGTGGACGTTACATTTCAGAAGTGTTACGACCCATGGGTCTGCCCTTCATTCGATCCCTTCGAAACCCTACATTTCAGCAGGACAATGCACGACCGCATGTTGCAGGTCATGTACGGGCCTTTCTGGATACATAAAATGTTCGGCTGCTGCCTTGGCCAGCACATTCTCCAGATCTCTCACCAATTGAAAACCTCTGGTCGATGGTGGCCGAGCAATTGGTTCGTCACAATACTCTAGTTACCCTTCTTTATGAACTGTGGTATCATGTTGAAGTTGCATGGGCAGGTGTACCTGTACACGCCATCCAAGCTCTGTTAGACTCAATGCCGAGGCATATTAAGGCCGTTACTACTGCCAGAGGTATTTGTTTCGGGTACTGATTTCTCAGGATCTATGCACCCAATTGCTTGAAAACGTAATCACATGTCAGTTCTAGTATAATATATTTGTCCAATGAATACCCGTTTATCATCTGCATTTCCTCTTGGTGTAGCAATTTTAATGACCAGTAGTGTACATAATGAAATTTACTAGTGGGAACATCGTGAGTCTGTTGTTCGTACATCTTCCTACTAGATGAATAAGGCAGTTAACTGGACTTGAGTATCTTTATGCGTTTTACGTCGCCTACAGACTTTCATTACTTTGTCGTAGTTATGTTTTAGCTGTTATTCTTGTTTGTATGAAATGTACGTCGGTGAGGTCTCCAGACGAGGGAACAGTGGGCGAAAGTCTTTTTTTTTTTTTTTTGAAGGCATGTTACTAGCAATCCGAAAACAACGGAAGGTGTACAACTCACGCTTGTGAGGAAGTACATTTTCAGAAACAAAACAGAGAGGAAGAAGAGATGAAAACCAAGAACGTTATTGGACTAATACACAAAGTGACATCTTGTGATGAGAGGCAAATTAAATTCGTGTAGATGTTAGGTGTCTCAACATATACATTTGTGGCCTGATGTTGAAGAAACCCCCGAATCCATTATCAGGTCACTGTGCGCCTACTTAATGAACCCAGGGTATTACGGACAGGGCTTACGAAATTCAAAGAGCACATGCAATGACTTACGTCTTTACGTAAGGGAAATAAGTGTTAGTGGTGCCTCATACTGCTATAGAAGAGCTATAAAAGTGGAAAGTGAGGAAGTGGTGCACCACATACAAAAGAAATACTGTTTTCAGTTTACTTTATAAAAACTTAAAATTGAGATGACTCACAATATTCCATTTATTCTTGCAATATGTTCAGACAAGTCAATAACGCTACGAAAAGAGTCACGCCACTTCAGATGTCTGTTTCGTTTTCTTTTAACATAACCATACTTGGGTAAAATTACCAATTAAGAGGCAACACTGTCGAATATCTTTCTAAGAGTATGGCAATGTAAAGTTGCATCCTTGCACGTGGCCCTAAGCACTATTTGACTTTACATCTGGGGTCATCATTCCCCTAGACTGATAACTACTTAAATCTAACTAACATAAGGACAGCACACACACCCAAGCCCGAGGCAGCATCTGAACCTGCGACCGTAGCGGAAGAGTGGTTCCAGACTGAAGCACCTAGAACTGCTCGGCCACAGAGGCCGATGATAACTTTACACACAATGTCATAAATAGGATTTTAATACATTTTAAGGTTATAATTGTTCTTGGGCACTCTGAGGGCATACACAAGTCCGTTTCTATTAATCGTACAACTAATCAAGCCTTATAAATCAAGAAAACAAAGCAGATGCGTAAAATAGTCCCATTGACGTTACTTTTATCATCCGGCAGCTACTTCGAAGGGACACTGATTCCGCGGCTGAATTTGGAGTAATATTCATTTACATTTACATACACTATGAAGAACTTCAGTCATTTGTGCCTTGATAAAAATGTGATATGACATCTGAGGTTTCTGAGGATGTAGTAACCTTACATCGTTACTTTGATAGAAATGAACATTAACTGGATTTTAACCTTTTATTCCAAAATAACCTTTCGACTTTGTGTATGAAAGTGAATATGGGGAGAGATATAGAATTCACCACGGCATGGTGGCGGGAAGCCGTCGCAGTATCAGACGTATCCAGCGCACTTGACTTTGTGAATCACAGTATTCTCGTAGATTAGTTGAAGTTTTATAGGATTGATGGTATGAGTAATATCTAACCGAAAACAACGCACAAAATTGTACTTAGTAGCAGAACGAATATAGTCTGGAGACATAATTCTGACTGCTGACAAATCATATTTGGGGTTCTCCAAGATTCGATCTTAGGTCCACTATTGTTTCTCATACGTGTAAAGGATTTTTCGGCTAATATGTGACAAGCATAGTTCTGTTTGCAGATGACAATAGTATTGAAGACTGATAGTCCAAAAAATTATGAGCATCTGTTCACCAGCGTGTTTGTCCACTTTTCAAACACAGTACAACAGAGATTCTGCTTGGCATGATTTTACAACTCATTGACAGGATTCCAGAAGTACACTGGCACCAGATGTCTACGTGCAAGTCAATCAATTCGCGCGAATTAGGGGTTGGTGGTTTGGTTTTCGGACACGCATCTGGCACCAAATATGTATTCCAGTGGGCACAGATCACGAACATTTGCTGACCAAGACATCAATGTGAGTTCACTACAATGTCCCTTCAAACGACTGTAGCTCGATTCTGACCTCGCACCCGGACAGTTATTCTGTTGGAAGATGTTACACCGTAGGGAGGAGACCAAGCATGAAAAGATGCAGGTGGTCCGCAATTACATTCACCCAGTTCACTGCAGTCATGATACCTTTGATTATCACCACAGATCCCATGGAAGACAATTCCAGTGTACCCCTTAGCATATTTCTGTCCTCACCGACTTGCATCTGTGGCGCGATGTCTGTTTCGTGCAGCCATTTGCCTGGATGACGGCGTGTAAGGACGCAACCATCGACCTGATGTATCAAGAATTGCGATTCATTTAACAGGTGACACATTGATACATGGTGAAAACTCAGCGATGCCGTGCCTACTGCAAATCATAACTGACGATGCTACGGTCGCAGGCTCGAATCCTGCCTCGGGCGTGGATGTGTGTGATGTCCTTAGGTTAGTTACGTTTAATTATTTTTAAGGTCTAGGCGACTGACGACCTCCGAAGTTAAGTCGCATAGTGCTCAGAGCCATAACTGACGATGTTGGGTTAACAGGGGAACACGTAGGGGGCCTGTGATGTGGAGCTCCATGTTCTAAATTGGCCTTTGAATGGTGTGCTCCGAAACGCTTGTGGCTGCACCGGCGTTGCACTCTGTCTCAGATCTGCCACGGATCGCTGCCTATTCTGCATTACACAGTGCCCTCTATGTTTTCTGATAAGACGTAGTCGTCCAATACCATACGGCCTACTCGTTAGTTCATAATTCTTCTATCACTTTCCATAGGTGCGCACGACAGCTGTAAGCAAACAGACGGCCAGATTCTCTATTGCAGAGATTCTCGTTTCAAGCCGCAGCGCCACAACGATGTGCCTTTTGTCAAAACCGTTTATATCAGTGTATTTCCGTATTTGTGGCTGGTATCTTCGCTATAATGACTTCCCATTCGTCTCTCTTCAACTCACACTTTCCTCACTGCTTCCTGTGCCCGCAACACCACCAGGAGGCATTCAACTTCGCAGTGGGCAGTGATAATAATCTTTTGGCTCATCAGTGTAATTAGTTCAGTCATACATACAGAAACAGAAGAACTGGCAACCAAAGTTCTCAAACATATCATCGACCGATTTTCTGCGAACAGTCTCACTCTCACTTTTAAAAAGACACAACAAAGTCAGTTCTTCACATCTAGGGGTGCTACACAATAAGTGTAGCACACTGCGAGGAAATAATAAGTAGGGTGGAAACTTCAAAACTGTTAGGTGTGCACATTGATTAGAATTTAAAGTGGAAAAAAATAGAACTTTTAAAACAACTTGGTTCAGTAATATTTGCACTTAGAATCGCTGAAAATCTTGGGGACAGACGAATCAATAAATTGACGTATTTTGCATATTTTCATTCAGTAATGTGATGGCGAATAATGTTATGGGACAACTCACCTTTAAGAAAGAAAGTCTTCATTGCAGAAAAATGTACTTTGGGAATAATATGTGGCGCTCGCCCACGACCATCTTGCAGATATGTATTAAAGAAGCTGAGAAATCTGACTATTGCTTCACAGTATATTTATTCCGCCATGAAGTTTGTTACTAAAAAAATGATCTACAGTTAAAAAGGGACAATGGTGTAGATAACTGCAATACGAGTAGGAAAAATAACACTAATTACTCCACATTAAGACTGTCTTTAGCACAAAAAGGGGGCACAATACTGCAAAAAAAAATTTTGAACACTTAGTCAATGTCATAAAAATGTCTCGCAGACAGCAAGCAAAATTTGAAAACAAGCTAAGAAAGCTTCTCCTTGCCAATTCCTTCTACTGTGTTGAAGAATTTCTATTGCTATAACGTGTAAGAGGTAGTGAGTAGAGCCCACTGACCAACAACATTTGTACAACTCTTTTCCTATTTGAAAAAAAAATTAAAAAGCTTAGAAATGTTAAGAACGTAACAATATTTGCAAATTAATTTGCGCTGTGAATATATAATAACTGGTTCCACTAATTATTGTTTACTGACTGGTGAAACATCTTGCAGGATAATTAACACTAAAACTGGGTCATTATGAACACCACTTAGTCAACTTGTAAAGATTTGTTCAAACGATCAAGAAACTGAAAACAGGTCGAAACGACGAAATGGTTAGTCAGGACGTGGTGTCACTTTTTACGCGGATGCCAGTACAAGACACGCTGGATATTTTAGCCCAATAGTTTCCACCTCGAATCGTCAAGTTGTCCCGTCATGTTTTAACGACAACATATTTCTTGTGACGCAACGAATGTTATGAAATTACAGATGGCACAGCAATGAGCTCATCACTGTCTCCTGCAGTCGAGAATTTCTTCATGGATCACTTCAGAGAGCAGGCTCTGAACTCTGCAGTGTTGCGTCCGTCTTGCTTCCATAGGTACGTCGACGACACCTTCCTGATATGGCCTCGAGCGAAGAACGGGAGGTTGGCTTGGTCCTTCAGTGTACGGAAAACCGACGCACACTGATCGATATTTGAAAGCTGGTAGTTTTCATCACCCTATACACAAGAAAGCGGTCCTGAACACATTAATACGGAGAGCCAAAGTTGGCAGTCTGAATTGCAGCACTTGAGTCACGTTTTCAGCGAGAATGGCTAGAAGGAAAAGAGACACTGCAAACGCTTTCAGGTTGCACTGGCGAAGGACATCTTGTGAATAGGGAGAATGAACCAAGCCGGCGGGAATCCTGCCATAGTGCGGGGTAACGAGCAGCAAGGTAGGACGCGTACTGCAGAGACGTGGAATGAGACCAGTGTTCCGGCTCGCTCCCAAGATAAGAGATATGCTGCAGCGTGTTAAAGAGGACGTTGCTCTTCATGTGCCCGGTGTGTACTGTGTCCCTCGCGAGTATGGCAGCATCTACATTGAAGAGCCAAAGAAACTGGTATATCTGCCTAGTATCGTGTAGGGCCCCCGCGAACAGACAGAAGTGCCGCAACACGACGTGGCATGGCCTCCACTAATATCTAAAGTACTGGCAGAAGTGAAGCTGTGAGGACGGGGCGTGAGTCGTGCTTGGGTAGCTCATTTGGTAGAGCAGTTTCCCGCGAAAGGCAAAAGTCCCGAGTTCGACTCTCGGTACGGCACACAGTTTTCATCTACCAGGAAGTTTCATATCAACGCACACTCCGCTGTAGAGTGAAAATTTCATTCTAGAAATATCTTCGAACTATCAGTTTAATGAGCCACGGCTGCAAAATACTAACGCGAATTCTTTACAGACGAATGGAAAAACTGGTAGATGCAGACCTCGGGGAGGATCAGTTTGGATTCCGTCCAAATGTTGGAACACGTGAGGCCATACTGACCTTACGACTTATCTTAGAAGAAAGATTAAGAAAAGGCAAACCTACGTTTCTAGCATTTGTAGACTTAGAGAAAGCTTTTGACAATGTTGACTGGAATACTCTTTTTCAAATTCTAAAGGTGGCAGGGGTAAAATACAGGGAGCGAAAGGCTATTTATAATTTGTACAGAAACCAGATGGCAGTCATAAGAGTCGAGGGGCATGAAAGGGAAGCAGTGGTTGGGAAAGGAGTGAGACAGGGTTGTAGCCTCTCCCCGATGTTATTCAATCTGTATATTGAGCAAGCAGTAAAGGAAACAAAAGAAAAATTTGGAGTAGGTATTAAAATTCATGGAGACGAAGTAAAAACTTTGAGGTTCGCCGATGACATTGTAATTCTGTCAGAGACGGCAAAGGACTTGGAAGAGCAGTTGAACGGAATGGACAGTGTCTTGAAAGGAGGATATAAGATGAACATTAACAAAAGCAAAACGAGGATAATGGAATGTAGTCAAATTAAATCGGGTGATGCTGAGGGAATTAGATTAGGAAATGAGACACTTAAAGTAGTAAAGGAGTTTTGCTATTTAGGAAGTAAAATAACTGATGATGGTCGAAGTAGAGAGGATATAAAATGTAGACTGGCAAAGGCAAGGAAAGCGTTTCTGAAGAAGAGAAATTTGTTAACATCGAGTATAGATTTAAGTGTCAGGAAGTCTTTTCTGAAAGTATTTGTTTGGAGTGTAGCCATGTATGGAAGTGAAACATGGACGATAACTAGTTTGGACAATAGAAGCTTTCGAAATGTGGTGCTACAGAAGAATACTGAAGATAAGGTGGATAGAGCACGTAACTAATGAGGAGGTATTGAATAGGATTGGGGAGAAGAGAAGTTTGTGGCACAACTTGACCAGAAGAACGGATCGGTTGGTAGGACATGCTTTGAGGCATCAAGGGATCACAAATTTAGCATTGGAGGGCAGCGTGGAGGGTAAAAATCGTAGAGGGAGACCGAGAGATGAGTACACTAAGCATATTCAGAAGGATGTAGGTTGCAGTAGGTACTGGGAGATGAAGCAGCTTGCACAGGATAGAGTAGCATGGAGAGCTGCATCAAACCAGTCTCAGGACTGAAGACAACAACAACAGAAATATCTTAAGTAATTCGGGAGGGAATTGATACCGTGAATCCTGCAAGGCTGTGTATAAATCCGTAAGAGTACGAGGGGATGGAGGTTTCTTCTGAACAGCAGCTTGCGAGGCATTCCAGATATGCTCAATTTAGTTTACGTCTGGGGAGTCTGGTGGTCATCTGAGATGTTTAAACTCAGAAGAATGTTCCTGGAGCCACTCTGTAGCAATTCTGGACGTGTGGGTGTCGCATTGTCCTACTGGAATTGCCCAAGTGCGCCGGAATGCACAATGAACATGAATGGCTGCAGGTAATCAGACAGGACCTTTATATAAGTAACACCTACCAGAGTCATATCTAGACGTATCAGCGGTTCGATATCACTACACCAAAACACGCCGCGCCGGACGATGTGGCCGAGCAGTTCTAGGAGCTACAGTCTGGAACCGCGCGACCCTTACGGTCGCAGGTTCGAATCCTGCCTCGGGAATGGGTGTGTGTGATGTCCTTAGGTTGGTTAGGTTTAAGTAGTTCTAAGTTCTAGGGGACTGATGACCTCAGAAGTTAAGTCCCATAGTACTCAGAGCCATTTGAACCATTTTGCACACGCCCCACATCATTACAGAGCCTCCTCCAGCTTGAACAGTCCCCTGCACACATGCAGGGTCCCTGGATTCATGAGGTTGTCTCTATATCCGTATAAGTCTATCCGATCGAAACAATTTGAAACGAGACCAGGAAACATGTTTCCAGTCATGAACAGTCAAATGTCGTTGCTGATCGGCCCGTGTGTGGCGTAAAGCTTTGTGTCGTGCAGTAATCAAGGGTACACGAGTGGGCCTTCGGCTGCGAAAGCCAATATCGATGATGTTTCGCTGAATGGCTCGCACGTTGACACTTTTTGATGGCCCAGCACTGAAATCTGCAGCAATTTTCGGAAATGTTGCAGTTCTGTCACGTTGAACGATTCTCTTCAGTCGTCATTAGTCTCGTTCTTGCAGGAACTTTTTCGGACGCAGCGATGACGGAGATTTGATGTTTTACCAGATTCCTGATATTCCCGGTACACTCGTGGAATGGTTGTACGGGTAAATTCCCACTTCGCTACCTCGTTCCTTGTAGCAGCAGTAACCGATCTAATATCTGCGCCAGACACTTGTTGTCTTACATAGGCGCTGCCGACCGCAGCGCCGTGTTTCTCCTCTTTGACATATCACTGTATTTCAATACGCATACCTTTACCTGTTTCTATGGCGCTTCAGTGTATATAGGCCAAACATTTGGTACGGTTGCAGAGCGGTGTACCGAGGACAAGAGACGTATTAAGCAAAGTGAACTCGACAAGTCAGCCACAGATGAGCATTGCCTTGAAAACGGACACAAAATACAGTATGGCTCATGCGTCAACATACTGGAACTCCGATATAAGGGAGGCGGCTGAGATTACAATGAACAGCAACAATTTCAACACAGACCAAGGCTGCACACTGAGTACGGCGTGGGGGCGGGTTTTGGATGTCGAAAGAAAGCAACGGCAAATGCTTACCGCTGGTAGGGGGGCGGGAGCTGCAGTTTCAAACGTGTCTCCGGCCCTCGAGCCACCTGACGTCACTCGCTCTCCCAGCTGGCCAGAGCGGCTATGAGCTGCCCAACTCGCCTGCCGCGCACTCGTCGTTTCGGCCCTGTCTGATTGGTGCTAGCGGCCGTAATCGTAGGAATATAAGCGGGAAATAGCGCCAGCCGCCACGTAGCCTTCAAACCCAGCTCGACTAGTTCACTTCCGGACTCAGGATTTTTGTCTCATCGTATACGGTCGTCCTATCCCCCTCACTCCTACCCTAAAACACCTTGGCCTCACCCTCTACCGCCACCTCTCCTGGACTCATCACCTTCTTACGATCCAACACAAAGCCCACAATAGACCCCACCGCCTGAAACTCCTGTCCAGCCACACATGGGGACTGTATCCTTGTAACTTCCTTCATACCTACAAATCCTTGATCCGCCCCATCTTTTTTCATCCCAGTATTGCCAGGACGTCTGCCGCGCCAAGATCCTACAGAGTCCTCCAAATTCTTGAACACCATGCACTCTGCCTCACCTTCCATATCAACCTCCTGTCCCCCACACATATCCTCTATGACCTCATCCCCTTCCTACATTTTCTCCTTTTCCACAAACATATCTGCACCCTGTAAATCGTACACAGACTTGATCCCCTCATCCCCACCTCCTGGTATCTTCTGTCCTCTCTACACCTAGCCTCTTGCCATGCCTTTGCCATGGTGTGCACCCTCTCTCCACATCCACACTATGCACTTCCTTTCTCAATGCAGCTTCCAGCAGTTACCCCTCCTAGATGATGAGCTTCGCCCTGATATCTACCCCTCCTACTAACTCTAACCCCACCTTCCTCTCCCCCTCCTCAGGGCTCTCTCTCCCGTCCTCTTCTCTTCCCCTGACTGGTTTTTTCCTCCCTTCTCTGCCTCTATCTTGAAACCCTTTGTCTCTGCACTCCCTCCTGACATCCCTCTCCCTCTTTCTTTCTCACGCCACCTATATCCTGCGTCTTAATGCGCTCTCCTGACCCTCTCTTCTCATCCCACCCCGTCTAGCCCCCACCCTCCCTCGCTGCCCCGTCCTTTCCCCTCTTTTCCCTCCTCTCTGCCCTCCCTCCCGGCAGTTTTTATTCTTCGTCTTGTGTGTGCTCCGTCTCATGAAGTGGTTTTTAAAGTATCATTCTGGTGTGTTTTAATACAGTGGCTAACTTTTAACTTGTGTGTGTGACTTCAGTGTATTTTATGTGCTCTGCAAATCGCCAACTGTGTTTTTCCTTAATCTTTATGTGAACTTTTTAAACTGCCCCACAGTGATCGTCCCCGTGGTAGTGTCTATTTTATCCCCCACTGTCTCCCCCTTTTATGTTCTTAAATGAACCTTTTTATCACATTTCTTCTATTTATTTGTGCTGCGGCTAAAGAGCGGAGGACTGTGCCGCTGAGAGCCCTCTCTTGCCCATACGGGGTAGGAGAATGAAATTACAATAAAGAAACAAAAAAAACAGCCCTGTCAGTCAGAAGAGTTACTCCTGACGACAATGGCGGAGCTAGATATGGAAATCTCGAAAGCTCGAGAATTTTGTTGGAACTGACGCTGCTTAAAAACCGAGAAGATTTTATTCAGTCATGATACCGCGAAAGACTCCGAGGAATATTGTCCATGGTGCCAATTATCCATGGACCATGAAACTACCTAACTAACTAGCTAACAACATCACGCAGCGAATTGTTGTGAAGGAGCTGTTTCTGTGTGAAAGCAAGCGACACTGAGTTTGGCGAACCGAACGCCCACAGTGCAAAGTGCGGAGCCAGTGCAGGATGGAGTGAGGGTCAGCTAACGAGCGAGGCTGCACGGCAGGCCCGCAGCCCATAAACAGCGTCTGCGGTTATCGGATGCAGTCGCGTGGCCGCTGCCAGCGTGCTGCACTCTGGCTGCTGCGTTGTTTACGCCGACGCGGCAGCCCAGGCTGCGCCAGCCAGTTGTTAACCTGCCTAGATCTCCATCAGGTACCCCAGGGGCGGGGCGCCACTACTCCATACTGTCGCGAGGGTCCGGTTACCGTGAGTGGCGTACTGAGAGCAGTGTATCAAGCAGCAGAAAACAGACTGTGTGGGTACCAATACATGAGAAAACGGAACTCGATTCTCAGTACAAAATCCTCCAACACCCCTTTGGGAAATGTCATGAAGTTCTCAAGAGGACATCCTTATCACTATCAGAATATGACGTACTAATCTCACTTCTGCTCTGCAGAACCAGGCCCTCCGTCCGATCTGTCGCCGGGCTTCGAGCCCTACCTTGGCACCATTAGCTGATGTTGAAGGTATGTTGAGTAGCTGATCCAGCCGTAGTGCGACATCTCTGGTCGACATTAGTGCCAAAAACATGATAATATTAGCTGGTTACAACTGTCATACATATCAGGAGGCACACATGTACGCTTCGGATTCATGTAGATAATGGTAATCGATAATGTTAATTCGGCCAGGCATCTTCTACAAATGATATCGCACCAATATTGGTCCATTGATAGTGAAGGAAATCTATGACTAAGTGAATAAATATCCTAGTGAGTTGTGCTAAATGAAATGGATCTATTATGTATGAAACTATGTATCCTGTTGCTTGATTTCATTAACGATTCTGTCTAATGTTCACGAGAACCCTCAGCGTCGATGATTATTACAAAAATAAAGCGATAAAAATTTATGAACTATATGAAATGAAATCGTCATAACTTCTGAACCGTTTGCGTTACGACTTTCAAAGTGCACGGTTGGCCACGGGGCTTGATGGGAATTAGTATGTGGTGTATGGTTCGGTTTAGCGTCCACGCCAGCTTTTATTTGGATTGGTTCGTCAACAAGCAAAATTCGTGCATTTGGGGAACAGAGAATCCTTATTTAGCGATTGAGAAGTCTCTTCACCCTCAACGGATGACTGCGTGGTGTTCAATGTTGTGGTGTGCAATTTCCAGTCACGGAATAATCGGTGCGATATTCCTTGGTTGCACGGTAACTACCTAACGGTACGTGAAGATTTTGGAAAATGAGTCCATCCCCATTATCCATAGTGACTCTGATTTCGACAGGATATGCTACATGCAAGACGAAACTCTACCCCATCAAATCAGGAGAGTATCTGATGTCCTGGAGGAGAACTTTGGGGAGCGCATTCTGGCTCTGGGGTACCCAGAGGCCACTGGCGTGGGCCTCAATTGGCTGCCAAATTCTCCGGATCTGAACACATACGACTTCTTTTTGTGGGACTATATTAAAGACAAGATGTACAGAAATAACCCCTAAATCTTTGCTGAATTGAAAACAGCCATTCTTGAAGTCATTGACAGCATCGATTTTCCGATACTTCAACGGGTCATGCAGAATTTAGCTTCTCGTCTGTGTCACATCATCGCCGACGATGGCACGCATATCGAACATGTCGTAACCTAAATCCTAATATCTATAGTGACGGTTACATGTTGAATAAAATGTGTGCACGCCGTAGTTTGTAACTAAATAACTTTTTTTTTTCAAGTAGTTCAATAATAGTCACCCGGTACACTAACGCAAAAGACGACGCACTACAGAGGAATTACCTGAATGGGACGGAAATCGGCAGACGTGATGTGCATGTACAGACAAACAAAGGCTAACAAGTTCCGAAAAATCGTATGATTCATTCGAGAGAAAGAACCCATATTAATAAGTCAACAACGTGTCAGTTCACCTCTAACCCTTATACAATCAGTTATTCGGCTTGGCACTGATTGACAGAGTTGCTGGATGTCTTCCTCAGGGATATCGTGCCAAATTGTGTCCAATTGGTGCGTTAGATCGTCAAAATCCCAAGATGGTTCAAATGGCTCTGAGCACTATGGGACTCAACATCTGAGGTCTTCAGTCCCATAGAACTTAGAAGTACTTAAACCTAACTAACCT
Source organism: Schistocerca gregaria (assembly GCF_023897955.1). Taxonomy (NCBI): domain Eukaryota; kingdom Metazoa; phylum Arthropoda; class Insecta; order Orthoptera; family Acrididae; genus Schistocerca; species Schistocerca gregaria. The sequence goes on from NC_064922.1 coordinate 827,931,399, forward strand.
AAGGACATCACATACAACCATGTCCGAGGCAGGATTCGAACCTGCGACCGTAGCGGTCGCGCGGTTCCAGACTGATGCACCTAGAACCGTTCGTCTACAGCGGCCGGCCCCAAGATATTTTGTAGGGCCCTGCCCATGATGTTCCAAATGTTCTTAATGTTTGAGAGGTCCGACGATGTTGCTGGCCAACGTGGGGCTCGCCAGAACTATTGTCCAGTTAATTCAGTGTAATAAGTTCATTCATATATTTTTCAAAATCAGTTTTTTTAGTGGTTAAAAGCTGAAAAGACTGACAGTGAAATCCAAATTTTGTAATCGTTAGAGGCTAAGAAGTGTAATTGTTGATGGCTCAAAGTGTAAGTACTGAAGGCTAAAAGTTTCATTGTTGAAGGCTATAAATTAAATTATTGAAGGCCAAGAGTGTAAGTGTTAAAGGAAGGAAGTGTAGCTGTTGCCAACTAAATAGTGTAACTGCCAATTGATAAATAGTGTACTCATGATGAAGACCGAGTAAAAATGTGAAAAACAAAAAAACATATTTTATCATAGTGTGCTTCGGACCATGAAGCAGACGCACTGATAAATCCACGTATCCCCCCATTTTGCTGGAGGCAGACAGTGTACAAATGAAGTTGCTCTTAAACAAACATCCCAGGGACTTGAGGGCGAGCGGACTGAAAAACCTACCCCCTCTTGTTCACTGCAAGAGCAAGTACAAGACACACTCTCTCCACTCATATGTGAATAAGGGAAAGGGAGTGTAGTTAATAAGAGAAGGATATAAGTAGGTTGGCCAATGAGAAAAGCACTGACATTTGAAAAGAAATACCATGTACTTAGAAACGCAGCAGCTTTCTAAAATTGTCGTAATGAACAAATTACTTCTACAGCTACAGTTGTGCCTGGCACTGAAACAGAGTAAGCCAAGACGACCAACATAAAGGCGGACATGTTTCTTCCCAAACACACCTCTTGTTGCATTACGCCGTTTGTACCTTTCGTAATCAATTGTTAAACTAGGGTACTGTTCAGTTTAATCTTGGTTCTGCCATGGATGTCTTACCTATTAATCCACGAGTTGCAAAATCTCACAAAGTAGGGGAACACCTCCAGATGGACGATATTAATGGTGACATAGCGGCCATGACCGTTTATCTGCTGTCGTAGAGCCCTAGAGGGCTGAACACGTATGTGGCGCTCAAAGAAATATTGTGAAGGAGAAGTGTTAATTTACTCTTATTAGATGTATATGTTAATGTGAACAATTTCACCTACATCGTAACAAAACACGGTATGTTAACTGTAAGTATCATTGTGTACACAAACGCATGGGAGCTACAGTAGAAGTACAACAAAGTCGTTACTACGACTATAAAAACGTTGTATTTTGCATTATTACTTGTAAAACGTCTTAGAACAATTATTTTTTCAGCAAAGCATAGAACAGTTCTGTATTTTCCGTATTTTATAATCTAAATCTTCGCTTTTGGTCAGTACTCCGGCCAGTGGGGAAAATTCTCATTCGTATTACCGTTCAAAAGCCGCCAGGCAACAGAATGTCGCTGGATATGAGAGCTTAAACGAAGCTTTGTAAGCACCATTACCCATCCAAGAACAAAACTTCAGACCTGTTGTAGAAAACAGTGTGCCACTCTAATGTTCCTTGAGAGCAACATTGCCAAATAAAGGTTTCCAGTGATGAGGAAAGCTGCGGTGCTATGTAGCCATCTCTAACATTAAAGAATGATATACCCTCTACCGGAATTCTTCGACAACGCTGGAGATTCCCACGAAGTAATACATCATGTTAAACTAATTCTGTAGTATCGAAATTTTCCTGGAGCTGTTAGAAGGATGAAGCACAGACTATGTTGTCTGTGAGCCAAGTCGTAGAACTGTGAGGCACTCCGACACTGAGACTGCCGTAGACTGTCCCATAGTAACATTTTTTGAATGATTAGCGGCCATTGTTTCTAGTAAGTCTTTGTCTGCAAATACCTACGGAATTGATACAAGTTCATTCATGCATATTGCCATTACTCCTGTTCTCCATCTCTTGTCCGAGAGGTTGATAAATATAAAAGTGCTGGGTAATATTTCGGCTCTCCTGCCCACTTGGGTAAATGGATGGTCCCATTCTTACAGTGAAGGGATGTCCACACAGGGAAATTGCACCATAAACTACGTATTTGGCAGAACTATCAATGAGCCAGTTTTATACGAGCTTTTAGATGGGAACTCGAGACCTGAAGGGTACCTCCCTATGGCGTCAGCAAGCGAGCTCACCATCAGCATTTCTCCAGCGAGACGTGCCATAAAATCGAGCAAACTGGCTCGTAAACACTCCTTTTGTTCATACGAGCTCTGTTCAAAACATTACGAAACTTTGTCCACATAATTTTTCTACGTTACCTTTTACTTATTGTACATGGTCCCCTTAGACGTATACTCCTCCACAATTGACACACCGCCCCAAACACAGTTTCCGCTTCCGGAAACGGTCCTGTGACACTTCTTGCTGAATCGCGAGAAGTGCCGTCTGCGAATTTCTTTTATGTCCTCTATCGTTGCAGATATTCGTCGTTTCAACTATATTTTCGACTTAGGAAATATTAAAAAAAAGTGTCACAGGGGCCAAGTCTGGCGAGTTCAGAGGATGAGATAGCAAAGTGATTTCGTTTTTTGTGCAGTAGTCATGCACCAACAGGGATGAATGTGCGGGTCCGTTATCGTGATGCAACAGCTATGGATTGTCTCGCCATATTTCAGTCCGTTTCGTTCTCACATTTTCTCGCAAGCATCGCAACATGTCCCGACAGTAGCATCGCTTAACAGTCTGTTCCTGTGGAGCGAATTTACGATGAACTAACTCATGTTAGGCCTCCTCACGGCTGCCCCCCCCCCCCCTCCCGGTCGGAGGTTGGAGTCCTCCCTTTGCACGGGCGTGTGTATGTGTGTGTGTTTTGTCCTTAGCGTAAGTTAGTTTAAGTTAAATTAGTAGCGTGTAAGCTTAGTAGGGAGCGATGACCTCAGCAGTTTGGTCCCATAAGATCTTACCGTGAATTTCCAAAATCCTTCAAAGTCAAACAAAACTAACAGCATGGCTTTCACATTTGGCCTGACTTGGCAAGCTTTTTTGGTCTTGGAGAACCTTTCCCAGTCCATTATGAAGAGTGAAGCTTGGTCTCATCATTATAACCGAAGACCCAAGTTTCATCACCAGTTAAGATTCTCTTAAGGAACATCTAGTTGTCACTTGCGCTAGCCAAAAATCTCTTCCCATATTGGAAGACAAGGGTCTTTCTGACCATGTCTCCTGAGCAATGGTACGAACTTGGCGGTAACACGGCGCATTCCAAGACGCTGTCAGGATTTTATGACATGATCCAACTGAAATAGTACATTCTTCTGCAATTTCTAGGATAGTCAATCTTCGACTAGCATGCACAATTTCGTTGACGTTTCTGACATGAGCGTCGTCGGTAGATGTCGAAGGGCGTCCTTAACGAGGTTCAACTTAAATTTCCGTCCAGTTTTTTTTTTTTACCCTTTGATTCATTTGTAAAAGCAAGTACCGCATAAACACCCATCAGCGTAGGCTTGTTGTATCATTTGGTGTGTCTCTGTAAAGGTATTGTTGAGTTTCACGTAAATTTTAATGCAGACGCGTTGCTCGTCTACCTCTGTCATTTCGAAATTCGTAAACCGTGCAACACAACGTTCTACTTAATGCAGCACTGAACAATAACTAACAGACATTCAACAATGAAACTTTCTGCAGTTACACATTAAACACAGGCGTGCGCAGGGATGCCAACCACATTTCGCTCCAACACATCACTGTCGCGAAATAACGAACGTTACCGATTTTTTTTTAACGGACCTTATAATTCGAGCCCACGAAAGCTCGTAAAACCTATTAGTTACATATAGTTAATCAATAACGATTTTTTTCTACATTGTTCAGGTTAGGAGCATGACGCGTACAGCTCCCAGTAAGATGGGTTGCTGGCATGTCAGGGTGTACTGCAGTTCCCCCACCGGGTGGTGGCAGGTGTCAGACGGTGACCTAGCAGAAAACATTCCAGATTGAGAAAGCGTTTTAGTCATACATTTAATGTGAGGAAATCGGAGCTGGACAAGCAGTCGTTGGCCTCCTGAAGCGTGCCGACACCAACACCTGTCGCCGGGATGCCGTCGCGATGGCGGCTGTTGACGTCGTGCTACAATCACCAAGGCAGCAGGGCATTGGTGCAAGGCAGTGGCTGAGCAGCGAGAAACAGCTTCACCTGCTGGGCTGCTTTTGAAATTCAGTCAAAAACACACCAGGGCAGTCAGATAAAGCTGCAGCTTTCGGCCTTGCTGCCGACGCTTCGGTGCCATTGTGCCCGCTTTGGCGATGAATCGCAACGACGTTTGTCTGCACGGGTCAGTGGTGGCTGGGCATAATCCAGTCTCGAACCCAGGCAGTCAGCAAAGATGCTAGTCAGCCAGAAGGTGACCTGGAAGTGTGAAGGAGTAAAGTAGACTGGGTGCAGACCCAGCTCAGGCAGAAGCCTGCAACTATTGGCAGCAAAGTGTGACGGCAATTGCTGGATGCTTCAGCTCGGACGTTAATGGAATTTCTTCTTGTGAGTAGCAACTAGGGTCTCTTGGACATACTATCCATAGCAGAATCCTATTGAGACTGAGGGTCTGAACTGAGTGGTATGTTTGTCGGGCTGCCTAGCGTTTCTCAGACAGCAGCACTCCTGGCCTGTAAGTCAATAGAGGCGGTTTGGGCCAGACATAATAGTTGGGATACTATGACTGGATCTGCCGTGCTTTCCCAGTCTAGTCAGCTCAATCAGAAACCCTGAAACAGCTGTCAGGTGGCACTACTTCGAACTGCAGAAACACAAGCTGGCAGCTTTCGCATCATCAGCGTACTGCGTAGGTGTTTTCTCTGCCTCGTGATGACTGGGTGTTGTGTGATGTCCTTAGGTTAGTTAGGTTTAAGTAGTTCTAATTTCTAGGGGACTGATGACCATAGATGTTAAGTCCCATAATGCTCAGACCCATTTGAACCAATTTGCATAGGTGTTTTGCGTGCTGAATGTGCTCTGTTGTACTATGGCACCTAGTTAGAGAGCTGAACTGTGCTTCCCTCCTCATGACGCTTTATGCTGACCGGAAGCACGAGCAATTCGTTACACTGAGCGGAGCCTTAGTACAAATGTTTGCAAGTCACCGAAGTAGCAGCAGTGTTAGGAGCTCAACCCCAATCTTAAAGAATAAATTATTTTTCATCACTGATCCGCTTATGACTGAACTGAATACCAGACCACTTGTAACATTTTCGTGTGAGAATCGAATAACTGAACTTATACGCAAAGTCGCCACTTGGTACGGAGAGAAAACTCTGTATATTTGGTCTGTTACTGGGTAAACATTACCTGATTGCACAATGAAACCAGATACTATGTGATTGCAATTTTCTTTCTTGTAAATTAATTGAGTTGTGTGCTAGTAATAGTTTGTACTCTGTTCTATCGTAACCGGCCGCTGTGATCGAGAGGTTCTAGGCGATTCAGTCCGGAACCGTGCTGCTGCTATGGTCGCAGGTTCGAATCCTGCCTCGGGCATGGATGCGTGTGATGTCCTTAGGTTAGTTAGGTTTAAGTAGTTCTAAGTCTAGGAGACTGATGACCTCAGTTGTTAAGTCCATAGTGCTTAGAGCCATTTGATCCATTTTTGTTCTATCATATTCTTTTCTGTGGTAACAATGAAACATTTTTCTATACTCCAGTAACAATGAATATTAACAATTATTTTAGTGTGGTGAGTGTTAAAGATGGCGTTTGCACGGATCAGTGGTGCCTGGGCAGCTAGATGACCCAGTCTCGAACCGACGGACCACCAGGAAGGGAGTTGTCAGCCAAGATGCTAGTCACCCAGCAGGTGAACCGACAATGTGAAAGTTCAAAGTAGTCTGCGTGCAGATTCAGCTCAAGCAGAGGTCTGCCTCGCCTTCTCTCCCAGGCCTCCACCCATCCTCTATTTTACCTCTTAGTCACTCGTTCTTTGATTTTTGTTTCCGTTGGTGTCGGTCTTTTCTCTGTGTGTTCCTTTCGCCTTGTCTTTTAGGTTGGAGATTTTAGTGTGCTGCAGAATGGCTGTCACATCCATTTTTATTCCTGTGATCAGCCTGCCCAGGCCATCTGCTCTATGATTTTAGTACCTTCCTCTACTTTTCCTTTTACTGCACGTTTTCTCCTTTTGGAGTGCTTCCTTCGTTTTCTCTTGCGGTGTGATTCCCCGTTAGTTTGACGCTCCTTTATTTTCCTCAACTCCTTTGGAAATTGTTTTACCTTACCACTTGTTTGCAGGAGGAAGAAGAGACTGATGACCCTGTAGTTTTGTTCCTTTATACTCCAACCAACCAACCAGCAGAGGCCTGCAAATATTGGCAGCGAAGTGTGACGGCAGTAGCTGGGTGCTTCAGCTCAGATTGAAGGGTACTTCTTCTTGACTCTAGCAACTGGCGTTTTCTGAGCATACTGCGCGTAACTGAACCCTGCTGAGACTGAGGGATCAAATTTCGTCTGTGCTTCTGAGCACAAGTGTTTCTATTCCCACGGTTAGGAAAGCGAATTACTGGGAAATACACATCAGAATACCCTTACTACTGCAGAAGTCTCCTGGCAGTAAGGCGTGTTGGTAGGAGCTGTGTTTTCAAACAATCCAGCAGCAAAATAAATTTACTTAATGCGCTGCCAGGATGGCCTGTGGGAAGACGTTTACTGCACCGCTTGGCCGAGTTGTTACTACTTCAATGGCTGCCATCCAAAAAGTAGGAACTCTGTAATAATCATCTCTCTTGAAATTGAGTTTACTTTTCGAATTTATTACGACCTCAGGGACTATTCTGCAACACACGTTCCTCTCTCTCTCTCTCTCTCTCTCTCTCTCTCTCTCTCTCTCTCTCTCTCTCTCTCTCTCTAGCGCTTCTGTGTTGTTAAACTTCCTATAATCCTAAGAATAAACCTGATGAAAACATTGCACTGCGTATTCTTCCGCGTCTGCTGGGACCTCATTGGATTTCTTTTTCACGTGGGACTGCAGCCAAGCTGTCTCGAGTACTGTCAAGTACAATAATAAGGGCACGCTTTGTACTGTGCGTTAAGCGCACATCGACTTAACGTTAATACGAGACGACATCTTTACCGGCGCATTTAACTTGGACAGCACTGGCCGGTCAGCTGGTACAGCTAGCCTGTAGTGATGTGGCAGCTGCAGTTCACACGTAAAAAGAGAGGAGCAGAGGAACAATATAGCTTCTAATGTCATTTAATTTTTAAGCAGAATGAAATAATAGACTGCAGATCTCCCATAACACACTCCTTAGACGACTAAACGAAAACAGCAACAAGTTATCCTTTTTAGCTAACCTACTATTGTAATTAAAAACAAGAATGACGAAAATTCAGACGGCCGCAGTGGTCGAGCGGTTCTAGGCGCTTCAGTCTAGTTAGGTTTAAGTAGTTCTAAGTTCTAGGGTACTGATGACCTCAGATGTAAGTCCCACAGTGCTCAGAGCCATTTGAACCATTGACTTGACCACAGGGCAATTTCTTTGCATAAGCTGCGTGTAACCTAAGAGAGTATTAAAGGAATTCACCGTATAGTTAAATATTGAAGCCAGTGGAGGTATTACTTACAGTCAGTCGTCTGATAATCTCTTAGCTCCTTCCTCATCCGAATCTGAGAAATATATTTCAGTTCTGGAAGTGTCACTTGATACGTTGATAACGAGCCTACCAACAACAGAATCCACGAAGCCAACCAGGCGCAGCATGTTCTATTCTTTTATGAGGAGCCGTTCTATATTCCGTCTAGTTTCGGCAGTGACGTGTGAATAAGCAGCGTTCGTTAGTTCCAGTACACCTGGCAGCTTACCATTCTTGTTACGTCTCGGGCCAATTCCCGCAGCTTGCCTCAAGATCAGTCCTGTTGGGTTCATATTGAAATAGCACAGTAGCTAATGTAAAAACGCTTCTGAATGATGTGTTGGATGCTGTGAAAATGATTGGTTTTCACATTTCTACATACTTATATTGTAATGGCACAGTAGCTAATGAAAAAACGCATCTGAATGATGTGTTGGATGCTGTGAAAATGATTGGTTTTCATGTTTCTACATACTTATCTCTCTGGTGTAAATAAACAGGATTTGGTTTTTCATTTTTGCCATAAACATCATATTATCATGTTTTCTTAAGTTAAATACACCACTGGCCATGAAAACTGCTACACCATGAAGAAATGCGGATGATAAGCAGGTATTCATTGGACAGATATATTACACTAGAACTGACTTGTGATTACATTTTCACGCTATTTCGGTGAATAGATCCTGAGAAATCAGTACACAGAACAACCAACTCTGACAGTAATAGCGGCCTTGATACGTCTGGAAATTGAGTCAAACAGAGCTTGCATGGCGTGTACAGGTACATCTGCCCATGCAGATTCAACACGATACCACAGTTCATCAAGAGTAGTGACTGGGGTTTGTGACGAGCCAGTTGCTCGGCCACCATTCACCAGACGTTTTCAGTTGGTAAGAGATCTGGAGAATGTGCTGGCCAGGGCAGCAGTCGAACATTTTCTGTACCCAGAAAGGCCAGTACAGGACCTGCAACATGCGGTCGTGCATTATCCTGCTGAAATATTGGGTTTCGTAGGGATCGAATGAAGGGTGGAGCCACGGGTCGCAACACATCTGAAATGTAAAGTCCACTGTTCAAAGTGCCGTCAATGCGAACAAGAGGTGACCGAGACGTGTAACAAATGGCACCATATGAAACGTCCCCTTTGAAAAATTGTACATGACTGGTCTATGTGAAACGTCCCCTTAGAACAATTATACAAGACTGTGCTTAAACTGACACACAATATTTTTGGCGCAACGCAATCTGACTTCCAAAAATCCCTACGAAAGAATGGCCCTGATTAACATTAACCTATACGTTTCACAAATCACTTACCTCACAAAAATCTTCGTTACTCAAGCTACTGCAATACAGCGAGCGCCACTACTGCCAACTAAATAAAAGATTCAAACTACTGAAGGCACTAACTACTGATAGGCATAGTTAGCAAATGAAAGATTTTAATAGAAAACAAACAATGTATTTACCTCACTAGTCATAATATATATATCAGTTCGTGACACCAATTCTTACAAATTTCAAAACTCCGCCATCTCTCTCCCCACGTCCACCAATGCTGGCGGCTCACCTCCAACTGCACAACGCTACGCGCTGTTAGCATCCAGCTGCCGCTGCCCGACACTACAATGGCAGACAATAACGCAAACTAAACGCAGACTGCGCACAGCACAGCCAGTGATTTTTCATACCGAGCACTAAGCGGCGTTACCAATAAGAAAATCTAAACAGCCTACTTACATAGCCCCCATGCTCCCCACAAAAAATTTTTACAAATTGTTTCGGGCAGTGGCCAATAATGATTTGATAAAATTTTTCATAATTACTGTAACAAAGATATCAATTGCACACACTTATTGATACAATGTTGGTCTACACATAGATCACCACGCCGGGAGATACGCCAGTATGGCGTTGACGAATACACGGTTCCAATGTGCCTTCACCGCGATGTCGCCAAACACGGATGCGGCCATCATGATGCTGTAAACAGAACCTGCATTCATCCGAAAAAATAACGTTTTGCCATTAGTGCACCCAGGTTCGCCTTTGAGTACACTATCGCAGGCGCTCCTATCTGTGAGGCAGCGTCAAGGGTAACCGGAGCCATGGTCTCCGAGCTGATAGTCCATGCCGCTACAAACGTCGTCGAACTGTTTGTGCAGGTCGTTGTTGTCTTGCAAACGTCCCCATCTGTTGACTCAGGGATCGAGACGTGGCTGCAGGATCCGTTACAGCCATGCGGATAAGATGCCTGTCATCTCGACTGCTAGTGATACGAGTCCGTTGGGATCCAGCGCGGCGGTACGTATTACCCTCCTGAACCCACCGATTCCATAGTCTACTAACAGTCATTGGATCTCGACCAGCGCGAGCAGCAATGTCGCGATACGATAAGGCGCAATCGCGACAGGCTACAAACTGACCTTTATCAAAGTCGGAAACCTCCTTACACGAGGCATCACAACAACGTTTCACCAGGCAACGCCGGTCAACTGCAGTTTCTGTATGAGAAATCGGTTGGAAACTTTCCTCATGTCAGCACGTTGTAGGTGTCGCCACCGGCGCCAACCTTTTGTGAATGCTCTGAAAAGCAACTTCTTCCTGTCGGTTAAATTTCGCGTCTGTAGCCCGTCATCTTCATGGTGTAGAAAGTTTTAATAGCCAGTAGTGTAAATTTTATGAACAGTCTTCATAAAACATCGATGATTAAGAATTTGTATTTGAAATGGAAACAGGAATTTCGAGTCCAGTATGGAATCAGAAACATGAATATTTGCATTATTCATAAAAATATAATGAGTTTAATAATTATGAGAGGTCCCCCATGAACCATTGACCTTGCCATATGAAACGTCCCCTTAGAAAAATTATACATGACTGTGCTTAAACTGACACACAATATTTTTTAGCGCAACGCTACGCGCTGTTAACATCCAGCTCCCCAACACTCCAATGGCAGACAACAATGCAAACTAGCCACAGACTGCACACAGCACAGCCAGTGATTTTCATACAAAGCGCTACGTGGCGCTACCAATAAAAAAACCTAAACAGGATACTTACGACACATATCCATGCCCGAGGCAGGATTCCAACCCGTGACCCTAGCGGTGGCGCGGTTCCAGACTGTAGCGCCTCGAACCGCTCGGCCACTTCGGCCAGCTATTTCAAATTGAATGAGAATAAAACTATACCAGGGAGTTTAGAACTAACGCACGAATTGTTCAGTACGTTTATGAAAGCATTAAGAACAGTCTATTTCTCGGCGCCTTTTAACCGAGTTTCACTACAGAACAGAGAGCAGCCTCAGCCATTTTCATAACGCGCATTAACAGCGCGACAATAGAGCACAACGCTGCAGAGTCTATGAATGCACAAGATTTTTTAAATAAAAACTGCATAACTAAAACGTGATGGCTGTTAATACGTTTGAATATAATAAACTTTCATTTTACGTAGTTTAGTAATAAGATGTGGGCGTGTGGGGTTGCTATTCCGTTATTCTGCGCAACGGATTAATCTGAGATGTTCAAATGGCTCTGAGCACTATGGGACTCAACTGCTGTGGTCATCAGTCCCCTAGAACTTAGAACTACTTAAACCTAACTAACCTAAGGACATCACACACATCCATGCCCGAGGCAGGATTCGAACCTGCGACAGTAGCAGTCGCACGGTTCCGGACTGCGCGCCTAGAACCGCGAGACCACCGCGGCCGGCAATCTGAGATGTGGCCTTTACCTTGTGGCTCCTTCTAGATGCAATTTCCACCCCCACACTACAGAAGTCAGACAGACGCTCCTAACGTTCTAAAGAGAAATGCCTGAAAAACATTCAGCCATAAATATCTTCTGGAGTCGTCCGCTGTAAGGAAATGACACAAAAATTCATAAAATTTCTTACGTAACTATTGCGATACTTGGGTACTGGAGTAGTGCTAGTTAGGGTAAGAAAAACATGAAACTAACGAAAATTATTATTTATTTTGCAAAAATTCTCAGAAATCAAAATGAAACTTTAAGTTATGAACTGAATAACTTATTTCCGGATTCTTTTCGGAATGTGAAATTATCTCTCAAGGATAGGATTCGCTAATGAAATTTCTTTACAGAGTTTAAGATTGTTATTTACTTGGCAGAATGGCTTAGAGCGGCGCCTACTCAACTTGAATAATTTTCCGTTAGAATGTAGCTAGGTACAGTCGAGGCTGTCGCATGTGAAATGCAGTGAAGTGTACTGTTGTGGAGGAAATATGGGGCTCGCAAGAGCTGTAGCGCACTATATGGTAAGATGCGATGACTGCTATCAGCGCCGCTCGCTGCTGACAAATAAGATGACTCTCGTTCTGTCTGGATTGACCTTCGCCAGTCAAACTCTGCCAACACCTTGATGAAGTCAAGGACTCCTATTCGCTCCTAGTCTAACTATTGGCTTGGTACAACGGTCAGATAACCAGTCCACCGGGGTGCCACTCAAAAATTGGCTCGCAGGCGTTTGACTACAGCTCTGTCCGTTCACACCGCACAATAAGTGTGGCAGCCAACACAGTGAACAACGCTTAATCTCAAGGACTCACTATAGAGTCGCATTTCGATTCGCTCTCGACACAGGTGCTCTCTCAGTGAAGTACTGAGGAGAGACTTGTTCCTCGTTCTTTGAGTACATGTAGGAGCGCACACGCTCTCATTATGTGTTCTCTCTCCAACAGCGACAACAGAACGGCTCCTCTCCACGCCAGACGTGTAGGGGTATATCTTTCAGTCTCTTCCATTACTCCTACATCTCAAGGCGTCAGAAAAATCGTCTGCCCGTCAGCATTTCTCTTCTAAAACGGGAGAATGACGTTTCGTGTAAGGCGACCAATCCGGAAATCTGTAGTATCGGCGTTTGGCTTTTGCTGTCTCCCTGTGAAAATCTCTGAAACTGCGTGCTATGTGTAAAGAATGCGTAGGCTCCCGCTCCCACACAATGTAGTGGAATTTGCTTTTAAGCCGAACACGGGGTCGTTCTTTCACTAGCGGAAACGCTGTCTACTCTATGGGCGGTCACCGGGCGACGTAGATAGGTTAGGACCGGCCTCGTGGCGTGCTGTTGCCTCACTCGAACTAAAAGCTCGTGTGACCGCCATGTCTGGAATGTATGGGTGTACGCTAGCCTCGAGTATTTCTACTCGAAATTGTTGTATAGTCTGGTACGCCTGCATCGCTTGTAAAAATTTTCCTTCATTGCTGGTTTCGACAGATTTGAGCCGTCATCTTTGAAAGTCTAATAAACAAACATTCCACGTCTGGGTGGTTAATACACGCAAGATGTCGTGTATACACTTCATAGACTACTGGAGCATTAGGACATACCTTGTAACACATTAACATAAGATCGTGATATTCACAAACTCGCAAGTCAAAAAGTGATATTGTGCCATTTTACAATGAAAGGTAACACGGAACATCAACATGTCAAACATCAAATATCGCCAAGATGAAACACAAATAATGCTGTGCTGATATCCAAGTGCACTCGTTCACTTAAAGCTTCGCTGCTACCAAGCTAGTACGATATTTGTACAGATGATTCTGTATGTAGTTATTTACACTGCGGTATTCGACAGTCGATAGATGCTCGCACAAATTTCAAACTACATGTGCCACGATAGAGATTCTTTCTTCATTCCAAACTCATTAAAATTCTCTAAAAGTAATTTAATTAGACTGGAATGTAGACACTTTGATGTTAGCACTTCGATCAGTTGAGTCAACAAGTACACGTGGCCGAACTGTGAAACAGTGTAATGACTTTCAACTCGAAGGTAGCCGCTTTGAATACTAGAGTTCGTAGAACTGTTATCGGCAATTTTTTGAAAAAAATTGGAGTTTATAAAAATGAGGTAAAACTTTCCCTCGTTCGTGCACTACTTCAGAAGGTGAGAGCATTTCACACTTACTTCCAGCGGATGGAGACGTCAAACTAGACGCCAATATTTATGCTACATGAAATGAGTAGGGCATGTACCAGCAACAGACTTCATCTTCGCCTCTCCCATTGTATCAACAACACAAACGCAAAACTGAACTCTCTGACGTGTGGTAATGCTGAATTTTATAAGAAACTGACATGCACAGAAGAATTTTTAGGAAAGAAGGACGAAAACATCCATGAAAAAAGTTTCAATCCGTTGAATAATCTTACATCCTTAAAAACAGTTGTAAGCGACTAGGCTGCTTACGTGAATTTAATAGTTAATTTTCCAGTATATTTACACTAAAAGTAAATTTGTAAACAAGTCATTTAAGCCAGAATTGCCGATATTGTTTTAAAAGTGTATTGTCATACCGCTGGCTTGGTTGAGGAGTATGTTTGCGAGAGGCTGCTTTTTGAAGAGTGGAGCATGGGACACGGAACTGTTATTTTGTGTTGTGGGTAGCTCTGCATGGGAAGGCATTATTATGGAAGTGCTGTTACAAGTGCTATTATAGTAAAGTAATGAGATATGAAAGTGGATTCAGAGGAAAGTGAGTAAATAAGTAATTAAATATGAGAAGTGCCGCAGATAACGTATTTGAGTATCTGCCCGTTTGCGTGTCGTACCGTACAATTTTCCCGCGGTTAATACAAAAGGCTTATGTTGTTACGAGTCTTCATTCCAAATGGGAAGCTACCCGAGTGAAAAAAGGTGCCATCCCCGTTATCTTCAAAACAATGGCGGTGGTAGGGAGGAGAGGGAGTATGTCTTTGATTGCTCTCTACATCTACATCCATACTGCGCAAGCCACCTGACGGTGTGTGGCGCAGGGTTCCCTGAATACCTCTAACGGTTCTCCCTTCTATTCCAGTCTCGTATTGTTCGGGAAAAGAAGGATTGTCGGTATGCTTGTGTGTGGGCTCTAATCTCTCTGATTTTATCCTCATGCTTTCTTCGCGAGATATACGTAGGAGGGAGCAATATACTGCTTGACTCCTCGGTGAAGGTATGTTCTCGAAACTTTAACAAAAGCCCGTACCGAGCTACTGAGCGTCTCTCCTGCAGAGTCTTCCACTGGAGTTTATCTACCATCACCGTAACGGTTTCGCGATTACTAAATGATCCTGTAACGAAGCGCGCTGCTCTCCGTTGGATCTTCGCTATGTCTTCTATCAACCCTATCTGGTGCGGATCCCACACTGCTGAGCAGTATTCAAGCAGTGGGCGAACAAGCGTACTGTAACCTACATCCTTTGTTGTCGGATTGCATTTCCTTAGGATTCTCCCAATGAATCTGTCTGGCATCTGCTTTACCGACGATCAACTTTATATGATCATTCCATTTTAAATCACTCCTAATGCGTACTCCCAGATAATTTATGGAATTAACTGCTTCCAGTTGCTGATCTGCTATTTTGTTGCTAGATGATAAGGGATCTATCTTTCTATGTATTCGCAGCACATTACACTTGTCTACATTGAGATTCAATTGCCATTCCCTGCACCACGCGTCAATTCGCTGCAGATCCTCCTGCATTTCAGTATAATTTTCCATTGTTACAACCTCTCATTACACCACAGCATCATCTGCAAAAAGCTTCAGTTAACTTCCGATGTCATCCACAAGGTCATTTATGTATATTGTGAATAGCAACGCTCCTATGACACTTCCCTGCGGCATACCTGAAATCACTCTTACTTCGGAAGACTTCTCTCCATTGAGAATGACATGATGCGTTCTGTTATCTAGGAACTCTTCAATCCAATCACACAATTGGTCTGATAGTCCATATGCTCTTACTTTGTTCATGAAACGAGTGTGGGGAAGTGTATCGAACGCCTTGCGGAAGTCAAGAAACACGGCATCTACCTGTGAACCCGTGTCTATGGCCCTCTGAGTCTCGTGGACGAATAGCGCGAGCCGTGTTTCACACGACCGTCTTTTTCGAAACCCATGCTGATTCCTACAGGGTAGATTTCTAATCTCCAGAAAAGTCATTATACTGGAACATAATACGTGTTCCAAAATTCTACAACGTTAGAGATATAGGTCCACAGTTCTGCACATCTGTTCGACGTCCCTTCTTGAAAACGGGGATGACCTGTGCCCTTTTCTACTCCTTTGGAACACTACGCTCTTCTAGAGACCTACGGTACACCGCTGCAAGAAGGGGGGAAGTTCCTTCGCGTACTCTGTGTAAAATCGAACTGGTATCCCATCAGGACCAGCGGCCTTTCCTTTTTTGAGCGATTTTAATTGCTTCTCTATCCCTCAGTCGTCTATTTCGATATCTACCATTTTGTCATCTGTGCGACAATCTAGAGAAGGAACTACAGTGCAGTCTTCTTCTGTGAAACAGCTTTGGAAAAAGACATTTAGTATTTCGGCCTTTAGCCTGTCATCCTCTGTTTCAGTGCCATTTTGGTCACGGAGTGTCTGGACATTTTGTTTTGATCCACCTACCGCTTTGACATAAGACCAAAATTACTTACGATTTTCTGCCAAGGCAGTACATAGAACTTTAGTTTGGAATTCATTGAACGCCTCTCGCATAGCCCTCCCCACACTACATTTCACTTCGCGTAATTTTTGTTTGTCTGCAAGGCTTTGGCTATGTTTATGTTTGCTGTGAAGTACTCTTTGCTTCCGCAGCAGTTTCCTAACTCTGTTGTTGTACCACGGTGGCTCTTTTCCATTTCTTACGATCTTGCTTGGCACATACTCATCTAACGCATATTGTACGATGGTTTTGAACTTTGTCCACTGATCCTCAACACTATCTGTACTTGAGGTAAAACTTGTGTGTTGAGCCGTCAGGTTCTCTTTAATTTGCTTTTTGTCACTTTTGCTAAACAGAAAAATCTTCCAATCTTTTTTAATATTTCTATTTACGGCAGAAATCGTCGATGCAGTAACCGCTTTATGATCGCTGATTCCCTGTTCTGCGTTAACTGTTTCAAATAGTTCGGGTCTGTTTGTCACCAGAATGTTTAATATGTTATCGCCACGAGTCGGTTCTCTGTTTAACTGCTCAAGGTAGATTTAAGATAAAGCACTTAAAAAAATTTCACTACGTTCTTTGTCCTCAGAGAAAGGGCGGTGAGGAGGGATATGCTTGGCGCTTAAACTCTTAGCAACTTTTACCCGCAGAAGCGATCACAGATTTCTTCTGGTGATCATGTAGGTGTCTGTAAGCTATGAATGTCTTGCCCAGATGTTCCACATATAAATTATTGATGGGCGGGGAGGGGAGTGCATGACGTTTAAACTGTTAGCAGTGTTTATCAGCAAAAGAGTCTAAAAGTTACGACAGTCTTTCCCTGGACGACTGTGCGTCACTAGTGACAGGTAGCAGGTCGGAGCTGATTACTCACGCTTTCTCCAAATTTCCCTGCCATACCTGGGGAGGCGGTCTGGCGTAGTGTTAGACAGACATGTGGGTATCTCCCGTTCGCCACCTGTTGGGAACGATCGCACGAGGACTTCCATACCCTTTCGCAATTACCCGGCGAATACAGGGGAGGAGTTTCTCGTAATCTAGGTGTGTTCCAGTCTTTGATATTCCCACCTACTTCTCTGGATATTTTTGCAGTTATTGCTGCGAGCCGTAGATATTTCGGTAATCAACATTCGGCACCAACCGCAACTCTCTAGGCAGTTGTTGGGCACTGTATCCTTGATGGTAGGCGTTCGCCGCTACACACCCACACGCCGGAGTCTGAAGGGGGTGGTCGACCCTCCAACAAGCGACACAATTTTCGCCGGTACCGTTGCAGATACCAAATAGAGTATCTTTGGATGAAGGCATCAGAGTTTGAACGTAATAACCCAGTCCTCTAACAGTACACTGAGGTATAGTTTTGGAATAACAAACGATTACTTATTACTTAGATTAAGATACGGAAAGGAAGCTACTGCTTCTTACACCAGCTTCTTCTTTCCTAAAGTAGAAAAAAACATAGATAAACAAGTTATTAAAGTATAAAATACTGTCAGCAATTTAGCCTATTGGTACGGGCGAGATGTCTTAAGATAACAGATTCACCGGTGGAATATATGTTACGATGTTGCAGCTCTGAGCAGAAACTATCCAATTAAAGCATTACACACATGAGCAACGAAAATATTCCTATTAAAGTGCATCGTATATGGCCATGCAACAGTGTATCAGTTTCGCCAGAATTATAATTGGTTTTAAAAATGAAATGTAGTGCTGCAGATCACTTAAACCCCACTACTTAAAGAAAACAATTTGAATTTACATTCTGTAAGCAACTGTTGTGAAATGTAGTGTCAAAGATGTACCTCCGAACAGCTGCTCTCCAGTTAAAACTTAACGTTAATGTTGTTCAGTTAAACGGAAATTTGATTTTCTCTAAATAATTAACATCAGGTGAGACATTTTTCCAAAGTGTTGTGATTACAACAAGTCAGGCTAAAAATTCTGACTTCAGCTTAACCCCAAAGCAACTGCAACCTTAAATTAAAATTCGCCGAAGTACTTTGAAACTTTAGATCTGAGGGGAAGTTGGCCTAAGTGTGGCAAAATATCAACAAGAAGTCAAATACGCCACAGTCTATCAACAGTCATTAGCTTGAATCGTCGATGTATTCGATTTTACTGTTTCTGTAGGACAGCCGATTTGTAATGATTAACAGTATATCGTTTCGAAAGGTAATGCGAATAATCTTTCACTGGGCCAGATCCATAAGAAATTTCTTTTTAATTTGGTACTGAAAGTAAGCCTAATAATTGTCTTAGCTGAATCTCAGCAAAACTTCAAACATTTTGATTATGGTTTCTTCTGATGACTGTTCCTCTTATACTTTTACGAAAATCCAGTATATATTGTGCGATCCATTTCGTAATACGGTAACAGATGATAAATACGAACTCTATCCTCTAATGCAAATGCTGGAGGAGACACGATAGTTAACGTGAAGTTGGAATATTTAAATGCACATCAGAAGATTGCTAAAACTCCAGTTTCACGTTTACCATATTTGAATTAGAGCTATTGCTATTGCCTCACTTGGGTTTACCTGGTAGTTTGAGGTTCGTACGCCTCAGCTGACAGCCCCGTTCACGTTGTCTCCAGAGCACGAAGCGTCTGTTGCCAGGTGACAATACAATAATGTATATATTTCCTTGTAGCGAGGAGAATCTCAAGGAGATTCTAATAAAGATAATGATAAATTATCCCCAAACTGATCACTCTCAGAATGAAAAAAGGAAGGATTGAAAGGAAATTTCAGTTTTGTTTAGCTACTAATGCACTGATAATATTATAACAATCACATATATTGCTCTGTTCAAAAATGAGAAGCAAAAAGAAAATGCTGGTATTGATAACAAAACCCCGGTACATGGAGTGAATGAACCACCAACGTGATGTGCGGAACACTAATGCATGTACGGCTGTTAGTAGTATTCGTGTTACGTATTTCGTACAGATTGATAAACTGCAATTCCAAGGCTTCAAAATATACTTTCTCACGGTTGTAAATAAAGGAAATACTTCCGAAGTTGATACCAAGTTCCTTAAGGGGAGCCGTAGGCGGTCAAATCCAAAAAATTACGATTTTTTTTTTTTGCTACCGAAAATTAATTGGAACATTCCTCTTTAATGTAAACCTTGAATTATTGTTCTACTCGCCCTAGAAGTGGAGTTATTACCATTTTCCCCCACGTCTGCAGAGGAAATGGGCGGCCGCTAAATGCATCTAACACCCTCTCGTGACTTCTGGCGAACTGCTTGGGATTTTCTCGGCCTGTTACGCATACAGCGACTTATGTTACGCATACAGCGAGTGTGCAAGGGTTGTAGTTGAAAAGTTGGAATGCATTGGGCATGTGCAAATGCGTATGGGTACACGACTTCGAAGGCTCAAACGAACTTTGGGTTCAAGTAAGCTTAGTGATGGAAAGACAATAGGAGGGAGAGGCAGGCTTACTGATGAGGTGATTGAACGTCTACAGAGATACGATGGGTATGCTATAAGGCAAAATACTAGTAATGTTAGTGACATGCGAAAAGCAGTGTGGGCATTGTCCCTTCATACTGCCTCTTCCAATGAATACCCTCAACACAGCCTGTGCCCAGAAGATTCCTGGTGCAAATATAATGCAAAAAAGGACTATGATTACAAACATGGTTTGCCAGCAGCTGTGATAAATGCAATAAAACCAATTTTTCATGACATAGCACAGCCAGAATTGTTACACAAATGTCTACACGGAAAGACGCAGAATCCTAATGAGAGCGTAAACAATATGATTTGGAAAGTGATTCCTAAAAGGGTGTTTAGTAAGCATAAAAACACTGCACTTTGGCATTTATGATGCAATAGTAACCTACAACCAAGGGAACAGTGTGAAGTGTGAAGTTCTGAAGGCATTGGGATTTACAGCTGGGGTGAACACTGTACGAGCACTAAGAAATATTGACAGAGAAAGGATACGAGGAGCAGGAAGAAGAGAAAGGCATGATGCAACAACAGGCCAGAAAAGAAGACAGAAGAGGAAGCTTTTAGAGGATGAAGAAGATGACCCTGATAATCCATCCTATAGTGCAGGAATGTATTGAGAAACTTTGATAGCCATTTCCCGTAAATTAGAATTTTTCGAATATAAGGAACATTTTCTCAAAATACACTCAAGCTAGAGAGATGAAATTTTTATACAGCACTCCTAGTGGTCAAACTTACATAGTAACACAGCCATTTGGCCATATGTTCAGTAGTTTCATTTCAGTTTAATTATAAAGAAATTATTTGTAAAAAAATTTGGGTCATTAATAAAAAAAGTAATTGGAAGGAAACTATAAAAGATACTCCAAAATCCCTCCGTCATAACTGCAATACTAAACCACTCTATATGTAAAAAAAATAAAATTTTTCTGTTTGGTAGTTTATTCATAAATGTTCGTCAAACTTAGTGATTTTTACATGGGCAGCATAGGCATCTCCACCTCCCCTTAAGGAATTTGCAGTTACAGTGACAACTATTAACCAGTGGATGCCTGGACTTGAACGTGGCTGCGATTCGCATGATATTTCCCACTTTAAGAACGTCTAAAAGCTGCATCTGCAGACGGATATTGCACGAAACTACGCTTTATGTAACTTGGACCTAAGATGATGAAAAACGAACGAAAGATGAGAAAAAATATTACGGTACATTTTACACAGAGAAGAAGGAAGGATTTAACGTCCCGTCACGGAGTGCAGGCCGGATTACGAAATGAACGAGAAAGAAATTTAGTCGTGCCCATTGAAACAATCAGTTGATGAATAGTGCTCGGGAAGAACGAATATTCAAATGCTTGTGTCCGTTCTGTAGTTTACCTGCAGTTAGCATTCCATGCCTCTAATATACAATTTAGCTTATTCTCTGGAATTTAACTAATGTTACACGTTTAATGTTATCTGGAATTTAGTGGCAGTATCCAGAGTAATGTCGTAAGTATTCAGGCAATGTCTGTGCAGTTATCAGTACACTTATTAAGTACCACTTCGTTATGGTATCTGCTCTCTGAAACTCGGTGAAATTACTCTTCTGCTGCAAGACGTCCCGCTGCTTAGTTCACTGCAAACTTAACTCTAAAATAAATTATATTCCTCGTAATAGGACATTTAGAAGTTGTATATCCAATGACATCGTTCGAGATAGGAATTTGGTAGTATTACCCGTCCGTAGAAGATCTCAGAAAGAAGGAAAGCACTTTTGCGATGAACAGCATTCTGACCGAGCGCAAGCTCGTACATTTACTGCCAAAATCCATCCGTCCCAATGTGTGTTCCGATGTGCAACGCTTCGGGATCCATACACACAGAAAAAAAGTCGTAATTAACTTTTCAAATTAAAGAGATTTTTTCTTGTTTTGGTTGTTAGTACCACCTCTGAAACGTGCCTGCCCTTCAATCTTAACAACAGTACCAGTACATATATTCTACGGCTAGACGTATCAGACCGATTAGCACTTATAACTTTAAACTCAGTCGTTTCTGGACTGTGGTCCCTTACCTAAAAAGGACGCATTTACCTTTGTATGTTTGTAACACCACCGTGGAACGACACTGTATATCGAAGACTTGATAATGAAGACGCTAGAAGTAGAGAACGGAGACAGAAGATCAGCTGCTTGAGATATACTGATGACATGCAGCTGCTTGGAGTTGACACAATATCTCTTCAAACAACACTATATCGATTCGAAAAGAATTTCAGATGTGCGGAATGAAAACCAACACGGAAAAACCTACGAGTGGAGAGAAAGAAACGGACGAAGAAAGTGAGGTAATGGAAAGGGTATACGATCGAAGACTACGAAAATGAATGGAGAAAGGTTAGGACATTAACTACAAGAAAAATGATTTTTGACGACGACTAATTACGCAGCAGTTGGCCTTGGATAGGATCAGCTGGAGGGACCAGTGGCATCAGGAACCAGCCAATAGGCACAACACCTAGTGTTGATGATAATGATTATCATGACAGAGACGAAAGGTTTTGCACAGGGCTCACTAGCGTTGTGAGCCGTATCAAACCAGTCTTAGGACTGATTCTACAGCAGCCGATCTGTCTGCAACGGGAATTTACAGTGTGAGATGTTTTACGGTTTCTCAGCCTACATAGCACAAACAGAGAAAAAAAATCAACACTGTACCATTACTGGTCAAATAAGTTGTCCAGCAAGCAGAGTATACACGAATAAAGTGCTCAGCCAAGAGTCACAGAAGTAGAGTGGCATCATAAACTACCACGGGCGTGGGCACACAGATCGGCAAATGTAGATAACAAAATTCAGAATAGCAGACTGCAAAAAGAGAGGATAAGAGTAGCTGACTGCCATAAAAGTTAGCTGCCTGAAAGAAGCGAGCGGCTGGGACGAATAAATAAATGCATGAAACGGGAGCTCTGAGCGAATCGAACGTCAGTTTGTTAGCCAGCCATATATTTACGGTAATCCTACAATATGGTGGCGCACATCAGTGATTACCTCTGAGGAAATCAGAATGCAGAGGAAGGGAAGATTTCGCTCAATAAAGAAGCGTGTTTTTCATTCAATGAATGGAGACAAATTACTCACGTCGTATACGGCGTACCGAAATGTTACTGGTTAAAAGAGTCATACCTTTGAAAAACATGTATACGGCCAGAGGTGGGTGTCAAGTGTTTTGCAGTGCTACCTGTTCGTATGAGTTCAAATACTGGTAAGCACTTGTCGTAATATGTCACCTAAGTAATGACTTATATAGGAGAGTAGGTGTGATTCTGACTTCAAATCCATCATGAACAGATTATTGTTTTGTATCACTTGTTGCTGGAAATCAACGGAGAGTATCTACAGCTTCTGATTAAGTTCTAGATTATTTGTTGAATACGTATTGTACAAGTACTTTAAAGCGTATAAGAAATTTAAAGGTGTCCATATGTAAGTAGGCTGTTTAGGTTTTTTTATTGGTAACTCCGCCGCCCCCCCCATGAACCATGGACCTTGCCGTTGGTGGGGAGGCTTGCGTGCCTCAGCGATACAGATGGCCGTACCGTAGGTGCAACCACAACGGAGGGGTATCTGTTGAGAGGCCAGACAAACGTGTGGTTCCTGAAGAGGGGCAGCAGCCTTTTCAGTAGTTGCAGGGGCAACAGTCTGGATGATTGATTGATCTGGCCTTGCAACATTAACCACAACAGCGTTGCTGTGCTGGTACTGCGAACGGCTGAAAGCAAGGGGAAACTACAGCCGTAATTTTTCCCGAGGACATGCAGCTTTACTGTATGATTAAATGATGATGGCATCCTCTTGGGTAAAATATTCCGGAGGTAAAATAGTCCCCCATTCGGATCTCCGGGCGGGGACTACTCAGGAGGATGTCGTTATCAGGAGAAAGAAAACTGGCGTTCTACGGATCGGAGCGTGGAATGTCAGATCCCTTAATCGGGCAGGTAGGTTAGAAAATTTAAAAAGGGAAATGGATACGTTAAAGTTAGATATAGTGGGAATTAGTGAAGTTCGGTGGCAGGAGGAACAAGACTTCTGGTCAGGTGATTACAGGGTTATAAACACAAAATCAAATAGGGGCAATGCAGGTGTAGGTTTAATAATGAATAGGAAAATAGGAATGCGGGTAAGCTACTACAAACAGCATAGTGAACGCATTATTGTGGCCAAGATAGATACGAAGCCCACACCTACTACAGTAGTACAAGTTTATATGCCAACTAGCTCTGCAGATGACGAAGAAATTGAAGAAATGTACGATGAAATAAAAGAAATTATTCAGATAGTGAAGGGAGACGAAAATTTAATAGTAATGGGTGACTGGAATTCGAGTGTAGGAAAAGGGAGAGAAGGAAACATAGTAGGTGAATATGGATTGGGGCTAAGAAATGAAAGAGGAAGCCGCCTAGTAGAATTTTGTACAGAGCACAACTTAGTCATAGGTAACACTTGGTTTAAGAATCATGAAAGAAGGTTGTATACGTGGAAGAACCCTGGAGATACTAAAAGGTATCAGATAGATTATATAATGGTAAGACAGAGATTTAGAAACCAGGTTTTAAATTGTAAGACATTTCCAGGGGCAGATGTGGACTCTGACCACAATCTATTGGTTATGACCTGTAGATTAAAACTGAAGAAACTGCAAAAATGTGGGAAATTAAGGAGATGGGACCTGGATAAACTGAAAGAACCAGAGGTTGTACAGCGTTTCAGAGAGAGCATAAGGGAACAATTGACAGGAATAGGGGAAAGAAATACAGTAGAAGAAGAATGGGTAGCTCTGAGGGATGAAGTAGTGAAGGCAGCAGAGGATAAAGTAGGTAAAAAGACGAGGGCTGCTAGAAATCCTTGGGTAACAGAAGAAGTATTGAATTTAATTGATGAAAGGAGAAAATATAAAAATGCAGTAAATGAAGAAGGCAAAAAGGAATACAAACGTCTCAAAAATGAGATCGAGAGGAAGTGCAAAATGGCTAAACAGGGATGGCTAGAGGATAAATGTAAGGATGTAGAGGCTTATCTCACTAGGGGTAAGACAGATACTGCCTACAGGAAAATTAAAGAGACCTTTGGAGAGAAGAGAACCACGTGTATGAATATCAAGAGCTCAGATGGCAACCCAGTTCTAAGCAAAGAAGGGAAGGCAGAAAGGTGGAAGGAGTATATAGAAGGTTTATACAAGGGTGATGTACTTGAGGACAATATTATGGAAATGGAAGAGGATGTAGATGAAGACGAAATGGGTGATACAATATTGCGTGAAGAGTTTGACAGAGCACTGAAAGACCTGAGTCGGAACAAGGCCCCCGGAGTAGACAACATTCCATTAGAACTACTGACGGCCTTGGGAGAGCCAGTCATGACAAAACTCTACCAGCTGGTGAGCAAGATGTATGAGACAGGCCAAATACCCTCAGACTTCAAGAAGAATATAATAATTCCAATCCCAAAGAAAGCAGGTGCTGACAGATGTGAAAATTACCGAACTATCAGTTTAATAAGTCACAGCTGCAAAATACTAACGCGAATTCTTTACAGACGAATGGAAAAACTGATAGATGCGGACCTCGGGGAGGATCAGTTTGGATTCCGTCGAAATGTTGGAACACGTGAGGCAATACTGACCTTACGACTTATCTTAGAAGAAAGATTAAGAAAAGGCAAACCTACGTTTCTAGCATTTGTAGACTTAGAGAAAGCTTTTGACAATGTTGACTGGAATACTCTTTTTCAAATTCTGAAGGTGGCAGGGGTAAAATACAGGGAGCGAAAGGCTATTTACAATTTGTACAGAAACCAGATGGCAGTCATAAGAGTCGAGGGGCATGAAAGGGAAGCAGTGGTGGGGAAAGGAGTGAGACAGGGTTGTAGCCTCTCCCCGATGTTATTCAATCTGTATATTGAGCAAGCAGTAAAGGAAACAAAAGAAAAATTTGGAGTAGGTATTAAAATTCATGGAGACGAAGTAAAAACTTTGAGGTTCGCCGATGACATTCTAATTCTGTCACAGACGGCAAAGGACTTGGAAGAGCAGTTGAACGGAATGGACAGTGTCTTGAAAGGAGGATATAAGATGAACATTAACAAAAGCAAAACGAGGATAATGGAATGTAGTCCAATTAAATCGGGAGATGCTGAGGGAATTAGATTAGGAAATGAGACACTTAAAGTAGTAAAGGAGTTTTGCTATTTGGGGAGCAAAATAACTGATGATGGTCGAAGTAGAGAGGATATAAAATGTAGACTGGCAATGGCAAGGAAAGCGTTTCTGAAGAAGAGAAATTTGTTAACATCGAATATAGATTTATGTATCAGGAAGTCGTTTCTGAAAGTATTTGTTTGGAGTGTAGCCATGTATGGAAGTGAAACATGGACGATAACTAGTTTGGACAAGAAGAGAATAGAAGCTTTCGAAATGTGGTGCTACAGAAGAATACTGAAGATAAGGTGGATAGATCACGTAACTAATGAGGAGGTATTGAATAGGATTGGGGAGAAGAGAAGTTTGTGGCACAACTTGACTAGAAGAAGGGATCGGTTGGTAGGACATGTTTTGAGGCATCAAGGGATCACAAATTTAGCATTGGAGGGCAGTGTGGAGGGTAAAAATCGTAGAGGGAGACCGAGAGATGAGTACACTAAGCAGATTCAGAAGGATGTAGGTTGCAGTAGGTACTGGGAGATGAAGAAGCTTGCACAGGATAGAGTAGCATGGAGAGCTGCATCAAACCAGTCTCAGGACTGAAGACAACAACAACAACAACTCCGCCGCCACGTAGCGCTCTGTATGAAAATCACTGCTGTGCTATGAGCAGTCTGTGGCTAGTTTGCATTGTTGTCTGCCATTGTAGTGTCGGGCAGCGGCAGCTGGATGCTAACAGCGCGTAGCGTTGCGCAGTTGTAGGTGAGCAGCCAGCAGTGGTGGACGTGGGGAGAGAGATGGCGGAGTTTTGAAATTTGTAAGAATTGGTGTCATGAACTGCTATATATATTATGACTAGTGAGGTAAATACATTGTTTGTTTTCTATTAAAATCTTTCATTTGCTAACTATGCCTATCAGTAGTTAGTGCCTTCAGTAGTTTGAATCTTTTATTTAGCTGGCAGTAGTGGCGCTCGCTGTATTACAGTAGCTTGAATAACGAAGATTTTTGTGAGGTAAGTGATTTGTGAAACATATAGGTTAATGTTAGTCAGGGCCATTCTTTCGTAGGGATTTTTGGAAGTCAGATTGCGTTGCGCTATAAAAAATATTGTGTGTCAGTTTAAGCACAGTCGTGTATAAATTTTACAAAGGGGACGTTTCATATAGACCAGTCTTGTAAAATTTTTCTAAGGGGACGTTTCACATATTTCTGGTTCATAATGTATCCACTGTTTAAATATGTAGGCTCTCCCAGAAGGGATGATCAACATTCAAGGACATGAGAGGAACATTCGCTTAGAGTAAAAAGCTTCAAATGGACATATATCCTATTGCGAATGGTTTCCAAGGCAGAACACATTTAATGTACATTGTCATTTATTTTCCGTATTATTCAATACATGTCACGTTTACACATGTACAGACGTACAATAATTACGAAACATTACAACATGCGTATCACAAAGTATCAACTGTCAAAATACGCCTTTTTAGATCATCTCGAAGCATCATCGTACATGTATTGGCCTGTCGAATACGGAGTTATCTATGGTGTGTTGTGGCTGAAGTAGTACGAATGATCGAGGGTGTATCAGAGAGAAGCGTCGGTAAACTGTACGTGTTGACATCCTGGCTAAAATGCTACGCCTATACACTGATGAAGAGGTTGAATGTACGTGTTCAAACGAAAGGTGAATGAGCGAGAGGAACTGCTTAGTGGCATCATGGACCCTGCTCCCCTCATTAGGGAACGTGCAGAGGCACTCAAACAAGCAAAAAAACATGTTCTCTCAAGAGTGCACAAACTCAGTAATGCTGGTGGTGCGATATCAAAAGATTTATTGTGAAATGTACAGCAGCTGTAATGTGACTTGTACGATAGGGCTTAGAGATCAATATGTTAAAAATTCGTACACTGTTAGCCAAAATTAAAGCAACAATAGGAAATTTTGCAATATTGCTTTTATTGTGTCACAAAACAGTGCAGACATGTGTAGTAAAGCAGAGATAGCGTAAATAACACGGAACGTAAACAACTGCAACATTCATAACTGCAGACAAAAACGTTCGTTTTTTCCAACATAATGGATTTGCACACATGTTCCGATAACTGGTTACTGTGCTCAGCATGGGGTGTTACCACCTCTCTGGCAGCAATAGACTCCTGACAACGACGGGACATGCTGTGAGTGATGTCATCAGTGTGATGTTGAGGCAATAAGGCTTATTATTCCTGCAGAGCTCCTTGCAAGTCTTGGGGAGTTGTTGGCAGATGCTGACGTGACGCAACCCGTCTGTTTAGTGCGTCCCAGACATGCTCTATGGAATTCGAATCGGAAGAGAAAACAGTCCACACCATGCATGCAGTATCTTCCGTATCCAAGAAATCATCAACCACCTGTGGTCTATGAGGCCGAGAATTATCGTCCATCTGTACGAAGGCTGGGCCCACACCACCTCGCAACAACCGCACACGAGGTGCCAAGAACTCGTCGCGAGAGCTGATAGCAGTTAAACCTTGCGCTTCACCCCTACAAATCCATGAAGAGGTGTTCGAGTGGTCAACATAATCCCTGCCCACACCATTAAGGATCGTCCTCGATATCGGTCTCTTTCCACAATGTTCGGATTCCGCAGTCGTGTTCCACGTACCTTCCAGATGCGAATGCGTCGAGAATCACTCTCCAGACCACATCGGGACTCATCTGCGAAAAGAACATTGGATCACTGTTCGAGTATAATAACTTTTCTGGAGACTAGAAATCTACTCTGCAGGAATCAGCATGTGTTTCGAAAAAGACGGTCGTGTGAAACCCAGCTCGCGCTATTCGTCCACGGGACTCAGAGGGCCACAGACATGGGTTCACAGGTAGACGCCGTGTTTCTTGACTTCCGCAAGGCGTTCGATACAGTTCCCCACAGTCGTTTAATGAACAAAGTAAGAGCATATGGACTATCAGAACAGTTGTGTGATTCGATTGAGGAGTTCCAAGATAACAGAACGCAGCATGTCATTCTCAATGAAGAGAAGTCTTCCGAAGTAAGAGTGATTTCAGGTCTGCCGCAGGGAAGTGTCATAGGACCGTTGCTATTCACAATATACATAAATGACCTTGTGGATGACATCGGAAGTTCACTGAGGCTTTTTGCACATGATGCTGTGGTGTATCGAGAGGTTGTAACAATGGAAAATTGTACTGAATTGCAGGAGGATCTGCAGCGAATTGACGCGTGGTGCAGGGAATGGCAATAGAATCTCAATGTAGACAAGTGCAATGTGTTGCGAATACATAGAAAGATAGATCCCTTATCATTTAGCAACAAAATAGCAGGTCAGTAACTGGAAGCAGTTAATTCCATAAATTATCTGGGAGTACGCATTAGGAGTGATTTAAAATGGAATGATCATATAAAGTTGATCGTCGGTAAAGCAGATGCCAGACTGAGATTCATTGGAAGAATCGTAAGGAAATGCAATCCAGAACCAAAGGAAGTAGGGTACATTACGCTTGTTCGCCCACTGCTTGAATACTGCTCAGCAGTGTGGGATCCGTACCAGATAGGGTTGATAGAAATGATAGAGAAGATCCAACGGAGAGCAGCGCGCTTCGTTACAAGATCATTTAGTAATCGCGAAAGCGTTACGGAGATGGTAGATAAACTCCAGTGGAAGACTCTTCAGAAGAGACGCTCAGTAGCTCGGTAGGGGCTTTTGTTAAAGTTTCGAGAACATACCTTCACCGAAGAGTCGAGCAGTATATTGCTCTCTCCTACGTATACCTCGCGAAGAGACCATGAGGATAAAATCAGAGAGATTAGAACCCACACAGAAGCATACCGACAATCCTTCTTTCCCCGAACAATACGAGACTGGAATAGAAGGGAGAACCAATAGAGGTACTCAGGGTACCCCGCGCCACACACCGTCAGGTGGCTCGCGGAATATGGATGTAGATGGATGTAGATGTAGACTGCTCAGGTTGCATGCTTACGACTCCACTCCAGACGTCCCATTCTGTGAAGACACGTCAGAGGTACACATACAGAATGTCTCCGACAATAAAGGCTACTCTGTCGAAGCCTTCTGTACACCGTTTGTCTCGAATCAACTCGTCCAGTGGAAGCTGCAAGGTCGGATGCCAGTTGCCGTGCAGTACTAAGGTAGTACCGTCGTGCCCTTACAGCTAAATAACGGTTCTCTCGTTTTGGTATCACATGTCGTCGGCTCTGCGCTGGTCTTTGGGATACTGTTTAGGTCTCCGTAAATTGTAGCCACATCCCAGAAACAACAGAACGACTCACTTTAAACCTTCGGGCCACATCAGTTTGAGACTAGCCTGCATCTATTCTTCTTATGGCCCATCACCGCAGAGAGTCCGGTAGGCGTCATCTTTGTGCCATACTGCACTATCTGTGACTGTATACACTGCGAATGTGGATGTGGGACTATGCAGCGAACACTACCCTTCTTGATAGGTGCACTGTCGTCATCATTGTCCATTGTCCAGAATTCTATCTTCCGCCAGAACACGATTATACGGACATCTATTAAGATTTTGTATGATTATACTGTGAGTTAGACACAACCACGAGAAATAGCGGTTTGTTGATTTAACTTTGGACTCCAGTGTCTTTTTCAATTGATACTTAGTAAAACACGTGTTGTTGTTTACTAACGGTTGTACATGTGTAAACAAGACAAGATCCTGAATAATACAGAAATAAATAACAATGTACATTACAACAAGGCATATATCCATAAGTTTCGCTTTTTCTTCTAATTGTAGCTCCTGTCGTGTCCCGGAATGTTGATCATTCCTCCTGGAACACCCTAAAGAATCAAACTCTTATTTCATACGTAAAAGGAATTCTTTTTGCAGCAGCCATACTGTAATAAACCAAGTTACTTCCAGATGGGTATTATTCAAGTAGGAGAGTTTCAAGTAAAATGCTCGTTATCTTCCAGATTTGTGAACGGTGTGTAGTTGCGAAGTTTTCGTATCAGTAACTTCAATCAAATCCTCTCGGTCTATGAACCGTCTCACTTTGGATAAAACATTCGAACTTTCGATAGCTGACTCTGCCGTAGTCATTAAGAGTTAAATTCAGTGACTGTGTTCCTCTTGTGTAAGCGCGATAGTGTCCATACTAACACCAAATTTACTTTCCACATTGTAGGGCCTGCAGCGTAACATAGATAACATTATAACATTTTAATGAATAGTTAATTCCTGTTACTTCCTTGAAGTTTCTTTTTCTCTCGTACTATAAGCTAATTTCGGCGCTACTACAACGCCATAGTACAACCTGCAATCATTATATGTACTATAGATGTCGTCCATTAGATGGTATTTTAGATAGGATATATACAAAATTATACTTACGTTAAGTTGTTCGTAACACATGTACATACTGCAAATGTGTCTGGTCGCTATTTCTTTTTGTTATGTTATATTATGAGCAAGTACGCATTTTTCATAAGATTAGACAGTTGGTTCTATATTGGCAGAAAATAAATGCGTGGTGTAATGACTGGCAGTTCTCTCAATATTAGTAAGTGTAACCTACTGCTTATAACAAGGCGATAATCCCCATAAATGTAAGAGTACAAAATAAATGCCCAGTCTTTGAAAGCGGTAACGTCCGTCAAGTATCTGGGTGTGACTATTCGGAATGATCTCAAATGGAATGATCAGATTACACAAGTAACGGGTAATGCGAACTCTAGATTGCGGTTTATTGGTAGAATCCTGAAGTGATGCGGTCCTTCAACAAAGGAAATAGCTTACACTACGTTAGTTCGTCCAGTCTTGGAGTATTGTTCGTCTTTATGGGACCCTTACCAGTTGGGTCTGATTCAAGAGATTGAGAAGGTCCAAAGAAGAGCGGCAAGATTCGTGACTGGTACATTTAACCATCGCGAGAGCGTTACAAATCTCATAGAAAGTTTGAAGTGGGACACACTTGCTTAGACGGCCAGCTAAACAGAAGGGGCTGCTCACTAAATTCTGAAATCCGATATTCACCGAGGATGAACATTATATATTACTACCACCAACTTTCAAATAGCGCAATGGTCACCATTCAAAAATAAGGGATATAAGAGCTCGTACTGAGGCGTTAAGACAGTCGTTTTCCCTCTCGAGATCCGTGAGTGGAACAGAAGGGTGGGAAATATGACTTTGGCTAGCGGAGTCTATATGCAGATGTAGATGCAGATATTAACATCTTATTAATTTGGTCCAGGTTTACTTACGTAAAGTTGTCCTTAAATACACTCCTGGAAATTGAAATAAGAACACCGTGAATTCATTGTCCCAGGAAGGGGAAACATTATTGACACATTCCTGGGGTCAGATACATCACATGATCACACTGACAGAACAACAGGCACATAGACACAGGCAACAGAGCATGCACAATGTCGGCACTAGTACAGTGTATATCCACCTTTCGCAGCAATGCAGGCTGCTATTCTCCCATGGAGACGATCGTAGAGATGCTGGATGTAGTCCTGTGGAACGGCTTGCCATGCCATTTCCACCTGGCGCCTCAGTTGGACCAGCGTTCGTGCTGGACGTGCAGACCGCGTGAGGCGACGCTTCATCCAGTCCCAAACATGCTCAATGGGGGACAGATCCGGAGATCTTGCTGGCCAGGGTAGTTGACTTACACCTTCTAGAGCACGTTGGGTGGCACGGGGTACATGCGGACGTGCATTGTCCTGCTGGAACAGCAAGTTCCCTAGGCGGTCTAGGAATGGTACAACGACGGGTTCGATGACGGTTTGGATGTACCGTGCACTATTCAGTGTACCCTCGACGATCACCAGAGGTGTATGGCCAGTGTAGGAGATCGCTCCCCACACCATGATGCCGGGTGTTGGCCCTGTGTGCCTCGGTCGTATGCAGTCCTGATTGTGGCGCTCACCTGCACGGCGCCAAACACGCATACGGCCATCATTGGCACCAAGGCAGAAGCGACTCTCATCGCTGAAGACGACACGTCTCCATTCGTCCCTCCATTCACGCCTGTCGCGACACCACTGGAGGCGGGCTGCACGATGTTGGGGCGTGAGCGGAAGACGGCCTAACGGTGTGCGGGACCGTAGCGCAGCTTCATGGAGACGGTTGCGAATGGTCCTCGCCGATACCCCAGGAGCAACAGTGTCCCTAATTTGCTGGGAAGTGGCGGTGCGGTCCCCTACGGCACTTTGTAGGATCCTACGGTCTTAGCGTGCATCTGTGCGTCGCTGCGGTCCGGTCCCAGGTCGACGGGCACGTGCACCTTCCGCCGACCACTGGCGACAAACATCGATGTACTGTGGAGACCTCACGCCCCACGTGTTGAGCAATTCGGCGGTACGTCCACCCGGCCTCCCGCATGCCCACTATACGCCCTTGCTCAAAGTCCGTCAACTGCACATACGGTTCACGTCCATGCTGTCGCGGCATGCTACCAGTGTTAAAGACTGCGATGGAGCTCCGTATGCCACGGCAAACTGGCTAACACTGACGGCGGCGGTGCACAAATGCTGCGCAGCTAGCGCCATTCGACGGCCAACACCGCGGTTCCTTGTGTGTCCGCTGTGCCGTGCGTGTGATCATTGCTTGTGCAGCCCTCTCACAGTTTCCGGAGCAAGTATGGTGGGTCTGACACACCGGTGTCAATGTGTTCTTTTTTCCATTTCCAGGAGTGTATTTATATAATGGATTTGTATATGGTTGTAATTTATTGCTGTCTTTATTCAAGATGGCTGCCGCAACGTTTGCCGCGTGAAACGGCTCCTGAGTTAGGTGTCGTCTTCTTCGGGAATAAGTTGTAAATGACGAAGCTGTGTAACCTTAAGGTGTTTAGTGGTGCAGTGCGCCATTGTCTGTATTCGAAGACTTCGTAAACTAAGCGAAGAATGAGACCGCTCTGTGTCGGGATCTGCCGGCCACTAGCCTGCCACAGCGTGGCCCATCACTGCGCTGTCAGCCGAGGCGAGAAGCCAACAAAGCGAGCTCCTCTTTGGCAACAACTGAAGCCAGAAGACAATGCCATGTTACAGCAGGCCCTCGACAGCCACGCCAACGAACGACGTAACACGGGATATTCACCAACCACTTAATATGGCTGGGGGACCACCTGAGGACGACAATTGTCAATTTTCATCACGAAGCGAAAAAAAATTCTTGTTGCCATAAACGAACTAAGACACAAAGTCACAGATTCCGTCAACGTTGCTTGGACAGATACAGGAACTACGAGAGGAGGATGAAAGATTACGTCAAGAAATCTCCAAATCAGATTCGGCAGTACTTAAGGCCCGTGCTTCTAGAGCAGGAGAATTTGGAGCTAACAGAAAAAGCAACTACGTCCATTCCTTCATATTATGATGTCGCAACTACACAAAAAAACAAAGGTAAGTATAACAGCTAACATACAGAAATCACCAAACAAGAAAAGTAGCACCCTCTTTCTTAGATCCACCTAGAAGACGGATGCTAAATTGTAAAGGTAATGCAATGAATCCAAGGATAGAAAAGATTAGGATCAAATCGATCCTCAAAGCCAATAGCGTTGTCACAGTGGTAACGGAAAATGACGATGTCTGCAAAAGTCTTCAATAGAAAGCAAATCAGATACATAGGATTAAATGTGAACCAGCGAAAATGAACAGGTCTCTACTAATTGTGTACAGTGTGCTCAAGAAAGTGGAAAATAATTAACTTCTTGAAGATACGAGGGTTGGAACTTTAATAGTGGCAACTATTTATTTACAGCTCGTACAAAATAGACACATGTTTCTAAGTTTTACCCACCTTCAAAGTAGTCACCTGAATTGTGTATAACCCATTCTCAGCGATGTGGAAGTCGTAGGATACTCTTAGCGGTGCCAGTTGTGTTGACAGTTCGAGCGACGCGGTCTATTGCCCGACGAATTTGTAGCAGTTCTGAAGCGAATGCCATGAAATGTTTCCTTCCGTTTAGAAATCGAGTTGAGTCACGAGCGCATAAGTCAGGGGAGTGAAGTAGGTGTTATATCACTTTCAGCCTTATCAGTGAAACAAATCACTAACAGCTTGCACTGTACGTGCTTGAGCAATGTCCTGCAAAACGATGGTCAGGTCCGGCAGAAAGTGTCATCACTTCTGTCTCTGTGCTGTTCATTTTTGGAACACCATCTACGACCAGCTTACAGACAGAAGCGATGACATTTTCTGCAGGACCTGACCATCGTTTTGCCGGAAATTGCTCAAGCACGTACAGCTACTGTTACTGATTTCATTCACTGATACGGCTGAAAGTGATATACCACCTACCTCACTCCCCTGACTTAAGCCCTCGTGACTCAACTCGATTTCTAAGCTGAAGGAAATACTTCATTGCATTCGCTTCTGAACTGCTACAAATTCGTCGGGCAATAGACCGCGCCGCTCGAACTGTCAACACAACTGGCACCGCTAAGAGTATCCTACGACTTCCACATTGCTGTCAACGGGGTATACATAATGTTGATGACTACTTTGAAGGTGAGTAAAACTTTGAAACATGTATCTATTTTGTATTAGCTGCAAATAAATAGTTGCTACTATTGAAGTTCTAACCCTTCCATTTGTGAGCTTAACTTCATTGAGAACGTGCAAAAGAAGGAATTTGAAGAAGAGGTACATTTGAGATTCCGCATCGGACCCAGAGGGAAAACCTATGTCAATCATATCATGAAAAGGAAGTTACTCTCGTGTCTATAAGCTTCTGCTGTAAACAGGAAGGGTGAATATCGATTTCCATGCTTTAGGAATAAATCATTATGTGGCAGTACCAAAATGTTACAACTGCTGTCGCTTAAGTTACACCAACAAGATCTCTAAGTGTAAGGAGCAAGTGTGCTCCCACTGTGGAGCAGAGGGCCACCAGAAATGTGCTTGCTCAAATATCAAAGAGAAACCTTGTCGCAACACGAACAGGCAATGTGACACACGCGGGAAAGACTGTGTAACTTATGCAATGTTGTTAGAACGTGAATTAGCCCGAACCACTCTGTCTAAAATAAAAAGAAACATAGAATGGCCAACTCAACATCAAATATACGTAAATCAAGAAACAGAAGATATGTGTCACAGGAAACGGAGGCACAAGTCCCCTTCGGCCGTAGCCAGGAATTGGCGTCGTACCATAGCCTGGCGTTCCAGTTTGGGATATACTGTGATGGAGAGGAGCGTCATATTTTGACGACATCCCAGCACCAATTACTACATAGTTCATGGAGAATCAGCACCTTGACAGCATGATTATCATAGAGCACATGAACTGCAGAAGAGATCAGAGACAGCAGTTACAAAGGAACTTAGAAGACAATCTCTTAAATCGGTAATTACCCAGGCACATATGTGTTGCATGATAAATGAACTTGAGCTACAGAAATTTTGTGCAGGTGAAGTTGAACTTTCGGGAAGCTTTAACACAGACACTGCAACTCATAACGACCTGTCCTAAAGACAAGACTTCCTCATCACGTGCGAAATCACAGCAGATGAAGTTTGTGAACTTCGTTCAAGGAGAGACCTTGCGGGGAACACCCGCATCAACCCGAGCTGTGCGGGTTGCTGACAGAAGAGGTGTTGCTGGTGTAGCAGTGTCTGCAATAGGAGGCTTTCCGACTTGTCATTTGTCCAATCTGACGCAGCGTCTACATGGAACTACAGCCAAAAGGAATGATAAAGATGGTGGTGGTCATGATGACATCGACACCGAAGCTGCAATAGCAGCGGACACCCATGCAGCTTCGATATCATGTGCAGAACCTCCCCTATGTCCGCCTGAAGTGGAGTGTAGTGACCGTTATAATACTGATGGTACAAGAATCGCAAAACAGTGACGTGCAGTGAAAATAAGCTACTCCTAACAAATACACAAAATATTTCTAGCATTTAGAGCCCTACTAAAAACGAATTCCTGTTTTAAATTGTAAACAGACAAAATTCATAAAAATTTATAAGTTAATGTTCAGTTACGTCAGTTGGTGTATCATACTGTATGGCAGATTGCTCTTAGACATATTATCCGAGCTGGGCATCGAAAAAGGAAACTCTATTACGTATCCTACATCCAGGGCATTAAACAGCATTCTTTTGAGAGTAAATAATTTGCCAACAATCTTAAACCATTATGTGACCTCCTTAGGTAGGCGTTCACGAGGAGAAAAGAACTATTCGACACTGAATATTTATACGTGGGTTTTGTAGAAACTTAAGGATGCTTTTTCTCAGACCCAGCCCTTCCCCGTCTGAAGTGCTTTGTTTACTCTCGAAACACGTAAAAGAATAAACATACTACATATAAATGCTGCTCAAAGTAAACTGGCTATGATTGAAATACGAAAATTAATTGACGAGCTCAGTGTGGATTTAGTCTGCTTACACGAACCATACTGTAGGAACAATTTCCCATATTTTCCTGCGGATATGGTAACAGTTACTTGCCACGATGAGACTATGTCTGCCATTGTCGTTACAGGTAGGGAATTCCTTGTGACAAAGGTGTCACAGCTTTGTGATGAGACATGGTCACAGTAAAAGTGAAGTACACGAAAGCAAACCGGGTTGTACTAAGCATACACATGCTGTATTCTCATCCCACCGTACCTTCTGTAGATAAACTCAGGGCGATTGCTCTATATGTACGACGTGCATGTCTCCTTCTGCAGATACGTAGTTGTGTCTGCAGGCTCCAGGGAGAGACTTGATGAAAAGGCGAATGATACACTTGCTCAGATTGAGCACTGCTGCAAGAGCAACAAACTGACTATAGCTGTTCATAAAACCACTTACACACTTCTGAAGGGAAGACTTTCTCTTTCCAGAAATCCTTCCTCCAGGCTTACGGTATACCTTAAAATACAGCACTGTTTGTAGATATTTAGGCACTCAGGAGAGAAAAGAAACTTTCTAGAGTATGAAAAATCTGTTACTCAGGAAGCGGCCAAATTATGCATAAGATTGCCCGTGCCGGCACTGCTCAGTATTGATTACCGTTGCATGTGGTGCGGTCATATCACGAATCTTATCTTCAACGCCATTGCGGGCTTTGCTGGCAGCATCACCTTAGACTAGTCAGCTACAAAACAATGCTGCCACGAATTCAGCGGAGCCTGCTTGTGAGGCTCACCAGTGGCTTTCGCACTACACCTGCTGAGGGTTTGCTGGTAATCCTCGGGATATGTGCAGTAGACATCATGGCACGCTACAGGGCAACGCTGTGTTGGTTGGGGCGTGAGCAGTATGATGGTGTATACGAGATCACAGGAACTCATATTAATGATAAGAGACATTTACGAGCGCGGGAGTTAGATGAATGGCAGGCTGATTGGGACACAAAGGAGCATTGCAAGGCGTGTTTACCACATATTCCCAAGCAGAAAGAGCAGGCTCCCACTACGAGACTGTGCCCCTACCCGAGACATGGTGCACCTTTTAACAGGTCAAAGTCCATACCCCAAACATCTGCACCAAGTGGGAATTAGTTCAAAATCGTTCAAATGGCTCTGAGCACTATGGGACTTAACATCTTAGGTCATCAGTCCCTAGAACTTAGAACTACTTAAACCTAACTAACCTAAGGACATCACACAACACCCAGCCATCACGAGGCACAGAAAATTCCTGACCCCGACGGGAATCGAACGCGAGAACCCGGGCGTGGGAAGCGAGAACGCTACCGCACGACCACGAGATGCGGGCTGGGAATTAGTAACACACCGATCTGTGAATGTGGAATTGAAGGTTCCGCTGAGCATGTAGTTTTCAGATGCCCTCTTTTTCTGTCAGAGACGATTAGACTGCAATTTGCAAACAATTGTAAGTCAATATGATAGCACATCGGATATCTAAAAGGCAACTGCTTAACTTTCAGTCTATAAGATAAAGTGGACGCTCTGAGTATCAAAATTATGTCATCTGTCAACAGGTCACAAGAAGCGGTTCCTCAATTACGGCTAATGATAGCCACATTTACATTTAATTACGAGCGAGAAAAAAAAAGAAAAGAAAGAATGCTATGGCTACCCACATGGGTATGCGCAGTCACGAGGATTGCCGAGGCTCGCAGATACCAGTGTGAATGATGTCGAATAGTGTAGCAACAATACGGTTAGAGGTTTTAGTTAGTCGGCAAACCTCAAGTTCTTCCGACGCTGCCACTAACATACCTAGTAATGCAATATGGAAATTATCCACTTTCAACTTGAGTTAATTCCTTTTATTTGATTTTATTATTATTTTCTTAAGTGATTCGTATTTTTCAACTGTTTTGTTTTATTTCTACATTAATACTACCAATGGTTACTGCTAACATTATTTGCTACAACATTAATAATACAATACATTGTTTGTCACCATGATTAAAAAGTGTGTACGACCCGATTAACGTTTCCACATAACAGATCTATAATTTCTAGTAGTAAATAAATTGAATTGAAGTCGAAATGAATTGTCTTATACTGTGAATAAGTACATATTTTTTCTGAGATTTGACAGCTTTACAGCTTGACCCAGAGATGCCGTATGTTTACATTTGTTAATTTCAAAATACTTATGTGGTTTTGTAAAAACCACAAGTGGCTGAGGATGCGGATAGGAGGGGCGTGTTTTCAGCACACCGCTCTTCCGGTCGTTACGATGGTT
This sequence comes from Schistocerca gregaria, assembly GCF_023897955.1. Classification (NCBI taxonomy): domain Eukaryota; kingdom Metazoa; phylum Arthropoda; class Insecta; order Orthoptera; family Acrididae; genus Schistocerca; species Schistocerca gregaria. The sequence continues at coordinate 827,970,893 of NC_064922.1, forward strand.
TTCTATGACCGCAGCCGCTACTATTCGGTCGAGTACCTCCTCAATTGGCATCACGAGCCGAGTGCACACCAAAAAATGGCAACAGCACATGGCGGCCCTGATGGTCACCAACTTCGGTGATCTGACTGGAACCGGTGTATCCACTGCGGCAAGGCCGTTGCCCTGTTTTGTAAAAAGTGTTTATATTTTAGGTATATTTGTTCGTTTAGAATACCTGGTAGTTCGTTTTCTATGTGCTGGCAAATTTCTATTTCTCCTAGAATATTCATGCTGATTCCTGGTGGAATTTTGTGTAGTATGTTGATAGTTGTTTGGTGTCTTCTGTTTTACAATTGTGGGTTTTTAGATGTAGAAAGAAGGTGGGTGGGTTAGTGTAGGAATCTACAGTGTTTTCTCTATATCTGATGCTGAAGCAACCTCACAATTGTCCTACGTAATATTTTTCGCTGTTTCCGCAATTAAATTAAATAAATCAAATAAACTGAATGCCACGCTAAAAAAATCTATGAAACTATCATTCAAAACAGCTAACGACGTATGCACAAAAATCCATTCAGCAAAAGCCACAAACCCAGAATACTCATATCCAGGAATATTCTCGGAAATTACACTCCTGGAAATTGAAATAAGAACACCGTGAATTCATTGTCCCAGGAAGGGGAAACTTTATTGACACATTCCTGGGGTCAGATACATCACATGATCACACTGACAGAACCACAGGCACATAGACACAGGCAACAGAGCATGCACAATGTCGGCACTAGTACAGTGTATATCCACCTTTCGCAGCAATGCAGGCTGCTATTCTCCCATGGAGACGATCGTAGAGATGCTGGATGTAGTCCTGTGGAACGGCTTGCCATGCCATTTCCACCTGGCGCCTCAGTTGGACCAGCGTTCGTGCTGGACGTGCAGACCGCGTGAGACGACGCTTCATCCAGTCCCAAACATGCTCAATGGGGGACAGATCCGGAGATCTTGCTGGCCAGGGTAGTTGACTTACACCTTCTAGAGCACGTTGGGTGGCACGGGATACATGAGGACGTACATTGTCCTGTTGGAACAGCAAGTTCCCTTGCCGGTCTAGGAATGGTAGAACGATGGGTTCGATGACGTTTGGATGTACCGTGCACTATTCAGTGTCCCCTCGACGATCACCAGAGGTGTACGGCCAGTGTAGGAGATCGCTCCCCACACCATGATGCCGGGTGTTGGCCCTGTGTGCCTCGGTCGTATGTAATCCTGATTGTGGCGCTCACCTGCACGGCGCCAAACACGCATACGACCATCATTGGCACCAAGGCAGAAGCGACTCTCATCGCTGAAGACGACACGTCTCCATTCGTCCCTCCATTCACGCCTGTCGCGACACCACTGGAGGCGGGCTGCACGATGTTGGGGCGTGAACGGAAGACGGCCTAACGGTGTGCGGGACCGTAGCCCAGCTTCATGGAGACGGTTGCGAATGGTCCTCGCCGATACCCCAGGAACAACAGTGTCCCTAATTTGCTGGGAAGTGGCGGTGCGGTCGTCTACGGCACTGCGTAGGATCCTACGGTCTTGGCGTGCATCCGAGCGTCGCTGCGGTCCGGTCCCAGGTCGACGGGCACGTGCACCTTCCGCCGACCACTGGCGACAACATCGATGTACTGTGGAGACCTCACGCCCCACGTGTTGAGCAATTCGGCGGTTCGTCCACCCGGCCTCCCGCATGCCCACTATACGCCCTCGCTCAAAGTCTGTCAACTGCACAGCCACGGCTGACGTAGGTACAAAGGGGTGGGTACAACATGTACTATATCCTTTTAAAAATAGATCTACATTAATAAAGCTACTAATACTACTACTACTACTGCTGCTACTACTACTACTACATTCAGACAACTCACTGAAAGTGTCCCTAGGAGAACTCAAGCCATCATAAAGATGGTGGGTGGACATGTCTCGTATTAATGTCCACTAATAGATGTGCGGATACTTCTGATCAGATAATGTATTCTTTCGTGCAGGAGTGCTGGGGGATAGGGTACAAATGGGTGGGTACATTAAAACTGGTTGTCGTTTCGGACCGTTTCTTGACCATGCGCGCTGTCCACACCACGTATCTGATAATCCAGCGGCGATCGGACTGTTCTGCTCCACACTACTGCTAGCTTGCCTGAAATTAGCCATCGAAATATGCAAGTGGGTTTAGGGGAGCCACTCAACGTTAAAACACAACGCAGTTCGACGTCTGGTATGAACAACAATATTCTGAGACGACAAAGAAAATCGCAGGTTGCACTGTTTACATTCTAATTCATAAGTGTTCATCCCAATTAATGGATGATTACCAGTCCACAATATCACTCAGACGAGCGTACGCGTAACCGACACGACGCGGGTGATTGTTGATGATGCGGAAGCCGAATGATCGCACGAAAGCTCTTACGCTCGTCACGTATACTCAGATTTTTGGTACCAGTCCACCTTGACACTAGTAATGGTATAACACTGTTTATAGAGTTAATTATTCAGGTCTCAGTTCTCACTTGTACGAGTGTGCGGGTAACCGTCGCGGTGAGGCTGATCGTTGATAATGCGGAACGCGATGACCGAGCCCACGTTCTCACGCTCGCTACAAGACACTGGCACTTGAGTGCACTCTTTGGTGGTAACTAATTTTTTTTTTCGATTACCTCAGTTCATTCTGGGAGACCGAACACGGCGCGGATGATTGATATTGTACGGTACGACACGTAACGAGAGGATACAGAAATACGTTATCAGCAGCATTGCTAATTTTAAATTATTTCTTGACGCACTTTCCTCTGAACCATTTGCTTATTTCATCACTTTACTGTATTAGCACATGTCGCAACACTTCAACTTCCGTACTAACAACACCTCTCACATGCAGAGCTACAACAACACAACATAACAGTTCCGTGTCCCGTACTCGACTCTCTACAGATGCAACTGCCCACAAAGATACTACACAACCAAGCCAGCGATATGACAATACGCTTACAGTGTCAAAGTATTTACAAGTTCAGACCAATTTAAAATAAGCTAATTAGTATACACATACACTTACAGACCTCTGGTTAGAGACTATCATTAGATTTCCTCCTGGTATGCAATACGTTTATTACAAATAACTTACGAAATAATGTAATGCCAAGCTGTTCACTCATATCTTACTATCACTCACTGCACACACTATACACACATTGTTTCATAACACTTCACTCCCTACACACATCAACACATACAAACTGGTGATCTCTGGGACATTTTCTGTACCACAACTTCCCATTTGCTATCCTGAAAAACTGAGTCAGCATCGCTCTATAATAAGTGATATGTTGAGCTCAGAAGGAGAAATTGGTACACTTGCGTAGTATCTTGTAGGGCCCCACGAGCAAGCAGAAGTACCGCAACATGACGTGGCATGAACTCGACTAATATCTGAAGTAGTGCTGGAGGGAAAGGACACCATGAATCCTGCAGAGCCGTCCATAAATCCGTAAGAGTACGAGGAGGTGGAGAATTCTTCTGAACAGCACGTTGCAAATCATCCTACATATGCTCAATAATGTTCATGTCCGGTGGCCAGCACAAGTGTTTAAACTCACCAGAGTGTTCCTAGAGCCACCCTGTAGCAATTCTGAACGTCTGGAGCGTCGCATTGTTCTGCAGGAACTGGCCAAGTCCGCTGGAATGGACGATGGACATGAATGGATGCAGGCAGTCACACTGAAACGTCCCCTTAGAAAAATTATTACAAGACTGTGCTTAAACTGAAACACAATATTTTTTAGCGCAACGCAATCTGACTTTCAAAAATCCCTACGAAAGAATGGCCCTGACTAACAATAACCTATACGTTTCACAAATCACTTACCTCACAAAAATCTTCGTTACTCAAGCTACTGCAATACAGCGAGCGCCACTACTGCCAGCTAAATAAAAGATTCAAACTACTGAAGGCACTAACTGCTGATAGGCATAGTTAGCAAATGAAAGATTTTAATAGAGAACAAAGAATGTATTTACCTCACTAGTCATAATATATATATAGCAGTTCATGACACCAATTCTTACAAATTTCAAAACTCCGTCATCTCTCTCCCCACGTCCACCACTGCTGGCGGCTCACCTCCAACTGCGCAACGCTGCGCGCTGTTAGCATCCAGCTGCCGCTGCTCAACACTACAATAGCAGACAACAATGAAAACTAAACACAGACTGCGCACGGCACAGCCAGTGATTTTTATACAGAGCGCTACGTGGCGGCGGCGTTACCAATAAAAAACCTAAACAGCTTACTTACAACACAGGCTGCTTACGTACGTGGCACCTGTCAGAGTCGTAACTAGACGTATCAGGGGTCCCATACCACCCCAGCTGCACACGCCACACACCATTATTGAGGATTCACCAGCTTGAACAGTCCCCTGCTGAGAAGGAGGATCCATGGATTCATGAGATCGTCTCCATATCCGTACTCATCCATCCGCTCAATACAATTTGAGAGAAGACTCGGACGACCCAGCAACATGTTTCCAGCAATCAACAGTCCACTATCAGTCTTGATGGGTCCAGGCTAGGGGTAAAGATTTGTGTCGTGCAGTCATGAATGGTATACGAGTGGGCCTTCGGCTCCGAAAGCCCATATCGATCATGTTTCGTTGAAAGGTTCGCATGCTGACACTTGTTGATGGCCCAGCATTGAAATCTGCAGCGATTTGCGGAAGGGTAGCACTTGAATATATCACGCTGCACGATTTTCTTCAGTCAACGTTGGTCTCGTTCTTGCAGGATCTTTTCCCGGCCGCAGCGATATTGGAAATTCGATGTTTTACCGGATTCCTGATATTCACGCTACACACGTGCAATGGTCGTACGGATTAGCAACCAGGTTCAGAAATGGTTTAAATGGCTCTGAGCCTTATGGGACTTACAATCTGTGGTCATCAGTCCCCTAGAACTTAGAACTACTTAAACCTAACTAACCTAAGAACATCACACACATCCATGCCCGAGGCAGGATTCGAACGTGCGACCGTAGCCGTCGCGCGGTTCCGGACTGAGCGCCTAGAACCGCTAGACCACCGCGGCCGGCTAGCACCCAGGAGGTCGATGGTTCGAGCCTGGGCTGGGGCATATATTTCCATTTGGTCCAGGTGGTACGGATCTGACATCTTAAGCATCAACAGCGATTGCAACGAGTCCTCTGGAAAGCATTTGTATTTACATACTACAGTCGTAGAAACTGAAGATTGGTCAGCTTAGAAAGAAGCTCTTACCACGTCGTGGGAGTGAATTTATTCACACCACTTCATCTATTAGTTGCGAAACCAGTTTCCTTTGTACCCTCCTTCAGTGGTCCCATAGATTAGTACCAACTATTATTCTTCCCTCGTTCAGGTCCGTTACATTTCGTTTGGGCGTTACGTTACCTGTAGGACTAGTAATATGTAATGTCCACATTCGGTTTCTATTTGTATGTGTTATCGCTATGGCCCCACTAATTATGCCTTTCAATAATGAGTCTGATAACCGCATGTTTTTCAGTACGTATCTCAATGCGTTATTAGTAGTTCGAAATCCAACACTTCACAATTAGCGGTGTCGGGATGAATCACGCAGAATAATATCTATCAGAGGAATAATGCACATTAGGTGGAACAGCGCCCAGGACTGATGGCGTGTTTATACTATGAGCACTATCCATCAGACAGGGACTAGTTGTGAGTGAAGTAACGCGCCGGTGGCAGACTCCAATACACATGCGTACACATATCGAATGTTCTCACTGTAAACCAGAGTGTCAGACGTATGGCATACACAGACGATGAATATGTGGATATGCTTGTGGTCCTTGGCGCATCTGATAACCGGGCTGGTATTGCCGCTCATGAATATGCTGCTAGGTGGCCTCATTGACGTCATCCAGATAAAAATGTCTTTCGTCATCTGGAGCTGCACCTTCGGGTGTCAGGTTCTCTTCATCCACCATCGCGTGACGGAGATCACCCACGGACTGCCCGTACTCCAGCTACTGAGGAAGCTATTCTGGAGATCATACACCAAGAACCTCAGCGAAGTAAATGTAGCGTAGGAAGGCAGCTGCGTGTCTCGCAACGCACGGTTGTTAACATGACGCACGAGCATAGGCTGCACCCCTATCATCATGCTTTCACGCAGCACCTGCAACCTGCACATTTGCTATCAGCGGATGCAATTCTGTGAATGCTTCCAACAACTACAGAAAGACAACGATGATTTCGTGAACACCGTAGTATGGTTGGATGAGGCAGCATTCACTCGTGAGGGTGTCTTCAATGGTGCACAATGCCCATCATTGGTGTGCAATTAACCCGCACGTCACCTGCGACCGTGGATATAAAGTTCGCTTTAGTATCAACGTCTGGGCCGGAATATTGGGCGGCAGGTTTTGGGGTCCCTACATGTAGTCTGACCAGTTGAATGCACGAAAGTATCACGCATTCCTCTCAAACTATCTGCCTGATGCGCTGGCAGATGTTCCACGACATGTTCGGCAGAAGATGTGGTTCAAACATGATGGTGCACCTCCACACTCTGGAATTAATGTGCGACGGTATTTGGACAGAACATTTCCAGGGAAATAGCTCGGACGTCGATGTCCAGTTGTATGGCCACCGTGTTCACCTGACCCAAATCCCCTTGATTTCTTCCTGTGGGGACATGTGAAGGAGCACGTGCACTCTACTCTGCCGACCAATGCGGAAGAATTGGTAGCGCGTGTTCATGCTGCTCTTGTTACTGTGAACGCAGCTTTGCTGCGAGGGGTCCAGAGCTGCATGATCTGGCGGGTTGGACAATGACTGGACGTGCATGGAGGTTGGTTTGAGCATCTGTTGTTCTGAAGGCGACGTATTCTGTTGTGAAGCTCATGCGGTCATTAATATGGATGTTATTATTGTCATTGGTTGCTAATGTGCTACATCTGAGTGCTCATGTTACATGTAGTGTAAATGAAAACTAAATGTTGTCCTACTGTACTGAGCTATCATATCTAGCATCTCGAAATTGATATTGTTTTCGTAGTTATTCTGTTCTATGACAGGTTCTTTCTTTCAACTGTATATTTCTCATATGTCTAATCACGTATTTGTTATGTTCAGCGTTACCAAATGTTGCAAATTTAGGATCAAGTGACCTCAGAATCGGTGTATATTACACTATGAAATGTCAGAATCAAATTAGCAAATAAAGAAAAGCCCCTCAACCCAGGATCGAATCCTCGACCTGCAGCATGCCCAAAATTCTACCCACAGCACCAATTGTGCAACACTATTAATACCTGCTGACGGGGGTAGTTCCCATACATATGGTTACAATGTTGGCAGATTGACACTCTTTAACGCCTTTTTTCTGCTTGATGTACTCGCCGGACGAAATTTTGTGACAGATGGTTTTTCATGGCTGGCATGTGAGGAGCCTCGGTGCGAAGCCCGAGTGCGCAAATTTCGCTTCACCCTGTGTATGTTTTCTAACTTTAAAAACGTCTTCTCTGAAATACAAATTTGATCAGAAGCAAACTAAACGTAACCTGTTTGGCACTTGGTCTGCTACTATGAAGCGGTGATTGTACTCTACATTAACTCCAGGAATGTGAGAACACAGTTCTGCAGCCGAGATGATGATTTGAAACATCGAAACGTGTAGTAGAAAAATAGACAAGTGAGTGACACAATAAACCTTTTTATTTTTATTTATCAACAGTCGCAGCCCCAATGATGCCGTTTTTTATGAACGAAATATTCATCAGTATTCTTAATTCTGCAGTTTGAACTCTGAGATATTTGCCACACGCTGTGTCCCATGAATTCAACCGCTGTATGCAAGGGACATTTCTTACAAAGTGTGCAAATCAGTTGTAAGATTAAATTTTGACCTGAGTCGAATGGCGGGATTAGTTTTGTCACACAGCGACTCGTTATACTGTTGATATGAGACCATTTTTGTTGTTGTTGTGGTTTTCAGTCCAGAAACTGGTTTGATGCAGCTCTCCATGCTACTCTATCCTGTGCAAGCTTCTTCATCTCCGAGTACCTACTGCAACCTACATCATTCTGAATCTGCTTACCGTATTCATTTCTTTCTCTCTCTCTAAGACTTTTACCCTCCACGCTTCCATCCAGTACCAAATTGGTGCTTCCTTGATGCCTCAAAACTTGTCCTACCAGCCGATCCCTTCTTCTAGTCAGTCTGTGCAACAAATTCCTCTTCTCCCCAATTCTATTCAGTACCTCCTCATTTGTTACGTGATCTACCCATCTAATCTTCAGCATTCTTCTGTAGCATCACATTTCGAAAGCTTCTGTTCTCTTTTTGTCTAAGCTATTTATGGTCCATGTTTCACTTCCATACAGGGTTACACCCCATAGAAATACTTTCAGCCGGCTTTGAGACCGAACGGTTCTAGGCGCTTTAGTCTGGAACAGCGCAACCGTTACTGTCGCAGGTTCGATTCCTGCCTCGGGCATGGATGTGTGTACTGTCCTTAGGTTAGTTACTTTTAAGTAGTTCTAAGTTCTAGGGGACTGATGACCTCAGATGTTAAGTCCCATAATGCTCGGAGCCATCTGAAATACTTTCAGAAAAGACTTCCTGACACTTAAATCTATACTCGATGTTAACAAATTTCTCTTCTTCAGAAACGCTTTCCTTGCCATAGGCAGTCTGCATTTTATACACGCTCTACTTCGACCATCATCAGTTACTTTGCTCCCCAAATAGCAAAACTCATCTACTACTGTAAGTGTCTCATTTCCTAATCTAATTCCCTCGGCATCACCTGATTTAATTCGACTACATTCCATTATGCTCGTATTGCTTTTGTTGAAATTCATCTTATATCCTACTTTCAAAACACTGTCCAATCCGTTCAACTTGTCCTCCAAGTCTTTTGCTGTCGCTGACAATTACGTCATCGGCAAACCTCAAAGTTCTTACTTCTTCTTCATGGATTTTAATTCCTGCTCCAAATTTTTCTCTTGTTTCCTTTTACAGCTTTCTCAATATAATGAGTCCAAATCAACGATAAATTTGAACATTGTATTCTCTTAGCAGAATGACGTAGCACAAAAACAGAAAATAAATAAATAATAGCGACTGGTCTGCAAAAAGTACCAGATATGATTTATACTTAATGACGTTCAGTAACGGGTTTAACGGGTTACGAGTAACGAATTCTGTAAGGGGATGTTTCCAGGTAAACCCGAATAGGTGAGTTTCAAAATTTAGTCCTTAGTTTTACAGCCCCATACTCAGTGCAGGTAAAATGGTCTTTATCTACATCTGTGTGCGTATAAACGAAGCGTTTTTAAAAGTTATCACCAAACTGTCTACTACAAGAATATGGGATGAAGACTGTATATGACGTTTCCTGGAGGATGATTATGTAAAATTGTGCTGCCCCCTTGAGCGTTTATAAGTTCTTGTGGAAAGAGCGTTAGTTTCTGGGTGTCCTTCGCATGAAGGTTACAGATTTTCCTGGAGCATAACATAAGCACACTGAATGTTACCTTCAGCGAACGAAATGCGAGCACTGACGAAGAACGCGAACCCAGTATTCAAGACCACTCGTGTGCGTGTCATGCTTGAGACAGTGGCCGCCACACGGTAGCGGCATACTTGAGCCTCTGGTTAAAAAAAATGACCGAAAAAAAGAAACGAAAATCCCGTCCTAAAAGGTTCCCCGCCGCACACGAGTGACCACAGATTCCTCCATCAGAGCCTTTATTCAAATCGCTTCAGCGGGAGGCACAAAACAGACCAGTGCGGGAGCGCCGACGACTGTGAAGAATACCCGCTCTCGGCAAAAGAACAAAGATAAGTGTACACAAATTGATCATGAAGAAATGAAACCGACGCAGGATTAACCTGGGCGATTAAGACGTCGTGATGTCGGAAATATTCCAAAGACTGGCGGGCGGAGGTAAGCCACAAAAAGCCCGCCCCGCTCTTCTCTTTTTGTGATTCCCCCTTTCGCCGGCCAGCGGCGGCGGCGGCGCAGTCAGCAGACATGTTAACAAACGACAACACGCCGGGCGCCCGGACAATGGCGCGCATTCACGGGCGCCGGCGCGGAAAGCCGAAGCACCGTCCCGCGGTGACAGCGGCCGGACGGCGGGGTGGGGGAAGCGGCGGTTGGCAGCACTGCCACTGGTTTCTGGAGCCGCCGGGAACAGCGGGTCACCGGCCGGTGCACGTGACCGCGGAGCGGCGAGCCTCCGAAACAGCACATCACAACGGTACCTACTAGCGCTCTTTACAATATATCGATATGTCGATAATCATTGTCAATGTGCCGATATTTAAGGGAGAGATATTTACTCCCGACATATCGATATCGAAATAATGATACCGAGTGCCGATATTTTTCTTTTATACATTTTTTCGCACATTTCGGTATATATCTGAAATTGTTCTTCAGAAATGGTGGTAGAATGCTATTTCGCTTTAACTATGTGAAGGAGTCCTACTGCTTTTTGAGCTTTCTTCGTTTCCAGTCTTCCTCTTTGACTGTATGAAGCAAGTAGGCCTATAGGTGGCACAAAGAAGAAATCCGTATTGAACCGGGTGGTGGCGGTGTGACTGGAAAAAACAAGAAACAGCACATCAACTGCGTTAAATAACGTTTTTTAATGCAAATAGCCTGCTATTTCTTTACATCGACCGTCTTCCAAATCAGTTGTCGCAAATTATGAACAAAAATCAAAATGACAATATTGGTCTTTGCAATAGGGGCGGAGAGAGTGTGAGCGGAAATTCTGACGTAATCGGCTCTCGGCGGTACCAACTGAAACTGCAACGTTGAACTTCACCACGAAATTTTTACACTAAGCTGCTAGGTCGCTGGCGTTTACAGAAAAAAAGCCGGAAAGTCGACATGCACTGTTCCGGACAAATCCAATGTGTGACGAAACGGAACGCCAGACCCATCGGTCACTTTCCATTGTGCCACTTATATGCAGTTACCATTATTAGCAAAGTGGTTATTTCCAAGCCTTGACGTGCATTGTTTTCCTTTTCAGTTGGTTCAAATGGCTCTGAGCACTATGGGACTTAACTGCTGTAGTCATTAGTCCCCTAGAACTTAGAACTACTTAAACCTAACTAACCTAAGGACGTCACACACATCTATGCCCCACGCAGGATTCGGACCTGCGGCCGTAGCAGTCGCGTGGTCCCGGACTGAAGCGCCTAGAACCGCTCGTCCTCGGTGGCCGGCCACTTGCTCAGAGCTCAGAGAAAGACCACCCCACTTCCCCGAGTCCTGCATTGAAATATGAACTGATTAAGCTGTCTGGTTTTCATAGAAATTCTCTGTTGACCTTGTACCCATTATAAATCATGCCTCACTTTGTTAAATATAGTACTGTTCAGGTCAGTGTTATGTGTGGAGGTCCCGTGAACTTGTTCTCTGTCCCTTTAAATATATACTTCATTCTAAAGTCATTGACTTGGAATATCATTGCATCCCCACCCTACTGTTCATCATTGCGCATTACCTCATGTTGTATGCAAGAGTTGGAAATTATATTTAGAAATAGAAATCTAGCTTACCGCTTTGTTGTTGTGCTTTCGAGAAATCTGTCAAAACACGAGGTACGTGGAAATTTTGATTAGGGCCACATAATCGTTTTTCATCAGTCGCGCATTTGATATGGGTCAAATTGAATTCGGATCGGTTGCAGTTCAGTCAGCCGCTGTGGCGAGCGTTTCTAGGTGCTTCAGACCGAAACTGCGCTGCTGCTACGGTCGCAGGTTCGAATCCTGCCTAGCGCATGGATGTGTGTGATGTCCTAGGTTAGTAAGGTTTAAGTAATTCTTAGTTTTAAGGGACTGATGACCTCAGATGTTAAGTCCCATAGTGCGTAGAGCCATTTGAACCAGTTTCGTTTGCAGTTCGGTTTAGGTTGCGTTCAGTTTAGTCAAATGTTAACATTCGAGTTTAAGTTAGGTAACAGTTTTTGGGAACATAGTTTGGTAATAAGTAGATTTTTACAGAGTGGGAGGTAAAGTTGAGTTAAATTTCATACAGATACAAATATGTTGGGGAGGTTACAAGTGTAGATACTGTTCGCCCAAACTAACTTGACACTCGGCGCAGTTGCTGATGGAAACGACCTGTATGACACTGCAGTGAGTGTGGAAAGGCTGAAGAAGCAACAAACGTTATTTACAAAGTAATCTACTTATCAAAATAGCGCTACAGAAGCAAGCTCAAGGGCAGCCTACAACCGTGGCCAACGGATGTCTTTTTCGCATGGTGAATTTATTAAAAAGGGTAAGATAGAGTGTGCAAGGGCATTGTGTCCCTATGTTGGAGCAAATTTAAAAGCATTTCACCGTAAAGGAGAACTGAGTTAATTATTAGTGAACTCACAGAAAAGCTTAAGACTATCAGCAAAGATTTTGTTTAGTTTTCCTTGGCAATGGACGAGAGCACAAATAAAAAAGACGCTGCAGAATTACTCACCTTCATCCGTGGAATTAACGAAAATTTCGTCATCACAGAGGAACTGCTTGCGCTAGAATCAATTAAAGATAGAACAAATGGTCAGACTCGCTTGAATGTGGCGTGAGTTCTGTGGAGAAAAGTGACTTGTCCTGGAACAAAAGCTCAAAGCTTTCAGTAGGAAAAATGTTGATACGTTAAAGTTTTAAAAAACAGTGCAAGGCACAGACAGTGTTACTAGTCTTTTCTTTGCATTTTGCAGACATTAATGTGCAGGCTGTGATGAGAACCTTAACAAGCAATCTCACTCCTGATTTCTAAAGGATTGTAAAAAATAGTGATAGGACACATTTTGTCTCAAACTGTTTCTAAAATTAACAGAGCTTCAGATGTAGAAGATACGAAGTTAGAAAAATGAAAAGAAAATAGATAAAACTCGGACTATTTTATTAAATTCATTGATTTTTATGGTACAATTTGTACCTTTTTTGAAAAGCAAAGTTAACTAATGAAGGCAATTTTTTTTAAAAATGCGGCACTGCGCTAATATGCACATCCACAAAGTGGCCCCGATCCATAACAATTCCTCACCGCTGTCTTGAAAGAATTTGGACGTCATCAGAGTTGAATAACTGAAAATTTTGTTTTTTTATGTAATAAAATTCTGTATTTGTTCCAGGTCCCAAAAACATATATTTCATACATATTACATCAACATTTCGGTGTTTAAATGCCTTTTCAAAGCAGATGCACCGCTTTCTTTTTAAATGCTTAGCTATCACACTACAATAGAGATGCACAAAAAACATAGGAATAGTATAACTAAAGCCAATATATAAGATGAGTCAGGAATAAAGGGATATGCTTTGAGGAATGAAAGTAACAAGTAATCCTGCACAGAAGATTTCATGTGGACTTGTGCCCTGTTCCGAATAGTTTCCGTGATAGGACAAATTTAACGTACATTGTTATTTATATTCTGCATTATTCGTTGAGATTGTTTACAATGTACCAAAGTAGTGCAGAGGAAGTTGAGAGGAACTATTTGTACTGGACACTTGTCTATCAAGTCGGGGAAATACCTAAAACTGGCCTATAAAATCTACCTAAGCTACATCGCACGCACGTCGCGCAAGATTTTCAATATTTTCGGGCAAACAATTAATAGTAGAGAAAACATGATTTGGACTTCTGTGGTTTAATTTTGTACTGCGACATGTTTTCACTGAAGGATGTGGTTTTGAAGTTGTACAAGAAAAGCGTAAAAAAGCGATATTAGGAATAGACATATGTCCATATGAAGTTACCTGTTCATAATCGTTAATACTAACCTCTCAAAACATCTAACTTCCTTCTTGATCAAGTCTGTATATAGATCTTTCAGATTCTCAACTCCTGAACAAATATTTTCTTGTCAACACATAGAATCCAAATGAAAGTTTCAATAGTAGTCTTAACGAGCGCTCGCCACATCCTTTTTTTCTTCTTTTTTTACATCAGGTTTTTGACGTTCATATGATATGATGCACGTGATAATACTCTGAGGAGCCACGGAAACTGCTACACGTACTTAATATCGTGTAGAACTCCCGCGAGCACGCAGAAGTGCCGCAGCACGACGTGGAATAGACTTGACTAATCTCTAAAATAGTGCTGGAGGGAACTGCCACCATGAATCCTGCAGGGCTGTCCATAAATCCGTAAGAGTACGGGGGGAGGGGGGGTATGGAGATCTCTTCTGAACAGCACGTTGCAAGGCATACCAAATACGCTCAATAATGTTCATGTCTGGGGACTTTGTTCACCAGCGGAGGTGTTTAAATTCAGAAGAGTGTTCCTGGAGCAACTCTGTAGGAATTATAAACGTGTGGGGTGTCGCATTGTTCTGCTGGAATTGCACAAGTCCGTCGGAAATGCACAATGGACATGAATGGATGCAGGTGATCAGACAGGATGTTTACGTACGTGTCACCTACCAGAATAGTATCTGGACGTATCAGGGGTCCCATATCACAGCACTATTACAGAGCCTCCAGCTTCAACAGTCCCCATCCTCTCGATACAGATTGAAAGGATACTCGTCCGACCAGGCGACGTGTTTCCAGTCATTCCATTGTCGGCGTTGACGGGCCCAGGTGAGGCGAAATGCCTTGTGAGGCATAGTCATCAAGGGTACATGAAGGGGCTTTCAGCTGCGAAAGCCCATATCGATGATGTTTCGTTGAGTGGTTCGTATGCAGACACTTGTGGATGGCCCAGCATTGAAGTCTGCAGCAATTTGCGGAAGGGCTGCACTTCTGTCACGTTGAAATTGAAAGATTCTCTAAAGTCGTCGTTGATCCCGTTCTTGCAGGACCTATGTCCGTCCGCAGCGATGTCGGGGATTTGATGTTTTACGGGATTCCTGATATTCACAGTACACTCGTGAAATGGTCGTTCGGGAAAATCCCCACATCATCGCTAACTCGGAGATGCTGTGTTCCATGGCTCGTGCGCCGACTATAAATCCACTTTCAAACTCATTTAAATCCTGATAACCTGCCATTGTAGCAGCAATAACCGATCTAACAGCTGCGCCAGACAGTTGTCTTACATAGGCGTTGCCGACCGCAGCAACGTGTTCTACCTGTTTACGTATCTCTGTATTTGAATACACATGCATATACTAGTGTCTTTGGCGCTTCAGTGTATGTTTTAAAGATGGAGTAACAAGCAGATTAAAAACCATGACAGACTAGCAGTCCACACTGGGGAAAACATGAAAAATGTGGTTCTACTAGTGGACGGACTACGTGTAACTGAAAGCACGACAAAGAAAGCTTGAATAACAAAGAAAAGAAATAAGTCCAAATAAAGTAAAAAGCACACTCAATATCAACAAGATTGTCGAGCTGTAATATTCTGACGTATTGCCGGCCGCAGTGGCTGTGCGGTTCTAGGCGCTACAGTCTGGAACCGCGTGACAGCTACGGTCGCAGGATCGAATCCTGCCTCGGGCATGGATGTGTGTGATGTGCTTAGGTTAGTTAGGTTTATGTAGTTCTAAGTTCTAGGGGACTGATGACCTAAGATGTTAAGTCCCATAGTGCTCAGAGCCATTTGAACCATTCTGACGTATTGTCATTTAGTTCCAGTTTTCCACAATCAACCTTTTTTGCGCATTTGGAGTTAATTACCTCTTCCAGTACTAAACTTACGAAAAGAAAATGTTACAAGAATAATAGTATAGTACTTGCATACACAGTGATTAAAATTATTCAACAATAAAATTAATATTTTAAGTTAGAGCATTTAGTATGTTCTGAAATTATTAGGAGTAGAAACTGACTTCTGAAATACATTTTTTAAATATACAAGAACAGAAACTGGTAAATATTCCTGCTTTATTTTTAACGAGTTAAGAAATAAAAGAACGAAATTTATTTTGACATTTTATTTTGAATAATGTGTAAGTACAGGGTACCAAAACTAAAAATTACACGTGTAAGACAAAAATCAATTTTCAGTTCAGTATGAATTCCTCCTATATAATCTGGTTAAAGTTTCATTTCAATGTCTGTTGAAGTGTTTGTGTTATTATGTTTCAAAATCTAGTAAAAAATACAGACCATAATGTCAAGGTTTCGTTAAGCCCCTTTTACACGATCTACTTTCTTCTCTGACTTGACTCCTAGCCTGTCCTGTACCGTATGCTGGTCGGGCTGTCTGACGTGCATTTTGAATCCTGAATTGCGACAGTGCGGTTTTGAAGTACTATTCTTTTTACGAAAATATCGAAATACAGTAAAAGAACTTAGGGACGAATAATGATAGCTGAGTTTATTTTTGACCAAAACTAAATTTGTAGAGGATGTTTCTCACAAAGGTCATATAATAAATTCTCCTTGCTCCTGAAAACTGAAAGAGTAGAAAAGGTGTAGTCCAAACATTGAAAATTATCTTCTTTATGTGCTCGAAAATATATATACTTACGAAAATGTCAAACAATGTTTAGAAGGCAGTTAACACTGGTTTTTATTGTATCCTATGTATCTTGTTTTCTTTCGAAATGCCAAATAACATATAAAATTATATTTCTCGTTAAATAGTTCTTATTTTTTCACTGCTGCAACCAACTTCATTCTAAAACTTTAATCTATTTATATTCTTATTCATGTAAAATATATGGTGCTGTTTATTTAAAAGACTGGCTGAAAACTGGGGTACCTGCTGCCTCTTTCTATCTTCCTCTGCACCTTTAAAAATTTTCCGAAAAAACTGGCATGCGAACATATTCGTACTCTTTTTCACGTACAACCCACATCTCCCTCTCACAAGCTACCCTGCATGTAACTCACTCACACCCAGAAATTCAGCGCTTTAAGTCTCTTTTACCTGACCACTACCATTTGCCTATTCTCACTCACTCATTCAGCCCAATTCATTACCTCTTTGTATATCTCTAACTGTCATTGTCTCCTATACCACAGGCACAGTCTCCTTCGTTCTGTCTCCCACCCCCCCAGTGTCACTGTCTCCCTCCTGCTGTCTCCCACTGCTACTATCCCATTCATCCTTCCCCTTCCTACTGTCTCTTCTCACTGTCACTATCTCTCTCTTCCTCGTGATAATTGTCATAGGCTCTGTCTCTCATTATCACTGGCTCTCAACCACATCAACTTTCTCTTTCTCTCTAACCACAACCACTGTCTACTATCTTCAAGTATTTATTACTTATATGTCTCTTTCCTACTGCCACTGTGTCCTATCTCAGCATAGAAAAGCTCGAATATGTTTGCAAGCCAAAATTTTTAGGAAAATTTTTAAATATACTGAGGATGGTCAATGTTGCATCTGGTACCCCTCTTTTCAGTCAGTCTTTTAAATAAAGAGGAAAGATATTGGCATTTTTTGTGCTCCGATATGAGTTTATTTCAGCTGGTAACCTTCTTTTCCCTGCTGAAGCAGAGTATCTTACTCATATGCAAGAAATGTGTTGGTCAGTAAAATTTTGATAATATGGTTATGAGAAATAGAAATAATGGAAAACTAAATTTACACTTCAGATCGGATTTAAGTGCAACATAATTTTGCATGTGCTTCAGTGCTAGAACATGGGATTGTCAGACCCCTTGTGTGGATAACGGAGACACATTACAGCATATTTCTCCGTGCCACGTCACTTTATAAAGTATATTTCCCCTCACATCGGATTGTACGTGGGCATTTTACATGTGTAAGCAGGACAAATTTGGACCCCTGTGTATCGAAAACTGATAAAGCTAACGAAGAAAATTTTCAAGGCTGTTCGAGAGCGGGATATTAGGAATATGTAGTAAAAATTTCAGCTATTTTATATACATGACCGTCTTAGATTACGCGGCTTGGTTTTGGTAGGAACAAAGAGTAAAAAGCTTTTTCGGGTTTTATAAAGATCCCTCCATGAACTAACCTCTAAGACCCACGGTAGAGTACACATGCAAAAAGGACTGACCGATTTGTTCCATTTGCCTAAGCAGAAGGAAGTTTGTAATATTCGTACTTTGACCCTGTACTGCAGGATAGTGAAACTAAGAGGGACTTCCGTTTGTTATGCAAATATTCCCTAGGCCAAGGGCTACTCAAAATACTAGATACTGCCTGTCTATCACCAATAGAACCCGAGGTACGAGTTCCGGAAAACATTCCGTTTATATGTACAGCGCGTTGGAACGTACTGGTAAAAATGCTGTTGCATGGGTACCGGTACAAGGTCCTAGTGCAACCACTGCTGTCTGTCACGAAAACAAAGCTACAACAAAATAAAGATTAAGAAGACACAAAAGCAAAAAATCCATTACAGTAAAAGTGAAACGTCTCCGTAGAAAAATGTATACAGGACTGTGCTAAATGTATACAGGACTGTGCTTAAACTGACACACAATATCTTTAGCGCAACGCAATCTGACTTCCAAAAATCCCTACGAAAGAATGGCCCTGACTAGCATTAACCTATACGTTTCACAAATCACTTACCTCACAAAAATCTTCGTTACTCAAGCTACTGCAATACAGCGAGCGCCACAACTGCCAGATAAATAAAAGATTCAAACTACTGAAGGCACTAACTAGTAATAGGCATAGTTAGCGAATGAAAGATTTTAATAGAGAACAAACAATGTATTTACCTCACTAGTCATAATATATATATAGCAGTTCATGACACCAATTCTTACAAATTTCAAAACTCCGCCACCTCTCTCCCCACGTCCACCACTGCTGGCGACTCACCTCCAACTGCGCAACGCTACGCGCTGTTCACATCCAGCTGCCGCTGCCCAACACAAAAATGGCAGACAACAATGCAAACCACCCACAGACTGCACAAGGCACAGCCAGTGCTTTTCATACAGAGCGCTACGTGGCGGCGGCGTTACCAATAAAAAGAACCTAAACAGCCTACTTACAAAAGAAGTGAGGACTGCGATAATACGTTTAACTTCCGATGTTAGTAGTCCCCTGTTTCCACCCATGCGCGCTTTTCAGCTTACCCCAGATTTCAGTACTCCACACTAGGTACGTCAGTTTATCATTGAAGTTGTCGATCCATTCGCATCGTGACTGGTGGCTGATTTACATGCATGCAAGCACGTGAGGGGCACGAGCACCAGGTCATCGATCTTGAACAAAAAAAGGCCATCTTGCGAAAAAGGCTATACGCCCAAGTACTTTGTAGCTGGTGGCACGGACGAGGATGGTAGCGCTGAATTACGGCCAGAAAGAAAGTTACTGAAAGTACTATCAAATATGCAGGCTAGTGATACTGGAGATGAAAAACACTCTGTAAGTAATTTAAAGGGAATGAGGCTACTTTATAAAAATCTTGCGGAGTGACATTGTACGAAAGGCGCTGGAACAATGCCTATGAGTATTGACATACAGTCAGCGCGGATTCAGAAAACACCTTTCTTGTGAAACACAACTAGATCTCTATTCGCAACGAAATAATGAATGCTATTGACAGGGGACGTCAATTAATTCCATATTTCTCGATTTCCAGACGACTTTTCATACAGTTCCTCACAAACGACTTCTAATCAAATTGCTTTCCTATACAGTAACGTCTTAGTTGTGTGACAGGATTCGTGATTTCCTGTCAGAAAGATAACAGTATTCAATAATCGACAGAAAGTCGTCGACTGAAACAGAAGCAATATTTCGAGTCCTCTGCTGTTAGTAATCTATACAAATATTTAGGAAGCAATATGAGCAGCCATCTTAGATTGTATGCAGCGAGTGCTGGTATTTACCGTCTATTAAAGTCATCAGAAGATCTAAACCAATTGCAAAATAACGTAGACACGTTTTATGTATGTTGCGAAAGGTGGCAATTGACTCTGAATAAGGAAAACTGTGAGGTCATCCACATAAGTTTTAAAATAAATCCGTGAAATTTCGTATACATGTTAAATCATGTAAAACAAAAAGCCGTCAGTTGAACTAAATACCTAAAATTATAAATACGAACAACTTATTTGGAACGATCACAAAAATGGGGAGGGCATACCGAAGACTTCGCTTTACTGGCAGAACGTTTAGAAGATTATTAAAGAGACTGCCCACACAACGTTTTTCCTTCTTCTGCTACAGTAGTACTGTGCAGTATGCTGTCCTCTGCAGACATGACTGACGGAGAAGGTCGGAAAAGTTCAAAGAAAGGTAACTCGTTTTGCATTGTTGCGAAATGAAGGCAGATTGCCTCCGATATGACTAGTGAGTTGGGGTGGCAATCATCAAAACAACGGGTTCGATTCCCCGCGGGGTCAGGGATTTTCTCTGCCTCTTGATGGCTGGGTGTTGTGTGATGTCCTTAGGTTAGCTAGGTTTAAGTATTTCTAAGTTCTAGGGGACTGATGACCATAGATGTTAAGTCCCATAGTACTCAGAGCCATCTGAACCATTTGAACCAGCCATCAAAACAAAGACGCCTTTTGTTGCAACGATATCTTTTCACGACATTTCAGTCACCAACAATCTATTCCGAATGCGAAAATATTTTATTGTCACCAATCTGCACAGGAAGAAACGGTCATCCGAATAAAATACGAGAAATCAAAGGTCATACGGAAAGATTACTGTGTTGATTTCCCTCAAGCGCCATTAGAGGATGGAACGGTCGGGAAAGAGTCTGAAGGTGGTTCGATGATCTCTCTGCCAGGTACTTCAGTGTAAATTGTAGAGTAGTCATGTAGATACAGAAGTAGATGTAAGGAGTGTTATAGCGGGAGTGACCGTATTTAGTCTAGGCACTCGGGGTATCACATTCATGATCCATCTTCAATACTAGAGATAATCAGCAAACCGGTATGAAATGCGATAGTAGTCAAACAGAGTCTCAAAATAGGGGGTGCCTCCGTTACTTCTGCACTGTAGCATACTTGAAACGTGAAGAACATGGAGATGCAGTTTGCGATCTGATAAGCATTATGCCTAACGTGACTTTTTTGTCGGAGTGGGACTCTTGCACAATTTAGGGAAAAAAAAACATACTTTATCATTTACAATTTATTAAAAAACAAGGACATGATAACAATGCATTAATTATATAAATTTTGAACTAATCAACATTAGTTTGCAGTTTCAGTCCCATTTGTTTTGTATTTGTCGGCGGAGGAAATCAGTTTCAAAATGTCGGGTCTAGTTTTTAATTAGGGATGGAGTTTATCACATCATTTGTTGATGTTAGTCTTGGTAATCAAAATTGCTTTCAAAATTGCGACACTGAACTGTGTTATTCATTAGAGCAAAAGCTCTTTCGAAAGGTCCGTTACGTCCAGCCAAACATAAAACTTATTCAATAATTATACGAAATTTCACACAGTTCGTATTGTTGGCACGGAGCCGGCCGATGTGGCCGAGCGGTTCTAGACGGTTCAGTGCGGAGCCGAGCTGCTGCTGCGGTCACAGGTTCAAATCCTGCCTCGGGCATGGATGGATGTGATGTACTTAGCTTAGTCAGGTTTGAGTAGTTCTAAGTCTAGGGGACTGACGACCTCAGATGTTAAGTCCCATAGTGTGCAGAGCCATTTGAACCACTTGTTGGCACGGAAACGTGTGAACAACTCCATCCAACGGTCTTCAGTAGTAACATTTTTAACGTTGCAGCCTGATATTTTTTCATCTGTGACATAGTTGGAAATAAGCGGAAACTCATCGAATACTTACGCATCTTGGTCGCAGCTAAAAATCCCTGTGTAATCAGCAAATCCGTCACATTCTGTATTTATTTTCACGTAGGTACTTTTGTCAAAGTTGCCCATTCGAATACTTAAAGTCCGCATTGAACTGACACCTTTCATCCAAGTATTCTTTGCCAGTCTTATAAAATTAAGCCGCCGTAGTTTTTACACCCTGAACAACAGCGTCGGTTTCTTGTAATTTTGTTATTGGAGAAAGAAATAGAGTACTCTCTTTACGTCCCAAGTTATTTCAGAGACGCTTAATTTCCTTTGTTGATTCGATGGCAGACATACATTCTACATCTACATCCACACCTACATCCAATCTCCGCAAGCCATCTGGCGGTGTTTGGCGGAGGGTACTTTGAGTACTTCTATCGGTTCTCCCTTCTATTCCAGTCTCGTATTGTTTGTGGAAAGAAAGATTGTCGGCATGCCTCTGTGTGGGCTCTAATCTCTCTGATTATATCCTCATGGTCTCTTCGCGTGATATACTTAAGAGGGAGCAATATACTGCTTGACTCCTCGGTGAAGGTATGTTCTCGAAACTTCAACAAAAGTCCGTCCCGAGCTACTGAGCGTCTCTCCTGCAGAGTCTTCCACTGGAGTTTATCTATCATCTCCGTAACGCTTTCGCGATTACTAAATGATCCTGTAACGAAGCGCACTGCTCTCCGTTGGATCAAGCTTCAGTATTCAAGACCGTTTGATGTAAAGGCACTGTCTGTGCATGAAAAACTTATAACCGTATTTCAGAGGTGGGGTATCCGAAAAATGTTTTTAAGAATATTTAGGTATTTATCGATGCCCAGAAAATAGCTTTTTAAGGACTGAAATATTTTTAAAATTCTCTCAAGCGCCAACATTAGCGCGAGCCATCTTGCTTTGCTGTAACCCAACAGTTTCTGATACTTTGTTGTTACTGGATGCACAGAACTCTTTTAGAGCTACCACGCAAACGCTGTAGTCATAGAGAAGTGAGTAAATTCATAATGATACTTTCTAAGTTCATTGGGAGACAATTTGAAGCTGTTTTGATCGCGTTGTGAACTACATGGGCTCCACACCCAATCCCAATGAGTTGCCCTCAGAGTGATAGGTCAAATTTAGCATAAACATTATTACTCCCTCGTCTATTGTTTCCTCCAGAATTGCATGTATCTGTACAAAAAGCTATAGTTTTCTCATTTAAGTCACTGCTCCATAATATCTCCTTCAAACAATCGACAGCAATGTTCGATGATTCACCAAGCTGCTCTCGAAATTCTAAAATGTTGACTTTCACACGTTCATAAGGTAAAAAATATCGAATCGACACAGCGAATAATTTTACTGAGCCATGATGTGAAGCATCCGTTAGTAAAAATATGCAGTCGACTTCAGAAAGATGGTCTTTCAATTCTTCTAACACCATAGCTGCCAGCACGTTTACAACACTGGCCTTGTATTTTGTGCGAGCACATCTAAATTTTTTCTCAAAACGTGTTCGAATTAAATAAGAGGTACAATAATTTGAGCGAAAGCTGTAGTTTTCTTTTACCGTGTCATATGTCCCTGGACCTTTCACTGCAGCTCAATCTAAATCATTCCAAGTCGGCAAATCGGTTCCTTTGAAAGAGAGTGAGCATTGACGAGCTGGAAGCAGCAGCTTGGTAGAAAGGCCTCTGTTTTCTTATTATAAATGTTTGTCAACATAGCAGGTACCACCATGACCAACAATAAAATTGAGCATTGACGAGCTGGAAGCAGCAGCTTGGTAGAAAGGCCTCTGTTTTCTTATTATAAATGTTTGTCAACATAGCAGGTACCACCATGACCAACAATAAAATTTGTAATCTGATGCACCACTCTTTTGTTTTATAAATTGATACTTATTTTGCAAAGTAGTATTAAAGGTACACTGACGTCTAGGCATTTTTCTAATGATACAAACACACAAACACGTAGACGCTGAATGAGTTGTTCGATTGTACACGTGCGGCCGAACATTCCAGTACAAACTAAAACTAAGCAATGTTGCCGCACGTCAAGTTGGCACTCGCTCGCCGTGATTGCTGGTGTGAGTTGAGTGGCAGCATCTGTCTCGCTTTCGCCTGTTACTCGCTCTCTCTTCTCCACACTGCCCGCGCTGCCGCCGTTAACCTTGTTTTTCGAATGTAATGAATATGGGCAGGTAG
This sequence comes from Schistocerca gregaria, assembly GCF_023897955.1. Taxonomy (NCBI): domain Eukaryota; kingdom Metazoa; phylum Arthropoda; class Insecta; order Orthoptera; family Acrididae; genus Schistocerca; species Schistocerca gregaria. Next base: position 827,994,769 of record NC_064922.1, read on the forward strand.
GAGGTACGACTAATCAATTATCGTTTTGTCTTTTTGCAGAAGCCGAACATTTTTTGCTCTGGTTTGGGACAAGGGTACAGACAGCCTGAGAGTATGACAGTCCCGCCCAAAGCGGAACGTACGGTGACGTTAATTATGCCGGACTTACCATTTGCTCTCACATTTCGCTGATGACCTCATAAAAATTGGTATTTGCGCAGTTCTCTGCCCCCACCGAGCGGGGTAGTGCAGTGGTTATCACACTGTTCTCGCATTCGGGAGGACGACCGTTCGAACCCGTGTCCGGCAACCCTGATTTCCTTAAATCGCTTCAGGCAAGTGCCGGGATAGTTCCTTTGAAAGAGCATTGCCGACTTCCTTCAACATTCTTCTCTAACCCTAAGGGACTGATGACATCTCTGCTTGGTCCCCTTCCCCAAATCAACCAACCAATAAACCTCTGCCCCGTGGACTATGAAAAATGCATACGAGAATTTTTTATACCGTTTGAAATTAATATTTTCTATGTTTTTAAATGCATAAACAGACCCATATAAGGACAGCAAATAAATTAATCCAGAACAAAATTCTACAATAGCAAAATGGTTTAATGAACACATTGCACTTTCTGAAGTGTGCTTCGTACAAGGCTTAACTGTTACCGATACCTTCATAAACATTCTGAATAGAACCTGTCCCACTTGAAGCTCTATACTACATAATTTCTTTCTTTAATCACCTTCACGTCATCTACCTGTCAGTTCTACGCCTACATCTACACCTATAATCCACAAACCAACGTGAGGTGCGTGGCAGAGAGTAAGTCACATTGTAGCAGTTATTAGGGTTTCTTCATGTTCTTTTCACGTATGGTGCGCGGGAGGAATTATTGTTTGAATAAATAAACTGGAAGAAATCTTGATCGCTTAACGTTTTCAATGGTGACCTGTTTCGATCATTTATCAGATCATCTTCGGACCTACAATAAACAGGTATTGGTATGAGCATATAAAGGAAAAATCATATATTCATAAAACAGTAAATAACGCTGATATACCATGAATGTCTGCCGGAGGCGGTGGAGCATGGCAAACCTCTTGTCTGTGGCTGGTGGTGTACTGCAACGTGAAGAACACCAGCCGCTAATTAAATACATGAAGCCCCGCCCACCGTCTCTGGCATTACGTCATGGATAGCCAATCACGAGAGTTGCATTTCTGACGCTTAAGAAAGTGACGTGGTAGTTACTGTAAGTCATTATTACCATCTATAGGACTTATAAAACACGTTAAAATCTTTTAGCTTATAAAATATAGTATAAGAAGGTAATTACTGCGACCTAAACAGTGTGGCCCTCAATCGTGTACTGTTATCGACCAACGCAATGACGGAAAGGACGCCACTGTAGTAACCATGGCTATCTACTCGTCTTACTAGGGACAAATACGATAGCAAGGACGCCACTCTAGTAACCATGGCTACCTACTCGTCTTACTAGGGCCAAAGAGGCTATCTGTGGAGAAAGCGTACTGGTCGCTCTAAGGTTGCTAGGGAGACCTATCGAAGGTGGATCAGTACATGATATAAGTAAGTGATATGCACATGAGTTCCTGTTACTATTAAAATCTTAATTGAAAGTATATCTCGTCAAAATAACTTCCATAATGCTACGTCTGAGATGCGATATCAGTAGTGGCATGTTACAGAAATTTTATAAAGTAGGAGCTATATTACCATTATGGTCGATGGTTTGCATAGGATGCATCGTGATGGCTATCATGAGCGGAAAATTAATGACATTGATTGTTTGAATGCCTCTGTGCGTGTAGTAACTATTCTAATCATTTCCTGACGATCCCTATGTGAGCGATATGTAGGGGGTTATAGTATATTCCTAGAGTAGTCATTTAAAGTTGGTTCTTGAAATTTTTATAATAGACTTTCTCGTGATAGTTTACGTCTATCTTCAAAAGTCTTCCAGTTCAGTTCCTTCAGTACCTCAGCGAAACTCGCCCATGGATTAAACTACCGTGCTTGAGCAATATTCTAGAATCGGTCGCACGGGTGATTAGGAAACAATCTTCTTTGTAGACTGATTGCGTTTCCCCAGTATTCTAACCATAAGCCGAAGTCTACCACCTGCTTTACCCACGAATGAACCTATGTGATCATTCCATTTCATATACCTACAATGTGTCACACCAAGGTAAATGTACGAGGTGGCCGATTCCAGCAGTTAGGAAACTTCAGAGAATGTTTTACCTCTCGCTCAATATTGTGATAATAAAGTAGCTGTTCTGTTTAACTTAACATTACCACATTCCTACAATACGACTTATTGGCGTGTTGCAGAGAATGCCAGGAAAAAGTTGCGGGTCTGCTGTTAGTTAACGAAGTTCAGGTTCCACCGGTAAGGGCAGTTTCCTACTAGTTGCGGAGTTCGAGTGCTGAGCAGTCAAACAAACAAACAAAAATGGCAAGAGTTCCTGTGAGCGGACCATATCGACCGGTGTACGAAGTTCTATTTGGGAGGCGCACAGCCACTGTGAATCGTCGTCTCGACAATGCATGTTTTTCGAGTGGAACGCGTGTCCCTTTTATCAGTACTATTCGGTCCCTATAAGCTGACACTCGGAGCCTTGGTTGGTGGCAGAGCCCGTGAAAGCATTTCCCATTTACGGTCGCTCCTGTGAGCCAGCGTGCCAAGGGTCAGGTTACGTGGGTGAGCAGCAGTCTGGGGATAGGTGCCGCAAGTCGAGTATGGAGATGTGTCGCGATGGGAACCTTCAGAGAAACGAATGGAATAAATATTGTGAACACTGAAAATGCGACGAGAAAGGTATCTCAGATATCTGAAATAAAAACTGTCGTTAAACAAGGGCAAGGCTTGGACCTTCAGTGTTTAACTGTGTTTTACAAAACAAACTGTAAGAATTTGGAATAAAGAAAATCACAAAATTGAACCATTTATTCTGAGGAGGGAGACAAATGGAATTAAGGTAAAGTGCTTAGCCTTTTCAGACGATTTAGGAGTACTTTCAGAAAATCTGACCGCTGCAGTTACTCAAACAAATCTTCTGAAAAAAATGGAGCTGGTCTCAAAATGTCAGCTGAGAAAACATATATCAGAACAAATATTTTTAAAAAATGCACCAAAATGCGTAGAAAAACAAATCAGTAGTATAAAGCGAGTTGACGAATTCAAGTTGAAACATCCCCTTAGAAAAATTCTACATGACTGTGCTTAAACTGACACACAATAGTTTTTAGCGCAACGCAATCTGACTTTCAAAAATCCCTACAAAAGAATGGCCCTGACTAACATTAACCTATACCTTTGCAAATCACTTACCTCACAAAAATCTTCGTTACTCGAACTACTGCAATAGAGCGAGTGCCACTACTGCCAGCTAAATAAAAGATTCAAACTACGGAAGGCACTAACTACTGATAGGCATTGTTAGCAAATAAAAGATTTTAATAGCGAACAAACAATTTATTTACCTTAATAGTCATAATATATATAGGAGTTCATGACATCCAGTATTACAAATATCAAAACTCCGCCATTTCTCTCCCCACGTCCACCACTGCTGGCGGCTCACCTCCAACTGCGCAACGCTACGCGCTGTTAACGTCCATTTGCCCAACACTACAAAGGCGAGTATTACAACAATGCCAACCAGCCACTGACTGCACACAGCACAGCCAGTGATTTTCATACGGAGCGCTATGTGGCGTTACCAATAAGAAAACCTAAACAGCCTACTTACAAAGTATTTTGGAGAAACTATACAGCAGAAGGGAGTAGAAGAATTTGCAATAAACGTAAGAGTTAATAAAATATAAAGAGAATATGGTTTGATAAAAAGTAGTTTGCACACGAAATGCATATGTTGAACAAAACTCCAATATTATACAATAGAGTTAAGTCATACACGTTAATGCTCAACACAATAAGATGTACATGAAAGACGATTTCCTAGAAAAATAATCGATACGATGTACAGACGGTTGGAAAATTAGAAATAACGAGAAGATCTACAAGAAAAACATATACATCAAATATCGGAAGTAATGACAAATCGGGGATAGATCATCTTCGGACAATTGCACCGAATCACTGAAAGCAGGCTAACAAAATAAATATTCCTAGAATGTGGAAAAGGAAATCAACAATATCGTGGATTACAGAAAGAAGAAAAGAAGTAGAAACAACATCTAAGAATCGGGACAGACATCTATTTAAGAGTAAAGCACTACATTTAGAAGCAGGAAAAATAAGAAATTGGGAGCAGTAAGTACAGGAGAGAGGAAAAGACAATATGGGGAGAAACGGAAGGAATACTGGGAAAACAGGAAACAATATGGGATAAAGTGGAACTGAACGTGTTACGTGGTCCTAGTTGGTCAACACGAAGATAAAAAAGTGACATAAAGCTCTATGGATGTGCGTTAAAATGAAAAAACTGTTAATTAAGAAACTAGGCAAAAATTGTCTAATGAGACTTCATGAACTGAAAGTGCAAGATGTTTGGTGGCGCAAGTGTTTAAGATAGATCAACGTGCGGGCATGTTAAGAAAATGTACTTGCCTGAAACGATATTTGATTTCAGATTCAGTCAATTTCGTATGGAATATTCCAGAGTGCTGATAACCAGAACGAGAATGATGTGAAGGTCATGACGTGTATGACTACTAACTGAACTTTTATTTGGTTGAAACTGTCTACAAATATTGACTTTAACTGCGAGTGATTCTTAATAATTGTAGTAAGATCCAGATTTTTATAGAGATCAAAGAGCTGCAGCTACGATTTTCGGTCATAATTTGAATGACTGTTTTCGTTTAGATAACACTATTACTCATATGACTAACACTTCTGCTCTTGAACACGACGAAAGACCCAATGACAGCGTCGAAAGCCCTTGAAATATTGTCTGTTGTTTCCCACTTCATCCTCAGGTAAATATAGTGTATCTGTCCCCATAACATGTGCGCGGCGCATTCCTGTCAGTATGTTTGCCTATTAGCCTGTTCCATAGGAGCTACATGTCGATAATTTCCAAATTACTTTGAATTTCTCCTGAGACGAATCGTTTCAGAATTCTTGATCTATGTTCATGCCTAATGGAAGCAGACTGTTAAGCATAGCCAGGAGGCCTACACTGTAGAGTGTACTTTAATAGGCGCCAACGGAACTCAGGATTACCGTCATTTCTGGTATGGGATCAACCCTCTCGCCTCCCGGAGGGCACACAAGCTTATAGCCACACAGCATATACGACTTTAATTCATACATAATTGTGAATATGACCGAGATTTTTCATATTATGGTGTATTATTGATTTAACGTTAGATTACTAACCCCTCAAAAAATTTACGATTGCAGTACAGTATGAAACAGGAGATATTGTACTGAATTAGGTACGTACGTACCATTGGAGATACAACATTTGTAATTAACTAACGTATAACCTATAAGTTATGACTTCCCTTGAATAAATCTTTAGTGTATAGTGTTAATCAGTAGTTGAATAAACAAACACTATTTGCCTTTATTTCAATGTTCTTCTCTGAATAAAACATTAATAACTCTGGGTTTCAGTACATCAAACAGGTTGTTTATGATTTTGGCAATGCTACCAACATAAATGAAATCGGGAAGCCAATGCAGATGACTTGACCTACAGTCAGAGAAAGTAGCCCTTTCGCTTCAGTTACGTCTTGTCTTTTAGTAGCTGAAAGGGATCATGTTCCTTGGAATATTCTCTGTACACGTCCCACAGGTATCTCATCCACGTTCCTGGGACTCTGTTCCAATTTCCTAAGAAAAACTGCTCCTAAAAGGGGAGCACGTTCTTCCTCAAATTCTCTGTGTACGTCTCACAGGTATCTCATCCACGTTTCTGGGAGACTGCTCCAATGCCTTACTACAAACTCTTGCTAGAACAGAGCAAGTGCTTCCGCATATTCTCTGTAAAAATCTCACAGGTATCTCATACTCGTTCCTGGGAGACCGCTCCAGTGTCCTAGAGAAATTACTGCTAAATGTGTGGCAAGTTCTTCCTCATGTTCTCTGTACGAATGCCACAGGTATCTCATCCACGTTCCAATGTCCTACGACAAACTGCTGCTAAGAGGGGAACAAGTTCTTCTGCATATCCTCTGTACAAATCTCACAGGTATCTCGTCCTTGTTCCTGGGAGACAGCTCCTAAATTCTACGATAAACTGCTGCTCACACGGGAACAGCTTCTTTCACGTATTCTCTGCATGCATCTTACAGGAATCTCATCCAAACCCTTAGGAGGCTGCTCCAATGATCCACGATAAACTGCTTCCAGGAGGGCCAGTGGCGGCAGGGGACAGGTGAATTATTTCGCACATACTTGGTAGCAATGTCAACACGTATCTAACCGTATTCCGGGGACACTGTTCCAGATACCTATGATAAACTGCTACTAGAATGGTATTCGCGTATTCTCTAAAGAAACCTCACAGATACCTTACCCACGTTTTTGTTTGGTCAGTTGATTCGGGGGAGCAGACCAAAGAGCGAACCGGCCGGATTGGCGGAGCGGTTCTAGGCGCTACAGTCTGGAACCGCGCGACCGCTACGGTCGCAGGTTCGAATCCTGCCTCGGGCATGGATATGTGTGATGTCCTTAGGTTAGTTAGGTTTAAGTAGTTCTAAGTTCTAGGGGACTGATGACCACAACAGTTAAGTCCCATAGTGCTCAGAGCCATTTGAACCATTTTTGAACCAATGAGCGAGGTCGTCGGCCCGTCGCATTAGGGATGGATGGGGAAGGAACTTGGCCATGCCCTTTCACAAGAACCTTCCCGTCATTTACCTGAAGCGATTTAGGGAAATCATGGAAATCCTAAACCAGGATGGCCAAACGCGGGTTTGAACCGTCGTCCTCCCGAAAGCGAGTCCGGTGTGCTGACCACTACACTACCTCGCTAGGTCCACGTTCTTGGGAGACTGTCCAATCTCATACTATAAATTGCTGCTAAAAGGGTATCAAGCTATTTCGCATATTCTCTGTAGAGATCACACAGGTGCAGCAAGTCGTATTCCGTATTCCGGATGGACTGATCCAGCTAGTTGCGATGAACTGCTGCTATAGTAGGAGCAAGTACTTCGGTAATTCGCTGCAAGTCGTATTCCGTATTCCGGACGGACTGATCCAGCTAGTTGCGATGAACTGCTGCTACAGTAGGAGCAAGTACTTCTGTAATTCGCTGTGAAAATCTCGCAGGTACGTCAGGCACGTTTAGGGGAGACTGTGTGGACGATCGAGCCGTCGGAGTTGCGCCTCGGAGGCGCTGCCGTGCTGGCGCACAGTAAAGCGGCCGCCCGACACATCGTAATTGTGAAGTGGGCCGCGGCGTATCGCGCGAGTCAAGGCCGAGGAAGAAAGGCGGCGTCTCTGTCCGTCTGGTCGCACCCTCCCCCCCCCCCCCCCCCCACTGCACCCACCTACCCCTTCACTTGCTGTCGCCGCGGTCCGCTGCGCAGCGCCTCTGCAGACGAAGACGCTGCCTCTGCCGCTCTGGGGACGCTCGCATCACATCGCGTGCCTGGGCTCGCTCGCTACCGGAATACACGAAACCCGACACGGCCGGTACAATCACTTCCACCCACAAAGTGCTGGGCCATCCGTGGGCATTTCCGTGACGCTACCACACTAAATATCCATCACCGTGAGTGGCTACTTACCGTCCAGTCCACCAACAGTAGCCTAACGGTTTGTTCTCAACGTCGGCAATGCCCTTAAGGCAGCTCCCGTGCAGTATAACTGCGATATCTTAAGCTATGTGATCGAAAGCGCATGCACGGCGCCCAAAGGAGTGGCAGTGAGTGTCCATCGATGGTTAGCGTGCCTGCTACCTGCGCTTCACGCCACCTCCTCTTCCTCCTCCTCCTCCTCTGGGACCCAGCCAGGTAAATACGTGCGAGTTCAATCAGTCCCTTTATTCACTGTTGCTCAGTAACAATTTTCGGGAACATCTAGCAAAACAACGAACCGTCACCAAATTCATGATATTTTGCTCACGAACAGACGGCCGCATTGATAATAAAAATTAATTTCGCCTTCGTAATAGCCTTGGCCGCATATTTAAGTTAAGAGCCTTCGGAAGACTACTGGCGAATAAAATAGCAGCAGAAGAAAATTTTTGTGGGTTACTGAAGAGACTGGATCGGCAGTACAGCGCTGTGTCCTCTCTGGACAACCCAGGAGAAATCGCAACTGATGTAGGAGCTGACACAGCCCTACTCTGTGAGTGTGGAGCCTTCGACGATACCAGAAAAACATTAGTGACGATGTGGTGGTTATCTTGTAACTAACCTGTTTCTACGGGTTACTACGTTAAGATTCGGGTCGCCACCGACTCTAACAATACAACTAATCAAAGGTTTGGCCGAGTCAGAAAATAAATTAATTTGATCGCAGTCCAAAAACTCATAAAAATGCATACGTCGTGACATCGCTCCTAGGGGATGCGATGTAATTAATACGAGTAGTATTGCCCGAGCACTGTTCACGAGAAGCAAACATGTAAAATAAGATAAAAAATGCATCATCACTGTGCATAAGATCAGCTCCCAGCAACACATCTGAAAACAAGACTTAATCTAAAGCATTTGTTTTAAAATAAAAATGGGAAACTAATCACTGAACCTGTGCGTAAGGAAACCCGTTGTATGTGCTAACGGGCAAGCTACGAGGCGAGTGGCTTAGATGCAAAAACGTAATCTCGGAATACAAGAGAAAATGGTGAATAAAATCATTTATTCCTAAGACATGGCCGGCCGCGGTGGTCTCGCGGTTCTAGGCGCGCAGTCCGGAACCGTGCGACTGCTACGGTCGCAGGTTCGAATCCTGCCTCGGGCATGGATGTATGTGATGTCCTTAGATTAGTTAGGTTTAAGTAGTTCTAAGTTCTAGGGGACTGATGACCACAGCAGTTGAGTCCCATAGTGCTCAGAGCCATTTGAACCATTAGAACCTAAGACATGGATGTGAGGCATGTACACAATTCCTGAGAACATTAACTCCTAAAACATTAAAGAAAAGCATCGATACATTCACCGTTATAATCTACAACTAGAAGCACTGGTGTGATTCATTCATACAACTGCTGTTGCCTGATAACTGATCGCAATAACTCGTGAGACGGTACACGTTTTACAGTACACCCGCGTGCCCACGTGGTTTGTGGAGACTTAATTTCTAGGTATCGTGGCCAAGTTGCAAACAAAATCACATCACGCAGTCATGAACAGTTAACACTCTTTAAAACAAACATGTGATCGGACAGTTAGTGATGACGGTAGCCCAACAAACTCTAATGTTCAACCACGTAGTAGGCTCCCCACGGACGAAAGATACTTAAAGCAAGGAAAATTTACGAGAAGGCAAAGCTATTAATATTTCGAAAAAAAGCTTATACAGGCACAGCTGAAGGCAAACAGACATTCATACAGAAGCGAGTGCTCACTTCTTATCGACACCTTAGTGTGGTGCTCTTCCGGCGGATCAAAGTCTGCTATAGAAAATTACTAACAGAAAAATCTCGCAAAGTTTTGCATACCTTGCCGCGACAAGACAACGCAATCTTTCAGAGTTGAAAAACGAGACCAAAAGCGAACAGCTCTCCCCTCGCCAAGTAACAACGCACCACGCGGTCAGTCTAACTCACCGTTCTTCGACTGGATCACAGGTGTGGACGCTTCCCGTACAGGCGCCAGACTGCCTCCCTATTTCTTCTCCAGCTACTTCCACGCTCTGCGTGGCACGGAAAACCCAAAGATGCCATTTTCGGCACCAACCTAGCACAGGTGGATTTCTCACAAGTAGCGCAAACCTCTCTGCCTACTTGAGCACTGCAAGAGTTGGATATTCTGCACAACTTCTGCGGAATCTGTATGACTATAGCAGACTTTCTGCAACAGACCACGCCACCGTCTAGCAACGTGACACACAACCACATTCATTCAATCACACCTCTATGAGAGTTATGAGAAATGGAAAGCAAGGACAAGAAAGAGAAATGCTTGTGAAAATGGGCTACCGGACTAATGAAAGGTGGCTACAGGACCCTTTCAATCTGTCGGCTTGGAGAAAGTCCAGTGGGCTCGATAATGTACCAGTGGGCAGAGAAAATCATCAGTACTCTGATTATTGTAACATACTTTTCTTTTAATATTTGAGTAGTAGCTGATGAACCCGTTGCCTGGGTATTCATTTTGCCAGTTTTCTATTAGAAACCAAAACAAAAAGTTAACAGTGTTTCTAGTGAAGCAAAGGAAAAAAATTCGTGTCCATGTATTCGTGAAAACACCTTTGAAGTTGTGAAACAGTCGTACAAGGACCTGTGCATCATGTACAAATGTATAAGTACAGTATCCAAATATAGAAAAATGATCCCTGGCGCTACTGTACGCTGGTTGCAGCTGCTTCAAGGGTCTACAACGCGATTTTGTAAACGTCTCTATGGCAACACCTCTTCATAACTCTTTAGACGGCTACTGTATTCGCTCACAGCCATTTGCACATCGCAGTTGAAAGTTGGCAAAATAGCTGCCAGTTATCAGGGATTTTCGTAATTTGACTCGACTGTACTAGATTCTTAGTAGTATTGAGTAAACGTACACTCATGTTCAGAAAAAACAGAGCATCTTGAACGACAAGAGACCGGACGTCCATATTCACAGGACACAGCATTAGTGTGAGGTATACTAACAATCTTAAATGAATTTAAATTCGCCAATCTCATTATCAGTCTAGCTCGATTACTCGTTCACTTTAACGAGAACGAGGTAGCGAATTGTAAATTTATCAAACCACGCTTTCGCGTCATGACGCCGTATTCGCGCCTCCGCTTCCTTTTTCATTACCTCTCGTTAATGTTCTTTCTTCACATCAATGTTAACCTTAACTCGACGAGAGGAATCAATTATCTCATCCTCCAAATTCTCAGACTTATGGTTTAATAGGATTTCCTCCGGAGTGAATCTTGTAGACTCGTGTGTCAAAGCTTTAATTTTCCAAAATTGTTCATATATTTGCCCCAAATACGTCACAATATGTTCGGCAAAGTCATCCCAGCTTGCGCATGTATCGTTCTGCAGGATTTCCGGCGGGGCAATAGGCCGAGATGTGTATCAATTCAACCCCAATACTTTCCATACCTTCATTCCATAATTTGAAAGTAAACTGTGCCCCATTATCGGACAAAATAGCTTTTGATTTGCCGATATGCACAAAGTAATCGTTTGAAAGTTTGTTATGAACCGCTTTAGCTGATGCCTTCCTTATTGGATATAACTTAATGAACCTCGAAAAGGCTTTCAGCACTACTACTACATAGGCGAAATTACCTGAGGTTTTTGGCAGAGGGCTATACAGGTCCGTGCATACTAACTCTAGTACATCGTCAGACCTTATGCTCTGCGTAGGGCCACGATCTGTGCAGTTGGTCACTTTCACCCTCTGATTGTTATCACAAGTCTTTATCGTATACGTTATTTTATTTTACATGTTGTTAAAATTCAGAACCTCAGCCATTTTCTCTGTGCATGTTTTTGGTCCGCAATGACCATAGGGTCAAAGGGTTCAAATGGCTCTCAGCACTACGGGATTTAACATCTGAGGTCATCAGTCCCCTAGGCTTAGAACTACTTAAACCTAACTAACGTACGGACATCACACACATCCATGCCCGACACTACGGGATTTAACATCTGAGGTCATCAGTCCCCTAGGCTTAGAACTACTTAAACCTAACTAACGTACGGACATCACACACATCCATGCCCGACACAGGATTCGAACCTGCGACGGTAGCAGCAGCGCGCTTCCGGACTGAAGTGCCTAGAACTGCTCGGCCACACCGGCCGGCTTGAGAGTTTCTGCTCCATTTGCAGTTTCATTGCACATAATACAGTTTAAGTGCGGCATGATTGCTAAGTTGTGTGTGCAACGAGCGCTTTTGAGACTTTAATGAAATGATCAGTCGGTAATTATAACTTCACGTTTATAAATGTTCACATGGCTCACCAGAGACCTATTGAGGCAAATATTGAGTCAAGGATTTGGTATAAACTCGTGGAAAGAACCGATCAACCGCTCACACAGCTACCCGCAGACTGTAAATTCCGTGATTGTCCTTCAAATCCAGTATGATTTAATCTATTTCTTCATCTCGCATTAGTGTGGTCCTACCGTTCTTCTTAAATAATAGATCCCAGTTTGTTGTCCACGACGGCGAGTGTTCATCACAGACAAGTCCCCAGGGAAGTGCGACAGGACTGCTGTTGTTCTCCTCACACAAAAGTGATTTGGTGCACAAGGTGGGCACCAATCTGCGGTTGTCTGCTGATGATGCCGTGGTGTACGGTAAGGTGTCGAAGTTGAATGAGTGGAGTAAGATACAAGACGACTCAGACAATATTTCCAGATCGTGTAACGAATGACATCTAGCTCTAAATATGGAAAAAATGTAAGTTAATGCAGGCAAGGAGGAAAAACAAAGCTGTAATGTTCGGATACAGTATTTCCTGTGTTCTGCTTGACACAGTCACGTCGTTTAAATATCCGGGTGTAACGTCCCAAAGCGATGTGAAATGATACGTGCATGTGAGGACTGTGGCAGGAAAGGCGAGTGGTCGACTTCGGTTTCTTAGGAGAATTTTAGAAAGGAGTGGTTCACCTGTAAAGGATATCGCATATACTCGTAGGATGATGGCGCGACCTATTCATGAGTAATGCTCGAGTGTTTGGGATCTGTACCAGGTTGGAGTAAAGGAAGACATCGAAGCAATTCAGAGTCGAGTTGCTAGATTTGTTACCGGTAGGTTCGAAGAACACGTAAGATTTATAGAAATGCTTAGGGAACCCAAATGTGGATCCCTGGAGGGATTTCGACATTCTTTTCGAGAAACACTAGTGAGAAAATTTAGATAATAGCATTTGAAGGTGAATGCCGAACGTTTCTATTGCCGCCAACTTCCATGGCGCGTAATGACCACGAAAATAACAAACAAGAATTTTAGGCTGATACTCAGGCATATTAGCTGTCGTTTTTCCCTCGCTGTATTTGCAGGTGGAAGAGGATGGGAAATTACAAGTAGTGGCGCAGGGTATCCTCCACCACGCACCGTAAAGTGGCTTGCGGAGTATCTGTGTAGATGTAGATTCGTTTCAAGTAGATTTATCACTGTTTGGTTAATGCAGAAATATGATGTTATCCTATTTTATTTCGTGATGTCGAATTATTATACCCTGTTGCCCTGGTGTGAATTTAAATAACAAATGCACCGTTTAATCTGGACCTGCGTTATTTTTAGTACTTAGAAATCGTACCCCTAATCACATTAGATACAGTATACTCTGTGTCTGACACCATAACACAGTGACTTGGGCCTAGCCTGATCTCATTCAACAATTACTTCTATTAAAATACATTAGTTCCAAAACACATTTAAAAGGTGTCTGGGTTCATGGGAGCTAAGTCACTCAAGCATGTCCGGGTGTAGCAGACATTTTTTATGCTACATTGTTTCATAGGTCAGCTGGTATTTTGTCTCAAGCTCCAGAAACTCCATCCCAAAACACGGTGCTTTTAAATTTGTTTTACACCTATCTTTTCGAGAGCCACAAAAACGTCTTCCAATAAACCTTACAGTTGGGCAGGGTAATTAAGATGTCATCTATGTATATTGCAACCTTCTTGAGTTGTCATACTCCAAGAGCTATGACCAAACCTCGTTCAACCCTAGGAAGCATATACAAGGCCTCCGAGGCCCTCGTGTGTCCTCATTTTTTTAAAAAAATTCTGGAATTTTTTGTTTGTTTTCAAACTGCTTTCCAGTACTCTTTCACTAACACTGACATTCCTCCTATCAAGTACGAACGAGATATCTTTTTAACTTTTTTGTATAATTCAATGCGTTTACCCACACATCACGAAAGCATAAGCAGGGCTTCAGAAGCCCTCACACATTTATAAATGTTCTTTAGCCTATATTGTCTTCAACATTTGTTTGGGAGCAGTTATTAATTCAACAATAACTGTAGTGGTGTTTCCAGCAACAGGAGTGTCAACAGCAGCAATAGCTGTAGTAGTAATAGTATAACTAAAAAGTAATACACACTACATTCACATATAGGCGATGTCGGTGTATTACTGACCTTTTTGCAATCAAATGTTTTATTATTGCATAGTATTGTTATCCTGTGCTGCTCGTAAGCCTCGTTGTTATTGTTGTTTTTTTGTTGCTACAAGGCCCAAATTGTTACGAATGTGACTCGTTTAGGCTGCACAAGCTGCTGTTCGAGAGACACGCCTTTTGCTATGGCTTCGACACGCAAAGCAAGACAGTCAGTCCGTGCAAATGCAGATAATTTTTTAAGTGTTGTAGCTCAGTGGTTTGAAGAAGATGATTCTTGCAAGGAAGGTAATATTTTTGAAGATGCAGGTAGTGAAGAATCAGCCAATGAACCTGCAGATGTAAATATTGAGGCAGATGAAAGTCGTTCCGATAATATTACTTCATTAGAGTCTGAAAATGAAGAACCACCACAAAAAGGTATAGAAGACCACACATAGGTTAGTCGGAATGGAATGATTTGGAAATTAGATCCTCCTGAAACTTTTCGTACGCCTGTCCATAATATTGTAAAGAAGGCACCTGGTCTAGCCCGTGGTTTGGAAACCTGTAAACCTAAGGATGCCTGGGACTATTTCATCTCCAAGGAAATACTAGAGGAAATAAATCATCAACTGCTAAAATACTGAAAGCAGAAGAGTGTCTGCTTTACATGGTAAAACGTGGAAAAAAGTTTCGCTTGCTGAAATGGATATTTTTCTTGGTCTTTAACTGCTTTCTGGTCTTGAGAAGAGTTGGGAAGTACCTATTAGAGAATTATTCTTGGATGAAAAGGCAAATTCTACATATAAGGCAACCATGTCAATAAATATATTCGAGGGTATGAGAAGAATGATTAGATTTGATGACTGACATACCCGTGAAGCTTGACCTGCAGATGACAAACTGGCAGCTGTTCACTATGTATGGGAACTATTTCTTGGCAAGTGTAGAAATATAATGATTCCCAATGATTCGCTCACAGTTGACGAACAGCTAGTCCCATTCCATGGAAGATGCAGCTTCACCCAGTATATGCCCTCTAAACCAGCTACATCTGCATATGCTTTAGACAGAATTGTTTATATGGGAAGGAAGACCCATGAACCTACTCAGAAAAATCTTGGATTGAATGTGGTGAAAGATCTTGCTAAAAGCATTGAAGGATCATCAAATAATATTACTGTGGACAATTTATTTACCAGTGTGTAGCTGGCAGAAGAGATGCTTCAGAAGCAAATTACAGTGGTGGGAACAAACAAACAAAATAAACCAGAAATTCCCAATGAGATGAAACCATATGCCTCAAGAGCAATTCATTCCTCTTTGTTTGCATTTAGAGGTGACATTACAATCGTGAGTTGTGTTCCCAAAAAGGAAGAGTCTGTAGTTCTCATTAGCACAATGCATCACGACAGAAACATTGATGAAACTCATGCAAAAAAGAAATCAGATATAATAAAGTTCTATAACCCTACAAATAGTGAAGTAGATCAAATGGACCAGAAAATTCGTTAATACACTTGCAAGAGACAAACAAGAAGATGACCATTTGCATTATGGATGATTATGATGGACGTCGCAGCAATGAACAGTGAAATTTTATTTTCTGCCCAACATCTGACAGAGGAAATGGTAAGACCACTAATGGAACTTCGTATTCAGATCCCTAATCTTCCAAAGAAAATCGTTGACGCCATACAAAGGTGAGGTGTTCAAATAGATGTCATATTGCCGAAGCAACTACCTGTTTCAGGAAAAAGAAGAAGATGCAATCATTGTCCATATAATAAACACAGGAAAAGTGCTATGACATGCATTAAGTGTAAAACCGACATTTGTAAGGCACATAGTGGCGTTTTTTGTGCTTCTTGTTTGTCACATGTTGAAAATTGAGAAAAATGCAATTTTATGTGAACAATGAATAAAAACTTTTTGTCAAAATGTAGCCTATATACACGATATTGTGAATAATGAGTATGTTTCAAATGAAGAAATTTGTTGTAATAAATGTTATAAAATGTAAACTGCAACTTATAAGTGAATTAATAAAATTATTTGTATATGTTGTATGTAAATGGATGTAACTAATAAAAATTCACTCTTAGAGATTTTTAAAAAATTTATAAAACGTTAATCAGGTCCACCAGATCCTGTTAATGTGTCTTAGGAATTTTTCAATATGACAATAAATTTGACAGAAATAAATTTAACTCCAAAGGATGATAATATGAAAAGAGGAAAATCTTAAATTAGGATAGGGCCTTGGAGGCCCTGCATATGCATTCATGTATGTTTTCGGTCCCATGCATCGTAGGGTTTAATGCAGCATTCAAAGCATTCAGACTGAACATTACGTACTGTACTGTAAGCTTCTGCCTCCAATTAGGAATTCAATATAAGTCCTTGAATCCTTGAATACAGTGATAACTGCCAGTAGCACAACTGTATGTCCAGGCTGCTGAATTTTTATCTACCACAGAATTTTTATAGTAATTCTGTACTACCTCAGATGACCATGGCTGGCGATAATGACAACGATATTAGGATAAATCCCACTGTTCCACTGCTATGGAAAAGCATAGCAGTGTTACTCCTGGCCTTATGGTGTGGGGAGTCCTTGGATAGGACTTCAGGTTCTGGCTGGTAGAGATTGAGGGAAATCTGATGGCATGACGATGCCTCATGAAGATCTTGCACCTTCATGTGTTACCTCCCATTTGATGGTATCGTAGTGTCTTTTTTCAACGCAATATGATGCTTTATAAATCTAGAAAAGGCATATGGCCGGATTCCTAGGAGGAAGTTGTCGTCTGTTCTACGAGATTATGGAATAGGAGGCAAACTTTTGCAAGCAATTAAAGGTCTTTACATGGATAGTCAGGCAGCAGTTAGAGTTGACAGTAAATTGAGTTCAGGGTTCAGAGTAGTTTCAGGGATAAGACAAGGCTGCAACCTGTCTCCACTGTCATTCATATTATTTATGGACCATACGTTGAAAACGATAGACTGGCTGGGTGAGATTAAGATATGTGAACACAAAATAAGCAGTCTTGCATATGTGGATGACTTTGTTGTGATGGCAGGTTTAATAGAAAGTTTGTAAAGTAATATTTCAGAGCTAGACGAGAAATGTAAGGACTATGATATGAAGATTAGCATCTCCAAAACGAAAGTAATGTCAGTGGGAAAGAAATATAAACGGATTGAGTGCCAAATAGGAGGAACAAAGTTAGAACAGGTGGACGGTTTCAAGTACTTAGGATGCATATTCTCACAGGATGACAACATAGTGAAATAACTGGAAGCGAGGTGTAGCAGAGCTAATGCAGTGAGCGCTCAGCTACCATCTACTCTCTTCTGCAAGAAGGAAGTCAGTACCAAGACTAAGTTATCTGTGCACCGTTCAATCTTTCGACCAACTTTGTTGTATAGGAGCGAAAGCTGGGTGGATTCAGGTTACCTTATATAAAGTTGAGGTTACAGATATGAAAGTAGCTAGGATGATTGCAGGTACTAGTAGAAGGGAACAGTTCACAATGAGGAAACCAAAGAAAAACTGGGAATGAACTCTGTAGATGTAGCAGTCAGGGTGAAAAGGCTTAGATGCTGGGGTCATGTTACACACATGGGAGAAGCAAGGTTACCCAAGAGACTCATGGGTTCAGCAGTAGAGGGTAGGAGGAGTCGGGGCAGGCCAAGGAGAAGGTACCTGTATTCGGTTAAGAATGATTCTAAAGTAATTGGTTTAACATCAGAAGAGGCACCAATTTTAGTACCGAATAGTGGATCATGGATGAATTTTATAAGGGTGACTATGCTACAGACTGAACACTGAAAGGCATTATCAGTCTTAAATGAGGATGATGATGATGATGATGATGATATGCTGTCTGTTTGATGTAGAGGTACTCCTGCAGCCGCGAAGATACCCAGATCTCTCCCTGATAGAACATGTTTGGGACCAGCATGGACTTCAGTTTCGTTCTAGTGCCAGAAGACAGGATATCAGGGATAACCACTTAAATAATTACACAGTTCAGAGGCTTCATTTATCAGGATACAGATTAGCTGGTTGTTTTTATAGAGTTCTTTGAGGAGTAGGGGAGTGGCCATGTATGTAAAAACCGTATTCCATTTGAGTCCATAGATGTATCACAGCACTGCATTGAACAGGATTTGAATGTTGTGAAGGGTCAGTTGAATTTAGTGACATTAAACTAATTGTTGTTCTTTATAGGTCCCCTAAGTCTGACTTCAGAGCATTTCTGCTCTAGCTAGAGTGGGTTCTGGTTCACTTTATGGGAAGTACGAATAATTAGTTACATTTGATGACTTCAATATTAATTTTGCTTGTAATTGTGCAAAAAAAGGATGCTGGAAGATCTACTTAATTCATATGATTTGATATAGACTGGTTTTATTTTTCAACCAGGGTGCAAAAGAACTATAGCATAGCTACAGACAATATTTTGATTCATTCTTCATTACTGTATGTGCATTTTGTTAGTAAATGGGTGATGCAAAAATTTTAACAGTGGAAGGTTTTAGTACTCAAACAAATGTTAAACATAATTAAAAAACTATGTAGAAAAGCTAGTCCAATGCCAAAAGAGAGTCTTTTAAACCTCGTTAAGGAACAAGAGTGACAAGATGTTTATAGTGTCAATAACATAGATGACAAATATAATACTTTCCTTCACACATTTCTCATGCTCTTTGAAAGTTGCTTTCCATTAGAACATTGTAAACAAGGTACTAAAGAGAAACCTGGGTGGCTGACTAGGGGATAAGGATATCATGTGGAACAAAGTAGGAATTATATTAAAATGTTAGAATTAGTCACACTCAAACTTGAGTAGCCCATTACAAACAGTATTGTAAGGTGCTTAAAAATGTTGTTAGAAAGGCAAAGAGTATGTGGTAAGCAAATAGAACAGCTAATTCACAGGATCAAGTCAAAACCATAGGGTCAGCTGTGAAGGTAAGTGTCTGGTCAACAGAACAAGGTCGATGATATAAAGTCAGTTCACAGTGAAAATATTTCTGTTACTGATAAGTCAAATATGCATACGTATTGCATATGTATTTAACAATCATTTTTTCAACATTGCTGATGAATTAAATAAAAACTTAGTTTCTGTAGCGAATCATATAACTCTCTTGAAAACCGCCTTTGTGACACTGATGTCTGAAATACATCTCTGTGATAGTGACAAGGGCTAGATCGAATCAATAATTAAATCACTGAAGACTGAGGACTCTCCTGGATATGATGGAGTGCCTAGCAGAATATTTAGGAACTGGGCTGCACCTGTTAGCTCTGTACTGAGTTATACTTGTAAAGAGGGTTTACCAGTTTCATGATAATCTTCCCAGACCAAATCAGTGGGTGCATGCATGTAATTGTGGGTGCAAAATAATATTCATACCAGTGTTTCTACTGCCAAGTTCTTTGTAAATTTGACTTGATACTGTCATCACTAAAATAACATTCGATACCCTCATGAAAGAAGGTTGTATACGTGGAAGAACCCTGGAGATACAAAAAGGTATCAGATAGATTATATAATGGTAAGACAGAGATTTAGGAACCAGGTTTTAAGTTGTAAGACATTTCCAGGGGCAGATGTGGACTCTGACCACAATCTATTGGTTATGACCTGTAGATTAAAACTGAAGAAACTGCAAAAATGTGGGAAATTAAGGAGATGGGACCTGGATAAACTGAAAGAACCAGAGGTTGTACAGAGTTTCAGAGAGAGCATAAGGGAACAATTGACAGGAATAGGGGAAAGAAATACAGTAGAAGAAGAATGGGTAGCTCTGAGGGATGTAGTAGTGAAGGCAGCAGAGGATAAAGTAGGTACAAAGACGAGGGCTGCTAGAAATCCTTGGGTAACAGAAGAAATATTGAATTTCATTGATGAAAGGAGAAAATATAAAAATGCAGTAAATGAAGCAGGCAAAAAGGAATACAAACGTCTCAAAAATGAGATCGACAAGAAGTGCAAAATGGCTAAACAAGGATGGCTAGAGGACAAATGTAAGGATGTAGAAGATTATCTCACTAGGGGTAAGATAGATACTGCCTACAGGAAAATTAAAGAGACCTTTGGAGAGAAGAGAACCACGTGTATGAATATCAAGAGCTCAGATGGCAGCCCAGTTCTAAGCAAAGAAGGGAAGGCAGAAAGGTGGAAGGAGTATATAGAAGGTTTATACAAGGGCGATGTACTTGAGGACAATATTATGGAAATAGGATGTAGATGAAGACGAAATGGGAGATACGATACTGCGTGAAGAGTTTGACAGAGCACTGAAAGACCTGAGTCGAAACAAGGCCCCCGGAGTAGACAACATTCCATTAGAACTACTGACGGCCTTGGGAGAGCCAGTCATGACAAAACTCTACCAGCTGGTGAGCAAGATGTATGAGACAGGCGAAATACCCTCAGACTTCAAGAAGAATATAATAATTCCAATCCCAAAGAAAGCAGGTGCTGACAGATGTGAAAATTACCGAACTATCAGTTTAATAAGCCACGGCTGCAAAATACTAACGCGAATTCTTTACAGACGAATGGAAAAACTGGTAGATGCAGATCTCGGGGAGGATCAGTTTGGATTCCGTCGAAATGTTGGAACACGTGAGGCAATACTGACCTTACGACTTATCTTAGAAGAAAGATTAAGAAAAGGCAAACCTACGTTTGTAGCATTTGTAGACTTAGATAAAGCTTTTGACAATGTTGACTGGAATACTCTTTTTCAAATTCTAAAGGTGGCAGGGGTAAAATACAGGGAGCGAAAGGCTATTTATAATTTGTACAGAAACCAGATGGCAGTAATAAGAGTCGAGGGGCATGAAAGGGAAGCAGTGGTTGGGAAAGGAGTGAGACAGGGTTGTAGCCTCTCCCCGATGTTATTCAATCTGTATATTGAGCAAGCAGTAAAGGAAACAAAAGAAAAATTCGGAGTAGGTATTAAAATTCATGGAGACGAAGTAAAAACTTTGAAGTTCGCCGATGACATTGTAATTCTGTCAGAGACGGCAAAGGACTTGGAAGAGCAGTTGAACGGAATGGACAGTGTCTTGAAAGGAGGATATAAGATGAACATTAACAAAAGCAAAACGAGGATAATGGAATGTAGTCAAATTAAATCGGGTGATGCTGAGGGAATTAGATTAGGAAATGAGACACTTAAAGTAGTAAAGGAGTTTTGCTATTTAGGAAGTAAAATAACTGATGATGGTCGAAGTAGAGAGGATATAAAATGTAGACTGGCAATGGCAAGGAAAGCGTTTCTGAAGAAGAGAAATTTGTTAACATCGAATATAGATTTATGTATCAGGAAGTCGTTTCTGAAAGTATTTGTTTGGAGTGTAGCCATGTACGGAAGTGAAACATGGACGATAACTAGTTTGGACAAGAAGAGAATAGAAGCTTTCGAGATGTGGTGCTACAGAAGAATACTGAAGATAAGGTGGATAGATCACGTAACTAATGTGGAGGTATTGAATAGGATTGGGGAGAAGTTTGTGGCACAACTTGACTAGAAGAAGGGATCGGTTGGTAGGACATGTTTTGAGGCATCAAGGGATCACAAATTTAGCATTGGAGGGCAGCGTGGAGGGTAAAAATCGTAGAGGGAGACCGAGAGATGAGTACACTAAGCAGATTCAGAAGGATGTAGGTTGCAGTAGGTACTGGGAGATGAAGCAGCTTGCACAGGATAGAGTAGCATGGAGAGCTGCATCAAACCAGTCTCAGGACTGAAGACAACAACAAACAACCCTCTCAATTCGTTTCCTTCTCCGCTTTTGAAACTTTTTTTTGTCAGACAGTGTAGATTCGAAGACAAAGCTTTTCAAACGTAAAAATAAGTTACACATCTGAATATCAATCTGCAGGTCTATCTCCAACAACCCGTACTACACCAAGTATGAAGCATGACCCAGAAATGATAAAGTGTTGTGAAAATAATCACTGGCAGTATCCAGATGTGGCACCAGAATTCTGTCTGGGATCCCAGCAACGGTGCATGATCTACTCATACATGAATTTTCAGGCTCTTACTTATGGTGCCCAAATAAACTGTAGATGGCTCACAGGTTTACGTAGTAGTGTTTGGCACCAGAAATCAAATGTAGATGTCCCATTCATGCTACTGATTACATGATGCTGCAGCAGGGTGATATAGAAGTGACATTGAGAATTTACATAACTAGAATTGTGCTGAGAATGGCGACATAGATAGCTTTTACACGTCAGGCTGACGAATACATCATTCAGATGGAGCAAGAGCATGGAATGAACGAGTGTGGATAAGGAGGCTGGAGGTATTCCTTTCTAAGTAAACGTCCCAGAATTCCTCTTTACTGACACTGATAAACCATGGAACATGTAAATCACGACCATCTGGTGCGGATTTGAACCCTATCCTCCGGGAAGCTAAATCAGTGCTGTAATTACTGCACTATATCACTTCGTTATAATACGGGAAAAATACGATAGAAAAGAAAGTACTTAGGTGGTAAAGATCGCTGTAGAGGCAGTGAAAACAGAGATGAAAAAGTAATGGGTAACTTGAAAAATATTTCAAGTTGTTGACGAATATCGAAATGTTATGACTTAGTTATAAGCCGATGATATACACTACCTGAACAAAAGTATCAGCCTTTATGACCGATCGACGTTTGTTGGGGACACTTCAGAGGAGGCGTTAGAATGTCTGTGAAGGAATGTCGGCTCATTCTTCCTCAAGAGGATGGAAGAAGGCAGATTAATATCCCATCGACAGAGCAGCCAGTAGATATGGAGCCCAAGCTCTGATTACGAAAGGCTGGGGAGGGAAATCTTCTGTGTCCTGTAAGGAACCATCCCAGTAGTTGCCTGGAGAGATTTATGGACATCACAGATAATCTAAATTTGGAAGGCCAGATACAGATCTGAACCGTCGCCTTTCTGAATGCGAGTCCAGTGTGCCAACCACTATGCCACTTGCTCGATCATTCTCCGTTGACAGTCAGAGTAGGAAATTATGTTGGACACTGAGGTCTGGAGCGAAGTTGACGTTTTCATTCAGTTCATTTGGTTCAGGTCAGGATTCTGGGCAGACCAGTCCATTTCGGTAACGACATTCTCCACAAATCGTTGCTTCGCAGAGTGCATTGACATGCTGTTTCTCAATTGTTCAAAGTACACAATGCTGTAAAATGTTTTCATATCCTTCTGCATTTAGAGTTTTTGCAAAGGCCGTAAGGGGACTGTGACCATCACCCCTACACCATAATACCACCTCATCTTCCGTGCTTCACAGTCCGTACATAAGCCAAACACAAACCATTCCACGGGATTGTCACAGAGTACAGCATGATTCAACACTTCAAACCACTCACTGAGAGTCAACCACCATCCAGTCGCATTGCTCATTATCACTTGTGAAGCATTGCTTGACTACAGAAATGTTTTGCTTTTGAGGAGCCATTCGACCATTGTACCTCACTCCTTTTAATTTTGTGCTACCTGGATTGTTGGTAGTATTTTGGAACTCACGTGTAGTTCCTTCCACTATTCTCTTACTGTCTTTTACAACCAGTCCCTGCAATAGCCGACGACCCCTGTCTCTCACTACATGGGATCTGCCTCCTCTTCATTTAGCTGTTAGTACAAGAGTAACAAGTGAGCTGGGCCATTTCGTTAGTGTGGGTTGCACACATTCAAGGGCGAGCATACATTCAGTTGCAAACTTCATTGATTTAAGACCTTAACCTGTTGTAATGCTAATTGATTTATGACCATCAGGGGATCATAAATCAAACTCCAGATGTCACACACTCAACTATCATAACAATAGGTTAAGGTCATACATCAATCAAGCTTGCCCTTGAATGTATGTTAGCCGTTGAATGTCTGCAACGTGCATTAATAAAATGGCCCAGCACACCATTTGCCCTAATATTGCTGTATTTGTTGCTCAGCGTTTTCGCTTCATGTTCACATCACGAAAAGTATATTTGGCCAGTTTTCAACGAGTTGAAATGTTTCAGATTGTATACCAACTAGGATCCTTCCACATTCCGCGCTGACCAGTTGCAGCTGTAGTGGCGCATGGAAAGCTAAGTACTAATTAATTGTTTGTGTATAGTGGTTTATTTAGAAACTTTAGTAGTCATCAACCGGTGTTCTTGGTGTTTTCTGGTGAAATAATTTCAGAAGAACTTTTTGGAATATTTTATCAGTTTCGTTACTGTGTCATTAGACGTTTGTTATATTCTCATTTGTTGTTGATTAATACTGTTAATAATAGTAGTTACTTCCATTGTAGAGTAAGTTTGTGATTATTGTAGTCAGTTTTTTAGCATCTTCTTATTGTAGTAACGGAACTTAGAGAAAGTAATTTTCTTGTTTCAATAACTGTAAAATTTTACAGGGAGTGAGAAGTGTGGGCTTTGCCGTAAGTCCGTGAGTAGTGGATTGTGGTGTGAGACTTGTTCGAAGTATTTTCACTGCTGGAATGCACTGGGGAAGTCAGTGGACATTCTGGTGAGATGCTCTCCTGGAACTGCAGGTTATGTAGCAAGAGTAAGATGATAGAGCAGCAGGAGCGTAAGATCTGTGCCCTTCAGGTGCAGTTGAAAAACGCACTGGAGGAGCTAGATAGGATGAGGAGGGAGAAGGGGGTGGGGAATGGGAGCTGGCTATTGGCAAGAGATCTGCTAGGAGAAGAAGATTTTCAGATAGTTTTACTATTGGTGTTTGCAATAAATATGACCAGCTGTCGGAGTCTAGTGGAAAGGAATCTCCAGTAGCTGTAAATGTAGGAAGTATGCAGGAGACCTCAGCAGTTACGGTGGCTAGGACAGTTTGCAAAGTCGAACAGAATGAAGCAGGTTCTTCTGTTAGGTAGTTCTCACGGCAGAGGTGTAGGCCAGCAGTTGCAGGAAGTGTTGGGGAGTGAAGACCAGGTCACCAGCATTGTGAAGCCTAATGCAGGATTGGCTCAGGTGACTGTTAACATAGGGGGGGGTTATGTAGGGATTTTACTAAAGAGCATCAGGTAGTGATTGTGGGTGGGGCTGGTATAGTATTGATAGGAATGGGGAGTATGATATAGATAATGACCTGGAAAAGATAGCCACTCAGACTGGCAACACGAATGTGCATTTCGTGGAACTGTTTCAGCGTCACGATAGGCCTCATCTTAATACAGCCGCCAGGCGTAATAACATGAGACTTGGGGGTGCAGAAGCATGGGTCACATTTCAGTGGTGTCGGTGGAGTCTATCAGCAGGACGGGTTTCCCTAGACATGGCCTGCACCTCAACAGGTATGGGAAGGGGAGGTAGGCAAAGCTTATAGGTGACAGCATATGTGGAGGTGGTGGGATCACTTATGGGAAAATTCCTGTAGCTGTGGGTGTTAGAGCAGCACCTTTTTCAGATTGAAGTCAGCTGATAGGTATTCCTGCTTAAGGGAAGTCTCTCTAACAAAGGAACCACTTTCGTCAAAGCTTAGGTATCCGAGTAATGAGGGAATTAGTATATTTCATCAAAATATACGAGATTTTAAAGTTAGTGAATTGCTTATAGATGTTGACGCTGAAATTATTGGTATATCTGAACACTTCATAAATAAGGAGATAATTCAGAGGCTTCCTTTACCAGGATACAGGTTGGCTGGCAGCTTTTCTAGGAGCTCTTTGCGGTGTAGGGTAGCAGTCATGTATGTGAAAAACGGCATCCCATTTGAGTCAATTGATGTTTCAAAGTACTGCACTGAATGGGTGTCTGAATGTTGTGCAGGTGTGGTTAAAGTTAGTGGAGCTAAACTTGTAACTGTTATTATTTATAGATCCCTTGACTCCGATTTCACAACATCTTGGCTAAAGCTAGAGGAGGTTCTTGGTTCACTTTATAGGAAATACAACAAGTTTGTTATATGTGTTGACTTCAATATTAATTGTATAAGTGACTGTGCAAGGAAAAGGATGCTGGTAGACCTCCTTAATTGATATAATCTTATGCAAACCGTATCCTTTCCAACGAGAGTGCAAGGGAACAGTAGAACAACCATAGACCACATTTGTGTTCATTCCTCATTACTACAGGGGCATTCTGTTAGCAAAATGGTGAATGGCTTTTCAGATCATGATGCACAAATTTTAACTCTAAAAGATTTTTGTGCTGCAACACATGTTACATATAGTTATCAACTTTTTGGAAAGTTGATCCAGTTGCTGTAGAGACCTTTGTAAACCATATTAAGGAACATGATACAGTAGCCAATAAATACAATGCTTTCCTCAAGACTTTTCTCGTGTTCTTTGAAAGTTGCTTTCCGTTATAACGTTCAAAACTGGGTACTAGCACGAACAGGCAGCCTAGGTGGCTGACTAGAGGGAATAGAATACCTTGTAAAACAAAGTGGCAATTATATCAAAACGTTAGAAACAGTCAAAATCTAAATGCAGCAGCCCATTACAAACAGTATTGTAATGTGCTTAAAAATGTTATTAGGAAGGCAAAAAGTATGTGGTATGCAGATAGAATAGCAAAGTCTCAGGATAAAATTAAAACCATATGATCAGTAGTAAAGGAAGTGGCTGGTCTGCAGAGACAGGTCGAGGATATAGAATCAGTGCGTAGTGGTAATGTCCGCGTTACTGATAAGTCGCCCATATGTACAGTATTTAATAATCACTTTCTGAATAATAGCAGGTGAACTACATAGAAACCTAGTCCCAACAGGGATCATATGGCGCTCTTAGAAAAAAGTGTTCCGAGACTGTTCCCTGAAATGCCCCTCGATGATACTGACAAGAGGGAGATTGCGTTAACAATTAAATCACTAAAGACCAAGAACTCTCATGGATACGAAGGGGTATCTAGCAGAATACTGAAGTATTGTTGTATGTATGGTAGCCCAGTACTTAGCCATATCTGTAACTTTTGCTTTAGGAGTGGTCGGTTTCTCGACCGATTAAAGTACTCGGTAGTGAAGCCACTTTATAAAAATGGAGACAGGGATAATGTTGACAATTTTAGACCTATTTCTGTGCCATCGGTGTTTGCTAAGGTTATCGAGAAGGTTGAATATACAAGGTTACTAGAGCACTTAGATTCACATACTTTGCTGTCAAATGTACAATTTGGTTTTAGAAACGGTTTAACAACTGTTGTTGTTGTTGCGGTCTTCAGTCCTGAACTGGTTTGATGCAGCTCTCCATGCTACTCTATCCTGTCCAAGCTTCTTCATCTCCCAGTACCTACTGCAACCTACATCCTTCTGAATCTGCTTTGTGTATTCATCTCTTGGTCTCCCTCTACGATTTTTACCCTCCACTCTGCCCTCCAATACCAAATTGGTAATCCCTTGATGCCTCAGAACATGTCCTACCAACCGAACCCTTCTGCTGGTCAAGTTGTGCCACAAACTTCTCTTCTCCCCAATCCTATTCAATACTTCCTCATTAGTTATGTGATCTACCCATCTAATCTTTAGCATTCTTCTGTAGCACCACATTTCGAAAGCTTCTAGTCTCTTCTTGTCCAAACTATTTATCGTCCATGTATCACTTCCATACGTGGCTACACTCCGTACAAGTACTTTCAGAAATGACTTCCTGACACTTAAATCTATACTCGATGTTAACAAATTTCTCTTCTTCAGAAACGCTATCCTTGCCATTGCCAGTCTACATTTTATATCCTCTCTACTTCGACCATCATCAGTTATTTTGCTTCCCAAATAGCAAAACTCCTTTACTACTTTAAGTGTCTCATTTCCTAATCTAATTCCCTCAGCATCACCCGACTTAATTCGACTACATTCCATTATCCTCGTTTTGCTTTTGTTGATGATCATCTTGTATCCTCCTTGCAAGACACTATCCATTCCAGTCAACTGCTCTTCCAAGTCCTTTGCTGTCTCTGACAGATTACAATGTCATCAGCAAACGTCAGAATTTTTATTTCTTCTCAGTGAATTTTAATACCTACTCCGAATTTTTCTTTTGTTTCCTTTACTTCTTGCTCAGTATACAGATTGAATAACATCGGGGAGAGGCTACAACCCTGTCTTACTCCTTTCCCAACCACTGCTTCCCTTTCATGTCCCTCGACTCTTATAATTGCCATCTGGTTTCTGTACAAATTGTAAATAGCCTTTCACTCCCTGTATTTTACTCCTGCCACCTTTAGAATTTGAAAGAGAGTATTCCAGTCAACATTGTCAAAAGCTTTCTCTAAGTCTACAAATGCTAGAAACGTAGGTTTGCCTTTCATTAATCTTTCTTCTAAGATAAGTCGTAGGGTCAGTATTGCCTCACGTGTTCCAGTGTTTCTACGGAATCCAAACTGATCTTCCCTGAG
Organism: Schistocerca gregaria; assembly: GCF_023897955.1. Lineage (NCBI taxonomy): Eukaryota > Metazoa > Arthropoda > Insecta > Orthoptera > Acrididae > Schistocerca > Schistocerca gregaria. Next base: position 828,023,288 of record NC_064922.1, read on the forward strand.
GTCGGCTTCTACTAGTTTTTCCATTCGTCTGTAAAGAATTCGTGTTAGTATTTTGCAGCTGTGGCTTATAAAACTGATTGTTCGGTAATTTTCACATCTGTCAACACCTGCATTCTTTGGGATTGGAATTATTATATTCTTCTTGAAGTCTGAGGGTATATCGCCTGTTTCATACACCTTGCACACCAGATGGTAGAGTTTTTCAGGACTGGCTCTCCCAAGGCCGTCAGTAGTTCCAATGGAATGTTGTCTACTCCAGGGGCCTTGTTTCGACTCAGGTCTTTCAGTGCTCTGTCAAACTATTCACGCAGTATCGTATCTCCCATTTCACCTTCATCTACATTCTCTTCCATTTCCATAATATTGTCCTCAAGTACATCGCCCTTGTATAGACCCTCTATATACTCCTTCCACCTTTCTGCTTTCCCTTCATTGCTTAGAACTGGGTTTCCATCTGAGCTCTTGATGTTCATACAAGTGGTTCTCCTTCCTCCAAAGGTCTCTTTAATTTTCCTGTAGGGAGTATCTATCTTACCCCTAGTGAGATAATCTTCTACATCCTTACATTTGTCCTCTAGCCATCCCTGCTTAGCCATTTTGCACTTCCCGTCGATCTCATTTTTGAGACGTTTGTATTCATTTTTGTCTGCTTCATTTACTGCATTTTTATATTTGCTCCTTTCATCAGTTAAATTCAATATTTCTTCTGTCACCCAAGGATTTCTACCAGCCCTCGTCTTTTTAACTACTTGATCCTCTGCTGCCTTCACTACTTCATCCCTCAAAGCTACCCATTCTTATTCTACTGTATTTCTCTGCCCCATTCCTGTCAATTGTTCCCTTATGCTCTCCCTGAAACTCTGTACAACCTCTGGTTCTTTCAGTTTATCCAGGTCCCATCTCCTTAATTTCCCACATTTTTGCCGTTTCTTCAGTTTCAATCTACAGGTCATAACCAATAGATTGTGGTCAGAGTCAACATCTGCCCCTGAAAATGTCTTACAATTTAAAACCTGGTTCCTAAATCCCTGTCTTACCATTATATAATCTATCTGATACGTTTTAGTATCTCCAGGGTTCTTCCACGTATACAACCTTCTTTCATGATTCTTAAACCAAGTGTTAGCTATGATTAAGTTGTGCTCTGTGCAAAATTCTACCAGGCGGCATCCTCTTTCATTTCTTAGCCCCAATCCATATTCACCTACTATGTTTCCTTCTCTCCCTTTTCCTACACTCGAATTCCAGTCACCCATGACTATTAAATTTTCGTCTCCCTTCACTATCTGAATAATTTTTTTTATTTCATCATACATTTCTTCAATTCCTTCGTCATCTGCAGAGCTAGTTGGCATATAAACTTGTACTACAGTAGTAGGTGTGGACTTCGTATCTATCTTGGCCACAATAATGCGTTCACTATGCTGTTTGTAGTAGCTTACCCGCATTCCTATTTTCCTATTCACTATTAAACTTACTCCTGCATTACCCCTATTTTATTTTGTGTTTATAGCCCTGTAGTCACCTGACCAGTAGTCTTGTTCCTCCTGCCAGCGAACTTCACTAATTCTCACTATATCTAACTTTAACCTATTCATTTCCCTTTTTAAATTTTCTAACCTACCTGCCCGATTAAGGGATTTGACATTCCACTCTCCGATTCGTAGAACGCCAGTTTTCTTTCTCCTCATAACGACATCCTCTTGAGTGGTCCCCGCCCGGAGATCCGAATGAGGGACTATTTTACCTCCGGAATATTTCACCCAAGAGGACGCCATTATCATTTAATCATACAGTAAAACTTCATGCCCTTGGTAAAAATTACGGCCGTAGTTTCCCCTTGCTTTCAGCCGTTCGCAGTACCAGCACAGCAAGGCCGCTTTGGTTATTGTTACAAGGCCAGATCAGTCAATCATCCAGACTGTTGCCCTTGCAACTACTGAAAAGGCTGCTGCCCTCTTCAGGAACCACACGTTTGTCTGGCCTCTCAACAGATACCCCTCCGTTGTGGTTGCACCTACGGTACGGCTATCTGTATCGCTGAGGCATGCAAGCCTCCCCACCAACGGCAAGGTCCATGGTTCATGGGGGGGAGGGTTTAACAACTGAAAATGCTATATTCTCTTTTCTCTTTGAGGTTTTGGACGGTTTAAATAAAAGGTAGAGAACGCTAGGTGTTATCTTTGATTTAACGAAGGCTTTTGACTTTGTTGACCACAAAATATTACTGCAGATGTTGGACCAGTATGGAGTAAGGGGAGTACCTTACAATTGGTTCGCCTCTTACTTTAAGAACAGAAAGCAGAAGATAATTCTCCGCAATATTAATAGTGGTAGTGATGTTCATTCCCAATGGGGCTCTGTTAAGTGGGGTGTTCCCCTAGGGTCGGTGCTGGGACCACCGCTGTTTCTTATTTATATAAATGATATGCCTTCTAGTATTACAGGTGATTCAGAAATATTTCTGTTTGTTGATGACACCAGCTTGGTAGTGAAGGATCTTGTGTGTAATATTGAAACAGTATCAAGTAATGTAGTTCATGAAATAAGTTCGTGGCTTGTCGAAAATAATTTGATACTAAATCACAGTAAGACGCAGTTTTTACAGTTTCTAACACACAATTCAACAAGAACCGATATTTTGATCAGACAGAATGGGCATATTGTAAGCGAGACGGAACAGTTCAAGTTCTTAGGCGTTCGGTTAGGTAGTAAGCTGTTGTGGAAAGCCCATGTTCAGGATCTTGTTCAGAAACTAAATGCTGCTTTATTTACCATTAGAACACTATCTGAAATAAGTGACAGTTCAACACGAAAAGTAGTCTACTTCGCATACTTTCGTACGCTTATGACGTATCGTATTATGTTTTGGGGTAATTCTTCCGATTCAAGAAGGGTATTTTTGGCTCAAAAACGTGTTGTTCGAGCTATATGTGGTGTAAGTTCGAGAACCTATTGTCGACCCCTATTCAATAGTCTGGGAATTCTGACATTGCCCTCACATTATATATTTTCTTTAATGTCGTTTGTTGTTAGCATCATTAGCTTATTCCCAAGAGTTAACAGCTTTCACTCAGTTAATACTAGGCAGAAATCAAATCTGCTTGTGGAATGCACTTCCTTGACTCTTGTGCAGCAAGGAGTGCAGTATTCTGCTACATCCAGTTTCAATAAGCTACCACAAGAGCTCAACAATCTTAGCCGTAGCCAAAACACTTTTAACACTAAAGTGAAGAGTTTCCTCATGGCTCTCTCCTTCAATTCTGTCGAGGAGCTCCTGGAAGAGAAGAGCTGAAAAATTAAGCAAATTCTAGTGTTACATTGTTGATTTTCTTTATTTTATCTTACTACTTGTCGCCTGAATTTGTTTCTTACACACTCCTGGAAATTGAAATAAGAACACCGTGAATTCATTGTCCCAGGAAGGGAAAACTTTATTGACACATTCCTGGGGTCAGATACATCACATGATCACACTGACAGAACCACAGGCACATAGACACAGGCAACAGAGCATGCACAATGTAGGCACTATTACAGTGTATATCCACCATTCGCAGCAATGCAGGCTGCTATTCTCCCATGGAGACGATCGTAGAAATGCTGGATGTAGTCCTGTGGAACGGCTTGCCATGCCATTTCCACCTGGCGCCTCAGTTGGACCAGCGTTCGTGCTGGACGTGCAGACCGCGTGAGACGACGCTTCATCCAGTCCCAAACATGCTCAATGGGGGACAGATCCGGAGACCTTGCTGGCCAGGGTAGTTGACTTACACCTTCTAGAGCACGTTGGATGGCACGGGATACATGCGGACGTGCATTCTTCTGTTGGAACAGCAAGTTCCCTTGCCGGTCTAGGGATGGTAGAACGATGGGTTCGATGACGGTTTGGATGTACCGTGCACTATTCAGTGTCCCCTCGACGATCACCAGAGGTGTACGGCCAGTGTAGGTGATCGCTCCCCACACCATGATGCCGGGAGTTGGCCCTGTGTGCCTCGTTCGTATGCAGTCCTGATTGTGGCGCTCACCTGCACGCCGCCAAACACGCATACGACCATCATTGGCACCAAGGCAGAAGCGACTCTCATCGCTGAAGACGACACGTCTCCATTCGTCCCTCCATTCACGCCTGTCGCGACACCACTGGAGGCGGGCTGCACGATGTTGGGGCGTGAGCGGAAGACGGCCTAACGGTGTGCGGGACCGTAGCCCAGCTTCATGGAGACGGTTGCGAATGGTCCTCGCCGATACCCCAGGAGCAACAGTGTCCCTAATTTGCTGGGAAGTGGCGGTGCGGTCCCCTACGATACCGCGTAGGATCCTACGGTCTTGGCGTGCATCTGTGCGTCGCTTCGGTCCGGTCCCAGGTCGACGGGCACGTGCACCTTCCGCCGACCACTGGCGACAACATCGATGTACTGTGGAGACCTCACGCTCCACGTGTTGAGCAATTCGGCGGTACGTCCACCCGGCCTCCCGCATGCCCACTATACGCCCTCGCTCAAAGTCCGTCAACTGCACATACGGTTCACGTCCACGCTGTCGCGGCATGCTACCAGTGTTAAAGACTGCGATGGAGCTCCGTATGCCACGGCAAACTGGCTGACACTGACGGCGGCGGTGCACAAATGCTGCGGAGCTAGCGCCATTCGACGGCCAACACCGCGGTTCCTGATGTGTCCGCTGTGCCGTGCGTATGATCATTGCTTGTACAGCCCTCTCGCAGTGTCCGGAGCAAGTATGGTGGGTCTGAAACACCGGTGTCAATGTGTTCTTTTTTCCATTTCCAGGAGTGTATTTCATTTTATCTGTTTCTACTATCACGTTATAATGTCATGTATTGACTCGTTCCATGACCATGGAGACTTCTCCTTAAATTTGTCCCACGGAACTATGAATAAATAAATACGTAAAAGTACAGTGATATAATAGCTCCATACCTAGCAGTTGTATATAGCAAATCATCAGCGGAAGAGCCACACCTAAAGGTGGAAAATAGCACAGGTCATCCCAAAACACAAGAAAAGAAACAGAAGTAATCATCTGAGTTACAGACGCGTACCACCGATGTCGATTTGCACGAGTATTTTGGAACATACGCAGCGTTTTAACGTAATGACGTAACTCACGGAAAACAATGTTTTGACATATAGTCAGCACGGATTAGGGTGGAGTAGCACAGACTATAGTAGCAGAGAGTATAGTTCCTGCGTTCTTGTGAAACGCAACTAGTTCTTTATTCACACGCTGTAGTGTCTGCTCGAGACAAGGCATGTCAAATTGATTCCGTATTTTTAGATTTGCTGAAGTCTTTTGACGACTTTCCTCTCAAGCAGCTGCTAATCGAACAGTGTCAATATGAACTGTCGCCGCAGTTGTGCGACTGGATTCGATCTTTCCTGTCAGAATGGGGACAGTTCGTAGTAACTGACGGTAAGTCATCGGGTAAAACAGATGTGGTATCTGGCGTTCCCCGAGGAAGTGTTGCAGGTCCTTTGCTTTCGCTAATCTCTCTTACATTGTGTGCAGATGATGCTGTCATTTACCGGCTACCGAAGCCGTCAGACGATCAAAACCAACTGAATAATTATTTGGACAAGATACATGTCTGGTACAAACAGCGGCTATTTGCTATAAATAATAAAAAGTGTAAGGCCTTCCACATGTATACTAAAAGGAATCTGTTAAATTACGGTTATAGGATAATTCTAACAAATCTAATGGCTGCCAGTACTACTAAATATTTAGGGACTGGAATTATGAACAATTTAAACTGGAACGCTCACATACAAAATGTCGTGGAGAAAGTGAACCAGATATTGAGTTTCATTGGCAGAGCACTTAGAAGAAGCTGCAACAGATTTACTAAAGGAAATGCCCAAATCAAGCTTGTTCGTCCTCTTCCAGAGTAATGCTGTAAGGACATGAAAAAGGTCAAAGAACGGCAGCTAGTACTGTATCATCGCAAAATGGGGGAGAGTATATGATATGCGAGTTGGAGTGGCAGTAATTGAAACAAAGGAGTTTCTCATTGCGATGATATTTTTTCACGAACTTTTTAATGACCTACTATGTGCTACGAGTGAGAAATTGCTTTTTGACTACTACGTACCTAGAGAGAAATGATCATCGTAATAAAATAAGAGGTACCAAAGCTCACACGGAATGACTGAAGCGTTCGTTTTTCCTGCGCAATGTTCGAGCCTGTAATTATAGAGAGTCTGAAGCTGGTTTAACGAACGCTCTGCCAGGCACTTAAGTGGGAACTGGGGAGTAATCATGCTGATGTAGATTTGTTACTCAAACGACTTCCAATGACAAGGCGACGTTCGAAGTCACTGAGTTCTCTTAACAGTCCCGTTCCGTTGTCGCTGCTTGTCTACCGACATCATACTGCAATCCTCGCTCAATTCTATACTTGCGGGTAGGCCTTTCATAGTGTACAATACACAGTAAACTGGATATATGAATATACGTTGCGCTATTACTGGTGCTTGAGTGATTGATCTGTCTGTCAGATAAGAAACATAATATAGCGGAGCTAATTATAAACACAAAATGCTAAAGCCCCACATTCTCTTTTGTAGTGTGTAGAATGAAGGGTTTGAGGTTGGGTCTGGGGAAGGGGAGCGGAATATAGAAAGTGTTCCGTTGTGGTTTGTTGATGGGGATATCGTAACGCAAACGAAATTATGAAAAGTATATTTTCTCTGGTTTTTCGGGGTTTCATTAGATACCAATGTTGATTTCCAACATGACTGCTGATGTCTTGAAAGGGATCAAAATTTACATCTAAATCTACGTGATTTCTCTGTTATTCCCAATAAAGTGCCTGGCAGAGGTTTCAATGAACCACCTTCAAGCTGTCTCTCAACTGTTCCATTCTTGAACGGCGCGCGGGAAAAAAGAGCAATAAAATTTTTCTGTGCCATCCCCGATTTCTCTTATTTTATCGTGATGATCATTTCTCCCTATGTACACTCATCCTCTTAAATTAAGAATAATTGAATTGCAGAATTTGGTGCCACACAAAGTGGCACTACGCAACATCGGAGCTAATAGCATAGACACACAGGAAACACATACGACACAGATCTGTAAGTCCACGGTATTGGTGATAAGTAGAGTAAAGCTTCCCGAAACACATGTGCTACAAAACGCCACTGTTTCCTGCGCATGTACACCGATATCAATATGGGATATGATCACCATGCATATGTACACAGGCCGCACATCGGGTTGGCATACTCTGGATCAGGTGGCCGAGCACCTGCTGGGGTGTAGCCTCCCATTCTTGCACCAGTGCCTGCCGGAGCTCCTGAAGTGTCCTATTGGTTTGAAGACGTGCAGCGATGCATCGACCGAGAGCATCCCAGATGTGCTCGATGGGGTTTAGGTCTGGAGAACAGGCAGGTCACTTCATTCGCCTATTTTCTGTTTGAAGGTATTCCTCCACGATGGCGGCTCGGTGGGGCCGTGCGTTATTATAAGGTGAGACCCACTGCCCCCCGAAAAGGCGGACATACTGAAGCAAAATGACGTCCCGATACATCTGACCTCTTACAGTGCCTCTGTCAAAGACATGCAGGGGTGTACGTGCACCAATCATAATCCCACCCCACACCATCAAACCACGACCTCCATACAGATCCCTTTCGAGGACATTAAGGGGTTGGTATCTGGTTCCTGGTTCACTCCAGATGAAAACCCGCCGAGAATCACTGTTCAGACTATACCTGGACTCATGCGTGAACATAACCTCGGACCACTGTTCTAATGACCATGTACTGTGCTGGACACTAGGCTTTACCGGCTCTCCTGTAACCAGAGGTCAGTGGAATGCACCTTGCTGGTCTCTGGGCGAATAAACCATGTCTGTTGAGTCGTCTGTAGACTGTGTGTCAGGAGACAACTTTCCAGTGGCTGTGGTAAGGTCCTGAGCAAGGCTACCTGCAGTACTCTGCGGCGGTCTGCGGGCACTGATGGTGAGATATTGGCGTTCTTGTCATGTTGTCCACTGTGGACATCCCGTACAGTAGTGCCTGGGCACGTTTCTGTCTGCTGGAATCGTTACCATAATCTTGAGATCACACTTTGTGGCACACGGAGAACCCGTGCCACGACCTGCTGTATTTGACCAGCCTCCAGTAGCCCTCGTATTCTACCCCTCCTGACGTCATCAATATGTGTTCTTTGAGCGTTTTGAACACACAGTCACCATTGGCACGTCTGAAAACGTCTGCACACTAGCTCGCTGCATCGTACTCTGACATGCACCAACACAACTCCGCGTACGTGGACTGCTGCCAGCGCTACCGTGTGGCGACCGCAGGTCAAATGCAGCGCACGGTCGTACCCTTAGATGATGTGAACCCGCCAACCGCCCAACAGACCGTTGTTTCACCATGTATCAGCTTCATTTATGAGCATGAGTGCAGGTGGGTGCCAACAGAATGTTTTCGCAATCGGAGGAGAAAATTGGTGAATGAAATTTCATGAGACGATCCCGTTGTAACGAAAGATGCTTTTCTTTTAGTGATTGCCACTACAGTTCACGTACCATGTTTGTGGAACTATTTCCCCTATTTCGCGATAATACAAAACGAGCTGCCCTTCTTTGTACTTTTTCGATGTCGTCTGTCAGTCCCACCTGATGCGGAACCCACACTGCAAAGCAGTACTCCAGAATAGGGTGGACAAGCGTGGTGTAAGCAGTCTCTTTAGCATATCTGTTGCGCCTTCTGTCAATGAATCGCCGTATTTGGTTTGCTCTACCCACACCATTATCCATGTGATCGTTCCAATTTAAGTTATTTGTAAATGTAATCCATAACTATTTAGTTGAATTTACGGCCTTCAGGTTTGCGTGACTTACCGCGCAATCAAAATGTAGCGGATTTCTTTTAGTACTGAAGTGAATAAGTTCACACTTTTCTTTATTCGGGGCCAATTACCACTTTTCGCACCACACAGATAAAGTATCTAAATCATTTGGAAATCGTTTTGGTCATCTGATGACCTTACAAGACGGTAAATGAAGGCACCATCTGCAAAAAACCAAAGAGGGCTACTAAGATTGTCTCCTATGTCGTTAATATATATCAGGAACAATAGAGGGCCTATAACACTTCCTTAGGGAACGCCGGATATTACTTCTGTTTTACTTTATGACTTTCCGTCTATTACTACGAACTGTGACTTTTCTGACAGGGTATCACGGTTCCATTAGCACACCTGAGGCTTGTGAAGAATGGTGTGGAAACCTGCAAATATGGAATCAATTTGACATCCCCTGTCGATAGCACTGTTTACATCATGAGTATAAAGAGCTACTTGTGTTACACAAGAACGATGTTTTCTAAATCCGTGCTGACTATGTGTCAATAAATTGTTTTCTTCGAGGTAATTCATAATGTTCGAATACAGTATTTGCTCCAAAACCCTACTGCAAATCGACTTTAGTGATATGGGCCTGTAATTCAGTTGATTACTCCTATTTCCCTTTCTGGGAATTGTATTGTACTGTATTGTATTGAACTGGGGACCTAGAAGTGTAGAAGATACTGCGTCCCCGCCGTAGCCCTCAGTGGTTCACAACCACACAGCAGGCTACAGCAGTCCACTCACCCCATTGCCGCCCAACACAGAACCCAGTGTTATTGTGTGGTTCGGCCCATAGTAGACGTCCCCCCCCCCTCCCCCCACCTCCGGGAACTTCTCATTCCATGCGAGTGCAAACCCAAATGTTTGCGTGGTAGAGTGTGCGCGAACGTGGAAACAACGTGTAACTGAAGCGGAATAACGATAACCAGCCCGCATTCGCCGAGGCAGATGGAAAACCACCTTAAAAACCATCCACAGACTGGCCGGCAAACCGGACCTCGACATTAATCCGCCGGGTGGATTCCCACTCGGGAAACAGTGTGCTTTTTCTCTTTTTCTTTCTGTTTTTTTCTTTTGTTTTTATATATAGGCAAATTTACGTATGCCAACGTTTTAATTACGGATAATTTCCTGTTAAAATAAAAAAGGCAGAAGATTGAAACAAATTGTGACATTCAATTTGTAATATTGATTTACAGAGGCTTGTAATTCTTTTTAATCAATTCCTTGTCAAATTTTCATCAGTAATTGTAGATTAAAACAAGCATTTGAAAAAAAAAAGAAAACAAAAGTAGCATAGACAGGTCTCGAACCAGGTTCCCTTGCACGGCAGTCTAGCTCGCTTGCCACTTTTGTTATTTTTTATTTAATTTTTTTATTTTCTGGTGTTCTAAAATAAATGACGGCCTTCTGCATAAAATAAAAAAACATTTCTTGAAAATGTAAATAAGGATACTTTTCGGTATCAGGTTTTTGTTTTTAGATCATGTATGGCAGTAAGTTATTTATTTATTTATTTTTATATATTTGTTGAGATCACATAGGACGCCCTACAGGCGAAAAACAATTATGTGTAATTACCATCAATAACAAACAAAATAAAAAGGGAATTATAGAATTTAAAGAAAACGCCCTCCTGGAAGAACAGACAAAATGGCATCCGCCTCCCGCCAACTTGTGGGATGACGCAAACTGCATCCCGAGGCAGTCAGGCATGTTCCAGGCGCTTCCTGCCGATGAAATTGTATTTACCGATACATTGGATCGAGTCCTGTGTATTACACAATCTCACTAAAATCACCTTCTCGTACCTGGAACACCCCAGCTGAAAGAGGAATCGAAGAAGGCACTACCAAAAAAGTTGGCATAGTACTGACGGTATCGCGGATGGTGCACGAGAAAAGTAAAGCGATCCTCAAAAGTGTGTGTGAAATCTTGTGGGACTTAACTGCTAAGGTCATCAGTCCCTACGCTTTCACACTACTTAATCTAAGTTATCCTAAGGACAAACACACACATCCATGCCCGAGGGAGGACTCGAACCTCCGCCGGGACCAGCCGCTCAGTCTATCCCTGCAGCGGCCCAGACCGCTCGGCTAATCCCGCGCGGCTAAAGCGATCCTGCCGGAACGCACAAAAGTCAAGAACACTCTTATCAACTTCATGGAACAAATAAGAGATCGAGAGGCCCCTTATCCAGATCACAGTGTTGGTCTTCGTACGTGGGAAATATGTCTCATCTGGGAACAGAGGAGATTGCGGTGTAATGGCATGGGGAGTCGTACGTAGAAGAAAGGCAAGCATCTTCTCAATCAGCTGCCACACCTCTGTAAAAGATCCACACATCAGTCGATGTTCGTCCGTATCAAGCGTGTGACAACGAGCACACAACGGCAAACCTGTCATTTTTGTGGCATGTAGACGAACTTTTGTCATGTATTTTCCATTAACGACCAGATACCAGGTCACACGAGCGTTCGTGTCGATAAGGATATGATGCACAGAACGCCAAACCACGGGCCATGCGATCGTAGGATGTCGGCTTTCCACAACATTCCGAGTATGATTTCTCATCATTAGGTGGGAAACATCACGTGCGTTAGGGTTTCTGGTACTATGCAAATCGGCATGGACATAACTGTATTCGAAGAAAAAGGTCCTGACATGTAAGAGCGAGGAAGAAATATGGGCTACTGCAACAGGTGCCACTCGAGAGGGAGGGATCGGTTCGTCAATCAGGCTTCCCGATAATCCGGTTCGGTGGCAGGTCTGCGACTTAACCACATAAAGGGCAGCTGCTCTTGCTTGGAGAAGGCCGAGGCCGCCATCTCGAGGAGGAAGTGTCGGCGTGTCGTAGCGGACTTTGAGGATAAGACCCGCGCTGACAAAGTAGTAGACCGCCACCTGAGTATGTGTTCCCTTGCCTTTGGTATGGGTAAAACCTGTGCAAAATGGGGCAGTCACAAGACTAGATGAATGTTAACAAAATCCACCCATTGCAACATGTCCAATGCTCTCAGGAGGTTGCCAAGAACGTTCGCGCGGATAGCTTGAAGCAGGCGTTTATAGTTAAATGAGATCGTGCGCTGTATATCACGCGTGAAGGTGATCCCCATACATTTGAGCTTGTCCACTAATGGCAATGGAGCCACACTCTCTGCTGGGAGCGCTAGATTTCGTCAGGTTTATATGGTTGCCTGCAGCAGTCCCTAGTGGTTGATCCATGCCAGTGCCTGTTGCACATCATCCTCCGATAGAACCAAGAAAATCATCTGCACAAGCGCGGAATATGAAAGCATTCCCCCTCACTGTTATCCCTGTGAGCCGGCTCCTCAAACCGTGCAACAGCGGCTCAAGGGTGATGGCGAAAAGCAGCATCGACAGCGGACCTCCTTGACGGACATTAATAGGGCCCGCCACACGATCATTGACCAGTACTCCTGACTTGGCACTGTGGAGGATGTGTATAAACCTGTGGGGAAAGGCCATCAGTCTGAGTACGTTTTCTAGAAAGGCATCCCTCACTCTATCAAAGGCGTGGTCCAAGTCCACTGTCACTAAGGAACCGCGTAGGCGGCAGGTCGTGGCCAGTGCCATGATGTCACGGTAATCGCTGAGTGCCGTCTGAATGTTACTGTCATCACCAAAGCACGTCATGCGCCGAAGGTGAGGTGGCAAGAATCCGGGTAAAAATCTTGAAGTCACAATTTAACATGGTCAACGGCGGATAATTCCCAACTCCCCTACCTCCCGATGGCTTGGGGACCTGGATAAGCAACCCTTCTAAAAACTCGGGTGGGAGGGGAAGGTCAGAGTTCATCAGCTCTTCGTACATCGCAGTCCAGCGTGAGCCCTTGATGTCGTGGAATGTGCCGTAAAACTCCAACGGGAACCCATCTGGACCTGGGGGTTTATTCGGCGCACCCTTATGAAGAGCATCGGCGACGTCATCAGACGTAATTGTCGCTGTGGGAATCTCCGCAGCGGCCTCATCCAGGTTACCCGTCAAGGAACGGAGGACATCAGTCGTCACTGCTATGTTATGGTCCTCTGCTCCTTTAGAACTGGTTGTAGTGATCTACAAAGTCCTTTCCGATGTCGTTCTGGGGCGTCAATCGAAGACCATCTGGCATGTCGAGGGAGTTGACCAGCTTTCTCCGACACCGCTGCTTCTCTCAGATAATATGATGCATGGACGGGGGCTCTCCTAGCACACATCGTGACATCTTGCGCGTACTATTTTCCTTTGAAGGCGGTGACGCATAAGAGAAATTATTTTCGCCTTAATACATTTAATTTCAACCAGTCGTTGAACAGTTGTGGCATGGTTTGAGAGTTCCTGGAGAATTGTGAAATAGTATTCCATGGTATGTCGTTGCCATAGCATTTTGTCGCGACCGTAGTTCATCATCGAACTATGTAAAGCAGGCTTGCTGCAGACGAGCCACAACCGGAGTGTTGAATGATACGTTGGAAGGCGTCTGACACAGTTGTTTCACGTCGTTTCTACGATCTGGCTGCATTCCAGATCCTTGAGATGGGTGACAATCAGCTTCCACAGGCTTCGAACTTGCCACACCTTTTGCCTCTGGAGCGAAACAGTGCAAATGTAGGCGATATGGTCGGAAAAGGCGGTAGGCCGTAACTCAGCGTCGAGCATGTCAATTATGAGTAGTTGGGAAACGTAGACACGGTCAAGGCGACTTGCTGAATGGCTGGTGACGTACGTATATACAGGCCGATCATCAAGCACGCGGTCCCAAGCATCGGTGAGGTTTAGTTCATGCGCGAGCGGCTTGAGTTCCTGACATTTGGTGAAATGCGATGTTGGTCCTTCTGGGATAACACACAATAGAAGTCGCCGCCAACAATAATATGGTCGTAGCGGCCTACAAAGGAGCGACCTGTTCTGAATAGAATCGCGACCGTTCCCGTCGCTTGGCTGTGTCCGAGGGAGCGTAAACGTTGATGACTCGCACACCGTGGAAAGTCACAGCTAGACCCCTAGTCGATGGTAGGTAAATCACGTCGTCTACCTCAACGCCTTCCTTTAAAAGAATAGCTGTTCCACTGTCTCCGTCAGCACACCGCGTGAGTTAGGACACATAGCCATAGATATTAGGAAACATCGCCCGGCGAACTTCCTGCAAAAGGGCAACATCGAGGTCCGACGCCCTCAGCATTTCACAGAGAAATTGTAGCTTGACAGGGGTGCCAATGGTGTCGACATTGATGAATCCAGCCCTGTAAGCTTGTCGTGGTATTGGCACTACTGGGACGCTCATGGAGGCACGAAGAGGAGCAGCGAACAGGTATGTTGTCCCAGGAGGCTGCACATCCCCATCCAGCAACCCTGTCGATTAGTAGTCGTGGGTTCGAGCAGCAGCATTCGCTGTTGTCACTAGGGTGGGCGTTTCGTCGTCTACATCGTCAGACCGCGCAAAGGTGCCCGGATGGTGAGCGTCTGGTAGAGTATTTGTGGAGTCCGAAGGCGGCGTCACGTCGGCGGTGGAAGCGTGGTGCTGTCTCAGCTGCTGTTCAACGTCCATAGGTACAGCATTGGGTGCATGCAAAGATGGTTGTACCCCCGACGGGGTGTAGACTGGTGCTTACATCGTCTTGAGACAGCGTCCTGCAGGTGTCAGACGGGGCGATCCGCCGTTTCCGACGTCTGTTCGGCGACCGTTGCTTGCGCAGGTGATCTTCAGTGTCCGAAGACACCTGGTGATCCGTACGTTCGGGCACAAAAGCATCGGTAGGCACAACCATGGAGTCAAGGGCCGTCCCCTGTCCTAGACATTGCTCACCAATGCACTTGTCGGGAGGAGGAGGAGGCAAAGGCGCCGGTCCTTCGGCAACAGCCTGAGACAGTACAGGAGACGACGATGGGGCAGTAGTAGCAACCAGTGGTGATCGCTGTTGGGGGTCGTTATGGAGAACTTCGATGAAAGTCAGCGGTAACGTCGTCGGGGCGGCCGTGGCCGGCAGGTCCCCAGGTGGTAACTGTGTGGTTCTTTACAGACAGCTGGAACGGAGGTGTCCTTCTTTGCCACATCCCGAGCATGTCTTCGGCTGGCCATCTCAAATCATAATTGCACGGCAGCCACCAATACATAAGTAGGATGGCACATGTTTGGTTAGCTCTATGCGGATCTGTCGCACTCCATGGAGAACCGGGTATGTAGTGAACTGCGCCCACTTTTCAGCTTTATGACTAATCACTTTGCCATATGGGCGGAATGCAGATACCACCACCTCCTGGAAAGGGAGTTCAAATACGCGTACCGACCACAGTCCAAGTCCGGCATGTTCCACAGTTACGTCACCGATGTGTCCATCAGAGTGACGGACCTTAAGACCGCTTCGAGTTGCACTTAGAATTTTGTCACACATGACTTCGTTAACCAATTTCACTTAGACCACACTGCTCACTAGAGACAGGTGGATGCCAACAAGATCGTTGGAATTAATCATGACTTCATCTCTGACAAACTGTTCGATTTCCAGTGCTTTTCGGCGGGCATATTCAGCTGCAAAGATAACCTTCAGTGTCGATTTTCTGTTGGCATAAGTCATTCTCTGTTGAAGGAAATATAGCGCGCTAAGACGGCAGGATCACGTAAACAACTCCGCGAGCGAGCTGCACGGCGAGGACGTAAACAAGAAGTCCGTGACGCTAGCGTGCCGGAAGGCGACTTGTGTGTTAGACCGCACGGCCAAAGGGGCGGGCTTTGGGTATTGGTGTGATTTCAGCAATTTTCTGGTCTTTAGGTACGGATCTGTCTATGAGCGAGCGATTGTATAAAATTGCTAAATATGGAGCCACTGTATCAGCATACTCTTAAAAGAAACCCTACTGGTATACAAACTGGACCGGAGGCCTTTCTTTATTTAAGTGATTTAAGCAACTTTCTGCGCGGCGGCCGGAAGTTGTTCGATAAGGCGTGCTGGCTTACACTGCGCCGCAGCACGGAGCGTCATTCGCTCTGCGAACGTCGAGGAGTGCGCACGCTTAGCTCTGGGTGTCTCGCTGGGCGTTGGCTTGCTACGTTCACTTGTGTTAACGTGCCACAGCAATGCCTCTGCGACGTGCATGGCGTCGTCGCTGGCGGCGTAGTGTACCTGTGTATCGCAGCTTGAAGGCTATTGATATTGACCTTTCTGGTCAATTTAATAAGCAGCAGTTAATTGGAGGCCCGAATGTGTTTCGTGGCCTGCATCTGAACTTTATCTGTGATGTACAGGCATTGTTTGGAGGTAGTACTTGGCTCACACTTGCTGTTGTGTGGGGTAATCAAGCAGATTATGGTGGCCTTGAAGCTTTTCCTGGTGCTAATATTCTCACTTGGAAGACATGGAGTATTTCGGATACTACAGGACTGTTGGCTAAAGTGCCTTATGGTACTTTAGTTCCATGTTACTCTTCTTGGCAGTTGTTCTTGATTGGAATTCAGGAATTTTTACTTCGTCTTTATTGGTGAAGGAGTTTGGGAAAACTGTATTTAATAACTCTGCCTTAGCGGCACTGTCATCAGTGACTTTACCTTTGTTATAGCGCAGTGAGGGTACTGATTGCGTCTTGCCACTGGTAGGCTTTGTATATGATCAGAATCTCTTACGGTTTTCTGCCACATTCCGATACAGAGTTTCGTTGTGGAAACTGTTAAAAGCATCTCGCATTGCAGTACGCGCTATATTTCGAACTTCTGCGAAACTTTACCAATCTTGGGGATTTTGCGTTATTTTATATTTGGCATGCTTATTTCGTTGCTTCTGCAACAGCGATCTCACGAGTCTTGTGTACCATGGGGGATCAGTTCCATCACTTATTGAATTATGTGGTATAAGTCTCTCAATTGCTGTCGATACTATCTCTTCGAAATCACTCCACATCTTTTCTACGTTTACGTGATCAGATCGGAAGGAGCGGAAATTGGCGGCCGCTATGGTCGATCGGTTCTAGGCGTCGGAACCGCGCTGCTGCTACGGTCGCAGGTTCGAATCCTGCCTCCGGGATGGATATGTGTGATGTCCTTAGGTTAGTTAGGTTTAAGTAGCTCTAAGTGTAGGGGACTGATGACCTCAGACGTTAAGTACCTTCGTGCTTAGAGCCATTTGAACCATTTGAAGTGGAGACTCTCTCTTAAAAAGGCGTTAAGAGGATTTAATCAGATTTATTAAAGTTCCTTTTCGATGGTTGTGGGTGATACGGTATCCAGCCTAGCAGCAACTGCCTTGTGGCCGCTAATCATTGCATTCGTCAAGATACTCCCTATTTGTCCTGGGTTATTTGTTGTTAAGAGGTGAAGTATGCTTTCGCAACCATATATGCTTCCAGTAATGAAGAGTATATTGGTTAACCTATGGCACATAGATCGAAAGCTCCGAGAAAGATAGGTGTACGTCCAACATGGAGTATTGTTCCAAAAAAGATAGAAGAAGAGAAGATGGTTTACCTAGAAAGAAATAAGATTTCAAACAATTATATTGTGCAAAGAGGAAAGTGTTTTTTTTCTTATTATTTCTATTATTATTATTATTATTATTATTATTATTATTATTATTATTATTGATCTTCACATTTTTGTCTCCTTAGATACAGAGGCGGCTAGGATTGTAACCCTACCAGCGAGCACTTTAAACGATAATCGATGCTAACGCTATACCTTTGCGAGAAATTTTTGAAAGTTGTTACCGTGAGATAACCTAATGGAAACAGAACAATCTGTCTTGGATTCGTTTCCGAAATACTCCAGCAGAGTATAAACAATAGTAAACGGTGGGTCTGGAACATACGTTCTCTCAGCACAAAAGCAAGTTGTAACATTATGTATTAAAACAGGTCGCCAGCCTAATTAGACATCTTTGTGTAAAGCATAATGATAAAGTAGGGGGCAGTGCTAAGGTTAAAATAGCCTTCCTTGCCGGCCGCGGTGGTCTCGCGGTTCTAGGCGCGCAGTCCGGAACCGTGCGACTGCTACGGTCGCAGGTTCGAATCCTGCCTCGGGCATGGATGTGTGTGATGTCGTTAGGTTAGTTAGGTTTACGTAGTTCTAAGTTCTAGGGGACTAATGACCACAGCAGTTGAGTCCCATAGTGCTCAGAGCCACAACCTTCCTTGACACACACACACTGAACTCTTTCCTTACATCGGTATACACCATGACACAGCAAGCTAACCTTGCAGATAAATGTGATACTAACTAGTAAGTCAGATAAGTAAATGGCTAATGTGATGGTAAACAGCAATACATACTTCTCAACAACACGTACCTTAAATGAATTAGGTACAACAGTTTATAAAACCAAGTACCGACACACATTAAACTAGTAGCAATACTGACCAGGGAAAAACTTGAAATTGAATTTAAATCATGAGTTCTACTAATGATCATAATCTATAACTTCATTGCCTAATACAGGGCCTCTATGCATGTGCATTAACCAGCTTGCTTTAGAATAGATACTCTAATAAAAAGTTCTTTCTCAAACTCAGTTTGAAGCAACTAAACAGAATGCAAATCTAACTATACTGGCTCTGAAGGAGCCTCTGCATTGGTTCATTAAATAAATAGGCTGGTACATGAGGACCCTTACCCTTTCATGGTTTGAAGAACCATGCTCATGAACAAAACTATACCAGTATGTACGAAAAACAATAAGTATTCTTATCAGTAATTATAAGTTATGTAAAGCACAATGAACTATAGCTCTTTAAATAACAAATGTGCTTTCATAAGCGATCTTTGGACCTACTTAAAATATATAATTGGCTGTGCAAATGACAACAAAACGTAATATTCCACTTAAACCACTTTTGCATAATAAATTAGGACACTCGGAATTAAATTCGCTAGTATAGGAATCTAGTCCAGGTTTGTGATTTGGGATGATCACGGGTGTAGGGTAGAGTTTTTAGTAACACCACGATTATTATTAAATCAAGCAAGTTTTCACAAATACCTGCTCCACTTACGGACTGCCAAATACAAAACAATTTAGTGGAAGGCTGGTGGCACTGGTGGTGCAATTTGCAGTGGCCGTTATCCTGGCGGCGATGAAGTCATGGCAGTACTATTGGTCTCTTCCCTATTACTGACGTCCTCTTGACGTCGAAATAATATTTGTGTAGGGCCAAAAACCATGCTGTGATAATGGTATCACCAAATTCAGCATCCGAGGCCCATTCATACGGCCCTTAAGCTCTTCTGGCCTCCAAACGCCAGGAATATAAGCTTCTGCTAGCGATATGTTAACCACAGCACTGCTCAGCCCAGAATCCTTACTCGTCACAAAGGACGAGTTGCCACTTGCTCAACAACCACACCCTTTCTACTACGCCAGGATACTTCCGTACCTGCGAGGCTTCCTCAAATCTTTAACATTTAACACTACGTTCCCTAATTATGGACCAAGACACTTATAGTACATTACATAACAATCTTTTCAATTGTTATTTAAATTCACAAGCATAATTTAAACCTCTACGTTCGAAAGTTCGCATAACTGAAACATGTATACTTGGTCAAAGAATTTCTATCACAGATACAACATTATACATAAGCAATACTAAAAACAGACATCGAAACATCGATACAGATACAAAATACATCAAAAAATAGGTTTTACACGGTCATTTCTGAAACGGCGTAATGTACTTTTCAACTGCAATGAAGAACTCGCGGGATCTTTCTTAAGCACCTACAGTAAGAGACATTATCAAACTAGAGTAAAACTTTTTCATTCCGAGTACCAATATCGCTATCACAATCAATCTGTAGTTTATCAGAATTACTAAAGAAATATTATATAACGAACAGCGCACTATTTCCCTGGGCCTTACAATTAGCAGATGTCTCGCATATTACTTCAAATACGTTCGTTAGGGAAAGAAATGAAACGTTAGATAGGTACTATTCTCTATTACAGATCACTAAATGCTTTCAAACAGTAACTTGTTCCGTACTCGACCCACAGTTAAACCGTTTACGAAAAGTTATGGAATTCACAATAAGTAGCGTCCATGTATGTGTGTGTGTGTGTGTGTGTGTGTGCGCGCGCAAGCTGTACTATACGAAGAAAGGCTAAATGATGCAGGGGAGAGCGTTTGATCAGATGAATCAGGTCCTCACCCGTGTCGATGGGCAGGTGAGCAGGTGCGATCGCTACAGTGGGTACTCCTGGTAGCCTCGGGCCACGTAACAGGGCAATATCAAGCGAGGAAACGCTTCGAACTTTTCCAGGACCCGTAGTTACTACGCTGGCAGAGGGGCAGGATGCGGTGGTCAGACAGCCATCGGAAGGGAACTTCCGAAGCCATAAATTCTCAGATAAGGAATTGCCGCGAGAGCAGCGCACTGTTTTCTCGTAATCGACGCCCCCGCAGTTCGATTCCCTCCCCCCGCTCCCCTTCCCCTTCTCACGTAAGACGTAAACAGTGTGAGGCGACCGGCACTGCTCTCGAAAATACGCGCCGAGCGAGCATCTTGTAAATAGCGGCGTACAAATGCGCGTTAGAATTACCAAACGACTTAATACCAGCGCGGCGCCGTAATTTTCCCGGACCGGTAGAGCCCGGGGATTAATCGCGCGGCCGGCCGACTATCGGTCATCGCGGGGGCGCCGGACAACTGAATTACCTGCGGCTGGGGCAACCCCCATTACCCGGCCGGGTAATGCCATGTTATTTCAGCGCCTCGCACTCATACATCACGCGGCAATTTCAGCAAATTCGGTCTCCGCGGCGCAGCAGCGGCTGATTTACGGACGGCAGCGCCGCCAGTGGCAGGCGCGTGAGTTACGGCGGCCGGAGGTGTGATGATGGGCCGCCACCACCCTCCCCCACGACCTCCACCAGCCCCACCCGGCCACTGGTGGCAGGGGCTGGCGTGGCAGCTGGACGTTAATAGCACACCCTCATCATTCAAGGAGCCGTGTCGTTGTACACAGACTCACTACCGACGATGCAAGCCCTCCAAGCGTAGAGACGCTCTGGAGGTCATGAACACGCCAACAGTGCCGTACTACCCAGTGTGCAGTAGCGTAGCATTGCCATCTGAAGCGTTCATATGGACCTCCCCTGCACTTCACAACGATACTTACGCAACCCAGTATGTAGGATGTTGTGCGTAGAGCTGTTTGACAGCCTAAACCTTCTTCCTAGCTCTATTCAGTGCTAACGAACATAGCTCGCATTTCATATTTTCATATAAATAAACACTATGAAAGGGAAAGGCGTAAATTGACTAAATCTACACTACTGGCTGTTAAAACTGCTGCACCAAGAAGAAATGCTGATGGTAAACGGGTATTCATTGGACAAATATATTATACTGGAATTGGCATGTGATTACATTTTCACGCAATTTGGGTGCATAGATTCTGAGAAATCAGTACCCAGAACAATCAGCTCTGGCCGTAATAACGGCCTTGATACGCCTGGGCATATAGTCAAACAGAGCTTGGATTGCGTGTGCAGGTACAGCTGCCCATGCAGCTTCAACAAGATACCGTATTTCATCTAGAGTAGTGACTGGCGTATTGTGATGAGCCAGTTGCTTGGCCACCATTGACCAGACGTTTTCAATTGGTGGGAGATCTGGAGAACGTGCTTAGTCAGGGCAGCAGTCGAACATTTTCTATTCCAGAAAGGCCTGTACAGGACCTGCAACATGTGGTCGCGCATTATCCTGCTGAAATGTAGGGTTTCGCAGGGATCGAATGACGGGTAGAGCCACGGGTCGTAACACATCTGAAATGTAACGTCCACAGTTCAAAGTGCCGTCAATGCGAACAAGATATGACCGAGACGTGTAACCAATGGCACCCCATACCATCACGCCGGATGATACGCGATGAGGAATACACGCTTCCAATTTGCATTCACCCCGAGGTCGCCAAACACGGATGCGACCATCATGATGCTGCAAACCGAAGATGGATTCATCCGAAAAAATGCCATTCGTGCACTCAGGTTCGTCGTTGAGTACATCATCGCAGGCGCTCCTGTCTGTGACGCAGCGTCAAGGGTAACCGCGGCCATGTCTCCGAGCTGATAGTCCATGCTGCTGCAAACGTTGTAGAACTGTTCGTGCAGATGGTTGTTGTCTTGCAAACGTCCCCATCTGTTGACGCAGGGATCGAAACGTGGCTGCAGGACCCGTTACAGCCATGCGGATAAGATGTTTGTCATCTCGACTGCTAGTTATACGAGGCCATTGGGATCCAGCACGGCGTTCCGTATTACCCTCCTGAACCCACCGATTCCATATTCTGCTAATAGTCAATTGATCTCGACCAACGCGAGTTGCAATGTCGCGATACGATAAACGGCAATCGCGATAGGCTACAATCCGACCTTCATCAAAGTCGGAAACGTGATGGTACGCATTTCTCCTCCTTACGTTTCACCAGGCAACGCCGGTCAAATTCTGTTTGTGTATGAGAAATCGGTTGGAAACTTTCCTCAGCACGTTGTGGGTGTATCCAACGGTGGCAAACTTGTGTGAATGCTCTGAAAAGCTAATCGTTTGCATATCACAGCATTTTCTTCCTGTGGGTTAAATTTCGCGTCTGTAGCACGTCATCTTCGTGGTGTAGCAATTTTAATTGCCAGTAGTGTAAATCTACATCTACACAGTTATTCCGCAAGCCACCGTGCGGTGCTTGGCGGAGAGTACTCTGTACCAGTACTTGTTACACTCGCTAATAGAGCGAGGGAAAAACGACTATCTACATGCCTCCGTATTAGACCTAATTTCTCGTATCTTATCTTCGTGGTCCCTACGCACGATGTATCTTAGCGGCATCAGAACCATTCGGCAGTCAGCTTCGTATTCCGGTTCTCTAAATGTTCTCACTAATGTTTCTCGAAAAGACCGTCGCCAGAGATTTCCATTTGAGCGACAAATCTAACAGCTCCCTCTGGATTGACTCAATGTCTTCCTTCAAACCGACATGGGCACGGATCCCAAAGACTCGAGCAGTACTCAAGAATTAGTCGCACCAGCTTCGTATATGCCATTTCCTTATAGCTCAAACACTCTTTCCTAAAAATTCTCGTTCCCCTTTCCTATCACAGTCCTCACATGCTCATTTCATTTAATATCGCTTTCCAACATTACGCCCGGGTATTTAAACGGCTTGATTGTGTCAAGCAGGACACTAGTAACACTGTATCCGAACTTTACAGGTTTGTTCTTCTTACTCATCCGCATTAATTTACATTTTTCCACGTTTAGAGTCAGCTGTGATTTATCACACCAACTAGAAATATTGTCTAAGTCGTCTTGTATCTTCCAACAGTAACTCTATTTTGACACCTTACCATACACCTAAGCATCATCAGCAAATAAACCCAGATTGCTGCCCAATCTGTCCGCCAAATAATTTATATATATTTGGTTTTCACTGTTACCATGTAACGAAAAAATACGAGGGTTGGAACTTTAACAGTGGCAACTATTTATTCACAGCTCGTACAAAATAGATACGTGTTTCAAAGTTTTATTGACCTTCAAAGTAGTCACCAGTACTGTGTATAACCCGTTGCCAGCGACGTGGAAGTCGTAGGATACTCTTAGCAGGGCCAGTTGTGTTGACAGTCCGAGCGGCGCGGTCTGTTGCCCAACCAATTTGTAGCAGTTCTGAAGTTGAACTCATGAGGGCTTAAGTCAGGGGAGTGCAGTAGCTGGTATAGCACTTAGCAGCCCAATCAGTCAAACAAATCAGTAACAGTTTGCACTGTACGTGCTTGAGCATTGTCCTGCAAAATGTTGGTCAAGTACTGCAGAAAGTGTCATCACTTCTGTTTCTATGCTGTTCATTTTTGGATCACGACCTACGACCAGCTTTTCAGCCTACAGATCTGTACATTATAACAGTGTGGTGTGTTGTAGTTCTTTTTCCTTGTTATATTTTATCTGCTCCACCTTTGTTCAACATCGCGTAGATTTGCTTTCCACAGCGTGAGGAGGAAAAGATAATAGGATATGCATGGCAAGGATGAGGACTGCGATAAAATTTTATGTATCTGTCGCAAACAGTGAGTTCCGAACTAAACCGGAGAGAGTATTCAAATGCGCCTTTGTACAGATAAAAAAGACGGCGTTTGGCAGGTACACCACATTGGCGAGGAACGGACGGGATTGTTAGTATCGCCTGTACTTGCGAACTCCGAGCTTTTCTTTCGTCGAACAACAAAACTACACCTAAACGGTGTTGCTTAGTATCATTTGACAGTAATTTCACTTATCCCTTTTAGTAGAACGGTTTGACAGCTTATCTCGACTTATCGTGGCAGCTGCGATGTATTGCTGTACGGCTTCGCTTCATGGAGTGTTTTCTCCGGTTCAGTATGGAGGTCACTATTCGTCAACAGCATTCATTACATGGCCGCTTAGTCGCACAGAGCCGACCTTTGTGGCCGAGCGGTTCTAGAGGCTTCAGTATGGAACCGTGCGACCGCTACGGTCGCAGGTTCGAATCGTGCTTCGGGCAATGATGTGTGTGATGTCCTTAGGTTAGTTAGGTTTAAGTAGTTCTAAGCTCTAGGGAACTGATGACCTCAGATGTTACGTCCCATAGTGCTCGCAGCCATTTGAACCATTTTGAACCAGTCGCACAGAACTTCTAAACTGAAGTGAAAAAATTCATTGGATAGCGATATGCACATACACAGTATCGCGTACACGTAATATAAAAGAGCAATGCATTGACAGAGCTCTCATTTTTACTCAGGTGATTCATGTGAAAAGGTTTCCGACGTCATTATGGCAGAACGACGGGAATTAATAGACTTAGAACGCGGAATGGTAGTTGAAGCTGGGCGCATGGGGCATTCTATTTCGGATATAGGTGGGGAATTTAATATTCTGAGGTCTACCAGATCAATAGTGTGCCGAGAATACCAAATTTCAGCCATTATCTCTCATCATGGACAACTCACTGGCTGACGGCCTTCACTTAACGACGAAGAGTAGCGGCGTTTGCGTAGAGTCGTCAGTGCTAACAGGCACGCGAAATGCGAGAAACAACCGCAGGCATCGATATTGTACGTATGAAGAACGTATCCTTTAGGATAGTGCGGCGAAAAGTGGTGTTAATGGCCTATGGTAGCAGTCGCCGGACGGGAGTGCCTTTGCTTACCGGAAGCATCCTAGACGAATGGAAAACCGTGGCCTGGTCAGATGAGTCCCGATTTCTGTAGGGTTCGAGTATGGCGCAGAGCCCACGAAGCCATTGACCCAAGTTGTCTACAAGGCACTGTGCAAGCTGATGGTGGCTCCATAATGGTGTGGGCTGTGTCTACATGGGTCGTCTGGTACAACTGAACCGATCATTGATGGAAATGGTTAAGTACAGCTTTTTGGAGACAATGTGGACTTCTTGTTTCCAAACAACAGTGGAACAACGCGACATGTCATGGGGCCACAATAGTTCGCGACTGGTTTGAAGAATATTCTGGACAATTCGAACGTATTGATTTGGCTATCCACATCGCCCGACATGAAACGCATCGAACTTGTATGGGACATAACTGAGGTCAGTTAATGCGCGAAATCCTGCACCAGCAACACTTTCGCAATTCAGGACGGCTGTAGAGGCAGCACGGCTAAGTATTTCCGCAGGGAACTGCCAACAACTTTTTTAATCCATGCCAATTCGAACTGGAGCGCTACGCCGGGAAAAATACGTCTGACGCGATATTAGAAGCTATCCCATGGCATTCGTCACTTCAGCGTATATACTGTTCGAAAATAATTTATCGAATTCCTCACTCGTGACGTTGTTTTCAAATTGCTAAATAATTCTCTAACCCAAAAACACCTTTCCAGGTTCCAGAGTATGTTAAGGATTATAATTAGTTCTCTCAGTAAAATTTATTTCCTTTTACTCCACAAGATTCCACGTAAGCAAAACCAGAGCAACTAGTGCATTAGCTTTCCAGCTTTAGTAATCGCTTATTATTGTGTTTCGTGTACTCAAATGAACAAGCTAGTCCGGCAGGGTCGAGAACAAACATAACACTCGGTTAAGCATCTCTGGGAACCGCAATTTCCACATTCTCAAATGCTGGAGATGATTGTTTGTCGTTGGCAAAATGTTCTCTACATTATTCAAGGTGACAGATACACCACCCATTTCAGGACTAAGGGCGCATTTATGCTGTAACCTTTCTGCTCGCACATCGCCGGCGTGTCATCGTGGTTATGAAAATAACGCGCTCACCAGTGCACTTAACCTACGGCACCGCTACTCTCCTCGCCTCTCGCCACAGGATGTGAAGCTGGTTTGTATTTAGAGCAACCAACGTCTCCGGCAACCGCTGTGATTGGCTGCTTCATGCTCACACTAGCAGCGTCGTTGTTTAGGGAAATTTTCTTCCTTCACGCGATTTATCGCACACCATACACGTACCTCTACATCTATATCGGTACCCTGCAAACCACCGCAAAGTGCAGGAAGATGAGACGTCCTATTGTACCAAATATTAAGGTTTCTGTCATTTCCATTCGTGTAAGGATCGCGGGAAAATAGTACCTTAAATACCTTACTTGTTAGTGCAAACTGTCTAGGTTAATCTTGTTTTCGCAGTCATTGCAAGAATGTGAGCTACTTATGAGCTCACTATTCCGACTCATCATCGTCTCTAACTGATCTCTGAATGTCCGATGAGCTTTCATCCTCATTTTCTCCTTGTGAACTCTTTTCCGAAGTGGTGCTGCTGTTGTCATTCTTAGTGTACACCTATGCTCAAAATCTGTTTGATATTGTCAAATTTGGTTAGCAGGTGGACATTTCATTTTAATTTTTGTAGGTTATCGATGGTCACAACAGAGAGAGAAAGAAAGAAAGAGAGAGAGAGAGAGAGAGAGAGAGAGAGAGAGAGAGAGAGCAAGTTATCTTACTGCTGAACAAACTTTGATCTTGTTGTTGCACAGTATTGGCCTCTGTACTGTCGGATACGTTCTTAGGTGAAGTGTAGTAGGTGATGGACGTATTCAGTAATGAAGTGTTGACTTTTAATTTCATCTGTTACATGAAGAAAGAGTTATTGTAAAGGACAGCAAGAAAGAATATAACGTATATATTGAAAGACGAAAAGAATATATTTTTTGAAGAGAAAACGTTTGAGGTAAGATTGTACGATTGTTCAGCTTGTTTGGCAGAATGATTACTGTCAGCTAGCTAACATTTTTCACTTGCTCCTAGCTGAGAGAAAGACCACCCCACTTCCAGGAGTCATACATGAACATATCAGCTGATTAAGCTGTTTGGTTCGTATAGAAATTCTCTGTTAACATTGTGCCCTTTGTAAATCAGTATTCACTAAGCGTTGTATGTTCAGACCACTATTACGTGTAAAGATTACACGAAGTTTTACTGTGTTTCTGAATGCGTACTTCATTCTAAAATACTTGTCTTCGAATATCATTTCATAGGAATAGTTACTGCATCCGTCGACTGTTTAAAGAAGAAACTTCCTAGCAGATTAAAACTGTGTGCCTGACCGAGACTCGAACTCGGAACTTTGGCCTTTCGCGGGCAAGTACTCTACCATCTGAGCAACCGAAGCACGACTCAAAGCCGGTACTCACAGCTTTACTTCTCGTAGTACCTCGTCTCCTACCTTCCAAACTTTACAGAAGCTCTTCTGCGATCCTTGCAGAACTAGCACTCCTGAAAGAAAGGATACAGCGGAGACACAGCCTCGGGGATGTTTCCGGAATGAGATTTTCACTCTGCAGCGGAGTGTGCGCTGATATGAAACCTCCTGGCAGATTAAAACTGTGTGCCCGACCGATACTGGCAGAAGTACAACTGTGAGTAACGCGCGTGAGTCGTGCTTCGGTAGCTCAGATGGCGAAGTGCCATTGCTCCATATAAACATATGTATGTGATATATAAAGGGGACAAATCGTTAGCAAGAACCTCGTGTTCTTTGTTCAAAATCTTAAATCTCCAAAAGTTCTACAGTGATTGCTTTCAAGATTTTGCAACAACATTGAATTTGAATACATACGTGTTTCTATATGTGTATACAGTTCGCCGACACGGTAGCTCAGCGTGTTCCGTCAGGCGGTTAGCTGCCCTCTGTAATAAAAAAACTGAGTGAATGGATCAATAATCAATCATGGGACGTCCGCCACAAACAATTGCATCGAACTCTTACGAACAAAATGAGATTAAAAAAAAAAAAAAAAGATGGTAGAGCACTTGTTCGCGAAATGCAAAAGTCCCGAGTTCGAGTCTCGGTCGGGCACACATTTTTAATCTGCCAGGAAGTTTCATATCAGCGCACACTCCGCTGCAGAGTGAAAACCTCATTCTGTATAAAGAAGGTTTATCATTACGCATTACCACACTGCACCATGTGGTGTGCAACAACTTGATTATTGTTTGGAAATATTATTTAAAAATAGAAATCTAGCTTAGCCGATGCTTGCTTGTGTTTGCTGTTGTACTTTCGAGAAATCCACAACAATATTGTCAAGACACGAGGTAAACAGAAGTTTTTACTAGGATCGGATAATTATTTTACTTCAGTTGTGAATTTTATATACAGACAAATTTCTATTCAGAGCCGTTACAGTTGAATTCAAATTAGTTTTCGTTTAGTCAAATGTTAGCATAAGAGTTTAAGTTCGATAACAGTTAGTGGGTACATGGTTGTGGAAACATACAGATTTTTCACACAGTGGGAAGTAATTTTGGGCTAAATATCGCACTGAAACACATAGTGTGGAACTTACGCAAGTGTATATGTACAGATCACCCCTTGTTCCTTCTTGTAATACTGATACTTCAGTGTTCTTGATATCGTATTACCAGCAGAGTGAAATAATTTCAGTCCTTTGGTAAGCTGACCAGTCGTGTCCATCTTCAAGAAATCCAGTCCGTTCTCCCTTTCTCCTTGCTGAAAATTACAATCGAGCACAATACATTCACGGGTCCCTATCGTTCTAGTAGCGCTCCCATCCATCTGTTTTCATCTGGTGTTGAAATATGTGGTCGGATAATTCTTGCACCACATGTCCTACAGTACCGCGCTGTTCCCGTTTTCCAGGGAAATAGCGAGTTTACCAATATTCCTGATTTCGATTCCTCAGGTTTGGCTAACCTTGGCTACGTACCCAGCTTTAAAAAATTTTAACATTTTCCTTCTGTAATATTATTTGGATTATTTGGTATGAATAGTTAAGTAATAAAGAGCACATTTTATAACTCAGGATAACAAAAAGATTTATATAATTCGACTATACCAAAGTTATCTTTTAAAAAATTAATTATTTTTTCTCATAAAAAGTTCACAGATTTTTTAAAATTAATTTCACTTAGAAAATGTAAGTTAAATATATCCTCGGTTCATCAGTCAAGGGCACCTATGACGGCTGGAGGGGGGGGGGGGGGGGAGGAGGGAGGGGGTGGACCCCTGCCTCTCTGCTAGCCCTTAGGAAAAGGAAAACTTATCGGAGTAGTCAAGTGTTTATGTTTCGAGGAAATGATTTAGCGGTCAGCGACACGCAGGTTTTTAATAGAGTTGGAGCTGAAACTCTTTTATTACTGAGTACATCACACCATTCGTTCTCCAAAATATTTAAAATATTCCATACACCGAGGCAATCTATCGTGTAGGCGCCTTTGTCCTCAGAAGTTCTACATAATCTCACAGCACACAGGTAGGTTTCTTTTATCTGCAGCACCGTTCAACAACACTTCATCTTTCAATAATTGTCTACATTATCGCGGTACTAATTCATTTTACTACAAATAATTATTTTTTTTCGAAACATGCTAGCAGAGAATATTTGTCATTTCTGGCAGTGTTCAGAGGTGGATCCTACGCTGAGTAGAATATACATTTACCGCTGATACACCGTGGAGTAGTTTCCTATTGTAGTTCTCGGGGGCAAGTGTCTGCAAAGTGACACGTACAGATTAAAAACGATGAATCTAAGGTCCCCCTTCGCATTTGTCAGCGTGAGCATGCGAAACAACATATGAAACAAATTTAACTGCAAACTTCGTCTAACCTGCAGACACCCTAGTGGCATATGTCCGGTCGGTACGAAATTTGTACCATTCCAGATGACGCAGACGTACAACAGACGGCTTCAGCGCAAATACCTAAGACTGGCTAGCTTGTGACAAAAGCAGACTGGCTATCCAATTAGCGCAGTGTGGCTCAGTTTCGGCGCCAGCGAATCGTATACAACAAACTTATCACCCTGCAAGCAACTGCCATTGAGGCAACGAATGTTCATTCTATTGGAGACAAAGTTATGTTACAATCCGTTGTCAACATTGCCCACTCAAATAAAAATTTTATTTTAATTTCAGCCAAACCAATAAACCTGGGAACGGGAAGTTAAAATTAAAGCTCTTCATTATTTCATCAATTCAGTTTAATATGCAAGATCTCTTTTCTTCCGTGAGCTCCTTTCTCCTCTTGCTTGTAACAGTTCCTTCATTCTATCCTGCTCAACCAACTTAAACAGAAACATGACATTGAGTAGTGTTCAATGAACTGTGAATGAAGCCCGACTAACAGCATTACATACATTGAGCAAAAATAATAGTGCATTGAGAATGGCCAGCTTCTAGCTGAAATCTAGATCTACCAATAAAAATTTAAAAAGGAAGACTGATCACTGAAATTTACAAGTCAATATAACAGTCGCTGAGTGCAACAGCTTTCTGAATTGAAGGTAACCTGACAAAAAACGTGTGTTTTTGGGGGTGTCCGGATAGTTTCGATCACATAGTGTATGTTGAATGGCGCATATCCTTAAGGCCCCCCTAAACGATCAAACAGTTTGTCAG
This sequence comes from Schistocerca gregaria, assembly GCF_023897955.1. Lineage (NCBI taxonomy): Eukaryota > Metazoa > Arthropoda > Insecta > Orthoptera > Acrididae > Schistocerca > Schistocerca gregaria. The sequence continues at coordinate 828,053,999 of NC_064922.1, forward strand.
ATTTCACTACGTTTGCCAAATACTTGATTGTGTATACTGCTGTTTGGGGAGTTTGTCACACACAAAGCGAATCTGACGTATTTTACAGAAATTTTGCTTGACAGAACTTTAACAAGCTGGGGAAATTGTGTTGGTATTCAGCCATATATGTCCAGTGAAAACTAGTGGCGTCACAATTTATTTCACTATATGTGCGTTTCAACAGTTATGTAACTTACGAAGGGCGTTCAATAAGTAAAGCAACATATTTCCTTCTCTGCCATCTTCGCTTGAAAAACTGTGTAGTTTGTTGTGGGACATCGTGGAACATTCCCACTTCAGCCTCTGTTTCCTTAAGTTCCAATAGACGGCGCAGCCTTCTAAATACCGTCCTGACGGACGTGCGTTTCAGACAGAAAGCTGTTACTGAGTTTCTTTTCGCTGAAAACCAGAGCATCGCAGATATTCGTTGGCGCTTGCATAGTGTCTACTGAGGCTGGAACTGAACAAAAGCACGGTGACTCGTTAGGAGAGGCGTCTGTCATCAGCGCAACAACGTCGCGTGAACCTGTCCTATCCCCCTCGTACCGGTTGGCCACACACAACTGTGACTCCTGCACGTTGGAACGTATCGTCACTCGATTTCGAGGTGATCGAAGGGTCACAATCAAACACCTCCATGCACAAGTGGACGGATAGGGACTCATCTCACTACCTAACAAAAGACCATAAAGAGCAATGAACAGCCATTTTTGTCTAATTTCTTACACGTTTCGAGGCTGATCATGACATTTTTTTTTTGTCGAAAATCGACACAGGTGATGAAACATGGGTTCATCACTTTGTCTTCCCTCATGGTGCAATGATGAACTCTGAAGTATATTGTGCAACCCTCAGTAAGTTAAAGTTCAACAAGTCTGTCATAACAAAAATGCAAACGAACTCCTCCTTCTCCACGAAAACGCAAGGCCTCAAACAAGTCTGTACATCCGAGAGAACCGCAGGAAACTTCACTGGACTATTCTTCCTCATTCACTGTTTTGCTGGAGTTGTCCAAGACCGTCGGATTGCACATTGGACATCAATGGATGCAGGTGATCAGACATTGTGCTTACGTATGTGTCACCTGTCAGAATCGTATCTAGACGTTTCATGGGTCCCATATCACTCCAACTGCACGCGTCCCACACCATTACAGAGCATCCAAAAGCTTGAACAGTCTCTGCTGACATGCAGGGTCTATGGATTCATGAGGTTGTCTCCATACCCGTACTAGTCCATCCGCTCGATACAATTTGAAACGAGACTCATCTAACTAGGCACCATGCTTCCAGTCATCAACAATCTATTGTCGGTGCTGACCGACCCTTGCGAGGCGTAAAGCTTTGCGTCGCGCAGTCATCAAGGGTACACGAGCGGGGCATCAGCTCCGAAAGCCCATATCGATGAGCCGGCCGCGGTGGTCTCGCGGTTCTAGGCGCGCAGTCCGGAACCGTGCGACTGCTACGGTCGCAGGTTCGAATCCGGCCTCGGGCATGGATGTGTGTGATGTCTTTAGGTTAGTTAGGTTTAAGTAGTTCTAAGTTCTAGGGGACTGATGACCACAGCAATTGAGTCCCATAGTGCTCAGAGCCATTTGAACCATTTGAACCCATATCGATGATGTTTCGTTGAATGGTTCGCACGTTGACAGTTGTTGATGGCCCAGTATTGAAATCTGCAACAATTTGCGGGAGGGTTGTACTTCCGTCACGCTGAACGATTCTCTTCAGTCGTCGTTGATCCCGTTCTTCTAGGACCTATTTCCGCCGGCAGCGATGTCGGAGATTTGATTTTTTTTTTTTTTTGGGATTCCTGATATTCACAGTACACTCGTGAAATGGTTGCTCGGGAAAATCCCCACATCATCGCTACCTCGGAGATGCTGTGTCCCATCGCTCGTTCGCCGATTATAACACCACGTCCAAGCTCACATAAATCTCCGTAACCTGCCATTGTAGCAGCAGTAACCTATATAACAATTGCGCCAGATACTTGTTGCCTTATATAGGCGTTGCCGACAGCAGTGCCGTATACTGTCTGTTTACATATCGCTGTACTTGAATACGCATACCTCTACCATTTATTTTGGCGCTTCAGTGTATATGCGTGGGGGACAAAGCACCAAATTAGCGATGGCGGAATACCAGGATGAAAGCGGTAAAGAAGTACCATTCCATGAAGTCCACGTAGTGGCGAAACAGCGATTTACATTGAGGAGGAAGATTCTCTGAGGCGATAGAAATAGCGAAACGACCCGCCAACCTGAGCAGAGAGGACTGGCTTAGGCTTCCGGTATCCTGGCTACCAGCAGTGACAAAGCTGCGGGAGGGCAGCGCGCGCAAAGCAATCAAGCTCGTCTTTATCCACCAGGGACAAAGAATAATATAAAGACCAATAAAGAACGCCCACCATTCCTTCTTCTATACCTTATTAAATTGCATAAACAGCTTCCTCCGCTACTACATAAGCTCTGAAGCCTCTCTCATTATTCAGGAGTCAGCTCAACATTGCTATGAGGAAGGCCCCTTGCAATAATGGCCGAAACGTCGGACAGTTTTATGTACTGACAATGCGGCCAAAAGCCCAGAAGAATTTTATTGGCAGCTCTACATACCTGCGTACACTTTACAATAACGTATCGCCATTTTCACGTTTCTAGACCGCTTCCAGCATTATGGAAAATGAAATCTGACGAGTACGTAAACAGAGATCTGGAATTTGAGGCCTGCAGTGGCCTCCTTAAAGTCTATCAAGAAACCTATACAACAGCTACAAATAAAAAATTTGTCAAGAGATTCCAGTGCTTCTAGCTGTTAGCGCATTGTAAAACAAGTTGCTACTGAATATTTTGCAAATTTGCTTCGTAAGTTTTCACAGTGCCATGCAGTATTTATATTTTAATCGTTTCAAATGTTATCATTTCTCACAATGTAACCATTAGAAGACAATTTTATTGAACTTCAATGTAATGTATATAAATTCATATAAATTCGTCATTTTACTCTTCCGTCTGGATACAGAAATTTGCTTTCGTTTGCATTTCACTTATCTTGTAATTTGTCAAGCAAGTTTAAATAGCTTGACACGTTTTCACTGCAATACAGCTGATGGAAGCGGTTGCGGTGTTCGTTGAAAATTTGATATCCTGAAAAGTGTTTACAGTTACCAGGTAATGTAGTGTAAAGGATAAACCTTTCAGGTGAGCTGATCGCTGCCCTCATCGCAATATGTTGTCTGCATACATAAGGTGTTACGAGATTCACCAGTTCATTGAAGGGTTACTCGATCATATTTGAGAAATTCCAATAACCATCCGGCTCTGCTGCAAGTGCTCTTAGCACGTTAGTACGGTCGTGTCTAGATCGCCTTCCGCGTCACTTTTTCGGGCATCGCAGTTTCCTCTTGTCTTTTTCTTCCAGCACTTAATGATTTCAGTCGCAATACATGTGATTTCCATAGCATCGAGCGCCGACAAGTTTGCTACGATGGCAGTATTCCGACATATGTCTCCTGGGTTAAACGCAACACGTCTCAAGACTTTCAGGTTAAATTGAAAGAGGTGACAGTGGATCCTTAGTAGCTCATAGTAACTGTTCAAAGTGACGACAGCCAATCTCGGTGCTTGCAGGCACAGTTCTTGGAGACTGTGCCTCTTGTCAGCGGGAGGATGTGGTTCCAACACGACAGCGTACCAGCCCACTTCGTGAACACCGAACAACACGTACCTGTTGGTGTATGAAACCCCAGTAGAAACTGATGAAGACCTGCTTGCTAGAGTCCAGACTGCCTGTCTTCTGGTACAACACAGGGATCTTTGAGGGAGTGCGGAGCAACTTCATTCGCCGTTGCCATTCGTGCATTGAGACTGACGATCGTCACTTTGGACAGTTACTATCATTTACATTCTTGTTCTGCGTTGTACGCTGTGAGTGGCTGTAACATAAAACATCTTTCCGACCATTGGTTCAATAAAATCGGTTGTGGACCCACTACCAACTTTTTCAATTTGATCGATAAAGTTTGCGACCCCCTGTACTGCGCAACAGTGTTGTGTCGATCTTCGCCTCACACTTCCAAGCAATAGATTGACGTAATATTTTTGAGCAACAAGTGGTGGGCGTATGAGAGCCCATTAACTTACTGTTTTTTCTATCACTCACTTACTGATCCAGTCATACACACACTGATCAGCCAGAACGTTATGACCACGTTATGTCGACCTTTCACACGGATAACAGCGGATATGCGTCTTTGAATGGAACCAATGAGGGCTTGGTAGGCAGCTGGGTTGTGTTGATATGAGGGGGGGGGGGGGGGGGTGAAGAGACCAAACAGCGACGTCATCGGTCTTAATGGATTATAGAAGGATGGGAAAGGAAGTCAGTAGTTCTCTTTCAAAGGAACCATCACGGCATTTGCCTGAAGCTATTTAGGGGAATCATGGAAAACTGAAATCAGGATGGCGGGACGCGAAATTGAGCCGTCTTCCTCCCAAATGCGAGTCCAGTGTGCTAACCACTGCGCCGCCTTGCTCGGTAGGCAGCTGGATAGAGCCGCCAACACAAGTGTATAGACAAGACACCTAACTCCCGTTAATTCCGGGGAGTAGGACGATGGGTTCTGACGCCACATCCAGTCATTTTCCAAATACGTTCGACTGCGTTCAGATCTGGCGAATTGGACCAAAGCGCATCAACTCTAACTCACCACTGTTTTCCTCGAACCATTCCATCATACTTCTGGGCTTGTGACATGGTGCATTATCTTGCTGCAAAATGCCATTGCCATCGGAGAATATGATCGTCCGGAAGAGATGTACGTGGTCTGCAACCGATGTACGACACTACTTTGCCGCCATGGCGCCTTGCACGAGCTCCAGTGGACCCCAGAATGCCCGTGTGAATGTTCCCCAAACCATAATGGAGCTGCCGCCGGCTTGTATCTATCTTGCAGTGCAGGTGTCAAGGATCCGCTCTCTTGGAAGACGAGAGATTCTAGCCCACCAATCGCCATGATGAAGAAGGTATCGGGATTCATCAAACCATGGAACGCTCTGCAGCTGCGCCAACTTCCAGTGCCAATGGTCACGTGTCCATTTCAGTCGTTCTTGCCGATGCCGAGGTTTTATCATTGGCACATTCATAGGTCGTCGGTTGAAGAGGCCAATCGTTACGATTGTTCAGTGCACTATGTGTTCAGACACACTTGTATTCTGCCCAGCATTAAAGTCTGATGTTAGTTCCGCCACAGATCGCCGGCTGTCCTGTATTACGAGTCTGCCCAGCCTACGACGTCCAATATTTGTAGTGGGGGTGGCCGCCCTACCCCACGACGTCTGGACGTGGTTTCACCTTGGTTTCGCCACAGGTTGAAGGTATTCACCACAGTACTCCTCGAATATCCGAAAATTCATGGAGTTTTCGAAATGCTCGTGCCGAACCTCCGGGCTTTAACAATCTGCCCTCGATTAAACTTCCCATTCCACATACGGACAACATGCTCATTCATATTACATGCACCGTACGAGTGTCTGACTGGCAGGTGACACTGCTATCGCCTGGACGGGTTTACATCTATAGTAGGTCGGTCCATTGTTCTGGCCGATCAGTGTACAATGGATTAATAAGGGTGAAGATCATACACGGCACAGTGACTTGTGGAATAATGATGACGATGCGGATGTACGGTGCGGGCAGGCTGCGTTCCATGGCTGCGATCAGCAGGAGACTCCCGGAAGCGCACTTGTGTCTGAGCCGCGGTAATCCCTGTGGCGCCAGAGCCGGAGAACACACGCAACACCTGCGGCTGGGCGCCCTGGGCGATTAGGCGCGAGCCGACCCGATGGCGCACCACTCAGCACACCACAGCACCAGACCACACAAGCAATTTCCGGGGACCATCGCAGCCGCCTCTGGCGCCAGCTGCGTTGCGTCACGATGCTCGCTGGCACCACTAAGAGGCAACTGCTCTGCACACAAGCTGCGTGAGTCAGGCGCTTCGTGCCGGCAAACGGCAGCACCCTTTCCACGGACTGGCGAGCCGAGTCTCCACATCTCTAGAAACACCAGTCGCCCCTACTCAGCACAGTTATTCGACCCGTACGGCTATAAAACCATCTATAATGGCAGAGTGAGGTATACATTCTTGAGTCCAAACTCTGGTCGCCAAGAACGGATTTTGCTTCGCAGTGTAAATGCAGTTTTGCACTGCGTATAAAATCCCACAGTAAAAAAAAATATTTCAATTATGGCTGGTCTTAAGGGCTTGCTGCAAGATATACAGATCAGCAACCCCTGGTAATGAATAATACTCTTCTGGAAATGGTAAAAAAAGAACACATTGACACCGGTGTGTCAGACCCACCATACTTGCTCCGGACACTGCGAGAGGGCTGTACAAGCAATGATCACACGCACGGCACAGCGGACACACCAGGAACCGCGGTGTTGGCCGTCGAATGGCGCTAGCTGCGCAGCATTTGTGCACCGCCGCCGTCAGTGTCAGCCAGTTTGCCGTGGCATACGGAGCTCCATCGCAGTCTTTAACACTGGTAGCATGCCGCGACAGCGTGGACGTGAACCGTTTGTGCAGTTGACGGACTTTGAGCGAGGGCGTATAGTGGGCATGCGGGAGGCCGGGTGGACGTACCGCCGAATTACTCAACACATGGGGCGTGAGGTCTCCACAGTGCATCGATGTTGTCGCCAGTGGTCGGCGGAAGGTGCACGTGCCCGTCGACCTGGGACCGGACCGCAGCGACGCACGGATGCACGCCAAGACCGTAGGATCCTACGCAGTGCCGTAGGGGACCGCACCGCCACTTCCCAGCAAATTAGGGACACTGTTGCTCCTGGGGTATCGGCGAGGATCATTCGCAACCGTCTCCATCAAGCTGGGCTACGGTCCCGCACACCGTTCGGCCGTCTTCCGCTCACGCCCCAAAATCGTACAGCCCGCCTCCAGTGGTGTCGCGACAGGCGTGAATGGAAGGACGAATGGAGACGTGTCGTCTTCAGCGATGAGAGTCGCTTCTGCCTTGGTGCCAATGACGGTCGTATGCGTGTTTGGCGCCGTGCAGGTGAGCGCCACAATCAGGACTGCATACGACCCAGGCACACAGGGCCAACACCCGGCATCATGGTGTGGGGAGCGATCTCCTACACTGGCCGTACACCTCTGGTGATCGTCTAGGGGACACTGAATAGTGCACGGTACATCCAAACCGTCATCGAACCCATCGTTCTACCATTCCTAGACCGGCAAGGGAACTTGCTGTTACAACAGGACAATGCACGTCCGCATGTATTCCGTGCCACCCAACGTGCTCTAGAACGTGTAAGTCAACTACCCTGGCCAGCAAGATCTCCGGATCTGTTCCCCATTGAGCATGTTTGGGACTGGATGACGCGTTGTCTGACGCGGTCTGCACGTCCAGTACGAACGCTGGTCCAACTGAGGCGCCAGGTGGAAATGGCAAGGCAAGCCGTTCCACAGGACTACATCCAGCATCTCTACGATCGTCTCCATGGGAGAATAGCAGCCTGCATTTCTGCGAAAGGTGGATATACACTGTACTAGTGCCGACATTGTGCATGCTCTGTTGCCTGTGTCTATGTGCCTGTGGTTCTGTCAATGTGATCATGTGATGTATCTGACCCCAGGAATGTGTCAATAAAGTTTGCCCTTCCTGGGACAATGAATTCATGGTGTTCTTATTTCAATTTCCAGGAGTGTATGAAAGCCGCCAAGGCAAACGAAACTCTCGGGAAGAAGGGGCAAACAACAAGGTAACACTAAGTACAGGGCGAGTCAGAAGGAACGGTACATGCTTTGAGGGATGATACCATTAGCTATACTTAATAAAAAAAAGTCATATGAGCATATGTCCTGTTCTTAACAGTTTCCGATGTAACTATGGGAAACAATAGCGAATAGAACAAGATCGTAAATGGAACACTGTGATCTAATGTTTAATTTAATTCGGACATTTCCTTACAGATGATGTTGAAATTCCACAATCAACTGCAATGGATTTTGGAGCTCTTGCAGGCAGCTGTTATGTTGTTGATCTGAATTCATTCGTACGATACTTTAATAGCGCACATGCACATAAAATACGAGGCCCCTCACTCGTAAATGAGGTGTGCACAGAAATGGTCGGTGAAGGCAACACTGCATAGCCTGATGCTGTGCTCCCATGTCAGTGCTGGCGGAGGAGGACATGTGACTGACGCTAGTGATTTTAAAAACCTGTATGTCGGATATGTAAAAGTAAATGGCACATGTTTATTTGAAGTTTTTTGTTCACAATCACTTCTACTGTCACCCCTCAAACCATGTACCTTTTCTCCTGAGTCACGCTGTGCAATGAAATAGTCGTCATCTAATTGAAAGAAGAGAACATTTAAAATCTTCAGCCGGCCGTTGTGACCGTGCGGTTCTAGGCGCTTCAGTCCGGAACTGCGCTGCTGCTACGGTCGCAGGTTCGAACCCTGCCTCGGGCATGGGTGTGTGTGATGTCCGTAGGTTAGTTAGGTTTAAGTAGTTGTAAGTCTAGGGGACTGATGACCTCAGATTTTAATTCCCATAATGCTGAGAACCATTTGAACCATCTCCCTTAAAATCATCAAACAGCTGATATCATACATAAATACCGCATTATACAAGAGAGCAAAACCCCTCTGCGAAAATGGGTAGGATGTATCGAAACTCAGTGAAGGGAGAGATTATGGACGATGCGCAATGCACAAGGTCCTTACAGTTAAAGCGAGTATACACTGATGAGTCGAAACATTATGAGCACTGCCCACCACGATGTTGGATGTCGCCTGCGTTGTGGCCACGTGACGGGGTAACCAATGAATGTAAGCGGAGCAGAAACGGACGGGCGATCAAATGGTTCAAATGGCTCTGTGCACTATGGGACTTAACATCTATGGTCATCAGTCCCACTACTTAAACCTAACTAACCTAAGGACATCACACAACACTTAGCCATCACGAGGCAGAGAAAATCCCTGACCCCTCCGGAAATCGAACCCGTAACCCGGGCGTGGGAAGCGAGAACACTACCGCACGACCACGAGATACGGGCAGCACGGGGGATCACTCGAGCGAAGATAGGGGCTGCAAATGGGGAAATCCATTGAGATAAGGCACTCTCACAAAGGTGAGATTATTATCACACAGAACCTGTGAACGATTATCTCGAAAATGGTCAAGCTGGTCGAGTGTTAAGTAAGTACTATTGTCATGAGGTAGCAGGACAGTGAAACTAGCACAAGACGCTAAATGGTTAGGTGTCCATGACTCTTCACAGAGCAAGATGTTCGGGGGCTTGTCTGCTATACGAAGTAGAATAGATGATGATCTGTGGCATGTCTGTTGAAAGATCACAATACTGGTGCACGCACAAGTGTTTCGGGGTTGGGTTGAGTTGTTTGGGGGAGGAGACCAGACAGCGAGGTCATCGGACTCATCGGATCAGGGAAGGACGGGGAAGGAAGTCGGCGGTGCCCTTTCAAAGGAACCATCAGGGAATTTTCCTGGAGCGATGTAGGGAAATCACGGAAAACCTAAATCAGGATGGCCTGACGCGGGATTGAACCGTCTCCTCCCGAATGCGAGTCCAGTGTGTTAGTCACTGCGCCACTTCGCTCATTTCAAGTTTTTCGGAGCACGCCGTTCATAGCATGGAGTTTGAGCTCCGCAGCAGACCACCCCTACGTGTTCACATGTTGCTCAAACGACGTGCTTAGTTACGATTTCAGTGGGCATGGAACCATCGGGATTCGACCTTCGATCAATGGAGACGTGTCGGATCTTCGGGTGAATTTTGCTACACTAGATCGCTGGTCGCCTCCACAAGCGCCGTCATGGAGGTGAGCAGCGGCGCGAAACGTGCAGCAGGCCATGGCTGTTGGGAGCAGTACTGTGCTATGGGAAACATTATCCTGTCCTTGCATGGAACCAGTGTTAGTAATCAAAGACAAGCTGACAGCAGAGAACCACCAGCACTCCTTCATGCTTGATGTCTTCCCAGTTGGCGATGTCGTCTTTACAGCAGTATAACTGTCCGTGTCTCGGAGCCGGAAACGTGCTGCAGTAGTTTGAGAACCATTATAGTGGACTCACGTTGATATCTCGGCGAAACAATTCTCCTGATGTCAATCCTTTTGGAACCCATTAGGGTTGCTGTAGGGCCCCATCACCGCATACCGAAATCAGCGGCCTGTTTTTTACGCGAATTACACGACTACACATTTAATGCCGCATACCTCCACAAACCTGTAAACAATCTTTCGGATCCCTGACGTATTTCGTTCCAAAACGGACAAACAGGCTATTAAGCAGGTGTTCATAATGTTTTTTCTTCGTCAGTGTATGCACGTTTCAGTCCTTCTCAAGAACTCTAATTCACTGATACTGAATGATATAAAATCTTCCAAGGCAAACGTAATTCTCAGGAAGAAGGCAAAGATTATAGAGCTCATACGAGAAGGTAACGCAAAGATAATGAAATCCTCTACGACTCATGAGGAAAGTCATATTTTTTGTAATATTTTGGGTCTGTGGTAACTGAAGTTCAAAACCGAAATATAAATTTCCCCAAGCTGTTCGATGCAACTTTCAAAAACTCTCCAGGAAATCTACTTTAAAGTTTTTCGAGCGCCGTTAACATTTTAATATGAGGGCCCTTTTTCGACAGCCACTTTTTCGCTGCAGTAGAACGCTCGCCTGCTCCGCTGGCGGTCTTCGCTCGGTGCACAGCTAATTAAAATTTTTATACAGTGGTGAAAGTTCCACGAGCATTTCCGCGAAGCGTAAAACACACACACAAAAAAAAAAGTCGGTGGAACTCGAGTCTGGTAATCGCCAGATCCTTGATTCGAGTCTTGATTCGTTTATAATTTTACCGCTTGATTTCGAGTACCTACGTGACTTAAATACAAAATCCATCAAGTACATTCCTATTAATATATATAGAATTGATATTACAATGAAAAATTCATATCCGCTTATTTATAATTACATAACGCACACAACAATTCAGTTTTCATTGCGAATATTAATTCTGGACCATCCATATTTTATAAAAGATTGTTAATAAAAACTGCTGATATTAAAAATTATATTACAAATAAAACTTCGTGTATTTTACGATTCGCAGAAATGCTTGTATAACTTCAACCACTGTTTAAAAATTCATGCAGACTGAGAATTGAATCCCGGCCGCCGATGCAACAAGCGAGCATTCAAAATAAAGATCATATGTTAGGGTACCAAATATGCTCGGGAAGCTTCAAAGTTGATTTTCTTGAGAGTTTGTAAGAGTTGCATCAAACTGCTCCGTAAGATTAATATTTGAGTTCTAATCTTCACGTAAAATTATTACAAAAATCCGATGTCCCTGTCGTTTCCTTGTTAGTGAATGAAATGTACATTTAAACATATCGAACTGTCTCTATCAGACGTGGCTACTACATTATACTTAAGAGATGAGAAAATGAATTTTAGACAAACTTACTTCATTACAACACGACCAAGTAAGTGCTAGGAAATACAAATGCAAAGCGGGTTACTGGCAGGATTTTGAAGTACACGTCGGCGGCCTACATAATAATTACTTCCAGTCAACCACAGCAGAGAAGAAATGTTAGCATCCTTTTAACCCTCAAATGCCGGCCGGAGTGGCCGAGCGGTTCTAGGCGCTACAGTCTGGAACCACGCGACCACTACAGTCGCAGGTTAGAATCTTGCCTCGGGCATGGATGTGTGTGATGTCCTTAGGTTCGTTAGGTTTAAGCAGTTCTAAATTCTAGGGGACTGATGAACAAAGAAGTTACCATAGTGCTCTGAGCCATTTGAACAATTTTTAACCCTCAAATATCCACTTCAGTATCAACCCAGAAAATGTCAAGAGATCAACAAACTTATTAACCTTCAAATGCATAGCTTCAATAAGTGTGGAGCGACGGTTCCAGTATTTAAGAACTATTTAGGCCGAATGACAAAAGTGATCAAAGATAGTATGGACAAAAACAATGAGATGCAAAGGTTATGGGATAAGTCCTACATCTACATTTATACTCCGCAAGCCACCCAACGGTTTGTGGCGGAGGGCACTTTACGTGCCACTGTCATTACCTCCCTTTTCTGATCCAGTCGCGTATGGTTCGCGGGAAGAACGACTGTCTGAAAGCCTCCGTGCGCGCTCGAATCTCCTTAATTTTACATTCGTGATATCCTCTAGCGGTGTAAGTGGGGGAAGCAATATATTCGATACCTCATCCAGAAACGCACCCTCTCGAAACCTGGTGAGCAAGCTACACCACGATGCAGAGCGCCTGTCTTGCAGAGCCTGCCACTTGAGTTTACTGAACATCTCCGTAACGCTATCACGCTTACCAAATAACTCTGTGACGAAACGCGCCGCTCTTCTTTGGATCTTCTCTATCTCCTCCGTCAACCCAATCTGGTACGGATCCCACACTGATGAGCAACACTCAAGTATAGATCGAACGAGTGTTTTGTAAGCCACCTCCTTTGTTGATGGACTACATTTTCTAAGGACTCTCCCAATGAATCTCAAGCTGGTACCCGCCTTACCAATAATTAATTTTACATAATCATTCCACTTCAAATCGTTCCGCACGCATACTCCCAGATAATTTACAGAAATAACTGTTACCAGTGTTTCTTCCGCTATCATATAATCAAACAATAAAGGATCCTTCTTTCTATGTATTCGCAATACATAACATTTGTCTATGTTAAGGATCAGTTGCCACTCCCTGCATCAAGTGCCTATCCGCTGCAGATTTTCCTGCATTTCGCTACAATTTTCTAATGGTGAAACGTCTCTGTATACCACAGCATCATCCTCGAAAAGCCGCATGGAACTTCCGACACTATCTACTAGGTCATATATATATATATATATATATATATATATATATATATAGTGAAAAGCAATGGTCCCATAACACTCCCCTGTGGCACGCCAGATGTTACTTTAACGTCCGTAGACGTTTCACCATTGATAACAACATGCTGTGTTCTGTTTGCTAAAATCTCTTCAATCCAGCCACACAGCTGGTCTGATATTCCGTAGGCTCTTACTTTGTTTATCAGGCGACAGTGCGGAACTGTATGGAACGCCTTCCGGAAGTCAAGGAAAATAGCATCTACCTGGGAGCCTGTATCTAATATTTTCTGGGACTCATAAACAAATAAAGCGAGTTGGATCTGACACGATCGCTGTTTCCGGAATCCATATTGATTCCTACAGAGTAGATTCTGGGTTTCCAAAAACGACATGATACTCGAGCAAAAGACATGTTCTAAAATTCTACAACAGATCGACGTCAGAGATACAGGTGTATAGTTTTGCGCATCTGATCGACGACCCTTCTTGAAGACTGGGACTACCTGTGCTCTTTTACAATCATTTGGAACCTTCGTTCCTCTAGAGACTTGCGGTACACGGCTGTTAGAAGGGGGGCAAGTACTTTCGCGTACTCTGTGTAGAATCTAATTGGTATCCCGTCAGGTCCAGTGGACTTTCCTCTGTTGAGTGGGTTCAGTTGCTTTTCTATTCCACCGGTTGTATGCAATCTATCCTTTCCAAACACCGTCTGTGCCTTTGTAAAAATTTCGGTTGAATTTATCTCTGGTTTCAGCCAGCTTTCTGTGCCTATAACGATTTCAGCTTCGGTGCTTTCTATCAGCCCTTGAAGTTCCGGTACTTTACCAATGCAGCTTGGACAGTTTACAATTACAATACCGATTGCTGCTTGGTCCCCGCATGTCCTGACCTTGCCCCGCACCCTTTGAGACTGTTGCCCTTTCTGTACTTGCCCGAGGCCATCTAACCTAAAAAAAACCGCCCAGTCCACGCCACACAACCCCTGCTACACGTGCAGCCCCTTCCTGCGTGCAGTGGACTCCTGACCTATCCAGCGGAACCCGAAACCCCACCACCCTATGGCGCATGTCGAGGAATCTGCAGCCCACATGTCCGCAGAACCGTCTCAGCCGCAGATTCAGACCCTCCACTCGACTCTGTACCAAAGGTCCGCAGTCAGTCCTGTCGACGATGCTGCAGATGGTGAGCTCTGCTTTCGCGTCGGACCTCCATTTGCCCGACGTAGTGCAGCAGATCTGCTTGGCATGGACTCAACAAGTCGTTGGAAGACCCATGCAGAAATATTGAACCTTGCCGACTGTTTAGTAGTCCATAATTGTGAACGTGCTGCCGCTGCAAAATTTTGGGTGGGAACTGATCTTTCGACTATTTCCCATATTTGTTCGATGGTATTCATGTCGGGCGATATGAGTGGCCAAATCATTCGCTCGAACAGTCCACAATGTTCTTCAAATGAGTCCGGCCACCATCGTTGTTTCGTAACATGAAGTCCATGAAAGCCTGCAAATGCTCTCTGAGTAGCCGAACGTAAACATTTCCAGTTAATGGTAGGTTTATTTAGACAAGAGAACCCATTCCATTGCATGTAAATATCGTCAACACAACAAAATAGAGCCACCACCAGCTTGCACAGTGCTTTGTTGACTACCTGTGTCTATGGCTTCACGTAGTCTGCTTCACGCTCGAACCCTACCACCACGTCTTACCAATTGAAATCAGGACTCATCCGACCAGTCAACCGTTTTCCAGTCGTCTGGGGTCCAACTGATATGGTCACGAACCCGTAACTCTACTTGAGCCACTGCGTTGTCAGTGGTGAGAAGTAATGATTGAAATTTGATATCCTCGGCACTCTTCACACTGTAGATCTCGGAGACATATTGTGGAACTAGACTCGAATTGACACAGAGGCGGAATATTTACTTTGGCTTGTGCACAGACCAACATTCTTGTGAGTCTCAGGCGATTTCCCACGCTCCTTCAGGAAAATGCTGGCTTGTCCTAAATTTCAGCCACAGAAAATGCGATAAGCATGCACTAAACTACTATTTCATGCAGAACAAATGTTACACAACTCACAGTCGTAACTGACGACTGCGACTAGATGAAGAGCAGCTGCTTGCAGCGTCAAATAAAATCAATTTGCCAATCGTGTCGTACTCAACTGGGTTAAACACCAAGAAGAAGAAATATACTAAAAGACTTATGACCTTTCCGTATGTCATCATCCTGCCAGCCGTCGCTAACTTTAAAAGTAAGTATATGTATGAATGAGGCTAAACGTTACTGTTTTTACGTAAAGAAAAGAATTATCTTCTCAATAACCTTTAAAACGCGAGCTACACCTTTAATTATATACTGGGTGGTCCAATGATGGTGACCGGGCCAAATTTCTCACGAAATAAGCGTAAACGAAAAAACTACAAAGAACGAAACTTGTCTATTTTGAAGGGGGAAACAAGGTGGAGCTATGGTTAGCTTGCTAGATGGCGCTGCCATAGGTCAAACGGATATCAACCTCTTTTTTAAAATAGGAACTCCCATTTTTTATTACATATTCGCGTAGGACGTGAAGAAATATGAATGTTTTTGTCGGACCACTTCTTTCGCTTTGTGATAAATTGCGCTGTAATAGTCACAAACATATGGCTCACAATTTTAGACGAACAGTTGGTAAACTGTAGGTCTTTTGAAATTAAAATACAGAACGTAGGTACGTTTGAACATTTTGTTTCGGTTGTTCCAATGTGACACATGTACCTTTGTGAACTTGTCATTTTTGAGAACGCATGCTGTTACTGCGTGATTACCTTTAAATACCACATTAATGCAATAAATGCTCAAAATGATGTCTGTCAACCTCAATGCATTTGGCAATACGTGTAACGACATTTCTCTCAACAGTGAGTAGTTCACCTTCCGTGATGTTCGCACATGCATTGACAATGGGCTGACGCATGTTATCAGGCGTTGTCGGTGGATCATGATGGCAAATATCCTTCAACTTTCCCTACAGAAAGAACTACGGGGACGTTAGATCCGGTGAACGAGCGGGCCATGGTGTGGTGCTTCGATGACCAATCCACCCGTCATGAAATATGCTATTCAATACTGCTTCAACCGCACGCGAGCTGTGTGCAGGACATCCATCATGTTGGAAGTATTTCGCCATTCTGTCATGCAGTAACATCGGAAGAACATTACGTAGGAAATGCACCATTTAGATTGCCATCGATAAAATGGGGGCCAATTATCCTTCCTCCCATAATGCCGCACAATACATTGATCCGCCAAGGTCGCTGATGTTCCACTTGCCGCAGCCATCGTGGATTTTCCGTTGCCCAATAGTGCATAATATGCCGGTTTACGTTACCGCTGTTGGTGAATGACGCTTCGTCGCTAAATAGAACGCGTGCAAAAAATCTGTCATCGCCCCGTAATTTCTCTTGTGCCCAGTGGCAGAACTGTACACGACGTTCAAAGTCGTCGCCATGCAATCCCTGGTGCATAGAAATACGGTACGGGTGCCATCGATGTTGCTGTAGCATTCTCTCGTTTTTGAGATTCCCAATTCTCGCTCAATATGTCTGCTACTGATGTGCGGATTAGCCGCGACAGCAGCTAAAACACCTACTTGGGCATCATTATTTGTTGCAGGTTGTGGTTGACATTTCACATGTGGCTGAAAACTTCCTGTTTCCTTAAATAACGTAACTATCCGGCCAACGGTCCGGACACTTGTTTGATGTCGTCCAGGATACCGAGCAGCATACAGAGCACACGCCCGTTAGGCATTTTGATAACAACAGCCATACATTAACACGATATCGACTTTTCCGCAATTGGTAAACGGTCCATTTTAACACATATAATGTATGACGAAGCAAATACCGCCCGCACTGGCGGAATGTTACGTGATACCACGTACTTATACGTTTGTGACTATTACAGCACCATCCGTCACAAAGCGAAAAAAGTGGTCCAACTAAAAAATTCTTATTTCTTTACGTACTAAACGACTATGTAATAAAAAGTGGGGGTTCCTGCTTAAAAAAACGCAGTTGATATCCGTTTGAGCTATGGCACCGCCATCTAGCGGGCCAACCATAGCGCCATCTGGTTTCCCCATTCAAGCTAGACGAGTTTCGTTCTTTGTAGTTTTTCAGTTTGATGCTTATTTAGTAAGATATTTTTCCCGGTCACTATCAATGGACCACCCTGTATATTTGAATAAGTGAATTTTTCTATGTTCAGTTTCAGAACTCAAAATTAATTAAGTTTACAAAATAATGACAAGTTTTATTTATCCTTTTCTAAGTACAACTAGCTGGTAAATCTTACACAAAATTATAACACAAATCAGAAAAGGAATGGTGTTTAATAGGCAAAGCATGTATTGAGGTAGAAGCTACACAAATTTCCCCTTGAATTAATCCATTTTACAACAAATCCTCACTTTGTTTACTTGAGTCCACTGTGAGGCTCAACTCTGTTCAAATGAAATCAACTACAGCGACGTATGCCACAACCTACGGTTCACCTTAGAACAGGGAGCTGAGAATATCATTTAACATCCCTGCACCGGTGCAGAAATACTTCACCCCTTCACTTTGATTCAGGCGGCAGCAGAGAACGGCACGCTGTAAACGAGAAGAGCGGCGCGCTGAGGCAGCTGTAATGTTCTGACGCGTCCACGAAAATTTGCAAACTATGCAGCCTGGCATTTTGAGTATCAGAACTCGGGAGACTTCCCTATCAGAGCCCTGAAATCCTACAAAGTTCAATGTGAGGTGAACTCATTCGCTGCTCTGGGCAAACTAATTTAACTCACAGGCACGGCGATGTGTGCTGGAATTGCCAAACTTCACATGGCCTATTCAAAACGAATAAGTTCACCCTCATTACACACGAAATTTCCAAGTTGATACACAGTTCCACTGTCGGTACAGTTGGAAACTGCCACATGCTCTTAGTCCACCACAAGATAAAGACTACAAGTCTCACCCACTAGGGAACGACCTGAAGTTTTCCACCAGGGGAGGACCAGAAGATGAAGAAGGCAAAGAATCACAACCATTTTCCACCATGTCTTGGTACGGTAGCCAAATCAGCAAAAACCAAACTGTCTCCACATTGGAAAACCCAATCGAAGTATCCTATGCTCATTGAATTTCCCATTTTGAATTATTCTGTTGGCCTGGCAGGCAATCCAGTCACAGCACCCGGGTTTCCACGCTGAAGGTGCTCACCTCCGCTTAGCATATTCTCAAAGGCGCCAATCAGCGACTCCAAATCTCTCTTGCATGAAAAAAGGATTTTAGACTAGAGAGGTGTCGTTCTCATCGTAAGCATGGCCATGTTTTGACCGGGTTTCCACGCTGAAGGTGCTCACCTCCGCTTAGCACATTCTCAAAGGCGCCAATCAGCGACTACAACTCTCTTGTCTGAAAAAAGGATTTTAGACTAGAGAGGTGTCGTAATCATCGTAAGCATGGTCATGTTTTGACGAAAAACGTCTACCTAGATGGGGCTACATCTCTCATTCATGGAGAGATCTAATCTATCCAGGCCTGTTTTTGCTACTCGCTAAAAGAACCTGGCGACTTTCTTGTGTCAGAGAAGCTACAGTCTTGCCTGTACTAAACACATGCACATGTCACCCTGTCCTTTTCTTCCCAGCTTTTAACATGAAAAGTCATTGAGTTTTGTGACCTTTTTGCACAAAATATGAGTTTACACCAGTTTCTCTTAAATGGCTTCCTCCACCCACTTTCTGCCAACTGGGCGCCTTCGTAACAGACTGCCACTTGGCCTAGGTAAAATGTTTTCTGAATTGGTGCTCTTCTCTTCCACCCTAAGAGGAAGTATGAGAAGGCATTGGCCAGAATTCGTTCTGCAGTTACGATCCATTGAGTGCTGCTTCCCAGAATCTCTCACAGAGCACGGTCGCTGCACTCAGGATTTATGGCACCCAATTAATCTCTCTCCCTGTTCTCCGTCATCTCCACTACAGCCCCTCGAGTATTAGTTCTCTACAAGTTACTTCGTGAAGTTATATGATTATTCTGTCCACAATTTTCTTTTGTAAAAAGTCATTGACAGTGAGATCATGTCCTACAATATTAATGTTAATCTAGCTGATAATGTTGTCAAAGTGAGAGATTGGTGTGCCACCTCTCAACTCTTTCAAGCGCCTTTAGACTTCAAACATTTGCTTTCTTGTGCCAATCTTTTAATTTTAACATAACTGCTGCACTGATAATCCTCTATAATATGGTTCATTTATTTTAATTTTTGTCTACTCATACCATCTCCCCTCTAATGCTCTTGCCAGCGCCTAGATGCCGTAGTAGATGATTCACTAACATATCCCTTTTCTTGGCGAGAGCCTTCCATGCACATCCTCGTTCACCTGTATATTGTATTCCTCCTTCACTTCACACTTAATCTGTCTTAATTCTTAACATTCTTTGATAGCACCACATTTTTTATATTTCCACTATGTTGTTGTTGAGATGGATCACTTTCATACGTTGCTGAGCACCAGATGCACACATTCACAATTAATTTCTAACTTACGTAACACTGTCTGATAACAGTAGAATTTGTCTAATGAACAAACATTTCTTTCTATATGTTAACCTGCATCTGATACAATCTTTACTTCGGTCATCCTGTGCAATCTTGCTTCCTAGATAGGAAAATCCTTTCACTTCTTCCGCTGCCGTGTCACACCTAGCCCTACTGCTAAGCAAATCGTTTTTCTCAAGACTATTACCGTTCCGCACCTTGGCGTCCGCTATGTTTTGTTTGAAGGCGTGTCCTGTACCAAGAATGCTGTTCATTTACTTCTTGAGGACTGTTATGTCTTCCTTATATCTGGTCTGAAGCGTTACCTCGACTACGAACCTTAGCCCTGCATTCTTTTCTCAAGTAACCCATATTTCCTGGGTGGATTTGTGTGCTTCTCCTGGGGCTATTCTCTACGACACGGTCGGGTTTCTGGGGGTTGCTGCCTTTCTTCAGCCTCTAGATGATGGTCGTTCACAGAGCAAACAAAATTCCACGGAACTAAGATGACAGGGATGAGGGATTAGATATCATTAAGCAAACTGCAGTGGCTACTGACTTTCCCAACTCAATGATAGATCAGGACGATGATTCAAAATGAGGACAAGGGCCAGACAAGAGGATGAGTTATCCCTACAGCTGCTCACTTTTGTTCTAGTGCAGCTGCTTAGAAAAATGCCAAAATAATTCTAAGGCTATTATTATTCTACAGTATAACTCATCTTCCTTACCTATCATTTTCTGACGACACTGAATTTCTCTCCAGTAACAGACTATAACAAAATCATTTTGTGGAGGAAGTACCAGAAATAGCACCACAAGGAGAATATGAGGTGTATCGGAGAAAAGCGATAGGGGTTTAACAAACAACTTTAAATCCCAAGAAACGAGAAAAATTGCAAAATGGACAAATTCCGATGCTTAAGTTAAATTGATAAACCGATAGCAATAAATCGGTAATGTAACAAAGTGATAATTGTAAAATAATAAATAACATTTCAACTCACGTAGAACAAACATAATACAGACATCCATAAAAAACGGCAAAATTAAGACATTTTAAAACTGAGTTTCTTCAGGTATAGGAAATTATAATAACCGGTGCCAGACCTTAAAAATATCAGAAAAAAAGAAAGGAAAGTTCTGTGAGAAGTCTTAAAACTTAAATGAGAAAACTGAATTTGGAAGCAAAAGAAACCAGAGGGAATCTATCGAGATACAGGAAAAACGTTCAAATGGTTCAAATGGCTCTGAGCACAATGGGACTCAACATCTATGGTCATCAGTCTCCTAGAACTTAGAACTACTTAAACCTAACTAACCTAAGGACAACAGGAAAAAAGTCAAAGAGACAATAAGAAACAGCGATTATTATTTTATGGTGAGTTTCGAGAAAGTAATTAGAACAGCCTCATATCGAAAGTTCGGAATGTAGCTTTTTTGACGAGGTACCAAGGAAACCGGCTAACAGAAATGCATGAAGACTTATAGGAAATTCGAGTACAAAAAGATTTTTCAAGATGAAGTATGATTTCAAGCAACAATGACTAGTCAAGGAGTGAATATTTCACTCTGCAGCGGAATGTGATCTGCTTTGAAACTACCAAGCAGAGTAAAACAGTATGCTGGATGGAAACTCGAACCCGGAACCTTGACTCTAGAGTACAAACGCTCCTCCAGAATGACTATAAAGGCAAGACTCGCGACGTCCACTCACAGCTCTACTTACACAAACTTACAGGTTCGAGTCCCAATCAAACGCATAGTCTTAATCAGCTGGCAAGTATGTTTTGTAAAGTACACATGCTGTGCTGTGGGGCGATCTGTATGGTTGGAAATGAAGAACACACTTCTACACCGCGATAGCAATGTATACACTTTTATTGTTCCAAGATGGTGGATTTCAACAGTCTTATGCAGCCATCGTCCGGTCTTCCGGAACTTGTTATAAAATTGCCGTATTACATTACGTGAGGTCAAAGCTTAAAAGCACATATGAGTATACATATCTTGATGAAAACCCAGTTGGGAAAATGCTCACAATTGATAAAATACAAACAGTTAATAACATACAAAGAGATGACAAAATCCTCGTAGACACATATCGGCGGCGAATGTGACTCAGAGTCATGCAAATTACCAACTTGGTTTTCATCAAGGTAGGCCTATGTATACGTGTGGGGTGCCTCTTATGCTTAGACTTTATGAAACTTAACATGGCAATTTTATAACAAGTTTCATAAGAACAGATCATCAGATCAGTTGATTACAGCATAAATCTGTCGAAACCGATTGTCTTGGAACACTAGAAGTGTTTCGGCGCAAAGTCAAATGCTGGCATGCAAGTCGGGAAGGGCAGAGAAGAGATGGCTGTGAGAAAACGTCAGCCAATCACACGCTGACCGGACCTCCCTCCAGGACGACAACACAACACCAGCGGCCGCTTAGTGAAGAGGACATAAGCGCCGCGACCGACTGGTGTTAGCCCAGTTCAATAGCAGCATCAAGATTAGCGACTTCGATAGCAGCGTCAGCGCTAGTCACGTCGCTTGTACTCTCTATGTAGCACAGACTTGGGATTGTCTATACTAAAGAAGATTGATTACACTAGTCAACAGTGGTTTTGGTACAGACAAAGTACATATGAAACTTAATTTTATATTGCAATTAGACATAAAATGTGAAATCAGAAAGTGTCCAACATGTCAGGATTAAAAGTTATGACCTGGAAGTTATATAACACAGTTGAATTTACTGTAAAATTTTTACATCTTTGTGTTTGAAAGGAGTGTGATGAAAGTTAGTGCACTGACCTTTTTGTTCTTAACTTTAATGTTAACTACTTTTTAAATGTAATATGTAACATTAGTGTATTTTACACTGTCTACTCAAACTCTTCAGCTACATACATTTGCTTACTCTTCCTTCTATATTATCTCAAGTGTATGAATTTTCCTTTTCTTTTTCAGTATTTAATCCGGCTAAGTTCACTCCACAGAAAAGTGTTTTGTCGGCATTGAAAATACAACACGAAGAAATCAAAACGTGGGTGTACAAACCATCCAGATTCATCTTGTTATATATGTGGTGAATTTACGACAAGGAAACAAAGCTGACCAATTTCTAACTTACTGAAGACGTCGTATCGTTTATACTTCAAACGTCAACTGGGAGATCAGGATAAAGATTGGGCACCTCACATAACTTGCACTACGTGCAATTCTAAACTATCACAATGGCTGAACGGAAGAAAGGGCACTTACCATTTGGCATATCGATGGTCTGGAGAGTGCCTCAAGATCATGTTGGTGATTGCTGCTTCATTTGGACTACTGTAACTGGCTTTTCATCAAAGAATACGAAGAATATTAAGTACCGCAACCAACCTCAGCAATTAGGTCGGTTCTCCACGGTGAAGATCTGCCAGTTCTAGCTCCTGCACTAGTGTGGGAAGAAGTTCGTAATTCTGATCATCAATCTACAGACGCGGAGGAAGCACAATGTCAATCAAGTGAAGAGGAGCACTTTCCAGAACAAAAACCACATTTAATTACACAAGCAGACTTGAGTGACCTATTTTGTGATTTATACTTATCCAAGGAGCATGCAGAAGTTTTATTTTCATGTCTTAAATAATGGAACTTTAGGCAATGTAATAAAGGTCTGATGACATATTACCGTACGTTGGGCAACGTTTGTACTTGTAGTGATGTAGTAGGATTATTAAATAGTTAAACATACTATAAGATACTGCTGAGTGACGCTTGTTTAGTGACACTTCCAAGACAAGTCTGAAGGCTGTACTATTGCATAATGCTAATACGTTTCCATCTGTACCTGTATGGTACTCTGTGACTATGAAAGAGAACTACGTAAAATTGTCAGAGATACTTGAAGTTATTATGTATGAGGAAGAAAATTGGAAAATATGTGGTAATCTTAAGGTGATTGGTTTACTAACTGGTCTCCAAACTGATTTCACAAAGTATTGCTGTTTCCTTTGTCTTTGGGGCAGCCGTGCAACAGGTACACATTATACAGTTAAGCGGTGGCCACCATGAGAGAAATTGGCTCCAGGAAGTGAAAATGTGAAATATGTACCTTCGGTGGATTCTTAAAATGTTTTCGTCCCCCACTGCATATTAAGCTCGGCTTTATGAAGAATTTTGTCAAGGGAATGGGCACAAATCCTAATAGTTTCATGTATCTACGTGAAGTGTTCCCTGAACTAAGTGACGCGAAATAGAAAGAGAGGATTTTTATTGGCCCACAAATTAGGAGGTTAATGCACGATAAGAACTTCGAAGAAAAATTAAGTCAGTTAGAACTTACAGCTTCGCGTTCTTTTAAGGATGCCGTTGAAGGCTTCCTAGGGAATACAAGAGCAGAAAACAGAGACTTGTTATTGTCTTTTTGACAACTATAAAAATCTTGGATGCAGAATGTCACTAAAAACGCACTTCCTCCATTCTCATTTAGATTTCTTCCCTACCAATTTGGGAGCGGTTAGTGACGAACACGGAGAAAGGTTCCAACAGGACATTTTGCGAATTGATAGCCGCTATAAAGGTAGACAGATGCTTTCAATGTTAAGTGACTACTGTTGCTTTTTGAAGCGTGAAAGATATATATCCCACAGAAGGACGTTGTCATCAGAAAGACTTAACCCTTCACCATCAGCATCATCATCGAGCAAACGAATGTTGCAATTTTTCTTGTAAAAATGTACATTAGGACCAGGACACTAGAGTAAGATAGTTTAAAGGGATTAAGTATGTTATACATTGTCTAAATTTAGTGTAGACCACCCTCTAAGCATTCATGGTGGTGTCTGATTGTACTATATCGTGTCTCCCAACCACTTTCGCGCAACGACGCTCTGAGCGTGTTTTTTAGGGAACTAGTTTGAACCTGGGACCTGTTGCTGGTAAGGAGACGCCAGATCACACATGACATGTAGAATTCAGAAGAGTTCAGTGAGACTAGCGGTGATATAACCAAATACTAAATGATCTCAGCGTCAGCTCCACTGCACTCCCTGTAAAAGAATCTTAATTCTAACTGAATATAGTGGAAAGGGTTCAAGGCTTTCCTATTTTTAGTTAGCTGGTAAAATAACGTCGAAGAAGCAGTTAAGTTTACCATTGGAAATTTTATTCTACTCACAAAACATCGTTTATAAATTGCACTATTGATAAAAGGAAATGTTTTAATACAGGATGGTAAAAACCAACTGCGTTCAACAAAAATGTGAACGAATATTCCCTAAATGGGTTTCCAAGTTCTACAATCGATCGAAGGATGACCTATGCCATATCACATCTATAATCTAGGTTTAATTTAAGTTTCACAAAAGAGAAAACTATCAAAATGGTCTACAGTGACCCTCAATTATCTTTAATAACTTATTTAACTTGTCATAAATTACAGTGGCTGATGTGGCTTCTCAATAACTATATAAAAGAAAAATCATCGCGTTTCAGATCTTTTCTTCAAGTGGCAAATGTGAACACCATGAGTTTTAATTAACGATCGGCACTAGTATTAAGCAAAAAGGGGATCTAACAGATGAGACTTCTGCAGTTCTTAGTGAAGCCTTATGCTCTCAAAAATGCGGCATCGCGTGCGTTCATTACCTTGTCGGTTTTTAAGCAGCGTCAGGGCGGCAGCGGCCGGCGCAGCAGCCATCCAGCTCGCCGTCTCGGAACCAACTCTTCTCTAACTTCTCCTTACTACAATTTACCGAAGTTAGTTTAAAAAAAACTATCTGGCTACGTTTTCATCTGACCAATCAGGGTCTCAATGTTAACCTATAGCTCCGCCTACAAAAATTCTGTCTATCCAATGAGAAAAGTTATACTTTTCTTGGTGGGGCAATGTTTTTAAAGTTTGCAACGTAACAGAGACGCTAAAAAGTCTCACGCTAAAACCTGCAGCTGGTGTGGTCCTTTTAGCGTTATCGTGAGATCTATACTGTTCTTCTGGAGGGCTCTATCTTTTAACATGGGCTTGGGAGTGATCCTAATGTAACAGACACGCGAAAAAGTCTCACGCTAAAACTTGCGGGTGGTAGTGGCCCTTTTGTGTTATCGTAAAATCTATACTGCTTTTCTGGAGGGCTCTAGCCTTTAACATGGGCTGGGGGTTGTCCTTGACATACCTGAGACGCGAAAAAGCCTGACGCTAAAACGTGCGGGTTGTATAGTTGTACAGGTAGGCTCGGGGCGTGGGTGCCCAGCCCCTCCCCACGGTTCTGCTCTCGGCTTCTGCCCTCGTTTCTCCCCTCGGAACTGCGTCGGTCTCACGGTGGGAAGGTACGACATGCATTTAGGCATTCTTGTGTTAGTCTGTGGTATTCCATTTGCGCACTCGTTACTCGTATTACTTTGGTTAATTTAATGTCACAATTTATTCGGAGCTATGTGACATACTACTGGATTTGCTTATCATGTCAGGGTTTTCATGTAAGGTGTTGGATTTGCCTGACACCTTACAACCCTAGTCTCTGATTTAAAAATAGGCATTTATAAACCTTCGTAACGAAAAATTGGAGGGTGACGGCGAAAATCTAACTGCATTGTCAGATTCAACAGGTCCAAATTAGTTATGTCCAACACGTTTTATCTCTGTCCCTGAAAAAAAAGGTTTTTTTGTTGTACAGTGTTATTATCTATGTCACCCTTTCCTTGCGACACGTCTGTGTAATTGGTAAAGTTAAGAATTGTGTCTTTTCTTGTTGTAATAAAACTCATTAATACGCCTTGTTTGATTGTTTGTTTAGCGAACCGAGAATGTAGGCTTCCTAGATACCACAAAAAGCGTCTACACTGCTGTCGCGGCTTAAGAACTGTATTAATTTCCTCGTAGCAAGCTTCAACAGTCAAATAATTTGGTAAGAAACTTGCTCGACAAGCTACAGGACAGTCGGAAAAACATAATAAAACACAGCTAACGAACCAAGATAACAAAATAAGTACTACACAAGTTCCAACGTGATCCCTAGCTAAAATGAGAGAGAGAACAGAGTCAGCAAATGTAAGATGGATGTTATTTATGTTATTTGGTCAAAACGTGTTTATCTTACGTGTAACCATGTTAAATGGATCTGAATGAGGTCTGCCTGTCTTTTGGATTTCATAAAAAACAGAATTTGCCGCTGCACTCACCTTTAATAGAAATGGTTACTTATGCACAACGCTTTTCGGCAGCATGCTTTCATCATCAGGTATTCATCCTTTAATTAAACATTGTTTTGTAAGCAAACATGCGCTGCTGGTACAATGGTTTTGCCGGCCGCGGTGGTCTAGCGGTTCTAGGCGCTCAGTCCGGAACTGCGCGACTGCTACGGTCGCAGGTTCGAATCCTGCCTCAGGCATGGATGTGTGTGATGTCTTTAGGTTAGTTAGGTTTAAGTAGTTCTAAGTTCTAGGGGACTGATGACCACAGATGTTAAGTCTCATAGTGCTCAGAGCCATTTGAACCATTTGAACAATGGTTTTATTTATGTGTGAGCCAACAACAAGAACTTCGTACTTTTTAGGTGTGTAGGCACGCAAAATAGTGGTTAATTAATACATGAGCACCTGATGATGGTAGTGTGCTGCCGAAACGCGTCGTGCCAAAGTAAATAGTGTCGTTAAGAGTGACTGAAGAAGTGGATTGTGTTGTTTAAAAAATCCATAACGTGATCAATTAGCAAGCAAATATTGACACTAGAAGGTGGAGTCGATTTTAGTCCTCCAGAAAAGGAATTATTTCTGGCTGTGCGCCGGTAGGTGATCCCGCTGTGTTGTCGGCAGGTGAGTTACCGACCTGACTCCGGCAGGCCGCGACAAGTGTGTCCTAACGACCCGTCCGGAAGCCGCGTCAGGAAGCGAGGCAGCCGTCCCTAATTGTCACCGCCGTCCTTTGTTTGCCCGCCGCCACAGGGAGCATCCCTCCACCCCCGCACGGCGAGGCCGGCTCCTGTTAGCCCCTCCTCGTTCACAGACGCTGTCTCCTCGTCTGCGGCGGCCGCTGCCGGTATTCAAATGGCGTCACGCATGTGGCGGGCCCTTAATTAAAGTGACGCGCTGGAGCGGGCGCGTCCTCGGGTAAAATATCGGCCCCGGACATATCGAATTTAATTCCCTATACTTTCGAGGAATGTATAAATATTTCAGGGGGAGGGGCACTAATGACTGAGGACGAGATCGCGCCCGCGTCGGGTTTCTATGACTGCGTCATTTGCATAGGAAAGGGACAGGCAGTTCGTTAACGCAAGTCGTGGGACGATTCACGTCTGCTCCCGCGCCGGAATGGGCAGTTCCCAGCCGTCGTAAAGACAATGGCGCCGAGAACGGCCCCAATCACGACTGCAGCTGTCGCTTCGCGTGGCGTACCTGCGGTTATAAATGCTATCGGAATGAGCCGGTCACCGGGAAGATAGCGACAGGAAACTGACCCACGTACAGGAGAAGAGTCTCAAGCCTATCTGGTACCATCAATTCAGAGGTACCTGATTGGTAAATTAATATAACTGTAGCGGGAAAACACGGAGATGGGCTAACTTTTTCGACTTGGTCAGACAGTAGGAGCGAAGATAGTTCCAAAATTAATGTCTCTCACTGCGCTAAGACTAACAGAGGTACAACATAGTGTAACAACGGTAATACATACAATACTTGTTGTCTCTGCAGATAAACCTTACTGCTGTAAGGGTTTTGTTTAAAGGGGTGACTTATCCGATAAGACAACACCATTCGTTACTTAATTTTCCCGCTGATGAATGGTGTCACGTTCCAGAGACAATCAAGGTGAAATCACTCTCTTAAAAGTGGAGGAAACATAATTCCCGGGAGACAACTGTCACACAGACCATCTTTAAAAGCCACAGAGACTTGCAAGTCTGCAGGACGTAATCTGGACTGAACGGTCGACGCGATAATAGCCTCAAGTAAAATTTTGTGACTGAATAGTATGAAAATCCAAGAACTCCGAACAATTAGTATAAAATCAGTTTCTTAAATGTGAAGGACAACATAATTCCCTGGAGACGGTTCTCACATACACCATCTTTCAAAGTCACCGAATTTTGTGATATGCTCCTTGGTGATATAATAGGACCTGGCATTGTTGTGCTGCAAACGGGTAAGTCCACTTCAGCAAATATTCACAGCAAGACATTGTACAGTGGATAGTGAAGGGTACTTGGTACCACTGTTAGCGAGTTTCTGGCAGTTGTATACAGACTGCCCATCCTTGCCTGTTAGCCAGGCAGGTAAGGTGCGGCAAGTTATCGGCAGAACGAGCAGACTGCTTTACTGGCATTCATGCGAAGCTACGGCCAACCAAAGCAGACTAATGCAATTTTGCTTGTCTGCTCGTGTTTCTGGTGTGCTAAGCTGCAAAGCAATTTTTTCTGTACGCTTCCGTTGTAGTTATGAGTAGGGCTCGGAAGTAGACGAAAAGTCTTCTTATTTATTTATTTATTTTTTACACGAATATCACAAGAAGAGTGGCAATGAAATATATATTTATTTTGGGTCATTGTAGGCCAGAATATGCTGGCACTTTATTTGCCTCCATTTTTCCTTTTCGTTGTATTTCGGGATATTTTTTTTTTATTTCGATATGAACGGTTCTCTCTGCAACTTCTCCCTCTTTCGACTAGTACTGACTACTCTCAACTAGAACCATCATGACGTCACCTCTGCTAGATTTTTGTCTGTGGTAAGTTGAGATTCTTTGCACCTAAGAACTTGAAGATGTCTATTATGCCACAAAGCAAACTGAAGTAGGTTTTGGAAGTGTATTTTCTGTACCTGTAGTGTGCTCCAACCAAATGTGGTTCCATTTATACCAATTTTAATTACTTTTTCCACGTTGTGTATTGTGGGTTCGCTGAATTCATTCTAAGTGACCCAAATAAATCGTTATAAATTCCTCAAAAACATTTTAGCAAACATAGAGTTCGTTATTCATATTATAATTATCTAAAAAATTCATATCTGAAAGACAAAGCTTTTAGTTCATACGAATCCATCCTTCGGACTACGTTGCATACCACCACAAACTGGCTTTTCATCCACAGACTCATACTCACGCGCTTGTGAGCCACTGAGTCTATGACCTTCTTCCAAATATTTATGGAGTGCTGGTCAAATTTACAGACATGTCGTAACGTCCGTGAGGTTCCCGAATGCAGGTTTAGTAACTTTTAATACAATTTCCGCTGCGACACATCCACCGCTTTATTCGAAGTTGCCCCTCAAACACACGACGAGTTTCCCCGTACTGGATTTGAGCTCTGTTTCGTGACTGTTACGTATTCCCCAGATCTTAATTTCTCCTGAATCTTCTTTAAACTTGGCTCGTTCATCTGGCTGCTCCTGCCTTTATGATGAATGAGCTGCAGTGAAAGTACTTACGCAAACACAAACCTGGCTATTCAGTAGTCCCTTTGGATTGGTAGCGCATCTTGTTGTCAGGTGCAGCAGACTGAACGCTTCCCATGGAGCTTGCCAGGCTAGCGGGAACCCAAGTTGACCTGTTTTAATCACTCTGATTCACTCTTGTATCTCTGTTGCTGCAGGATGAGGTGCTGTAACAGTTGCTGCGAAGATATTGGCAGACAGGTGGAAAGAGTATCTGTACACCCCTGGTTCCTGACATATTCCATCATTGTATGTAGCAAGAAAAATACAAGTTCCATCTGGAAGTTTCGGTGATTGCTCTCAGAAAATGAAGGAAACAATAGTTATAAACAAAACAGTTACTGGCCTTCAAAGTGATCACCATTAGCTACATCACACTAATGGCATCGATTGTTAATCTGTCGGAAACCGTCAGATAACGCATCATGTTGTCAGGTGCAGCAAACTGAACGCTTCCCATGAAGCTTGCCAGGCTAGTGGGAACACAAATTGATCTGTTTTAATCACTCTGATTCACTCTTGTATCTCCGTTGCGGCAAGATGAGGTGCTGTAGTAGTTGCAGCGAAGATATGGGCAGACAGGTGGAAAGAGCATCTGTACACCCCTGGTTCCTGACACATTCAATCATTGTATGTAACATTTTTAATCTGTCGGAAACCGTCAGATAGCGCATCCTGTTGTCAGGTGCAGCAGACTGAACGCTTCCCATGAAGCTTGCCAGGCTAGCGGGAACCCAAGTTGACCTGTTATAATCACTCTGATTCACTCTTGTATCTCCGTTGCGGCAGGATCTTCTTGTCGAGCCGCTAGAAGCACCTTTCTCACACGCTGCTGGATATCCGCATCATTACAGGAGATGATACCTGGTGCTGCCACGATCCGGAGAACAAGCGACAGTCAGTGGCATGGTGTTCATCGTCTTTCCCACTTCCTTCGAGTAGATATTCACGATGGATCATGACCTTGTTGTCGAAGAACCATCTTAATCCTCAATGTTATAAGCCGGCTGTTTTTGGGATACGGCAAAGACAACGAACAGCATGCCATTGACTTTGGCTTGGTCTATGAATCGTATTGTTGGCACCAGGTCTCTTCTCCTGTAATGATACGGATATCCAGCAATGTGGGACCACGGTGCTTCGAGCGACTCCACAACAAGCGTTCGCTGACGGTTTTCAATAGAGGTACACTGTTGTCAGGAGTGTGTTGCTACTAATGGTGATTACTCAGGTACGTAAAGGTACTTTGCTTGTAACTATTGTTTCCTGTGTTCTATGAGACCATTCGCTGAACGTTTCAGACGCACCTTGTAAAACTGTGTATTCGTGAGTACGCGCACCGACTAAAGTGGCGAAAGAAGATGGTTCAAAATCCTGCTTGATCGTCTACATTTTGGTCTTTCGTGGTTTTCGTAACACGCTTTCAATATATCACGAGCAGCTGCCGTTCAGCTTCGTCTCTTATAATCTTGCCGTCGACTGTATGTTGAATATTAGGCGTCGTGGATACTCTAATCTGTTTTATTCTCACCATCCCAATGTAAGAGACACTGCGCTCGTGGCAAAATGGTCGTCCTCTCTTCCTCAAATACCTGTAATTTTACTGTACAGATTTTACGGGAACAAGTCACCTTTTTTCCGATGGCTCGGATGCCAGTTCTTTGTATACCCTACCGTTATGCTTTTATATTGCTGCCCTGGCTGCATTATTTCTTAACTGCTTCGGTGTCTGCTCTTATACCTTCAACGGGCAATCACATGAAAACGAGATATGGACAAATGCAAGTAAACTGTTTATTACTTGAAAAGTACTCGCCATAACTGTTAATAAATTTATTCCACTGTGAGACAAGACGGCCAACGCCTTTATGGAAAAAATATTTGCTGTTTTCTACGCAACCGTGATTGTGCTCATGTGCGCACCTCTCGTCCGAGGCAAATCGACTACCCTGAATATATTTTTTGAGCGCCCAGAAATTTGGAAATCAGACGGGGAGAAATCGGGATTTACGGAGGATGTGTAAGGGCTGCCCAGCGAAGTTCTGCAACGCGATCGAAAACATCTTGTCAACATTTGGGCAGGCATTTTGTAGTCAACTTTGTTTCGCAAAGTCCTTATCCCTCCCCATGCAATTGCCACGTATCTGGAGCCCTGAAGAGAGACATTCTTAGCCGTGGATTTGCTTTGGACAAAGAGATGCGCGCCTGGGTGAAATCACGGTTCCTAAGCAATCGCAAATATTTTCTCATGAAGGCATTGACCGTCTTTTCACACAGTGTGATTAATATATTTAACAGCTAA
Organism: Schistocerca gregaria; assembly: GCF_023897955.1. Taxonomy (NCBI): domain Eukaryota; kingdom Metazoa; phylum Arthropoda; class Insecta; order Orthoptera; family Acrididae; genus Schistocerca; species Schistocerca gregaria. The sequence goes on from NC_064922.1 coordinate 828,086,235, forward strand.
TGTGATGCTTTTGAAATAATAAACAGTTTACCTACTTTTTTCCGTCTGCGTTGTTTCCATTTGACTGACTCTGACTTTATACGGACTCGAAACACTGGAGTAGTAGTCCTGAATTGGTCACGCTAGAGTAGTTGTGTGGGGTTTTTCATACAGTTGGGCTTCACTTTCCAACGATCTTTCCAAGAAATGCATGTCTTCCTTTAGCCTTCCATAGACCTAACATTGTGTGCTAGGTCTAGCTCATACCAGATTTCAGTGCAACACTAATTGTTTAAAGTATGACACAGGTTACAGAAATCTGCCACTGATATTCTAATGTAATACTCTCCTGGTCTATATGAAGCAGACATACTGTCTACGTTTCCTGTGTTTCCTTAAACTCGTTCAGCGCCGATACTTCTCTACCGACAACATCATCATAAGTAAATAATACGACAGTGCTGATAACCCTACCTGACAAAAATTTTATGCATACTGAGACAATTAGGTTTGCCGTTCCACTTCGTTAGGACATACATGATGTTACTTTGGGTACTGGTAAACTTTCGCCTTATTAACCAACTATTACACAATTTGTACTATATGAGCACCGCAGGTGTCAGCGAGATGCTGCAGAGCGCCAAATTTGCACCTGGTGGCCAAAATTGGAACTAATTTTTTTGCAGCGTTAGTGTCAGCTTTAGCGAATTGGAATATCTACCACGTTTCGCTGCCATAGAATAATTACAGCTCACACTGGAACTTCGTGAGTAGGATAATGGTCCTTACCGATGTAAAGTTCTTTGAGTCAGTTTTATATTTGAGAAGATATTTCATATTAACGTATCTTTCTTACAGCACGCTACAATGCCAAACGCCTTTCGAGAAAGCAGTAGGCCTATGTCAAAATATCTTTTACTTGCGACTACAAAGACGATCTTATTTCCTGATCATAATCTTATTTTTAGAGGATATCTGAATTTTCGTCAGGAATGTAATAATATTTCGTCTATTCATACGAGCAAGGATTTCAAACAAGTTGAATGATCATTACATGACGCTCTAGCGCTTATCAAATGAACGTGTGACAAAACATATTCTTCTTATTTGGAATATCTCTACATGCAGTAGAGCACTACAGAGGGTGATCATTATTAGCGTTTATAAAACCTCGAAACGACAAAGATGATGCTCAAGCAAGTAATTTCAAGTAAGATACTTTTGGGCTATTTCCCAACGTTTGTGGCCCACGAAAATGTTGGGAAACATCCCAAAAGTGGATTACAAATGTAGAACATTTGACGTCACCATATGACGTACCCCACCAAACACAGAGCGATTGGGCTTGTCGATCCTATCCCTGCCGGTAGATGTCAGTGCTACACATCGCTTTGCTAGACTATTCTGTTTTCGAACACCTTTTGTAAATGTCATCTGTTGTACACGTAGCACTTACAAGATTATATCCCTCGCTGTAATCAAGGAAACACAGTTCTAATTTTTTGTTTCTTTCATTTCTCATTTTTCTTTTTTTTTTACTTTGTTTCAGAAAAGAGCATGTAGGTCATTTACTACTAGCGATGCAATTTGGAAGCTTATACTTATTAACTTGTAACGCAGCACGGTAGGTTTTTGTTGTACTGCACTTTGCAATTAGCCAGCGAAGGTCGAGAGATCTGAAATAAAATAACAAATCCTATCTCAATGTAAAAACATAATTGTCTAACGTAGTGCAAAAAAACTGCTGCCTACCCGACGCAAGACTTGAACGCTGACCACCACAAAATAAAGTCGCGCACGTAGACCCCCATTAAAACCGGAGTGAATACTAGAGTTGGGGTGGGATGAACATCTTTCACGGGGAGATAGGCTCCACCGTTGCAGCTGCGGCCACGTAATTTCGTCTGGTGACGTCACAGGTTCAACATTTGTCATCAAGTTTTGGGGTATTTCCCGACATTTGCAGCCCCATGTGTATTGTTTTAAATTACTTCTCTGCGTCGTCTACATTGCTTCTGGGGTTTTTAAACGTTAATAAGAATCACCCTGTCGTAAGGTAGGTACTTGGTGACAATTGTTGAACTATATGAAAAGAAATTTAAATTAGTTGCAAACTAAGGCGTGAACACACTTTATTCAGCTTGTAAACGTCGCTACAGGTATTCGGATTTAGGTTGTGGCACGTTCGATATGTCTCCATGACCGGTTGAACTGTCGGAACATCGATGTGGTCGATGACCCCCTGAATGGCTGTTTGCTGCTCAGGAATGGTTTGGGGTTATTGCTGTAAACCTTGCCTTAACATAGCGCCCCTAAAATGTAGTCGCATGTGATCAGTTCCGGAGAATATGGCGGCCAATCGCGGCCCATGCCAGTCGCCTCTGGGTACCCTGGAGCCAGAGTGGGGTCCCTAAAATGCTCATCCAGTACATTAAGCACTTTCCTGCTTCGATGGGGTCGAGCTCCGTCTTGCATGAACCACATCGTGCCGAAATCAGGGTCACTGTGGATAAAGGGGATGAAATAGTCTTCCAAAACCTCCACGTACCGTTCGGTAGTCATCTTGCCATTAAGGAGTTGCTTACCGATTATTCCCTGACTAGACATTGCACACCATACAACCACCAGTTGAGGGTGAAGAGACTTGTCGATCGCAAAATGCGGATTCTCAGTTCTCCAAACGTTCCAATTTTGCTTATTGACGAACCCGTCTGCATGAAAGTGGGCTTCGTCACTAAACAAGACCATACTAATTCCCATCTTGCCCCGCTGCCAACCGAGCTGTTTGAATGACCCAACGCAAATCGTTCAGCAGTTATGACGATTTTATTTAATATAATTCAATAATTTTCACCCAGTAGATACTCGTAGTCTTCCAGGAATGTCACAGGCTTCGAATATTGATATGCTCTATGCTCCTGTTACAGATTTACGTTTGGGATATAGATTTGTAAAATAATCCAGCAGGTTTACCCTTCTATAAATATGAGCCGTTTTCAAGTCTCATATGACTGTTCCCTACCCAACAAGTACCTGATAAATATGGGTAATGACGGAGGCTACTAAAACTAAATTAAACTAATCTCCGTGCGAACAGGCCTTGGCAGGCCCAGTGGAACCGACTGGTTGCCGTGTCATCCTCAGCCCACAGGCGTCGCTCGATGCAGTTATGGAGGAGTATGTGGGCAGCACACCTCTCTCCTAGCTGTAAGTCAGTTTACGAGACCGGAGCCGCTACTTCCCTATCAAGTAGCTCCTCAGTTTGCCTCACAAGGTCTGAGTGCACCCCGCTTGACAATAGCGTTCGGCAGACCGGATGAACACGCACCTACGCGCCAGTGCTGCCCTGTAGCGCTTAGCTTAGGTGATCTGACGGGAAACGGTGTTACAATTGCGGCAAGGTTGTTGGAGACTGAGGCTACTACCGTGGCGTATTATAGGTAAAAACGAGTAAGCATTCCGATAGGGCCTCGTTCTTGCTGATTTTGGGCAGTATAACTTCAGTCTCAGTAATGGTTGTGTTTATTTCAATCTCAAAAGTGTAAGAGTGTGCGTGATGGTCAATACTGCTACAAGGTCTGGAGCACGTGGTTAAACGTATCCTTAAATGTATTGTTTTATATTACTGACTTCTGTTTACTGTGTTCAAATTCAACTCCGGACTTATTCACTTGAGACTGGATAGAGAGGTTCGATGCGTTCGCCCATTTCATATTGGTCGAAAACCTCCAGTGAGTTTCTGAAAAGCCTTTAGTAGTTAACTGCGTGGAAAATTATCACAGGCTTTGAATATAAATGTTTTCACTGATCACCATTAAATTCTTTATCAGTTAAACTAAATTTCAATTCGTAGTGAGGATGTAGCAGCCTTTTTCCTTAATATTTTCTAAGTAGTACTATTAAACCAAAGTTCATGATCTCCGTCTGTTGTTACATTCTTTGTACTCATTTGACCACGATTTATCTTTTGCCATAAACGCATTTCATATAATGTCCGAGTAACTGCCGCTCTTGCTACTATTTAGACACCTGATATGCTGAAAGGCAACTCTGGTGTGGACTGTTTAAATGATTGATTGTGTTTGCATAATTTCGGTGTTCTAACAACATTTATTTTTCCAAAGAAAAAGCAGACATAAATTATGCTCAACAAGTTATTGACTGAATACCGTAAACAACTATCAGATGGTTTAAGACCTGACCGAGACAAGAATCCTGGGTGGCAGAAGTGAGTCAAGTACTCTGGCCCTAAAAATGTGGATAACGCAATGTGAATTGATCTGACACTGAGAAGACTTTGATTGGTCAAATCTACTGTGGTTTCTCTATATAGGTGGTACTGGGAGCAAGTGACAATAGAGATCTGTATGCCCTGACAATGCCGGAGCAGCAGTACATTACCCCGTTTGCCTCGAGCGGCGATGTAAATTGCAGCTGGCGAGATGTGTGTAGCGGAGGAGGTGAGGGGTGGAGGCAGCACCTGTGAATCGATCGCGGCCATGAAAGAAATGCAAAAGTTTCACGGTCTTGCAATCAGGCAGACGGATCGCAATTTACTCTCTACCACAGCCCAGTAATCACGGTATATTTCTGTGTGTGACACACCCGTTCGCTGGTTGTACTGAGGACCCATTTGGCTCACTTAGACGATAGAGCGCACAAGGATACCAAACTTCAAGACTGGTAAATCAAAAACAAGTAAGTGTGCCTTCGGCAAACGAGTAATCCGAGACTTTTGAAGTCATACTGTCGGTACAGTAAGAACCTCACCACAGGCTCGCCAGCCTAAACTACTCACAAGTGAAGATAATCTCAGGACAGATACCAAGTACCAACCACACATGACAGAGTTTCGACCAGAAGTTTTCCACACCAAAGTCCCGCCCCAGAGTGCTTTGAGCCTCTGCAGCAAAGAAATCCGTTTTCCCGCAAAGTGCAGGAAAGACACAGCCTTCACCCCATCTTGAGCCAATCACAGGGCTCTAGAGGCGCTTAATCTCCCCTCCCACACAACAACACAAACTCATGTCGAACCAGGGCAAGAGTTAAGAAACCTGTGTCTCTGGAATAAAAAGAAACCGCCAATAACTGGCTTGTTTCTGTGAGCTAAGAACCATTAAACTACTTCACGCTTTTAGCCGCCTTGCCGCAGCGGATACACCAGTTCCCGTGATATCACCGAAGTTAAGCGCTGTCGGGCGTGGCCAGCACCTGGGTGGGTGACGATCCAGGCCAACACGCGCTGTTGCCATTTTTCGGGATGCACTCAGCCGCGTGAAGCCAATTGAGGAGGTACTCGACCGAATAGTAGCGGCTGCGGTCAAAGAAAACCATCATAACGACCGGGAGAGCGGTGGGCTGACCGAACGCCCCTCCTATCCGCATCGTCATTGAGGATGGCACGGCGGTCGGATGGTCCCGATGGGCCACTTGCGGCCTGAAGACGGAGTGCATGATCCCTCCAAGGTCGCGATGAAAGTTCGTAACTGTGGATAAATTGTGAATTAATGTGAAGCCATGACTAACTTTTACTTCCAGGGAAAGTGAACTGAACTATCCCTAGTTAATAAAAGGAAATCATAGTAATCCAAAATGAAGTAATGCAGTGCTTGTCGATTTCTCTATATAAGAAGTAAATTGGCCATTGAGTTCAAGGACAAGGTTGTCATTGTAAAGTTAACCAGTTGGGTATACACCGGTTATATTTGTTTTTAATGGGTCTCCTAACCAGGGAAAGGTTAAAGAATTTGCAATTTAAGTCGAGTCTGTGCATAGCAATAGCCTATATTTTTCATGAAATTAACATTTTATGTTTCACGAAATTACAAAAAATTGACCGACAGCAAAATTATCTGAATACTCAAATTTATCTGGTTTACTGCAAGGAGAATAAACCACCAAGGCCCATATCGGTCAGCCTCGCCCATCAAGAACCCCATCTACACTGAGCCTTACGCCAAACACGACGCTCTTCACTCTGGAAAGTGCACGTCGCTGTCCGGAGCCCGGTCTTCTTGCGACCGCACATTCTCGAGACCACCGCTGCCAGCGATCACTTACAGTGACTACATTCTTGTCCAGTCTTTTGCAGTATGGTAAAAGGAACATCCAGCTTTTCGTAGCTCTAGCAAACGACTTCATTCGAATTCAGTGATGTGTTGGTAACAGCGTCTTTGTCCCCTTAAAGGCATTCTTGAGTCACATCAAATAACTACTTCCAATCTCAAAGGTGACTTACGCTCACGACCTGTATAGTGCACATCTAAAGAGAAAACTCATTTGCATCCTCATAGTGACGCTACAACCGCCGCGAAATCTGAATTGACTTTATATTTCAGATGTTGAAACACTCCTATTCAACTTTTGTTTATGCTGCGCAACTCCTTCTTGGTGTTGCAATTTTTTTTTCCGACAATGTACTCGTATATACGTGAAAACGGATACGAGGAGTGTTTTCCCTAAGCTCACAAATTTCTGTCATCATTGTCCAGCAGTAATGTGGACTGTAAATCCTATGTCCACAGCACAGCTCCTGAAATGACTCCCTCAGTTGTTGGTGATGACAGCAAGCTGTAATCCTAGGAGAAACACACCTCGCATGGATTAACGGTATACACATCAGGTGAGTATGCGGATGGAGTTGGTAGTGCCGAAATCGATCATACCACAATAAAAGGAAACTGAAAATTATTTTGACAGTCAGAAGGACATACGTTACCCTGTATTGTACTATAGTCTTCTACATCATTCTCACCAATATTAAGATACTTATCGAATCGTACAACCCGGTATGAATATCTCTCATCGTAGAAATCTGCCACCTGAGCATAACCTTCGATAATTGAAGCGCTCTATAACAATAGCATAAAGCACTTAACGGTGCTTATGAAAGACGGTATGGTACAGAACTTTTGAAGATGGGTGTACGAATGTGCATTGTGAGGAACAAAGCGGGCGACTATTTAGTGCAGAAAGCTGATGAACACTACTGGAGATTAAAATTGCCACACCACGTAGATGACGTGCTACAGACGCGAAATTTAACCGACGGGAAGAAGATGCTGTGATATGCAAATAATTAGCTTTTCAGAGCATTCACACTAGATTGGCCCCGGCGGCTACACCTACAACGTGCTGACATGAGGAAAGTTTCCAACCGATTTTTCATACACAAACAGCAGTTGACCGACGTTGCCTGGTGAAACGCTGTTGTGATGCCTCGTGTAAGGAGGAGAAATGAGTAGACGAGAAATGCGAACCATCATGTTTCCGACTTTGATAAAGGTCGGATTGTAGCCTAACGCGATTGCGATTTATCGTATCACAACATTGCTGCTCGCGTTGGTCCAGATCCAATGACTGTTAGCAGACGATGGAATCGGTGGGTTCAGGAGGGTAATACTGAACGCCGTGCTGGATCCCAATGACCTCGTATTACTAACAGTCGAGATGACAGGCATCTTATCCCCATGGCTGTAACGGATCGTGCAACCACGTCTCGATCCCTGAGTCAACAGATGGGGTCGTTAGCAAGACAACAACTATCTACACGAACAGTTCGACGACGTTCGCAGCAGCATGGACTATCAGCTCGGAGACCATGGCAGCGGTTACCCTTGAGGCTGCCTCACAGACAGGCGCGCCTGCGATGGTGTGCTCAACGACGAACCTGGGTGCACGAATGGCAAAACGCCATTTTTTCTGATGACTCCAGGTTCTGTTTACAGCATCATGATGGTCGCATCCGTGTTTGAAGACTCGCGGTGAACGCACATTGGAAGCGTGTATTCGTCATCGCCATACTGGCGTATCACCCGGCGTGATGGTATGGGGTGCCATTGGTTACACGTCTCGGTCACGTCTTGTTCGCATTGACGGCACTTTCAACAGTAGACGTTACATTTCAGATGTGTTACGACCCGTGGCTATACCCTTTATTCGATCCCTGCAAAACCCTACATTTTAGCAGGATAATGCACGGCCGCATGTTGCAGGTCCTGTACGGCCTTTCTGGGTACAGAAAATGTTCGACTGCTCCCCTGGCCAGCACATTCTCCAGATTTGTCACGAACTGAAAACGTCTTCTCAATGGTGGCCGAGCAACTGGCTCGTCACAATACGCCAGTCACTACTCTGATGAAGTGTGGTATCGTGTTGAAGCTGCATGGGCAGCTGTACCTATACACGCCATCCAAGCTCTGTTTGACTCAACGCCCAGGAGTATCAAGGCCGGTCTTAAGGTCAGAGGTGGTTGTTCTGGGCACTGATTTCTCAGGAAATTGCGTGAAAATGTAATCACATGTCAGTTCTAGTATAACATATTTCTCCAATGAATACCCGTTTATCATCTGCATTTCTTCTTGGTGTAGCAAATTTTAATGGCCAGTAGTGTAAAAAAGACAACAGTAGCTTTACAAATTCGATGTTATATGGTACGTTTTGTGAAGTGTCAAGCAAAGTTTTCTTTATGCAATTGTTAGAGGATGTTTAAATTATCGAAAATTATGCTCAGGCGGCAGATTTCTGCGATTATAGTATTCAAAGCTGGTTGCACTATACGATAAGTGCATTACTATTGGTAGAAATCATGTAGAAAAATGGAGTACAGTACAGGATTTCTTTTAAAAATAAATTAGCCAATTCCACAGCTCGTGGTCGTGCGGTAGCGTTTTCGCTTCCCGCGCCCGGGTTTCCGGGTTCGATTCCCGGCGGGGTCAGGGATTTTCTCTGCCTCGTGCTGACTGGGTGTTGTGTGACGTGATTAAGTTAGTTAGATATAAGTAGTTCTAAGTTCTAGGGGACTGATAACCATTGATGTTTAGTCCCATAGTGCTCAGACCCATATTAGCTAAGAAAATCCTCCTTTTTTTATTTTATTCGAAACGATGGAATTATTAATTACAGAATTTTGTTATTTGTTTTTCTTCCTGGTGTTGCATTTTTAATATCCTGAAGTGGATATGCGAAACTACCGTGGATGCAGCAAAAAAGTGATCGTGTTGGTTGCTTCGTGTTTGTTGCTCTTGTTTATTTTTGTGACCTTACCTTAATTGGCGGGATTGAGTGTTAGTTCTGTGCTCTCTTACTCCAATGCACTATGGACCACGTCTGGATGAGTAACTGCGCGTGTATAGCATTCGTTGACACCCAAAATTACGGCCGACAGCAGGTAGGCGCGGAGAAGGCTGGGCGAAGCGCTCGCGTGCCGTGAGTCACCACCTCACTGGCTGACGCCGCCGCCGTTTTGTGGGACGGGGCGGGACGGATGTGCGTACTGCGCGCGCTACAAAGCGAGTCGGCGCGGCAAACAATTACGGCGTAATGATTGTGAAGGCAGGATGCGGCGTCGCTCTCTTTCAGCGCGACCTCAGTGGCGCCGGAGGCGTGGGCGTCGGCGGCGCAGCACGGCACAGTGGTTCAGAGGCGCGGCGCAGCGACGCCTGCCGCGCCCGCAGTGAGAACGCCGCCCGCGGCCGTCTCCCAGGAAACCCGAAAGGCCGCCACTCTGCTGGCATCACAATGACACCCAGAGGCAAGTAGGTGCGGGGCGCGTGCGTCAACTTGACGCTGAATGCGGACCGCAGCGGAGTCCATTGTGCCCAGCCTCCACATGTAAACTCATGGCGCAGGCCACAGTTCTTCTTCACTCCGTGCCGGCTGTTCTCACGGAGCAGGGTGGCGCAATGGTTATCGAATAAGACTGACAAAAATCTTTGACTCACCTTCAAGGGGGGACGTTCATGAAACTGAGCAAAAATGTCAATTTGTAATGTATTTCTTAATAATTAGCAGAACTTGAAACGTCCCCTTTGAAAAATTATACAAGACTGTGCTTAAACTGACACATAATATTTTTTTTTTTTTTTTTGCGCAACGCAATCTGACTTTCAGAAATCCCTACAAGAGAATGGCCCTGACTAACATTAATCTACATGTTTCACAAATCACTTACCTCACAAAAATCTTCGTTACTCGAACGACTGCAATACAGCGAGCGCCACTACTGCCAGCTAACTAAAAGATTCTCTAACTACTGATAGGCACAGTTAGCAAATGAAAGATTTTAATAGAGAACAAACAATGTATTTACCTCACTAGTCATAATATATATAGCAGTTCATGACACCAATTCTTACAAATTTCAAAACTCCGCCATCTCTCTCCCCACGTCCACCACTGCTGGCGGCTCACCTCCAACTGTGCAACGCTACGCGCTCTTAGCATCCAGCTGCCGCTGCCCGACACTACAATGGCAGACAACAAGGCGAACTAGCCACAGACTGCGTACAGCACAGCCAGTGATCTTTCATACAGAGCGCTACGTGGCGGCGGCGTTACCAATAAAAAAAACCTAAACAGCCTACTTACAAACTCATGGACAGTAAATTTCCCAAGTTTCAGTGCTGAAGTAGTATCCAAAGTGCCTAAAAAATATTTAAAGGTCTGATGCGACTCTCCTGCAGCGACCATTATTGAAACTGTTCAATACTAGCTCGATAAACAACTATTCCGTTGATTACTTTGAAGAAAACTTGCACAGGCTAAATCTACAAGGCTGTGAATCCTGGACATCTATAAGGGCGCGTTAATTTCAAATCCAGAATCCAAATGAGTCTTTAAGTGCACCGGACAGGTGGAGCTAGCTGGGACTACGGATCGGCCGTGAGGACTGTCGACATAGTCCGTGCAAGTGCGATAATCCTACGTTCCGGCAGGCGCAGTGGTTAATGCACCTGTCTAGTAAGCAGGAGGTCCTGAGTTCGAATCTCGGTCCGGTAGACATTTTCACTCGTCGCCCGCTGATTTCGCGTAATGTCCCGACGCAGCTCACAGCAGTGATCCCTTGCTTTTCCTGTCTCTCCTCGTCCACCTTCAATTTACATTCATCTAGAAGGCTGTGAATCTTGAACTTGTAAAAAACTGTGCTCATGGCAAAACCCAGGATCCAGAAGAGTCTGTAAATTCTGTTATGTGGGAAAAGATGCCCTAAGACTACTCTTTCATCTGCTACTGTTGTCAGAACTGTAACTTATGATCGAGTTCTTGTAGTTAATGACGGTAAGATATTAGAGAGAATGGGCTTTAAGATAGCGAATTTCAGTGAAGACATCTTGGAAAAGAGAGAGAGAGAGAAAGAGAGAGAGTGTTTCTCTGCAACTGAAAAGTCAAGTGAAGACCTGAGAAAGGAAAGAAGGCAGGAAACAAGAAACTAGAAACTAGAAGAGAATGCTTGCACGAAAAGAGGACCCTGAGTACAAATCTGGGAGCTTCTGAAGAGATGACATAAGAAAAAAACGTTATGATAACGTTACATTGCATTTCCTGAAAGTTTTTTTTTATTTATTTACCTTCTCAGAATCTATGAAGGCTATAATTCTGATGTTTTGCGCACTTATTGTTATAAACGTAAAGAATATTATCTCAAAAGGAAATTTGTGAATTCAGAGTGTAAGCTGAATTATAAGGCAAAGTACATAGAATGTTGCATGAATTTTATATTATAATTACCGAATTACAACGAAAAATTATTAAAATTCTCCTATCCGACTCATTCAAAAAAACCTTTATGAGGGAAGTTTACTATACGCAAAAGGGTTAAACAGAAAAAATTATGTAGAAATATCTTGAATAGTTTGTGAAAAAAGGTATGTGTACTATTAATTAAAACAAAACTTTTAAATTCCAGTGCAAAAGTTAATATATATAGGACAAGGGACTTGACAATATATGTTAAGTATGGTATAAAATCAATTTGCCATATCCTCAAAACTGTAGATTTGGTGAATCTTTTAAATAGTGAGCGTTTTTCATTAGCGTACCCCCTTAAGAGGGAATAACTGCTAGTTCACTCTATGATCACCAATGGAAAGGCTCTGCTCAAACGATATTGGGCTACTCTTTTGATCCTTAGGTAAGTGTTCTACATCAGCCAAGAGGCTCATCTCCACGTCCACGTTTCCTCGATACTGGTGTTCTGAATTCTCCTACTTTGCTATTCTTTTACATTAAATTTTAAGAGCCCTTTTACAACATTTTAGGCCAAATGTTATTCATCCCACGTAAAGCGCACCGGGAAGTCTGCTGATCACTTTACAATGTTCGCAGGTGATTCATGTGAAAAGGTTTCCGGCGTGAATTTGATTGCACGACGGGAATTAACAGACTTTGAACGCGGAATGGTAGTTAGAGCTAAATGCAACGGACATTTCATTTAGGATATCAGTATTCTGAGCTCCACAGTGTCAACATTGTGCCGACAATACCGAATTTCAGGCATTACGTCTCACCACGGACAACGCAGTAGCCGACGGCCTTCACTTAACGATCGTGAGTAGCGGCGTTTCCATAGAGTTGTCAGTGCTGGCAGACAAGCAAGGCTGCGTGAAATAACCGCAGAAATCAATGTGGGTCTTCTGACGAACGTGTCATTTAGTACAGTGATTTGAAATCTGCCGATAACGGGTTCTGGCAGCAGATGACTGACGCGAGTGCCTTTGCTAACAGCGCGACATGGCCTGCAGCGCCTCTCCTCGGCTCGTGACCATGTCGGTTGAATCCTAGTTGACTGGAAAACCCTGCCCTCCTCAGATGACTTCCCATTTTAGTTGGTAAGAGCTGATGGTACGGTTCTTTTGTGTCGCAGACCAAACGAGGCCGTGGACCCAAGTTGTCAACAAGGCACTGTGCACGCTGGTGATGGTTCCATAATGGTATGGGCTGTGTTTACATGGAATGTACTGGGTTCCCTGGTCCAATGAACCGACCGTTGACCGAAAATGCCTATGTTCAGTTATTTGGAAACCATTTGCAGCCATTGATGGACGTCATATTCCCAAACAACGATGGAATTTTTATGAATGACAATGCGCCGTGTCACTGGGCCAAAATTATTCGCGACTGGTTTGACGAACGTTTTGGGCAAATCGAGCGAATTAATTGGCCACCCATCGAATATTTATGGCACGTAATCGAAAAATCAGTTGGTGCACAAAATCCTGCATCGGCAACACAGTGTCGGTACAGAACAAAGTTCGTATGAAATGTGTTTTGTCCAGATCACACTGTTTGTGAAATATGACAGTCGTTGCGAGTGCAGGCATTGGTCATGCTATGTTACATGTATTCTGTGAATGTAGCCGTGGACCACATAACACGATGATGTTTTATGCGAACAACTGCAGGAATGAGGATGACACGCGTAAAGCTGAAATACTAAACACCTTTTTCCAAAACTGTTTCACAGAGGAAGACCGCACTGCAGTTCCTTCTCTAAATCCTCGCACGAACGAAAAAAATGGCTGACATCGAAATAAGTCTCCAAGGAATAGAAAAGCAACTGAAATCACTCAACTGAGGAAAGTCCACTGGACGTGACGGGATACCAATTCGATTCTACACAGAGTACGCTAAAGAACTTGCCCCCCTTATAACAGCCGTGCACCGCAAGTCTCTAGAGGAACGGAAGGTTCCAAATCATTGGAAAAGAGCACAGGTAGTCCCAGTTTTCAAGGAGGGTCATCGAGGAGATGCTCAAAACTATAGACCTATATCTCTGACATCGATCTGTTGTAGAATGTTAGAACATGTTTTTTGCTAGCGTATTACGTCATTTCTGGAAACCAAGAATCTAATTTGTAGGAATCAACATGGATTCCGGAAACAGCGATCGTGTGAGACCCAACTCGGTTTATTTGTTCATTAGATACAGGCTCCCAGGTAAATGCCATTTTCCTTGAATTCAGGAAGATGTTCGATATACACTCCTGGAAATTGAAATAAGAACACCGTGAATTCATTGTCCCAGGAAGGGGAAACTTTATTGACACATTCCTGGGGTCAGTTACATCACATGATCACACTGACAGAACCACAGGCACATAGACACAGGCAACAGAGCATGCACAATGTCGGCAATAGTACAGTGTATATCCACCTTTCGCAGCAATGCAGGCTGCTATTCTCCCATGGAGACGATCGTAGAGATGCTGGATGTAGTCCTGTGGAACGGCTTGCCATGCCATTTCCACCTGGCGCCTCAGTTGGACCAGCGTTCGTGCTGGACGTGCAGACCGCGTGAGACAACGCTTCATCCAGTCCCAAACATGCTCAATGGGGGACAGATCCGGAGATCTTACTGGCCAGGATAGTTGACTTACACCTTCTAGAGCACGTTGGATGGCACGGGATACATGCGGACGTGCATTGTCCTGTTGGAACAGCAAGTTCCCTTGCCGGTCTAGGAATGGTAGAACGATGGGTTCGATGACAGTTTGGATGTACCGTGCACTATTCAGTGTCCCCTCGACGATCACCAGAGGTGTACGGCCAGTGTAGGAGATCGCTCCCCACACCATGATGCCGGGTGTTGGCCCTGTGTGCCTCGGTCGTATGCAGTCCTGATTGTGGCGCTCACCTGCACGGCGCCAAACACGCATACGACCATCATTGGCACCAAGGCAGAAGCGACTCTCATCGCTGAAGACGACACGTCTCCATTCGTCCCTCCATTCACGCCTGTCGCGACACCACTGGAGGCGGGCTGCATGATGTTGGGGCGTGAGCGGAAGACGGCCTAACGGTGTGCGGGACCGTAGCCCAGCTTCATGGAGACGGTTGCGAATGGTCCTCGCCGATACCCCAGGAGCAACAGCGGCCCTAATTTGCTGGGAAGTGGCTGGGAACTGGCTGACACTGACGGCGGCGGTGCACAAATGCTGCGCAGCTAGCGCCATTCGACGGCCAACACCGCGGTTCCTGGTGTGTCCGCTGTGCCGTGCGTGTGATCGTTGCTTGTACAGCCCTCTCGCAGTGTCCGGAGCAAGTATGGTGGGTCTGACACACCGGTGTCAATATGTTCTTTTTTCCATTTCCAGGAGTGTAGTTCCGCACTGTCGCCTCATAAACAAAGTAAGAGCCTGCGTAATATCAGACCAGATGTGTGGCTGGATTGAAGAGCTTTTAGCGAACAGAACACAGCATGTTGTTCTCAATGGAGAGACGTCTACATACGTTAAAGTAATGGCGTGCCACAGGGGAGTGTTATGGGACCATGGCTTTTCACAATATATATAAGTGACCTAGTAAATAGTGTCGGAAGTACCATGCCGCTGTTCGCGGATGATGCTGTAGTATACAGAGAAGTTGCAGCCTTAGAAAACTGCAGTGAAATGCAGGAAGATCTGCAGCGGATAGGCACTTGGTGCAGAGAGTGGCGAACTTACCCTTACCATAGACAAATGTAATGTATTGCGAATACATAGAAAGAAGGAACCTTTATTGTACGATTATATGAAAGCGGAACAAACACTGGTACCAGTTACTTCTGTAAAATATCTGGGAGTATGCATGCGGAACGATTTGAAGTGGAATGTTCATATAAAATTACTTGTTGGCAAGGCGGGTGCCAGGTTGAGATTCATTGGGAGAGTCCTTAAAAAATGTAGTCCATCAACAAAGGAGGTGGCTTACAAAACACTCGAACTATACTTGAGTATTGCTCATCAGTGTGGGATCCGTACCAGGTCGAGTTGACGGAGGAGATAGAGAAGATCCAAAGAAGAGCGGCGCGTTTCGTCACAGGGTTATTTGGTAAGATAGCGTTACGGAGATGTTTAGCAAACTCAAGTGGCAGACCCTGCAAGAGAGGCGTTCTGCATCGCGGTGTAGCTTGCTATCCAGGTTTTGAGAGGGTGTGTTTCTCGATGAGGTATCGAATATATTGCATCCCCCTACTTATACCTCCCGAGGAGATCACGACTGTAAAATTAGAGATTCGAGCGCACACGGGGGCTTTCCGGCAGTCGTTCTTCCCGCGAACCATACGCGTCTGGAACCGGACAGGGAGGTAATGACAGTGGCACGTAAAGTGCTATTCGCCACACTCCGTTGGGTGGCTTGCGGAGTACAAATGTAGATGTAGATGTAGAATGAGCAACGAGCAAATCCTCGTCCACCACCTACCCTGAGCGGCCTAGCTCATCTCATCTGCTCGCGCTTGCCTCTGTAAGCTCCCAGGAGGGTCTGTCCATCCCTGTTGGACTTAAACTTCATGTGCCCTGGTGTTACAATATCGCAACAAGTTCACTTGCAGGGAAATATTTTCATTTTCTATACGAACGCTGGAAACGATCTTGGCCAACGATGAAGTGCTTCACACACATTTGTGACTGGAAAGATTCACTTTACGACGATAACCTCGCCCCCCCCCTCCCCCCTCCCCCCCCCCCCACCCACTAAGGTCCGATCTGTCGCGAAATTAAAACCACAGTGAAAATCCGACTAAGCTTTCGACGGATGGGTTGTGCAGTGTCTCTAGTAGACCTGTAGATCGCGTCATGTCACACCTTTCACTTACGAGCGCACAGTGACAACATAATGATGCCTACAACAAGAGAGTCTCATGTCAAGTGTGAAGCGCATTCTTCATGTTGAGGGCCTCCGCCTGATTTCATGCATCCCACCTAATCTTACTGTCATGCGTGACAACTAAGTACGGCAATGGCACAGCTAGTATGAAGCAGGAAGTACAGATAGGTGTTCAAAAAATGGTTCAAATGGCTCTGAGCACTGTGGGACTTAATTTCTGAGGTCATCAGTCCCCTAGAACGTAGAACTACTTCAATCTAGCTAACCTAAGGACATCACACACATCCATGCCCGAGTCGGGATTCGAACCTGCGACCGTAGCGACAGATGTTCATGATGGACGCTGTCAGGGAAGGAGGCCAATATCAGTCAACGATCTTGTTCAGCGAGTGGGTCAGGTGATTAGAGAAAATTTTCTACGAGAGACAGTTCAGAACAAACGGAGAGGAATTTTGTCGTCAGACATTGCCCTTCTTCATGACAATGCTCAGCAACACACATGTAGTTGCAACAAAGATGATCCTGCAGCGATTTCGATGCGAAATCGTTGGTCAAAAACCACACCACTCGAACTTGGCTCCCTTTGATTTGCACGTCTTTTCGCACATGGCTATGAGGACAGGATTCTGGCACAGACAGCGAGCTGCCCCCCAGCATACAGATATTGACGGAAGCACAGGCGGCTACCTTCTTCGACAAGGGTGTTGGAAATTTGGTCCAACACTACGACAAACGTCGAAGGCAGAGCGGCTGCTATGTAGAGAAGTAGCTTTTTTTTATTTGCAGTGTGGCTTCCATTTCGCGAAAAACTGGATCCTGAAACAAAACATGGACATCTTATTAATTCTTTAGTCGGACTTAGTTCCTACCGAACTGTTCCTACAAGCTAAATAACCTGTAGTTACAGAATTTTGTCCATTAGCGGCCAGTCATATAGGAGGTTGTCAGTCTTAGATCATTGACTATTAGGAGACTAGTCGGGAAAATTAATCCCATTAAAGGGCCAAACCCGCCGAGGAGAGTAACATTACACACCAGTAAAATCACCGGTCACTTATCACGGAGAAAAACTTTAGAACGTACCGCTAAATCTTCTGCACAGCGCTCGAGTTGGTCAGACCTCTCCATTGGAAAGCGTACTATACAGCAGGTTCTCAGCCATACTAGAGTAATCGTCAACAACGAAGCCCTCAAGGTGTGGGTCACGTGTGTTTTAGAATAGCTGTCCCTGGTAACTAAGAACTCAAGATCTCAATCCAGTTTCCAATAAACTGTTCCTAACTGTTAGTAACGGTGGTCTACCTGTTACCTCTGGCTGGATTGCAGCTGAAATCATCCGTCTGCGTGTCAGAGGCCGTCGAAGAATCCTACGACTTTCTCGTGGTTCAGGCATTCTGGAAGCACCGTGTCAACTCTTCCTACCTCACAGTAGTCCTGATTCCATCCCCTCACCACTGTTCCTGCAGTAATTCCACTGCAGCCAATTGTCTGTGTGATCTGAAGGTATGACATTCACACGTTCCCCATGCCAATGATCTGATCTTTCTCAAAGGCCGAAAGATGTAGATAAGCTGCATGTACACCGACTGTGGGAATGCTGCCTTCCGCTTTACTCCTGAAAAAAAGTCCCAGTAACCTTAGGAACACCAACAGCAAACATACACTCTCACTATTCATCTACAAGAACCGGATTTACCTTTACTGAGAATAATTATGCATAAGGATATAATTTTAATCCGCATATCCCACAGGCATGGCCGGCCGGAGTGGCCATGCGGTTCTAGGCGCTACAGTCTGGAACCGCGGGGCCGCTACGGTCGCCGGTTCGAATCCTGCCTCGGGCATGAATGTGTGTGATGTCCTTAGGTTAGTTAGGTTTAAGTAGTTCTAAGTTCTAGGGGACTGATGGCCACAGCAGTTACGTCCCATAGTGCTCAGAGCCATCATGGCTCAGAGCCATTTAAGCCCACAGGCATGCTAACATTGGACTATCACGGTGGTACCTTTCGGCCAATGCGTTCATGGAATAAAAATTTTGTCCCTGTTAAAACATTTAACCACGTGGCCAGATGGACCAATGAATTTCTTTGAAATCCCTTTGAGAGTTAGAGAAACGCTTGTTGCGGCTACTGCTGTTGTTGTCTTCCGTCCACTGCAGCTCTCCATGCTACATAATTCTGTGCAAGAGTCTTCAGCTCTGCATAGATACTGCTAACGACCTCCATGTGAACTTTCTTGCTATATTCGCGTCTTAGTGTCTCCATACAATTTCGTAGCTCGCAAACATCCTTCAGTTACCAAACTGATGACACCTTGATGCTACAGGACGTGACTTATTAGTCGATCTCTGCGTGTCCTTTGTACAAGGCCAAAAAGGTTAGTCATGGCTGACAGTCACAAGGATGTCAATAATTGCAAGGAAATGTTAATTCCTGCAGTGTACTTGTTACGACTTAGGTCTCTCACCATATCACCTCTTATTTTTCCCTTTCTGTAACATTGTCTTCAAGTTGGTTTCTCCTGTATAGACTTTTCGTGCACACTGATCAGATTATGACCATCGACCTACTATCTATAAAAACCGATCCAGGCGATAGCAGCGTCACCTGGCGAGGAATGGCTGCTACTCAGACACACATACGGTGCAGGTAATACTACGTGCGCTATGTCTGAATTTCGCAGAGGGCAGCTTGTGATAGCCTAGATGTTCGGCAGGAGCATTTCGGAAACTGCAACACTTGTCGGGTGTTCGAAGAGTACTGTGGTGAGTGTCTTTAACACGTGGCGAAACCAAGGTGAAACCACGTTCAGACGTCGCGTCGTAGGGTTGGGTGGCCACTCCTCATTACCGATGTCGGACGTCGTAGACTGGTCACACTGGTAAAACAAGACGGGCGTAACTAACAGCATACTACAATCTGAGCAGAGTAAAAGTGTGTCTGAACACAGAACGCAGAACATTCTCAACAACTGGCCTCCGTAGCTGATGACCCGTGCATGTGCCAATGTTAAGAGCACGACATTGGCAACTATGACTGAAATGGGCACGTGGCCATCGGGACTGGACGTTGGTGCAGTGGTAGAGCGTTACTTGGTCTGAAGAATCCCGATACCGTCTTCATCATGTCGATGGGGGGGAGGGGGGGTCCGAATCTGTCGCCTTCCAGGGGAACAGCTCCCCGACACCAGCACGTGGCATGGAGACAAGCTGGCTGCCGCTCCATTATGCTCTGGGCACCACTCACGTCGACATCAATGGGTTCAGTGGAACTCGAGCAAGGCACCATGACGGCCAAGGAGTATCGTACACTGGTTGCAGATCACGTACACTCCTTTACGCCGATCACGTTGGCCGACGGGAGTGGCATTTTTCAACAAGGTAATGCGCCATGTCACAAGGCCAGAAGTAGTTAGAGGAACAAAGTGGCGAGTTCCAATCGATGTGATGGCTCTCCAACTCGCCGCATCTGAACCCGGTGGAATATATCTGGGATGTGACTGAACGTGGCGTCAGAGCTCAAAGCCCACCTCCCTGGGATTTATGGGAGTTAGGGAAATTGTGTGTCCAGAGGTGGTGCCAGCTCCGTCCAGCCACCTGCCAAGGCCTCATTGCTTTCACGACACGGCGTCTTGCCGCTGTTATCCGTGGAAAAGGTGAACATACTGGTGGTCATAATGATCTTGGTGATCAGTGTATTCTTACAACTTCCAGCTTTCCGCTCTGTCTCTAGCACAGGCTACAATCTGTCTGCTTCTCTTTTTTCTAATGGTCTCTTTAACTTATCTATAAGCTTCATCCATCTTTTCGATTTTCCCTAGTCCTGCACACTTTTACAGCAGTTATTACCAGCCCTTCTCACACTATTGCCTCCGAGTACAATCAGACACCAGCCACTAGCTTGTACCTTCTCCCTAGTTCTCCCCCCCCCCTTCTCCCTCGGCCCTACAGTTATCATTAACACTTGACTAAACTTTAGGATGAAAAGAATTTTCTTTGAATAATTTAGTTTTTGAGATAACGAAAGGTAAAAGATATTTAGTTTCATTAACAATTACTGAAACTCGAAATGCTGAGTCCATCGGAGAATTGGTACTCATCACCTTAGCTGTCTTTCCCTTTTCAGAATGATGGAGCAATTTTCAGTGCGATGCGAATGCTACCTCAAACTCCTTCTCAGAAAGCAAGGCTAACTGTCCACATTGAGAGTAGACTGAACATGCTTCTTCTGCACCAGCCGTCTCCCCAGTGGTACAAGCATAATCCAGATCCTACATACCAATTCAGAATCAACCTAATTAACCTGTGTGCACTAACCTTAGGCCAATTGTTCGTAAATCACTTGATTTCTGGAGTCCTTACTTCTGAAGGGGCAGAAATTGGAAGACTTCAATATGCAAATGCCCTGTGTCTGACCACTGCCACTAATAATGACAATAATAATAATATGCAGTGTATGCCTTACAGTAAGAAAGGAATGTTAGGGGTTAGCGTCTCGCAACATCGTGGTCTTTAGAGAATGAGAAAAGCTCGGAATATTCAAAGATAGGGAAGGAAATCGGTCGAGCTCTTTCAAGAGAACCTTTCCGACATTCGCCTCGAAGCGATTTAGGAAAATCACGGAAAAGCTAAATCAGGATGGCCGGATGCAGGTTTGAATAGTCGTCCTCCCGAACGCGAGTCCAGCTTGCTAACAACTGCGCCGTTCGTCTCCGTAGCTAAGCTGCGCCGCAGCACTGTGGATTGCTAAGCAAAGGGGCCCGGTTTCGATCCCGGCCGAGTAGTAGATTTTCTACGCCCGTAGACTGGCAGTTGTGTTGTTCCCACGTTCGTATCGTCGTAAATGACATTCTAATGTTGAGATGGCTGTATAGATATCTTCCGAAAGCCAACAATTTTTTAAAAAAGTACGCTGCGTTACCTTTGTCTGTGTAGTGTTTACAGCAGTATAGTAACCACTGCGTAGTTACTACTGTGTTTTACTCTCCAATAGTTCCTTTACTGTTGCGAAGTTAAGACTGAAACAACATCTGGTTAGTTGTGGAAACTATCTACAACTCGAATCAGTTTTACTCTCGTACGTGCAAAATTCGAATTACAAAATATTGTGCAGTAGGTGGAGTGTGAGTATGTGAGAAAGATGCTGTTTATATATTCGGTTCGTAAATTACAATCTCCACTATACTGTCTCACGGGTTAATTACCGGATTTTAAAAGGAACTGGAGTTGTTGGTAATTTGTGTCGTCATTATTGCAGCCTTACCGACAAGTGATGCAGTAATGGTGTTTTAAACGACA
Source organism: Schistocerca gregaria (assembly GCF_023897955.1). Lineage (NCBI taxonomy): Eukaryota > Metazoa > Arthropoda > Insecta > Orthoptera > Acrididae > Schistocerca > Schistocerca gregaria. Next base: position 828,107,875 of record NC_064922.1, read on the forward strand.
CTGGTGTTCAGAGTTAAATCAATAAACTGTTATTTTCCCGTCCTGTGTCTAACTGACGATATAATCATACGAACAGTCAGCCATATGTCCGTACGATCCTTCTCTGAACGGAAGATGGCATTCCGGTCAACGGACAACCACGCCAACGATGAGCTCAGGATACCTATGAAACAACGTTATGTTTGCCGAGTAGTCCCACATCCACAATCTCTGTGTACACAGTCACAGATGGTGCAGTACTGCACAGAGAAGGCGCCTACCAGGCTCTCTGCAGCGGATGGCCAGAGAAAGAACGGAAGCAGAACAGTCGCAAACTGATGTGACCCGATGGCTTAGTGTGATCCGTTGTGTGGTTTTTCGGATGTGGAGACAGTTTATAGAGACCGAAACCTTATTTCGAAGACCAGGGCAGGGCAATTGGCTTGTGAGCTCGCAGCATTCACGGAACGTGTTGTATCGAGCAAAACGATCCGCAGATGGCTTCGGAAGAGTGGCCTTTATTGTCGGAGACCTGTTGCATATGAACCACTGACGCGTCTTCACAGAAGGGAAAGTCTAGAGTGGAGTCATCAACATGCCACCTGGCGGTCGAACAAAGGGCTATGAGTTCCGATTTAGTCTGAAGAGTGATTCTTGATGGACTTGCATCTAGAGGTAACGTCGAACACGATTTCTGGAGCCAAACATTGTGGAAAGAGACAGATATTGAGGAGGAACTCTAATGGTGGGGGAAGGGATCATGATTACCACTCGAACCGCTATTCACGAAGTTGCACGGGTGAATCGGCAAAGTTTAATTCCTGTTAGGCATAGTGACGAGATCTTGGGACCTCATTTGCGATTGTTACGAAGTGCCGTGGGCCCAGACTTTGTACTGATGGACCATAATGCCCGACCGCATTGCACTTGCGGTTGATGTTTTGTTGGAAACGGTAGATACTGCATGCATAGAGTGACCTGCTCGCTCTCCCAATTTGAATCCCATAGAGCGTATTTGTGATGTCCTAGGGAGATGGCTTGCAACAAATCAGCTTCCTGCAACCACTCTCCAAGACTACGAGAGGCTCTGCTGGAAGAATGGGCGTTATTGTCTCAACATGAGCTTGACGACATCATACACAGGCTGCCCCATCGTTATAAGGCCTTTAATGCTACCGAGCGGGGTCAAACCACATACTGAGCACGTTAACTGTTTGTCGCAAAGCATGTGCAGATCATTTAAGTTGGAAAAAACAAAGAACATTTTCGTCTACCGTTATGAATGATGCAGTATGTTACGTTCTCAATTCTTTGTATTGTTTCTACTTTACTATCATCTGCTTATACTGTTTTGTGGTGAAATGAAAGCAATCTTGCAAAATAGCCGTTTGTTCCTTTGATTTTGGGACACCAGTGTAATTTAGTTAAGTGATAGGAATATAATGGAATCTGTTTGTTTTTAGCCCTCATAAAACTACATTGTACCTCTCAGCGGATAATGACACCTATATTGGGTACCGTTTCTGAAGCACATTTAAAAGAAGTTGTATTTGTTCAGTTTGTACCAGCACCCTAGAATTTTCAGAAAAACGTCAGGATAAAATCATAACAAGTGTTGCGTATTAATATATAATTTAATTATCAGTCTCTTTAACACAGTGGTAACACAGAGTTGATTAATGGTTACAGAACAGACAAATCACAAGTTTGGAATATCATTGGTCTTTGTAAGCGCGACTGGCCAGCTACATAATCGTTTTGCACCGTTCTCTCATTTCCTTTTCGACGCTGCCGTAACTCTCACATTGGGTTGACGCTGGACTTATTAGCCTCTTTTGGATTCCTTTTGACGTGAGCTTTCCTTTAACATAAGTTTCCTACATGGCGTTCGGAGATTCCCGTTACAAACTTCTGGGACTTGTAGAGGGGATGAGTAGACAATATTTTGAATTGGAACCCATGTCCGGAAACGTACCGTTTGCAAACATGTTTGTTATATGGGACAGTTAACATGGAGGATGCTTATGACGTATCAGGTGATGTGATTTGGGGTCTATCCCATCTCTTTGATCCAGTTCTTGCCTCATTCACGTGTCTGTGAGCGTTACAGCAACATGGTTGTCTACATATTTGCAGAATACACCGAAGTAATCCTTCCGTATGGCGAACCTCACGATAATGGTTCAAATGGCTCTGAGCACTATGGGACTCAACTGCTGTGGTCATCAGTCCCCCAGAACTTAGAACTACTTAAACCTAACTAACCTAAGGACATCACACACATCCATGCCCGAGGCAGGATTCGAACCTGCGACCGTAGCAGTCGCACGGTTCCGGACTGCGCGCCTAGAACCGCGAGACCACCGCGGCCTGCCTCACGATAATGGAAGAGCTTCTCATCGTCTTCATCAAGATCGTTATCCAAAACGTCCGACTGTGTGACACATTTTAACCAAAACAACGCAATACATTCGAAGAAGACGTGGCTTGTGAAGCTCCAAGGAAACGCCGCACACATGATTTGGAAGAGACCGTAATTTAAGCCACAGTGTTTGTGCAAACTAATTAATTTTACATTTTGTTTCTTTTGTTATTAATGAGTGGAATAGTAGAAAAAGTTACGTACTGGATCCCGCCTAATAAATTACTTGTAGAAATCGTTTCGTTGCCAGCGTGTTTCCAAATGGTTGTAACTCGTAATCGGGGCGTTTTCGAACGTGGTTTCCAATTCAAAATATTATCTCCTGAGACTCATCTTCAAGTCGGAGAAGCCTGAAACGGCAATTTCCGAAAATCCTGTATAATTCCGAGCATATTTGCCAGACATATAAGACGATATATTTAATTTCTTTTTAAAATTTTCAGTTTAATTTCTATTCTAACTTATATTCCTGCGCATATTTTTATTAACACACTTTGTATCCCACTAGTGCTCCCCAAGCTTTTCCCAATGACACCCGAGTCTGTGTCCTAGCTAAACACATTTTCACCCTACGCCACTTTGTGTATTCACATAAAGCGAATTCGCGACAACCACGCTCATGCGCCATGCGCCTATACAGGTCGAGATTGATTGGTTGGTTGGTTTGGGGGAGGAGAACAAACAGCGAGGTCATCGGTCCCATCGGATTAGGGAAGGATGGTGAAGGAAGTCGGTCGTGCCGTTAAAAAGGAACCATCCCGGCATTTGCCTGAAGCGACTTAAAGAAATCACGACAAAAACTAAATCAGGATGGCAGGACGCGGGTTTGAAACGTCGTCCTCCCGAATGAGAGTCCGGTTCAAATGGCTCTGAGCACTGTGGGACTTAACATCTGAGGTCATCAGTCCCCTAGAACTTAGAACTAGTTAAACCTAACTAACCTAATGACAACACACACATCCATGACCGAGGCTGGATTCTAAACTGCGACCATAGCAGCAGCGCGGTTCCGGAATGATGCGCCTAGAACCGCTCGGCCACAACGGCCGGCTTGAGTCCTATGTGCTAACCACTGCGGCACCTGCTCGGTGAGGCCCACGAGAAAGAGAAGTCGCAGGTCACAAAGTGAGACTACAGGTCTTACCGACCGAGTAATTATTTAAGATGAGTCTAATAATTCATATCTGGGCGTTTAAATACATGCAAGATCTCGATAACACACGACGCAGTAAAGAGCCTAACTGGGTACACTTCACTTACGTAATAACTTCCCGTAGGCCTTGCGTGGAGACGAGCGTTCTCGAAGTGGCTACTGATGTGACGTCACTAGTTTGTTGTGGGGCCCGTTTTCCTCGTGGCACCCAGACCCAAATATGATGACGTCATAGGCAAAACAAATACTTCGCAACATACACTTACAGTCATGAACTGTCCGTTGTGGTATAAACCATTGTTTACTCTGCATTGGTTTTGTAGTTATTAGCGATTCAAATCCGACAATATTTCGCCACGCACGAAAGTACAACCGACGAGCGAATAGAAGTTTTCACACCAACTGACCTAGTACGTTGCGACGATTCTGTTTGCACGGTGTCGAGGTATCGATACAGTCTTAGATACAAGTATCGTGTCGAAGTTGGAATCGGACCGCCGCGCCGCCTCCACTTGCCGTGCCACGGTGCGCTGCGCGGGCGGCGAGGTCGCGACGTTGGTGGCTGCGGCGGCGACGCTGCCCCCGGTAATGGACACGTCAGCCGGCCGCCCTGGGAATGCGGCCGGGGCGCAGCCTGCCCATTTGTTGCATTGCACGTAATGACCGCCGGCCGGCGGCCTATCGCCGCCATCGGCGAGTCGCGCGCGCCCGCCATCCGTCTCCCGGGGACCCCCGGCGCTGCCGCCGCCGCCGCCGCCGCCGCACAATCCCAGGCGCCGGAGCACCCGACTGTCCATCTAAGGCAATCGCTCTGGCTAAACAAGGCTCCCGGAATGTGACTACACACACTCCCTGCCTCCTCCTCGTGCTCTTTCTTCTTCTGTCCGCATACACAGCTGTATCTGATTGTCGCGCTCGTTTGATCACGCGAGTTCTTCCTATTTTCAGTTAAACAGTCCTCACACGGAACGTGTTGTTCATCGCGAAGCACGTCAGAGGTGGTGTCCATCGTGGCTACTGCACGTTCTGCTACATCTCGCGGAACATCACATTCGTTAGCACAGGGCTCTCCACCGGCTGTCCTTGGCTACATATGCAGCGCAAATCACACACTTTCTTTGCGAAAGTCGAACCACGTAAAATAGATGCGTTAACTCTGTTAGCGATCGTTGATGGACAGCGCAGAAAACCGTGAAGTGGATTCTGGTCTCATCGATAACTTGAACTGTGAATTGCTGGTATAGGAACCCTACACAATGGTATACAACGCTCTGAGATATATACTAGTAAAAGTTACACCCTACCTCTACAGAATCTCCATCTCATTTTTCATTTTACACCGAATATAATTAAAGGGAAATGGATAGGTTAAAGTAAGATGGAATTAGCGAAGTTCGGAGGCAGGAAGAACAAGACTTTTGGTCTGGTGAATACAGAGTTATAAATACAAAATCAAATAGGGTAATTTAGGAGTAGGTTCAATAATGAATAAAAAGAATAGGAGTCCGGGTAAGCTACTACAAACAACAAAGTTAACGCATTATTGCGGTCAAGATAGGCACAAAGCCCACGCCTACTACAGTAGTGCAAGTCTATATGCCAACTAGCTCTGCAGATGACGAAGAAATTGAAGAAATTTATGATGAGATAAAAGAAACTGTACAGGTAGTGAAGGGAGATGAAAATTTAATAGTCATGGGTGACTGGAATTCGATTGTAGAAAAAGGAAGAGAAGGAAACGTAGTAGGTGGATATGGATTGGGGGTAAGAAATGAAAGAGAAGGCCACCTGGTAGAATTCTGCACAGAGCACAACTTGATCATAGCTAACACTTGGTTTAAGATTCATAAAAGAAGATTGGAAAAAAGCCTGGACATACTGACAAGTTTCAGACAGATTACATAATGGTAAGACAGAGATTTAGGAACCAGGTTTTAAATTGTAAAACATTTCCAGGGGCAGCTGTGGACTCTAACCACACTCTATTGGTTATGAACTGTAGATTAAAACTGAAGAAACTGCAAAAAGGTGCGAATATAAGGAGATGGGACCTGGATAAAATGACTAAACCAGAGGTTGTACAGAGTTTGAGAGAGAGCATCAGGGAACAATTGACAAGAATGGGGGAAAGAATACAGTAGAAGAAGAATGGGTAGCTTTAAGGGATGAAGTAGTGAAGGCAGCAGAGGATCAAGTAGATAAGAAACCAGATGGCAGTTATAAGAATCGAGGGACATGAAAGGGAAGCAGTGGTTGGGAAGGGAGTGAGACAGGGTTGTAGCCTCTCCTCGATGTTATTCAGTCTGTATACTGAGCAAGCAGTAAAGGAAACAAAAGAAAAATTCGGAGTAGGTATTAAAATCAGTGGAGAAGAAATAAAAACTTTAAGGTTCGCCGATGACATTGTAATTCTGTCAGAGACAGCTTAAGACCTGGAAGAGCAGCTGAACGGAATGGACAGTGTCTTAAAAGGAGGATATAATATGAACATCAACAAAAGCCAAACGAGGATAATGGAATGTAGTCGAATTACGTCGGGTGATGCTAAGGAATTAGATTAGGAAATGAGACACTTTAAGTAGTAAATGGGTTTTGCTATTTGGGGAGCAAAGTAGCTGATGATGGTCGAAGTAGAGAGGATATAAATGTAGACTGGCAATGGCAAGGAGAGCGTTTCTGAAGAAGAGAAGTTTGTTAACATCGAGTATAGATTTAAGTGTCAGGAAGTCGTTTCTGAAAGTGTTTGTCTGGAGTGTAGCCATGTATGGAAGTGAAACGTGGACGATAAGTAGTTTAGACAAGAAGAGAATAGAAGCCTTTGAAATGTGGTGCTACAGAAGAATACTGAAGATTAGATGGGTAGAACACACAACTAATGAGGAGGTACTGAATAGGATTGGGGAGAAGACGAGTTTGTGTTACAGCTTGACTAGAAGAAGGGATCGGTTGGTAGGACATGTTCTGAGGCATGAAGGGATCACCAGTTTAGTATTGGAGGGTAGCGTGGAGGGTAAAAATTGTAGAGGGAGACCAAGAGATGAATAGACTAAGCAGATTCAGAAAAATTAGGTTGCAGTAGGTACTGGTGAAACGTCCCCTTAGAAAAATTATACATGACTGTGCTTAAACTGACACACAATATTTTCAGCGCAACGCAATCTGACTTCCAAAACTCCCTACGAAAGAATGGCCCTGACTAACATTAACCTATACCTTTTCAAATCACTTACCTCACAAAAATCTTCGTTACTCAAGCTACTGCAATACAGCGAGCGCCAGTACTGCCAGCTAAATAAAAGATTCAAACTACTGAATGCACTAACTACTGATAGGCATAGTTAGCAAATGAAAGATTTTAATACAGAACAAACAATGTATTTATCTTAATAGTCAATATATATATATATATATATATATATATATATATATATATATATATATATATATATATATATATAGCAGTTCATGACATCCAGTCTTACAAATTTCAAAACTCCGCCATCTCTCTCCCCGCGTCCACCACTGCTGGCGGCTCACCTCCAACTGCGCAACGCTACGCTCTGTTAGCATCCAGCTGCCGCTGCCCAACACTACAATGGCAGACAACAATGCTAACCAGGCACAGACTGCACACGGCACAGTCAGTGATTTTCATACAGAGCACTACGTGTCAGCGGAAGTTACCAATAAAAAAATCTAAGCAGCCTCCTTACACTGGGAGATGAAGAAGCTTCTACAGGATACAGTAGCATGGAGAGCTGCATCAAACCAGTCTCAGGACTGAAGACCAGAACAACAACAACATAATTAAAGTACACTGAGGTGACGAAAATCATGGAATACCTCATCAAACCATTTCGGTCCTCCTTTTGTAGCAGCTCGACGCGGCAAGGACTCAGCAAGTCGTTGCCAAGTCCCCTGCATAAGTATTGAGCCACGCTGCCTGTATAGCCGTCCATAATTACGAAAGTGTTGCCGCGGCAGGATCTTGTGCACGAACTGGCCCTAGATTACGTCCCATAAATCTTTGACTGTATACATACCGGCGATGCGGTTGGGCATTCATTCGCTCGAAATGACCAGAATGTTCTTCAAACCGATTGCGAACAATTGTGGCACAATGACATAGTGCATCGTCATCCACAAAAATTCCATCTTTTTTTGGGAACATGATGTCCATGAATGGCTAAAATGGTCTCGAAGTCGCCGAATACAACCTTTTCTAGTCAATGATCGGTTCGCATCACACCACAAAATTATGAAGCCACCACCGGCTTGCACAGTGCCCTGTTGACAACTTGGACGAATGGCTTAGTGGGTTCTGCGCCACACTCCATCATCTCTTACCAATTAAATCGATACCCGCCTTACAAGGCCACGGTTTTCCTATCGTCTGCTGTCTAATCGATATAATGAGGAGTCCAGGAAATGCGCTGCAGGCGATGACGTGCTGTTAACAAAGGCACTGGCGTTGATCGTCTGCTGCCTTAGCCCATTAACGCCAAATTTCGCCGCTCTCTTCTAACTGATGCGTTCGTCGTACGTCCCAAATTGATTTCTGCGTTCTTTTCACGATCTGTGCCTGTCCGTTAGTACTGACAACTCTACGCAAACGCTGCCGCTCCCGGTTGTTAATTGAAGGCTGTCAGCCATTGCGTTGTCCACGGTGAGAGGTAATGAGCGAAATGTGATATTCCCGGCACACTCTTGATACAATGGATCTAGGAATATATTCCCGGAACTCTCTCGATACAGTTGATCTCGGAATATTGAATTCCCAGGGAATTTCGGAAGCGAAATGTCCCTCACGTCTAGCTGCAAGTACCAATCTTTGTTCAACGTCTGTTAATTCCCATCGTACGGCCATAATCATGTCGGAAATCTTTTCACATGAACCACCTGAGAACAAATGACAGCTGCGCCTTTGTACTGCCCTTTTATACCTTGAGTCCGCGACACTACTGCCATCTGTATATGTGCATATCGCTACCCCCATGACTTCTGTTACCTCAACGCAAAGTGTATAAAGTCATTTCTCGCATCCATAATATACGTATTCTCGATGTAGTATGGGCTACCATCACCCTTAAGTAATGTACTTTCTATGAGTTTGAACATCGGGGCTCGTTTCGTAACTTCATTCTAACCGAAGAGGAGATTTTTTTTGAAGGTTCTCACCACCACTGAAAAAAGTGTTCACCAGCAAGTTACAAACATGAGGCTGTCTATGAAACCAATAGATATCTATAGATATTTTACACGAAGTTTTATATTAGCAAAAACTTCCAGGGTGTAATTTATATTTACTTTCTGACACAGACCAATAGTCAGACTAACCATATCTGGACACTGGGGAAACATTCTGTTGTCGGCTTACCGCAACAAGAATTGTGGCAAATACATTAATTATACTAAATAAAATTGACTAGTCCAGATAAAACTTTCGTTAAATCAATAACAGAGACATAGGATCTTTTAAAAAACAGGAGCTGAAAAAAATAGCAGGAGCTAGACTTGAACCTGCTGCCTTTCAGTTTTGAGTTCAGGACGCTGCAAACTGCACGATACATCAACATGCCTTCAGAGCGTCGTTTATATTGTATACATTGTGTAACACCTGTATCTACAAATATTTTTATCTAATATTCTAATATGAGAAATTGTAGTGGAACAGTGGAACCCCACGCTATGACGTCACTAGCTCCTCATCCGTCTAAGTTTTCACGGACCGTGAGAGGACAGCCGTAGAGCGGATATGACCGGATAGACGACGTGATTTTCTCTCTCTCCACCCTTTGTCGGCTCATAAGTCACATTCACGTCTTACGGCACATTTCAAAAGAGAGAGAGGGAGAGCGGGAGATTTATACGTACGTGTGATAAAGCCCTTCTCTCGAAAATTTCTCTCCTCTACGTTACCACAGATTATGTATCACTGATCTCATTTGTACTAAGACGGCAGTACACGCGAGATGACTATTTGCTTGCACCGCCCTGAGTGGCCTGCGGAAGCTATAATTAACGTTCACCACCCTGCAGTCTTCTATAGTTGTTGCCCTTTTGCAGAAAACAGCACTTAAGGTCATGAACCCGTTATCTTGAAGACGTAAGGAACTCTTTGCGAGGAACTAATTTTGTGTGAGTAACAAAATTTTCAATCAGTTTGCTTACAAGCGATGCCACTAGCTTTTTATTAGCAAAATACGAGAAACTGTACAGTTGTATTCCACTTGATGAATCACAAATAATTTCCAGTCTTCACACTTCAATAGAAAACAAACAAAACAATGAACTGGGTATAATTACTATCAAATTGTTCTCGGTTACATGTCCACATAGCGAGAGATCGCTAGTTGAATTCTCAACCGTTACCGACCAAGGAAGACAACATGTCTGTCTTCCGAGACTGCCGAACCAGCTATGATTTACAGACTAAACATTGCTAATTAAGTCTTAACTGATACTGATTGATTATAAATAAATCAATTCTGTAGCATCTGACAACGAGTTTTAAGGTATTCTCTAACTTCTCCTGATAACTATACTGCGCTGCTCCTGTACGCAACAGACAATTTACCTCGTCCTGCCACTGTAACGGCGTGACCAGCTAAATGCTAAAATAATACAAAAAAAAATAATACTGAGATCTATACAGAGTGTAATCCATGGTCACAACTACTGATACAACCAGTGCCATACTTTTATACAGAAATTGAGTGATCAGGAGGGGTTTGGTCAACAACGTTTAAGATGTGTAAAAATGAAACAAACCAACAAAAACTTTAATTTACTATATTCGCAAAATTGATCATTTAAACACTGACAAACTTTACACAGACCTCTCCTTTTGTTCGACTGTGTGATTGGCAACAACTTAAATTATTCCACAATGTTTCTAGACAATAATCACATATCTTACCACAGCAAAGATACGAATATTACTCTCAATGTATACGTACACAAATCAGACAAATTCCCTCCAGTGCGCAAGAAGGTTAGAATTACGAGCAGCAGAAAAGGCAGATTACCAGAAATCCTCAATTAATATCAAAGTGTCTTCCGGTGCTACTAGCACGGGTACAGTAGACTGCGACCTCTCATGAGTGGCATCTCTGCACCGCAGGCTCCGTCCGACGCCTTCCAAATCCTCTCAACAACTGTTCGCTCGCTATTACTCGCGATAATAATATCTCAGACTCAGAGTTTGTGCACCCACGCAACAGCAGTATCAGTGCCCAACTTTCCAAAGTAATATTTACGTCCAACTTTCAACTTTTACGTGATGAAAGACAAACTCTTCACTATAGACAGACCGCTGCGCCCGTGGGACACACTCAACCCTCCTAGTTGCGAAGGTGACCGTTTCTCGCAGCCCTTGCTGTAATCGAACGAAAATGGTATGTGACGTCGTAATTGTAACAGGGATACAGCGTCCTCTTCTCAGCTTTTGCGCGTACCGCGAAGAGGAAGATTTGAAAGTGATCCGATCTTCTGACTTACGTTTTATCCAAACTGGGCATATCTGTACATGGTTTCCCAGTCTAAACTTTGCCTACTAAGTCACTCTACGATACCTAGAAGACTGTACTAAGTATTGTCAAACACCCTTTAAACCAAATAAATACCTGCTGCTACTTGAGTTTCAAGATCTTTCCTAGTATCTGTCAGAAATATCACATCACGTTGATGATCTGAGGCTTGCGTCGGATTCTGGGAAGGACCTCGAAACTGAAGTCCAAATGTGGTACGTCACTCTGCAAAGATTAGGCCTCCATTTAAATATTTACACGATTGAGTACCTCAAAACGATACCATTTCCCGGAACTATACAAATTCGTGGAGCTTCTCTCACTAAGATGGATACATTCCAATAACTAGGTTTTCGACTACAGAGAGACAGTTGTGTGATTGAGGATGTACGAACGGGAATGAAAGCGATCTGAATGCGATTCAGAAACGTCACTGGTGTTCTTTGTGATAAGAAGGTGTCCATCCGCCTAAAATAAAAGATGTCCCGCGCAATGGTGAGGGATACCAAATGTTGGCCTACACCTAAAAGTGGTGAACACTCGCTAGATGTCTTACAGTCGTGGATTCTGAGGAGAGCATTAGACATTTCTCTTGTCGACCACATCAACAACACAACAATTAGAAAACTAGCTGGTGTGGCTGCAGCAGTTGGTAAAATGCAAAGTTGGAGATTTCCTTGGTACGAACACGTCGTACGGAGGCACCGTCTCGTTCAGTCATCATCATAAGCCTAACCTCTCACTGTTGTATGTCAGACACACCTAAATTATGGTGACTGGATACTGCAAACTGGTATCTTTTTCGAGAAGCCTAAATCGACGGGAAGCATTTGATGATAAGAGATGGCGTATACTGCTCCGAAAAGTGGTTCTGCTCAAACGGGAAGGCGCTGGGAAGAAAAAGTAGACGGCATTGAAGACAATTCCATAGCAATAATATCAGATCGTATAGTCCAACATCCTGACTGTAACTCTGAGTAACACTAAAGCTTTTCCTATCTCTTTTTCAATTTGAGCTATACGACTCTGGAAGAAGTTGTTCTGTAACCTGTTTCTTACGCAAAACTACTCAGCACTCGAGAGGACATTAAAAATGGTTCAAATGGCTCTGAGCACTATTGGACTTAACATCTATGGTGAGCAGTCCCTTAGTACTTAGAACTACTTAAACCTAACTAACCTAAGGACAGCACAGAGGACATTAAAGTTTTGTCTGTTGTCATCGGCATAGTTTCCCTCTCCGGGTATGGTAGCTATTTCTCCTTTTGTCCAACGTGAACCAATATCTGTCTCACGTCGTCAGCAATGTTCATGTATTCTCGTCTGATAATCTCTTCCAATTTTTTCTATCTCTTCCTCTGACCTGTCAACGTCTTATCCACATTTGATTCTTTCAGTACTGGTGCCATACATTTATCTTAAATGTCATTACACTCATTTGGTAAGAACGTAATGAGGATATTGTTTAACATAGTTGACATTTCTTAACTTCCATATATTGGTTACTAGGTCTATTATCATTGTTATTATTATGTGCTACTAATTTGCAACGCATATCGTAGTGTTAACGTAATAAGGATATCTGGTCTGATGTAACAGAGAGACTTTAGTCCTTAATATTAACTGGTAATATAAGTGAAAAACAAATTTAAAAATGTGGACGCCGGCAGAGATTTTTCTTTGGCAGTGGGACTGGGAGAATGACCGCTTAGCCTCATCATGAATCTACTTAAAGAGCTGCAGTAATAAGAAGTAGTGTCTCCCAGGTCGAGAAAGCAGACAATGGCCGAGAGAGCGTTGGTGTGCTGACCCTACGCCGCTCCCTACCGTATCTAAATGACACCATATGTCAGAGGATGACACTGCGGCAAATCGGTTTCGTGTGATCTTTTGACCTTGGTAGCGGAGTCTATTTCACTTTCGTGCACACGCTTTTTTAACTTACTTGTTCAAGTCTACCTTCGTCGCAGCTATTCTTCGTCATTCTGTAACTCAAAAAGGTTTTTATTTCTTCTTCCACATCGTCTATACACCACGTTCATAATATACCTTGCCGTGTCTTCGTCTACTTGGCCTCCATGCGTAACAGTTTCTTGTCGTTCTTCCAACATCCACATTGAGAACATGTCCGAGACAGGCTACATTTATCAACCATTTTTATTTCCTTGTTTCCTGGTGAACATAAACAACCTCATCTTCACTTCATTCGTAGCATGGCGTCGAGGATGTGGTGTTCCTTTCCGGGGCACTCATTGTTCTCTCTCGTGACCCTTTAATCTACTAATTATGCTACATCGTCGGCATACGCACATATTTGAAAAGACTTTGCGCCTGTATAAGCAGATATTTGTAGTTCCGAATAGAGGCAGACTGAAAACTGTAGGAAGGGTGTCTCTGTGTCTGAGTTGCTTAGTGTTGGACGATTCTTTATTCACAGCAGCCAGACGTGTTTTACCGAGTGGCATATGCTTCGCTGAGATTCTCAATAAAAATATATCGTTTACAATGTCCATCGTGTTAAGTCTAACACAGATGTGCTTATAGTCTACATAGATGTTGTAAAAAACAGTATTGCCGAGAAATTTATTATGTAATGTTTGCATATTCTACAACCATCAACGTTTGTATAAATAACTGCACTCTTTGCCGACGAGTCAGTTCATTTCTCTCTGTCCATTGATGTTCGTAATAAGCGTGCCTTCAGTGTTGAATGTTGTACGTAATTCACGACCTCAGTTTCGGATTTCGATTACATTCTGGTTAAGACGGGACATTTTTTAGTGCAAATGCTGGTAGATGATATATTCAGGAAAGCCGTTGATTCCGAGTAAGCTGACAATGAATCATCCATCAGTATTTTCGGAGACGCTGTTCAAGCCCCAATGAAATGGGTGAAAGTATTCAACCGAGTCGCGAAATACGACAGCTGGTGTGACATGATATGACTGGCATATTTTGTTTGGACGGCACAGCTAAGCAGTGATTCGAGAGCAAAGAAGAAAATCTCCATAGCTGGGACCAACTCCAGACTGAAAATTTGGTGGCAATAAGCAGCAACTCCGCTTAGCGCAAGAACAATTTAAGAATAGGGCCCAAAGTCATAAGGAAAAGGCGCAGTCTTACATACAGGATGTTTCGGCCCTATGCCACATTGTGAGTCTGAATGTGACAGAAATCGACAAAATCCGACACCTCATTGAAAGGACTCGCATAAGTCATGTACCAAGCTCTTATGGTGTAGGATGTCACAACGATAGACGCGTTCAACTTTCATGTGGTAGCAGCGCATCGAGTGAATAGAACAGAAATGATGACTTATACAGAATTTCTAGTTGGTGTGATGAATGGCAGATTCCTGTGAATGTATAAAAAAAAGTAAGTTAATGCGGATGAGTACAAATAGCAACTGTGTAACATTCCAGCAAATCAACAGTGTGCTGTTTGACACTGTCACATCGATTAAATATCTAGACGTAACGTTGCAAAGCTATATGAAGTGGAACGAGCACGTAAGGAGGTTGTAAAAAAGGTGACTGGTCGACTTCGTTTCAATAAGAGAATTTTGGGAAAGTGTAGCTCATCTGCATTTTCCAGTCACATTAAAGTGTATACCTCACAAAAGCTTACATAACAACCCTTAGCAGCGCAGAGCGCTGCTAGAAGTATAGGAAGAGAGTCAGTAACGTTCTGTAAGGTACCGACAACGGTGTGGGGCCATGCCGACACCAGCGCCGTGGCCAACTCCCCCACATTTCTAGGTTGAGAATCCATGGTGCCAACAACAGAATGCAGGTGGTCTCACAGATTCCCGATTGAGTTTAAATTAGAGAAGTTTGGAGGCAACGCGAGCTGCGTGACACGTTTAATCTCCCTGCGGGTAGAGGCCATTGTATTGAGGAAAAACCAGCGGCATCTGGTGTGAACATGGTCCGCTTCTGTGGATCCATTTTGCCTTCCAGAATTACTAGATTATCCACGGAATGCCACGAAAATATTTCCCAGGCCATAACGCTTCCTTTTTCATCGATTTCAGACGTTTCGATGTGCACTCCTGGCCATTAAAACTGCTACACCACGAAGATGAAATGCTACAGACGCGAAATTTAACCGACAGGAAGAAGATGCTGTGATATGCAAATGATTAGCTTCATACAGCATTCACACAAGGTTGGCGCTGGCGGCGACACCTACAACGTGCTGACATGAGGAAAGTTTCCAACCGATTTCTCATACACAAACAGCAGTTGACCGTCGTTGCCTGGCGAAACATTGTTGTGATGCCTCGTATAAGGAGGAGGAATGCGTACCATCACGCTTCCGGCATAGATGAAGGTCTGATTGTAGACTATCGCGATTGCAGTTTATCGTATCGTGACTCTGTTGCTCGCGCGTTGGTCGAGATCCATTGACTGTTAGCAGAATATGGAATCGGTCGGTTCAGGAAGGTAACACGAACGTCGTGCTGGATCCCAACGGCCTCGTGTCACTAGCAGTCGAGATGACGGGCATCTTATCCGCATGGCTGTAACGGATCGTGAAGCCACGTCTCGATCCATGAGTCAACAGACGGGGACGTTTGCAAGACAGCAACCATCTGCACAAAGAAGTTCGACGACGTTTGCAGCAGCATGGACTATCAGCTCGGAGACTATGGTTACGGTTACCCGTGACGCTGCATCACAGACAGGAGCGCTTGCGATGGTGTTCTCAACGACGAACCTGAGTGCACGAATGGCGAAACGTCATTTTTTCGGAGGAATCCAGGTTCTGTTTACAGCATCATGATGGTCGCATCCGTGTTTGGCGACATCGCGGTGAACGCACATTGGAAGCGTGTATTCGTCATCGCCATACTGGCGTATCACCCGGCGTGATGGTACGGGATGCCATTAATTACACTTCTCGGTCACCTCTTGTTCGTACTGACAGCACATTGAACAGTGGACGTTCCATTCCAAATGTGCTACGACTCGTGACTCTGCCCTTCATTCGATCCCTGCGAAACCCTACATTTCAGCAGGATAGTGCACGACTGCATGTTACAGGTCCTGTACAGGACTTTCTGGATACAGAAAATGTTCCACTGCTGCCCTGGCCAGAGCATTCTTCAGATCTCTCACCAATTGAAAAAAGTATTGTCAATGGTGGCCGAGCAACGGCTCGTCACAAGACGCCAGTCACTACTCTTGATGGACTTTGGTATGGTGTTGAAGATGCATGGGCAGCTGTATCTGTACACGCCATCCAAGCTCTGTTTGGTTCAATGCCCAGGCGTATCAAGGCCGTAATTACCGCCAGAGGTGGTTGTTCTGGGTACTGATTTCTCAGGATGTATGCACCCAAATTGCGTGAAAATGTAATCACATGTAAGTGCTAGTATAATACATTTGTCCAATGAATACCTGTTTATCATCTGCATTTCTTCTTGGTGTAGCAATTTTAGTGGCCAGTAATGTAGCATAAAACGTGATTCATCCGAAAAGAGCACCTGGTGCCACTTAGTGGACATTCAGTTGCAGTACTGGCGTGCATATTCCAACCTTGGTCGCTGACGAAGAGCAGTTGAGATGGGTGTATGAACCAGGCGCCTGCTGTGGAAGCCTATGCGCAGCATCGTTCGCTGAACGGGCGTTGAGAAGACACTGTTGGTAGCCCCTCAGTTCGTCTGGATGGTCAGTCAGTCAGCATTTGTTGGTCTCTTCTCCTGTACACTCTCCGCAGCCGTCTTCCACCCTTGTCATCGATGCCCCGTGGACGCATGACAGTTTACGAAATTAGCCGTTTCGGAAATGTTTCCACCCTTGTCTCGAAAGCAAATGATCGTACCGTTTTTGACGTCAGATAAATCACTCTGTTTCAGCACTGCGACAACGATTCCTCTGTTTCTCAAGTCCCCTCGATGTACCCACGATGCGCTTCTACTGCCAGTGCTGTGAGTGTTCATTGCACGTTGATGTCGAACGTAGGTGGTGGTCGCGTTAATGTGACTGGACTGTGTATGAACGAAACGACGTATAGAACTCTGGTGCGACCCATTCTTGAGCACTGCTCGAGGGTTTGGAATGGCTGAGGGTATATTTGTTCCGTCGTTGCAGCTACAAGAAAATGCGTGTTTTTCTCACCAGAAGAGTTTCGCTTTATTGAAGTAAAACATCATCAGTGGTGGTAATTTCTCCTTGGTATTTCGCGTACTTCATGAAATGTCGCATGCTTGCAAGCTTTAGGTGTCTTTCTTCGTTAGTCACTGATAATTGTGGTCTAATTTCACCTTGCTTTGCAGAACTTCTAAGTCTTAAAAGTAAATGAATAAACGTTTAACAGTAGTATGTGAAATTGTGTTGTATTAAACATATAGAGTTCTGGAAAGCAGCGTAAAATTAGACCACAATAATCAATGTCTGTCGATGAAAGAAACCAAAACATGCTAGCTGGAATTACCACCACTGATGATCCTTTACTTTAATAAAGCAAAACGCGTTTGGTGAGAAGAATACGCATTTTCGACGGAACAAAGATACTCTCAGGTATCTTCATTGAGTGGTTGTACTGTCACCATTGTGATACTCGGGGCGAAGAGAGAGAAATAAAACAGAAAAACCTATTACCGCTAAGTACCCATACTTCTCACAAATAGTGTTAAAGGGGTTCCAAATGTAACGTCACTACATCACCGAGTGTAGTGCCCTCATACGATTATTTATTGACCTCAAGAGTGTCACATTTTATCCTGGGCAATTCCAGTCTCATGGGCTAGCAACTTTTGTTTTCTCTTCTGAAGCTGTAGTTACATTGTAGCACCAAAATGAGACCTCCCAACTTTATAGTCGAGCACTATAGTACAAGCATACTTCAAGGTTAGTTGGGAGCTCCAATGTTAGGCGCGTAATGGGGCCCCTTAGGGATATGGCGGCTAAGGAGGGGAAGAAATCCAGTGTGCACTCCGTGTGCATTCCGGGAGGAGTCATTCCTGATGTGGAAAGGGTCCTTCCGGATGCCATGAAGAGCACAGGGTGCAGCCAGCTGCAGGTGGTGGCACATGTCGGCACTAATGACGTGTGTCGCTTTGGATCTGAGGAAATTCTCTCTGGATTCCAGCGGCTATCTGATTTGGTGAAGGCTGCCGGTCTTGCTTATGAGATGAAGGCAGAGCTCACCATCTGCAGCATCGTTGACAGAACCGACTGCGGACCTTTGGTGCAGAGCCGGGTGGAGGGTCTGAATCAGAGGCTCAGACGGTTTTGCGACCGTATTGGCTGCAGATTCCTTGACTTGCGCCATAGGGTGGTGGGGTTTCGGGTTCCGCTGAATAGGTCAGGAGTTCACTACACTCAGCTGGCGGCTACACGGGTAGCGGAGGCTGTGTGGCGTGGACTGGGCGGTTTTTTAGGTTAGAAGGCCTCGGGAAAGTGCGGGATGGGCTGCAATGTCAAAGGGTGCTTGGCAATTACAGGACGTGCTTGGATCAAGGAACAGTCGGAATTATAGTTGTAAACTGTTGTAGTTGCGCTGGAAAAGTCCCTGAGCTTCAAGCGCTAATAGAAAGCACAGAAGCGGATATCGTTATAGGTACAGAAAGCTGGCTAAAGCCTGAAATAAGTTCTGCAGAAATTTTTACGAAGTCTCAGACGGTGTTCAGGAAAGATAGATTAGGCAGAATTGGTGGTGGAGTGTTGGTGTCTGTCAGTAGTGGTTTATCTTGTAGTGAAGTCGAAGTAGATACTCCGTGCGAATTGGTGTGGGTGGAGGTTATACTTAACAGCCGAATTAAGTTAATAATTGGCTCCTTCTACCGACCCCCAGACTCCGATGATACAGTTGCGGAACAGTTCAGAGAAAGTTTGAGTCTCGTAACAAATAAATACCCCACTCATACGGTTATAGTTGGTGGGGACTTCAACCTACCCTCGGTATGTTGGCAAAAATACTTGTTCAAAACCGGTGGTAGGCACAAAACGTCTTCCGAGATTGTCCTAAATGCATTCTCCGAAAATTATTTAGAGCAGTTAGTCCACGAACCCACGCGAATTGTAAATGGTTGCGAAAACACACTTGACCTCTTGGCCACAAACAATCCAGAGCTGATAGAGAGCATCATGACTGATACAGGGATTAGTGATCACAAGGTCATTGTAGCTAGGCTCAATACCATTTCTTCCAAATCCATCAGAAACAAACGCAAAATAATTTTATTTAAAAAAGCGGATAAAGTACCACTAGAAGCCTTCCTAAAAGACAATTTCCATTCCTTCCGAACTGACTATGCGAATGTAGACGAGATGTGGCTCAAATTCAAAGATATAGTAGCAACAGCAATTGAGATATTCATACCCCATAAATTGGTAAGAGATGGAACGGATCCCCCGTGGTACACAAAAAAGGTCCGAACGCTGTTGCAGAGGCAACGGAAAAAGCATGCGAAGTTCAGAAGAACGCGAAATCCTGAAGATGGGCTAAAATTTACAGACGCGCGAAATTTGGCACGTATTTCGATGCGAGATGCCTTTAATAGGTTCCACAACGAAACATTGTCTCGAAATTTGGTAGAAAATCCGAAGAAATTCTGGTCGTATGTAAAGTACACAAGCGGCAAGACGCAGTCAATACCTTCGCTGCGCAGTGCCGATGGTACTGTTATCGACGACTGCGCCGCTAAAGCGGAGTTATTGAACGCAGTTTTCCGAAATTCCTTCACCAGGGAAGACGAATGGAATATTCCAGAATTTGAAACACGAACATCTGCTAGCATGAGTTTCTTAGAAGTAGATACCTTAGGGGTTGCGAAGCAACTCAAATCGCTTGATACGGGCAAGTCTTCAGGTCCAGATTGTATACCGATTAGGTTCCTTTCAGATTACGCTGATACTATAGCTCCCTACTTAGCACTCATATACAACCGCTCGCTCACCGATAGATCTGTACCTACAGATTGGAAAATTGCGCAGGTCGCACCAGTGTTCAAGAAGGGTAGTAGGAGTAATCCATTTAACTACAGACCTATATCATTGACGTCGGTTTGCAGTAGGGTTTTGGAGCATATACTGTATTCAAACATTATGAATCACCTCGAAGGGAACGATCTATTGACACGTAATCAGCATGGCTTCAGAAAACATCGCTCTTGTGCAACGCAGCTAGCTCTTTATTCGCACGAAGTAATGGCCGCTATCGACAGGGGATCTCAAGTTGATTCCGTATTTCTAGATTTCCGGAAAGCTTTTGACACCGTTCCTCACAAGCGACTTCTAATCAAGCTGCAGAGCTATGGGGTATCGTCTCAGTTGTGCGACTGGATTCGTGATTTCCTGTCAGGAAGGTCGCAGTTCGTAGTAATAGACGGCAAATCATCGAGTAAAACTGAAGTGATATCAGGTGTTCCCCAGGGAAGCGTCCTGGGACCTCTACTGTTCCTGATCTATATAAATGACCTGGGTGACAATCTGAGCAGTTCTCTTAGGTTGTTCGCAGATGATGCTGTAATTTACCGTCTAGTAAGGTCATCCGAAGACCAGTATCAGCTGCAAAGCGATTTAGAAAAGATTGCTGTATGGTGTGTCAGGTGGCAGTTGACGCTAAATAACGAAAAGTGTGAGATGATCCACATGAGTTCCAAAAGAAATCCGTTGGAATTCGATTACTCGATAAATAGTACAATTCTCAAGGCTGTCAATTCAACTAAGTACCTGGGTGTTAAAATTACAAACAACTTCAGTTGGAAGGACCACATAGATAATATTGTCGGGAAGGCGAGCCAAAGGTTGCGTTTCATTGGCAGGACACTTAGAAGATGCAACAAGTCCACTAAAGAGACAGCTTACACTACACTCGTTCGTCCTCTGTTAGAATATTGCTGCGCGGTGTGGGATCCTTACCAGGTGGGATTGACGGAGGACATCGAGAGGGTGCAAAGAAGGGCAGCTCGTTTTGTATTATCGCGTTATAGGGGAGAGAGTGTGGCAGATATGATACACGAGTTGGGATGGAAGTCATTACAGCATAGACGTTTTTCGTCGCGGCGAGACCTTTTTACGAAATTTCAGTCACCAACTTTCTCTTCCGAATGCGAAAATATTTTGTTGAGCCCAACCTACATAGGTAGGAATGATCATCAAAATAAAATAAGAGAAATCAGAGCTCGAACAGAAAGGTTTAGGTGTTCGTTTTTCCCGCTCGCTGTTCGGGAGTGGAATAGTAGAGAGATAGTATGATTGTGGTTCGATGAACCCTCTGCCAAGCACTTAAATGTGAATTGCAGAGTAGTGATGTAGATGTAGATGTAGATGTAGAAGGTCCTGGACGAGGTACACGTGTTGACCGGAGGTAAATGTGGTTTCTGGGTCATTACAACATTTACATCTACATCTACATCTACACAGATACTCCGCATGCCACGATAAGGTGCATGGCGGAGGGTATCCTGTACCACTGCTTGTCATTTCTCCTCTTGTTTCACTCGCAAATAGAGCGGGTGAAAACGACAGTCCTCTAACGTCTCGTGTCCTTACGCGCCATGTATGTTGACGGGAGCAGAATCTTTCGGCAATCAGTTAAAAATGTTAGTTCTCCATATGTTCTTAATAGTGTTTCCCGTAAAGAACACCGCCTTCCCTCCAGGGATTCCGATTTGAGTACTCGAAGCCTCTCCGTAACAGCTACGTTTTGTTCGAACCTACCGGTAGTAAATCCAGCAGCCCTCCTCTGAATTGCTTCGTTGTCTTCCTTGAAAAAAATGGTTCAAATGGCTTGGAGCACTGTGGGACTTAACAGCTGAGGTCATCAGTCCCCTAGAACTTAGAACAACTTAAACCTCACTAACCTAAGGACATCACACACATCCATGCCCAAGGCAGGATTCGAACCTCCGGCCGTAGCAGTCGAGCGGTTCCGGACTGAAGCGATTAGAACCGCTCGGCCACCGCGGCCGGCTGTCTTTCTTCAATCCGACCTGGTACGGATTCCAAACACTGTAGCAGTAATCCTGAATAGGTCGCACCAACGTCCTATATGCGGTCTCGTTTACAGGTGAACCACTCTTTCCTAAAATTTACCAATAAACAGAAGTCGACTATTCGGCCTACCCTGCCACGGTTTTCACATGCTCGTTCCACCTTATATCGCTTTGCAACGTTACGCCGAAATATTTAAACGACTCGACTGTGTCAAACTGGACACTAGTAGTACCGTATCCGAACGTTACAGGTTTGTTCTTCCTGCTAATCCGCATTTAGGGCTAGTTGCCATTCATCGCACCGACTGGAAATTTTGTCTAAGTCGTCTTGTGTCTTCGTACAGTCACTCAACTTCGATTCCTTTCTATACACCACGGCATCATGAGCAAATAAACGCACACACACACACACACACACACACACACACATATATATATATATATATATATATATATATATATATATATATATATATATATATATATATATACTCCTGGAAATTGAAATAAGAACACCGTGAATTCATTGTCCCAGGAAGGGGAACCTTTATTGACACATTCCTGGGGTCAGATACATCACATGATCACACTGACAGAACCACAGGCACATAGACACAGGCAATAGAGCATGCACAATGTCGGCACTAGTGTATATCCACCTTTCGCAGCAATGCAGGCTGCTATTCTCCCATGGAGACGATCGTAGAGATGCTGGATGTAGTCCTGTGGAACGGCTTCCATGCCATTTCCACCTGGCGCCTCAGTTGGACCAGCGTTCGTGCTGGACGTGCAGACCGCGTGAGACGACGCTTCATCCGGTCCCAAACATGCTCAATGGGGGACAGTTCCGGAGATCTTGCTGGCCAGAGTAGTTGACTTACACCTTCTAGAGTACGTTGGGTGGCACGGGATACATGCGGACGTGCATTGTCCTGTTGGAACAGCAAGTTCCCTTGCCGGTCTAGGAATGGTAGAACGATGGGTTCGATGACGGTTTGGATGTACCGTGCACTATTCAGTGTCCCCTCGACGATCACCAGAGGTGTACGGCCAGTGTAGGAGATCGCTCCCCACACCATGATGCCGGGTGTTGGCCCTGTGTGCCTCAGTCGTATGCAGTCCTGATTGTGGCGCTCACCTGCACGGCGCCAAACACGCATACGACCATCATTGGCACCAAGGCAGAAGCGACTCTCATCGCTGAAGACGACACGTCTCCATTCGTCCCTCCATTCACGCCTGTCGCAACACCACTGGAGGCGGGCTGCACGATGTTGGGGCGTGAGCGGAAGACGGCCTAACGGTGTGCGGGACCGTAGCCCAGCTTCATGGAGACGGTTGCGAATGGTCCTAGCCGATACCCCAGGAGCAACAGTGTCCCTAATTTGCCGGGAAGTGGCGGTGCGGTCCCCTACGGCACTGCGTAGGATCCTACGGTCTTGGCGTGCATCCGTGCGTCGCTGCGGTCCGGTCCCAGGTCGACGGGCACGTGCACCTTCCGCCGACCACTGGCCACAACATCGATGTACTGTGGAGACCTCACGCCCCACGTGTTGAGCAATTCGGCGGTACGTCCACCCGGCCTCCCGCATGCCCACTATACGCCCTCGCTCAAAGTCCGTCAACTGCACATACGGTTCACGTCCACGCTGTCGCGGCATGCTACCAGTGTTAAAGACTGCGATGGAGCTCCGTATGCCACGGCAAACTGGCTGACACTGACGGCTGCGGTGCACAAATGCTGCGCAGCTAGCGCCATTCGACGGCCAACAGCGCGATTCCTGGTGTGTCCGCTGTGCCGTGCGTGTGATCATTGCTTGTACAGCCCTCTCGCAGTGTCCGGAGAAAGTATGGTGGGTCTGACACACCGGTGTCAATGTGTTCTTTTTTCCATTTCCACAAAAGCGGTCCTATCTCTCTTCCCTGGGGCACTCCTTGTCTCTGATGAACACTTGTCGTCGGCAATAACGTACTGTGTGCTATTGTTTAAGAAGTCTTCGAGTCACTCACATATCTGTGAACTTATTCCATATGGTGGTACGTTTTTTAACAGCCTGCAATGAGGCACCGTGGCAAATGTTTTCCGGAAATCTAAAAAAATGTGGAATCGCCCTGTTGTCTTTCATCCATAGTTCTCGGTATATCACGGGAGAAAGGGCAAGCTGAGTTTTGCACGAGCGTCGCTTTCTAAAACCATACTGATTCGTGGACATAAGCTGCTTATCCTCTTGAAAGTTTATTACATTCGAAGTAAGAATGTGTTCAAGGATTCCGCTGGGAACAGAAGATAGGGATATTGGTCTGTAATTTGGCAATCCGCTCTTCTACCTTTCTTACATACTGTAGTTACCTGCGTTTTCTTTTTCAGTCGCTTGAGACTTTGTGCTGGGCGAATGATTCACAATAAATGCAAGCAAGATAAGGGGCCAATGCCGAGGAGTACTCTTTGTATAATCGACCTGGGACTCCATCCGCACCTGATGATTTGGAATAGATTACATTAGATTAGTACTTGTTCCATAGATCATGAATACGACACTTCGAAATGATGTGGAACGTGTCAGGTTAATAAAAGGTGTCTGCACGAGATATTACATTACATAAAATATTACATGACACTTTCTTTGTGGGGGTTGGGAAAATTACCCACTTACTATATCCAAAAATTCATCTAATGAGTAGAAGGGGTTGCCATTAAGAAATTCTTTTTATTTCCTTTTAAATACTATATGGCTATCTGTCAGACTTTCGATGCTATTAGGTAAGTGACGAAAGACTTTTGTGGCAGCAAAATTTATCTCCTTCTGTACTAAAGTTATATTTAACCTTGAGAAGTGAAGATCATCTTTTCTTCTATTGTTGTAGCCATGTACACTGCTATTACTTTTGAATTCATTCGGACAGTTAATAACAAATTTCATAAGTGAATATATATATATATATATATATATATATATATATATATATATATATATATATATATATATATATATATATTGTGAGGCTAGTGTGAAGATCTGTAGCTCTTTAAATAAGTGTCTGCAGGATGATCTTGGATGAACTCCAGCAATTATTCTGATTACACGCTTTTGTGCAATGAACACACTTTTACTCAAAGATGAGTTACCCCAGAATATGAAGCCATACGAAAGAAGAGAATGAAAATAGACGTGATAAGCTAATTAACTGAGATGTATATCGCCAAAATTTGTAATGACCCTAACAACATAAGTAACTGAACTCAAACGTTTACGCAGATTATCCGTGTGTTTTTTTTTTTTTTTCAGTTCAACTCCTCACCACTGCATACACCTAGAAATTTTGAATATTCTACCTTAGCTACCGATTTCTGATCGAAGTCTATATTTATTAATGGTGTCATTCCATTTACTGTGTGGAACTGTATGTACTGTGCTTTTGTCAAAGTTTAATGAGAGCCCATTTGCAGAGAACCACGTGATGATTTTCCGAAAAATATCGTTTATAGTTTCACCAGTTACTTCTTGTCTGTTGGGTGTGATAGCTATACTTGTATCATCGGCAAAAAGTACCAGCTTTGCATCTTCGTGAATATAGAATGGAAAGTTATTAATATATATTAAAAACAGCAGAGGAACCAATACCGAACCCTGCGGCACCCCATTCTTGATTGTTCCCCAGTTTGAGAAATATCCAGTTTTTTTTTTTTTTTTGCATATTATGTGAACTGCTTATTTCAACTTTCTGCACTCTTGCAGTCAAGTATGATTGGCTGGTAAAGAAGCAACATTGTGCCCAAGCTTATATTATTCCCACTTACGGATATTTATTTCGTATTCTAGAGCAGTCTCCAGTCTGAGTAACGTAGTTTAAGAAATCGACAGTCCGTTGCTGGGCGGTTGACAAGCACGATCTGATTCCAGTGTAGGATTTTGCCTCTGCACTCATCACCGAGTTGCAGCCGCAGCGCGCCTCGTTACTTATTCAAGGGTGACGTCATCTATGCACACGTCTGCCATTGGCCGGGCGCCACGGATCATTGTCGCTGGGATTGTGTGCCGTTGCCGAGCAGCCGCCACGTGGGTGTACCAGAGAGGGGCGTTCTCTGCTCACGGGCTGGTGAAGCACGCGCGAAATCCGTTCGCTCCAGCGGTTACCGAGTGAGTGCAAATTATCGCGTCTGCCGCGCCGCGTTCCTCGGGCGATCGAAGACTGGACACAAGTGATGAGCTTCCGCATCCTTCGTCACTGACAGGTAAGTCTGCTTCAATTCCAGATCTGCAGCGCGATTCCGTATGTCCACCGATGATAGGTATATTCGTATTTCTAGTTGTATGTATATTCAAAATCATGCAACCTACATACGAACGAAGGGAAACACAATCGCTTGCCGCTTCCCTGTATTTGTGTATGAATCCAATTTCCACCTCTATTACGTTTGGTTTGCCATACACTGCACAAGCGATACGCCAAATAATCCTACACATTTCATCATGAGAATTATTGAGTGAAATTTCAGGTGAAGTGCAAATCGCGATACGGGTGGTCAGCTTTGACTAGTGACGTAATAAACGTACGTTATAAACAACATGGCGACTACAACGCCCTATCCTTGGCCATGTTTTGAACCGCGTATAAAGTAGTCAGGTTTGATTATGAATTTTTTCAGCATCTGGGAAAGAAATATTTTGAGTTACAACTACGACGCTGATTAACAACTTGATAAGATAAATATTTATCGCAAAGGAAACGCGCAGAGTGTAGCAAAAAAACCTCTTTAGAGTACTAGCGGAGACCGCGATACTTAAAATGAACCACAAAAAAGCACAAAGCAAGTAAAGTTTGTATATCCGCCTTCGGTTGCACCCATACAGCTACTCCAAACATACAACGTTTTAGAAAGTAAAAGAGGCTTCAATAGCTTGTTGAAAAAAAAAACATGCACACAACGTCTTAGTATAGTATTAATATAAAGACGTTGGCCCCTTAAGTTAACAATCGGATTTCAAACGGTGCGAAGGAACACCTTTACACAGGCACACACACAGACAACACAAGTTAATACTGCAAAGTGTGCTCCGGTCATTGAGCTTTAGCGAATACTGCGATGTGCAGTCACGAATACATGTATGTCTCTGTAATAAATCACAATGATTTTCTCAAGAAGAACTTTAACTGTTTATTGGAACGAAAACTAGCCGAATATCTTATAAAAAACTTTACAGCTGAGGTAGAGACCACAGAACATAGTACCAATAAAAAAGATATTTATCGTGCTGTATTTCTGGTGCAACCGCACATTCTTCTAGGCACTTAGTTTAATAAGTAATTACACACTATGTGCCAAACCCTTTCCTTTCAGTGCACGAGACATTTAGCTCTTTCGATACAGATCAAACAAATAAAAGACCATCATTTTGGTTACTACCTATTCAATTCTATCCCCATCCTATTTTGTTATGCGATTTTTCAGTGGCGATTTTGTATTAGGGTCATCTAAAGCGGTTTAATCCAAAATAGTTGCCCGTTATTTTATTCAAAGAGAAAAATCTTAATGAAATAAAAGTGGATATTGTCGCGTCTTTTAAGCGCAAGGAAACGATTCCTCAAAAAATATTCATTTTCTTCTAGATTCACAACACAGGTAACGAGGAAAGTAATTTTCATACAGTGCGAACTACATAATTATAGCCAAACAGCCTCATAATCAATCTATTTTAGTTTTGATATCCCATGACTTGGAGAGAAGAGGGAGATGAAACGCTACCAGAATGAACTCTTAGTGCTGATGTAAAAAGATTTCCTACGTAACAGTTAAACTTCATTGAACAACAATTATTTTTCTGTGAATGAAGTAGGCGAATGGAAACTAAGAATCGGATGCAGTCTGGCTAGTGGAATAAGAAAATACCTGGCAAAATAGTAAAAGAGATCATTTTGGGTTTTTGTTGGAAAACGTCAATTTTAATTAGTTGTACTGTGACATCAACGACTGAAGTCAACTTGGTACAAAGCTAAGACAAAACGTTGAACGAAAATGTGTTAACCATTCTCAGTGCTTTCAAGGACATATCGTCCTGGAATTCCATATGTACAATGAAACCTCACTAATTTGGATTAATTGGGGCGAATTCCAGTCTGAATTATGGAAAGTCCTAGTGGAAGAAAATTTCTCTAAAATAAGAATATAACATGAGTTAAGAAATGGTAAAATAGCTGAATAATGTACTGTAATATTATGCGAAAAACTACACAGCAAATCTATTGCAATAGTATCATTATAAGGAAAAAATAGATTAATAAACAAATTAAAATGACATTACTTATTCAATGGTTACAGTAAACAAACTTTGTTTATACACACATGCGCATATACTTAGCTTGTATCTTTCGAAAACGAAAATTTACGTGCCACTCGTACTGTAGAACAATATGTAATTTGCAAGTTATTTGCTGCTCTCGCCTATCTTCAATGGTACGGTCGAAAACAAGCAAATACAAGCCGATGTTGATAGCATGGCAGAATTTTCCTCCCCAATAGTTATTAATGATGGCTTAAAGAAGAAACTGACTCTGGTTTAGACCCTTTAGTGCACCGTTCTTTTAGCACCTGATGTCGCATCTCTTTCAGAGTATGGTGATTTTCCTGGTAATTCAGGTAAGATGATAAGTGTCTCCAAATTTTCCCTTACGTTTGACAGATTAAACAATGATTTGCAGTCTTTACAATCATAGACATATTAGCCATCCTCTTCCTCTCTGGAAACGTTTTGTGCCTAGCCATTAGTTACTCCTCAGTCAGGATTTAGGTGTCAAATTCTTCTTGGCCTTCATACAGTCAGTCATGAACGTCCTGTTTGGTTGTGACTCAAAATGCGCCTTAGAATCTGAATTTTCTGTTCCTTAGAAACCTAATTCTGTTTTTCTGTTGCACAGAAGATTACTCCTTGTGTTTTGAAGAACCATCTGTTTTTCACTCCAGCTGCTCAGTCCGCTGAAAATAGTTTTTAGTATCACTAGAGTCTGTTCGCCTATGTTGTCTTTTCCATTTTATTCAGCATTGCTGAACACCGGGAAAGTATCTACTTACTTGCATCTATAAAGGCGGTTTCAACTAAGGATCTCTTCTTGATTCAGCGGACAGATAAACGAAGTTATCTTTGGAGGGAGGGGGGGGGGAAGGACATACATTCAATCAGTCCACCGTCACTATACAGATCAACGGAATGTTGATTGTTAATTACACTTTCCCCATCTCGGCTTTCAATTTTAGATTTCAGTCTGGAATAATTCGAATTCAGATACGAAACTGTTATTGAGCCTGTTATTGGCATTATATATGACTTCAAGATAGTGAATAATATTTTTGAGATAACATACGTAACTCGTTAAGGGCCATGATTGATACGAATAGCAATGGAGGGTATGCGTTCAAAATTTCACAATAAATGGATTCTCGGTGCACTAGGGCAGCGTTTCTATTTGCAGTAAAAAGCCAGTCCGAATTAACGAGAGTCCTGTATTGACGAAGGTTTGCCGTAGTTACTTGTTACTTAGCACGCATGAATTATACGAAAAGGACGAATGAATATTAACAGTTTGGTGTAACGGAAAAACTCGAGAAAATTTAGAGATCGGTCCATTCATCAACACAAGAGCGTCACAGAAATTCATGGATAATTCACATGAGAGAAACTATAAGAATGGCGACTTAGAATGTGACAATCTAAAAAAATTGATTTGGACGTTCGACATCGAATCAAGGAGTCAATTGTTTCTCCCTAGTAATCCTTCACGATATAACCGCAATAGTAAAACTGGGAAAATTCTGACTTCTAGAGATTCACGTAAGAGTCGTTCCCCTCGGGCATCATGTGAATTTGAAGGACGAATATGAAACCAGAACAACATGCATATTCATTCAAATATAACGCAAGCTTGTTTGAACAAATACAGGTGTATAAAGTCCAAAAAATATTTTACCAGCGTGGTGTTGTGCTTTAAAGAAATCACGGAAAACTTACCCAAGTGTAGCTACAAGCATATGCGCGTACTATTCTGACTCAAGTGTTTCCCCCTATCGTCTCCTGCTACTACAAATGAGATTATGGGATTACATATTGTATCTCAGAAATGTTAGGCAGATGTGCAAGATGATTTCGCGTAAAAGGGCTTCCAAACAAACCAGAATTATAGTTGCTTTTTTATGCGGGTAACAAGTCCGGTTCAAACCACAGGTGACCGTAGGTTAGATATGTGTTAATAATAATGATCTCTTTTTCATCACCGTATTTTGTTCATCCACGTTAGTCCAGCCCGTTTCGCGCTTATAACTGCATTTTTTTGTTTTCTTTTTCTTTCTTTCTTTTTTTTTTAAATCACTGGTATGTTTGATAGCTACAGCTGTTTCAGTTTATCATCCGGTAGTGTAGAAACAAAGAGGTTGTTAATTTTATAAGATTAAGAATCAGATGATATTTTACGTGCAAATTGGATTCTGTATATCTTCCTCGGGCATGAAAAACTTCCTCAATTGTATTCATATTTCAAGAAATTTGTCATTGTTATTTACCGACAAGCTGTTTCCAGTTGTTCATACTTAAGACATACATACATGAAAATTCTGAAATAATTACATATATAATCTTACGCAAACTGATGCACTACAATAAATTATAATATGTAAAAGAACAAATTTACCGTTGCCGCACAGCCTACGGAAGGGAAGAGTCGGAGGGGAAGCTGTCAAGGTGGAGAGTCGGATAGGGCGACATGTTCAGAAGATCTTACATACTACTGACACGTCAACTTTCGTATCTACACTCCTGGAAATGGAAAAAAGAACACATTGACACCGGTGTGTCAGACCCACCATACTTGCTCCGGACACTGAGAGAGGGCTGTACAAGCAATGATCACACGCACGGCACAGCGGACACACCAGGAACCGCGGTGTTGGCCGTCGAATGGCGCTAGCTGCGCAGCATTTGTGCACCGCCGCCGTCAGTATCAGCCAGTTTGCCGTGGCATACGGAGCTCCATCGCAGTCTTTAACACTGGTAGCATGCCGGGACAGCGTGGACGTGAACCGTATGTGCAGTTGACGGACTTTGAGCGAGGGCGTATAGTGGGCATGCGGGAGGCCGGGTGGACGTACCGCCGAATTGCTCAACACGTGGGGCGTGAGGTCTCCACAGTACATCGATGTTGTCGCCAGTGGTCGGCGGAAGGTGCACGTGCCCGTCGACCTGGGACCGGACCGCAGCGACGCACGGATGCACGACAAGACCGTAGGATCCTACGCAGTGCCGTAGGGGACCGCACCGCCACTTCCCAGCAAATTAGGGACACTGTTGCTCCTGGGGTATCGGCTAGGACCATTCGCAACCGTCTCCATGAAGCTGGGCTACGGTCCCGCACACCGTTAGGCCGTCTTCCGCTCACGCCCCAACATCGTGCAGCCCGCCTCCAGTGGTGTCGCGACAGGCGTGAATGGAGGGACGAATGGAGACGTGTCGTCTTCAGCGATGAGAGTCGCTTCTGCCTTGGTGCCAATGATGGTCGTATGCGTGTTTGGCGCCGTGCAGGTGAGCGCCACAATCAGGACTGCATACGACCGAAGCACACAGAGCCAACACCCGCCATCATGGTGTGGGGAGCGATCTCCTACACTGGCCGTACACCTCTGGTGATCGTCGAGGGGACACTGAATAGTGCACGGTACATCCAAACCGTCATCGAACCCATCGTTCTACCATTCCTAGACCGGCAAGGGAACTTGCTGTTCCAACAGGACAATGCACGTCCGCATGTATCCCGTGCCACCCAACGTGCTCTAGAAGGTGTAAGTCAACTACCCTGGCCAGCAAGATCTCCGGATCTGTCCCCCATTGAGCGTGTTTTGGACTTGATGAAGCGTCGTCTCACGCGGTCTGCACGTCCAGCACGAACGCTGGTCCAACTGAGGCGCCAGGTGGAAAATGGCATGGCAAGCCGTTCCACAGGACTACATCCTGAATCTCTACGATCGTCTCCATGGGAGAATAGCAGCCTGCATTGCTGCGAAAGGTGGATATACACTGTGCTAGTGCCGACATTGTGCATGCCCTGTTGCCTGTGTCTATGTGCCTGTGGTTCTGTCAGTGTGATCATGTGATGTATCTGACCCCAGGAATGTGTCAATAAAGATTCCCCTTCCTGGGACAATGAATTTACGGTGTTCTTATTTCAATTTCCAGGAGTGTATATCGAAGCGCCAAAGAAACTGGTATAGGTAGCGTATTCAAAGACAGGGATATGTAAACAGGGAAAATACGACGCTGGGGTCAGCAACGCCTGTATACGACAACAAGTGTTTGGTGCAGCTATTAGATCGGTTACTGCTGCTACAATGGCAGTTTATCAAGATTTACGTCAATCTGAACGTGCTGTTGTAGGCGGCGCACGAGCGGTGGGTCACAACATGTTCAAATGTGTGTGAAATCTTATGGGACTTAACTGCTAAGGTCATCAGTCCCTAACCTTACGCACTACTTAACGTAAATTATCCTAAGAACAAACACACACACCCACGCCCGAGGGAGGATTCGAACCTCCGTCGGGACCAGCCGCACAGTCAGTCCATGAATGCAGCGCCTCAGACCGCTCGGCTAATACCGCGCGGCTCAGAACTTAGTAATCTCCATTCACGACATTATCAACAAATTATAGATTTTTTTTCAGAGATGCAGGCGATACGCACATGTGAGTAGGAGAAAGTAATAAATATAAAGTTCAGTAACTGTACACTTCCTTGAAATGTGTAACCCTTTTTAATCTAACTTTTGAACTTATAGATCATACAGTTAAATGTTTCCCTGAGACAACTGACTATCTTCGATATCTACGATAATGATCGAAGCAAAAGAAATGAATTAAAATTTTGATTGCGGCCGGGACTCCGACTCGGGTCTTCTTGCTTGCTAGCCAGAAACATTAACCATTACGCAATGGTGACAATGTAAGGGAGAATAAGCTGAGGATATGGATTGAAGTTTGTGTTGGGGAGGGCAATTAACTTGTGTGGTTCGTTCAACTACGTAGACCACTGTGTTGTGGTGGTGGAGTGGTTAGTATTTCTGCCCAGCAAGCAAGAAGACCCGGATTGGAATCCCGGCCGCAGTAGAAATTTTAATTCATTTTTTCTGCTTCGATCATTATCGTAGATAACTGTTGAACGTTATAACCATGCTGCCGCAGCCCTTTAATAACGAAGTTATAGCGGCGCAATACAACGTTATGAGCTGTTGTGGCGGGGGCTTGTTACTATTACTATTGTTATAACTCACCAATTCTAACCTAGAAGAAAACGTAACGTATAGTACAGAACGATGAACTACCTGTTTATGAAGCGTTGAAAAATGGGTCAAATGACTCTGAGCACTACGGAACTTAACATCTGAGGTCATCAGTCCCGTAGAACTTAGAACCACTTTAACCTAACTAGTCCAAGGACACCACACACATCGGTGCCCGACGCAGAATTCGAACCTGCGACCGTAGCAAAAAGAACCTTAAGACTCCATTAATTTGATATGTTGATAAACGTAAAATGATCCAAGTACGTTTTGTCATGTAACTGTGCTACTGCTTCATGAATTCACGAAGAAATTTAAATTCACACTTAAATACACGGTAAATGGAAAATACTTGTCTACAACTACGACCATTCAATTTCGCGTGCGGAATCATTATAAAAGCGCCGTGATTTGGAGAGGCTGCATTATTGATTTCGTGTAACAACAGTGCTCTCATTTATTCTCAATCCGTTCAAAGAGTCTTTAAATGTCAAATTCATTGCTAAGCCTGGGAACTCACACTTGGCGCGACCGCTTTTCTCCAGTTCTTCATTCCGTCAAGGTGAAACGTAGCGTAAAGAGGTTCACTCAATTATTTTCTGACTGCCGAGTTAATAAACGATTGGCACTAAAGCCAAACGGAAGAAGCAACAGGTTCGGTATTTAAAGAAGCTGTTCTACTTTATCTCTGTTGGAATTTAGTAGGCATCAAATAATTCATTTCCCGTATGTCGGAATTTTACTTACTTCGCTAACGAACATTGACAAAAGCGCAACTAGTGTTAGCTTCTGACCAAGAACTCCAACAACATGTGAATGGGAGATTTGTTGGTTAGGATTTTGTGGATTCTTATATTTTAGCACATCGTCCATCGCCATGTTAATGAACTTATGAGATGTTCAGGATATTGTGACATTTGTTTTGCGTCGTGCTTTCGTTTTAAGTGTTATTTAGAAACAGGCGCAGTTTGTGACTGAAGCATACAGCGTCGAATGAGCTGGTGTAGTAGGTGAGGCATTGGACGTGCACCGCGAGAAACAATGTTAAAACGCCCGCATGTACATCTAAAAGTGGTTTTCCTTACGATTTGCAGATTGACTGGGAATATTTCATTTAAACCAGCACGGCCGTTAAGAGCTATTTTATTGAGCCTGTTTCTGGTGTCATACTATTGTCAATTACAGTACTGCAAATACATCAAAGCACAGTAATAACCGAGCACTAAACGTGAAGTTATAGTTCCTTAAACTATGGTAGTGTAGAGTCTCTTTTTATTTCTTTCTTGTTATTCTTATTATTTGTCAGGCATGGAGAGCTGGGCTACATGGGTTCTTCCCTTGGCTCAGAGGATGAGGTACAGTAAAACATCCCTTACTCCAAGAGTTATTTATTGACAAACATTTCGTTGACAACAGTGCATTCAGCGGACTTCAACCGGTTTACTTTACTCGCTTGGTTCAGTGTTTCCGTAGCAACACGGCGTAGTGGCCTCGGTGCTGGCGGCGGCGGGAGATGCTAACGTAGACTGCAAGGAATGCCCCAGAAACAGCAGCTGACGACGGCCGCACGTGGCGAGCGCTGCTTACCCGGCAAGACTGCGTGCCGGCGAGTGTACTGGCTGGCAATTCGAGGCGGCTGGCCGGCCACTGCGATGACGAAAGTTGCCCCGTGCTAGGAGCGAACCCGTGTTCTCAGACTCGGCGGCTCTGGGCGGCGTCCATTGAACTGGAGTTCTTCCCAATCCACGGGTGACTTCACTGGTTCGGCCGCATCCCTTCGTCCGAACCAGTCACCCGGGTTATTCATTATACGTCTCCCTCTGTTGCTATAGGTGAGACTTCAACTTTAATGACTTGACTCAGAACGAAGACTCCACTTCTGTGACTTACTGGCGAAGGGACATCTTCTTCTTTCTTCGTAAGTCGTGGTAACTAGACGCTGCTATCAGGTTCTGTTCTATGACCTCCGTAGCTGCCGCTTCTTCTTCATGCGTACCGTCGGGAA
The DNA here is from genome assembly GCF_023897955.1 of Schistocerca gregaria. Classification (NCBI taxonomy): domain Eukaryota; kingdom Metazoa; phylum Arthropoda; class Insecta; order Orthoptera; family Acrididae; genus Schistocerca; species Schistocerca gregaria. The sequence goes on from NC_064922.1 coordinate 828,143,223, forward strand.
TACATCAGCACGCCCAGCAACCGTCACGAGGCTTCCGGAACATGACAAGCGTACTCCATAAGTTGACCATCACTTCAGCAGACTTCGAGCAGACTCCCAGCAGACTTCAGAAGAAGCTGCAAACTTCGAGAGCGAGCTGCCTCTTTCCGGGGTATTTATTTCATGTTCCTGCTGACGGCGTGACGTTTGTAGCACAGTGACTGACCTCTGTGGTTCGATGCTAGAAGGTTCCCTCGTGTATCGTACGCGTGACTTACGCTGGCTCCTGATCCGTCTGCCCTGCTTTCCAGCGGGGCGGGCAATGTCCTCCGGACGACGCCCCCAGTAGACTGCTGACTGCTTGGTTCGCATACTCGATCGGACGATTACCTCTCCGCGGTCCTGCTCCACTTCCGTGTATCTGCTAGCGTGCTTGAGTCCCTGTAACTTCCTTCACCAAGTCTTTACTTAATTTTATAACTAATATTTACACATACGATCACTACACCTATTACAGTAGCAAATCGCGAGAGATGTCCAGGTACTATCCTGCATTCAAACGGAGTGTTAAAAACTTGCCAACAAATTGAGAGACGAACTCAATCTGCCAGGAAGATTCATGTCGGAGCATGCTCCACTGCAAAGTGACAATTAGTACTGGAAACAATCGTCCAGGCTGTGGCTAAGCCATGTCTCCGCTGCATCCTTTCTTTCTAAAGTGCTAGTGCTGCACGTTTCACAGAACTTCTGCGAAATTAGGAAGGTAGGAGATGAGGTGCTGACGGAAGTACGGCTGTGAGGGCGCTTCGTGAGTTGTGCTCGGGGAGTACAGCAAGTATAGTAGTTGCCAGCGAAAGCTAAAGTTCCATGGTCGAGTCCCAGTCGAACACACAGTTTCTAATCTTTCCAGAAATTTCTTATCAGCGCTCAGTGCATTGCAGAACGAAAGTTTATTCTCAGATCTTGAGGGAGACTACAATGATGAACCTAAACATTATGACCACCTGCTTAATAGCTTGTTTGTCCATCTTCGGAACGAAATACAACACTGATTCTGCGTATCAGGAGTCCAACAGTTTGTTGGTAGGTTTTTGGAGGTATGTGACATAGATGTCTACACGGACAAGCAATCTAATTCGCGTAAATAACGGGCCGCTGAATATCATATGAGATGAAGGCGCCAGATAGTGGCCCACGTGGGTTCCATTGGATTTACATCAGGCGATCTTGGTCGCCAAGACATCAACGTGAGTTGACTACAAAGCTCCTCAGACCACTGTAGCACGGTTCTGTCTTTGAGACTCGGACAATTATATTGCTAAATAATGACATCGCCGTCTGGGAACACATCAAGCGTGAAGGGATTCGGGTGGCTCGCGTTTACCAGTGTGTCTTCGGTTACTACCACAGATCACATGTAAGCGCAGGAGGTACCAAAGGTCGCATGCAAGCGCACGAAAAGCGACAGCATAAAAGTGCGTCCGTGGCGCGCTGCACATTTCCAGCCGCCGTTCACTTCGATGACAGAATTTTTGGAGACGACCATCGACCTGGTATGGCAAAAATGTGACTCACTCGAAGAGATGACACGTTAACATCGATCGACGGTCGAATCCCGGTGGTTCCGTGCCCGCTGCAATCGTTACTAACGATGCTATATGGTCAGTATGTCAGTATGTGAACAAATACGGGTGGTCTGCCGCTGTGTTCCATGTTCAACAATGTAAGATGAACTTTGTGCTCCAAAACATTTGTGCTTGCCCCAGCTTTCTGCTCTTTCGGCGGAGATGCCACAGATTACCATCTATCCTATTTTACAGAGCAGAGAAACCTCCGAAACCTATGTTCTGCGAAGACTCGTGGACGACTAGCCATTCAGTGCCTAGTGGTAGTTTCTCTGTCCTTCCACCCATCTCTGTAGATGCTCATGACAACAGCACGTGAACATTGGACCAGCCGTTTTCGAGATATTCTTCAATGGCTCTGCTTAACAATAATCAGCCTTTTGTCAAAGTCGCTTATCTGAACTGATTTCCACATTTGCAGCCCATATCTTTGATAGAGCTCGGTGACCTCCGATTCCCGTCTGCTTCGCTTACATACTTTGGTTACCGTGTCACGCGCCCGAAACGCCAGCAGGCGGCATCCAACGTCGCGTTGGGCAGTGGTCATAATGTTTTGGCTTATCACTGTAATTTCTGTTATCTGACAAGGTGAAACGTCCCCTGTGAAAAATTTATACTCGACTGTGCTTAAACTGACACACAATAGTTTTTAGCGCAACGCAATCTGACTTTCAATAATCCCTACAAGAGAATGGCCCTGACTAACATTAACCTATATGTTTCACAAATCACTTACCTCACAAAAATCTTCGTTACTCGAACTACTGCAATACAACGAGGGCCACTACTGCCAGCTAACTAAAAGATTCAAACTACGGAAGTCACTAACTACTGATAGGCACAGTTAGCAAATGAAAGATTTTAATAGAGAACAAACAATGTATTTACCTTTATAGTCATTATATATATATATATATATATATATATATATATATATATATATATATATATATATCAGTTCATGACACCAATTCTTACAAATTTCAAAACTCCGCCATCTCTCTCCCCACGTCCACCACTGTTGGCGGCTCACCTCCAACTGCGCAACGCTATGCGCTGTTAGCATCCAGTTGCCGCTGCCAACACTACAATAGCAGACAACAATGCAAACCAGCCACAGACTGCACATGGCACGGCCAGTGATTTTCATACAGAGCGCTATGTGGCGGCGGCGTTACCAATAAAAAAACATAAACATCCTACTTACAAAGGTTGGCAGGGCGGATATTCATCTGTCGGTAATTGCGAAGAAAGGAAGGAAGATTGGGTTTATCGTATCGTCGACATCGACATCATAAGAGATGGAGTACATGATCTGATTTTGTCAAGGACAGGGAAACAAATTGGCGGTGCCTTTCAAAGGAACTATCCCGGCGTTCTCCTGGAGCGATTTAGGAAAATCACGGAAAACCTTAGTCTGGATGGCGGGATGCGGGTTTGAACTGTCGTCCTCCAGAATGTGAGTCCTGTGTGCTAACCACTACACCACATCACTCGGTGACAACTGCTTGAAAGTGGACTCTTTCGGAAACTGTACGAACTGTAAATGGTTCGGCACTGTGTTGCTGCGCCTGATGGCCTATTGATAGAATTGAAGTTGGAGTACAATATCATTTGGCTCCTACCTTGCCCAAGTTATTTGTGACAGAGAAGTAATTGTTGCTCTACTAGTACTTTCTACAGGGTACCCCAAGAGGATTTATCAGTATTCAAGGATATGACAGGAACGCTCATTTGAAGCATAAAACGTCACCTGGTCTTATGCCCTATTCTGAATGGTTTGCAATGTACATTTAGTGAACTAGTGGCGCACACTTACGTTTCCTACCCTTTGATGTTTTATTATAACCCAACGTACATCTTTATTTTCAACCTCTTTGTTCGAATCTGTTACTGCCCTTAACCTAACTCGATGAACGCGCTGTGTTTTGTGAGTGAAGTGGTGCGAGGGATTCGGGGTGTACACAAAGAGGCATCGGTTAACTGTTTGTCCAAGTGCTGTCTAAAAGGCCACACATCTACTTTCTCAGTGTTTTCAAGGACATATAGTCCTGGAATACGAGCATGGAAACCTCACTAGTTCCGACTAAATAGGGCGAATACCAGTCGAAATTGCTGAAAGTCCGAATTACAGAAACTTTTTCACACTAGGAATACAACATACAATTAAGTAATGGTAAAATAAAAGCTAGATGAATTGTATATTACGCGAAAAATTATAAGGTATATCTAATTTAAAAACAATTAATTCAATGGTATCACTATAATGAAAAATAGGATTAAACAAACTAAAGTCAGAATACATATTCAAAAAATTAAACGAGCTTTCTTTACTCACAGATGTACGTATACGTAACTTCGATCCTTCAAAAACAGAAGGCTTTACTACATTTTACTGGAAATTTATGTGCTATAATTATTGTAGAATAGTACATAATTTGCAAGTTATCTCTCTCTGTCGCCTGATTCAAAATGGTACCGCCCACAACAGCCGACTACTACTTGATGTTGCTAACATGTCAGAATTTTCGCCACCATTATCTACTGCCGATAACTTAAAGAAGGGACTTACTTTGGCTGAGACACTTTAGTACACTGTTCTTTTCTCGCCTGATCTCGCAGATGTGGCGAATATGCAGACATGATCTATGTTTACGGCTTCTGTGACGCTAATGTACCTGCTGCTGTCAATGAATACCGTCGATTTGATCCCTTTTCTAGTATTTTCCTCGTTGTAACCACATTAGTTTCTACTAATTTCGTGCGGGCAGTAATAACCTCGTCGCTGAGCGAGCCTAATTTTTGATTGTGGAGTGTCTACCAGAGTTTCCAGCACAGTGTGTGAAACAGGTATTCTTCCTAATTCCCATATTTCTTCTGAACGTGTAGTTCAACAACAGGAATAGCAACTCATAACTGCAGTGGTGCAGTGTGGTCCTAATACCAGCACACGGCGACTTTCTGCACGTTTATGGCCGCCGAACACTTGTATGGCGCATACCACATGCGGAAATCTTCTACCCATTACACAAAGATCGTATCCATAATCTTGGCGATAGCGCCACACGACATAAACTTTGTCATTGGTTAAATGATAATCGCTGTTTGCTTCCACTGATACTATTCAACTGAGGAAGTGATTTTTACTCGCAATGGAATTAACAACACATGTCATAACCTTCGAGGGTCGTAGGTTAATCTACACGCTACAATGAAAACTAAGTTCCAAGTTCGTTTTCCTATTAGTGTTTGGTGGGATATAATCGGTAGCATGTCGATAGATCCAGTCATTTTAGAAGAGTCAAATGCATATTTTGGAAAATCTGTTTGTTGGACACCTTGAGGACGTTCCTTTGGCTACGCGTACTCCAACCTTCTTCCAGCTTGAGGGAGCACTTCCACATTTTACGAAACGTGTCAACCGCACTTACCCCAATCGCTGGATTGGTCGTGGTAGTACAATTAACCGGCTACCAATATCGCTAGACCTTCCTGAGGTTGGATGAATTCTGAGGTACACCAACGAAAGATTAATACTTGAGATGTACTGCTGGGCCTCATCATGGCCGCTGAGGAACTCGGACAAGCAACACAATATGTCCTCCCAAGAGTGCACAAATGCTCTGAAGTTAAGCATGGGATATCAGAACATTTATTGTGAACTGTACAACAGCTGTAATGTTAGTTGTACGATAACAGATACTTCGTAAAACGCATCTTGCAATGTTTACTAACTGTTGTATTTGTGTAAAGTTGGCTATGGGTTGAATAATGCAGGGAACAAATATAGTGAACATTAAAAGTCTTCTGTCTCTTAAGTCATTCGGAATAGAGCAAACGTCCGTTTGAAAGTTTTTTCTTCAAATAATCGTTGCTGTCATAATCCTGAATACTGACCATTCATTCTGAGACATCCAGTATATTGTTATGCTATGTCGACTTGTACATTTGACGGGCAATCGAATGAGTAATTTATCTTCTTGCCCCTGTTGTAGCGACATCTCCTCAAAAGCGAACAGTATTTTCTTCAAGAACATTGGAATCTCTGGAAATTGAAAGTCCAAGTTTATCGCAGGCTTTCATCCACGACGGTAAATTTCTTCCAACTAGTATGACGCTTATCGTGAAACATTTCTATTTACTATTGTTCCGTTGAACGGACACTACATTCTGCCAGCTCCAAACATGAATTTCATCAATGCTGAATTTGAGATTATACTGCTGAGCCTTTGCTTCATTTTTAATCACAACGTTTCGACGTCGGGCACATTCGCCTTCTGCATACGCTGCGAGTAGTGCAGTTCTGAGTCCTCGCTGTCTGGAGTCCAGTCACATTGTGTCCTATTGTCGGCCTCGTACCGCTATTCGAAGCTGATTATGTGAGCAACCCCTGATGCTCATTACGCCCTTTGGTGCTCCTTCGTTTTCCACAGCCTGCACTGGTATTCCGTGGAATTCACATTCTCTCAGCGCTATCCAGCTCTGGTGAATGTGATGGCCGGCGGGATCTCAATAGATTGAGTGTTGAACACCAAGCCTTGTTTGAACTGAAACCTCTGTCCCTGTTTACTACACTCCTGGAAATGGAAAAAAGAACGCATTGACACCGGTGTGTCAGACCCACCATACTTGCTCCGGACACTGCGAGAGGGCTGTACAAGCAATGATCACACGCACGGCACAGCGGACACACCAGGAACCGCGGTGTTGGCCGTCGAATGGCTCTAGCTGCGATGCATTTGTACACCGCCTCCGTCAGTGTCAGCCAGTTTGCCGTGGCATACGGAGCTCCATCGCAGTCTTTAACACTGGTAGCATGCCGCGACAGCGTGGACGTGAACCGTATGTGCAGTTGACGGACTTTGAGCAAAGGCGTATAGTGGGCATGCGGGAGGCTGGGTGGACGTACCGCCGAACTGCTCAACACGTGGGGCGTGAGGTCTCCACAGTACATCGATGTTGTCGCCAGTGGTCGGCGGAAGTTGCACGTGCCCGTCGACCTGGGACCGGACCGCAGCGACGCACGGATGCACGACAGGACCGTAGGATCCTACGCAGTGCCGTAGGGGACCGCACCGCCACTTCCCAGCAAATTAGGAACACTGTTGCTTCTGCGGTATCGGCGAGGACCATTCGCAACCGTCTCCATGAAGCTGGGCTAGGTCTCGCACACCGTTAGGCCGTCTTTCGCTCACGCCCCAACATCGTGCAGCCCGCCTCCAGTGGTGTCGCGACATGCGTGAATGGAGGGACGAATGGAGACGTGTCGTCTTCAGCGATGAGAGTCGCTTCTGCCTTGGTGCCAATGATGGTCGTATGCGTGTTTGGCGCCGTGCAGGTGAGCGCCACAATCAGGACTGCATACGACCGAGGCACACAGGGCCAACACCCGGCATCATGGTGTGGGGAGCGATCTCTTACACTGGCCGTACACCTCTAGTGATCGTCGAGGGGACACTGAATAGTGCACGGTACATCCAAACCGTCATCGAACCCATCGTTCTACCATTCCTAGACCGGCAAGGGAACTTGCTGTTCCAACAGGACAATGCACGTCCGCATGTAGCCCGTGCCACCCAACGTGCTCTAGAAGGTGTAAGTCAACTACCCTGGCCAGCAAGATCTCCGGATCTGTCCCCCATTGAGCATGTTTGGGACTGGATGAAGCGTCGTCTCACGCGGTCTGCACGTCCACCACGAACGCTGGTCCAACTGAGGCACCAGGTGGAAATGGCATGGCAAGCGGTTCCACAGGACTACATCCAGCATCTCTACGATCGTCTCCATGGGAGAATAGCAGCCTGCATTGCCGCGTAAGGTTGATATACACTGTAGTAGTGCCGACATTGTGCATGCTCTATTGCCTGTGTCTATGTGCCTGTGGTTCTGTCAGTGTGATCATGTGATGTATCTGACCCCAGGAATGTGTCAATAAAGTTTCCCCTTCCTGGGACAATGAATTCATGGTGTTCTTATTTCAATTTCCAGGAGTGTAGTTTTACCGACTGCTTTATTTCGACACACTCCTTAATTACGGTGGCCCATAAGCTTGGCATTTGCCTTACGATACCAGTCTCATAATATTTCATTTTACTGTATGATTGTACTAGCGATTCTGCCCAGTTTCGCACTGGTAGCACTAAATGTTTATGGCCAGAAACTTGTTTGGCATAGTGTAAGATTCTGTATGAGCCACTCAACAGAATTATGATTAAAATTCAGTGAACAATTTTAGGTAACCAAATACCACCACCTTTCATGTATCTTAAACGATGTAATTGGTGCACACCAGGAGAATTCCCAGGCGGTATAAAAACTATTGTTCCATAATTAATTGTGCTATGGAGTGACATATTGTGCCAATGATAGAAGGTCTGAGGTACCGTGCTGCCTGGTCTGACTGAATGCAGCGTCATTTTGGGGCAAGCTACAGCAGCTTGCCAGACACCTGATAATACTGACAGTACGGCATAGTCCATCCTACTGCAATGGAGTCTGGCGAGAGCTACAGTCATTTGCTGGCCAACTGACTCCTGTGACAGTCCATTGCAAGCTATATTTTGTCTGAGACTCTTTCCCACAATTCCAAACGTAAAATCACTACAGAGAAGCTTCTACCACTCCAGACTGGTAGGATGGACCCTCAGCCACGTGTATTCAGCACAATCCACTATCTGCCACGTAACATTAGTATGAAGCACACTCTGCCATGCAACATTAGTATCGAGCACCCTCTGCCATACATCATCGGTACAGACCACCCTCAGTCACATATCTTTAGTGTGAAGCACCCTGTGTCACACATCAGACTGAAGCACCCTCTGCTATTCAGCATCAGTACTGCACACTCTGCTATGCAACTTTGATACAAAGCAATTTCTGGCACACGGAAGTGGCATGGAGCATTCTCTACCACACAATATTGGTATGAAGCACACTCTGCCGCCCTAAAATGATACATAGCACCCTTGCACGCATTGTTGGTACTGAGGTGGTACAAAGCACCCTCTCTCATAAACAGTTGCTACAGAGCACCCTCTGCCACACAACATGATACAAAGCACCCTCTGCTGCACTACAGTGGTACAAAGCACCCTCCGTTACACAACATTGGTATGAAGCAACCTCTTATATGCAACAATGATGTAAACTACTGTCTTTTACGCTAAATCAGTACAAAGCTATCTCTGGAAAACAGTATCAGTAGGATTCACGCTTTGCTACACAACATTAGGACAGAGCACTCTCCGTCATGCAGCACGATATGAAGTACATTCTGCTATATAACACCGGTATCGACAACACTCTGCTACGCAACAATGGTAAAATGCAACCTCTGCTACACAACATGGTAAAGAGCGTCCGCTGCTTTCCTACATCGGTATGAGTCACTGTGTCATGCAACATCGGCGCAGAGCACCCTCAGCCAAGCAACAACGGTACGAAAACCTTCAGCCATGTACAATCAGCGATACACGGGCAGGGAAAAATATATTCTTCCCACATCTCCGCTCCTATTGGAGCAAGGAGGTTTTAAACCCCACAGTGTTGATATTCGTGAGATCTGCTCTTTCTGTGCCTAATTTTGTTGAAATCGATCAAAAGGTTTGGAAGGAGATCCCTGTCACATTGAGCCCTACTTGTAATGGACCCAGAAGACAGGCAGCAGTAGTCAGAGGAAAATATGTGTTGTGGTATAAAAGAAAATGATACGTTTCTGGACATCAGTTCCTACGGTAAACTTAGCCATCTTGGTCCCCACTACAAGTCCCTAAGGTCTGCAGAGATAATTTAGTTACACCCTGCATAACGAGAAATCGTGAGGCTAAGTTGGTTGGTTGTTTGGGGGAAGAGACCAAACAGCGAGGTTATCGGGGTGAGGCTAAGTGCTTTGCGTTTAAGAGGACAAGTGGTGATATTGTACAGTTCTTTTCCATTGCTTTATTTTACTTCCTAGGTGTCCTGCATCTGCTTCCCTACCCCCACGCCGTGAGTTTAGGGCCACTTTTACTTCTGAATAATATTCTCTTGCCATTTATCTTTACTTTCGTGACAAAACTGCTCTCACAATGTACACGTGCGAGGTGGATTCAAGTTGTAACACCTCCGATTTTTTTCTCAAAAGCTAATCACATATGCTCTTTGAAATCTGTGTCACTAGTAGACGTAATTTCGCTGCTGTCACACATATTTTTCACAATGTCGTGAATCCGTGGCCGCCGCGAAAGCTACTTTACGAATCTATTTCGACCATTTGAAAATCGCTGGTGCAATAGTGGCGTAGTTAGTGAATGTGCGACCACGGAGGGTGTCTTTCATCGGTGGAAACAGACAAATGTCGCTAGGAGCCAGGTCAAGTGAGTAAGGAGCATGAGAATTCTCTTCAAAGTAGTTGTCACGAAGCAACTGCTGTATCACGTTCGCCCGATGCTCGGTCGTTTTTCACGCTATTATGGAAGGAGCTTGTTGTTCAAACCCTCGTGGATGGATGCACCTGTCATTGTAGTGCCCTCTGGAACGCAATAAATACGGATTACGCCAACGCTGTCCCATAATGAGTCTACCAGCTGGTTTTCCTTACTGGCGCTTACCAGAAATTTTTCGGTGGCTGTGAGTGAGTGTGTTGCCAGTTGGGCGACTGTAGCTTCGATTCACGATTGAAAACCGGCATCCATGTTTCATTCAGTTTCACAATCGATGGAAAGAAAGTCCCGTTCACGCCAACAGCACGTGTCAACATTGTCTAACAACATACCACACGCGTATCGTTGTGGTACTCCTTCAACATCCGATGAACCTACGTGAAGGACACTTTTCGCGTGTTCAAATCTTCATGCAATAGTTTGTGCTCAAATCCTACGGAAATGCCAACTTTGCAGGCGTTATGTTCCACACTCACTTTGCAATCCTCCGAAAGAAATGTTCTCCACTCGTTCGATCATTTTGTTCTCAATAACCATGTGCACTGATTGTTTGGCCTCGTGGTACCTTAATTTAAGTATTATCTGTATTTTTCTTACTTGTCACTTCTTCTTCTGCGTGTTTTTGCTTTTAGGAAGCTTTAATAGTAGAGTGCTATTAAGTGTTCCATAGATCTCGTGTTTGTTTTGAATACAGTCAGGGAGAGTCCCTTTAGTCAGCCATAGTGCCTGTAGTGTCAGTGTCGCCCTAACCGCCGTCTGCTTCACGTCTTCTGTGCAGCGAGCTACCTTAATTTAAGTATTATCTGTATTTTTCTTACTTGTCACTTCTTCATCTGCGTGTTTTTGCTTTTAGGAAGCTTTAATAGTAGAGTGCTATTAAGTGTTCCATAGATCTCGTGTTTGTTTTGAATACAGTCAGAGAGTCCCTTTAGTCAGCCATAGTGCTAGTAGTGCTAGTGTTTGTTTTCAATACCGTCCAGAGACAGGTAGTGCTATTTTCCTTGTTTCTACAAGAAGTGGTTAGCAATCACAGTTTAGTCAATAATCAACCGCCTTTAGTGAATTAGCAGTCTAGTTAAAAGCTGATTAACACTCTATAGTAAATTGATTTCTTAGGATGGATAGGATGTGTGGCTGCTGTGTACGGACGCAGGAGGAGCTGGCCACTCTTCGCGAACAGCTGAGCGTGTTGATGGCCGCGGTCAGCCGTCTTCAGGCTGCTGCCTCGGAGTGTAGCGGCAGTGGGGAGTCTGGTGCGTCGCATGGTGCACCCCAGGTGTTAGATGCTTCACCCACTGTCCCTGCTGTCGAGACATCTTCGCGGGTACCGGGCGCGGTTGGGCCACCCTCTCCCCAAGGGGAGTGGCGGGTTCAGCGGCGTTCGCGGCGCACGAGGCGGAGGGTCAATGTGGAGGCTGGCCGTGTGGCATCGCCCGCTCTGCCTGTGAGTGGACATGTGGCTGCTCCTTCAGCAAGGTCCGAGCAGGCACACGGGGGGAGGGGTTTATTAGTTATTGGGAGCTCCAACGTTAGGCGGGTGATGGAGCCCCTTAGGGAAATAGCGGAAAGGTCGGGGAAGAAGGCCAGTGTTCACTCTGTCTGCTTGCCGGGGGGTCTCATCCGAGATGTGGAGGAGGCCCTACCGGCGGCGATAGAGAGCACTGGGTGCACCCGACTGCAAATTGTTGCTCATGTCGGCACCAATGACTCTTGCCGTCTGGGTTCAGAGGTCATCCTCAGTTCGTACAGGCGGTTGGCGGAGTTGGTGAAGGTGGAAAGCCTCGCTCGCGGGGTGGAATCAGAGCTAACTATTTGTAGTATCGTTCCGAGAACCGATCGCGGTCCTCTGGTTTGGAGCCGAGTGGAAGGCTTAAACCAGAGGCTCAGACGATTCTGCGGAGAGCTGGGGTGCAAATTTCTCGACCTCCGCTATCGGGTGGAGAAATGTAGGGTCCCCCTGAATAGGTCAGGCGTGCACTACACGCCGGAAGCGGCTACGAGGGTAGCGGAGTACGTGTGGAGTGCACATCGGTTTTTTTTAGGTTAGAGAATTCGCTCCCTAGGCCCGACAAGACGCCTCCTGAGACGCGGCAAGGCAGGAGTAGGCAAAGTGCAACAAGGAATAACAATATTAATGTGCTAATAGTAAACTGCAGGAGCGTCTATAGAAAGGTCCCAGAACTGCTCTCATTAATAAACGGTCACAACGCCCATATAGTACTAGGAACAGAAAGTTGGCTGAAACCAGACGTAAACAGTAATGAAATCCTAAACTCTGATTGGAATGTATACCGCAGAGATAGGCTGGACAGTGAAGGGGGAGGCGTGTTTATAGCGATAAGAAGTGCAATAGTATCGAAGGAAATTGACGGAGATTCGAATTGTGAAATGATTTGGGTGAAGGTCACGGTTAAAGCAGGCTCAGACCTGGTAATTGGATGTCTCTATAGGCCCCCGGGCTCAGCAGCTGTTGTGGCTCAGCACCTGAAGAATAATTTGGAAAATATTTCGAGTAGATTTCCCCACCATGTTATAGTTCTGGGTGGAGATTTTAATTTGCCGGATATAGACTGGGAGACTCAAACGTTCATAACGGGTGGCAGGGACAAAGAATCCAGTGAAATATTTTTAAGTGCTTTATCTGAAAACTACCTTGAGCAGTTAAACAGAAAACCGACTCGTGGAGATAATATATTAGACCTTCTGGTGACAAACAGACCCGAACAATTTGAATCAGTTAATGCAGAACAGGGAATCAGCGATCATAAAGCGGTTACTGCGTCGATGATTTCAGCCGTAAATAGAAATATTAAAAAAGGTAGGAAGATTTTTCTGTTTAGCAAAAGTGACAAAAAGCAGATTACAGAGTACCTGACGGCTCAACACAAAAGTTTTGTCTCAAGTGCAGATAGTGTTGAGGATCAGTGGACAAAGTTCAAAACCATAGTACAATATGCGTTAGATGAGTATGTGCCAAGCAAGATCGTAAGAGATAGAAAAGAGCCACCGTGGTACAACAACCGAGTTAGAAAACTGCTGCGGAAGCAAAGGGAACTTCACAGCAAACATAAACATAGCCAAAGCCTTGCAGACAAACAAAAATTACGCGAAGCGAAATGTAGTCTGAGGAGGGCTATGCGAGAGGCTTTCAATGAATTCGAAAGTAAAGTTCTATGTACTGACTTGGCAGAAAATCCTAAGAAATTTTGGTCCTATGTCAAAGCGGTAGGTGGATCAAAACAAAATGTCCAGACACTCTGTGACCAAAATGGTACTGAAACAGAGGAAGACAGACTAAAGGCCGAATTACTAAATGTCTTCTTCCAAAGCTGTTTCACAGAGGAAGACTGTACTGTGCTTCCAGCTCTAGATTGTCGCACAGTTGACAAAATGGTAGATATCGAAGTAGACGACAGAGGGATAGAGAAACAATTAAAATCGCTCAAAAGAGGAAAGGCCGCTGGTCCTGATGGGATACCAGTTCGATTTTACACAGAGTACGCGAAGGAACTTGCCCCCCTTCTTGCAGCGGTGTACCGTAGGTCTCTAGAAGAGCGAAGCGTTCCAAAGGATTGGAAAAGGGCACAGGTCATCCCCGTTCTCAAGAAGGGACGTCGAACAGATGTGCAGAACTATAGACCTATATCTCAAACGTCGATCAGTTGTAGAATTTTGGAACACGTATTATGGTCGAGTATAATGTCTTTTCTGGAGACTAGAAATCTACTCTGTAGGAATCAGCATGGGTTTCGAAAAAGACGATCGTGTGAAACCCAGCTCGCGCTATTCGTCCACGAGACTCAGAGGGCCTTAGACACGGGTTCACAGGTAGATGCCGTGTTTCTTGACTTCCGCAAGGCGTTTGACACAGTTCCCCACAGTCGTTTAATGAACAAAGTAAGAGCATACGGACTATCAGATCAATTGTGTGATTGGATTGAGGAGTTCCTAGATAACAGAACGCAGCACGTCATTCTCAATGGAGAGAAGTCTTCCGAAGTAAGAGTGATTTCAGGTGTGCCGCAGGGGAGTGTCATAGGACCGTTGCTATTCACAATATACATAAATGACCTGGTGGATGACATCGGAAGTTCACTGAGGCTTTTTGCAGATGATGCTGTGGTGTATCGAGAGGTTGCAACAATGGAAAATTGTACTGAAATGCAGGAGGATCTGCAGCGAATTGACGCATGGGTCACGGAATGGCAATTGAATCTCAATGTAGCGAAGTGTAATGTGATGCGAATACATAGAAAGATAGGTCCCTTATCATTTAGCTACAAAATAGCAGGTCAGCAACTGGAAGCAGTTAATTCCATAAATTATCTGGGAGTACGCATTAGGAGTGATTTAAAATGGAATGATCATATAAAGTTGATCGTCGGTAAAGCAGATGCCAGACTGAGATTCATTGGAAGAATCCTAAGGAAATGCAATCCGACAACAAAGGAAGTAGGTTACAGTACGCTTGTTCGCCCAATGCTTGAATACTGCTCAGCAGTGTGGGATCCGCACCAGGTAGGGTTGATAGAAGAGATAGAGAAGATCCAACGGAGAGCAGCGCGTTTCGTTACAGGATCATTTAGTAATTGCGAAAGCGTTACGGAGATGATAGATAAACTCCAGTGGAAGACTCTGCAGGAGAGACGCTCATTAGCTCGGTACGGGCTTTTGTTGAAGTTTCGAGAACATACCTTCACCGAAGAGTCAAGCAGTATATTGCTCCCTCCTACGTATATCTCGCGAAGAGACCATGAGGATAAAATCAGAGAGATTAGAGCCCACACAGAAGCATACCGACAATCCTTCTTTCCACGTACAATACGAGACTGGAATAGAAGGGAGAACCGATAGACGTACTCAGGGTACCCTCCGCCACACACCGTCAGGTGGCTTGCGGAGTACGGATGTAGATGTAGATGTAGATCGGTTGGTGCGATGCCGAAAGTTTCTTCGTTTGTTCTCACACGACGTTCTGCCTTCTTTGAACTGTCACACTGATGAACATTAGAGGCATCCTTGACACGAACACCAAATGTTTCACTTAACTGCGGATGAATTTCAGTCGCACCACGCAAATGAGAAACGAATGATTACACGCTGTCCATGTAACGAAATCATCGTCATTTGCGAAATTATAAACGAGAACCGTTCTGATACCTCTGACAATGGCATGTATGTACTGGTATCGTTTTTACTAAGATTCCAACTTCCAGAGGTGGTAGTATGTACTAAAACAAGGAAAATGCCTAGCTAATATGGGCTTTAAAATGCTGCGAGCATTTGTTTAATAGAAAAGATGTGTTTCATACTAGCGAAGATGAGCAAGTGTTCATAGTTCCCCAGTTCTGCATTTTCGATCGCATGTTTACTGTACCTTTCTTTCTTGTTTGGGTCCAAACTACCACCTTTGATAGTTGCCTACCCTACCATGTTAGCAAATAACAGTACCAGTAGGTGTGTTCCATTGTCAGAGGTGTCAGAACGGTTTTCACTTATGACATTCGACTCATTCGCTGCCTGTACAGGGACTGTTATATCAAATTGATACATTTATCCTTCTCCATCATCCTAGAAAGTTTGTAACACTATCACGGAAGCGCTCTGTACATCCATACATTAGCAGGCGCCGGCACCTAGAACCTTGACGCTCTGTAGCGTCATTGGATGACGTTTCCGGATATTCAAAATACCTTGTATTCACTCCCCCAAGAAGCGCAAGAGGTTTGTAACAATAATTTCCGAACACCATGTATGAGAAATTCCCAGAGGCACATTTATGTAAACAGCTTATGCCTCATAACAAACAGTTAGCTACCTGATGGCGCTGTTAGGTAAAATAGTACACGATCGTCTGATATACGTCAGAATGGAGTTTTACACCATTTACAATTTATAAGAGGTTGTCTAAGGTGCGGCATTATTCAATTCATGAACTTACAGATATGAAATTCATGTGATCTCTCAGTTGTTTCTTTCCAGTTCCGCTCAACGTTTTCACTGCAACCCGATCGACTTCTTCATGCGCTGCGAGTTATGTTATGTGTACTCGCTTCCTCGTCTCCAACCATACTGTGACCTGCTGTCAGTCTGGTGACCTACTGTCAGTCTGGCGCCGCTATTCGTTGCTGATGGTGAGTGCGACTTCCGTGATGTTATTTTGGTTTGCACAGCCCGCACTGGTATTCCGCTATACTCACATTCTCTTAGCTCCTGTCGATGTGCTGGCCGGTGGGATGTTAATAACTGAGTACTGAGCCCCAGGCCTTGTTTCAGTTGAAACCTGCGTCCCTGATTGTCAGGTTTTCCGACTTTTTTTCGACACACCCCTTTATCACGCTCTTCCAGACACTTGGCGTTTATATCACCATCTGGGTCTATGGAAGTCCAGCGCACGCCTCATTCCAAGCGAAAGTGGCATTGCCATAACGTGAGGAAGACTGTCGAAACAGTCGAAGAGAGGTGACAGGAACATCAACTACAACTACATACAAAAAAACTGTTAACAGTGCACTGCTTTGAATGTAACTACAGAGCACGGTGGCGCAGCGGTTAGCACAGTGGATTCACTTTCGGGAGGACGACGGTCCAATTCCGAACAAAGCCGTGCAGGTTTATGTTTTGCGTGATTTCTCTAATTCGCTCCAGGCAAATTCTAGGATTGTTTCTTTGAAATGGCACAGCCAAATTCCTTCTCCATCTATGAAACATTCAGAGCACGTGCTCCATCTCTAATGACCTCGATGTGGACTGAATGTTAAACCCTAATATTCATTCTTTCGAATATATATAGCAGGGTCGGAAACGTATCATTTTCCCGCTACACGCGAAGCACCACAACATACGCGTCCACTTCCAGTCAGGGTTGGATGCGATAACCATCTACGTCAACACAGATACGATACCTCCATACCATGTTCAGTTACACACGGTCACCGATCCCTGGCCCACCGGGATCCTCCGCAGCCATAATACGTGACGTTAGGATGCCACAGGGGTCTCATTAATCAAGGATTTCGTTTGACCCCACAGGTAGTAGTCTACCAGGTACAATTCGAGAGAACGTACAGGCCAAGCAACTGAGCCAGCATGACCTATTCACTATTGCCCGAATCGTTTCTCTGTAGGTTCTCGGACCACAAGCACAACAGCAGGCACAAATTTCTCTGAGCAGATCACAAACTCAACTGAGTGGCAAAGTAAACAAACCTGCATTTGGTATGGGAAATCAGACGTTCAGTGAATGACGTACATATATCCTACTCAGTGGCGCCGAAAACGCGAGAGATTTGATCGTGTGTTGTGGTATTCTGCGTGTAACGGGAAAACAGTACGTTTCCCGCCATGAGTTCCTATTCTAAACTTAATCGCCTTGGTCCCCACTACAAACCCTCAACATCTATGAAGAAAATTTATTTACACCCTGTAGAATATTGAATTACAGGTTGTCTGGGTTAAACGATAATATAAAATGTAATAACTGGAGACATAATTGAGATATTTATTGACAGTCTGTTTGTACTAGTATGTTAATTCAAAATGTTTTTCTGCACATGAAATACACCACGACATGGGCATCATTAGCGGCGTGGTAGACATATAATCTGTATCCCACTACCGAGACAGGTGACGCAGTGGTTAGCAAACTGGAATCACATTCGGGAGGACGACAGTACAAACCCGTCTCCGGGCATCCCGATTTAGCTTTTCCGTGATTTCCCTAAATCGATCCAGGAAAATGCCCGGATAGTTCATTTGAAAGAGCATGGCCCATTTCCTTCCTCGCCCTTCGCTAATCCTAATCCGAGCTTGTGCTCCGTCTCTAATGACCTCGTTGTCGACGGGACGTTAAATACTAATCTCATCCTGTAATCCACTTCTCACAAAGTGTTTCGCAGAACTGCAGGTGTAACATATTTCTGCATGAATGTGAGGGCGCAGAGCCGGTATGTCACTAACCGGCATCTGATATACTTGGTTCTTGATAAGACCTCCCATAAAAAATCATGTGGCGTAATTCCTGGGCTTCTAGAGAGACAAGCAATCGATGGAATACCTCTCCAAACGCAGCGATCTGAGAACTCATGATTCAATAGATCTCTCACAGTATTAGCTGAATGTTACGGTGCGCCGTCAAGCTAAAAGGTCATGTCACGTGGAAATTGTGGCACAGCATACAACTCCAGTATATCTACATAATTTTGTATTTACTCTTAAAAACAGTCCTGATGACAATTCATTTATTACGGTGACCGGTTTCGACCACTACTGTGGTCATCTTCAGACCAATGAGTAAGACCGTCTTTCTGCTGGAGAATCTGTACTCCAGCAGAAGGACGTTCTTACTCATTGGACTGAAGATGACCACAGTAGTGGTCGAAACCGGTCACCGTAATAAATAAGTTGTGATCAAGACTGTTTTTAATAGCAAATATTTGTAACGTATTGATCACTGTCATTCCTATAATGTATTCAAAAGTAATATCTATATACGGTTTTGCATTACCTGTAGGCTCCGCGAGGAAGAATGAGCCTATTACCCTGTCATTATACAAGCCGCCATTCACATTTACTTTCGGAGACTAGATTTCGTTCTCGGTCAGTGCGTGGGGAGTTCAGTTCCACACATGCGGAAACAGAGGGTTTTCACTGTGCCGGAAGTGTGGAATGTAGCCTCGTCCGCGAAACAGAAGAGATCGAGGGACGTCTCGTTTTCATCCTTTTTTTCAGAAATGTCTCTGCGAGTGTATTTCGCTACGAACTGCCTCAATGCTTGATTTGCTGATGAAGCTGCAGTTTGGACGCCCGTAGACGCAACATTTCCTAGTCGACATCGTCTACTGTAACAATATAGTTGTAACTGCCTAATTGCTTCTCAGTTTGAATTATGTGGGCATCACTGGAAGGACGTTCGGATTAATTGAACACTAGCCTCTGGAACTGGGTGCTTCACGTGCTGCTCCGTCATCCAAAGCAAACTCCTACACTACTGGCCATTAAAATTGCTACACCACGAAGATGGCGTTCAATAAACGCGCAATTTAAGCGACGGGAAGAAGATGCTGTAATATGAAAATGATTAGCTTTTCAGAGCATTCAAACAAGGTTGGCTCCGGTGGCGACACCTACAACGTGCTGACATGAGGAAAGTTTCCAACCGATTTCTCATACACAAACTGCAGTTGACTGGCTTTACCTGGTGAAATGTTGTTGTGATGCCTGCTGTAAGGAGAAGAAATGCGTACCATCACGTTTCCGCCTTTGATAGAGGTCGAATTGTAGCCTATCGCGAATGCTGTTTATCGTATCTCGACATTGCTGCTTGCGTTGGTCGAGATCCAATGACTGTTAGCAGAATATGGGATCGGTGGGTTCAGGAGGGTGATACGGAACGCCGTGCTGGATCCCAACGGCCTCGTATCATTAGCAGTCGAGATGACAGGAATCTTATCCGCATGGCTATAACGGATCGTGCAGCTACGTCTCGATCCCTGAGTCATCAGATGGGGACGTTTGCAAGACAATAACCATCTGCACGAACAGTTAGACGTCGTTTGCAGCAGCATGGACTATCAGCTCGGAGACCATGGCTGCGGTTACCCTTGAGGCTCCATCACAGACAGGAATGCCTGCGATGGTGTACTCAACGACGAACCTGGGTGCACGAATGGAAAAACATCATTTTTACGGATGAAGCCAGGTTCTGCTTACAGCATCGTGGTGGTCGCGTACGTGTTTGGCGACATCGCGGTGAACACACATTGGAAACGTGTATTCGTCATTGCCATTCTGGCATATCACCCGGCGTGGTGGTATGGGGTGCCACTGGTTACACGTGTCGGTTACCTCTTGTTCGCATTGACGGCGTTTTGAACAGTGGACGTTACATTTCAAATGGGTTACGACCCGTGGCTCTACCCTTCATTCGATGCCTGCGAAACCCTACATTTCAGCAGGATAGTGCACGACTGCATGTTACAGGTCCCGTTCGGGCCTTCCTGGATACAGAAAATGTTCGACTGCTGCCCTGGGCAGCACATTCTTCAGATCTCTCATCAACTGAAAACGTCTGGTCAATGGTGGCCGAGCAATTGGCTCGTCACAATACGCCAATCACTGCCCTTGATGAAGTGTGGTATCGTGTTGAAGCTGCATGGGCAGCAGTACCTGTACACGCCATCCAAGTTCTGTTTGACTCATTGCCCAGGCGTATCAAGGCTGTCATTACGGCCAGAGGTGGTTGTTCTGGGTACTGATTTCTCGGGATTTATGCACCCAAATTGCGTGAAAATGTAATCACATGTCACTTCTAGTATAATATATTTGTCCAATGAATACCTTTTTATCATATGCATTTCTTCTTGGTGTAGCAATTTTAATGGGCAGTAGTGTATATTATTATATGTTTAACCAGGAGACACTGTACGTCAAATATGATGAACGTGTCTTACGACTTTCTTGTTTTAATGTGTGAACGAAATCTAACGGGAGACATGGGAGTAATGAGACAGCGGTGAGTTCAGATCGGGTGAGAGGGCGACATGCGACGTGGAGCTCCGTCGACAGCGGCACCCCGTGGTCTGCGGCGGCGGATTGCGCAATCCTCATTAGCGGAACCCGCGTCAGCTCTGGCTTGTCCGGCTGCCGCCGCGGTCCACTGCCCGCACGGCGCCATTACGGCTAATTGCGAGCTGATTGGTCGGGACGGCCCCGGGGCTGGCTGCGTTCTGCCCCTGCGCGCGCAGGCGCCGCCGGTAATTATGACAGGCGGCGAGCCTCGTTTACGCAATTACCGTCGAATTAAAATAACGAGCGCCGACATGGGTTTCCTCGCCGCCGACCTGCGGCCGACCAGGTCTCGCTCTGCAATTAGCGGGCGAGCTGACTAATAACACGTCCCGCGTCGTCGTAATTAAAGCCGCGACGCATCTGATTTCCAAAGCCGCTCTAATCACTGTCCCGGGTGGTGTAACACACACGCATCGCGGATTAAGAAACCGACCGGAGCAGTGGCGAAACATCCGTGAAGTGAGGTGGTCTCTGGATAAGATCCGCGACTAAATATACGAATTCTCTCCGGCGTTTCTTCTGCAAATACTTGCGCCTTACCAACCTTGCGAGCACTTAAAGTATTTTGTTCGCATGTTTGATAAGTGGACCTGACATCAGTTGTGACCAGGGAGGGGGAGGGTGTAAAGCGGGGAAGGGAGGGTGGCTGCTCTTATCAAAGACAAAATAACAAATCTGATCACAAATTTCAAATTTACTTGTGCATTTATTAAAATTTCCGTTCCACATTTCACTATAATCGACTATTTAACTTATTCTCTGTACAGCGGTTCCTTAATCAATAGACAACAAAACTTCGTGTAAACCGGAGACTTTTCCGCGATGTATGACCCGTAGATGGAGAGGTATCAGCTGCTAAGCCATCCATTACTCACAAAGAAAGTGTACTTCAATAATGATTGTTAACCTTTTCGCTGCATGTGGGCGTGTATACACGTCTGCTACGTCGTTGGCCGGGTGCTGTGGACGTTTGGTTTTTTATACAGTGCTATGGGCGTTTGTATGTATCCTGAGCGGTCGATCTCTCACTTCTGCAAACGAGCTACTTCCGTATCTCGATGTCTCGATGAATAAGGAAGGTTTGTTGGTTGGTTTAAAAAGGTGGCGGGGGGGGGGGGGGGGAGGGGGGGGGGACCAAACTGCTAGGTCATCGGTTGCGAATAAGGAAGTTTCGAGTACTAATCGTATAACATATATACGTCATTGTGTGTTATCATTTCCAAAAATAATGGATATATTGAATCGTTTATGAAAGATGACGACTGTTATGAACATATGATGCACAAGGATGTGAATGGGCAAATCATGCGTCAACTGCTTTCGAATATAAAACCCAATCACTCAAAAACGAAATGGAATATCGTTCTGCTCTCAATTTTAAATAAAATTCCGATGTCTTACTCACATCTCATTTACTGCAATGTATAAGCTAAATTCAACTATCCGCGAAGTTTACATAACGCGTTTTTGCCGCTGCAAGGTCTTTAAAATTCCGAGCAATGTTTTGCTCAACTTGATACAGCACGGTAACTAGCCATATAATGAACACAAATTCAGTCCTTTATTCATTGAATGATAAGTATTTCATAGCAGCCTCCGAGTCCGCATAGACAGAACTGGGCACGTCGCTTGCAATTGTGAGTCGGATATAGAACCCAATAGCTCGAGGACAAAATGAGATATCCTTCTGCTCTCGGTTTTAGATGAAATTTCGATGTCTTATCTCTATTTCATTCCCTGCCATGTAAGAGCTAAAATAAATCACACGCATTGCCTTTCTTTCTCGGCAAACTCTTTAAATTTGCTTGCTATGTTCTACTTAATTTAATGTAATGTAATGAGTTCGATGTACAAGGAAAAGAAATTTAGTTCTTTATCGAATGAAGATATCCCATTTAAGATGTGCAAAAATTAAATTTTTTCCCGTAATAGTTTTCGAGAAAATGGATAAGAATTATTTAATACCAACTGGACGCCATCTCTCAGCGCAGGAATCATTTGACGAGTCTTAAAGCCACAACAAAAGCCGCCCTCAGCACAAAATGAACGAAGCACATCTGTAGTAGCGAAAAAAAGACATAATCACTAATTGCGAGAGGAGGCACAATTACGAATCCACTGAGCACAGTCACCGGCTGATTGTCTGATTATTGAACAAGTCCCAAAAGTTAATAAGCAAATTAATATTAAAATATTAATTTTCATCAATTGTCAGGACCTGCCCAGGTGTTACCTACACGTCGGACCATCGGAGGGTGGAGGAGAATTAATTTTAATATCACATGAGCAATTTACTGTGGAATCAGTTTATGTTGCCTCACATTGGTAGAAATCAACTCGTGGCGCGAAAATACCCACGGGCCTACCTCGACTGCCGTCGTACAGGTGCACGCATCTTGCTTTGGAGCCGGCCGCTGTGGCCGAGCGGTTCTAGGCGCTTCAGTCTGGAACCGCACGACCACTACGGTCGCAGGTTCGAATCGTGTCTCGGGCATGGCTGTGTGTGATGTCCTTAGGTTACTTAGGTTTAAGTAGTTCTAAGATCTAGGGGACTGATGACCTCAGATGTTAAGTCTCATAGCGCTCACAGCCAATTGAACCACCTTGCTGGGGGAGCAGTCAGCGCACAGCTCGCAGACGTCGCGTTTACCTCCCTCTGTATTCAATTTTCTTGTCCCTCATGGTCAACAACAACATCTCCTGCCTGTTTCTTAAGATTATTTCCCAGTTACGAATTTTTAAGAGCATAACGATAATTGGCACTGATATCCAAATTAAAGCAACAAACCAAAAAATTTGTAAGGTTGCGTTTATTTTGCCACTAAACAGTATAATCAGATGACAGTATAGTAGAAACAATATAAAGAATAAAGAACGTAAACAACAACGATAGACACAAGTGTTCTTCGTTTTTTCCGACTTAACTGGTTTACACACACATTCAGACAACTCGTTAATGCGCTCAGTATGGGGGTGTGTCCACCGCTGACAGCAATACAGGCATGACAAACAACGGGGCACGCTGTGGATGATGTCATCATTCCCGCAGCGCTACTTTTAAGCGTTGGAGATTTGTTGGTGGGTGCTGACCTGTGTCCCTAACATATCCCAGGTGTGCTGTGTGAGATTCAAATCGGACAGCGAGCAGGCCACGGCGTGAGTGCAGTATCTTGATTTTCGAGGAAAGCATCGACTACCTGCGCTGTATGAGATCGAGCATTATTGTCCAGCAATATGAAGTCTGGGCCCACAGCTACTCGCAACAACCGTGCATTAGGCTCCTAGTTCTCTGCACGACACCGGGCAGCAGTTAAAACTAGCCCATTCACCCTCACAGTTTCAAGAAGAGGCGTTCGTGTGGTCAACATAATCCCTGTTCACATCATTAGAGATCCTGCTCGATCTCGGACTCTTTACACAATGTTTGGGTCCCGAAATCGCGCTCCACTTTCCCTCCAGATACGAATACATCGAGAATCTCTCTCCAGACCAGAGTGGGACACATCTGCGAAAAGAACATTGGATCACTGTTCTACTGCCCAGGTGACATGTTGAGGGCTCCACTGCCGGCGTTTCCTCCTGTGAAGACGCGTCAGAGGTACACATACAGCAGGTCTTCAACAATAAAGGCCACAGCGCCGAAGCCTTCTGTACACCGTTTGCCTCGCTGCAACACATCCACTGGATGCTGCGAGGTCAGATGCCAGTTGCCGTGCAGTACTAAGGCCCAAACATCAAAACTCATCAACCATTATAAAGTGTATCGTTTCCTAATCTGATTCCCTTAGCATCGCCTGATTTAATTCGACTGCATTCCATTATCCTTATTTCGCTTTTATTGATGTTCACCTTCGCCCTCCTTTCAAGACACTATATATTGCGTCCACCTGCTCTTCCGTATCCTCTGCTGTCTCTGGCAGAATTGCAGTGTCACCGTCAAACCTCACAGTTTTTATTTCTTTGCCCAGAGCTTTGATTCCAACTGCAAATTTTTCTTTGGTTTCCTTTACTGCTTGTTCAATTTACAGATTAAATGACACCGGTGATAGGATATAACCCTGTCTCAATCCATTTTCAATCACTGCTTTCCTTTCATTCCCCTCGACTCATATAGCGGCCATCTGGTTTCTGGACAATCCCTGCAGTCTTCAGAACTTCAAAGAGAGCATTCCAGTCAACACTGTCAAAAACTTACTCTACGTCTAGAAATGCTGTAAATGTAGGTTTGCCTTTCCTTAAACTATCTTCTACGATAAGTGAAGGGTCAGTATTACCTCGCGTATTCCTACATTTCTCCGGAAATCAGACTGATATTACCCGAGACCTGCTTCAACCAGTATTCCATTCTTCTGTAAGGAATTCGTGTTAGTATTTTGCACCTATGATTTATTACTCTCACAGCTCGGTAACTTTCACAGCTGTCAGCGAGTGATTCCTTTGGAATTGGCATTACTACATTTTTCTTGAAGATTGAGGGTACTTCACACCAGGGGATACTTCACACCAGATGGAAGAGTTTTGTCATGGCTGATTCTCCCAAGGCTATCGGTAGTTGTGATGGAATATTGTCTACTCCCCGGGCCTTTTTTAGACTTAGATCTTCCAGGGGTTTGTTAAATTCTTCTCGCAGTATCGTATCTCCCATCTGACCTGCATCTACGTTCACTTCCCTTTTTAATTATTGCTTTCAAGTTCATTTCCTCTGTACAGACACTTCATATAGTCCTTCCTTCATATAGTCCTTTCCCTTCTAAGACTGCTTTACTACCTAAGCTCTTGATATTCATACACCTGCTTTAATTTTCATGCAGGCGTTATCCATCTTTCCAATAGTAAAATATTTTTCGAAATCTTTTATATTTCTTCCTTAGCCATTTCTGCATCGCAGTTTTGCACTTTCTGTCAGTCTCATTTCTAAAACTTTGGTATTCCTTCTCGCCCGCTTAATTTGCTACTTCCACTCTGAATTAATTTTCACACTTTGGCCACCACAGCTTGACAATCGACGCAGATTTTTGTTGACTTGGGCGACGACTGATCCGGTAAAGGTTTTTTTAAATTGTTTTGGAAACATGTGGCTTATATCTTGGTAACAGATGAAGTTTTCATAAAACAATAGGACGACCATTAATTGCATGTATTTGTCTACCTTCTTACAAAATGTGAACCGATTCGTAGAAGTTCAAAATATAGAAGTGACGTGTGTAAAAGAAAATCACATAAACTTGTTTTCTGCGCGTAAATTCTGAATTGAGATAGATATTTGAAAATAAGTTTTATATTTTATCGTAATAATTCATTCATTTCTCTATTTTATTAACTTTATACTGCATCCGTTCGTTCAATGTACGTTAGAACAAATTTTACATGTTGCATTTAGCTCGACTTTGAACCATCTTATCTCGACAAAGGATGCATTTTACTGAATAAAGAAATTCGTTTTGACTTCATCCACTTGTCAAATATCATGTAAAGTTTCAACCACTCCGTGCAAGTCTAATGTATAGAAGTGCTACGCGCCAGAAAAACCAGTTTTTGCATGTAAATACCAAACTAAGCACGACATTTTGGGCCATATGTCTCGCTCCATTCCGGAGCTGTTTTGCACGTAAAATCCGAACAACATTGACTGTTTCTGCAAGTACAAGCCGAACGTTGCATATCCTAGCTGAGCATTACATTCAGTCCAATTAAAGTGTTTTGCAAAAGGAATTAATAAAAACAATGGCTCCGAGCACTATAGGACTTAACTTCTGAGGTCATCAGTCCCCTATAACTTAGAACTACTTAAACCGAACAAACCTAAGAACATCACACACATTCATGCCTAACGCAGGATTCGAACCTGCGACCGTAGCGGTCGCGCGGTTCCAGACTGTAGCGCCTAGAACCGCTCGGCCACTCCGGAATTAATCTTTTCACCTAATTTGCGTAAGTTCCAGCTCTGGTTCGTCAGTTAAACCTTGCTTATTGTACTGCAACACAGCTACAGTAAGACAGGTTATCGAATGGCTACACAGATAGCCGCTGATCCGGGTTAAGCCAAAAACTTTTCACCCCACGTCCGTAGCTCAAATAGGAAAAGAGTTGCCAAGACCACCCCTCCCCTCCAAACAGCGATTCTGTGCACGGCCTTTGATATAATTTGTTACAGTGGTTCCGCGTTCTAACGATTTTCCATCGATTTACTGCTTGTCTATTGCTTGTGATTGTCCGACTTCCAGTCCGTACTTACATAACTTCTGCTGCCAGAAATACCTGTTGTAGATTCATCCTCCACTGCTCCCACGGTCAGGGGATGGAAGCTATCCAGGTAATCTTCCGTAGGGAAGTGATGAGACAGATAAATTCCAATTAATTCTCACGAATCTGTCCTCATCGATTTTATAGGCGCTGCAGTAAAATATTAAATTAGCTATATCTCGTATAAGTGTGTATGATACGTCACTAAATGTTAACCTTACGTATTTTCGGAACCATAGGAGATATCAAAACACGATTTTCCAGAAATTTCAGTAAGCACAGGAGTGAATTTTTCGTAATACGGTCAATGATCTCAAATAGACGTTTGTGCAGACGCCGATACCTGAGACTGTATCTGCGCATATCCACCGTGATAGAGACTTTGCAGATAGAACACATAGCGTCTATTGTCAAAAACACGATGACCGTCTATTTCCGCATTAAAAGCAATCGATAATAGTTATTATTACTGTTTACGCCATTGCTATTATCTATTACGAATTAATATGCACTATACTAGATACACCCTTTGACAGCAAGGCGTTTTTCGTTGCGTCGGGATCTTCTCACGAAATTTCAATCACCAGTTTTCTCCTTCGATTGCGAAAACATTCTGTTGGTACCTACCTACATAGGGAGAAATGATCATCACAATAAAATAAGAGAAATCAGCGGTTCCACAGAAAAATGTAAGTGCTCGCTTTTCCCTCCCGCGGTTCGAGGGTGGAACGGTAGAGACAGCTTGAAGGTGGTTCATTGAACACTCTGGCAGGCAGTTTATTGTGAATAGCACAGTAATCACGTTGATGTAGACGTAGATGCGATAAAGGGACCGAAAGATTATCTGCAACTTGCATAGAAAGCAGACTGCACCTATGGCAGTATAAGTACATGAATGGGACGTATTGTAGTTAACAGGGGATGAGACAGGGCTCTAGCCTCTTCCCGATGTTATTAAATTTGTGCACTGTTTCAGAAGTAAAGGAAACCAACGATGAATTTGAAAGGGAATTGAGGGTCAGAGAGAAGAAAAAAGAAACTTGTAGGTTTATCCAAAACATCGTAACTCTGTCAGAGATGGCACAGGACATGAAAGGACAGATGGACGGAATAGATAGTGCCTTGAAAATTTGTTACAGGACGAACATTGTCGAAAGTGAAACAAGAATACTGCAGTGAATTCGACGTAAGTCAGGTAAAGGTAGTAGTTGAGATTTGTTATTTGGGCATAAATATAACTAACGATAAGCGAACTAGAGGCAATATAAAACGCAGACTGGTAGTAACCAGAAAAGCGTGTCTCAAAAAGAGAAATTTGTGAACATCAACCATAAATAAAAAAGTGGCCAAGTCTTTTCTGAAGACATTTTTAAGCACCGTAGCCTTATGTGGAACTGAAATGTGGATCATGTGCAGTTCGAACAAGAAGAGAATAGAAGCCTTTGAAATGTGGCGCTACAGAAGAATACTGAAAATTATTTTGGTACATCTAATGCTGATGAGGAGTTCACGGTGCAGTCGGAAGTGCGCACCGACACCACAGACATTAATTATGTCTTACTTGCAATCCACAGTGACATATGGGAAAGGCTGAGGGAGACACACCCTCTATCTCAGTACAGCAGAGCACTGTCACAGAGGCCAATGTAGAGCAGAGATTGGAAGTGCTCTGGCTAGTTAGTGACCTCAGTGAAGCAATCAATATCACAGAGTTCGGCTAATGAGCTATTCAAGTCTCACATAGAAATGTATTTTTATCAGTGTTGAACATTATACTTCAAGATAACCGGTTGTTAATTAATACATCAAGTGATGCTTTAATAGTCAATGAAAGTTGTAAATTATCAAGCACTCTAGTCGCAAAGGGTTGTATCAAGTTAAGTAAATCTTTTTATCATTCATGTAAAAAAGTGAACTAATATTTAATATATCGAGCGAGGTGCCGTAGTGGTTAGCACAGTGGAATTGCATTCTGGAGGAATATGGCTGAAACCCGCGTCTGGCCATCCTGCTTGAGTTTCTCCACAACTTCTCTTATCCGCTTCAGGAAAATGCCAAGATGGTTCCTTTGACAGGACACCGCTAGTTTCCTTATCCCAGGGAACCGATGACCTCGCTGTTTGGTCCCCTCCACCAAATAAACAATCAATCAACTAATGTTTCATATGTTTCAGTACGATTAGCCAACTACCAAGACAATCAAAGAGCCCAGAGTTATGGCTAGACGATTTTAGTTTCGCCTGGTCATAACAAGGAGGTGCTGAATCGAATCGTGGAGAAAATAAATGTATGATAAAACTTGACTAGGCTGCTAGGATACGCTGAGGCATCAAACAATCGTCAGTTTCGTACAGGGAGAAAGTAAAGGGATTACATGGCTTGACTAATAAGCAAGTTCAGACTGATGCAGGTTACAATAGGAAAAGGTTACAGTTCTCCGATAATTTTGGCGAAAGCTGGTATATGAGACGCATCTACTTTGCACTGGCCACTTCTATTTCATGGTTCTTTAACAACTTATTTGATTCTCTGGTTCATGTAAGATATGAACCTAAGACAGCTTCTTATAAAATGCAACAAATACCTTTATTTCATTTTCATCATTTAATCGAAGCATCAGAATACCACACTCAGTTTTATTAGTAAAAAGTTTTATATGATTACTTCATGAATACATTAAGGACAGGATGACATTGCAACATGTAAGCCTTGGCTGTCTCTTAAACAATCGATCTGAATGATTTATTGATCAAGCAAATTATATATGAATCGAATGTACACAATGAGCGCACATTCATCAACATGCTACAGTGGTATGATCCTTACTTTCATAGAAAAGTCGAACTGAATTTATCATCATACCAACACAGAGTAGTGATAGGGTATAGCTGGTATATGTTCACACAAGGACACGTGGTTTAGGATGGCGATCTTGTAATCCCACACTTATCCAAGCATCAGGAAACAAAGGTGACAGCAGTCTTTAGCACTGCTGATAGCCAGTACAAAACCCACAGCACACTCGGCAGAGAAGTCTTAGCCCAACCATGGTCAAATATTAAACCAGGAAAACTCTATTGGATTTCACAATTTAAAAGTATATAAAAATAATTCCTCACACAGGTATTAATTCTACTCACCAAACTTACATTTTTCCAAAATGATTAACAAAGAATTGTGTTTATATATAATTTGAGTAGAACGTGATGGAATATGCAGCTATGTGTACAAATAAATCCCATCTCTTCCACAAGAAAATTCAATTAAAAATTGGAAAACTACACTTACCAAACATGTGAACGCTGCCAGCCCGGTTACCCGATCGGTCTAACGCACGACTTTCCAGAGTGTTAAGGAGTGCTTCATCCCCAGCACGAATCTGCCCGCGGACTTGTGTCGAAGTCTGGTGAGCCGGCAACAATAACCACTTTGTGTCTACCAGTGGACAGGTGGCCGCCAGAGATGATGATGTCCTCCCCCCTCCCCCATTGCCAGTCTAAACATGTACCTGTTCAGACATCTGACCTATGGTAAAGCAGCCCTCCTGTTTTGTACCCCATTGTGGTTTGGTCACAGTGGAATACAACATTCACATGTGGGTAAATGAAACGGCGAAGAGTCTGTCTAAATCACTTTACTACGCCAACATCCTCAGTGCCACCCACACACCTTCGTTGACCACATGAAAATGTACCTGTCAGAAATTTCGATACCAATTCAGTCTCGTTGTTGCTCCAGCGCCTGAAGGTAGGCAAACCCCGTCTGATGTTGTCGAAGAGTTTGCTTAACCCTCAGAGGTAGAGCAGCTATGAGGCAGAATTGATGTCGAAATTTTTGGTAGGTTCATTTGTAATGGGCTGTGACGTCCTTCCCGTCGTGTATGACCACGGTGGAATTGGGTAGAACTCTAGTGAAATTAACTCACATTAGACCTGATATAAATGTCTGGGCTGTGGCATTTTTTTCACAGGTCTCGATACCTTGTCGTCTGAAGCGTTGTCGAGGTCGAGGCTGACGTTGCAAGGTGCCACACTTGTTGCACCGTTACACAGGAAGAGTATACACATTTGAGCCAAATTGCACACTTTCGCATTGCAGTGTGCGGCAGTTACGGGTTTCTGTTCTGCACGGTTTGTCTATCAGATGGATCCAACGGATTCCTCTTAATAGTTATGCAAAGATGAAGACGCTTGCACAAGAAAAGCTGTTGGGGAGACCTGTATCATTACAGTCTTCGGTTTGAAAGCCACAACAACAACGTCGTGCAGAGTGTGCTGGAGAGGGCAGATGCTTGGCTGATATCTGCAACGGCTACACATGGCGACATGGTGCTTTCGCCATTCTCCATACAAATTACTACTAAGCAAATCCTGGTTCCCTGTTGCCACTTACGCAATTACTGACAGCTGATTCAAAACAACATGGAGACTGATCTAGAACGCTCTGCCTGTTCGAGTCTACTCCTAGTTGTATAATCCAGCGTTCTGTATCACATATGACAGTTACAATATTCTATATAAAATCTGTACGCTGTCCAAGTTTCGCTTAAAACTATTTAACTGTACAGACTGCAACGTTCTTTGCGTTGAGAAGCGTAGCACGGTAATATGATTTGACATTATGGCGAATTAAAGTAAATTTAGCAGTATACAAGACGTGACAACTGTTAACACAAGTTAATTTGATTTCCCAACGTTGTTAAAATATTCTACAGAGCATTTCTAAGACGCCTTTCAGTGATAAAGACAAAAAAACTGTAACTTAACGACCTACCAATAATACGACAGATTATACCGCATCAAAATTAAGTAATTATAGGCCTGTACTGTCTTAGAATATGAATTACGAGGTCTGAATTTTCCAAACGGAAACCCATGCTCAAATTTACCATCAGAACTCCGGCGCACTGGTTAAAATGGTTTACGTTATTTTAATACCCGCGCATGGGGATAAAAGTCTTTCGGATATGAATAAGGGTCTAGCAAGTCGGGAATACAGCCATATTAACACTGTTTCTTCTTTTTCTAATGTATCGACCGTATACCCTTTGTCTATTTAAGAGTAAGTCGACAGCCTGAAGCTACAATTGTTTCAAATCACAGATACACAGTACCCGACTATGTGTCGGTGCATGCTGCGATTTCGATGTACCATTACTATCTGCGCTGTAGCGATGTCTCTGCGAGATTATTTAAGAAAGCGTCAGATTCCATGTTTGTCCAGGTTGAAACCGATATCTCTGTTATTTAAATTCTTCACCAAATGCATTTTAGCTGCTTCTTTCACCTTTGCGTCTCAGAATGATGAAGTCAACGTTAGAATTTAGAAACTTTCATACCGCATATAGTGACCGGCGTCGATACAATGCCCTACCATAGCCGATTTCTTTGACTGGGCTGGGTACGTTTACGGCGTTCAATGCCTCTTTCTGGGACTGTACGAGTCGTCTGACCCATGTCAGATTCACAGGGCATCTTGTAAATCCCAGCACAGCGAAGCATCACGTCATCTTTGACAGAATGCAGAATGCTGTTGTCTTCGGTGGTGGGAGAAAAACAATAGCTAGTAATGATACATCAATACTCCAGAATGTATCGATCCTGTAGCCAGAGGATCAATTTATGAATACTCTTTACCAAAGAAGTACATTACCAGACTGTCTATACTGTATATAGTTTATCATTGGTGTCACTGAAGCCAACACATTAGAATCGTAATATGGCGGAGAGCCCAAAGGACGTGAAAACAACTGTGTACTCCTGGAACAGTCCTACGAAATAGGGATAAACTGACATTACTACGTTACTTTTAGAGTTTTAACAAAATGGTAAATACATGCGTCTTGTTCGACTGTAAGTTTTCGGACAGCAGATGGAAGATACAAGGAAATAAACATATCTCAATGCACGCGTAACCTGAAACATCTTACACATACTTACTTTCGTACCGTATATAAGCTTATATAATTACATCAGAGTTTGTCTTTCCTGGAGTACCATCAGTGTTTAAATAGTTTGTGTATATTTTAAGTAGTTTAACAAATCTAGAATTAACAGACTTAGCTTTATGATACTTTTGTAGCCAGTTTCTATCAACTGCGTCTTTGTCGTTCAGAAAGTGCTCCTATAACTAGAACGTACTATTTGTCGTTGATAACAGATGTTTTTATCCATGTGAGTGCTCTTCCGGAAACCACAGTCTGCTTTAAACGTGTTTACATGTAATTTACAATTCTTTTCATGTATGATTTTACAATGTATCCGTTAAGCTCAACAAGTACGCAAATATTAGCTTAACTGCAGAACTTGTTCAGACCACCTCATAAGGCTTACAACATCATTCCGTTTCAGAAAATCGTAGTGGTAACAACACAAATTGCTTGACACCTCCATCTTATATAAAAAAAACATGAAGTTTCAGTAACCATCGAGATTATCGGCCCGCCACTTAATCGAATCACTAACCAAGTAAAACCCACCCTCACTCCAAGAGATACTGGCGAGAGATATCGAATTGAAGCCAAGACTTCGGCACTAAGTGTGGTAATAAGGAACAGCACGCCAATACCTTTTTGCCCCTTGGCCAATTTCTGCTAGTAGAAATGGAGACAGCTACCTCCGAATTTAGCGCCGCCTCTGCGTGTGTTAGGGATATCGGCTAGGAGCCGGAATAACGTCATTGCTAAGGGGCTCTAATTAGCCGCATGTCTTACATTGAGTCACGCCTCTACACAACTTTTCTTTTTATTTACCCACGAAGTGCAAAAGCACTTACCCTCTAAGTCTATAGACATTGAGTTGAGCCACCAAATTGTATTCTGACGCAGCGCAAGGGCGCAGATCAACGACACGCTAATGCGCTAAGGCAAATTTCCCTAATAACGAACGCTGTCTCGTTACATATTTGTCCGATCTCATACTTTTATCTACCCATAGCGACCATGATTTTGTAAACATGTTCCACTTCAAGCGAGGAGTAAAGCGCGAGCGGCAGTTCTGCAATCTTAGGTTGTCGTTTATCATAAGCACAACATCCAGTTCAGTTTATCGAAAAATTTGCTGAAATCTAAAGTAACGGGTTGTTGTCTAGAAACACTGTCTTTGGGTATGCGAAACTGACCACCAGATGTTAGGTCACGCTGACACGTCAGTATAAAAGGAGGTGGAGGGTACTGTGTTGCCAGTAGAGTGATGTAAAGAGCAACGTCACAGGACAGTGGGTGACTGAAAACGAGCACTTTGGAGTCATGCGAATCCGATGAAAGACGTTTGGTTTCGAGAATGCCTGGAGAACTTCACGTGCCATCGATTTGTAGTGCCAACACAGAAGGACGGCGGACGTTCTGTTACAGTATGTGGCGGTTTTTCGTGGTTAGGGTGTGGTCCCCTTTTATTCTATTTAAGAAAACGCTAAATACGGGAGAATGCGAACAGATTTTACAGAAATGTGTACTGCGTATACTAGAGCAACACTTCGGAGACGATGATTCTATCAACGTGACATTACCGTTGTCATATGAACATCTACATATATATTCCACAAGCCACCATATGGTATCTTGTGCCACTACTAGAAATTTCCTTTCGTGTTCCATTCGCAGAGTGAGGGAAAAACAGCTGTCTATATGCCTCCTACGAGCGCTAATCTCTCAGATCTTATCTTCATAACACTTACGCGAAACGTAAGGTGGCGGCAGTAGAATCGTTCTGCAGTCAGTCAATGCCGGTTCTCTAACTTTTCTCAATGATGCCCATCGAAAAGAGCGTCACGTTTTCTACAGCGAGTCCCATTTGAGTTTCCCGAGCATCTCAACAATGTGTCACAGTTGTGTCCTGTATGTGATCTCATTTACAAATTAAGCAAACGTTCTTAAAATTCTCCCAATAAACCAGAGTCGACTATTTGCCTTCCCCACTACAGTCCTTATATGCTCATTCCATTTCTTACTGCTTTGCAGCGTTACGCCTAGATATTCACGAAGTGACTGTGCCAAGCAGAAAACTACTCATCCTGTTCGCCAGCATCATGGGTCCCTTTTTCCTACTCGTCTGCATTAACTTAAACTTTGCTACACTTGGAGCTAGCTGTCACTCATCACTCCAATAAGGAATTTTGCCTAAGTCATCTTGCATCCTCCTACAGTCATTTAACGACGACAGCTTCCCGTACGCCAGAGCATCATCGACCAACAGCTTCAGACTGCTGTTTACCCTGTCCGCCATATCATTGTTATACACAGTGAACAACAGAAGTATTATTACAACTCCCTGGAGCTTTTCTGACGATACCCATGTCTCTGACAAACACTCGTAGTCTAGGACACCATACTGGTTTTTGTTCCTTATGAAGACATCGAGCCACTCAGTTACCTGTGAACGTCTTTCGTGTGTTTTATGTTCGTTGACAGTCGGCAGTGTGGCACCGTGTCAAACGCTTTGCGGAAATCCAGGGATATAGAATCCACCTGTTAACCAACGTCCACGGTTGTCAGAATCTCATGTGGGAAAAGGTCAGGCTGAGTTTTGCACGAGCCTCTGCGTGAACGGTTTTTTTAAAATGCGAAATTTAAAACTTCGGCTTTGCTTCCCCTATCTTTTGCTGCAACACCAGACTGGTCAACGAGAGACTGGATAGAAGCTTATACTCCCTGTACTTAGGATCTATTGATAAAGTATGACGGTATTAGTTGTTGTAAGCTTCGCTTATGGATCTCTTTACAGACGCACGAATTTCTATTAACTTTTGCCTGTCATCATCTGGGCGTTCTCTTTTGAACCGAGAGCGCAACAGCCTTTACTCCCTCAGTATTTTTCAAATTTCGTTGTTAAATTACTCTATGTCTTCTCCGCCGTTAATCCACTTACTCAGCGCCTAATTCTGAAGAGCATGATCTACAGTTTGTTCGAACTTTGCCCATAATTACTCTACGTCCATCATACTGGAATTACAGGATGTTAGTTCGTCATCTAAGTGGGATGCTAGCAACTGTCTATGTGCTCATTCTATTAGAAATGCTCCCCTAGCTTTCTTGACTGATTTATTAACTTTAGTAACCAAAGTTGTTACGATGATATCATGGTTACTAATCCCTGTCTCTATAGTGACGCAGTATCCATTAGGCAATGATTCGTGAAGACAGCATTTCTCAAATGGACTGGCCGGCCTCGAGTCCTGGTCTGAACCGAACGGAACATCTCTGGGATGAGCTATAACGTCGACTTCACTCCAGACCCCAGCGTCCAACATTGTTATTTCCTCTTGTTTTGGTTCTTGGAGAAGAACTAACTGCCATTCGTCCACACGTCACAGAAAGGGTCAATATATCTAGCTGTCTTAAAGGAGAATGGTAGACGCACCCCACAATTATGTTCACCAACAGGTGTCTGGACCTATTTGATCAGGTAATGTATAGCTGGGTCTGATTATTGGTTTTCATTATATCAGTATTCATGAAGCGATATTTTCGGTAGCTTTCTGTCGAAGTTAGTTGCAATGAACCTGTAAGATAGTAGTGAATATCTGAATCGGTGAAATCGGTGTGATTCAAAATAAGTGGAAATGAAATATTCATAACATCCCTCATATCTCGTAAACGGTTTGGGATACCTAAACGAGCTTTTCGCAAACCGGAGAGTATTTTGTCACATAGTTATCATGCAAAACTTCCTTATCAACTGAAATATAAGAGTAATGGCAGTTTGTTTGATGAAGTAATGTAATTGTTTTGAGAGCAATCGATAGCTGGGTAAATTAGAATTAATATGGGTTTGTAATAACATTAGGGACAAAATCTCACGTTTATTTTCATAGTGAGCATGTGCTGTTTATAAGCTGTTGATTTAACTTTTTTCTTTGTTTAACAGTAGACTGTTCTGGATTCTGCCACAGTTGCCACTGCATTAGCATGTTAGCGAAATGGAATTGTGTGCCGTGTTTTGGTAAAAGAAGCTCATTTTAATACGGCAAGTTGAAAAGAAAAAAAAATGTTTACTTGTCAGGCGAAAATAAGTCATTCAGTTTCACGTTCACCTGTAACCACCGAGTTTTTAATAACAAATAGTTTAATTGTCGAATTACTGCCCGTATTGGCACAACCTTTTAATGTGATCGTGAGCAGACTCACTAGCTGTTGCTTATAAATTTTGCAAGATGCGCGTTTGTATGAACGGTTCAGCAGTAGAACTACACATCTACATTTACATACATGCTCCATAATCTAATTTACGCTGCCTGCAGGAGAGTGTGTAATACTACTAATAATCATTTCTTTTCCTGTGGCAATGGCAAACAGTCGAGGGAAAAATTTGTCTCTATGCCTCGGTAAAAGCCCTAATTTCTCTTACTTAAGCGGTCCTCTCTCGAAAAGTACGTCGCTGAAGGTAGAATCGTTATGCAATCAGCTTCAAATGCTGGTTCTTTAAATTTCCTCAATAGCGTTTCTCGAAAAGGATGTCCCTTTCCATCCAGCGGCTCCCATTTGAGCTCCCGATGTATCTTTGTAATATTTGCGCTGTGATCAAACCTACGGGAACAAATCTAGCAGCCTGTCTGAACTGCTTCGACGTCCACCTCAGATGGTGGGAATCCCAAACACTCGAGGAGTACTCAACAATGGGTCGCACTAGCGTTCTATATGCGGCCTCCTTTACAGATGAAACACACTTGCCTAAAATTCTCCCAATAAACCGTAGCTGATGTCTTCAACACTACAATCCTTGCAAGCTCGTTACATTCCATACCGCTCTGCATTGTTACGCCCACATATTAAATCGACCTAACTGCGTTACGTTGCACACTACAAATTCACTTCTCGAACCTTGCCACATTGTTTCGATACACATCTGCATCAACTTTCATTTTTCTGTATTTAGAGCTCACTGCCATTTATCACACCAACTAGAAATTTTGTCTAAGCCATCTTGTATCCTCGCTCACAATCTCAACGACGACACATCTCCGAAAACCACTGCATCATAAGCAAATATCCGAAGATTCCTGTTCATCCTGTTCGTCAGATCATTTATATATAGAGAGAATAATGGCGCTCCTACCACACACGGGGGGACTCATGACAATATCCTTGTCTCTGATGAACACTCGTCTTGTACTGGGTCCTATTATTTAAGAAGTCTTCGTACAACTCATATATCTGGGAACTTCCGTATGCTCGTGTCTTCGCTGTCTGTGTGCAGTAAGACACCATATAAAAGGCATTTCGGAAATCTAGGAATATTGAAACTTCCTGTTACCCTTCACCCATAGTTCACTGGATATCATGTGACAAAGGGCAAGCAGAGTTTCGCAGAAGTGATGCTTTTCAAAACTGTAATGATTACGGGAGAGATGCTTTTCTGCCTCAAGGAACTTTATTGCCGGCCGCGGTGATTCTAGGCGCGCAGTCCGGAACCGCGCGACTGCTACGGTCGCAGGTTCGAATCTTGCCTCGGGCATGGATGTGTGTGATGTCCTTAGGTTAGTTAGGTTTAAGTAGTTCTAAGTTCTAGGGGACTGATGACCACAGTAGTTAAGTCCCATAGTGCTCAGAGCCATTTGAAGGAACTTTATTACGTTCGAACTAACAATGTGATCATGAATTCCGCAGAAAACCGATGTTATGAGTACTGACGCGCAGTGCGAGAGATTAGCGATAAATGCAAGGTAAGTAAGACAGTGCCGTGGAGCACTCTTTGTAAAACCGAACTGAGATTCCATCCGGACGTGGCAAGTTTCCAGCTCTTTCAGTTCATTTTCTACGCCAGGGATGTCTATCACAATCCCTCCACACGGGAGTATGTGAGATGGTCAAACGACGATACGTTTGTACGATCATCTGGCGGGAACGATTGATTAAACTCGAGATTTAAAACTTCATCTTTCCTTTTGCTGCCTTCTATTGCAACACTAGACTGGCCAAAGAGTTACTCGATAGAAGCCTTTGACTCTCGTATCGATTTTATGTTGGACGAGAATTATCTAGGATTCTTGACTAGATCCTTTGCTATGGTATGATGCAGGCAGCTGATAAATGCTTCGCGGATCGGCCTTTTTACAGACGAACGAATATCTAACTTTTGCCTGTTGTCATTTGCCCACTCTCCTTTGAACCGAAAAAGCTACTGTGTTTCCTTCCTCAGTATTTCCCATATTTTGTTATTAACCTACGGTAGGTCTTTTTCGACCTTCAGTCACTTAATAGGGACAGTCGTCTCCAGAGGGCAATTTGCTATCCGTTTCAATTATGCCCATAACTTCCTTGGTTGCATGATACTAGAACAAAATAACGTCCACACGTTTTCCAATTGGGATGCTAGCGATAGCGCACCTGATCTTTCTAGCAAAAACTCTCTCCCAGCGTTCTCGGTTAGTTTATTGTCTTTAGTAATCATCACCTTATGATGACATTGTAATCTCTAATCCCTCTCTCTGTACTGGCACTGCCGATGGGGTCAGACCTGTTTGTAGCTACAAGGTCTAAAGCGGTTCCATTGCGTGAGGACTGTCGAACTAGATGATTAAGACAATTTCGGAAATCGTGTTCAAAAGTACGTAGACTCTCTTACCGTATCCCCTGTAATTAATCCACAGACGTTCCAGTCTATATTTGGTAGGTTAAAGTTCCCTCCAATTAATACTGCATGATCTGGATATTTCCATGATGATGAGCGTCGACTTTTTTTGAATGATCCTAACCTGCGAAAGCGAAAGCGAGTGTTTGGTAAAAACATTCAACAATTAACTTGATTTTACCTAGACGCGCTATACATGTTCAGCTAACTTCACACTCATACTGAAAATCGACCTCGTTAGAAACAATGTTTTTTTCTACTGCAGTGAACACTCTCACTCGAACGCCATGTAATCTGTCTTTCATATACATGTTCCATGGCTGGGTGATTATTTCAGATCTTTCTGCTTCGGGTTTCAGAAAACTCTCGGTACCAAGAATAATTTAATGCGACAAATTTTGTGAAGTTCGTTACAAGTACTTCTGACACTTTAGTGATATAATTTTGATAGTCTAAGTGCCTTCACTGTGGTGAGAGTTCATCAGAGTACCTCAAACTACCGCCTAGTCTAAAAAACACTCATGTGCATTCTACGAGTACTCCCGCCGGCCGCGGTGGTCTAGCGGTTCTAGGCGCTCAGTCCGGAACCGCGCGATTGCTACGGTCGCAGGTTCGAATCCTGCCTCGTGCATGGATGTGTGTGACGTCCTTAGGTTAGTTAGGTTTAAGTAGTTCTAAGTTCTA
This sequence comes from Schistocerca gregaria, assembly GCF_023897955.1. Taxonomy (NCBI): domain Eukaryota; kingdom Metazoa; phylum Arthropoda; class Insecta; order Orthoptera; family Acrididae; genus Schistocerca; species Schistocerca gregaria. The sequence goes on from NC_064922.1 coordinate 828,183,312, forward strand.
GAGGACTGATGACCACAGATGTTAAATCCCATAGTGCTCAGAGCCACGAGTACTCTGCCATCTGAATTGCTGTTTCCTTTGTGTCGTACACTCCAGATCTATCAAGGGGCATCCTACAACTCTACACCCAATGACACAGGTCCAGCAATCTTCAGCCAAGAATGTCGCAGAGTCGGCGAGGCCTTTTGTTTAGACCCTCCACTTGGTTCCAGACCAAAGGACCCTGATTAACTCTCGGAACAATGCTGCAAGCTGCGAGCTCTGCTTGCACGTAACACACGAGATCAGCAGCCTTCACCACTTCCGCCAGCTGTCCACATGATCTGCGGACGGCCTCAGAGCCCAAGAGACGGGCGCCGTTGGTGCCGAAGTGAGCCACAGTCTGCAGGCGATTGCACCCTGCAGGCTCGATAGCTGCAGAAAAGGCCGCCTCCACATCTCGTATGACGCCCTCCGGCAGACGTACCGAGTACACATTTGCTTTCTTCCCGTCCCCGAGCGCTATTTTCCGAAGACGCTCCATAACGCTCCTAACAATGGGGCTCCCGATAGCCACGTCCCCTACTGCGCTCTATCGTCCGCATGGGAACCCCTATCTTAACCATTGTCCCCTCGCCTACCGCGTCGTTGGTGCAGATGTGGGCCATGTATCTTGTACGACTAACAGCGAAAAATATGGATCCCAATTCGAATCTCATTCTCACACACGTATCCACTTCTCATGTACGATCATCAATTAAAGCTACTTGACACAGCTGATGGCTCCTATGCTTCTTCAGGGATTCAACATGATTTCTCGCATTCCTTTTTACTTCCTTTCATCATTCACGACATTCATCATGAATTAAAACATAAGACAACACACACTCACTTTTTACACACACACACACACACACACACACACACACACACACACACACACACACAAACACACACACTCACTCACACACACACACTTACACACACACACACACACACACACACACACACACACACACACACACATTTTATTTTATTGGCCAGAATAATGGTAACATTGAACGAGTAATAAATCAACGTAGTTCAGATATTCCAGTTATAGCAATCGAGAGGAAGTTCTTGGTTATCAAGAGACTGTCAACACTGCACCTCGTCTCACAGTTATTCCCAATCAGGGTTCCCTTTGCCCCACTCCCTACGTATTGGGATATCTGACTGAAAAGAACGAAGTTCTACAACGAACCACTGTCATGAGAAAGGAATTATAAAAAAGTAAAAAGTGCTCTACAAACTTTCATCTCAAGAGTTTGTACCTAACAGCAAAAAACGCATAAAACATAGCTCGCACACTGTAACGGCTGTAGAATAGCGAAATCTCGCCAGCTAACAAGGCGAACAAGTCCACGAGGTGTTAAGGCCAACAAACCCTTATGACTTTCAACGTCTCTTCAGGCGGCCAAAGATAGGGAGTAGCTTGGTGAAATAAATCATCTCGACTCGCCTGCTAAGTTATCGATTATTCTTCCTGAAAAGACCACTTCCACTCTCAGAAACTGGTCGACGAATTGGCTGGGAAATGCTTCGACATCCGCTCTACGTGACATACCTGCATTGCCCTGTGGACCATAAAAATGGTCATTTCCATACTTTCATTTACAGCAAAGGATCTAGTCAAGAATCCTAGAAAATTCTCGTCCAACATAAAATCGCTACGAGAGTCAAAGGCTTCTATCGAGTAACTCTTTGGCCAGTCTAGTGTTGCAATAGAAGGCAGCAAAAGGAAAGATGAAGTTTTAAATCTCGAGTTTAATCAATCGTTCCCGCCGGATGATCGTACAAACGTATCGTCGTTTGACCATCTCACATAATCCCGTGTGGACGGATTGTGATAGACATCCCTGGCGTAGAAAATCAACTGAAAGAGCTGGAAACTTGCCACGTCCGGATGGAATCTCAGTTAGGTTTTACAAAGAGTGCTCCACGGCACTGTCTTACTTACCTTGCATTTATCGCTAATCTCTCGCACTGCGCGTCAGTACTCATAACATCGGTTTTCTGCAGAATTCATGAACACATTGTTAGTTGCAAGCCATAACGTGAGTGAGCAGTATGGTTATCGAGAAGGGAGACCGTGCACTGTTATTGAACATATTTTATCTCAACGACAGCAATTACAGTGCTGCACTCGTGTGTGAAAGGTCTGACGAGAGGTCCGACGTCATTAAGTGGTGTTGTTGTCTTCCGTTCTGAGACTGGTTTGATGCAGCTTTCCATGCTACTCTATCCTATGCAAGCTGCTTCATCTCCCAGTACTTACTGCAATCTGCATCCTTCTGAATCTGCTTAGGGTATTCATCTCTTGGTCTCCCTCTACGATTTTTACCCTCCACGCTGCCCTCCAATGCTAAGTTTGTGATCCCTCGATGCATCAGAACATCTCCTACCGACCGGTCCCTTCTTCTTGTCAAGTTGTGCCACAAACTCCTCTTCTACCCAATTCTATTCAATACCTCCTGATTAGTTATGTGATCTACCCATCTAATCTTCAGCATTCTTCTGTAGCACCACATTTCCTGTCAATAAACACTTGAAAACTTTGTCCTGTATGGAAACAAAGTTTGTGGGGTAGAGGTTGGAGGAGGGTCGGCAGGTAGACATTGCATTTCTATGCGTTAGAATTTACTCATAATGAACCACATTTGAAAGAACTCTGTTAGTACATTCGTATTCTTCTCCGAACAGCAACAAGATCTCTTAGATAGTGTTATCCAGTTAGGACGCTGAAAGTCTGCGGTACTAATTTTGGTGCCTCGGAAAACCAAAGAACTTGTTTATTATTCTCCGAGAGCTGAAAAAGATCTCTGCTTTTGAGACGGTAGATCAAAGCAACGCCGCACACATTTCATCAAAGTGGCTTTTAAGTCTTGTACAAAACGTGTAGAGTCAGAGGCAGTTTTCTACAAACTTCTTGTGAAAACTGCTAAGGGCAAAGGAAATTTAGATATCTTCTACCGCCTGCCGGTGTGGCCGAGCGGTTCGAGGTGCTTCCGTCTGAAACCGCGTGACCGCTACGGTCGCAGGTTCGAATCCTGCCTCGGACATGGATGTGTGTTGTCCTTAGGTTGGTTAGGTTTAAGTAGTTCTAAGTTCTAGGGAACTGATGATCTCAGATGTTAAGTCCCATAGTCCTCAGAGCCATTTGAACCGTTTGAACCAACTCCTACCGCTTATCCCACAGGTTTGCTCGCCCGCTCAAAGCTCTAACGCAGACAATAACTACTGTCATCTTCGGCTAATGAATATTCTATAGAGTCACTGGCATTCACCGAGGAAGCTTGTTTAGTTACCTTAATCTGACAACATTACGTTGCATTGTATCATATTCTTGGGAAAGCTACATTTGCAGGGTATAGTCACAACTTAAGAAGGGATATAGGAACATTTTGTGGGGTCATCTGACTGTTGACATGACTAACATTTTTAACACTAACATCCAAATACGTGATCCGGCATATGACGTTTTGTTGCTAATAGCGTGAGTTCATTGAATCGTAACATTCATTTACTAATTAGAAAACAAGACGAGGTATAAGATATTCAAGTATCGTTGTGTGAAATCTACCCTATGCTTGGTGGAATCAGTCACAGTAAGTATTATACTGTTCAAATGGTTCAAATGGCTATGAGCACAAGAACAGCTTCAGTCTGGAACTGCCCGACCCCGACGGTCGCAGGTGCGAATCCTGCCTCGGGCATGGATGTGTGTGATGTCCTTAGGTTAGTTAGGTTTAAGTAGTTCTAAGTTCTAGGGGACTGATGACCTTAGAAGTTAAGTCCCATAGTGCACAGAGCCATTTGAACCAATACACGAGCATACCCTAAGAGGAAGAGAAAGACACACCACGAAGGAAAGTATGCAGATGGGTCACAAATCGATATTCATACAGGTATCGACGGAAAATGTGAAATTGAAAACTTTGGCAGCCGATGAATGAATGTGACCCTTGAGCGCCATTTCACCGCGCAAATGGCAAGGATGGGAAACAGGGGACATATCAATACCAGTGCACAAAGTCTGTGCAAATTTCGTTTCTCTACTGAGTGGGACAGTAATTATGCCTCGTAGACGGGCCCGTGAACAATATACGTAAATCTCAGCATCCGAGAGAAGGCCTGCACTTGGGCTTAAAGAAACCGGTTGGAGTTATGAACGAACCGTTAGTAATTTGAATACGAGCGATGCCACTATTCAGCAGTGTCGGTGGGAATAGGTGAACCATGGCCGAAGGTAATTCCTTCATAGTGCGTCAATTTTTTGTCACAGAGTCTTTAATAATACTTTCTAGCTCAACAGCCGTCGGCCCGTGGTCCACATGCGGTCAACGAACTCATTTCGTGGGGACCGAAGCTGGAGCTACATGGAGAAAGACCACAAAAGATTTTTCTTACAACAAAATAAATACAAAATACCCTTCGACAAAACAGACGTAGCACTTTTTCTGAGGGTAAATCTCGCCTAGCCTCCGATCCCACAGTTTTATCCTGCTGTTATGACCTACTTTGTAGCGATTATTTTCTCAGTTTCAAACTGTGAAAATATTTTCTTCACTTATTTTCAATAAGTGTAATTTCGCCTCACCGTCAGATTACTTGTAGTGAGGTGTGACTACATCGTAATTATCTAGAAGTGTTTCTCGATTGACGTTCAGTTCCTTGTAGATATAATGGCTGTTAATGTTCCAAAGTTATTCAACTTCTCTTGTGATTCAACTGACGTTTCCAGTGCTCTGACGAGAAAATTGATCAGCATCTTTAACATCAAAATTTACAAATAGGAAACGCTGTAGCCAGATGTGTGCTTTACATGTTGATGTCACATCATGTTGAAAACTGTCACTGACAGGAAGTGAGACAGGGTTGTAGCCTCTCCCCGATGTTATTCAATCTGTATATTGAGCAAGAAGTAAAGAAAACAAAAGAAAAATTCGGAGTAGGTATTAAAATCCATAGAGAAGAAATAAAAACTTTGAGGCTCGCCGATGACATTGTAATTCTGTCAGAGACAGCAAAGGACTTGGAAGAGCCGTTGAACGGAATGGACAATGTCTTGAAAGGAGGATATAAGATGAACATCAACAAAAGCAAAACGAGAATATGGAATGTAGTCGAATTAAGTCGGGTGATGTTGAAGGAATTAGATTAAGAAATGAGACGCCTAAAGTAGTAAAGGAGTTTTGCTATTTGGGGAGCAAAATAACTGATGATTGTCGAAGTAGAGAGTATATAAAATGTAGACTGGCAATGGCAAGGAAAGCGTTTCTGAAGAAGAGATATTTGTTAACATCGAGTATAGATTTAAGTGTAAGGAAGTCGTTTCTGAAAGTATTTGTACGGAGTGTAGCCATGTATGGAAGTGAAACATGGACGATAAATAGTTTGGACAAGAAGTGAATAGAAGCTTTCGAAATGTGGTGATACAGAAGAATGCTGAAGATTAGATGGGTAGATCACATAACTAATGAGGAGGTATTGAACAGAATTGGGTAGAAGAGGAGTTTGTGGCACAACTTGACAAGAAGAAGGTAGGACATGTTCTGATGCATTGAGGGATCACAAACTTAGCATTGGAGGGGAGCGTGGAGGGTAAAAATCGTAGAGGGAGACCAAGAGATGAATACACTAAGCAGATTCAGAAGGATGCAGGTTGCAGTAAGTACTGGGAGATGAAGCAGCTTGCACAGGATACAGTGGCATGGAGAGCTGCATCAAACCAGTCTCAGGACTGAAGACAACAACACCATTTAATGACGTCGGACCTCTCGTCAGACCTTTCACACACAAGTGCAGCACTGTAATTGCTGTCGTTGAGATAAAATATGTTCAATAACAGTGCACGGTCTCCCTCCTCGATAACCATACTGCTGACTCACGTTATGGATTGCCAACTGACAGCGTGGATGTCAGACCGTCATAGAATCTGTGTACAGTGCCAGATTTGCACTTGTTGGCCAAAACTGGAACTATTTTTATCCAGTGTAAATCGGGTCTGCGTTAACGCTCTCCACCACGTTTCGTTGCCACACGATTATTACATCTGACCACGCAGTACTTGCGACATTCTTGCCGTTTTTTTCCAATAATAACGAATAATCGTCACCAACATTCTGTCAAAACGGCACTAGTTTTCTTTGATCAAAATATGGCGTTAGGGTTTGCCGCAATAAACTGTATTTTGGGTCCAATGTAACTACCTGAAAATATTCCTTTATTGTTGATAGCCGGCCGGGGTGGCCGTGCGGTTCTAGGCGCTACAGTCAGGAACCGACCGACCAATACGGTCGCAGGTTCGAATCCTGCCTCTGGTATGGATGTGTGTGATGTCCTTAGGTTAGTTAGGTTTAATTAGTTCTAAGTTCTAGGCGTCTGATGACCTCAGAAGTTAAGTCGCATAGTGCTCAGAGCCATTTTTTTGTTCATGAGAAGCACTTACTAATTTCATATGTAAATCAGCATTTTCATTGTTTGCGCTGAAGTTCATTGTTGGTTATCGAAATGTCCTCACCTCAGCCCTTGTTGGTGTAGCTCCTATCTGCAATGAACACTGGCTACATCTTGTTGCTGTTAAAATACAAAAGATAAAATATATATCCTTGAAATCTCAAGCAAGGTTATCAACAGCATATGAAAGTTCTAAAATAAATATATTGCCTACTATAAAAACATCTTATAACACTAAACTGATTAAATATTTTTAAAACATTTTGCCTTAAGAAACTTGTATACACAGTAGAACGGTCCATAGTATTTAACTTATGAACTTTAATCTAGATTATAAACGTATTATCAGGGCTTAATTTAAAGATCGACGAGAAGGAATACACTCTGATTTATCCACAAATGCGGCCTAGTATCTATGGACCTATGTTACCTCGCTGTCATATTCAGAGTGTGTGCTGCTGGCGCCCTGTTACAAATACACATACGATACTGCAATCGCTTACGACACCACTTCCTCTAGTGTAAAACGGGAGCCGTTATTCAAAACGTTGCTGATTTTCATCGTTGTATTACTTTTCAACCACTGAAGAACTGGGAAAAAAATTAAAAGTTCAGGAAAAAATTACAAACTATAACATTTGATGATGAATTTATAAATTCTCTTAGCAGTGGATAAGGAATTGTAACAGTAATTGAACGGAATGGGTACTACCTTTAAAGGAAATTGTAATTTGAATAGCAATAAAAATAATACAAAGGCAATGGTTTGCAGTGGAATTAAATCAGGCTATGATGAAGGAATAAGGTTGGAAAATGAGACAAAAGTAGTAAATGTGCTCTCCTATGAGGACAGCAAAGTGGCTGATATTCACCAAAGTGCAGATAACATAAAATACCTATGAGGACAGCAAAGTGGCTGATATTCACCAAAGTGCAGATAACATAAAATACAGAGAGGCAATAGCAAGAAAGGCGTTCCTGAGAAAGCTAAGTTTATTTATATAGAATGTAAATTTTTTTGTTAGGAAGTTTTTCTGAAGGTATTTGTTTGGAGTGTGGTCTCACGTGGTACTGAAAAGTTGATAACAAACAGTACAGGCAAGAAGAGAATATAAGATATCGGAATGTGTTGCTACAGGGGAGTGCTAAAGATTAGGTGAGTAAATCGGCTGGCATGACACCTCCTGTGGCGTCAAGGAGTTGTCAGTTTGGTAATGGAAGAACGAGGGATGGTAAAAGTAGACGGAGCCTTAGACCTGACTACAATGAGCATGTTGAAATGGATGTAAGTTGCACTTGCAAAAGACCACATCAAGAACTCGGACTAGACACTAAACAGATGACCTATTTTTTAAAATGTTGATCGCAGCAAGAACAGTACGACGTTTTTTACAGCTATCAGCCACTAATTTCATGAAATGTTTTAAAAAATATTTCATGGTAAAAATTTAAAATATTTTAAAACTGTGTCATCTGTTTATTGATTGGTAGCTGTTATACAACACATTTTACATCAAACCACAAAATCCTCAAAATGCCATCTACTGAGAAAATAACATTTCCTTTTATGTTGTCGCGGTCGACAAGTGAACAACTAACTCGTGAAACAGGGAATAGCATGACAGGTCGAATTTGTGTGCGCTGCCTATTGAAGCAGTGTTTAAAATAATTTTGTCTAGTATCTTTAACAACTTCAAGTACTTTTGTCCCACAAAATGAAAGTGTCAAACACTGTTAATCGAGACGAACAGGTGAAGTAAGACGAGGTGCCTCGTGGACTGACAGGCACAAACAATCCCTCTCACATAGAAAGATGTAAGTTTGGGTTTAGATCACTGCCAAATGCCATGAGGCTCAAACTGGGCCACATGGTCCGCAATGAATAAATAAGTAAATATTAAGCGTATGTTGAGGGAAAAATGCAGATTACTGGTAACAATGTGAAATTTGTGCTCATCATGGCCCAAGTCAGCTGCAATGAATAAATAAGTAAACACTGGAGTAATGTTGAGGGGAAAATCCAGGTTATTGCTAACAATGTGAAACGTGTGCTCATCATTACTTGACATGAAGCATATACACTGTTTCCAATGTGCTATCAATTTAATTTTATTTTCTGAAGTTTCATACAAAACTGTTAAATTTTTCTGTCTTCTGATTTATACATATTCTGTTACACAGTGTGACAATGCAGTAAGAATACACTCAGTATACCCTGAATACTGAAAATAATGATGGGCTGCAAACTGATCCTTGGCATATGGTATTCACTTGGAAGAGGCAGTTACATCATCAAATTGTATGATGTGTTCAGCATTATCGTATTGGAGCTGTTATATTTACATCAAACCACAGAACCTTCAAAATGTCATCTTAGCAGTAGACACATATGTGTGTATGTATGTATGTATGTATGATTGTAAGTATGTATGTCTTGGGTGTCCTCCAAAACCACTCAAATGATTTCCCAACTAATGAGCTTTATGAGCATCAATCTGCAGGATGTATAACTCAGTTCCAATTAGGAGAGAAGATAGGGCGACTGGTGGTGTTTTCAGCCCCTGTTATATAGGCTGCTCTGCATGGTAGGGACATTGATTGGCCTGCCTCATGAATATGTTTTGTAGGGCAGCCTACATATGAGGGGAAATATATCTTCCAAGCCCCCGATGTGTAGGCTACCTTACAAAAAAGGCATGTTGTGACAGTAGTGTCGACCAGCTTTATAGACCTGTATTTCAGAGGCTACATGCAAAGACAAGTGCAGCTGTTGAAGGTTAAGATGGATACAAGTGGGTATAGGCAGAGACCAAGTGGAAGGAGGGAGATAGAGGGGGGGGGGGAGAGAGATGGGGAGCAGGGGTTTAAATAGGGAAAGGAAGAGGAGGAGGAGGAGGAATGGATAGGAGTGTGGGCTGGAGGAGAAGGAAAGAGAAATGAGAGCAAGTGGAGATCTACAGAGTTGGAGGGGAAGGTGAAAATGAACGGAGGGAAACGGGGGAGGAGATGAGCAGAGAGATAGGGAAAAGGAGATAAGCACAGAGAGAGGGAAAGGAGAAATGTGTGCAGTACATGTTTTGAAAAATTTTGCGAGCAAACCTGTGGGAAGAAAGACGTTAATAATAATCCATTCCACGAAAGGAATTTTTCCACAGAAGCTCGCTTGATACGATGAAACACTGTCGTCAAATATACGTTTGTTTTGGGTTTCGTTACATGGCGGCCGTGACAAGACTACAACCTCTTAGGTCTGCAGGTACACGCTGTTGTGGCGGGAGGGGGAGGATGACGAATAGTGGACATTAGCGAAGAGGCGGTGTGAGACGCGCTAGCAGCAGCAGCAGCAGCGTTGTGCAGTGTGCACGAGGCGAGTGTCGCAGGTATCAGCTGGGGGAGGAGGCCTCTGCCCTGTCTCGTTAGGCGCGGCGCCGCGCGCTAATGGAGCGGTATCGCGGCCATCCGTCTGGCGGGCGACGCGCGACAAGCCGAAGCTCACGGGTGCGGCCTCCTCCGCGGCCCGCAGCGCCCGCAGGCCCTTATCGCCGCCCCACCAGCGCCTCTTCGTCTTGCCGTCGGTCACGCCCCTACCCGCCACTGGCGCGCCTCGCTTTCACCAAGCGAGGCCAGGATAAGTTGTGTCTGCCCATTGCGCGTAATATAAACCGTTAGAAAACAAAACTGTTGAGCCTTTTGTGACTACTTGCTGACGTGTAGCCTGCTGGCTTTTGTCTCGGGATCTTCAGTCGACATTTGTCACACGATTTTTCTGAAGTTTCGCCACCACAAGTCGCTGGCATTATCAAAGCTTCATTCTCCTTTGCAGATGGCGGACTTGAGCCGAGCGTTCAGCCGGAGATTATACACTCCTGGAAATTGAAATAAGAACACCGTGAATTCATTGTCCCAGGAAGGGGAAACTTTATTGACACATTCCTGGGGTCAGATACATCACATGATCACACTGACAGAACCACAGGCACATAGACACAGGCAACAGAGCATGCACAATGTCGGCACTAGTACAGTGTACATCCACCTTTCGCAGCAATGCAGGCTGTTATTCTCCCATGGAGACGATCGTAGAGATGCTGGATGTAGTCCTGTGGAACGGCTTGCCATGCCGTTTCCACCTGGCGCCTCAGTTGGACCAGCGTTCGTGCTGGACGTGCAGACCGCGTGAGACGACGCTTCATCCAGTCCCAAACATGCTCAATGGGGGACAGATCCGGAGATCTTGCTGGCCAGGGTAGTTGACTTACACCTTCTAGAGCACGTTGGGTGGCACGGGATACATGCGGACGTGCATTGTCCTGTTGGAACAGCAAGTTCCCTTGCCGGTCTAGGAATGGTAGAACGATGGGTTCGATGACGGTTTGGATGTACCGTGCACTGTTCAGTGTCCCCTCGACGATCACCAGAGATGTACGGCCAGTGTAGGAGATCGCTCCCCACACCATGATGCCGGGTGTTGGCCCTGTGTGCCTCGGTCGTATGCAGTCCTGATTGTGGCGCTCACCTGCACGGCGCCAAACACGCATACGACCATCATTGGCACCAAGGCAGAAGCGACTCTCATCGCTGAAGATGACACGTCTCCATTCGTCCCTCTATTCACGCCTGTCGCGACACCACTGGATGAGGGCTGCACGATGTTGGGGCGTGAGCGGAAGACGGCCTAACGGTGTGCGGGACCGCAGCCCAGCTTCATGGAGACAGTTGCGAATGGTCCTCGCCGATACCCCAGGAGCAACAGTGTCCCTAATTTGCTGGGAAGTGGCGGTGCGGTCCCCTACGGCACTGCGTAGGATCCTACGGTCTTTGCGTGCATCTGTGCGTCGCTCCGGTCCGGTCCCAGGTCGACGGGCACGTGCACCTTTCGCCGACCACTGGCGACAAAATCGATGTACTGTGGAGACCTCACGTCCCACGTGTTGAGCAATTCGGCGGTACGTCCACCAGGCCTCCCGCATGCCCACTATACGCCCTCGCTCAAAGTCCGTCAACTGCACATACGGTTCACGTCCACGCTGTCGCGGCATGCTACCAGTGTTAAAGACTGCGATGGAGCTCCGTATGCCACGGCAAACTGGCTGACACTGACGGCGGCGGTGCACAAATGCTGCGCAGCTAGCGCCATTCGACGGCTAACACTGCGGTTCCTGGTGTGTGATCATTGCTTGTACAGCCCTCTCGCAGTGTCCGGAGCAAGTATGCTGGGTCTGACACACCGGTGTCAATGTGTACTTTTTTTCCATTTCCAGGAGTGTATGTACCTGTCGCTTCAACGTCTCAAGCCTTTTTTCCTGGTCGTCAGTGCTGTGGTTCCCCGCGTCCTACCTGCAACGCACGTACAGTGCAGCCCGCAAGATCCGTTTACTTACAGCCTTTCTTATGTCTTGTTAAAACTATTGACGTATTTTTGAATTTCTAAGGCTTTGGGTAGATAACGTAACTAATGCGGAGGTACTGAATAGAACTGGGGAGAAGAGGAGCTTGTGGCACAACTTGACTAGAAGAAGGGATCGTTTGGTAGGACAGGTTCTGAGGCATCAAGGGATCACCAATTTAGTATTGGAGGCCAGCGTGGAGGGTAAAAATCGTAAAGGGAGACCAAGAGATGTATACACTAAGCACATTCAGAAGGATGTAGGCTGCAGTATGTACTGGGACATGAAGAAGCTTGCACAGGATAGAGGAGCATGGAGAGCTGCATCAAACCAGTCCCAGGACTGAAGATCACAACAACAACATGGCTTCTCCGAAGAAATGAACGGTGTAGCTCTTCTCCATTGCGGGAATTTGCGCGTCTGCGAATTTTATTATGTGGTCCATGTCACTCAGCCCGAGGTGTACCCATTCCGCTTGCCTGTTAGCCAGGTTGGCAAGCCGCAGTACGTTCTCAGCAGACTGGGCAGACTGCTGTGCCCCCATCCAAGCCAAGCTATGCCCTAACAAGCGGGCTAAAGGAATATTGCTTGACTGACCATCTTCCAGCGGTGCTACGATGTGTAGCAGATTATTCTGCACGGTTTCATTCTAGAGCTATGAGTTGTTCTTGGAAGTTGAAGAAAAGTCTTTTTTTACTTAAGTTTCACAAGATGACTCTCAATAAAATATATTTTAATTGTGGGCCATTGTAGGCCGGAAGGTTGTGGATTTCATTTTTCCTTATTTGTTTCTTTTCCTCGTGTTTCTGCCTTATTTATTTACTTCGACATGAACGGTTCTCTCTGCAACTTCACCCTCTTCCGATTAGTACCAGCTATTCTCAATTAGAAGCATCGTTAGGTCACCTCTAACACATGTTTTCTGTAGTAAACAGAACCATCCCTGAAAGTTGATATCCTTTGCACCAAAGAACCTAATGATGTCTATTATACTGCTACGACAACTATAGTAAGGTTTTAGAAGTCCAGTTTCTGTTACCTTAATGTATTCGGGGCAGTTATGACCCCAGTAATACTAATTTTAATTGCTTTCTCCAAGCTGTGTATCATGGGTTTACTAGTCGTTCTAAATGGCCCAAAATTATTCGTTCTAAATTCCCCAAAAGCATTTTAGCAAACTCGAAGTTGATTATTCATATTACGTTAATATAAAAAGTACACGTCAGCAAGAAGAAGCTTTTCTTTCATACTAAGCTTTCTTTGCACTGCTTTTCATACAACCAGAATCCGGTCTTTTATATCCACTTGGAAATAACTTTGTTCCTAAGTCAGTCAGTGTTTGGCCTTAATGTAGGAACCCTGTATGCTGCTAAATTCGTTAAACTGAAAAGTACATATCAGCCACATGAACCTTTTCTTTCTTACTAAGCTTTATTCCCGCTATGCTGCATACCGCCAGAATCTGGTGTGTTATATTCACTCAGCCATGTTTTTTTCCTGTGTCAGTCAAGGTTTGGATTAAATTTAGGAACCCTACGTACTGTGAAATGGTCTCAAGTCATTAACACACACTTCCACGAACTTATCAGCCACTAAGTCTTTGTCCTCTTCCAAAATATTTATGAAGTGAGGAAACTGATAGTGAGATTTACAAATATGTCGTAACATACTCCATGTTGCGGAATGAGGGTTTAGTAACTTTTTACACAATTTCCATTGCAAGACACCTACCGATTAATTTGAAACTGTTTCATAAACACGCGTCAGCTTTTTCACTGCTGGACTAGGGCTCCGTTTCGTGACTAGTATTTACTCCACGATTCTTAATTTCCCTCAATCTCCTTTAAGTGTGTGGTTTGTTCATTTTGCTGCTCCCACAGATATCATAAATCAGCTGCAGTGGAACTACCTATTCAAAAACATAGATCTGGATAGTCACATTGGATTGACATAGCAAACTATTGTCAGGTCCAGCAAGCTGAACCGGTCACTTGGAGCTTGTGGAAAACCCAAGTTGGCCGGCTTTAACCACTGTGTTTCAGTACATACGTCCTCCTGTGACTCCATTGCAGCATGTTGATTGCCTTAATGGTTGCAGCGGAGATAGGGGCAGGCAGGTTGGAAAGAGAATTTGTACACCTCTGCTCCTCCGCGGCACATGTCTCCACCTGTCCCAAACTGTAATACTATTTATGTTCAATGATACTGATACTGATGGATCGTCCAGTCATTGTGACACAGACTTTTTCCACATGTGCATGGTGTGCAGTATATTCCCGACACTGTGAATAGATCCTTTTTGTCCTTTGCCGATCTGAGACGATCTTTGATCTTCTTGGTCACCGATTCCGTTCGTACACATCTGGGATGTCTAGCAGAAAGGTCGTAGCCGACATTTCTTCTTCCTGCGTGTCACTTTGCAGAGTGTTGCATTTCGTCACATTTCTTACGCAACTGGTGGACTACCCACTGCTACTGAAAACGCTTTCCAGGTGCTGCATCTCGCGTAGAAAGAACTGCGGCTCACATATTCATCTTGCACGTGCTACGTTCCTATCAACCATTCTTGATCACGTGGAGCTCGACAGCTGATTAACTCTAATATTATAGACTAATGAGAACCACCACAGCTGTGTCAGTACACATTTATTGTATTACAACCGATTTGGTTCTGCTAGAACATAACCAGGTTGACGAGTTGTGCCAGTATCATGACATAGTAGGCCTAGTTTTCATCTGCAAGATCCGGATATTGTCTCTAACGTTATCTATAATAAACAGACATTTCTATCATGACATTGGCACAGCTCGGCAACCTGATGACGGTCTAAATGAACGAAATCGTTCGTTACACAATAAATGTGTATTAATGTAACTGTGGTTCAAAATGGCTCTGAGCACTATGGGACTTAACATCTGAGGTCATCAGTCCCCTAGAACTTAGAACTACTTAAACCTAACTAACCTAAGGACATCACACACATCCATGCCCGAGGCAGGATTCGAACCTGCGACCGTAGCGGTCATGCGGTTCGAGACTGATGCTCCTAAAACCGCTTGGCCACCTCGGCCGGCTATAACTGTGGTGGTATTCGTTAATCATTAATACGAGGTTCAACTGAAAAGTGCTGTGAATGGTCTCAGAAAATTAAGGGAACAAGAGTTACAAACTCAGAGCCATTTCTGGCCTTCAAAGAAATCACAAATAGCTGCAAAACACTTCTGACTTCGGTTGTAAAGCCGTTCCAAACTGTCAGCAAACGCTGCTTGTGGAATCGTTCGAAGTATTGTAGTCACGAGTTGGATATCCATAAACATCTACGAAGTATAAGCCTTTCATGGCCAATTTAAAGCGAGGAAACACCAAGTCTGAAGAATAAGGAGTGTGTTGAAGAACAATCACCTTGCGTTGAGCGAGAAAGTTGAGCACGTAGATCGTAGTGTGCTGATGGGTGCTGTGAAGAAAGTGCCACTGTCCACACCTGTAAAGTTCTGCTCGAACCCGCTGGATGAGTTGCAGCAACCGTTTCAAAACTCTCTAGTAAATGTGCGCTTTGACAGTTTGAATCTCGGGGAGGAATTCGTAATGGTTGAAGTACTTGCTGTCGGAGAAGGCTGTCAACATCGTTCTAATCTTCGATTTCATTAGCCCATTTTGCTTAGAGGCGAGGAATACGATGAACATCACTCCACTGACTGTCGTTTGGCCTTCGCATCATATTGATGACATAGGGTTTCATCTCCTGCAACGAAGGGTTTCAAAACTGCGGATTCAGTTCAGACAAATCGATGAAATCTCCGGATGTTTCCATCCGAGTTTGCTTCAGCTCGTCTGTCGGCGTATGCGGTACAAACCAAGCACAAATCTTCCACCTTTTCCAAATGGTTCAAATGGCTCTGAGCACTACGGGACTTAACTTCTGAGGTCATCAGTCCCCTAGAACTTAGAACTACTTAAACCTAACTAACCTTCAGACGTCACACACATCCATGCCCGAGGCAGGATTCGAACCTGCGACCGTAGCGGTCGCGCGGTTCCAGACTGTAGCGCCTAGAACCGCTCAGCCACCCCGGCCAGCCACCTTTTCAAATGTTTGTAAACAACAGTACTTACACTGCTCTCACATAACTTCAACTATTGTTACCAATTTCAGAAACAGCCGCCGATCGTTCGCCAGCCTACGTCGCACTTTGGGATTGTGTCGATTGTCAGCCCGAACGCGGCTCATACTCAACAACCTCCTGTCCGTCTCTAAAACATTTAAACCACTCAGACACACACTCTTCACACATTGCACCAATACCGTACACTTCACTAACTGTCCATTAATTTCCGTCGCTGTTTTCCCTCATTGAAGTAAAACTTCATGTTAACGCTCCATTGTCAATGACATGAGTTCTCATATTCATTCTGTTTTCTCGAACGCAGCGTGCCCCAATGCTTCATGTCCGTGCGACAGGGGGCGCTTATTGACATTTCTCTCAGTGAGTATGGGCGGGGGGTGGGAAGGGGGGGGGCACATCATCCGAATCAATGCGGTTTTTAAAATATGGGACCATTTACAGAACTTTCCAGACTCACCTTGTATTAATCGTTCCTCTATTCTGGCTCGAGTAATGGTTTGAGAATTCGTACAGTTATCGGGCTGCGCGTGTCGGTTTTGGATACACTATGGAATACACGTTCTCACAGCGCTAATGACCGGGGAAAGGCCTCGAGACGTCGTCGAGAAAGGACTCCAGGCCGCCACGAGCACTGGAGGGGAAAGTTTGGCAACACCGAACAGTCGTGCTGCTGAAATGTTAAAAAATCATTGAACGAAAGTCAGGCGAAGATCTCAAGACTAAATCCAACATTCAATATATTGTGCTTGATGTAGGTTTTGTGGCACTTTCGAAATGTCAATGACTTTTTTTTTTGCCGGAAATGTCTTTTTCGCTAGCCTATTGCCTCCTATGTAACAGACTTAAAAGTAAATCTGCTTCTCAGTGCAGTAGAGCGTGATACATCCAATCGTAGACGGACAACGCTGCTTGCGTACACTATAGTCACTCTGTCAACTTGCCTCAGAGGTTCGTTTCAGTGCTCCAGGGCTGTCAGCATGCGAAGTTGGTAGCCACACCAGCAGAAATCACAGCAAAGTCATTCAAACTATCATCTGCTATCATCAGACACAAACGTTGAAGAACTGACTCACAGGTAGCACGTAGTCATCATCAGTGGATGATCGCTAACTATCAATTATGGCTCGGTGGAACGCTGAGAAGAATTCTGTAAGACACACGAGGATGAGGCCCCTCCACGCCAAAACCAACGTGGTGACCAAACCAAAAGTTCTACTGTCACCTCCGTATACATGTTAGTTTTCCAAACGTGAGTCACAGGATGCGAGCTGTGACGTTGTCTATGATTCTGGGTAGGATTACTCACTGACATGATCCATCAGGAGACAGAAAGTGGACGAAAGCGAGCGAAGGACAGCGGTTTGTAAGAGCAGATGAAGAACGTGCCAAGGCAAGCGCCAAAAGAAAAAAAAAAACTTCTGCGACGGTAGATCAGGTAGTAAGGGCAGTAGCGGCTTGCTAGCTGCGACAGTGGGTGCAAGGTGTGGTTATGTTAGTGAAGGGGTATCGTGCATCGTTACCTTTGTCGTTGCTGGTGCTCGTTGTAGGGCCTGGTGCAGCAGCTGCGTCCCTGTAACAGTTCAAGGTCGTCATACATTAGTGGGCGATCGGTCATAGATCAGCTCACAGAGTAGGGTGTGTGTGTGTGTGGCTCGTTTGCGTGCTGTGTACAGTACGGTTTCCCTGCGATTGCCTGTTTTTCGGAGAGTCGAGCATCTGGGGTTGCCAGTAGTAGCTGTGTCGCAGGGGCTCGCCAGTACTGTTGTGTTAGCGTGCTATGGACCATAGACGTTTAGTTCCTTGCTAATATTGTCTTTGGTCTATTATGTTTCTATCTATGGTTGTGGTCGTAATTACCCAGAGAAAGGATAAACGGGTTATGCGAGTGTCACGTGTTTCTGTGCACTCGTGTGGAAAGTTTTTGGAATACCTGCAAGAGGGTCTCCAGCCGATATTTCCAGTGACGATCAGCGGTGCGTGTGTGGCGCGGAGCGTTGCTTGTAATTCTGAGTACTTTGTTGTGTATGAGCAGCAAACGGCGCAGGATTGTGGGCGCAGCGTATCTCCAGGCGGGAGCGGCATACATCAGAGGTCTGATAAGTGTAGTGTACATGGACCTGGACACCCTCCAACTCAGTGTGTTACGCCTGTTAAGCATAGGATAGTGTAGTTTCAGCCTCTCGTTTGCTTTGTTGGTCGGCTGTTGAATGTGGTCCCCCCAGAGTAGTTTCCGGTTTAGCCAGACACCGAGGTATTTGACCTTGTCACGGAAACGTATTGGGCATGCATGTAGTGTTATTGGGTTGCAGTGTTGATGTCTGCGCAGTAGTTTCGGTCTTCTAGTGAACAGAACGGCTTCGCACTAGTCGACGTTTAACACGCCATTTCACCAGCCAAGGCCCTGCCGCTCTGAGTGCCGTCTGTAGTTGTGAGTTAATGTTAAACGGCTTCGAATTCTGTAAGAGTGCTCACTGCCTTTTAGTAGGCAACTCTCTTTCTCTTTCTCTCTCTCTCTCTCTCTCTCTCTCTCTCTCTCTCTCTCTCTCAAGAATTAGTTCGGCAGGCACTGAAACCCGCCTCCCTTCTCCCCGCCGCCAACCACTTTGTACGTTCTCCCTACACAAGATACCAGTGGTTGCTCATATGGTGAGAAACCTTCTGTCAGCACTCGATCAGTTCCACATCAAATTGCTGTCGCACTCAATACAGTATGGAGAGTAACACAGGAACATTAGCTACAACGTCATTCTCAAAACTGCAAGCTTCAACTACTGCTGACTTCGGACCTCTTGAGGTGTACTCAAGAATCTGCTGAACAAGCGCCTTATAAGGCACTCCCTTCATGGATGAGTTACATTTCCTTACGATTTTTCCTATGAATCTGAGTCTGGCATCTGCTTTTCCCACTGTTTGTTGTGTGTGGTTGTTTCACTTAAGGTCGCTCAGTATAGTTACTCCTAGATATTTTACGGAAGATACAGTGTCACTGTACAGTAGTAAATTTTTTTTCCTGTGTATGCAGAACATGTCATATTTATTTCATGCACAGTATGTTGCATTTATTTACGCTCAGGGTTACATGACAGAGCCTGCACCATTCATCAGTTCTATGGAGGACATTCCGCAAATCGTACTAGCTTCTGGCGCTGCCATTTTGTTATAGACAACTGCAACATCTGTGAACAGTTTTAAAGAGCATCCGACGCTTTCTACTAAATCATATAACGTAAACAGTAACGGTCCTGTCACACTCCCTTGGGGTACTCCGGAAATTACTTTTACATCTGTCTATTTTGTACCGTTAAAAGCGATGTGTTGAGTTCTGTCTGCAACCAGTCTTGAATCCAGTTGCAAATCTGTTCCGATACTCGAGAAGCTTTTTTTTCACTAAAAGGAAATGTGGAACCGTGTCAGATGCCTTCCTGAAGTCAACTAACATGGCGTCAAACTAAGCCCTGTTGTATCCGCCGCTGTGCACCTCATAGAGGAACAGAGCGAGCTGAGTTTCGCAGGATCTCTGTTTGAGGAATCCATGCTCATTTTTATGGATGAGATTTTAATTCTCTAAAAACGTCATAGTTCTTGGGCATACAACATATTCCATAGTTCTTCAACAGATTAACGTCAACGATGAAGGTCAGTAATTGTGTGCATCTGTCTTACGGGCCTTCTTAAAAACGTAAATGACGTGCGATTTCATCCAGTCGCTAGGTACCCTTCGTAGCTCAAGCGATCGACGATTAAGTTCTTTTATATAATCTTTGTAAATCTTATAGGTATCTCATTTGCTCCTGACGGGTTTCCACTACTTAGCGATTGTAGCTGTTTCTCTACTCAATAGCCCCAAACATCTGGCAAGACCCGTCGAAAATTTCACACTAGTGTGGTCAAAAGTGACGACTGATTAATGTCACCGTATACGATCCCTCCCCATTTAACGGCTACGGTACACACTGTACGTCTAAGACACATACTATCCACTTTGTTGGAAGATGTACAAAGTGATCTGGGTATACTTACACGATTTCAAAATTATGTAGCTGCAGCTCGCTTCGGAGACCTATCCCGTGAACCCTTGCGTCAGGCTTTTGCTGAAAGGCGAATAGGGCGAAGGGAGTCCTATTTCATTGCCAGCTCGTTCCCCAGATCTGGTCCCACTTGATTCCTTCTTGCCATGGAATGGAGGAAGCACAATTAAGATTTAACGAGGCACATGTTCCGACTGAAAAGAGAATCCGTCTCTAATGATCGCGCTGTCGACGGGCGCTAACCTATCATCTTTCTTCCTTTTGACGAAAGAACAGAGAAAAAATTCAGCTGTGTACTTTTCAATGGAACCATATCCGCATTTACTTTAAATAATTTGAGGAGCGGTACAGGGGCATGAGGCAGCGTCTTTCTGAAGGCCAGTCGTTTTAAATCGCCTTCTTTACGAAAGCCATTTAGATCTGATCACTGCACAACCTAGTCCGACTATTTTTGCGTAAAAACTTGTGTACAAAGCACCTGCCGAGACTAAAGAAGGTTTTCTGAAAATATTCTCACAGCCTGTGACTTTACTAGAACAATACCAGGTCCACTGACCGGGTATGACGGAGCACTTCGCGATCTTCATGTGTCTATAAAAGCTGTAGAACACATTTAACCACTGTTATGAAAGTAGCACCTTGTGCAAATACATGTAGATGTGTATCTTCAGTTCTTACAAAAGTCAGCAGACCAACTGTAAATGTGAAATTCGCTCGTACCCTCGTTCGACTCATTCGTTTCACGACCAGGATTTCCAATTTCAAACTGTTATGCGTAACGTCTTCGATTATCCGTGATGTTTTTGTCATCATCACAGAAACGTCCTGTATACAATCTGTTTAAAACAAGTGTCATATGTTCCTGCAGGATACAGTACTGGTCAAACCTTAGATACAGGGCTGTCTGTCTCCTTATTTCCAGAGTTTGTTTCGAAGGATCCCAAAAGTAAGGTCTCCCACTTTTTATAAGTAGTTAGATCTGTTTATTTGTACAATGCTTTACACCAGTTTATAGCTTGTACATTTAGCTATTTTTCGACATAACCACCATTTCTGTCGATGCATTTTTGTAGACGCTGTGGCAGTTTTTGTATGCCCATGTCATACCAGCTCGTCGCCTTGCAATCCAGAAACTTATAAACCCCTTCTTTCCCCTCGTCGTCGGAGCTGGATAGCTTTCCGACCAAATGTTGTTTTAACCTAGGGAACAGGTGATAGTCACTGGGCGCCAAGTCAGGATTATAGGGTGGGTGGGTGATTATGTTCCATTGAAACTATTGCAGGAGAGCGACGGTTTGCCGAGCGATGTGTGGGCGAGCGTTGCCATGGAGAATATGTACGCCCTTGCTCAACATTCCTCTTCTCCGGTTCTGAATTGCTCGTCTGAGTTTTTTCAGAGTCATATAGTACCTGTCAGCGTTAATTGTGGCTCCAGCGGGCCTAAAGTCGACCATCAATACCCCTTTTCCGATCCCAAAAAGCGGTTGTCATGACTTTACCGGCAGACTGCGTTTATTTGAATTTACGAGACTTTGGCGAAGAAGGATGACGCTACTGACGTGATCGTCGCTTGGTCTCAGGTGTAAAGTGGTATGCCCAGGTTTCGTCACCCGTGACAATTCAGTCCAGAAAGTTTTCCTCTTCGGCTGCAAGGAGGTGAAGAAATTCGCGGGCAGCATCAACTCGTTGAAGTAAGTTGATAACAACAAGTCTCGTAACCTGTTTTACAGAAAAAGAGTTGTCCGCGTTTGTCACTTCAGTCAATTCGCGACAGGCGGCTCATACAGCTTTACGTTTGTTCGGGACGCAAGGTGTGCGAGACAGACTTTGTGCACAATTTTCTCTTTCTAAAAACATTCTGGCGACTACCTTGAACACTTGATTTAGAGAAGTTGCTCCACTGTGATTTGTGACACAACAGCTTTGACATATTATGGTCGTACTTCCACTACTGCCCTATCAAAACCGACTGATCGAATGCACAAGTGTTGTTTACAGTTGTGAGCTCAATTTCTCACTGTCGATACTGTACTGAGATTGGTTATACGCCAGGAATAAAATCAGACACGGAACATTTTGAACGGACGGAGTAAACGGAGTCAGCCGGGATATATAGAGTGACATTTCGATCTGTACGAAAGATAAAGACGCATTACAGCTATTGCTGAAAAGAACCGAAAAGTTACGCACATTTTTCCACATGAACCAATGTTTATGGAGTGCTGCTGTTGTTCTATGGATCACAAATGAGAAGTCGAAAGAAAAAAACAAACTAGTTCGTATATAAAGTGGTATAATTATGAAGACTATTTGGTGATACTTCGTCTAAGCGAAGCACGTTGGTTAAAAAATGCATGTTAAGTTTCAGTAGTGAACCAAATGAAAGAGGGGCCGTGAGTTTGGAAATGATGGACTCCACCATCTTTCGATCACAGATATACTGCGTGAATGTCGTCGAACAAATGGGGGTTACTTCTCCTTGTTCGAAGCGGAAAAAATACAACTTGCCCAGAAAATATTTAATGCATCTTAAAGCAGGCAACCCAACTTACACTATTCGCATCTGGGCAAATGACGTAAGTTGGGCTGCTTATCTTCAGGGGCATGAAATATTTTCAGCTGACTAAATCGTTGGTAGCACACAAATGTACTTGCTACTGGAAACTTTTTACTTCGACTTAGGTGTAGTTTCTGCAGCCAACGTTTATGTACATACTGATAAGTCAGGTTTGTTGGCAACCAGGAGCAAGGAAAAGTGAAAATGTTCAGCAAAATAATCCATGCACCTTAAGATAGGAAACCAAACTTACATCGTCTGCCATGGGTGCGGAAGGTGTAAGAAGGGTTGCCTATCTTGAAAGGGTATTCGTAAAGTAAGTTCCGATCGGCCACGAAATGAGAAACACCGCGAAAACCAAACACTTTTATCTGCAACAGTTAGCTACAAGTTCCATTTACATACGTACATAGTCGCCGCTCCGACTTAAATGTTTGTTGTGGTGTTGTACAAACGTTCCAACACCGTCGTCATAGAAGGCATCCACCAGTGCTTTCCCCCAATTCTCTACGCTGGTCTACAGTTCGGTGTCTGTACCAAAATGTTGTCTTCATAGCCATCGATTCATGTGAGCAGGGATGAAATTCAGACCGAGCCATTTACGGCTCAAATGGCTCTAAGCACTATGGCAGTAAACATCTGAGGTCATCAGTGCCCTAGACTTACAACTGGTTGGTTCAAATGGCTCTGAGCACTATGGGACTTAACTTCTTTGGTCATCAGTCCCCTAGAACTTAGAACTACTTAAACCTAACTAACCTAAGGACATCACACACATCCATGCCCGGGGCAGTATTCGAACCTGCGACCGTAGCAGCAGCGCGTTTCCTGACTGCAGCGCTTACAACCGCTCCGCCACAGCTGCCGGCGACCCAATTACGGGCTGTACTGTGGGTGATCAAACAGTTCCCGCCGAAACCGCTGCAGCAGCATCTTGACTGAAGAAGTAAATGCATGACAGTCACGTTATGTAGGCTCCAAGCATGGGGAAAAATTTCTCATCAAGCCTTCGTGCTTAGTGAGGGCCACTATTTTCTAGGCGCCCTTACGTGCTCGCTGTGCGCTAGGAGCTGAAACGAACGACGTGACATGATCGACGAGCGTACTAGAGACACTGCCCAACACATCTGCGCAGTGCTTCATCGCATTTTCACCGTGGTTCCCATTTCGCTAACGATCGTAACTTACCCTTCCAATAGTCCTCATAATTTAAGGGGAAATTTAATTTTTTCGACCCTGTAGTACAAAAAAAAATGGCTCTGAGCACTATGCGACTTAACTTCTGAGGTCATCAGTCGCCTAGAACTTAGAACTAATTAAACCTAACTAACCTAATGACATCACACACATCCATGCCCGAGGCAGGATTCGAACCTGCGACCGTAGCGGTCGTGCGGTTCCAGACTGCAGCGCCTAGAACCGCTCGGCCACTCCGGCCGGCCCCTGTAGTACACACTAACCTCCGAAGGGAACGGCCACTTACCGACGAGCTATTTTCTGCCGGGAAAGAACCACCGTAAATTCGCTTAGGAGCTCTGACGGAAAAGTCAGTATTAAGTCCGCCCCCGGTAGCTGAGTGGTCAGCGCGACAGACTGTCAATCCTAAGGGCCCGGGTTCGGTTCCCGGCTGGGTCGAAGATTTCCTCCGCTCAGGGACTGGGTGTTGTGTTGTCCTAATCATCATCAAGTAGCCCGAGTGCCGTCAACTCGAAAGACTTGCACCCGGCAAACGGTCTACCCGACGTGAGGCCCTCCTCACATGCCATTATTATTATAGTCAGTATGGACGTCAAAGGGCGCCGGGATAGGCTGAGAGGAGCTTAGGGACGAGCCAGGTTTTTATGGCGGCGGCGAGGACCCGTCCGCTCAACTCCCGTGCTGTGCCTCATCGCAGCCGGAGCGGACGCAGCCAGCTGGCGGCACGGCGTGGTGTCCGCACCGCACCGCGCCGCACCGCACCATTAGTGGCGACACGCCGCGGGGCCCCGTAATGAAGACACCGCGTAGTATTTACGGCGCGGGGTCGGCGAGTTACGGCGGCCGCCTCCGGGAACAGGTAGCGGTAGCGGGCACGCCCAGCCTCACTCAACGCTCTGACTCTCAAACACGGCCGCGCCGCGGGAGCGGGCGAGTCCGGGGGCACTCGTACTCACAGCGATACACTGCCGTGCGTGGAGCGAGAACTGTTCTCGGTCTGACAGCAGAGCACTGCTATAATTTGCCTACCTTCACCTTCAAACAAGTGTGCACTAGTCGTTTATTTACTTACTTATTCGAGTCAGAAACAAATACACTCCTGGAAATGGAAAAAAGAACACATTGACACCGGAGTGTCAGACCCACCATACTTGCTCCGGACACTGCGAGAGCGCTGTACAAGCAATGATCACACGCACCGCACAGCGGACACACCAGGAACCGCGGTGTTGGCCGTCGAATGGCGCTAGCTGCGCAGCATTTGTGCACCGCCGCCGTCAGTGTCAGCCAGTTTGCCGTGGCATACGGAGCTCCATCGCAGTCTTTAACACTGGTAGCATGCCGCGACAGCGTGGACGTGAACCGTATGTGCAGTTGACGGACTTTGAGCGAGGGCGTATAGTGGGCATGCGGGAGGCCGGGTGGACGTACCGCCGAATAACTCAACACGTGGGGCGTGAGGTCTCCACAGTACATCGATGTTGTCGCCAGTGGCCGGCGGAAGGTGCACGTGCCCGTCGACCTGGGACCGGACCGCAGCGACGCACGGATGCACGCCAAGACCGTAGGATCATACGCAATGCCGTAGGGGACCGCACCGCCACTTCCCAGCAAATTAGGGACACTGTTGCTCCTGGGGTATCGGCGAGGACCATTCGCAACCGTCTCCATGAAGCTGGGCTACGGTCCCGCACACCGTTAGGCCGTCTTCCGCTCACGCCCCAACATCGTGCAGCCCGCCTCCAGTGGTGTCGCGACAGGCGTGAATGGAGGGACGAATGGAGACGTGTCGTCTTCAGCGATGAGAGTCGCTTCTGCCTTGGTGCCAATGATGGTCGTATGCGTGTTTGGCGCCGTGCAGGTGAGCGCCACAATCAGGACTGCATACGACCGAGGCACACAGGGCCAACATCCGGCATCATGGTGTGGGGAGCGATCTCCTACACTGGCCGTACACCTCTGGTGATCGTCGAGGGGACACTGAATAGTGCACGGTACATCCAAACCGTCATCGAACCCATCGTTCTACCATTCCTAGACCGGCAAGGGAACTTGCTGTTCCAACAGGACAATGCACGTCCGCATGTATCCTGTGCCACCCAACGTGCTCTAGAAGGTGTAAGTCAACTACCCTGGTCATCAAGATCTCCGGATCTGTCCCCCATTGAGCATGTTTGGGACTGGATGAAGCTTCGTCTCACGCGGTCTGCACGTCCAGCACGAACGCTGGTCCAACTGAGGCGCCAGGTGGAAATGGCATGGCAAGCCGTTCCATAGGACTACATCCAGCATCTCTACGATCGTCTCCATGGGAGAATAGCAGCCTGCATTGCTGCGAAAGGTGGATATACACTGTACTAGTGCCGACATTGTGCATGCTATGTTGCCTGTGTCTATGTGCCTGTGGTTCTGTCAGTGTGATCATGTGATGTATCTGACCCCAGGAATGTGTCAATAAAGGTTCCCCTTCCTGGGACAATGAATTCACGGTGTTCTTATTTCAATTTCCAGTAGTGTATAAAGCGTGCTTATTATAATTAAGAGCAACTGGGAAAAATAACAATCAAGTTACACCACTGACATAATTAAATGTTCCTCGAGACATATGAGTCCCAATCTTTACCTACAATAATGATGGAAGCTGAAAATACGAATTTTAAAATTTGCACTCTTGCTGGGATTTGAACCCAGGTTTCCTTGCTTACTAGGCAAGTGTGTAAATAGGTTGCTTAAGTTTTTATGTTGGTAACGCCACGTAGCGCTCTATAAGAAAATCACTGGCTGTGCTGTGTGAAAGTTCTGGATGGTTTGCATTGGTGAAGTATATGCTACTGTAGTGTTGGGCAGTTGGCTGTTAACAGCGCGTAGCGTTGCGCACTTGGAGGTGAGCCGCCAGCAGTGGTGGATGTAGGGAGAGACATGGCGGAGTTTTGAGAGCGGATGATCTGGACGTGTGTCCATCAAGACAGTAAATTTGTAAGACTGGATGTCATGAACTGATGTATATAATATGACTTTTGAACAATATTAAGGTAAATACATTGTTTTTTCACTATTAAAATCTTTCATTTGCTAACTATGCCTTTTAGTAGTTCAGTGCCTTCAATAATTACTATCTTTTATTTAGCTGGCAGTATTGACGCTCGCTGCATTGCAGTAGTTCGAGTAACGAAGATTTTTGTGAGGTAAGTGATTTGTGAAAGGTATAGGTTAATATTAGTCAGGGCCATTCTTTTGCAGGGATTATTGAAAGTCAGATTGCGTTGCGCTAAAAATATTGTATGTCAGTTTATTGTTAATCAGAATAGGTAAAGAGCGAAATGTCTGATTACGTTCAGTTCTGCTCAGCTGTTTGAAAATCAAATAATGTAAGAGGTTTATCAGCACAGTAATTCATTATTTTTTCTAAGGGGACGTTTCAAGTCTGCTAGCCTTTTTTTTGTACACGCTCTACCTATCTTTTTTTATTTTTTTAGTAAATTATGGGGCTCGATCGCTACCGACATTTTTGTATTATAACCACATTTTTTTAAAAAATGAAAAAGGATTTTGGAAGGTTTGTTTCTCTGCTTATTTTTGTATTTTTATTTTATTTTTGTACGAATGCAGAAAAGGAAAGCCGTTCCTCTTCGGCTACATAAACAGAATAACAGCAAGTCGTCCCGTTACGACAAAGGATGCTCCATACCATACTACAGCCCGCTGCGAATATTTCGATGACTGTCGCCTCGTTGCTGTGTTGTTTCCGTTACTTGTTCAGTCTCATAAAAAAATAACTGGAAACAGGTTCTATGGTTATCTTCTCATGTCATCGATAATCCAGCTGCGGGGCGGATTATGCAATGCGCTCCAAAGAAAATTAGAAAAATATTGCCTATATTTAGGATTCTCGACAATCGCACAGTGTCGTTTGTTGAGATAATACCAGCCACTTAACCACAATAGCATTAAAACTAATACAGCTGCATGAACTACCGTAGTGCAATTCCCTCCCCAACGCAAACGTCAATTGAGGTCTTCATCTTATATCAGATCTATAGGATCACCTACACCTAAGGTAAAGGCAGGATTTCCCCATTACCTCCAACGCAGGGGTGTTATTCCAGTACCGGGCAACCTTAACAACAGTGACGATCTAACTATGGGAAAATGAGCTGAAGGTGTGAATTGAAGTGAGTGCTAAGGAGGGTATTTGACTACAGTAGTACATGTAGCTATGTTAGCTGCACTGCTGCAGTGGTGTAGTGGCTAAGATACCTGCCTAGTAAGCAAGGAGACCAGGGCTCAAATCCTGGAAAAAGCCGGCCGGAGTGACCGAGCAGTTATAGGCGCTACAGTCTGGAACCGCGCGACCGCTACGGTCGCTGGTTCGAATCCTGCCTCGGGCATGGATATGTGCGATGTCCTTAGGTTAGTTAAGTTTACGTAGTTCTAAGTTCTAGGGGACTGATGACCTCAGAAGCTAAGTCCCATAGTGCACAGAGTCATTTGAACCATTCTGAACCTGGATAAAAAATCTAAACTCTACCCGAAGAGGCCATGAAAGTCCAACGGTACCCACCGGCCGCCGTGTCTTCCTCAGCCCACAGGCGTCACTGTAAGTGGATATGCAGCGACATGTGGTCAGCACACCACTCTCCGAGCCCTGTGTCAGTTTCCGAGACAGGAGCTGCTACTTCTCAATGAAGCAGCTCCTCAGCTTGCTTCACAAGGGCTGGGAGCACTCTGCTTGCCAAGAACGCCTGGCTATGGAACAAATATCATTCATTTCTTCAGCTTCCACCATTAAGTTACACTACTGTTGATCTGAATCTTGTAACTTCAATTGCACAGGGGTTCATAGGCAGAAGATACCCTCCCACACAGGCATGGTTGACAATATAG
Organism: Schistocerca gregaria; assembly: GCF_023897955.1. NCBI lineage: Eukaryota > Metazoa > Arthropoda > Insecta > Orthoptera > Acrididae > Schistocerca > Schistocerca gregaria. The sequence goes on from NC_064922.1 coordinate 828,211,967, forward strand.
CAGGTGCTCCATGATCTGCGGTCCTCTGCAGTCACATTTGGTGCTATCCACAGCGAAGTGTCATTTCATGAGGCTACTCCGGGATCTTCCAACCCCAGAACTAACTGAGTGACCTCCACACGATCCAGCTCTGTTCGAATTTAAGTTGGAGGATTTCCGAAGGGTTAGGCCTGGTAGAGGTATTCTCAAGTCGAGAAATTCAACATTGTTTCTTAATTCCTGCAGCCGTTGTTTTCAAGACTGAAATGGTCTTGGGGGGGGCTTCTTCGGAACCTCACCGTTGGGGTTGTCGTAACGTGACCGTTTAGCCAATCGGATTCCGGATTTCTTCTCTCCGTGTTGGTAGTACCTTACGATGAATGTCTGGTGGCACTATGCCTGCATGTTGGTAGTTTCACAAGCTGCATATGTTTTCAAACAACCTGTAATAGGCCTACACGTTTCGTTTAGCGCCTTGTCAACAACGTTTCCGAAGCAGTTGTGAGTTATAAACAAAGTTCGACGTTTATGACTGCGTGATCAGTAGTGGTCCCATAAAAAGTCGGACCCTCTCCATCTAACAGGTGCTGCTCATGCACGGTTGTTTACATTTTTGGGTGGGTTTGGATATTTGGAAATTTGCCATAAGGTCTCATGGGACGAAAGTGCCGAGGTCGTCGGTCCCTAATCCTACACACTACTTAATCTAACTGAACTAACTCACGCTACGGACAACACACACGCCTATGCCCGAGGGAGGACTCGAACCTCCGACGGGGGGAGTCGCACGTAGCGTGACAAGGCGCCTCAGACCGCGCGGCGGTTCCTGAACGCAAGGAACTGCAACGTATTACGTATAAGAAGTGGTAAGTCAATTATTGTTGATTTGCACGATTGGTCAACAAACGCGATTAGCGTTCAATCACTGTTAACGTCAACAGCCAAAAATCAAAGAATGGAACAACCACTGATAAACTTATATAAAAAATTCAAGGAAGCCTTCACAAAAAACCTCTAAAAAGTAAAAAATAAAAGTATTGCCGCTTTAAGTTTAAAATAAGTAGTATTATTCTGAGCCTAGCGTCGTCGCGTCGGGGAAACGCTAAGTAAATAAAAAGTATATGATTTGGAATGCGAAATAGACAGCAGGCGGTGCACCGTTAAGAAGTAGGCTATATGTTTCTATGTTTTCAGAATGCTGGCTGTTGGTAGGTATTACAGTGTATGTAGGCGTTGCTTTCTTGTATTCTTTATAAAATTTTCCTCCTTACTAATGTCGATGTATAAAACAAATATTATTGACGAATATCGATACCGTGTATTGCACTTTTTAATACACTGCCGGGAAAAAGGCAGCACTCTTACCCAAGACTGTTCAGTGGCACCTGGGTATATGTCTATCAAATGGCGTTCAGGAGCCTGTCTATGCCAACAGCGGTGGCCGCTGAACATCATCCAGCGGAGAAATTCAGTCACATGTTACACCTGGGGTATTATCAGAGATATCTGCTACCCGACTGCTAGCAGCAGGGTTCAGATCACGTATACCTCTGACCATGCTACCATTGACACCACGACATTCGTAAGCATGGCTACTCTGGTGCCACGAAGGAGTCGACTTCATAGTGCAATGACGGTCTGTTGTCTTCCGTGATGAGAGTGGGTTCTGTCTATATGTGAGTGATGGATGTACACGTGTTCGACGCTGGCCTGGTAGGGGGCTCTGTTCCGGAGTACATACAGTCACGACATACAGGGCCCGCTGGCAGACGTTACAACAGAGACGTTGTGCATCACGGAGAGATTTACTATTGAAATTTCCGGAGAGAGCTTTTCAGAAGGAAACAGACAACATATTACTTCCCCCCCCCCCCCATTCATCTCGCGGACGACCACGAGAAGAAAATTCGAGAAATTAGAGCCAATACAGAGGCTTACCAACAATCATTCCTCACACGCGCTATTCGCGAGTGGAACAGGGTTGGAGGCATCAGGTAGTGGTACCGAAAGTACCCTCCACCACACACCATTCATAGTGTGGGGTGCCATCAGTGCAACTCGCGCTCACTTCTGGTGTTTCTGCAGGGTAAAATAACCAGTGCCCTCCACATTGCACACATTGCAATCCCGTGCTACTGCCATTTCTGAACTGGAGGGTGATGTGCTTTTTCAGGAGGAGAGTGCAGATCCGCATACTGCCTTGGCCAGTGAGATCAGCAGATCTCTCGCCAGCTGTATACGTATGGGACGTCGTGAATGGGAAATCTACTGGTTTTCCAGGGGCCCTAAGAACAATTGCCGAAATGCAATAAAAGGCGCGAAATACTTCTGACAATCCATCGCAGCATGCCATTCGGCATTCTTACGATCGTTTGCATTCGAGAATTCACACGTATGCTGCCACATAGAGTGGGCTCTACTATATATGATGCGAGTGATAAGACACACTTTACTTGATATTGTTTATCATCATATACATAGTCTTACAAAAGATGGAATACCTGTCACTTCAATTGTCAATAAAATGATCTTGTCGTTGAGGGTACTGATTTTTTTCCCGACAGTGTATGTCAATGTTCAAGTACCGGCGGAATATCCCAGAAACGTCTAATATGTAATTTAATCATTAAGTTACTTGTAACTCTTCAGGCTTTCCCGGCGAGATCTTGACATGTGGAAAAATCGGGTCTACTGCCGGTTTTTTGTGTCGCCCTGGCACAATATTTCGGCCACGTAACTCGTTGCCTTCTTCAGATGCTACCTGAGACTGCCGTGTTGGAGGATCTTGTCAAGTATTTATGCCCAGAGGGCGCCGGGTGCTCTCTTTGCCGTCAGCGCCCGCCTGGCGCTGCTTGTAATGTGTTGTCTCTTCCCCAGTGTTCCCTAGGACGTCGGCACCCGACTTGGGCGCCATCTGTCGCAGCTCTCTGAGGCCTGTCCTTTGTTGGGCGCTCCATTCGCGGTCCGCGCCCGCCTGGCGCTGATTCTTTGGTGTTGGCAGTTTCCTGGTGCTCCGACGGTCGTCCATGCTCGGCTCGTCCATCATCTGCGGTCGTGGCGGCTGTCAGAGGCCCGTCCTGCGTCGGGAGTTGCGTTCGCGGTCCGCGCCCGCCTGGCGCTACTCCTGCAATGTTACTACTTCTTGAGGAGTTTGTTGGTTCATTTCGTTGAGCCCTAATAAGCTCCAGAGCCGGAGTCCACGCCGAGCTGAGCTGGTAACCGCTGTCTCGGTTTATTAGGTTGTCATTGACCGTGATCTCGATGGCCTCCTTTATGACACTGTCCCAAAATCTTGACGTCAGTGTCACAATTGTGGTGTTGTTGTAGACCATTGAGTAACCGAGCTCCAGACAGTGCTCCGCTATGGCAGATTTTGTTGCCTGTCTGAGTCTGGTGTGCCTCTGGTGTTCTTTGCACCTGATGTCCACTGTCCTGGTTGTCTGGCCAATGTATGACTTTCCACAATGGCACGGGATGTTGTAAATGCCTGGTTTACGTAGCCCCAGGTCGTCCTTCACACTCCATAGCATGGTCCTAATTTTGGAAGGTGGACAGAAGATACTCTTTATATCATCTTTCGAAAGAATTCTGCTGATCTTTGCAGAAATAGGTCCAGCATATGGCAGGTATGCCACCTTCTTCGCCTCCTCTGGCTCCTCTTGTGTACCCTGTGGTTGACAGGTAGTACCATCTGAGCTATCCAGGCACGACTCACGTCCCGTCCTCACAGCTTTACTTTTGACAATACCTCGTCTCCTACCTTCCAAACCTTACAGAAGCTCTCCTGCGTAACTTGCAGGACTAGCGCTCCTGAAAGAAAGGATATTGCGTATACATGGCTGAGCCACAGCCTGGGGGATGTTTCCAGAATGAGATTTTCACTCTGCAGTGGAGTGTGCGCTGATATGAAACTTCCTGGCAGATTAAAGCTGTGTGCCGGACCGAGACTCGAACTCGGGACCTCCGCCTTTCGCGGTCAAGTGCTCTACCACACATTTCTAATCTGCCAGGAAGTTTCATATCAGCGCACCGGCACGGTGGCTCAGCGTGTTCGTTCAGAGGGTTAGCTGCCCTCTGTAATAAAAAAACTGAGTTAATGGATAAACGATGAACTGAAACGTGTGTCTTGCGGCGTCCGCCCCGAGAAGATGCAACGAACTAAAACGAACAAAATGAGATTAAAGAAAACAAAAGGTAGAGCACTTGCCAGCGAAAGGCAAAGGTCCCAAGTTAGAGTCTCGGAACGGCACACAGTTTTAATTTGCCAGGAAGTTTCATATCAGCGCACAGTCCGCTGCAAAGTGAAAATCTCATTCTGACCTTCATATGGTTTACACTAATCGACACACTGATGCTCGAGGGAGCATTGTGTATATAATCCACGATCCCTACGCTAGACAAGCTTTTCGGCTGTAGATAATTAATGCTAGTCGTGCGAAGCAGGGACATGTCCTTAGAAAAATACTGTTTTAGAATGACAGCCTGACAGAAACGATGGCATTCTTAAGATCATCGGGGATGAGTTTTTCCGTCTTAGCGACTCGAGAGAATGAGGGAGAGAGGTAATTTAAAACTGTAGAAAGCATTCTTCATTGGAGCACAGCGATCGATATAAAATGTTAAAATTCAATAAAAACAGTCTCGATCGCGTTTTCAGATATTTTATAGCCCAGAAACCGGTTCCGGCTCTTTCGTCAGACCATCTTCAGGCTCATCACCGCCATTATGGCTCCTGGCGGCAGACGGAGCGAGCTGCAGCTAGATCGCTACAAGTACGGTTGTCACATATCTGAAAACGTGATCGGAACTGTTTGTACTGATTTTTAGACAAAATTTACCTCAAAGCGTTGTCAGCGTACTGAAGTAATTTTAACAGGTATGACAGCTCAATTTAGCATCGTTCATGTCCTGTAATAAGGTCGCAACGCTTTAAAGAAATGCCTTTGTGAGATGGAGGAACGGGAGTAAGTGCACTACTGGCCATTAAAACTGCTGCACCAAGAAGAAATGCAGATGATAACCGGGTATTAATTGGACAAATATATTATACTACAACTGACATGTGATTACATTTTCACGCAATTTGGGTGCATAGATCCTGAGAAATCAATACCCAGAACAACCACCTCTGGCCGTAATAACGGCCTTGACACGCCTGGAAATTGAGTCAAACAGACCATGGATGTTGTGTACAGGTACAGCTGCCCATGTACTTTCAACACGATACCACAGTTCATCAAGAGTAGTGACTGGCCTATTGTGACGAGCCAGTGGCACGGCCACCATTGACCAGACGTTTTCAATTGATGAGATATCTGGAGAATGTGCTGGCCAGGACTGCAGTTGAACATTTTCTGTATCCAGAAAGGCCCATATAGGACCTGCAACATGCGGTCGTGCATTATCCTCCTGAAATGTACGGTTTCGCAGGGATCGAATGCAGGGTAGAGAGCACGGGTCGTAACACATCTGAAGTGTAACGTCCACTGTTCAAAATGCCGTCAATGCGAACAAGAGGTGACCGAGACGTGTAACCAATGGCACCCCATACTATCACGCCGGGTGATATGTCAGTATGGCGATGACGAATACACGCTTTGATTGTGCGATCACCGCGATGTCGCCAAACACGGATGCGACCATCATGATACTGTAAACAGAACCTGGATTCATCCGAAAAAATGACGTTATGCCATTCGTGCACACAGGTTCGTCGTTGAGTACACCATCGCAGGCATTCCTGTCTGAGATGCAGCGTCAAGGGTAACCGCAGCCATGGTCTCCGAGCTGATAGTCCATGTTGCCGCAAACGTCGTCTAAATGTTCGTTCAGATGGTTGTTGTCTAGCAAACGTCCCCCTCCCTTGACTCAGGGATCGAGAAGTGGCTCCACGATCCGTTAGAGCCATGCGGCTAAGATGCGTATTATCGCGACTGCTAGAGATATGAGGCCGTTGGGATGCAGCGTGGCGTTCCGTATTATCCTCCTGAAACCACCGATTCCACATTCTGCTAAGAGTCATTGGATCTCGACCAACGCAAGCAGCAATGTAGCGATACGATAAACCGCAATCGCGTTAGGCATCACAACAACGTTTCACCAGGCAACGCCGGTCAACTGCTATTTGTGTATGAGAACTCGGATGGAAACTTTCCTCATGTCAGCCAGTTGTTGGTGTCGCCACCGGCGCCAATCTTGTGTGAATGCTCTGAAAAGCTAATCATTTGCATATCACAGCATCTTCTTCCTGCTGGTTAAATTTCGCGTCTGTAGCACGTCATAGTCGTGGTGTAGCAATTTTAATGGCCAGTAGTGTATTTTAGTGGTTAAGCGAATCAGATGATAGAAACCTAACAAACCTTCACTGTTCCTTTGAATCTAGGTTGCCTGGAACGCAGCACTTTATAAGGATCCTTATATGTTGGCCACGAAAAACTGGGATGATTTTTGTTCCATAAAAACACGGGAAAACTGCCGGATATCATAACGTTCTGCCACGATATTTCGGCGCAGTCTTCTGGACATCTTCAGGTGAATACCACTGTAGTAGTACTGGCGAGTACGCGCTGAGCTCCGCTATTTTAAGCCTTCTGAGGTGACATTGCGCATGCGCTGCTCAGCGTGCCCGTTCATAACGGCTCCGTGCGCTGCGCCTCGCGCCCTCCACTGTGAAAGCCTGGCATATCGGTGTCAGGTCGGTTTCCATCTTTATGCAGATAACTACGCCGTCTACGAAGTTTCTCTATAACAGGATTCCAAGCAGAGTTCAGCTGATAACCGCTATCTCGATTGATGAGAGTCTCGTTGTCAGACAATCTTATTTCCACAGATTCATTGATAATCGAGCTCCAAAAGTTTGATGTATGGGCCAAAACTTTTGTGTCGTTGTAATTCATGGAATTGTGTGTGGAAATACAATGTTCGGCGATTGCGGACTTGGTGGGTTGGAGAAGGCGAGTATGCCGTTTGTGTTCCACAATGCGTTCCTGCACAGTTCGTGTCGTTTGCCCTATATATGATTTGCCGCATTCACACGGAATTTTGTAAACACCTGGTTTACGCACGCCCAGGTCGTCTTTAACGGATCCCACCAGTGATGAAAGGTTGGTAGGAGGAAAAAAGATGACTCTCACTTGATACTTTCTCAATCTTCTGCCTATCTGTGAAGAAATATTCCCAATAAATGGTAGATAAACAGTCGACCTGAAGGCCTCTTCCTCTTCCTTGTTCCGTCGTTTGTAGGTCTTCATCACTCTGTTCACTTGCCTAGGTGAAAAACCATTATTCAAAAATACTTTTGCCGGTGTTCCAGTTCCGCTTGAAGACTGTCGGCGTCAGATATAGTATGGGCACGGCGGACCAAGGTTTTGAGAACCCCCATTGTTTGTGCTGGATGGTGGCAACTAGTAGCTTGTAGATACAGGTCTGTATGAGTGGGCTTTCTGTACACCGAGTGACCAAGTGTGCCATTACTCTTCCGTCGCACCAAGACGTCTAAAAATGGTAGACAATCATCTTTCTCTATCTCCATGGTAAACTTTATGTTTTCATGTATGGAGTTCATGTGACGTAAAAATTCTTGGAGACGGTCGAGACCATGAGGCCACACTATAAAAGAGTCGTCAACATACCGCCAAAATATTGTCGGTTTAAAAGTGGCAGAGTCGAGTGCTCTCTCCTCAAAATCCTCCATAAAAAGATTGGTAGATAAACAGTCGACCTGAAGGCCTCTTCCTCTTCCTTGTTCCATCGTTTGTAGGTCTTCATCACTCTGTTCACTTGCCTAGGTGAAAAACCATTCTTCAAAAATACTTTTTGCAGGTGTTCCAGTTCCGCTGAACGTTACTGATATCCGGCAGTTCTCCCCTGTTTTTATGGAACAATGAGTACGCCGGGAAAGCTTTAAACATCACATCAAGCAACTCTACTGGGATGATTTTGTTTGTCTCTTCTTCCCCTGCTGGACTCGATGCTATTTATAGCAGTCACCAAGAATACTCGAGCTCATTCTGGTCATTTTCACTTGGTTTCCGCCAGTGATAACTCCAGCTACTCTAATCGGAGATAACCCACATTGGTTCTCAAGTAATGCACGATTCTGATAACCTTCTGTTCTGAGACTCTGCTTAGAACAGTTCACAATGAGTAAACTACTTCTGAACTTATACCTCACGGTGAAAAGAATACGCGATTCACGGTTGGCTGCTTTGCCAACTTAAACCAGCTATCAACTGCAGAGATAGGTGATCCATAGTAATGGTAGCACCACGTACGTAGCCACTGTCGCCAATGATAGTTAGTGGTTTGGCAAAAATAATTTTTTTTTCGGTTAGCATCTGTGAGGCAGTAGTTCGTGAAGAATAACATGTCCGAAATGCACTGACCTGCCCAGGGTCCCGACCTGCACCCCATGGAATGCCTTTGGGATGAGTCATAAAGTTTACTTGTATTGAGACCCCTGTGTCCAAGATCACTACTTCCTTGTATCAGCTGTTCCGGAAGAATGGGCTGCCGTTCCTCCACAAATAGCCAGACAGAACATTGAAGGTGTCTCCAGCAGAGTTCAAGCAGTCGTAAAGGCGAATGGTGGACACGCCCCATATTAATGTCCACTAATGAGCGTCCGGATGATTTTGATTAGGTAACATATTTGTCTCCAGCTTTTTTGACCAGGCGCTAAATGTATAGCTGCTGTACTCGTTAAAGTTGTTGTTCCACGACCCGATCTCATCGACTTCTTTGATGACAGACTACAGCTTGCCACATTCCATTTATCAGTGACATTGCCAGAGGTGAAAGAACCGAAGTGAGACATAGAATAACTGGGGACTGAGTCCAAGATCTTTGGATTTTTAATCTGATACATATCCATCTGACCATCCAGATACAGATTCCTGTGATTTCTCTGAGTCGCAAAAGGCAAATACTGGGACGGTTCCTTTAAAAACGTTAGGCCTAGTCTCCACCTCATCCTTCCCCACTCGGAGTTTGTCTATAATGACCTCGCCGTCGGCGGGACCAAATTCCTACTTATCCAACTTGCCCATCTCTCACACCGTCACACGTATTTCTGCAAAATGTCTGTAACAAATTTACGTATTATCTTAGTCCCAGCTGTAGCCATACTTCAGCTTTCGCACCGTGCTCTTATAAACTGATAACCTAGCATCAACATTAAGAGATCAGGTTCTCCAGTGTCTCTACACTCCAAAATACCTAGGTGTGATCCTACACAGGTCCCTGACATACAAAATCCATCTCCGGAATGAGGCTGGTAAAAACAAAACACCGAACAATATAAGCTGAGGCGACAAAAGTCCATGGGCTGCCTACTAAAATCGTTTCGGATATCTTTTTGCCCTTCGTTGTTCACCAACTCGACGTGGCATGGACTCCACAAGTCGTTGGAAGTCCCCTGCAGAAATATGCTGCCGATATAGCCGTCAGTAGTTGTGAAAGCGTTGCAGCTGCAGGTTTTTGTGCACGAACTGTCTTCTCGGTTATGTCCCATAACTTTTCGATGGTATTCATGTTGGGCGATATGGGTGGACAAATCATTCACTCGAACTGTCCAGAATGTTCTTCAAATCAACTGCGAACAACTGTGGCCCGGTGATTTGCCGCATCATCATCCATAAAAATTCCGTCCTATTTTGGGAACATGAAATCCATGAATGGCTGCAATGATCTCCGAGTAGGCGAGCGTAACCATTTCCAGTTAATCATCGGTTAAGTTGGAACAGAGGAGCCAGTCCACTCCAGCCAAATACAGTCCACACATTACGGAGCCACCACCAACTCGCTAAGTGCCTTTTTGACAACTTGGGTCCATGGCTTCATGGGGTCTGCGCTACACTCGAATCCTACATTCGGCTCTTACCAACTGAAATTGAGACTCATCTCACCAGGCCACGGTTCCCCAGTCGTTTAGGGTATAACCGTTACTGCCACGTAGCCAGGAGAGGCACTGCAGGCGATGTCATACTGTTGGCAAAGGTACTCGCGGTGTTCGCCTGCTACAATAGCCCATTAACGACAAATTTGGTCGTACTATCCTAACGGATACGTTCGTCGTACGTCCCACATTGATTTATGCGGTTGTTTCACGCAGTGTTGCTTGTTTGTTAGCACTGACAAATCTACATAAACGCCGCTGCTATCGTTCATTAAGAGATGACCGTCGGCCATTGCGTTGTCTGTGTGGATCGGGAATATTGCATTAATATGATGTCCCATGAGCTTACTACACTGGATTCAAAGTGTATTAATTCCCGCCGTGTGGCCTTTCTCACGCCGGAAACCTTTTCACAGACCTTGTGTACATGATTCTACCGCCGTTTGTATATGTGTGTGTTACTATCCCATGGCTTTTGTCACCTCGGTGTACTCCAGAAGCGAATAGCAACCGCCTGAGGTACCATTGCAACTGAGTTCAGATCAACATCTGCACCTCTTTTACATTCAGTTTCTGAATACTGCTGTTCCACCTGCCGAACAGTGCTTACAATAGCCGGCCGGTGTGGCCGAACGGTTCTAGGCGTTTCAGTCTGGAACCACGCGACCACTAAGGTCGCAGGTTCGAATCCTGCCTCGGGCATGAACGTGTGTAATGTCCTTAGGTTAGTTAGGTTTAAGTAGTTATAAGTTCTAGGATACTGATGACCTCAGATGTTAAGTCCCATAGTGCTCAGAGCCAATTGAACCATTTGAACAGGGCAAATCAAACACCTTCTATCAAAACCCTGACATGATAAGCAAATCCAGTAGTATGTCACATAGCTCCGAATAAATCGTGACATTAAATTAACCAAAGTAATACGAGTGACCCAACCCGCACGTTTTAGCGTGAGACTGTTTCGCGTCTCTGTTACGTCAAGGACCACTCCCCCCCCCCCCCCCCCCAGCCCATGTTAAAAGCTAAAGCCCTCCAGAAAAACGGTATAGATCGTACGATAACACAAAAAGGGCCACTATCACCCGCAAGTTTTAGCGTGAGACTTTTTCGCGTGTCTGTTACATTAGGATCACTCCCCAGCCCATGTTAAAAGATAGAGCCCTCCAGAAGAGCAGTATAGATCTAACGATAACGCTAAAAGGACCACACTAGCTGCAGGTTTTAGCGTGAGACTTTTTAGCGTCTCTGTTACGATGCAAACTTTAAAAACATTGCCCCACCACGAAAAGTATAACGTTTCTCATTGGATAGACAGAATTTTTGTAGGCGGAGCTTAAGGTTAACATTAAGACCCTGATTGTTCAGATGAAAACACAGCCAGATAGTTTTTTTTTTTAAACCAACTTCGGTAAATTGTAGTAAGAAGAAGTTAGGAGAAAAGAGGTAGTTCCGAGACGGCGAGCTGGATGGCTGCTGCTGCCGGCCGCCGCCCCCCTGACGAACACCGACAAGGTAATGAACGCACGTGATGCCGCATAACAGCGTATAAAGCTTCACTCAGAACTGCAGAAATCTCATCTGTTGCACCTCCTTTTTGCGTAATACTAGTGTCGATCGTTAATTAAAGCTCATGGTGTTTACATTTGCCACTTGAAGTAAAAATCTGAAACGCGATGAATTTTCTGTTATATTGTTATTGAGAAGCCACATCAGCCACTGTATTTTTACGACAAGTTAGATAAGTTATTAAAGATAATTGAGGGTCATTGTAGACAATTTTGATAGTTTTTCTCTTTTGTGAAACTTAATTTAAACCTAGATTATAGATGTGATATGGCATAGGTCATCCTTCGATCCATTGTAGAACTTTGAAACCCATTCAGGGAATATCCGTTCACATTTTTGTTGAACGCAGTTGGTTTTTACCATCCTGTATGAAAACACTTCCTTTTATCAATAGTGCAATTTGTAAACAATGTTTTGTGAGTAGAATAAAATTTCCAATGGTAAACTTAACTGCTTTTTCGACGTTATTTTACCACCTAACTAAAAATAGGAAAGCCTTGAACCCCTTCCACTAAATTTAGTTAGTATCAAGATTCTTTTACAGTTAGTGCAGTGGAGCTGACGCTAAGATCATTTAGTATTTGTTTATATCATCGCTAGTCTCACTGAACTCTTCTGAATTCTACATGTCATTTGTGGTCTGGCGTCTCCTTACCAGCAACAGGTCCCAGGTTCAAACTAGTAAATTCCCTAAAAAACGCACTCAGAGCGTCGTTGCGCGAAAGTGGTAGGGAGACACGATATAGAACAATCAGAAACCACCATGAGTGTTTAGACTCCTACAAACGCGGACTGAATACTACCTACTCTTAGTAATATTCCACCACCATCCATAAGATCACAGATATTGCTGACAGTCCTGACAAGAACGAGAATCTAACTAGAATTACCAGTTCATTTACAAATTTCATTTTCATAACCCCCGTGATAGAGTTCTATTACATTAACGTGGTGCACAGTTAGCTGGGTGGTAAAGTGCCTCCCATGGAAGAGGGCCCGAGTTCGATTCCCGACTGGGTTGGAGAATTTCTCCGCTTTGTGACTGGGTGTTGTGTTTTCTTAATCATTATTTCATTCTCATCACCGGCGAGCAAGTCGCCCAATGTGGCGTCTACTGAAATAAAACTTGTACGTGGCGGCCGAACTTCCCCGAATAAGGGCCTCCCGGCTAACGATGCCATACGTTCATTTCATTTCATTTCCATCTCGGTGCACAGCAATCAGTCTGCAGAACAGTGATTTTAGCATGCCTGGGACAATCAATAGTAAGAGGAAACTTCCTTGAAGAATCACGAACAAGTTAAAACTCCGTGGGAGCGACTAGCAGGTTTTCGTCTACCCCAGCGAGACTTGCGCATACTGAATCGGATCAGAACTGACAAGATCAGATGTGGAGCATTGCTGCATCAATGGGGTTGGAAGTCCCCTCTTCAATGTGATTGGGTGGAAAACAGCAAATTTTACATCGCATAACATCTGAACGTTCCCGCAGAGCATTATACTGTATCTTTGATTTTCAAATCTAATCAGATTTACAGAGAACTTATCAGGCCACTTATCAGTAAGTCGTTGAACTCCTCTGGTCTGTATGTATACACTGATTAAGTTTGTGCCACACAGTCGTGGTACCCTCTCCCGAGGTACATTGGTCCACAACTGTTGTAACCGGTCCTTGGTTTCCTGTACACTGACACAGGTACAGGGTTGACGTCCGAGTTGTTCCTACACTTCTTCTATTGGGGACATATCTAAGAGCTTTGCTGGCCATGGGAGTACCTCAACATCGTACAGACAGTTAATAGAGACACGAACTATGTACGGCCAAGCATGGTCCTGTTGAAAAATGGCAACGTATGAGTAAGCATGGTCCTGTTGAAAAACGACACCACATTACCGTCGCATCAGAGGTAACACATTAGCACATACTATGACCATGACTTACCATTGTGTAGTCAGAGTCCCATTAGCCATTAGCAGCCGTGACCTGAAGACAAGCAAAATGACTCTCCACAGCATGATGCCACTGCCACCCGCCTCTATAGATCGTCGGTCACAACGGCGGAATGACATGTGAGAGGCTCAGATTCGCTTGCTGTCCGGGTTGCAGATTTTCTCCACTCGAGGACTGGGTGTGGTGTTGCCTTCATCATCATTTTATCCTCATCTACAGGCAAGTCACCATAGTGGTGCCAACTGGAAAGACGTACACGAGACTCCGCACACGTGGGGTCTCCGCCCTAGCCACACGAATTAAAATCATGATAACCAAGTAACACTGCTATGTCTCTCGAAAACAATGGAAGACCCTGATTACTCAGCAAGTTGCCACTGTACTGGCCGAAGATGGTCAACCGCGGTAATGCAGAGCCGTGATTCGTCTCTGAACACATACGACGCTATTCATCAGCAATCTGGTGACGGCAGCACTCCAAACGCAACCGTCTGTATTGTGACGTAAACAGTACCATACGCATGAGATGCTAATGTCCAATCACAGTTGTTGCTGATCTCCGACCAATGATGCGGGATGATACTGAATGTTGCAGGCAGTCCATTACTTGTTGTCGGATGGCAGATGGTGATGTGAAGGGGTTACGATATGCTTGATGAACAATACCGTGAACCTACCTTGAGGTGATCAGATGTGGCCGACAGGCATAACTGGGAATTAGACCGTTAATCCGTTAGTCGCATTAACTTTTAGTTAATTTCAAAAACGTTTACGGATTTTTTACCTTCCATTGACTGTCCATGAGTCCGTTTATCGCTAATTAGGTCCCTACTATTTATGAGGAAAATGAAGTCACACTACCCTCGGAAATGACGTTCTGGCGAGTTCGGGTCATGTAGATGTGTAGCTATATCGGGGTGTGCACGATTGCAGTAAACAACCTAGTGCGACAAGAATAACTTTGTGTGGGCAGTTTACTGTTGTTTGTTATTGATTTCTACTTTTTGTTAGTGGACTGACTGCGGAGACTCAATCATGGAATCGGATTCTAACTCAACTACTGATCAGAATCTGTGACGCCCTTGATAAAATTCAAGGAGAATCTCATGCATATCGCGGGTCATTCCTGCCGACAATTGCGGCACTGTACTTAAATTGAAGAACATAAAGGTTAGGGGTGAAGTGAGTTGCACGCCTTTAGCCAACTCGTTATTAAGTGGCACAGACAAAAGGTTTGGACCTCCATTACACGATAAGCAATGCCAACTCGCTTGGCCTTTCATCCTAAGTTCCGGGCGACATGGTCGAGTATAAGTGGTAAGTAAACGAATGAAATTGCAAAAGAGGCTTTGAGGCATAAAGCCACAGAAAGTTCAGAGGCAGAGATACTTTAAGCGGTGCTGATGGAAGCAGCAACGACGAAGAGGAAGATTTTTTTACGTCTGTCATCGGCCTAACGAGAATCTTAGAGTAACACTTGTGTAGAAAGTAAAACCCGCAGTCTAGTCAAAATGTGGCTGGATATGAAACCAAAAGACTCTTTCTATGATGCGGTGTTTCTCTGGGGAACAGGTTTTAGTAAATTTATAACAGGAAGAGAGTAGAAGCTTTTGAAATGTGGCACTACAGAATAATAGTGAAGATTAGATGGGTAGATCACGTAATTAATGAGGAGATAATGAACAGAATTGGGGAGAATAGAGATTTGTGGACCACCTGACCAAAAGAAGTGTTCGGTTGGTAGGGCAAATTCTGAGACATCAACTGATCAGTTTGGTACTGTAGGGAAGCGTGTGGGGTAAAAATCGTAGATGGAGACCAAAAGGTGAATACAGTGAGCAGATTAAGAGGGCTGTAGGTTGCAGTAGTTTTTCGGAGACGAAAAGGCTTGCACAGTATAGAGTAACAAGGAGAACTGCATCAAACTAGCCATCAGACTGAAGACAACACCAGCAACATTTATTTATTAAATGTGGGACCCTGTACCTTCGAGTGCTGCAGTCGAACGACTTTTTTTCATGGACAAAGACATTTTCTCTCCTAAGGAAGCCTAGCTCTCGGATGAACACATCAACAAGTTGATGTTCATGAAGGAAAATATGCACCTTACGTCGGAGACTATCTAATTCTAGCGTACTTTGATTCTCCCGTAATTTAACATTGGTAAGTAAATAATTAGCTGAGCGGTCTCGGGCGCCGCAGTCATGGACTGTGCGGCTGGTCCCGGCGGAGGTTCGAGTCCTCCCTCAGGCATGGGTGTGTGTGTTTGTCCTTAGAATAATGTAGGTTAAGTAGTGTGTAAGCTTAGGGACTGATGACCTTAGTAGTTAAGTACGATAAGATTTCACACACATTTGAATTAAATAATTATAAAACTAAATGATTAAACTGTTTTTTATTTATCTTTGATGTCGTACCTAGACCTCCTTAACCAAAAGTTTTTACTGAAGCAACAGTAATACGATCGATTCAATGGCTCATTTCACTACACCCTGAAGACAACGTTTACTATTATGAGTTGATGATTAACGATTAACTTTAACTTCCGATATTTCTCCTTTAAAGTAACGCTTTAACACTTAACGAAGTTAACATTTTTAGTATCGGATTAACGATTAGCAAAGTTAACTTTTTGATTAACGTTGCCTAGCTATCCTGTCAAGTACCTTGTCGACGATTATGCCTGCCATCACGACGAATGCAGTCCAACATCGGGTCACAGTAACTTCATCACATTCGATACTGCATGTTTCAAGCAGCCAGCCAAAAGGAGAATCACACATCGAGGCCACTTTCGGACTTCGTTAGGTGCTGATAACGCAGTCTCAGACGAGTACGTGTCCTTCACAGCGATCACTCAGCATCTGAAGCTGTTGACGCCCCTTATATACCTAACCAGACCGGGTAGCAACACTGAATGCAAACAAAAATAACGCCCTCTGGTAGTCGTTCTACGATGGCTCTTCGGAAAGTAAGCAACGATCTATCGCAAAACGAAAACTGCAGTGAGAATGAAAATTGTTTTATTTGCAACAGTTAGTTACACATTTTATCTACTTCTCTACATAGTCGCCGCTCCGACTTAGACATCTGTCGTAGCGATCTAGCAATCTTCCAACAGCCTGTTTTGCTTTCCGAAATTTTTTTACGCTGGACTGCAGCAGGGTGACTGTGCCAAAATACTGTCTTCGTTCCAGTGGCTCATTTGAGCAGAGATGAACATGAGAGGGAGCCAAGTCCGGGCTGAATGGTGGGTAATCTAACACTTCCCATCAAACATGCTGCATGAGCATCCTCATGGGCCCTGCAGTGTGCATCCGAGAACTTTCATGAAGAAGGAATTGCATGAAATTTACTTTATGCGGGGTTGCAAGAAATCAAGCGAAATCTCTCGGCAGGCAACCATACTTCGCAGGAAACAGTATTTTTTTTTTACATTTTTATGTGTTCACTGAGCTCTCAGACCTGAGAAGAGTGACATGACACTGCCCGACATATCTGTGCAAACCTTCATGGGATTTTCACTGCCGTTCCCATTTCGAGACCAATCGCTCCTTAGATCTCGAATCTATCATTTACGTACCCACTGATGAAGTGTACATGTAAGAAGCTCTACACCTACATCTACATACATACTCCACGATCCACCATACGATGCGTAGCGGAGGGTACCTCGTACCACAACTAGCATCTCCTCTCCCTGTTCCACTCCCAAACAGAGCGAGGGTAAAATGACTACCTATATGCCTCTGTCCGAGCCCTAATCTCTCTTATCTTACTTTTGTGGTCTTTCCGCGAAATGTAAGTTGGCGGCAGTAAAATTGTACTGCAGTCAGCCTCAAATGCTGGTTCTCTAAATTTCCTCAGTAGCGATTCACAAAAAGAACGCCTCCTTTCCTCTAGAGACTCCCACCCGAGTTCCTGAAGCATTTCCGTAACACTCAGGTGATGATCAAACCTACCAGTAACAAATCTAGCAGCCCGCCTCTGAACTGCTTCTATGCCATCCCTCAGTCCGACCTGATAGGGATCCCAAACGCGATAGTAGTACTCAAGAGTATGTCGCACCAGCGTTTTATAAGCGGTGTCCTTTACAGATGAACCCCATCTTCACAAATTTCTACCAATGAACTGAAGACGACCATCCGCCTTCCCCACAACTTCCATTACATGCTTGTCCCACTTCATATCGCTCTGCAATGCGTGACACTACTAATGGAGTATTCAAACATTACGGGATTCTTTTTCCTATTCATCTGCATTAATTTACATTTATCTATATTTAGAGTTAGCTGCCATTCTTTACACCAATCACAAATCCTGTCCAAGTCATCTTGTATCGTCCTACAGTCACTCAACGACGACACCTTCCCATACACCACAGCATTATCAGCAAACAGCCGCACATTGCTATCCACCCTATCCAAGAGATCATTTATATAGATAGAAAACAACAGCGGACCTACCACCCTTCCCTGGGGCACTCCAGATGATACCCTCACCTCCGATAAACACTTACCATCGAGGACAAAGTACTGGGTGAGAAGTCTTCGATCCGCTCATATACTTGGGAACCAATCCCTTATGCTCGTAACTTAGTTAGGAGTCTGCAGTGGAGCTCCGAATCAAACGCTTTCCGGAAGTCAAGGAATATGGCATCCGTCTGATACCCTTCATCCATGGTTCGCAAGATATCATGTGAAAAAAGGGCGAGTTGCGTTTCGCAGGAGCGATGCTTTCTAAAGCCGTGCTGATGCATGGTCAGCAACTTCTCCATTGGCATCCAACCCTGTCTTCTGAAGGCCACACATTTTTGTCGGGAGGTATACATGTCTGTTGTAAATAGTTGGCTCTTATTAAATCTTGCCATGATATGATGAGTAATAACTCAGTCAGCCATAAAATATGCCAATGATATGAACGTAGATACTGGTTCAGAGCCTACTCCGGAAAGCGAATGCAGTACCCAGAAAGGTGCACCTTCACCCAGACGTATGTTTCCTGCACTGACTGTAGCACCCATCGGAGGAATTAACGTTTTAATAATGTATTAGCTCTAATTTAGGCAAACGATGCTCATCCAGCTCTGAAGGAAGTGTCAAGGCGTGAGCACGGAAATCCTTTCAAGCCATTGAGGCCGTGCCCGCCGCCCGGCCATATAAATCATGAAGGCTCCCTTCAGTTCGCGAGAAGAAAAGAGTCGAGGTCCTAAATTACAGGCTGTGGCCGTCGCGTCGCGGGAGATTTATTCGGCGGTGCCGCGCCGGCTCAGAGGCGTCTTTGTGTTGACGCCGGTGGCGGCCCGGCGCTCAGCGACGGCGATCGCGGGTAATCGCCGCTGATTGGCCGAGATACACAGCTGGCGGCTGGGCACGCCGAGGCCCGGGCTCCGGCGGCGCTTCTGGGAACCCGGGGCGCTGCCTCCCACACACACACACACACACACACACACACACGCACACAGAGCGACCTCATTGTTTTAGGGGCTCTCTGTGAGGAGTCACTGTGCCGTCTGCTCTCAACTGCTTTGGTCAGACTCGTATTCCTGAGCATTGTGTCTGGGCGTTCCATCACATCACATTTCTAGGAAGTTCACTGGACAGTTACCGTCCCTTGTGTAACACTACCCATTCACAGTCGTATCGCACTATCACCTCCACACACACACACACACACACACACACACACACATACACGTACACATAAAGACACTAGGTATGGCGGCTATTAAACAAACAACGACTTTTCGGTTATACCGCTTTTTTTCTCCTCCAGTTTAACTTTACTATTGAAACCGCTCAAAATAACAGGTTCTGAAATAACTCGTTTTCGGTTTTCAATTCCTACGAGGGTCATTTGGTAAGTAATGCCACACATTCTTTTTGTCAGAATATATTAATTGTTAAGAGTCAGAATTTGGTAATAATATGCATCAACATGTCTTGTCCATGTCTTATTATTCTACGCAGGTCTATGGCCGTACGTCAACATTGTGGAAGAGAATTTATTCCCTGCTTGTAACCGCTCTTGTCCTGTAGGCGCAGCCATGTTTTCACTGCATGACTGACACTGTCGTCGTCTTCAAAGTGTGATCGCCCTAGAGAATCCTTAAGCGGTCCAAAGAGATGAAAGTCCAAGGCTGCCTGGTCTGGACTCTACAGTGGAGAACCGTGAATTACTATCTAAGAATATTCTTAATAATATATTTTATTTAGTAGCGATTCATCAAGAACATTCACACATTTAATCACACTATGTAAGCATGGAAGTAGTGGCCAGGGAGTAACTGATGAAATCATAAGCAAATTGCTTTTAAGAAATGGTAGTTTTATTCACTTTAATAGAGCCTAAAAGCATTTTTTTAAAGAAACTGTTTTAAATTATAATCAGAAAGCACCCTCTAAACATTAAAGTTACAATTTATTCAAAGGAAGATGGAAACGAGCTTTGACTGTATGAGTTTTCAGGCAGAGAATTTTGCCGCTCCCTTTTGACACGGCCGTAGTTACGACCGCTCACAACAGCCTCTGCAAGACTAGGCTGGTGCAAATCTTAAACACAGCAGATTATTTTAAACTAAAAGTTTTAACAATTTACACAATCACACAAACTATGCACCCCTTACGAGAGATAAGAATCGTAGAAAACACTAAAAATCAATATATTAACCTTACCACCGAAGGTGCAAATTGATTTTAACTTCTAAGAAAAGTCTTACGGTGAAAGGGTGGCAACTTTACATACTAAAATGATCATTTAAATAAAAGCCCATAAATACAATCTTATATAAAATTTTACAAGGTTGGCCAAACAAGTTAAGATGCCCTACAGAACACAGATACCGTCCATCAAGATGATAGACAAGATCAAAACATATTTCAGGAATTAGGCCGTTACACTCCAAGCAATAAATTCGTTAACACACCAAATTCGACAAACATGACAGATGCAGCTACTAACGTACGGTAGATTACCGAACAACCCGAACCGCAGGTTACTCTAACCCACCCTTACTCCACAGCCGGCTGTAGTGGCCGAGCATTTCTAGGCGCTACAGTCTGGAACTGCGCGACGGCTACGGTCGCAGGTTCGAATCCTGCCTCCGGCCTGGATGTGTGTGAGGTTAGTTAGGTTTAAGTAGTGCTAAGTTCTAGAGGACTGATGACCTCAGCAGTCGAGTCCCATAGTGCTCAGAGCCATTTGAACCTACGCCACAAGGGGAAAACGTATCACCAAATTTATAAACAACCACCTTCCCGAGGGTGAGCATACGGAGAAGAATGGTGGGAAGACCCCAAAGCAAAACGGCTGGTGACCTCACCAAGAAAACAAGTAGAATTTAACAAGAGTATATCAAACAAGATATCACCAATCACTTAACTTCTAATAAACTGCGATTTCTCGAGAAGACCTGGCACAGCACCCTCAAATCGCTCTCCCGAACCGTCCGCTGCCAGCCGCTTCAACGGAAGACGCGCCGATCTCCCGTCTCGAAGCGTCGCAGCTCGCACCGGCCAGACTGTTGTCATGGGTTGACTCCTGTTACTCTCGTGTCGACCGCGAAGCCACTACCCCTCGCTATACGCCGCGGCCCACTGGACTCACGTGGCGACCTCACATGCGCCAACGCTCAAGACGGACAAGTCATCTTGTGTCTCAGTACGCGACCGACCAACCGATCGATCCAACCGCCAATGACCATTGCCTGATCAAAGTCGAGCAGACTGGCCGCCTAAAGCGGAGACTCAGATGCAGGAACTTAGCTCCAACCGGGCGACCACTCGCTGAGTTCTCTTACTGGCGGAGTGGAAAGACTCTAATTTTGCTGGCTTTAAAGACTGATCCGAACGACAGACATACTAGCACTCCGAACGACAGACAGACATTAACTGCCTAACAAATGCAGACGAGAGACAGACTAGCAAGCTGGGGACGAGAGACTGACCCTGACTGACCGAGTGGCGAGCTCATAGCGCCCCTTAAATGCACGTGAACAGGCAACCTTCCCCCTTTCCCTCCAGAGGGAGATACCAAAGATGCGATTGCCACATCGGCACCACTGCCAGAAACGGAGGGCGACTGCTTCACACTACTCACTGCGGCGCGCTCTTCAAAACAGCAACTTTTACCACGGCTTAGGAGGATGAGGCAACGATGTCCAGCCCAATTTGGCGATGTGTTCCCGGGTTCTCAGTTTTGAGTATGGGCGTGCATTATCGTGTTGGAATGAGATTTCTGCTGCATTCTTGTCGGATCGAACGCGTCAGAGACGGTTCTTCGTTTTATTCAGTCTTAACTTATGCCTCTGAATTGATGGTTGACCCTCTTGGCATCGAATCCACGAGAATGACGACACTACTATCCCAGAAGACTGTCACCACGACTTTTTCGGCAGAGAGGGTTGTCCCGAATTCCTTCTTTTATGGTGAATGAGGATGATACCAAACCATGGACAGCCTTTATGTTTCTGGTGCAAAGTGGTGCACGCAGCTTTCGTCCCCCGTAATGATTCGTGACAGAAAGGCCTCTCTGTTGGTCTCAAAACGCTCCAACAACTGACATGAAATGCCCTTTCTTTGAATCTTGTGCTCCGCTGTGAGCATTCGAGGAACCCATCATGGGCATCTCTTTGAATGTCTGAGAGTCTCGATCTTTGCATATACACTTAAAATGCTGACCAAGAACTGTAGAGCCAATTGTCAAGTTGTGATGCGCCAGTCGGCACGAATAATGGCATCCGCACGATTCAGCACTTCTGGAGCGTTGGCTGTGGCAGGATGCCCCGTGCATGGCTGATCATGGAGCTCTGTTTCTGCATTTCCTGAGGCTGTAACTTTCTTTACCCATCGCCCAACTGTACTCCAATCGACTGCAGCATCGCCATACACTACACACAAACGTTTAATGATGTTCACCACGGCTTCTTTTTCTGCACACAAGAATTTAATAACACCATGGTGCTTGTAACGTGAGTCGTATGTAGACGCCATTTTGACACTGTACAACGGCTCTGACATCAAATGCGAAGCACCAACAGGAACGTTTGTGTATGTATATTAACAGCCTTTTAAGAAAAATGTGGGGCACTACTTGTTGAACGACCCTCGTATTATTTTCATTAAGAAACGAGGGCTTCGAACAGAGATTGAAAAGTTCAAAATGACTCTGAGCACTATGGGACTTAACTTCTATGGTCATCAGTCCCCTAGAACTTAGAACTACTTAAACCTCACTAACCTAAGTACATCACACACATCCATGCCCGAGGCAGGATTCGAACCTGCGACCGTAGCAGACGCGCGGTTCCGTATTGAGGGCCTAGAACGGCTCGGCCCCCGCTGCCTGCTTGAAAAGTTACAGTTAAGGTAAAACAGTAGATCTAGATCGATATCTGGTTGAAGCTGTGTCAGAAATAGGTCTCACTGTCTCCAGCGAATATGGTGAAGGTGATGCTGATGCGTTCGGTGACAGCAATAGCGAAAGGTCACAAGTTGATGACTTTCCTGCATCGTCACTTTTGGATAGTTTCAATATTTCACCCTGAATCATGAGCTCCGAGTACGTGGGTGCGCATAACATAATCTTGCGAGTGAGCAGCACCCAAAGAACTTTTACTTTGATAAAAACAAAATAAAATAAACATTTCCCACTTTCCTTTATCAAAAAGTAATGAAGTATTAAAACACTGAGAGGGAAGGTAAAATTTCTGACTTCTAAAACATATCTGTTTGTTTCAAATGTCTTTGTGCAAAGACAACCAAGGAACACATACCTCAGTTCCTTACCTTTCTCTGGCCAAGCCAGAGGCACTCCTTTGTATAACAGTCGCACCATACCGTGAACGGAATGTCCTCTTTTCGGCTTCCTTTTATGTTTGCTTACCAAGTGGCACATTACAACACGCCCACTCCGTTCGTTAACAATTGTTTTAAAATATCGGCTTGCCGATATTGAGATATTGAGCAATAATAAAGAATAATCTGTGATACAAGGAAGCCGAATGTTACAGACTTTTATGTTTCT
The DNA here is from genome assembly GCF_023897955.1 of Schistocerca gregaria. Lineage (NCBI taxonomy): Eukaryota > Metazoa > Arthropoda > Insecta > Orthoptera > Acrididae > Schistocerca > Schistocerca gregaria. The sequence continues at coordinate 828,235,381 of NC_064922.1, forward strand.
TTGTCTCTCTTTTTTTTCTTTTTTTCTTTTTTTTACGTAACAGCGTTCGGTTTAAGATTTTAGTGAAATTGCTTGTACGTAATCTGGATTGTTATCGTTCTGTTTGTTGAGACAATGGCTTTGAAGTATGTGAGAGCTTGTATTATGCACTGAAGGAGTGTTCCCACATTAATTGCTAAGACAAAGAAGATGATCTACTAAAGGGATGCTTAGAGGAAAAGCTCTTTGCTGGGCAAAATTTTTCGCAGTTTTCAAATGTTGTGCGATTACTGGACACGAGCGGAAAGCTGAAATACAATATCGAGTATTGCTTATATACATAATTTCGAATTACACCAGTTATGGATAAATTCGTCGTACGTTTGTTCTACCTCTTGTAACGAAAGTTACGTTACTTAATGATAGGTTACACGTGTTACAGTAGGGGGTCAGAGTGTTATTGCTGCAGGCGGCCCCATACCTCTTACATTACGCCTCTGGAGCTGTGGGTTCGTCCAAGTACATTTGAATCCTAGACTGATTTCACTTCTGTTGCTTTTAAGTAAACTGTGTTCCAGACTGACATATGTCTCAACATATGCTTATAGTACCGGTATATTTTACCTTATCACAGCACCGATCTTTATGACACAGACAATGTTTATAAAAGACTATAAAGGAAGATAATCATTTTGAAAAGTACAGAGACTCGCCAGAAAACATGTGCTACTTTCCGCCATTGATGTGCACTCACAGAGATTTTGGAAAGTCGGTGCTCTTGCCCTGAAGCAACCACAAATTCAGCGTTCAGTTATTCTACCAAGTTTATAGCGCAAATTACATGTGTTTGAAACAAATTTGCCTCCAATTTCTAAGAACATTGTTGATGTTTTCTCGTTAAATAATGTCACTGGTTTGATTTTTGGCTCCTCCTGTTTTTAATCTTTTAAAGCAAATGGAGCACTGTATTTCACTGCCACCCCACTTCGTAAAATACTTCCAAACTAGAGAGATACCAATCTGCAATACAATCCATGTGCGAGGATGATAGCGAAATATTACTGCGTAGACCAGCTGGGGGCAATTCTTTCACTCTGCATGCACACACGTAATGCTTAGTAGGCGACCTCACACGACAATATCGACAGTATTGTCTGAGCAATGCTGTACCGATAGTTCTGTCAAGTGATAGTCGCTGGTTTCTGACAATCGGCGTTGTGAGTAAAATAGCACTGATCTCTTTTGGTTGGTTGATTTGGGGGAGATAACCAAACAGCGAGACCATCGGTCCCATCGGATTTCGGAAGGAAGTCGGCCGTGACCTTTCAAAGGAACCATGCCGGTATTTTCCTGAAGAGATTTAGTAAAATCACGGAAAACCTAATTCAGCATGTCCGTACGCGGGTTTAAACAGTCGTCCTCCCGAATGCGAATCCAGTGTGCTAACCATTGCGCCACCTCTCTCGGTATTGATCGCTTATCCCATTTTCTCTAGCCACCTAGTATTTCAAAGCAATGGAAAATTTTCGAATAAGCGTTACTCGTTTTTAAAAAAGTTTTATTTAAAAACTAAAAATTTTAGCACAGCTGCTGTGGCAAGTTGATACGTCAGCTTTTTTCCGATTATTAGTAAAAACTCAACAAAGAACCTGTTGTAACCCAGACTGAATAAACACTTGGCTGGTTGTTTTGTTGGTTTGTGGAAAAAAAATGGCTCTCAGCACTATGGGACTCAACTGCTGTGGTCATTAGTCCCTTAGAAGTTAGAACTACTTAAACCGAACTAACCTAAGGACATCACACACATCCATGCCCGAGGCAGGATTCGAACCTGCGACAGTAGCAGTCGCACGGTTCCAGACTGCGCGCCTAGAACCGGGAGACCACCGCCGCCGGCTGGTTTGTGGAGTAAAGGGACTAAAATGCAAGGTTATCAGTCCCTTTTTCCTTAGTCGCACAGGTCTCGAATTAAAACAACACCCTATCGCCTGAAATCCAGGGAAGGAAAATATGTGTAAGACTATGTGTGTAACCACAATGAATTACAAAACGAAAGTATCAAGCCAAAATTGAAAACATTAACTGAAAGGACCAAACCGGTAGAAGGTGTTAAAACAATATAGCAGATCCAGTCACTCTGTAACTCACTAAAACCTCCAGCCTAAAATCACAAGCCAAGAGAAATAGAGAAGCACCACGTCGAACAGACAGCACCAGATGGAACGAGGAAGAGTTAAAGTGCAAGTAGGGGAGGGCTTGAAAGATGAGGCTAAGGCGACAGCCTTTAGATGGAATGATAAAAAAAACCTTCACTGATAAAACTGAAAACCATGTCAACCATTGAGGTACTGTCACTTAAAATCGAAGGGAGCGAGCCATGGAGATTAGCGTCAGTGCGGCTACATTTGAACAGTCCCATAAGATGTGGACCAGTGTCAAACGTGGACCACAGCGACGATGAGGCGAGTCCTGGCAACGTAGGAGGTGCCCATGAGTCAGCCGATTATGGCCTATGCGAAGCCGAGAAAGGAACACGGAGTCCTTGCGAGGGGCTCACATGAAGGACCTCCACACATTCGTCGTCTCCTTTATCATATGTAATTTACTCGGCAGTCAGCGAGAGTCATTCTGTATTCCAGTACAAGTACTGAACAACACCCCTTATGCAGAACTGAAGTACTGATCAATTTTCACTTGCCTAAACACACACACACACACACACACACACACACACACACACACACACACACACACACACACACACACACAATAAAGTGTATTTCTTGAATGAGATATTCAAAACGTTATGGAGTAAATTTAAAGTTGTGGGATCTTAATCTTTGTCGGCGAATCTTATAGCTGCCAAGGGTATCCAGCCGGGTGAAGTCTTTTACGAAACACGGTATTACGACAGTGTACCTTGCAGCCGTCTGCAGGTGATACCTGTACAATGGACGTTGTGCCCAGGAAATGGAACACGACGACGAGGATTAACACAATGGCGTACATGCCGTACGTTGGCAAAGTATCGAACAACATCGGCAGGATCTTGGCTCGGCCTAACATTAATATGTTTTCCGTCCACTTTCTAAAAGGCGCCCACTATTACGTATGGTGAAAGATGAATTGTGGCTCCGTAAAACTGGTGTCTACCCTATTCCATGCAAATGCGATGCAACATAAAGAGGGCACGTCGTGCCCCGCAGTCGAAGAAAGACGCCAAGAGCCAAGAAGACAAAACTAAAGAAGCGAACGAAATTTGCAGTTGCTGAGCTATGAGTAGCTAAAGACGATTCAGTGAAATGCAAACACACTTCAGATTTAAGACAGACCTCGTCGTTTTTGCGTTGTGTTCTAAGGAAGCTGTCACAATAGCACCGAGATCGGTGGATGTCGCAGACAACCGACATCGGCCAAAGATGGCCGGTCTTTACAAACCAGTACACCACTAAGTGCGCAGTCACAATGTAGCCGATCTCATCGCCCGTACGGACAGACTTAGGACGACCATCCGCTAAATTAAAATGTGTTTGTCTCTTTCGGTCGAATCAGGCGACATTCTCATACACGAAATATAAACTGTGAGAAACTGATCGGCCTCGAAGAGACAAGTAGTTTGTGTTAACCAGATGATGCAAAATATCGTGATCGAGATGACTGAGATCACAGATTTATTGGAAGCCACGAGTCGAACATTAGAGTAAATTAGCTGTAACATCAAAAATTAATTTGTTCGAGTGAGAACGGTGACGTATATGAAGCTGAAAGTTAATATAGTGGATTTCTTTTGGTTTGTGGTAGGTCAACATTAGTTGTCTACTACTTACTCGTGTTTTTATGCCAGTGCGGTGATGATTCTCTTATGTGAGGTAGTTTGCAAATTTGTATGTCTTTCTGCTTTTCATTATTTTAGGTGTTCGAACAATCTTATTCTAAAATTTATGTCTGTCATTCACAAGTATGCTGAATGACAAAAATTCAAGATTATCTGACATACATCTTTTTTGCTGATGTTATTTGAAGCTATGCAGTGAGTCTGTAATCCTGCTTTTGAATGAATCCACAACGAATCATCTCGGGCATATACTATAACCTTTCCTTTTCATCACCTATATTTGCAAAACTTGTCTAGTTATTTCAGTAACTGACGAAAAAGTGTCTGGTACTCGCTTAGTTGTCTCCAAAGCAGATACAGCTCATTCGCACGTATTCGTCATCTTTCAAATAAAAAAAAGAAACACAATGCAGCGCAAGGCATCGTAGCATCCACCCTGCCCAAGGAAGTTAAAATGTAGTCTCCTCGAGAGAACAGATTCTTCCAACCATAACCTCCCTCATACCGCCTAAAACTGACGAAGGAGATTGGACGCATTGTGACGAAGCTATTGGCCCATGTTTTCTGGCGGTTGCGGCTGCCACGGTGAACGCAGCCTAAGAGAGGCTGTTGAATTACGAGTGGGTCACGGCCTGATCAATAGAGACCTTGTCTTCACTTTCAGTGAGACGTGGGACGCAGCGCTCTGTCAGCATAAGTCACAACGACGGCCGGGATGGCCTTCCGCGTCCTACGGAGGTGGTAGAAGCACTGAAGGACCGCAATTGGCACCCAGCATTCGGCGATCGTCTGCCCCGGTCAGTCCATCCGAAGCGGCGTGCGGCAGGGTAGTGGGTGAAGGCGTGAGAAATGATAAGAGTATAAAGTAGGCGTGTTGTGATGAAGACGGTTATTCTACAGCTATCACCTGAAGATGACGGTAAGGTACACTGTCAGAATATAGTGTTGCGTAAACGAACTCCGGCTGAACATATGAGTAATAAAAACAAATTAAAAGTAAAATATAAAATATTTGCTATATGCGAGAGTCAAAAACACGGACTGAGCGCCTTAGAAATAATAAATATATTCGGGCGGATTCAGCAAACCAAGTGAAGCTAAGAAGTCCATACAAACGAACAACAATTATCCTTCCTTTTGTACACTACTGGCTCTTAAAATTGCTGCAACACGAAGATGACGTGCTACATAAGAGAAATTTAACCGACAGGAGGAAGATGCTGTGATATGAAAATGATTGGCTTTTCAGAGCATTCACACAAGGTTGACGCCGGTGGCGACACCTACAACATGCTGACATGAGGAAAGTTTCCAACCGATTTCTCATACACAAACAGCAGTTGACCGGCGTTGCCTGCTGAAACGTTGTTGTGAGGCCTCGTATATAGAGGATAAATTCGTACCATCACGTTTCCGACATCGATATAGGTCGGATCTTATCTGCATGGCAGTAACGGGTAGTACTGCCACGTCTCGATGCCTGAGTCAACAGGTGGTGACGTTTACAAAACGACAACCATCTTCACGAACAGTTCGACGACGTTTGCAGCAGCATGGACTATCAGCTCGGAGACCATGGCTGCGGTTACCCTTGACGCTGCATTACAGACACGAGCGCCTGCGATGGTGTACTCAACGACGAACCTGGGTGCACGAATGGCAAAACGTCTTTTTTCCGATGAATCCAGGTTCTGTTTACAGCATCATCATGGTCGCATCCGTGTTGGGAGACATCGCGGTGAACGCACATTGGAAGAGTGTATTCGTCATCGCCATACTGGCGTATCACCCGGCGTGATGGTATGGGGTGCCATTGGTTACACGTCTCGGTCACCTGTTGTTGGCATTGACTGCACTTCGAACAGTGGACGTTACATTTCAGATGTGTTACGACCCGTGGCTCTACCCTTCATTCGATCCCTGCGAAACCCTAAATTTCAGCAGGATAATGCACGACCGCATGTTGCAGGTCCAGTACGGCCTTTCTGGATACAGAAAATGTTGGACTGCTGCCCTGGCCAGCACATTATCCAGATCTCTCACCAATTGAAAACGTCTGCTCAATGGTGGCCGAGCAACTAGCTCGTCACAATACGCCAGTCACTACTCTTGATGAACTGTGGTATCGTGTAGAAGCTGCATGGGCTGCTGTATCTGTACACGCCATCCAAGCTCTGTTTGACTCAATGCCCAGGCGTATCAAGACCGTTATTACTACCAGAGGTGGTTATAATGGGTACTGATTTCTCAGGATCTTTGCACCCAAATTGCGTGAAAATGTAATCTCATGTCAGTTCTAGTATACTGTATTTCTCCAATGAATACCCGTTTATCGTCTGCATTTCTTCTTGGTGTGGCAATTTTAATGGCTAGTAGTGTAGCTTTAAATAAAAAAGAATTTTAAGAAGTTTTCCAATCAGAGACGCGTGCTTAGTTTTGAAAGTGCACTCCGCCTGTACCGGTACACCTGTTTGGATTCCCTCAACAGGGTGCGTCTGCTTAGCTGGCTAGTAACGTGCTAGCCGCCCATGCAAGGGGGCCCGGGTTCGCTTCCCGGCCAGGTAGAAGATTTTCACGGCTCGCGAACTGGGTGTTGTGTTTCTCCTCATCATCATTTCATCCTCATCAGCGGCGTGCAAGCCGCCCAATGTGGCGTCGACTGAAATAAGGCTTGCACTTGGCGGCCGAACTTCCCCGTATGGAGCCTCCCGGCCATCGATGTCATACGCTCATTTCATTTTATTTACCTCAACAGTAAAGGGTGAATGAAAGTCCTTGTGGTACAATTCAGGCAAGACACAAGCAACAGTTTCAGATTAATGCTTTGTTGTCGTGGACTTCAGTACTGAAACTTCTTTGATGTACATTGCAGCCCAGTCTATCCTGTGTAAGAACCTTCATCCTCACATAACTGTTGCGACCAACATCTACTTGAATGTGATTGCTGTCGTCTGCCCTTCGTCTCCTACAATTCATACCTTGCCTTACTCACCTCCAAAACCAAGTTAACTTTTTTGCATCATTTTAATTATTTGCTACAAACTTCTTTCCTCAACCAATTAAATTTGGTCAGGTTACCTTCCATTCACTCAGAAAGCTGTTACACTCAGTGACTGTTATATTGACTTGTAAATTATAGATTGCAGCGATCAGACGTCCTTTTTAAATTTTATGCTATTGTGCAGATCTAGATTTCGGATAGAGGCTACCTATTCTCAGTGCACTATTATTTTCGCTCAATGCATGTAATGCCTGTTGGTCGGGCTTCATCCAGAGTTCATGAACATGGTAAAACTCTAATGGTCGACGTCGGAGCCAACGGCTTGCTGCATCAGTAACCTCACCATCATCCACGTAACTGCTTCCTGTGGAGTACATCTTTCATGGAAGTATGAAGCTGCGATATCTGGGCTGTGAGATGGATGAAGAAGAACAGTGCAATGAAGTTTTGTGAGCTCCTTTCGGATGCACAGACTTGATGAGGTTTTGCGTTGACATGAAGAGGGGAAAATTTGTCTGAATTTTTGTTGCGACGAACATGCTGAAGTGGTTTCTTCAGAATCCTGGGGATAGCACAATACACTTCGGCGTTGAGGGAGTAGATCCAACAGGATAACCCCTTCACAATCCTAGAAGACCGCTGACATGAATTTATCGGCTAAGCGTACAGCTTTGAACTTTTTCTTGGAAGGAGAGTTAGCGTGGTGTCATTCCATGCATTGCGATTTTGTTTCCGGTTCGAAGTGATGACCGAATAGTTCATCACCTGGGACGATTTTCTACAAAAAATTGTCACGATCAGCCTCGTAACGCACAAGGAATTCCGCATAGATGGTTCTTCACTCCAGACCTACATCTACATTTACACCCATACTCCGCAAGCCACCTGACGGTGTGTTGCGGAGGGTACTATGAGTACCTCTACCGGTTCTCCCTTCTATTCCAGTCGCGTATTGTTCGTGGAAAGAAATCCTCTCGGTATGCCTCTGTGTGGGCACTAATCTCTCTGATTTTATCCTCATGGTCTCTTCGCGAGATATAATTAGGAGGGAGCAATATAGTGCTTGACTCCTCGGTCAAGGTATGTTCTCGAAACTTCAACAAAAGCCAGTACCGAGCTACTGAGCGTCTCTCCTGTAGAGTCTTCCTCTTGAGTTTGTCTACCATCTCCGTAAAGCTTTCGCGATTACTAAATGATCTTGTAACGAAGCGCGCTGCTCTCCGTTGGATCTTCTCTATCTCTTCTATCAACCCTATCTGGTACGGATCGCACACTGGTGAGCAATATTAAGGCAGTGGGCGAACAAGTGTACTGAAACCTACTCCCTTTGTTTTCGGATTGCATTTCCTTAGATCATTCCATTTGAAATCACTCCTAATGCCTACTCCCAGGTAATTTATGGCCTTAAGTGCTTTCATCTGCTGCATCAAACCAGTCTCAGGACTGAAAACAACAACAATAAGTGCTTTCAATTGCTGACCTGCTATATTGTAGCTAAATGATAAAGTATCTTTCTTTTTATCTCTTCGCAGCATATTACAGCTGTCTACATTGAGATTCAATTGCAATTCCTTGCACCATGCGTCATATCGTTGCACATCCCCTTGCAATGCAATACAATTTTCCATTGTTACAAGCTATCGATATACTACAGCATCATCCGCAAAAAGCCTCAGTGAACTTCCGATGTTATCCACAAGGTCATTTACGTGTATCGTGAATAGCAACGGTGCTACGACACTCCCCTGCGGCACACCTTACTTCGGAAGACTTCTCTCAATTGAGAATGGCATGCTGCGTTCTGTTATCTAGGAACTCTTCGATCCAATCACACAATTATTCTGATACTCCATATGTTCTTACTTTGTTCACTAAACTACTGTGGGGAATTGTATCGAACACCTTGCGGAAGTCAACAAAAACGGCATCTACCTGTGAACCCGTGTCTATGGCCCTCTGAGTCTAGTGGAGGAATAGCGCTAGCTGGGTTTCACACGATCGTCTTTTCCGAAACCCATGCTGATTCCTACAGAGTAGATTTCTTGTCTCCAGGGACGTCATTATACTCGAACATGATACGTGTTCCAAAATTCTACAACTGATCGACGTTAGAGATATAGGTCTATACTTCTCCACATCTGTTCGAAGTCCCTTCTTGAAAACGGGGATGACTTGTGCCATTTTCCAGTCCTTTGGAACGTTTCGCTCTTCTAGAGATCTACGGTACACCGCTGCAAGGAGGGGGGCAAGTTCCTTCGCGTACTCTGTGTAAAATCGAACTGGTATCCCATCAGGACCAGCGGCCTTTCCTCTTTTGAGCGATTTTAATTGTTTTTCTATCCCTCTTTCACCTATTTAGATATCTACCATTTTTTCATCTGTGCGACAATCTAGAGAAGGAACTACAGTGCAGTCTTCCTTTGTCAAGAAGCTTTGGAAAAATGACATTTAGTATTTCGGCCTTTAGCCTGTCATCGTCTGTTTCAGTACCATATTGGTCACAGAGTGTCTGGACATTTTGTTTTGATCCACCTACCGCTTTGACATAAGACCAAAATTTCTTAGGATTTTCTCCCAAGACAGTACGTAGAACTTCCCTTTCCAATTCATTGAACGCCTCTCGCATAGCTCTCCTCACACAACATTTGGCTTCGTGTAATTTTTGCTTGTCTCCAACAATTTGGCTATGTTTATGTTTGTTGTGAAGTTCCCTTTGCTTCCGCAGCAGTTTTCTAACTCGGTTGTTGTACCACGGTGGCTCTTTTCCATCTCTAACGGTCTTGCTTGACACATGGCAGAGGGCGAGGAACCCAGTGGACACAACCTCTGAGTGCCCCAACTGGCGGACTAATGTGTCAGCACTAAGAACAGAGACGTCCAGTTCTACGCGAGGAATTTGACTGTGATCTGTCGATCACTTCGAATGAGAGTGTCCACACGTTCCAACATTTCAGGATTCACAGCCGTGTACAACTGGCCGACACACGGGAGATCGGACAGGTGTATGCGACCTTATTACGATGGTGACAGACGCCTCGCACAACGACTCACCTTGTTTTGTTTACCGCCAGGTGTCCGTAGACATTCTACAAGCGCCTCTACATCTACATCTACATCCATACTCCGCAAGCCACATGACGGTGTGTGGCGGAGGTTACCCTGAGTACCTCTATCGGTTCTCCCTTCTATTCCAGTCTCGTATTGTTCGTGGAAAGAAGGATTGCCAGTATGCTTCTGTGTGGGCTCTAATCTCTCTGATTTTATCCTCATGCTCTCTTCGCGAGATATACGTAGGAGGGAGCAATATACTGCTTGACTCTTCGGTGAAGGTATGTTCTCGAAACTTTAACAAAAGTTCGTACCGAGCTACTGAGCGTTTCTCCTGCAGAGTCTTCCACTGGAGTTTATCTATCATCTCCGTAACGCTTTCGCGATTACTAAAAGATCCTGTAACGAAGCGCGCTGCTCTCCGTTGAATCTTCTCTATCTCTTCTATCAACCCTATCTGGTACGGATCCCACACTGCTGAGCAGTATTCAAGCAGTGGGCGAACAAGTGTACTGTAACCTACTTCCTTTGTTTCCGGATTGCATTTCCTTAGGATTCTCCCAATGAATCTCTCTGGCATCTGCTTTACCGACGATCAACTTTATATGATCATTCCATTTCAAATCACTCCTAATGCGTACTCCCAGATAATTTATGGAATTAACTGGTACCAGTTGCTGACCTGCTATTTTGTAGCTAAATGATAAGGGATCTATCTTCCTATGTATTCGCAACACATTACACTTGTCTACTTTGAGATTCAATTGCCATTCCCAGCACCATGCGTCAATTCGCTGCAGATCCTCCAGTATTTCAGTACTATTTTCCATTGTTACAACCTCTTGATACACCACAGCATCATCTGCAAAAAGCCTCAGTGATCTTCCGATGTCATCCACCAGGTCATTTATGTATATTGTGAATTGCAACAGTCCTATGACACTCCCCTTCGGCACACCTGAAATCACTCTTACTTCGGAAGACTTCTCTCCATTGAGAATGACATGCTGGGTTCTGTTATGTAGGAACTACTCAATCCAATCACACAATTGGTCTGATAGTCCATATGCTCCTACTTTGTTCATTAAACGACTGTGGGGAATTGTATCGAACGCCTTGCGGTAAACCGGAAACACGGCATCTACCTGTGAACCCGTGTCTATGGCCCTCTTAGTCTCGTGGACAAATAGCGCTAGCTGGGTTTCACACGACCGTCTTTTTCGAAACCCATGCTGATTCCTACAGAGGACATTTCTAGTCTCCAGAAAAGTCATTATACTCGAACATAATACGCGTTCCAAAATTCTACAACTGATCGACGTTAGCGATATAGGTCTATACTTTTGCAGATTTGTTCGAAGTCCCTTCTTGAAAACGGGGATAACCTGTGCCCTTTTCCAATCCTTTGAAACGCTACGCTCTTCTAGAGACCTACCGTTCACCGATGCAAGAAGGATAGCAAGTTCCTTCGCGTACTCTGTGTAAAATCGAACTGGTATCCCATCAGGTCCAGCTGCCTTTCCTCTTTTGAGAGATTTTAATTGTTTCTCTATCCCTCTGTCGTCTATTTCGATATCTATCATTTTGTCATCTGTGCGACAATCTAGAGAAGGAACTACAGTGCAGTCTTCCTCTGTGACAGCTTTGGAAAAAGACATTTAGTATTTCCGCCTTTAGCCTGTCATCGTCTGTACCATTTTGGTCACATAGTGTCTGGACATTTTGTTTTGATCCACCTACCGCTTTGACATAAGACCAAAATTTCTTAGGATTTTCTGCCAAGTCAGTACATAGAACTTTACTTTCGAATTCATTGAACGCCTCTCTCATAGCCCTCCTCACACAACATTTCGCTTCGCGTAATTTTTGTCTGCAAGGCTTTGGCTATGTTTATGTTTGCTGTGAGGTTCCCTTTGCTTCCGCAGCACTTTTCCAACTCGGTTGTTGTGCCACGGTGGCTCTTTCCCATCTCTTACGATCTTGCTTGGCACATACTCATCTAAGGCATATTGTATGATGGTTTTGAACTTTGTCATCTGACCCTCAACACTATCTGTACTTGAGACAAAACTTTTGTGTTGAGCCGTTAGGTACTCTGGAATCTGCTTTTTGTTACTTTTGCTAAACAGAAAAATCTTCCTTCCTTTTTTAATATTTCTATTTACCGCTGAAATCATCGATGCAGTAACCGCTTTATGATCGCTGATTCCCTGTTCTGCATTCACTGTTTCAAATAGTTCGGGTCTGTTTGTTACCAGAATGTCTAATATGTTATCGCCACTAATCAGTTCTCTGTTTAACTGCTCAAGGTTGTTTTCAGATAAAGCACTGAAAATAATTTCACTGGATTCTTTGTCCCTGCCACCCGTTATGAACGTTTGAGTCTCCCAATCTATATCCGGCAAATTAAAATCTCCACCCAGAACTATAACATGGTGTGGAAATCAACTCGAAATATTTTCCAAATTATCCTTCAGGTGCTGAGCCACAACAGCTGCTGAGCCCGGGGGCCTATAGAGACATCCAATTACCATGTCTGAGCCTGCTTTAACCGTGACCTTCACCCAAATCATTTCACAATTCGAATCTCCGCCAATTTCCTTCGATACTATTGCTTATCGCTATAAACACGCGTCCCCTTTCATTGTCTAGTCTGTCTCTGCGGTATACATTTCAATCTGAGTTTAGGATTTCATTACTGTTTACGTCTGGTTTCAACCAGCTTTCTGTCCTATGGGCGTTGTGACCGTTTGTTAATGAGAGCAGTTCTGGGACGTTTCTATAGACGCTCCTGCAGTTTACTATTAGATGAATATTTCCGATGCTCTGGTTTTCCGCCAAAAGAAACTCAATGTTTGGAACGCACCTCCGTTACAGACGCCATTTTTAAGGAAACTTTTAGTGCCGCCCCCTGTCGGTACTTCATGAAACTACAGTGGCTGAAGCGGGAATATTCCATAATGTCATACAAAAATTCCGCATCTTTTCAACTGAAATTTGCCGATAAAAAATGCGTTGCATTACTTATTGAACGTACGTAATATATAAGCGGAGTAGAGGCGAATGGGAGATCATCCTAGCAACGATACGATCCGCTAATGAGGATACACATTAACAAAGGAGTCTTTGAGAAAGGGCAAACTGCTGCGGCACGTCGCCTCGGAAAGAGCATAATCGGGAACGGCGAAGCTGGTGGTTTTCCGCGTGCTACCGTCGTCGGTATCTCGGTTGAAGGGCGGAGAAAGCACAAGAAGACGACAATGTGTTAGAGGTCCACGCTTCATCGTAGAACCTCAAGGCTGAAGGCTTGTCTGCCCAGTGACGTTGGATAGGCGGTGATATGTGGCAGATTTGACAACAGAGTACAATGCTGATGCAAACAGAAGTGATTCCTGGGCACACCGCCCAGCCCACACTGCAGAAAATGGGGCTCCGGAGCAGAAAAGCCCTACGTGTACCTATGTTGACACAAGTACACCGTCAATGACGATTCCAGTGGGCACTGGTTCATTGCCAAGGTTGTTTCGACTACGCTGCAAAAGTTTAAGTGGGAAGCCCTTACACATCCTCCATACAGTCCCGATCTCTTACGATTCGGTTTGCTTTGTTTCAGAGACATTCGTCGCCACCGATCTGATTGGACGAAGAAATGTACGCCTGGGTACATTCAATATTCTGTAGCCAAACACATACAGTTCTGATATCAAGACTGGTGTTAAACAGGGAGGTGGATTGACACCATTGTTGTTCAATATAGCACTGGACGATGTGATCAGGCAGTGAAGAGCAATAAACGAGGAAATGGGAATATCAAAGACTCGTGTGGGGGGACAAAAAGGACAATAGGGCTCAAGTGGACTGCCTAGCCTTTGCAGATGACATAGCAATAGTGAGACGGAAGAAGACGCAAAGACACAACTCGACAACTTAAATAAGGTAGCCAGAAAGGTGGGGCTGAGCATCGCCTACAACAAGACAACGACATTAAAGACCACTGCAGACTGGGATCAGAGGATGGCACTGTGCAAATGGTGAAGAAATTTAAATACCTGGGAGAATTTATAACGGGAAGGAACAGGAGCAAGGGGGCAATAACAGAGAGGATAAAGAAGATGTCAGCCTTCTGCTTGACGAGAGACATATACAATAAAAAGAATATATCAATAGAGGCAAAGATAAACCACTAAAAGGCAGCAGTGAAGAATGTAGTATTATATTCTGCTGAGACGATGACACTAGGAAGAAATGGGGCAGAACAACTAGAGAAAGAAGAGAGAAAAATACTGAGAAAAATACTAGATCCCAAAAGAGATGGACAGAGGTGGATACGAAGACCTAGGGAAGAACTGTACAGGAACGTTAGAACAATATCCGGGGAAATCAGACTCAAAAGGGCAAGGTTTGCTGGGCGTGTAGTTAGGATGAGTATGGACAGAATGACGAAGAGAGTGTGGAAAACAACAGGGAGGACAAGGGGAAAGACAGGAACCAAGTGGATTGTTGAACTTCGGAAGGACTGTGATTCTTGAGTTTCTCCCGGCGTATTTGATAATCAAAATATCCACGGGTGTACTGCCGGTCTATAGTGTCCAACGGGCACAATATTTCGGCGATCAAACATGTCACCATCATCAGGTGAACTGACGGACTGAGCTCCTGTGTACGTGCCGGCACGGAGATCCGTACGCGACCGAACCCAGTTCCCCCTGAGCACCCATAGCGTACGGATCTCCGTGCCGGCACGTTCACAGGAGCTCAGTCCGTCAGTTCACCTGATGATGGCGACATGTTTGATCGCCGAAATATTGTGCCCGTTGGACACTATAGACCGGCAGTACACCCGTGGATATTGTGATTTTCGGAAGGACTGTTTGGAAATGGGAATCAAGGTCGAAGGAAAGGAAAATTGGAGGAACAAATATACACCTACAAATATGCCGGAGATCGATGACAGAGAAGAATAGAGGAAAAGATAACCACCAGTGGACCATCCAGGAGAAACGGAAACTGAAGATCTCGGAAGAAGAGCGGGAGAGAAGAATAGAAAGGATGAAGAGGTTCTGGGAGAAGAAGAGGAAAATCCAGTCCACGAAGGGGCCACCCGTGGTCCTGCAGAGACCGTAACGCAAGAAGAAGAAGAAGAAGAAGAAGACAGTTTTCCATGAAGTCCACAGTGGAATAAATGTGTTAACAGTTACAGCAATTGCGTTGGAAATAATAAACAGTTTTCTTACTTTTTCCGTAGGCCCCTTACGCGTATTTTGAGCAGTAATAAGGACACTCTAAATAGGTCGTACATGTTCACTAATCATTTGACATACTATGATTTCCATTTTGTACATAGCAATAAATTATGTTAACAGCGGCTATTGGTAATATGGATGTAGTAATAAAACAGAAAATTGAAAATAAGGACCTAATAAGAAAATACAAAATAAAAGGGGTTAACAAAAGTTCCAGGTGAATAACTTCCAGCTTACATTAGTAGCTATGTTACTGAGAGCCTCGAAATAATTCGACGTTTGCCGACTAATTACAAGTATACCTACTTCTAAACTTATTGTTCTTACTTTATGCTGCACTGCCCACATTGGCATGTGCGTGCCTCGGCAATCCCCGAACCTACAGATACATACAGCTTTCTTGCTTTCTTTCCATTTTAAAAATTATTTCTTATTTATTTATACATCTATGTATTTTAACGTCCTCTTAATTAAATTTATATGTGCCTATCGTTATCTGTAATGGAGGAAACGCTTCGTATGACGTGCTGACGTCATTTTAATATTCGGAGCGCCCACTTGGTCGTATAGACAGAAAGTTAAGCAGTTGCCTTTTAGATATTCTACGTACCATCATATTAAATGTAGTCTACAAGTTTCGGCCTCTTGCAACTGTTTGCAGATAGCAGTAGAATTATCTGTACTCCCTGTGTACCTAAAGAGGAGACAACTTAAAACGACCAAAAACCAAATGGTTCAAATAACTCTAAGCACTAGGAGACTTCACATCTGAGGTCATCAGTCCCCTAGTCTTAGATCTACTTAAACCTAAATAACCTAAGGACATCACACACATCCATGTCCGAGGTAGGATTCGAACCTGCGACCGTAGTAGTACGGTTCCGGACTGAAGCGCCTAGAACCGCTCGGCCACAGCGACCGGCTCTGAAAACGACATGATCAGTTGAACGTTCCTCTGCACATTCACAGATTGGTGTGTTCCTACATCCCACTCCATGCACATGTTTCGGAAATGGACCGTGACCTGTTAATAGCTGCACCAAATCTCGAGTTGGGGCAATTTCACGCACTTTGGGCCTCTTCCCGATGCCTGGGAATATATTGCAAATCCACCTTTCAATGCTTCTACTGTCCCAGTTGGACTACCATTCATCTAACTTCCTGGCTCGTAAATGTCAGTTCAGAAATTCGTGGCAGTAAACTGAAACTGACATTGAACTAAAAAGTAATAAGGACAATAAAAGCACTTTCGTAATTTTGCCAACGATGTATTGAATGTTATCATTTACTAATGGCTTACCACATAAGGAGTAGGACAGATGGTGTTAACATAACGTTGAATTTTTCGTATACATTTTACGAATATTACTTGATTTCTTACTATTTTAACAAAGTTTTAACAATATTGCTACTTTAAATGCTTGAAAAAGATAAAACTAATTAGCAAACAGAAATCCTAGGGGAAACCAGTCTTCAGTCTAGCGAAAGTGACGCTCTGACAACTGGACTCCCACCAAACTGGACTAAAACTGTTATTACGAAGATGTATGTGAATCTTGTAACTGCGAAAATTTTCAAATTATCTTTTTTTCACACTTTGCCTTAAATATAGCCGGCAGTCTATTGAACGCGTAGACAAAGTATTAAGTAAGATGCATTCCATACCTTGTCCAATGATTTTTGGTATTATACAAAAATATATTGCCTAGGAATTCCATAAATTCCGGATTTCACAGCCTGCTGATAACGAATGTATAAAATTTGATCGAAATTGTTCCAGAGGTTCCTGAGTTTAGCTTCTATGTCACTACCTTTTCATCCGCAATCCTACAGGTGACAGGCGCTTGTTACCCCACAGAAACCTCAGCGGGCATGATCACAACTCACCAATGCTTCATAGCACAACACGTAAAAGAGGCACAAGCGAATATTCATTGTTTTTGTGTTAGATAACTTGCACTTGACGTGGCGCTGCCTGCAAACACAAGTAACAGGTGACAATTATTGAACTATATGAAAAAATGTAAATTAGTTGCAAACTACAGCGTACACACACTTTATTTGACATGTAAACGTCACTCCAGATATTCTGATTTTGGGTATGACATTCGATATGCCAGCCATCATTCGCGATGACGTGGGGCGTACGAACAGCAGAATTCTGCATGACCCGCTGAAGTGTCGGAACTTCGATGCTGTCGATGACCTCCTGAATGGTCGTTTTCAGCTTATCAATGGTCCTGTGGTTGTTGCTTTACAGCTTGTCTTTAATATAGCCTCACAAAAAGGAGTCGCATGTGTCCCGGAGAATATAGCTGTCGAATGTATCCCGGAGAATATGGCGGTCAATCGAAGCCCATGCCAGTGGCCTCTGGGTGCCCCAAAGCCAGAATGCTGTCCCCAAAGTGTTCCTCCAGGACATTAAACACTCTCCCACTTTGTCTTGGATGAACCACATCTTGTTGAAATCAGGGTCTTCAAATGGTTCAAATGGCTCTGAGCACTATGCGACTTAACTTCGGAGGTCATCAGTCGCCTAGAACTTAGAAGTAATTAAACCTAAGTAACCTAAGGACATCACACAGATCCATGCCCGAGGCAGGATTCGAACCTGCGACCGGAGCCGTCGCTCGGCTCTAGACTGTAGCGCTCAGAACCGCAGGGCCACTCCGGCCGGCGAAATCAGGGTCTCTTTGGATAAACCTTCACGTACCGTTCGGTAGTCACCGTACCATCAAGGAATATCGGATCCATTATTCCGTGACCGAACATTGCACTCTACACAGTCACCCGTTGAGGGCGAAGAGACTTCTAGATCGCGAAATGGGGATTCTGTGTGCTCCAAATGCGCCAAATTTGCTTATTGCCGAACCCATCCAAATGAAAGTGGGCTTCGTCGCTAAACGAAACTATACATACACATACTAGTTCCCATCATGTCTCGCGGCCAACCGTGCAGTTTGGAAGTCCTAGCGCAAACCGTTCAAAAGTTATGATGATTTTATTTAATACAGTTCAATAATTGTCACCCTTTGTGTCCCTTGAAGACTGAGCACGCGTTACTGCGTGGACTAGCTGATGCGCTGAAAGTAGCGCATCGATGTCTCCAAACCGAAACTAACACATTGCGCAAAACTTTCAAGCAACCACAGGTGTTGGTCTATATCAGGGATTCCCAACAAAATTTTCTCGGGGACCCCCTCATCGAGCATGATTGGTACCTTGTCATATCACAGTACCAAGTTCCTAAAAAGCCAAATTAAGAGTCTTATTATAAGTTTTATATGTTTGGTACAAAAAAAACATTGACATATTCGTTATTGAAAAAATTTTGAGCTTAAATTTTTTTCAATTTAGCCATCAATGATATTATTAAATTTTTGATTACTGCTCAAAATCTTTGTCTTCAAATCTGGGTGTTTAGTAAAACAAACTCCTTGTAAAAATAAAAATTTAGTATGAACTGAAAATGACAGGAAAAAATTAAAACTGATTTATTCTAATAGCATCTTGCGGACCCCTCTCGCATAGCTCGTGGACCCCTGGGGGTCCGAGGACCACCTTTTCGGACCCACTGGTCTAGATAATGGTCGTATTCAATATGTCCATCAAGAACGATATCGGTACCCTTACAAGAAGGATGCCTCAAAACCACTCTCAGGCTTATCATTTCTTATACTGCCTAGTTAATTTAGCATCCTACCTTCACTGACCTCGATGTGCATCTAGTTATTGAGTCGACTAAATATAACAACATGTTCCGAGTACCACCAGAGGTAAAGCGACAGCCCCACAAGTTCGCTCCAAACTAAGAATGCGTGCACTACGATATCACGTGACGAGTCACGCCGCCATGCCGCCCTCAACTCGGGAGACACACTCACTCTCACACATGCATACGGACGCACACAAAAACAACCATCGAAGGGAAATTGGGGGCGCCCTTGTCCTTGCATGGCTGCACGAAAGTCAGCTCGCCCCGCTCAGACTCCCACGAAAACAATTTCGTCGTTTTTTCTTAGCGGCCGCCTCCAGCTTTGCGTGGTGAGAATCCCGTGGTCTAAGCCTCTGCAATTAGTTTCGACCAGGCGGCGTGCGACGCCGGAGGAATGCAACCACAAGTGTAGGAATGGGGTAAAGCTCTCCAATTACGTGCTAGTATTCAGTGTGTGTGTGTGTGTGTGTGTGTGTGTGTGTGTGTGTGTGTGTGTGTGTGTGTATTTGTAAGTTGAGGAAACTTCGTCGTACTGTATAATGCCTGGGCGTATCCGATACTTTTTATTCCTGCGTTGCTAGCCTATAGTTATTCGGTCTCTGACATTACGTTTCAGACACACCCGAGCTCATATTGAACGTTAGCAACAGGCGATCTCCTGTATTACATTTGTGAATGGAACTCGATTGCAAAGGCCCCTCATCTTAAAGTGTGACCTAATAATCAATGAGCGGCATATATGAAGAAACTTGTGGAATTATAGATATTATTGTCCGACACAACACCACCCACTTCTGTAACTCTATGGCTGCTATTATCTTCGATGAAATAGAGTCAGTGAGGATGCAAATGCCAAAAAAAATGCGCCAACGTCCGAACTCCTATGTGGATCAGAACTCTGCGAGTGGTGGGTTAACGGGCGGGGGTCGTTGGGGTGCGATGAGCGGGGTGTTAGGCAATGTCGTCTGACGGAAAGCGTGTCCGGATTGCCGAGGCGGTCAAAGCAACCGTTCTAGAGAAGCAGAACATCTGGCTTCGGGTCCCGGTCCAACACATATTTTAAGCTCTCACCGTTGCATTGCCGCAATGCTATGTGCGTATGGAAACCTTAACTGCCTTCCTACGTCTTTCCCATCCCGTTTCCTTCCCATTCCTTTCACCTCAAATATTCATGTATGAAACTTGTGGACACGCTTTCTCCCCGAATTAATGCCGTTACCAACTGAAAGGTGAATTATATAAGTGACGATGAGAAAGACTCCGCCTGAAATCTGTACAGTCCACAACACATATGCCAATCAGACACAATCGCCCTGAGTATTAAGGTAATCATCCCGCCGACGCACCAGTACAAGAAAACGTTTGATTAAAACACCGTGTCCTGCTGCGTGAAGAAGTCCTTATCTGCCTGCTCCGCATCCTCTTACGACAGGAACTGTCGACCTTCAAGGCTTTTTTTAAGGGACCGACTGGGTGTTAATCGCTCGCTTAGACATCACGACTACAGGGCACGAGCACAATTATCTCCCACTTGAGTTGGCTGAACTTCTGCGTTACGCCATAGCGATATGGGGACATAAGTTATCATGAAGCAGCAACACATCTTGACGCACCGTTCCACAAGAGTAGTTTTCGACAGACATGCTGCCCCATTCGCAATTTTTGTTCCCGGATGGATGTCCGTCGCTGTTTGTACTTCGTCAGCCAAGATAGGAATAACAGCACTTTGGTCCTGTCTGGACGCATTTGGTAATAATGTCACCATAGTTCGCGTTTCCGCATGTACCGAACGGAGTTTGGAAAGACACCAATGCCACACTTATCCCATATGTACACGTCGGTGCTTATACACCATCATTGGAGTCAGGCTACGTTGCACATACGATGCAACAGCCCTCTCAAACGGAAATATTTGATAGGCCCTCTCAGTTCTATTTTGAAGAAAGATCTGCATGTCTGTTAACTGTATAGAAAATCCGTATCTACAGGGAGAGTACAACTTAAATTTGGTGTGATTCAGAAAAGGAAGCGATGGGAAAACTTTAGTATCCAGCAGCAAAATTTCAATTAGGAAAAGAAGCAGTAGTATGACAAAGTAAATGTCAATTTATGTTGTAGTTATAATGCGTGTAATCAGAAAAGGGTGTCGAATACATTCATTTGCCAAACTGGACTATAGGGCTGGATAAAATCTTCTCGGTTTTCAAGGCGCGTCAGTTCGAATACTCCTCACGACGATGGCGGAGTTAGCTATCGAAAGCCCGAGAATTTTATTCGAATTGACGCGGCTCGAAAATCGAGAAGATTTTATCCAGTCATACAGTCGCGGAAGACTCCGGGGACACATGTACCGTAGAGCAACATACAGAAACCGTGGCTGATGCTTTTAAAACGAGTTGCGAAGAAACCTGTGACTATAAGCAGTTTCCACTCGTTTGCCTAACAGGATGGCGCCTCGAGTGCAGCATAACCAACGACATACTTTTGCGGAATCCGTGATGAATTCTATATCGTAGAACCGCTGAAGATTTGGCCCCAGAAAGAAATAACTGCCAGAGGAAATATGTTTGCAGCAGTCAGCAATGATCCTATAAGGTTTTGGATTAATGGGATTTATTTTGAAGCCAATGTGATATATACACTGATGTTGCCCTAGTAATGAGTGCTGCGCGGCAGAATTTTACTGGAACGTTTCACGGAGTAGGAACACAGCAATGGATCTCTGTGTCCAGTTCAACAAACTCACACACGTCATTATCTACCAAACATTTTGGGTACAAATTCGACTGAGAGTATAAACGTTGTGGAAATTCTTGTCAGAATAACAAACCGACCGGAAACGATGCTTCTGGTATAGGAACGTTTTTCACTGGTAACCACTTGACAAACATAGCTGCTGTGTTACGTCCATTGTTCACTCACCGACGAATAGCGACGTTAAAGCCCCGCTTCAATATTTACCGTTTGATCGATTAGAAGATAAACAGACCGTTTAATATGAAATACGTTTCCTATTTAAAAAAAGGCAAGTCTGTTTCTACAGTTCAATGAAAAAATGTGTACTCCAGTGAGGCTGGGATAGATTTATTACTAATGACCTTGCAGTGTCATCTACTACCTACAATTTTCTACGACGTTGTCCACTGTTGTAATTATCCTCTTAAAATTCTTATAGTGTATGTATAGCTGTGCTGATTTTCTTTCCGCAAAAGGTAAGATTTGCATCATCGTCGCCTTCGCGGGCTATTCCATCTGTCGAAATCTTGCTTTCCATGGCTCGAGTTTGGCTCCTGTTGTTGACCAGGACCTCCGCTGCTGTGCAGAAGAATTGCGACTGCGATTGTCTTGTGCAATTCCTGGTCTCCGTGCGGCATGTTTCCCATAATGCTCTCCTGATCGCTCCACAAGAAACTGCTTACTTTCCTCTTAAAATACCGAATGCATTCATATTTGATATTCCTGTATAAAAAGTGTGATACTTGTTAAAAACAGATGTTATATTTTGATCTTCACATAATTTCTGTTTCCTTAAAGACCTTAGCTTTGGTAGTAGTTTTTGAAATTATACATATATATGTTTTGATAATGTTATGGAGTAGACATGCAAGATATATGCGATTTAGTATTAGAATCAGAGTTTAACAGAGCTCTGGAAGACATGTGACCAAATAACAAACAAGTATCAGCGATAGATAACACAGTTGCTGGGTTTGTGACATCAATGGGGAAGGAGCAGCAAAGCTAGTTTTAAAGTTGTGTGAAATCTAAGAGGCTGCAGACATAGCATCAGACTTTCGCAAAAATATCATCCTTGCAGTACCGAAATAGTAAAGACAGTTAAGTGCACTGTAGAACAGTAAGCTTTTGCATCGAATATTCTGACAAGAGTAATATACAGAAGGTTAGAAAAAAAACGTAGTATCTCTTATATGTCGATCATAAAAATAAGGACAACAGAGAGGCAATTCAGACGTAGCGTTCATAGGACATATCGATCTGAAAAAAGCGTTCGACAATGTAAGATACTGGAGGATGCTGGAAATTCTAAGAGAAGTAGATGTGATCCATAGGGAAAGACCAATAATACATAACATGTACAAGAACTGAGAGGAAGTAATACGAATGGAAGACCAAGATTGTAGTGCTTTGATTAAAAAGGACGTAAGACAAAGATGTAGCCCTTCTCTCCTTATGTTGCTCAATCTGCACATCGAAGAAGCAATGATGGAAATAAGAGGAATGTTCAAGAGTCGGATTATAATTCAGAGTGAAAGAATATCAGTGATAAGGTTCACTGCCATCCTCAGTGAAACTGAAGAAAAGCCACAAGAAGTGATGCATGGAATGAATAGCAAAATATGGATACAGGGTAAACGGAAGGAAAACGGAAGTAATTAATAGCAGCATAATAATGAGATTAATGATAAACTTAACATCAGATTTGTGGACTACGGAGTAGACTAAATTAAGTAATTCTGCGATACTGGAAGCAAAATTATGCATTACAGAGGAAGAAAGTGGAACATTGACAGCAGATTAGTATAGAGAGGATTGGATGGTAACTGATTCATGAACTGTGAAAAAACCGGAGCAGAAGAGAATCGAAGCATTTGAGATTTGGTGGAATAGAACTGTTTTGAATATTAGACGTACTGATGAGAAATGAGGAGATTTTTCAGAGAATAAGCGAAGACAGAAACTTGGAAAAAAAGAAGATATGGATGACGGTACATGTGTAAAGACATTGGTGGTTAATTTCTATGGTACTAGCGGGAGCTCTAGAGGGTACGAACTGTAGCGGAAGCCTGAAATCGGAATACATCGAATAAATAATAGAGGATACAGGGTACAAGAGCTACCCTGAGACGAAGAGGTTGGCACAAGAGAGGAACACGTGGCAGGCAGCACTGAATCGGTTAGAAGAGTAATGACTCCAAACAAAAATATGAAACAAAAAGCTTAGTGTGTGGACAGGGTTCGGTAAGTTATCTTTTGAGAAGGCGATAGCAATCCGTTCAGAAGCAACTACTGTGTATTAGTCAATGTTGCTGAATCTGATTATCTGCTGGAGATATTGCTTTCCATCGTTTTACCATATCGTGTAGGTGTAGGCTAAATAAAACTGGGGGCGGGAAGCAATCTTTGGCGACACCTTGACTGCTTGTTATGGTCTCGTCGTTGGAAGTGGCTAATAGAACAAGGAGTATTTGATACGCGTTTGACACCTTTCAACCAGATGCTCTGGAAAGACCCACTTTCAAAAATGTTTGGAATCTTACTCCGTTATCATCCCCTAGAATACTCTGATGCTTCAGATAAATGCTATCTACGTTTAAGAGTAAATGTATTTCTAAGGAAAAAATAAATTACTAGTCTAGAAGCTACAACTGTATCATATACAGGGCGAATCCGCACTCCACTGGCATAATTTCATAATATTTCTTGAGTATTTTTCTATAGTAAGGCACTAGTACTCTACCCTTCCCCCAACCCACGATTCCTTAAATAATCTTACTTCTATGTATAAAACAACTTGAACTGTCTGATTACTTTACAAATGAGTTAATATGGTAAATATTTGACGTTTAGCGTGAAAAAGCTGTATGGTTGAATACGTAAAACACTACTTATGTTGGTGTGGCAGTTTCTGATTATTCAAAATTAGATAATTGCAGTAATAGGACGTTAATGTATGGAAAAAAAAGAAGACTGAGTTTAGCGACACTGAAGACGAAATGTTTTCTTGGACGCATTCTTAAAGACTCCATGAGTAAAGTCTAAGTAATTTGACTCAGTTTCGAAAAAGATAGTTTTTCACTTGTATCATTGTTTGTGATGTCACATCTCTTGAACACTGCGTAGCACACATAATACAAGACAAAAAAGAACAACGCATCATGAAGAAATTATCCGAACAGGACGGAAATCGGAAGGTATGATGTATATGTACAGACAAAAAAAATGATTACAGTTTCATAAAACTTGATGATTAATTCAAGAAAAAGAGTTTCACAAAATTCAAATGGCTCTAAGCACTATGGAACTTAACATATGAGATCATCAGTCCCCTAGACTTAGAACTACTTAAACCTAACTAACCTAAGGACATCACACACATCCATGCACGAAGCAGGATTCGAATCTGCGATCATAGCAGCAGCGCGGTTCCAGGCTGAAGCACCTAGAACCACTTGGCCACAGCGAAAAACAGTTTCACAAATTGAGCCAGTCACTAATGCGTTGGTCCACCTCTGGCCCTTATGCAAGCAGTTATTCCGTTTAACATTGACTGACAGAGTTGCTGGACGTCCTCCTACCAGATTCTGTCCAAGTAGTGCGTTTGATCGCAAAATCCCAAATTGGTTCGAGGGACCTACCCATAAAGCTTCAAACGTTTCCAATTGAACAGCGATCTGGCGCATTTGCTGTTCAAGTTAGGGTTTCGCACACACTCTCGCTGTGTGCAGGCGGGCATTACCTTGCTGAAAAGTAAGTCCATCGTGGCTTCCCATGAACGACAGCGAAACAAGATGTAGAATATCGTCGACGTACCGCTCTTCTAAAAGCGTGATGTATATGAAAACGAAAGGGGTTCTCCCATGACATGAAATGGCGCTGCCGACCATCGCTCATGGCTGTCGGCCCGTATGGAGGGTTACAGTCGAGTTGGTATCCCAGTGCTGTCTGGGGCGTCTCGAGACACCTCTTCATTGGTCATCGGAACCTGGAATCTCATGAACCGAAGTAGCGTTGTTTTCAGTGATGAGTACCTCTTCGAACAAAGTCCTGGTGACCAGCGAAAACATGTCTGCAGACGTTCCAGATAGCGTTCGGATATCAATCTGACTGTCACCTTCCATACGACCAGACAACCAGGAGTAATGGTCTTGGGTGCCATTTCATTTAGTAGCTATACCCCTTTGGTTGAGGTCTGCGGATCCCTTACAACACAGCGGTAAGTCCACGATATTCTACGATCCATTGTGTTGCCTTGCTGGAATAATATTACAGTAAGATACTGTCCACCTGCGAACGGTGAACGTTTCTTCTGCTGGTATTCGTGCTTGCCGAACCCTGCCTTGGCCAGTAAGGTCACCGGATCTCTCCCCAATTGAGGCAGTCTGCAGCATTACGGGCAGGGCCCTCCAACTTGTTACAGTTTTTGACGATGTAATGCGCCATTTGACAAAATTTGATACAATATCCCTCAGGAGGATATCTAATAATCCATCTATCAATGCCAAATCAAATAATTGTTTGCATAAGGGACAGAGGTGGACCAACGACGTACTAACTAGCTGTAGAATTTGTGAACTCTTTCTCTTGAATAAATCATCCATATATCTGAAACTGTGATAATTTTTTTTGTCTGTACATGCAAGTCATATCAACCAGTTTTCGTCAGTTTCTAATAATTCCTTCGTGCTGTGTCGTTACTTCGTCTTAAGGTGTACGTACTGGATTCCAGTTTTTTAAAAAGAAATTCGGTAATGTAATAGGGTTGACCACGAGAAGTGGTTTAAATTACATTTAAAGTTTTCTTTGCTACCTGTCAGATATTTTATGATTTCGGTCAAATGGTCATAGGTAAGACTGCATTTGTAGTACAGAACTGGATATAGCGCGTCTAAAGCATTCAGCCTGACCGGGTTGTCTTCAAACACGTCACCGACGATTGCCTGGTTGAAGGCATATGCGACACTCATCGGTGAATAGAACGTGATGACAATCCTGAGCGGTCCATTCGGCATGTTGTTGGGCCCATCTGAACCGCGCTGCATAGTGTCGTGGTTGCAAAGATGGACCTCGCTATGGACATCAGGAGTGAAGTTGCGCATCATGCAGCCTACTGCGCACAGTTTGAGTCGCAACATGAAGTCTTGTCGCTGCACGAAAAGCGTTATTCAACACGGTGGGTTTGCTGTCAGGGTTCCTCCGAGCCATAATCCGAAGGTAGCGGTCATCCACTGAAGTAGAAGCCCTTGGACGGCCTGAGGGAGGCATGTCATCGACAGCTCCTGCCTCTCTGTATCTCCTCCATGTCCGAACAACATCGCTTTGGTTCACTCCGAGACGCCTGGACACTTCCCTTGTTGAGAGCCCTTCCTGGCACAAAGTAACAATGTAGACACGATCGAATCGCAGTATTGATTGTCTAAGCATGGTTGAACTACATACAACACGAGCCGTCATTCCTGGTTTAATGACTGGAACTGATCGGCTGTTGGATCCCCTCCATCTAATAGGCTCTGCTCGTGCATGGTTGTTTACATCTTTAGGCGGATTTGGATATTTGGAAATTTGCTTTAAGCCCTTATGGAGTGAAGTTGCGCATCATGCAGCCTACTGCGCACAGTTTGAGGCGCAACATGGGACGAAACTGCTGAGGTCATCGATCCCTAAGCCTACACACTAACTTAAACTAACTTACGCTATGGACAACGTACACACCCATGCCCGAGGGAGGATGGGAACGAGGGGGGGCGGGGGGGGGGGGGGGGGGGGGAGCCGCACGGACTGTGACAAAATGCCTCGGCTACCCCGCGCGGCGGGGGGATTTATTAACATCTCTGAACAGTCAAAGGGAATGTGTCTGTGATGCAATATCCACAATCAACGGCTATCTTCAGGAGTTCTGGATACTAGGATGATGCAACACGTTTTTGATGTGTGTACATTTCCTCGAACATATATGTCTTATATACATTACTGGCCATTAAAATTGCTACATCACGAAGATGACGTGCTACAGATGCGAAATTTAACAGACAGGAAGAAGAAGTGATTAGCATTTCAGAGCATTCACACAAGGATGGGTCCGGTGGGGACACCTACAACGTGCTGGCATGAGGAATGTTGCCAACCAATTTCTCATACACAAAGAGCAGTTGACCAACGTTGCCTGGTGAAACGTTGTTGTGATGCTTCGTGTAAGGAGGAGAAATGCGCACCATCACGTTTCCGACTTTGATCAAAGTCGGATTGTAGCCTATCGCGATCGCGGTTTATCGTATCGCGACATTGGTGCTCGCGTTGGTCGAGATCCAATCACTGTTAGCAGAATATGGAATCGGTGGGTTCAGGAGGGTAATACGGAACGCCGTGCTGGTCCCCAACGGCCTCGTATCACTAGCAGTCGAGATGACAGGCATTTCATCCGCATGGCTGTAACGGATCGTGCACCCATGTCTCGATCCCTGAGTCAACAGATAGGGAAGTTTGCAAGACAACAACCATCTGCACGGACAGTTCGACGATGTTTGGAGCAGCGTGAACTATCAGCTCGGAGACCACGGCTGAGGTTACCCTTGACGCTGCATCACAGACAGAAACGCTTGCGATAGTGTACCCAACGACGAACCTGGGTGCACGAATGGCAAAACGTCATTTTTTCGGATGAATCCAGGTTCTGTTTACAGCATCATGATGATCGCATCCGTGTTTGGCGACATTTCGGTGAACGCGCATTGGAAGCGTGTATTCGTCATCGGCATACTGGCATATCACCCGGCGTGGTGGTATGTGATGCTATTGGTTACACGTCTCGGTCACCTCTTCTTCGCATTGACGGCACTTTGAACAGCAGACATTACATTTCAGATGTGTTACGACCCGTGGCTCTACCCTTCATTCGATCCCTGCGAAACCCTACATTTCAGCAGGATAATGCACGACCGCGTGTTGCAGCTCCTGTACAGGCCTTTCTGGATACAGAAAATGTTCGGCTGCTGCCCTGGCCAGCACATTATCCAGACCTCTCACCAATTTTTCACGTGTGGTCAATGGTGGCCGAGCAACTGGCTCGTCACAATACGCCAGTCACTATTCTTGATGAACTGTGGTATCGTGTTGAAGCTGCATGGGCAGCTGTACGTGTACACACTATCTAAGCTTTGTTTCACTCAATGGCCAGGCGTATGAAGGCCGTTATTACGGCCAGAGGTGGTTGTTCTGGGTACTGTTTTCTCAGGATCTATGCACCAAAATTGCGTGAAAATTTAATGGCATGTCAGTTCTAGTGTAATATATTTGTGCAAATGAATACCCATTTATCATTTGCATTTCTTCTTGGTGTAGCAATTTTAATGGCCAGTAGTGTATCAAACTCGTAAAAAAAAATGTGAGCTACAAAATAAACAAATGTTTGATGATAGTATTTTTAACAGTTTTTTACGTCTTATCTCAAACAGTCGATGGAGGGGGGGGGTTGGTTGGGTTGGGGATGATTGATGCGCTCTATGATATTTTTGCCCCAGTTCGGAAATATCGTGGACAAGGATGCATGGAACTGCAGAACCAGAGCTCTTGGTAGCCCACGTGACGCCGTTGTGCCACGGTGGGTAGTGATTCGCGGCGCCATTCTCGGCTCCACAGTGCACGCCTGCCTGTGGCTACCGATTGCCGGCCGCTACGCAGCCACGGCTCGGCTCGCGTGAGGGGGCGTAGCGCTGGCGCTTGAATAATGCAGCCGGCTGCCGCTTATCTGGCGCTCGCCCCCGCTGCCCGCTGCCCGCCGCCCGCCGGCCTCGCCAACCTAATTTCCTG
This sequence comes from Schistocerca gregaria, assembly GCF_023897955.1. Taxonomy (NCBI): domain Eukaryota; kingdom Metazoa; phylum Arthropoda; class Insecta; order Orthoptera; family Acrididae; genus Schistocerca; species Schistocerca gregaria. The sequence goes on from NC_064922.1 coordinate 828,264,747, forward strand.
GCGTGCGCCGCGGCGCCATGCATAGGCAACGAGCCGTGTGCCATTACTCCCCGCGGGGACCACTTGCTGTGCGCGTTTCGTGATTGGCCTGTTCCTGCGGCGCGGTCACGTGGCCGCCGCCGCGCTAACGTGTCGATATGAGCTTTCCCGGCCCGGCAGCGGCCGCACCGACGCCGGGCGCCGCGGCGCGGGCAGCCATGTTGGCTCCGGCTTGAGTGATGGCGCGCCGGCGCATGCAGATAGCGCGCGCCGCACGCGACGCCCGGCGCGGGTTATCTCGGCGCTTAATTGCGAGACCGCCCTATCTCGGGACAATTGAGGCGGAGCGCATTGTTCCAAAACAAATGCTCCCGCAGCCCGCAATGGCGCATTTGTGGCGTCGATTCCGTTACGCTTTTTTATGACCTCAGGCTTTGTTCACCGTTCCTGTGATCGTCTGCCGTCTAGCATCGATCTATACTAGCAGTAGTCAGAAACTGATGTCTCCCGTTTCTTGTTACGAGAGGCGTTCAATAAGTATACCGCACTTCTTTTTTCTGAATGTAGTCTGCTTTTATTCAGCAGTCCAACTCACCTACTATTTCGCACTCTTTTGGCTACAAAACCCTATTCGTCAACACAATTTCCGTTCAATGTGACGGTATTACTCCACCTTACTGGAAGGGCCTCTATGCTCGCATCGCACCACTCTGCTGGACGGCGGAGCGAACGTCTTGCTACATCAGTATCGTGCCCATTAACCATGTACTGCTTCCCACGAAGTGTATCCTGCAGTAGGCTAAACAGACGGAACTTCGAAGGTGGGAGATTTGGGCTGTGGAGTGGATCTGAAGGAAGAGTCCAATGAATTTTTAAAACCTCCTCTCAGATATGCAGCCTAGATGAGACTTTACACCGTCATGAAGGAGAGGTTACCTTGCATGGTTGTCGCGACAAACATGCTGAAGTCTTTTCTTCAGTTTCCTGACGGCGGCACAATTCACTTCACAACTGGTTGTTGTGCAATGAAGGGCCATAGCAAACACAGTCCCAGAACACTGTCGCCATGACTTTACTGGCTGAGGGTGCGGCTTTGAACTTTTTCTTTGGTTGAGAAGTGGTGTGGCGCCATTCCATGGAATGCCATTTTGTTCCCGGTTCGAATTGATAAATCCACAGCTGCGAGTCGCTGGCTTATACGTGGGAGATCGGGAAGGTGTCAGCGACCTTGTTGCGATCTTGATAGACTCTTCGCCCAACCACTCACAGCGCTTTTGTTCACTGCCAGCCATTATGAAGGCTACGTATAGTGCTGCTACGTATCGGAACTTCATGAAACGATAGAGGTGCAGCGGAAATATTCACGATGCCCCATAACAAATTACACATTTTCATCAAACCGAAATTAGCACAGAAAAAAAAAGTTTTGCATTACTCATTGAACGACTTTGGCACATGCCAGGGATAATCATATAAAGTTTTTTAATTACACGACGAAAAAATCACTTTGTGGCCATCGAACTTGGTGATAATGTCAGTTATTTTCTATCTTTTCGTCTTCCAGCGCGACACGAATACTCTAGCCATGGATCACTTGGCATAAACTTTGCTTGTAGAACTCCACCTTTTGAGTATTCAGGGAATGTTCCCCCTCGCAGATCACCCTGTCATCAGTGGTTTCCTCATCCGAGGAAAGAAGTGTTACGTCAGGAGAATGTCGGGCGTGAGCCAAAATTTTATAGGCCAAAGGATTACCATGTTTGGTTGTTGTCTGCAAATATATAGCTGGTGCGTTGTCGAGATACGAAAACACCTCCCTGGGCAACTTCCCTTTACGATTCCTCTTGACAGCCTCCCCTAAACTCGTCTGATACTTGAGCAGTAATGCTCCTGTCACGACTTACCCCCTACCAGTAAAGTCTGTTCTGATCACATCGTTGCATTCCAAGGAACAGCTCGCGTCACTTTGCCCGACGGTGGACAAGCCTTCGCCTCGTTTCCATTCATTGTTTTCCTGTTGGAAGCGATTGCCACCCTGTATCTGTCGAAATGGCCTACGTCAATGGCTGACAAAATAGACATCCGTGTTCAAGGATGAACGAAAGTTTTTGGAAAGCTATGAGGTAACAGTGGAAAGTAGCACTACAGACGAAGGATGTACCCACATGTTATGTGTATTTCACTTCGTTTTCGTACTAACAACGGAGAAGTGAACTAAAGACGTACATTTGTGACCTATCTACGTGTTTGTAATGGTCCGCATCTCGTGGTCGTGGGGTAGCGTTCTAGCCTTCTACGCCCGGATTCCCGGCGAGGTCAGGGATTTTCTCTGCCTCATGATGGCTCGGTATTGTGTGATGTAGTTAGGTTTAAGTAGTTCGAAGTGCTAGGGGACTGATGACCTAAGATGTTAAGTCCCATAGTGCTCAGAGCCATTTGAACCTTTTTTTTTTTTTTTTTTTTTTTTTTTTTGTAAAGTGCGTTCTTAAAATGAGTACCCAAACTACTCGGCTAACAAGATATTGGAATGTTATTCAAAAGACTATTCAGTGTATTAACAGGTATGTAGCAAGCTGATACCCGATGGTATAGAATTTACTAAACAATGTTAAAAATTTACCTTATGCTGTCTCATTATTGTCATGGGAAAAGTATTAGCAAATCTATTAAGAACTGTTCTGATTCATATGATTTCTGACGGTCTCTGTACGAACACCTGATGTTTTTCGTCTGTTTACCCTGTCATACTATATGCATCCTGAGCACTGTAATAATGCAGAGACATTGCTCTCGTCCTCAAAGCCGGTACGAGAACATTTTCCCACAGAAGAGAGATTTCATTTGCTCCTGCCCTTTTCCCTCTATTCCCTCGCACGGTTGCACCCGCATAAGTTTTCGCTACGACTTGCGATAAGCTCTTATACAAATCTTACAGTTGTGGCGCCTTTGGCACCGCCCTCTGCGTGGCGCCCCAAAGCAGCGGCTTGGCGTCGTTTAGCGTAAAACGTGCCTTCTAATGCTAACACAGCACGTCCCACGTACGTCCCCACAGAACAGTGACATACATTGTTCGAACAATAATCTAATAACAGCTTTTAAACTTCTTTCTTTCGCTGCTACAACAATGAATGGCATTCCGTTCCTCAATAAGACGAGTGTAAGACTTAACGAAACAAAAAAAGCACTATAAGATAAATTTGGAAAGAGACATTGTTCTAAGACTCCTCTTTTCCCTACCCACACAATTCTGAAATGTTAATTTGCTACTGTTCCGGCGACCCAATTTCTTATAATTAAATGAAGACGTCCGAAAGAACAGATACCATCTTCATATAGTTAAGGCTAAGTGGACATTGACCTTCTTCTGTGCTGGATGCAAACGCATTGCCCGAACTCTTACGAGACTGGGTAAGATTGTCTGCCGCGAGTAATGAGTGTAATGGGTAGGGTAACTACGAATGTAGTCTGTGTGCATTAAGTTGGGAATGTGGGTCTCACGGGGAGCGTGCAAGGGATAAATCCCTGCAGCCGCACTATCCTCTGTACTCTCGGTGGCTCAGATTGGTAGAGCGTCTGCAATGTAAACAGGAGATCCCGGGTTCGAGTCCCAGTCGAGGCACACATTTTCAACTGTCCCCACTGATGTATATCAACGCCTTTCGACAGCTTAGGGTCTTGATTTGATTATCATTTCATTCTTATAATCAAATCTCGTACTAAGGCATTAAATAAACATATGATGCATCTTAATAGTTGTACAATCATGTTCAGAAGAAAACAGAACACATTGAACGATTAGAGATAGGACGGTCATATTCAAAGGACATGTCTTACTGTCAGTACGTTCCGCTTTTCAGTGACCTCGCTTCAGAATGTGTCCTGTTGCGCAGTAGGCACAGGGTTTGTCATGGGCGCTGATAACGTGTTCCATGCGTGATGGCATCGACACGTATAAGGCACGAATGGCGCCCTGTGGTATAACTATCCCTGCTCCATTCACCTTGTTGCAAAGTGCATCTGTGGTGGTTGGCATTGGGTGAGAGCGCTGCAGCCGTCGTTTCCCTGTATCCAACAGATTTTCGACTGAGGACAATTCTGGCGATCTGGCGGGCCAAGGCAAAAGGTTGACATCAAGTGACGACAAGGATGCTCATATTCGTGCTGCAGCATGTGGTCTTGCGTTGTCTTGCTGAAAAATGGCGTCTGCGATGATGTGCAGAACGGGTATGGCTACGGGTCACAGGATATGATTCACGTGGGTCACACTAGTCACAATGCGCTAGACAAGCACCAACTGTGGTTTGTGGTTGTACCCAATAGCACCCCCATACCATAGGGATTTGAGCTGGCGCTGTAAGTGTTGTGCGAATACAGTCACACTGATGCCTCTCTTCCTGTCTGCGCCGAACCAAACTGCGGTCATCATTTTCAAACAACAGAACTGGGAATCGTCTGAAAACACTATCTGATGCTTTAGCTGTCCCCAGTGACTTAGACACCATTGTGTCTAGCATGTGTGTGCGCATTCATCAAAGGCAGGCAGAGAAGTGGATGACGCGCACGTAACCATTGCCGTAATAAACGGCGATGCACTGTCAGCCCTGATACTGTACGATGAGTTCCACTATTCCACTGTTGCGCCAGAGCCGAGGAAGGCGCAGGTCTGTCCCGCAGTGCCATTCGGATGAGGTGTCGACCTCCTCGAGGAGTGGAGAGGGGGTGGGGGAGGAGGGGGCTAGGTAATGCGACGCGACCCATCTCGTCGTGTTCTACGGCCTTCCTTGCACTTCCGAAACAGTCCGTCCAACACGAGCAGCAATTTACCGAATGGATGCATCATATTCTTTCATGTCAATAATACTCCCTCTTTCAAATTCACTGATTTGAGAGTACGGTTCGCGCATACCTCTGCGAGACATCCTGCATGTCTGCTCAAGTCACACTAATTCATTACCTTCGGATTATAGCGACAGCGAGAGCCCCACGCACATTTTACCAAGAGGAGGTGTTTCCCCGCGATATCGATGTTGACGTTTAACCTGCGGGCCGACATGTTTCAAATGCTAAGCATTTCTGCAGAACATCAAAACATGCTAACGGACGTGTCCGCTGAATGTGAATGTTCTGTCTCTAGTCGTTAGAGGTGTTCCGCTTTTTCTGAACACGATGATTCGAAAATCCTATTACAGTCTTCGAGGAGTTGTAGAGGAGACTTAGTAGATGAAGTTTTGAGAAGGAACACATGTCCTGAAACGTACCGCTTGGGTGTAAAGCAAGTTAGAATATCGGATCACTTTCAAACCTGCCGCTTCACGGTATATTTTGACCTGTGCACTGTGGGAGTACGTGGCATGGACAGTGTTTCGAGTACTTGTCCTCTGGTTCTCTTCTACGAGACGAAGGACGTCCTCTTCCAAGTAGACAGTGCGGCGCGACCCTCCTAATTTCGAAATTACCATTTTATTTTATTTATTTATTTATTTACTTTTTGCAGCCGTTGTTGTAGTCTCAGCTTTTGTGAGTACCAACAAGTGGGAGATTTCAAAGTGAACCGATTTTCAAACTTATTTCATTTCCAAATAGTACATTTCAGGACGTGTACGCCTCATCAAAACTCATCACTCCTCTCTGCAACCGCTAGAAACCCCTAATCGAATTCTGAATCACTTTCTCTAAGCTACATAGCATTGCAGTGTAAATATTGTTTTGTGGTGAGAGGGTGCGGGAGGGGTAGCGTGCAGAAGAGAGACTGATTGACGTCGGTGGGGGTGCTAAAGTCTCTCCTGGAACTAACATGTATTAAACATATTTAAGAAGTTATTAACAAATATTCTATTACTCATACATTTTTACACTTCAATTTTTGAAGATGAATGTCTGTGTCATTACGAGGAATACTGACAATGAGTTTACCTGTTTATGTTTTTATAGAAAATAAACACTAATGCATCTATTATTTACTATGCAGCTATTGTTGGTACACTGATTCATACCTTCACGGAGTTCCAAGGTGAAATATGTTAATCTCTGGGCGCGTTTTACACTCACTGGAAGAGTTTGGCTGGAATGTAGGATTCCACATGGAACATGGATATCCCTAATATTTCATAAATAGTTAAAGATATCAAAACCAATACTTTGCTAGTACGGGCTTGCTTAGACTTACTCATTTCCACGAATGCAAGTAGCATATCGGACAAACTTCCTCCAGCAATCTCGATCAGCTGCCAAGGTTTCAGCTTCCTCTCCATTTATGTCCGTGCACTGCATGTCCTTTGTAAAAGTCCGTTTCAAGGCGTAAAGTGGTATTCCTCCATTTACGTATCCATCCGTTGGTTTCTACAACAGTGCTGATTTGGGGGATTCCTCCATCTTTCGGGTGTAGAATATTCCCAGCAAGCGAAACAAAAAGACAGTTTCAAAACATGCAAATATTTTAAAAAGTGTTTACTATGTGCTTCTGCTAATGAAATTCGATATTTCCTAAATTGAAAGTACAAACTTGTGTCACTTCTAAATGCAACGTGCCAATGAACAGGTGTTTCATTCCTGTCACTTTAATGTTGATGGGAATCGTGGCTAGACTGTTCTCTGCCGGTTTGGCTTTCAGATTGCCCATCTATTTGTCAGAAGCATCATTCGAAAAAGCAACAAGCATTCTGTAAGGGGAGCGTCGACTACCATAGTAGTTCAGCTTCTGCTATTAAGAAAATTCATAGTTTCTGAAAAATAAATCTACTATAACAAGCTACGAACGTCAAACGTCCTAAAAAAAATAGTCGCCCACAAATTGATTGACTGTCAACTGCAGAACATTTCGTTTAGGTATGGTGAATCATTTGAAGGTAACCGCTTTTCATAAGGACTTCTTGCATACATACATTTTCTTCAATTATGAATCTTGCATCTCGTGAGCTGCTACAGAAACAAAACGATACGAAATTACATAATAAAAAGTACCGCACATCTGTGGATGTATGTAAATACCGACTCCCGAACGTTTATGCATGAAAGAGGAAGGTCTTCATAGCGTGAGAGTGAGGGGATATGAGATGGGAGAGCGAGAGAAAAATGTACTTCAGCTGTCTTTCTTCACTTGTACCTGGATACAATAGCCGAGGTAAAATAGACAGAGGGACAATATTTTCATCGGCAAGTGTGTTTGGACAACATTTGCTAACTCTCAGCGGCCCCAGAGCATCATCCAGGCAACGAGCTACTGTAATAAATGTTGTAAGTTCGCAGCCATATCAGTTTTAAAAATGCCATGTATATAACTGTAACTGCTAGAGTTAACTACAAATGACTAACACCATCGCAGGAGTTATAACTATAAAGTGCGAAATGAAGAGACGATAGAGGAAAAAATGATGAAAGGCAGGGCAGGAAGGTAATTGAAAACGGTTTCCAGAAAACAGTGATAGATTTATCCGATATGTGGCATGCATGGGCCGTTAACCTAACTGTACAGCGGGAGAAAGAGTAGAATTGTGAAATTATGAAAACAACGAAGAATTAACGATTTAAAACAGATAAACTCAGAGGAAAATCTTCAAATGGCCAAGATCGCTATTAAAGCATTTATTTCGATAAAAGGTTTAGGTTGGACTATGTCATCGTCTTCGGATCTTATGCTCTACAAATTCGCATCCACCGAAAATGGTAACTTAATCATACCAAAAACGGTGATCTAAATAAATGATTTGCTAGCGACCTCGGCCTTTTGAAGGTTCTCTTCTGAGTGTATCACGCTGCAGATCGCCCCATCTGGCGCAATGTCAGGACGTACAAAGCTATAAAATATGTTATCAAAAACAGTGGATATGATAGGCGTGCGATATAAAGAAAGGATGATGGCATCAAGCTAGTCCAAGGCATTCACACAACAAAATTTTTCGAGAATTAGAATAAAATCCTTAACTGCCATTCAGTTCTAGTGGGGAAGAAATGAAGCGCAGGAAACATCAAAGCAGTCTTACTGGCCCTTATTTCCGTCTGAACGTTGTAACACGTCAGTTTTGTTTTGTTTTGTTTATTTTGCTGAGGTTAATTACATAATACCCTCCCCTTTAGACCGGCTGCATCTTCGTGTCCTCAAGAAAAAAAAAGAAAAAAGCAACACGTATCACGGTATCGCTAAGAAGGCTGACGTCTAGAAGCTTCTTAGTAATGCAAAGATCAATATCGACTCCCGCGTGAAAATAGCGAGCACTGACGTGTCCGAACTCAGTTGCGTCCCCCCAGGGCAATGAAAAGACAACGAACGTATCAAACCTGTCCACGACTTCCTCCAGCCCACTGGCTGCCATTTGAATGGGGCCGTCCGAATATCGATCGACAGCCTCGCCAGGCGAAGCAGACGACGCCACATTGCCAGCTAAACTCTTCCTGTGGAACCACACGTCCCGTGACGAACTGTAATGGTTGCAATGAGAGGAAAAAAATGGAGGGGGCGCATACGCTGTTGTCTAACGTCTGCACGGTGTGTAGGGCCATCTCTGAAGCGTCGTTATCACATGTACTCTACAAACAAAGACAAGTTTTTCATACAAACAACAAAGATGCAATTGGCCACCAAATTAACAACAGAGAAAATTAAAGACAACAATTACATAGACCAACGATTTTTTGTTGTTGTTGAAAAAACTGTATTTACTTTGATAGCTGATCTTTTTATACGTTTATGAGCTGAATCCCAATTTAGCCTTAGTTTTCTTGTATCACCTATAGTTTCCGAGTAATATGGTTTTTATTACGTCACCATCATCATCATCATCATTTAAGACTGATTATGCCTTTCAGCGTTCAGTCTGGAGCATAGCCCACTTATAAAATTCCTCCATGATCCCCTATTCAGTGCTGACATTGGTGCTTCTTCTGGTGTTAAACCTATTACTTCAAAATCATTCTTAACCGAATCCAGGTACCTTCTCCTTGATCTGCCCCGACTCCTCCTACCCTCTACTGCTGAACCCATGAGTCTCTTGGGTAACCTTGCTTCTCCCATGCGTGTAACATGACCCCACCATCTAAGCCTGATCACCCTAACTGCTACATCTATTGAGTTCATTCCCGGTTTTTCTTTGATTTCCTCATTGTGGACACCCTTCTGCCATTGCTCCCATCTACTAGTACCTGCAATCATCCTAGCTACTTTCATATCCGTAACCTCAACCTTGTTGATAAGGTTACCTGAATCCACCCAACTTTCGCTCCCATACAACAAAGTTGGTCGAAAGATTGAACGGTGCACAGATAACTTAGTCTTGGTACTGACTTTCTTCTTGCAGAAGAGACTAGATCGTAGCTGAGCGCTCACTGCATGGGCTTTGCTACACCTTGCTTCCAGTTCTTTCACTATGTTGCCATCCTGTGAGAATACTCATCCTAAGTACTTGAAACCGTCCCCCTGTTCTAACTTTGTTCCTCCTATTTGGCACTCAATCTGTTTATATTTCTTTCCCACTGACATTACTTCCGTTTTGGAGATGCTAATCTTCATACTATAGTCCTTACATTTCTGATCTAGCTCTGAAATATTACTTTGCAAACTTTCAATCGAATCTGCCATCACAACTAAGTCATCCGCATATGCAAGACTGCTTATTTTGTGTTCACATATCTTAATCTCACCCCGCCAGTCTATTGTTTTCAACATATGATCCATATATAATATCAACAACAGTGGAGACAGGTTGCAGCCTTGTCTTATCCATGAAACTACTCTGAACCATGAACTCAATTTACTGTCAACTCTTAACTGCTGCCTGACTATCCATGTAAAGACCTTTGATTGCTTGCAAAAGTTTGCCGCCTGTTCCATAATCTCGTAGAACAGACAATAACTTCCACCTAGGAACCCGGTCATATGCCTTTTCTAGATCTATAAAGCATAGACACAATTCCCTGTTCTACTCACTACACTTCTCCATTATGTGCCGCAAGCTGAAGATCTGGTCCTGACAACCTCGAAGAGGCCTAAACCCACACTGATTTTCATCCAATTTGTCCTCAACTAATTTTCCTTTCAACAATACCTGAGAAGATTTTACCCACAACGCGGATTAAATAGATACCTCTGTAGTTGTTACAATCTTTTCTGTTTCCATGTTTAAAGATTGGTGTGATTACTGCTTTTGTCCAGTCTGATGGAACCTGTACCGACTCCAAGGCCATTTCAGTTATCCTGTGTAGCCACCTGACATTCCACTGTCTTTAATGAGTTCCGACTTAATTTCACCCACCCCAGCTGCTTTATTGCACTGCAATCTCTTGACCATTTTCTCCACTTCCTCAAATGTGATGCTATTTCCAACATCATTCCTATCCCATTCTACCTCGAAATCTGGAACATTACTGATCGTATTTTCACCTACATTGAGCAACTCTTCAAAATATTCCCTCCATCTGCCCAAGGCATCCACAGGATTCACCAGCAGTTTTCCTGACCTGTCCAAAATACTTGTCATTTCCTTCTTACCTCCCTTTCGAAGGCTGCTAATTACGCTCCAGAATGGTTTTCCAGTAGCTTGACCCATAGTCTCCAACCTGTTTCCAAAGTCTTCCCAAGATTTCTTCTTGGATGCTGCAATTATCTGTTTGGCTTTGTTTCTTTCTTCAACATAACTTTCTCTGTCTACCTGACTTCTAGTATGTAGCCAGCTTTGATACGCCTTCTTTTTCCTTTTACAGGCTGCTTTGACTGTGTCATTCCACCAAGCTGTTTGCTTCATCCTACTTTTACACACTACTGTTCCAAGGCATTCTTTAGCCACTTCTAGTACTGTGTCCCTGTACCTTGTCCATTCCTTTTCCAATGACTGTAATTGACTACATTCAACTGACTGGTACCTTCCTGAGATCGCTGTTATGTACGTGTGCCTGATTTCCTTATCCTGAAGTTTCTACACTCTTATTCTCCTACATATGGTTTTTATTACATTATATTAAAATCGTATGCTGTACGGTAAAAAGGGAAATTAATGAAACGCTTTGTTACAGCATAATCATGATTTGTCTTTACAGTAAGCTACTTAAAACAATGGTATGTGTTAATACAGATTTCACTTGTCAGCTCGATTTCGTTTGTATTTTCTTTCTCTTTTTTCCTTGAAGCTTCTTGTCTAGCTTTTTCTACGAAGAGTCGCTTGCTGAACTTCACGGTGAAATGACCAACAGTAGTCCGCCATCATGTAGGTGTCTCAGCGACCTTGGTAACATTTTTCTATCACTTTAATGTCCTGGTGAAAACGCTCTCCTTGCTCCTCACCAACATCTCCAATAGTGTCCGGGACGTAGTCAAGGTGACTGTTCAAAAACTGAACTTTCAGGGTCATTAAACATCCTAAAGTTTTAAGCTTCTTTAACATTGTAGCTATAACAGAGACATATTCTGGGTCTTTTTCATGTCCTAAGAACTTTGGAACGACTTGCTGGAATGATACCCATGCTTATTTCTAATTGAAGGTCACTGTGGATTCTGAGTTAACATCAAACCTCAATTTTCCAATGTCAGGTCCGACAAAGAGGCCTTCTTTTAGTTTAGCTTCTCAAAGTTGTGGTAAATTTTGGCAGAGATACTTAAAACCTGGTCCATCTTTAGGCAAAGCCTTTACAAACTGTATCATTAGGCCTAACTTTATATGCAGAGGTGGTCGGAGTACGTTTTTTGGATCTACAAGATTTTTGCATAAAACGCTCCTCTCACCAGGTTTTAAGGACTCCCTCACAGGCCAGTTCTTTCTGCATCACTGTTGATCCCTAGCCCTACTGTCCCATTCACAGAATAAAACCACCTTGCTGACCAAGGAGCATGCATGTTACTTTTAGATCGCCACGTATCATCCAACCATGAGCAGAATGGCCTATTTTATTTAGCACTATTTCTAGGTTTTCATAATTTTCTTTGATATGTGCAGAATGTCAAACAGGTATAGATGCATTTGTGTTACCATTGTGTAGTAAAACAGCCTTTAAACTAGTTTTGGATGAATCAATAAACAGCCTTCAGTCTTCCTTTTTGTGTTCAATACCAAAATCATTCATCAGACTGGGAATGTCTGACCAGTACACTAAATAACTTTCTTGTTGAAAAAACTTGGAAAATTGCAGCTCTCTCTTTCTATACATGTATATGCTGGTCCCAACTCCTAATAAGTTCTTTTATTTTAATCCAGAGCCAAGCAATTCAGCTTTTCCTTTCGTTAAGCCTAGATCCATAACCAAATCGTCAAGCTTGGTCTGAGTACAGAATTTGGGCTCTAGACTTTCTGTATCATAATGGAATTCATCATCGTCTGGTTCATCTAAATCAGATTGTACAACACAAAATACTTCTGTTGGAATAGAATTTAAATCACCTGGTGGTTCCGGAACCGGCGAATCTGCACCATGCCCTAATGGTCGGATGGCGGATGGAGAGTTAGGGCAGCTTACTACCTTCTTGTTTTTCGAATTATGACCAGTAACACCAACACTGCATGAGTAGCAATCATCGGAATGATTTCTTGGCTCCCTCCATATCATAGGAACAGCAAATTTAAACCCTTTTTTCTCCTTTTTGGACCATTTTCTCAGATCTTCAACACATATAACATACCTTACGCAGTGCCCAAGATTTATCTTGATCACCAAGTAAGCTGAAATAAGTCAGGTGTCATATTCACCTTCCCGTTACGATGTGTAAAAGTCTTATGTAGGGTGCGAAACTGACCTTCATTTATTCTGCCACCTTACAAAGTTTAGTTCAAAAGTACGATAGATAAACCATTTTCACAAGGTCTGTAATGTATCTTTGGTGTTTTTTAATCACAAATTCAACACAAATATAACAAAAACTGTCAGCAACCACGATTAGACATTGCACTGAGCTCATGTACAGGAAACGGGAAACTGAGGATAGGTTGGCAGTAAACAAAACATCATCTCCAGAATGAGATTTTCACTCTGCAGCAGAGTGTGCGCTGATATGAAACTTCCTGGCAGATTAAAACTGTGTGCCCGAACTGCGAAGACATGGCTTAGCCACAGCCTGGGGGATGTTTCCAGAATGAGATTTTCACTCTGCAGCGGAGTGTGCGCTGATAGGCAAAGGTCGCGAGTTCGAGTCTCGATAGAGCACACAGTTTTAACCTGCCAGGAAGTTTCAAAACACCATCTGCTATCACAAAAATATAGTCGACCATTTTTGCCAGCAAATGTTTTTCAGCAGTGCTACCAACCTCACCTACGTTCATTACACCTCCCTTTTAATTTATTTTACCTATATAAAAGCTGTTACATTCTTTAAAAATCGCTTTATTTAATAAATTTATTTGTAAATTGTGAAAAATGGTGGATGATACACTTTTTTAAGTATCACATTTGGATTTCCCACCCTAAAAATACATAAGAATAAGGTATTTTCAGCAGAAAAGATTTTTCCATCGTTGGCCTGTGTTATTATTCAAAGCAAGGCATTACATCTCGAATACTTATACTGCAAATGCGGCCCCACACATCACTCTTAAAATTGAGCAAACAGAGAAATAAGATTAGAATTCAACGTTCAGTCGACGAGCTAATTGTAGACGAAGAGCAAGCTCAGACTGGTGAAGGATATTGTCTGAGACCTTTTCGAGAGAACGATGTAGATCAATGCCTTAGTGCTTTTGGTGTAATCAGGGGAGAGCTAAATCTCTGGCCGGATGGGGTATCGAAACTCGGTTCTCCGGAATGCAAGTCCCTGGTCGTTCCCAATGGACGATTTTGCTCGCAGCGAGAGAAGTTGTGCAACATAAATTTTGTAACTATGGCAACTTGTTTTCAGAATATGGAGCATCAAAGTACCAAAAGCAAGTAAGTGAGAAGAGTAGTGAACACACGTCCTTCGATGTTGCAAAACCCGTACGTACCTCAGAGTTGATTTTCTACATATATATAACCTTCTGTAACATAGTTCCCTGCCCTTTCTTTTAATTTCAATTCTTTCGCAGAAGTGCGATCTGGCAGCGGTTAAAAGCGGTCTTTGGCGCAAAGATTAGTCCGTGAACAACATGTGCATAAAATAGAACTCTTAAATATTTTCACGCAATTTGTTATTTACTATTCCACGCTGATCATTTCTTTTTATGTAGGTGGGAGAGAAATAATATTTTGAGTTTACAGGGGGAAGTTTTTCTTGTAAATCCTAAAAACATCTCGCCGAAACGAAAAACTTCTACTTTTAAGATTGCCATACCATATGGCTCATCATATATGTCAAAAACACTTTCGTATTTCACGATAATACAAAACGAGTTGCACTTCTTTGAATTTTGCTATACCTTCAGTCAGTTTTGTCTCGTAAGGACTTCATACGTACAGTAATTCTCTAGAATAGGACGGATGTGGGTTGTGATGGCAGTCTCTTTGGTAGATTTGTTACATTTTCTTCCTGACCTGCCAAGAAAACGCAGTCATTTGTTTGCCTTCCTCACATCAATTTCTTTGTCATGGCTCCAATTTCAGTTATTCGTAACTGTAACCCCGATGTAGTAAGTCCAGCAGACAACCATTACAGTATTGTGATTTATCGCGTAAGCAAAAATTAACATGTTTGTACTTTTTTTACTACCCATGTGGAAGACCTCACACTTTTTCTTGATCAGAACCAGCCGCCACTCTTCGTATCGTGCAGAGGTCCTGTCTAAGACATTTTACATTTCGTTTCGATCTTCTGGTGACTGATTTGTATGTTGAACGACAGGAACGGCTGCAAAGAATCTGAGAGGAGTACTCAGATTGCCTTCAAAATTGTTTACATAGATGAAGATGAGAAAAAAGCCTTTACCCCTTACTGTGGACACTCCAGATATATCTCCGGTTTTACTAAATAACTTCTCGTCAGACCACGAATACAGTCACACAACTCAGACGATACTATGAAGGCACACAATCTAAATAAAAGCTATTTCCGAAGAAATTTATTGTGTCAAACATGTTCTGGAATTCTAGATGGTGGCCTATTGAATCAACATGAGACCCACTAGCGTTGACACTCATTACTTCGTCTGAATAAAAAGGCAACTGTGTTTCACTAGACCTGTATTTTCTGAATCAGTGCTGGCTAAGTGTTAATAGATTGTTTTCTGAGAGTGATTTCATAATGTTAGAAAACTGTATATGTTCCAGAATCGTACCACAAATCGACGACAGTTTTTCGTTTTCCTTTCGTGCGCATTGATGTGACCTGTGCAAGTTTTCAATCTTTAGGTATGGATCTTCCGTCAAGCGTTTTTCGTGACTGCTAAAAAATAAGCTATTTTATCAACGTACTAAGCAAGGACCCTAACTTGCATACGATCTGGACCGACAGACTTTACTAAGTGACTTGAGTTGTTCCGCGACACCGAGGGTATCTACTTGCGAATTACTCATGTTGACAGATATTCTTGATTCTAAGTCTAGAATATTTACAGTATCGTACTGGGTAAAGAAATTTCGGAAAACCGGGTTTACTAACTCAGTTTTCGTGGCACTGGTTTCAACAGCATTATCTTTGCTACAACACAGTGTTGGTGTTAATTGTGCCTTGCCGCTGGTGTTCCTTCCATATGTGTATTTTCTGGTAAATTTCAACGAAGAGTTTTGTTGTGTAAATTATTAAAATCTTCTCAGACTAATCTTTCAACATCTGCAAACTGTTGATAATCGTTTAAGAACTGCATGGGAATGGTAAACGTTTATGAGTTTAATTCAGAATATATGAGTCAGGGTGATTAACTTCAGAAATTAGCACGGAAAGGTTTATGAACTCCTTGTCTCGTGGTCTCTCAAGTCAGAAGCAGTCAATGATCTTTATCCACACATCAGAAAAAGTTTTGCATCACCCCGGTTCCCAGAACACATGAAGATAGACGTTGACTGTGGATATTTTATCACAGACACAGTCCCGTTGACTGTTCAGAGATGCCACTGAACCCGCCCAAAGATGTAAACAACCATGCATCCATGCATGAGCAGCGCCTCTTAGATGGACGGGGTCCGATAGCCGATCAGTTCCAACCATTCCACCAGAAATGATGTACACGGCTGGTGTTGTCTGTAGTTCAACCATGCCTAGATGGCCAATACCGCGGTTCGATCGCCCACACATCGTTACTATGTGCCAGGAAGAGCTCTCAACAAGGGAAGTGTCCAGGTGTCTCGGAGAGAACCAAAGCGATGTTATTCGAACGTGGAGAAGATACAGAGAGACAGGAAATGTCGATTACGTGCCTCGCTCGGCCGCCCAAGGGCTACTACTGCAGTGGATGACCGCTACCTACAGATTATGGTTCGGAGGAACCCTGACGGCAACGCCACCATGTTGAATAATGTTTTTCGTGCAGCCACAGGACGTCGTGTTACGACTCAAACTGTGCGCAATAGACTGCATGATGCGCAACTACACTCCCGACGTCCATGGCGAGGTCCGTCTTTGCAAGCAGGACAGCATGCAGCGCAGTACAGATGGGCTGAACAACATGCCGAATGGACCACTTAGGATTCTCTTCACCGATGAGTGTCGCATATGCCTTCAACCAGACAATCGTTGGGGACGTGTTTGAAGGCAACCCGGTCAGACTGAACGCCACACTGTCCAGCGAGTGCAGGAAGGTGGACTTCACTGCTGTTTTGGGATGAATTATGTGGGGTTGACGTACGCAGCTGGTGGTCATGGATGGCGCCGTAACAGCTGTACGATACGTGAATGCCATCCTTCAACCGATAGTACAACCAAATCGGCAGCATAATGGTGAGACATTTGTCTTCATGCACGACAATTTTCGCCCCCCATCGTGGACACATCCTGTGAATGACTTCCTCCAGGATAACGACATCACTCGACTAGAGTGGCCAGCACGTTCACCAAACATGAACCCTAGCGAACAAGCCTGGGATAGATTGAAAAGAGATGTTTATGGACTACGTGACCCACCTGCCACCCTGAGTGATGTACGCGAAATCGCCGTTGAGGATGGGGCAGTCTAGACTAATGGTACCTTGATGAACCATTAGATAGTATGCCACTACGAATACAAGCATGCATCAATCCAAGAGGACGTGCTACTGGGTATTAGAGATACCGGTGTGTACAGCAATCTGGACCACCGTCTCTGATGGTCTCGCTGTATGGTGATACAACATGCCACATGTGGTTTTCATGAGCAATGTTGTTTATGTTGATCTCCAATTTTCTGTTCAGGTTCCGGAACTCTCGGAACCGAGGCGATGCAAAACATTCTTATGTGTGTATTAGCGAAGAGTGTGTACCAAATAATCGGTACAGATATCCAGAGGGCTGAAATTTGAAACTACGACCTGACTTCAGAGGAAATGGCTATAGTGAGAAAGTCATTGAAAAAGCTATGACAACACTGGAGAAGTCCAAAAACAACAAAATGCTTGGCACCCCTAACATACAGGGAACGAAATGGGTCATCAGACCTATATTTTATAGCCAGGTTTCCTAACTTCCACAAAGAATACCGTCGAGTAGCTTCTCAAGGCACAAATATTCATGCTTAACTGCGAATGTAACTGGTTTACATTGACGATACCAGATACTGTATTAACAGTCATAAGGAAAGGCATGTCGCAAGACACAACTTTATCAGAAGAGCAAGCTGCGTCTTACCAAGAACACCAGCTATGCTAAAATCAAGCCGTCTGCACGCCGGAGCCGATATTGATCTTTGCATAACTAAGTGTTGTTTTGTGACTGACCAGTTCAGGCACTGTTGGTCCACATTAGTACTGTAATTGGCCATTGCAGCCTGTGTATCATGGAGAGGCTGATACTGAAGCGCTCCTTCTCTGTGATGGATAATGGCTCCAATTATCTAATTATGTGAAGTGACAGAACAATCGACGCGGGAATTTTTGAAATCTTCATCATTTATATGAAGAGCATGATGTGAAAATAAGAGCATGGTGTGCTCTTGGTTGTAAGGTCGACCTTTTCCACTGAGCTATAACGTCTGAAAAGTGTGCGAACAATATATTGCTACATTTCTTTTTAAGAACTAGTAACTAAAGAAAGAACCTAGGGCTATGCGTCTACATCTTCAAATATACTGCACAAACCACTGCACAGTGATCAGTAGAGAGAACATAGTAGCTGTATTACAGGTTGTCCTTCGTATATATGTTTTTATATGCATACATAGACCAAAAAAAAGGCGACACACCACGGAGGAATTATCAGAATGGGGCGGAAATCGGTGTATGTGATGTATATGTACAGCAAACAAATTATCAAGATTTCAGCTAAATCGGATGATTTACTCACAAGAAAGAGTTTCACGAATTGAGATTGTAAATAACTTGTTGGTCCACCTCTGACCCTTAAGCATGCAGCTATTCCGCTTTACACTGATTGATGTTGAGCTGCTGGATGTCATCCTCGTGCCAATTTCTATCCAATTGGCGGGTTCAATTGCCAAAAATCCCTAACTGGTTGGAGGATCGTGTTCATAATGCTCCAAACGTTCTTAATTGAGTAGAGATCCGGCGATCTCGCTGGCCAAGGTAGGGTTTAGCATGCACGACCGCAAGCAATAAAAATGGTCGCCGTGCGTGTGCGGGCATTATCTTGCTGAAATGTAAGCCCAGGGTGGCCTGCCATAAAGGCAACAAAACGAGACGCAGAATAATTTTGACGTACCGAAATGCTGCAAGGGTGCCGCGGATGGCACCCAAAGGGCCCCCGCCATGAAATGTAATGGCACCCTACGTCATCGCTCCTGTTTGTCGAGTCGTATTCAGCGACATTCATGTTGATATCCCACCACTGTCCGTGGCGTCTCGGCCTGGAACAGAATTGTTTCCAGTGGTGAGTACCGCTTCGAAGTGAGTCCCGATATCTAGCATTGAAACCAACGTTCTCAAAGACGTTTGTCAAAAGGAGATGTTGAGCATATAGAGAGGACAGCAAGGATGGTGAAAGGTCTGTTTCATCCGTGGGAGAGTGTTACAGAGATGCTGAATAAACTGAACTGGCTGACTGTTGAACGTCCAGGCGGAGTCTACATACAAATTTTAAGATTTAAATGATGACTCCAGGAATATTCTACAACCCTCTGCATATCGCGAATCCGATCTCCCCCCATGAACCATGGACCTTGCCGTTGGTGGGGAGGCTTGCGTGCCTCAGCGATACAGATAGCCGTACCGTAGGTGCAACCACAACAGGGAGGTATCTGTTGACAGGCCAGACAAACGTGTGGTTCCTGAAGAGGGGCAGCAGCCTTTTCAGTAGTTGCAGGGGCAACAGTCTGGATGATTGACTGATCTGGCCCTGTAACAATAACCAAAACGGCCTTGCTGTGCTGGTACTGCGAACGGCTGAAAGCAAGGGGAAACTACGGCCGTAATCTTTCCCGAGGGCATGCAGCTTTACTGTATGATTAAATGATGATGGCGTCCTCTTGGGTAAAATATTCCGGAGGTAAAATAGTCCCCCATTCGGATCTCCGGGCGGGGACTACTCAAAAGGATGTCGTTATCAGGAGAAAGAAAACTGGCGTTCTACGGATCGGAGCGTGGAATGTCAGATCCCTTAATCTGGCAGGTAGGTCAGAAAATTTAAAAAGGGAAATGGATAGGTTAAAGTTAGATATAGTGGGAATTAGTGAAGTTCGGTGGCAGGAGGAACAAGACTTTTGGTCAAGTGACTACAGGGTTATAAACACAAAAACAAATAGGGGTAATGCAGGAGTAGGTTTAATAATGAATAGGAAAACAGGAAAGCGGGTAAGCTACTACAAACAGCATAGTGAACGCATTATTGTGGCCAAGATAGATACGAAGCCTACACCTACTACAGTAGTACAAGTTTATATGCCAACTATCTCTGCAGATGACGAAGAAATTGAAGAAATGTATGATGAAATAAAAGAAATTATTCAGATAGTGAAGGGTGACGAAAATTTAATAGGCGTAGGTGACTGGAATTCGGTAGTAGGAAAAGGGAGAGAAGGAAACGTAGTAGGTGAATATGGACTGGGGCAAAGAAATGAAAGAGGAAGCCGCCTGGTAGAATTTTGCACAGAGCACAACTTAATTATAGGTACCACTTGCTTCAAGAACCATAAAAGAAGGCTGTATACATGGAAGAAGCCTGGAGATACTGACAGGTTTCAGATAGATTATATAATGGTAAGACAGAGATTTAGGAACCAGGTTTTAAATTGTAAGACATTTCCAGGGGCAGATGTGGACTCTGGCCTCAATCTATTGGTTATGACCTGTAGATTAAAACTAAAGAAACTGCAAAAAGGTGGGAATTCAAGGAGATGAGACCTGGATAAACTAAAAGAACCAGAGGTTGTACAGAGTTTCAGGGAGAGCATAAGAGAGCAACTGACAGGAATGGGGGAAAGAAACACGGTAGAAGAAGAATGGGTAGCTTTGAGGGATTAAGTAGTGAAGGCAGCAGAGGATCAAGTAGGTAAAAAGATGAAGGCTAGTAGAAATCCTTGGGTAACAGAAGAAATATTGAATTTAATTGATGAAAGGAGAAAATATAAAAATGCAGTAAATGAAGCAGGCAAAAAGGAATACAGACATCTCAAAAATGAGATCGACAGGAAGTGCAAAATGGCTAAGCAGGGATGGCTAGAGGACAAATGTAAGGATGTAGAGGCTTATCTCACTAGGGGTAAGATAGATACTGCCTACAGGAAAATTAAAGAGACCTATGGAGATAAGAGAACCACTTGTATGAATATCAAGAGCTCAGAAGGAAACCCAGTTCTAAGCAAAGAAGGGAAAGCAGAAAGGTGGAAGGAGTATATAGAGGGTCTATACAAGGGCGATGTACTTGAGGACAATATTATGGAAATGGTAGAGGATGTAGATGAAGATGAAATGGGAGATACGATACTGCGTGAAGAGTCTGACAGAGCACTGAAAGACCTGAGTCGAAACAAGGCCCCCGGAGTAGACAACATTCCATTGGAACTACTGACGGCCTTGGGAGAGCCAGTCCTGACGAAACTCAACCATCTAGTGAGCAACATGTATGAGACAGGCGAAATACCCTCAGACTTCAAGAAGAATATAATAATTCCAATACCAAAGAAAGCAGATGTTGACAGATGTGAAAAATTACCGAACTATCAGTTTAATAAGTCACAGCTGCAAAACACTAACGCGAATTCTTTACAGACGAATGGAAAAACTAGTAGAAGCCGACCTCGGGGAAGATCAGTTTGGAATATTGGAACACGAGAGGCAATACAGACCCTACGACTTATCTTAGAAGCTAGATTAAGGAAAGGCAAACCTACGTTTCTAGCATTTGTAGACTTAGAGACAGCTTTTGGCAATGTTGATGGAATACTCTCTTTCTAATTCTGAAGGTAGCAGGGGTAAAATACAGGGAGCGAAAGGCTATTTACAATTTGTACAGAAACCAGATGGCAGTTATAAGAGTCGAGGGACATGAAAGGGAAGCAGTGGTTGGGAAGGGCGTGAGACAGGGTTGCAGTCTCTCCCCGATGTTATTCAATCTGTATATTGAATAAGCAGTGAAGGAAACAAAAGAAAAATTCGGAGTAGGTATTAAAATCCGTGGAGAAGAAATAAAAATGTTGAGGTTTGCCGATGACATCGTAATACTGTCAGAGACAGCAAAGGACTTGGAAGAGCAGTTGAACGAAATGGATATTGTCTTGAAAGGAGAATATAAGCTGAACATCAACAAAAGCAAAACGAGGATAATGGAATGTAGTCGAATTAAGTCGGGTGATGCTGAGGGAATTAGATTAGGAAAAGAGACAATTAAAGTTGTAAAGGAGTTTTGCTATTTGGGGAGCAAAATAACTGATGATGGCCGAAGTAGAGAGGATATAAAATGTAGACTGGCAATTACAAGGAAAGCGTTTCTGAAGAAGAGAAATTTGTTAACATCGAGTATAGATTTAAGTGTCAGGAAGTCATTTCTGAAAGTATTTGTATGGAGTGTTGGCATGTATGGAAGTGAAACATGGATGATAACTAGTTTGGACAAGAAGAGAATAGAAGCTTTCGAAATGTGGTGCTACAGAAGAATGCTGAAGATTAGATGGGTAGATCACATAACTAATGAGGAAGTATTGAATAGGATTGGAGAGAAGAGAAGTTTGTGGCACAACTTGACCAGAAGAAGGGATCGGTTGGTAGGACATGTTCTGAGGCATCAAGGGAACACCAATTTAGTATTAGAGGGCAGCGTGGAGCGTAAAAATCGAAGAGGGAGACCAAGAGATGAATACGCTAAGCAGATTCAGAAGGATGTAGGTAGCAGTAGGTACTGGGAGATGAAGAAGCTTGCACAAGATAGAGTAGCATGGAGAGCTGCATCAAACCAGTCTCAGGACTGAAGACCACAACAACAGAGAATCCGAGGACAAAATTAGACTAACTACAACGTGCACTGAGGCATTTCAATAATCATTTTCCCCACGTTCCAGACGCGAATGGAAAGGGAAAGGCCCTAATAAGTGGAACAATGAGACTATCCTCTTCCACGGATTTAAAGTGCTTTGCAGAGTGTACATTTAGAAGTAAATCTACATCTGCGCTGCTGCTACGGTCGCAGGCTCGAATCATGCCTCGGACTTGGATGTGTGTGATGTCCTTAGGTTAGTTATGTTTAAGTAGGTCAAAGTCTAGGGGAATGATGACCTCAGATGTTAAGTCCCATAGCGCTCAGAGCCATTTAAAATCTACATCACCCATCGTCAAGTGTATGTAGCTTCGTTAGAGCACATACGCGGCCATATTTCCATATGACCTCCTCTGCTTCTTCCCCTATCAGACATTATTTCGTGCAGTTGTCCCATTCAGCAAAATCATCCTGTATGTGTATCTCATGTGCCCCAGGTATGTTCAGTTTATTGCATGGTGTACAGCGAATAGACACAAACACGGAACACTACGACAAATCATTTTTGAACGTCAGTACAGATGACAGCCGAGCCCCAGCTTGCGATATTGTATTCGACAACGAACAGCACCTGTGCAACGTCGTCAGTACATTGAAAATGTCTGTCTTTTTCAGAACTTTGTCCTGTGAAGTTGCGAGGGCGTTTTGTTGGAGTTAAGCGAATTGGACCATGGGCAAAATGCTGGTGCACATACGGTGGGTGCGTCCATAACCAAGGTAGTCTAAATGTTTCGCATTTCAAGAGGCACCGACACGAAGGTTTATACCTCTTACAGGAAAAGCGTCAAAACGTTTTCTGCTAAGTCACATTGCGGATGAATGTGTGTGCCGATTTTTCGTGGCAGACGGTCACTGAAGACGGTTGTGACGAAAACTAAGAGGGCGACAGGTTAAAAGGTCACTGAAGAGCTGAATGTCGCACTCACGAAACCTGTCAGTACCAAAACAACAAGGAGAAAGCTCTGTAAGTAAGGAACTAAAGGGCGAGCTGAAATTCCAAATCCATTCATCCGTGGTGCGAACGCTCGCACCAGGAAAACGCGGTGTAGAAGTCATAAAATTCCAAGCAATGGAAGAAAGTCACGTGGTCGGATGCGTCTTGTTTCACACTGTCTCCAACTTCTGGCAGAGTTTACGTTCCAATAGTTCGGTGACTATCTGGGCAGCGACATCGTGATGTTTCAAAGGCCCCATGGTCAATCAGCTAGGTTACATTACTACCAACGATTATGTGACCATTTTGGCTGATCAGGTACTTCCCGTGGTATAAAATTTGTCCCTCAATGGTGACAGTGTGAACCAAGAGGACAGAGCCCCTAATCACACGACATGCATCATCCAGGACTGGCTTTATGAGTACGAGGATGAAATGTCGCATCTCTCCTCCTCAACATAGTCATCAGATGTTGATATTATTCAGCCTTTGTTTCTACTTGGGAGAAAAGGGTGCATGACTGTTGTCCACCTGCATCGTCGTTACCTGAACTTGCCACTATTTTTCAGGAATAATGGTCTTACATTCCCTTAGAAACAATACAGGACCTGAATGTATAGATGTTGAGCTGTTCTGCATGATAACGGATTTCCTACACTGTATATTGGTTGAATGTGATTGATGGAATGATACATCGAGTTATACATCGAATAATACATGTCTCAATATCATTTCAGTTCTCAACACAGTACTTCTTAGGTTCGAATTAGATTAGCACTTAAATATTTCATTTTTAGTCTACTTTGCAGAATAAGTCCTATCATGGTAATAATTTGTGTTCTTGGCATTTCCAATTTCTGCCCGACCCCTGTACCTGTATGTGTGGGGTTTCGATCAGTTTTCTGAGTTTCGGGGTCTGTTGGTAATCGTTTCTGGTCCCAACGATGATCCTGGTTTTGACGTGCTCCAGCGTGTAGCGGGTGTTGCGCATTTGTGTGCGTGACAGAGAGGTCGATTTGTGGACGCGTGTCTGGCGGCAATTGTCTGGCGCATTTACTGACTTGTATTACTAGAATTACGTGTAGGGCTGTCTGTATGGTAGTGGCATACGCTCGCTAAAGGTATTTGTAAAGGTTACAACGCACATTTCGAGAAACCGATTACATAAATGTAGTCTTTGTTCCATACTGAAGGGCTTATGTGTAAACTAGGGTCCTCACAGACCTTTCCTGAACCTGATAGTACAGGAGCCCACCAATAAAGTTTCTGAGCTGACTCCCTATGCTGACCGTACGTTAGAACTAAACAAAAGTCCTCGCGAACAGGCCATGAAGGCCCAACGGCACCGACCGGCCGCCGTGTCATTCTCAGCCAATAGGCATCACTGGTTTCGGATGTTGATGGGCATATGGTCAGCACAACGCTCTCCCGGCCGTATGTTATTTTCCGAGGCGGATCCGATACTTCTCAATCAAGTAGCTCCTCAGTTTGCCTCACAAGGGCTGAGTGCACCCCGTTTGCCAACAGCGCTCGGCATACCGGATGGTCTCCAATCCAAGTGCCCGTACGTTAGAAGGAGGACCAAAATAATCGGGAGCATAATAGGGAAAGAGCTTGAACTGTCATGTACTGAGCGAGAAAGAAACGACTGCCTGTATGCCACTGTACGAACCGTAAACTCTCTCATCTTATTCTTCTGGTCCCTATTCGGTAAATACGTTGTTGGCAGGATATTGGACACAAACAGTTATCTTCTAATAAGTTTTTTAAGTTTACGGAACATGGTTTTGCGAGAACTCTGTCGTCTTTCTACCACACACCCCCATATCGCATTCCTATATAAGTTCCCCGAGGACCTCCTTTAGCCGCGTGGGATTAGTCGAGCGGTCTCAGGTGCTGCAGTCATGGACTGTGCGGCTGGTCCCGGCGGAGGTTCGAGTCCTCCCTCGGGCATGGGTGTATGTGTTTGTCCTTAGGATAATTTAGGTTAAGTAGTGGGTAAGATTAGGGACTGATGACCTTAGCAATTATGTCCATAAGATTTCACGCGCATTTGAACATTTGATTTTTGACTTCCGTTACTCACTTTCATATGGGCTTGACGGAGAGCTTTTCATGATAGTACACTCGTTCCTCAGCTCTAAATGTTCTCGGGCGCTGTGAAAAGGTCCTGTGTACACAAACAATGCCCATACGCTCGAAATCTTAGAAGACAGCATTCGGACTGTTATTTCAAGAATTTCTGCAACAGGAATTTAGCTAGTGTTTCGCAATGTAGTCAGAAGATATCAGGCGCTCTTGCCACAAAGGGACAAAATTCTGAGTACCTTCCGTCAAGTAAGCGATACGTTAGGTGTCAGTTAACGTTTATGACACTGTACCTAAGAAGTGGGTTGTAATCAAATTGCGTGCTTATGGAATATCGTCTCATTTATGCGACTGGATTTGTGATTTCCTTCCTGTCAGAGAGGTCACAGTTCGTAGTAACTGGCGGAAAGTCATTGAATAAAACAGAAGTGATTTCTGGTGTTCCCCAAGTTTGTGCTACAGGTCCTCTTCTCTTCCTTATCCACAAAAACGATTTAGGAGACAATCTGAGCAGCCGTCTTAAGTTGTGTGTAGATGATTCTGTCCTTTATCGTCTACTAAAGTCATTAGAAGAATAAGAGAAATTCCAAAAAGATTTGGAAACGATATCTGTATGGTACGAAAGTGGCAGATCACCCTAAATTACCAAAGTGTGAGGTGATCCACATATCCACATGAGTGCTAAAAGGAATCAGTTAAACTTCGGTTGCACATAGATCAATCAAATCTAAATGTCGTAAATATAACTAAATACCTAGGAATTACAGTACCATACAACTTAAATTGGAAGGAACACATAGAAAATGTGAGGAAGGTGAGCCAAAGATTGCGATTGATTGGAAAAACACTTAGAAGATGCAACAGATCTACTAAAAAGACTGCCTACACTACTCTTGTCCGTTCTCTTTTGGAGTGCTGATGGGCCGTCTGGGGTCCTTACTACATAGGATTAACGGTGTACATCGAGAAAGTTCAAAGAAGAGCAGCACGGTTTTTATCATCGAGATATAGGGGAGACAGTCTCAAGGACATGATAGAGGATTTGGGGTGTACATCATTAAAACAAAGAGGTTTCTCATAGCGGTGGGATCTTCTCACGAAACTTCAATCACCAACTTTCTCCTCCGAAGCGAATAAATCTTCTTGAGAACGATCTACATAGGGAGAAACTATTATACACTCCTGGAAATGGAAAAAAGAACACATTGACACCCGTGTGTCAGACCCACCATACTTGCTCCGGACACTGCGAGAGGGCTGTACAAGCAATGATCACACGCACGGCACAGCGGACACACCAGGAACCGCGGTGTTGGCCGTCGAATGGCACTAGCTGCGCTGCATTTGTGCACCGCCGCCGTCAGTGTCAGCCAGTTTGCCGTGGCATACGGAGCTCCATCGCAGTCTTTAACACTGGTAGCATGCCGCGACAGCGTGGACGTGAACCGTATGTGCAGTTGACGGACTTTGAGCGAGGGCGTATAGTGGGCATGCGGGAGGCCGGGTGGACGTACCACCGAATTGATCAACACGTGGGGCATGAGGTCTCCACAGTACATCGATGTTGTCGCCAGTGGTCGGCGGAAGGTGCATGTGCCCTTCGACCTGGGACCGGACCGCAGCGACGCACGGATGCACGCCAAGACCGTAGGATCCTACGCAGTGCCGTAGGGGACCGCACCGCCACTTCCCAGCAAATTAGGGACACTGGTGCTCCTGGGGTATCGGCGACGACCATTCGCAACCGTCTCCATACAGCTGGGCTACGGTCCCGCACACCGTTAGGCCGTCTTCCGCTCACGCCCCAACATCGTGCAGCCCGCCTCCAGTGGTGTCGCGACAGGCGTGAATGGAGGGACGAATGGAGACGTGTCGTCTTCAGCGATGAGAGTCGCTTCTGCCTTTGTGCCAATGATGGTCGTATGCGTGTTTGGCGCCGTGCAGGTGAGCGCCACAATCAGGACTGCATACGACCGAGGCACACAGGGCCAACACCCGGCATCACGGTGTGGTCGTCGAGGGGACACTGAATAGTGCACGGTGCATCCAAACCGTCATCGAACCCATCGTTCTACCATTCCTAGACCGGCAAGGGAACTTCCTGTTCCAACAGGACAATGCACGTCCGCATGTATCCCGTGCCACCCAACGTGCTCTAGAAGGTGTAAGTCAACTACCCTGGCGAGCAAGATCTCCGGATCTGTCCCCCATTGAGCATGTTTGGGACTGGATGAAGTGTCGTCTCACGCGGTCTGCACGTCCAGCACGAACGCTGGTCCAACTGAGGCGCCAGGTGGAAATGGCATGGCAAGCCGTTCCACAGGACTACATCCAGCATCTCTTCGATCGTCTCCATGGGAGAATAGCCGCCTGCATTGCTGCGAAAGGTGGATATACACTGTACTAGTGCCGACATTGTGCATGCTCTGTTGCCTGTGTCAATGTGCCTGTGTTTCTGTCAGTGTGATCATGTGATGTATCTGACCCCAGGAATGTGTCAATAAAGTTTCGCCTTCCTGGGACAATGAATTCACGGTGTTCTTATTTCAATTTCCAGGAGTGTATTAAAATACGGGAATCAGAGTTCGGACGGAAAGATACAGGTATTAGTTTTCTCCGCCCGCTGTTCAAGAGTGAAATAACAGAGAATTATTGTGAAGGTGGTCCGATAAAACTTGGGCCAGGCACTTAGGTGTGATTCGTGGAGTATCCACGTACATGTAGAGTATCAGAGAACATGTGTCCATCCCTCATGTTGCAAGTACCGAAGGAACTAGCTGGAGCGCATCCAGTTCGGTCCTTGTGAATGAGTTTGCGTTGTACCAGATACTCACTGTAGTTTAAGGCAAAGTTTGAATAGCACTTTCGTTGTTTGTGATAACAGTTGCGGGTGTTATTGCTGGAGAAACTGAGAGGCAAAACCAGAACTAGTAACTGATATGAGAGGGGAAACAGCAGAAACGCAAACGCTCTTTCCAACTGTCTCAATGATTGTGAAGGAAATTTTATTCCTGCTACTGCTCAGTTGGATCTTCCATCATAAGCCGTTATAGATAGCTGTTACACAGTTGAATGAGGCGTAATGTAAGCAAGTCTTTTCGGACTTCCATTCGGATGAAGTCATAACTTAGCACACTTGCAGACTTGGGAACGCTGAGCAAAGGCATTCAAACAGTTGTTCCCCACTGTGGCAATGTAGAAGTAGCCTACCAGTAGTCAGTCCCGCTTCCACCGAACGCAGTACAGGCGACAATCTCTATATACAGGGAGACACGTATTGAACAGCTGCGCGGAGAGACCGGCGCGGTTTCAGGCGCTATGTCACGGATTGCGCGGCCTACTCCCGCCGGAGGTTGGAGACCCCCTCGGGCATGAGTGTGTGTGTTGTTCTTAGCATTAGTTAGTTTAAGTAGTGCGTATGTCTAGGGTCCGATTACAGCAGTTTGGTCCCTTAGGAATCCACATACGCACTTACTGAACTATATGAATTAAAAACGTCCTAACTTCTGAACGGTTTGCGTTAGGACGTTCAAACTGCACCAATGGCCGCGGGGAATGCGCATGTGAACGCACATTGTTGTTGTCGGCCATTTGCACTTGATAATGTCATGCTAGAGGGTGCATGAGCTTATAGCGCCTGTGAACGCCTATTATAACAGCCCAACTGCGGCTCAGAGCAAATTTGCGGCCGAGTTGAAGCTGAAGACAACCGCTCCCAGTGTGCTAACAATCAAGAATTTGATTCGCAAGTTTGAGAGAACGGGTAGTGTTCGCGATGACAGTGTTCGCAATGTCGTTCGTCGAAAAAGGGTGAAAGTCCCTAAAAACATAGAGAAGACACGCGCTGTGTTTCAAACCAGCCCCAGGAAATCGATCAGACGAGTTGCACAACAGGTGAGGCTCAACTGGGAGATACTGCAACAAATTCTTTTCCCATACAAAATTGAAACCCATCGGACTTTTAGCCTCAGGGTCATGAAACAGCGGTTGTATTTCACCAACAGTGTTGTACACAAAATTGAGGAACAGAACTTTGATGTGGATATGGTTTGGTTCAGAGACGGAGCCAACTTTCATTAGTATGGGTTCGTCAATGATCAAAATTGGCGCATTTTGGGGACTGTGAATATGTATTTCACGAGTGAGAAGTCTCTTCACCTTCAACGGCTGACTGTGCGGTGTCCAGGGTCCAGTCACGGAATAATCGGTGCGAAATTCCTTGACGGCACGGTGACTACAGAACGTACGTGATGGTTTTGGAATATTATTTCAGCTACATTATCCAAAGTGACCCTTCTCTGGGGACCGCATTCTGGCTCTGGGGTGCCCAGAGGCCACTGGCATGGGCCTCGACTTGTCGCCGTATTCTCGAGATCTGTGCACATACGATCCCTTTTTGTGGGCCTATATTAAAGACAAGATGTACAGCAGTAACCCCAGAACCATTGCTCAGCTGTAAACACCCATTCAGGAGGTCATCGATAGCATCGATGTTCCGACATTTCAGCGAGTCATGCAGGATCTCGCTATTCGTCTGCGTCACACCATCGCCCATGATGAGGGGCATATCCAATGTGTCATAACCTAAATCCGAATATGCATAGTGACGTTTACATGTTGAATAAAGTGTGTGCAGGCGGTAGTCTGTAACTAATTTGCGTTTTTTTTCTTACGGTTCAATAATTGTCACCCTGTATAAGAGGCAATATAATAACTGACTGGTTGACTGACTCATCATTGAAAACAGCCCAAGTGGCTAAGGACAGAAACTTGAAACTTGAATAATGTGCGCATCTTATGTTGCAGGCGTCGTTTAAGAACAGATTTTTCGAAATTCCGACGCTAAGACGGTGAAATAGCAAATGAAGGTGTTTCTTATATTTTTTTAATGTCGCTATTAAGGCAATTTTGAACCTAGACCTACGAAAATTTGTATCTGGTTTCTTCGTCATAAATGAAGAAATATTTTTCCGCATTTTTGGATGTTTAATACTATGGAGGTGAAATACTGGGTGGAAGCTTTTTTGAAAATATATCGTTATTAAAGAACTACTGAAGTATTTTTAAAGCTACATATATGAAAATTGATATTTCACTTCTCGGTTACAAATTAAAAAATACATGTTTCAGTGTTTTTGGGAACTGAAAACCTAAGGTGTGAAATAGGGGATGAAATTTTTATGAAAATATTTTATTATGAAATCATTTTTATAATTAATCAATGAAAATTTAAATTTGACTTCTCAGTTAGAAATAAAAAATACGTGATTCACTGTCTTTGTAAATTCATCTCTATGGAGGGGAGTCGAAGGATGAAAGTTTTTATGGAAATGTTTCATTGCGGAAATATTTTGAAGCTAATACACAAAATTTGTACTTTGATTCTCTGTTAAAAATAAAACATACGCATGTCACTATTTTTGATAATTCCTTTCTTAAAGGGTAAAATAAGGGATGAAACGTTTTACGAAAATATTTCATGGATAGAGAATTTTTAAAGATAAATTTATGGAAACTGGCATTTTACTGCTCGTTTAGATATAAAGACCTATTTTTTCGGGTATGAAAGCTGCTATAGAAATATCTCCACAAAAACGCAAAAGACGCGATAAACAAATACACTCGACTCCGGCTACCAGAATTGCTTTTTGATCAAAAGTACATTCGGAAAACACCATGCAAGCTAGAACAACAGGCGAACGTAAAATTCTGTGTGAAACAGAGGAAATCCACCACAGAGAGGCTTGACGTCATTCGGAAGTGTACGGCAGTGTCTCAGTGAATCGTGAGAGGTGTTTCCAGTGGCCCGTAGACCCCTCCCCCCCCCTCCCCCCCCCCCGCCCCCACCCCCACGAGCGGAAGAACACCAATGAAAGACAACGAGAGATCAGGACGATCTGCTACGAACAAAGCACCCGAATACCGAAAGCGTCAGAAAACAACCCACAACATTGCTGCCATTGTCGACGAATCACACGCAGCAGTGTATGCAATTCTCACATGTGATTTCAAAGTGTGGCCCGATGCTGCCAAGTTCATCCACAGCTTTCGGACCCAGGAGAAGACGGAAAAACCGCGTCTATGTCTGCCGAGGACTCCGTCAGCTTGCCCTGCATGACCCGTGCTTCATGTAGCCAATCACTAAGGGTGACTGTAATGTGGGTATGCGGGTACGGTCCTGAGACAAAGCAACAATCTTCACAGTGTAAAAGTCCTTTATCCCTACGGCCAAAAAAGATGACAAAGGTTCGCTGCTCGACCAAGTGCACACTGATTATCATTTTCGCCATTCTTGGCACCGTGCACATCAAATTCGTCTCCAGGTAACAGACCGTCAATAGCGAATCCTGCTATCAGCTTTAAGGCGTCTGAAGGAGGACATTCAGTGAAAGCGACTGGATCTGTGTAGCGCGAAAAACTGGTTGTTCCACGTCGACAATTCACCGTGTCACCACGCTGTCTTGACACGTGAACTGCTCACCATAAACAAGATTAACACACTTCAGTATCAACCTACTCACATAATTTGGCTCCTGCGGACTTCGCCATCTCTCGAAGCTGAATATGCAACTTAAAGCCGTTTTGCCACCACTGCGGACATCCATCGCAAATCGCAGAAGGTGGCTGACACTCTTTCAAAAGGCGGTTTCCAGGACAAATCTCAGCAGTGGTAGAAGCACTGGAAGCACTGTACTGCTGCAAAAGCTGAAAGTGCCCTTGCCATGGTGGGGTGGCTTGTGATTCTCAAGTCCGCAGCTCGGGGCCACCCGGTCACGTTCTCGCTTCCCGAGCACGGGGTCGCGGGTTAGATTCCCGGCGGGGTCAGGGATTTTCATCGGCTTCGAGATGACTGGGTGTTTGTGTTGTCCTCATCATTTCATCATCATTCATGAAAGTGGCGAGTGTAGACTGAGCAACGGTTGGAAATTTGTACGGAGGCTGATAACCGCGCAGTTGACGGACCCACAAACCAAACATCATCATCATCATCCGAGCCTCAACGACACAGATGACCGTACCGTAGGTGCAAACACAATGGTATCTGTTTCAGGGCCAGACAAATGTGTGGTTCCTGAAGAGAGGCACCAGTCTTTTGGATAGTTGCAGGTCTGGATGATTGAGTTGTAACTTCAGCGGACATGGTCTTCCTGTATTGGTTCTGCCAACGGCTGAAGACCCTAGTTTCCCCAGTGGGTATGCTGTTCTGCGATACGGATAAATGATGATGGTGCTTTCTTGGATAAAATATTTCTGAGGTAAAACAGTTCCTCATTCGGATCGCCAGGTGGGACTACTCAGGAGGACGTGCATCAGGGGAAACAAAACTGGCGTTCTACGGGCCGGAGCGTGGAATGTTGCATCACTTAACAGGGCAGGTAGGCTACAAAATTTAAGGAGGGAAATGGACAGGTTAAAGTTTCGATATAGTGGAAATCAGAAAACAAATTTGTGGCCCACCTTGACTAAAAGAAGGGAACGGTTGATAGGATACGTTCTGAGATATCAAACGACTACAAATTTAGTGTTCGAAGGAAGCGTGTGGGATAAAGTTGTAGAGGGAGACCAACAGATGAATTAAAAAAGCACATTCAAAAAGATGTACGTCGCAGTAGTTATTGTGAGATGAAGAGTAGGATGGAGAGCTGCATCAGACTAGTCTTCGGACTGAAGGTCACAACAACAAGAAGAGTATGTAAACATCGATACGTAAATAAAGAAATTTCTTTTAAACCGGAGTAGCCGGCTGGAGTGGCCGGGCCGTTCTAGGCTCTAGAACCTGGAACAGCGCGACCGCTACGGTCGCAGGTTCGAATCCTGCCTCTGGCATGGATGTGTGTGATGTCTTTAGGTTAGATAGTTTTAAGTAGTTCTAATTCTAGGGGACCGATGACCACAGATGTTAAGTCCCATTGTGCTCAGAGCCTTTCGAACCATTTTTGTAAACCAGAGTAGTCTCGAAACTTTTCGATGTCCCGTCGTAGCCACCTCAGTTTTCGGCGTTAACCCTGCAGCAGCTTGTAGGTAGTGAGCGTTCCCAACGCCCGGAGGTCACAAAC
Organism: Schistocerca gregaria; assembly: GCF_023897955.1. Classification (NCBI taxonomy): domain Eukaryota; kingdom Metazoa; phylum Arthropoda; class Insecta; order Orthoptera; family Acrididae; genus Schistocerca; species Schistocerca gregaria. The sequence goes on from NC_064922.1 coordinate 828,298,237, forward strand.
GGACCTTCCGGTCACAGCAGTAAATGTGTACTTCAGTCGTGCGCTAATTGATCTCGGACGCGATAGGCAGCTGGACACAACTGACGACCAAACTGTGAAAATAGGACGAAAACTGAAAGTTAATTTAGGATCGTTGTGGAAAGCAGTCTCGCCGCAGCCGAGTTGAGCAACGCGGCGAGGCGAGATTCCCATACAAATCACCTGGCTCCGCGCAGCGCCGCACCGGACGAGCTGCTGCTTCATTAAGGGGGTGTCGGGCGCGACGCCTCCCGATCGCTTTAATTGCCTGTAATTGAATTGTCCGCCGGCAGGGGGCGCGAGGAGGCCGGCCTAAGTGATCGCCGGCGATAGGCGGCCGGCTACGTGACGCGATAACGCGCGCCCAGCTAATTAGGAGTGTTTACCAAATTTATTGCTGACCTTGCGTCGTCGGTGTTCATCTCCTTGCCGTGGGCGGACGCCCCGCCCGCCGCCGCCGCCGCCGCCGCTACGTGACCGGACAGGAAGGCAGCCGTTTATCTCCCCGCTGAGCAACAATCCGGTCCCAGCGTCTCCCGTCCCGACACCGGTCCGGCCAGCACGCGATACGGCTGCTGCTTACACTCACACCGGCATGCTGCGGCAGCGCGACCGCCCTCTCCATTCACCCTCGGCCTGCACAGCGCCTCTAAATCTTACGTTCGTTATGCCGTCAGTGCGGAAGACACGTCGCAGGCTTCGCCTGCTGCAGTGTTCCTCGACTTGCGGAAGCTATTAGATGCAGTTCCACACTGACTTTTAGTGGACCCAATACGAGACTTTCCCGAGTATAGAACAGGATTTATGACTGGATTCCTACGAGCCAGAATTGAACAGCTCCTTATTAATGGGATGAAATCTACAAATGTAACAGTAATTCCGGTAGCGCACCATAGGACTGTTATTGGGCCGTTACTATACTACCGGTCATTAAAATTGCTACACCACGAAGATGACGTGCTACAGACGCGAAATTTTACCAACAGGGAGAAGATTCTGTGATATGCAAGTGACTAGCTTTTCAGAGCATTCACACAAGGTCGGCGCCGGTGGCGACACCTACAACATGCTGACATGAAGAAAGTTTCCAACCGATTTCACAGACACAAAACAGCAGTTGACCGGCGTTGCCTGGTAAAACGTTGTTGTGATGCCTCGTGTAAGGAGGAGAAATGCGTACCATCACGTTTCCGACTCTGATAAAGGTCGTATTGTAGCCTATCGCGATTGCGGTTTATCGTATAGCGACATTGCTGCTCGCGTTGGTCGAGATCCAATGACTGTTAGCAGAATATGGAATCGGTGGGATCAGGAGGGTAGTACGGATCGCCGTGCTGCATCTAAAAGGCCGCGTATCACTAGCAGTCGAGATGACAGGCATCTTATCCGCAAGGCTGTAACGGATCGTGCAGCCACGTCTCCATCCCTGAGTCAGCAGATTGCAAGACAACAACCATCTGCACCAACAGTTCGACGACGCTTGCAGCAGCATGGACTGTCAGCTCGGACACCATGGCTGCGGTTACCCTTGACGCTGCATCACAGACAAGAGCGCCTGCGATGGTGTACTCAACGACGAACCTGGGTGCACGAATGACAAAACGTCATTTTTTCCGGTGAATCCTGGTTTGTTTACAGCATCGTGATGGTCGCATCCGTGTTTGGCGGCACTTTGAACAGTGGACGTTACATTTCAGATGTGTTACGACCCTTGGCTATGCCCTTCATTCGATCCCTGCGAAACCCTACGTTTCAGCAGGATAATGCACGACCGCAACTTGCAGGTCCTGTACGGGCCTTTTTGAATACGGCAAATGTTCAACTGCTGCGCTGGCCAGCACATTCTCCAGACCTCGCACCAACTGAAGACATTACGGTATTACGACCAGAGGTGGTTGTTCTGGGTGCTGATTTCTTGGGATCTATGGACCCAAATTGCGTGAAAATGTAATCACATGTCAGTTCTAGTATAGCCCAATGAATATCTGTTTATCATCTGCATTTCTTCTTGGTGTAGCGATTTTAATGGCCAGTAGAGTACTTACAGAAGTGCTGGAAGTCATTTATGTTTTTGTGGCCAGTTAACCCTAGACATGCGTTATGCTACAATGAAGAGCCTAATATCGTGTAGGGCATAGACTCGACTATTGTCTGAAGTAGTCCTGGAGGGAACGGACACCATAAATCCTGCATGGCTGTCCATCAATCCGTAAGAGTACGAGGGCGTGTACATCTCTTCAAAATAGCACGTTGCAAGGCATCCGAAATATGTTCAATAATGTTCCTGTCTGGGGAGTCTTGTGGCCAGCGAGAGTTTTTAAACTCTGAAGAGTGTTTCTAGAGCCACTCTGTAACAATTCTGGACGTGTGGGGTGTCTCATTACCCTGCTGGAATTCCCTAAGTTATGTCGAATGCACAATGGACATGAATGAATTGAGGTGATCAGACAGAATGCTTACTTACGTGTCAGCTGTCAGAGTCGTATCTAGACGTATCAGGGGGCTCATATCACTCCAACTTTACACGCCCCACACCATTACAGAGCCTCCACCAGCTTGAACAGTACACCTGCTGACATGCAGGCTCCATGGATTCATGAGGTGTCCTCATACCCGTATTCCTCTATCCGCTAGATAAAATTTGAAACGAGACTCGTCAGACGGGCAACACGTTTCCAGTCATCAGCAGTCAAGTGTCAGTGTTGGCGGAACCAGGCGAAGTGTAAAGCTTTGTGTCGTGTAGTCATTAAGGGTGGACCTTCAGCTCCGAAAGCCCATGTCGATAATGTTTCGTTGAATGGTTAGCCAGTTGACACTTTTTGATGGCCCAGCATTGAAATCTGCTGCAGTTTTTGGAACGGTTGCACTTCTGTCACGTTGGACGATTCTCTTCAGTCGTCTTTGGTCCCGTTCTTGCAGGATCTTTTTCCGGCCGTGGCGATGTCGGAGATTTTATGTTTTACCGGATTCCTGATATTCACGGTACACTCGTGATACGGTCATAGGGGAAATCCCCACTTCATCGCTACTTTGGAGATGCTGTGTCCTATCGCTCGAGCGCGACTATAACAGCACATTCAAACTCTCTTAAATCTTGATAAACTGCCATTACAGCAGCGGTAACCGGTCTAACAACAGTGCCAGATACTTGTTGTCTTACGTAGCGGTTGCCGACCGCAGCGCCGCATTGTGCCTGTTGACGTATCACTGTATTTGTATGTTGTTGTTGTTATTTTCACTCCTGAGACTGGTTTGATGCAGCTCCTCATGCTACTCTATCCTGAGCAAGGTTCTTCATCTCCCAGTACTTACTGCAACCTACATCCTTCTGAATCTGCTTAGTGTATTCATCTCTTGGTCTCCCTTTACGATTTTTACCCTCCACGCTGCCCTCCAATGCTAAAGTTGTGAACCCTTGATGCCTCAGAGCATGTCCTACCAACCGGTCCCTTCTTCTTGTCAAGTTGTGCCACAAACGCCTCTTCTCCCCAATTCTATGCATTACCTAATTAATTATGTAATCTTCTGTAGCATTCTTCTGAAGCACCACATTTTGAAAGTTTCTATTCTCTTCCTATCCAAACTGTTTATCGTCCAATTTCACTTCCATACATGGCTACACTCCATACAAATACTTTCAGAAACGACTTCCTGACACTTAAATCTATACTAGATGTTAAATTTCTTCAGAAATGCTTCCCTTGTCATTGCCAGCCTACATTTTATATCCTCTCTACTTCGACCATCACCAGTTATTTTCCTCCCCAAATAACAAAACTACTTTAAGTGTCTCATCTCCTAATCTAATTCCCTCAGCATCACCCAACTTAATTCGATTACATCCCATTATCCTCGTTTTGCTTTTGTTGATGTTCATCTTACATCCTCCTTTCAAGACACTGTCCATTCCGTTCAACTGCTCTTCCAAGTCATTTCTGTCTCTGACAGGATCACAATGTCGTGGGCAAACCTCAAAGTTTTTATTTCTTCTCCATTTATTTTAATACCCACTCCGAATATTTTTTTTTGTTTCCTTTACTGCTTGCTCATTATACAGATTGAATAACATTGGGGAGAGGCTACAACCTTGTCTCACTCCATTCCCAACCACTGCTTCCCTTTCATGTCCCTCGACTGTTATAACTGCCATCTGGCTTCTGTACAAATTGTAAATGGCCGTTCGCTCCCTGTATTTTACCCTTGCCACCTTTAGAATTTGAAAGAGAGTATTCCAGTCAACATTGTCAAAAGCTTTATGTAAGTCTACAAATGCTAGAAACGTAGGCTTGTCTTTCCTTAATCTTTCTTCTAAGACTAGTCGCCAGCCAATATGGACGAGCGGTTCTAGGCGCTTCAGTCTGGAACCACGCGACCGCTACGGTCGCAGGTTCTAATCCTGCCTCGGGCATGGATATATGTGATGTCCTTAGGTTACTTAGGTTTAAGTAGTTCTAAGTTCTAGTGGACTGATTACCTCAGATGTTAAGCCCCATATTGCTCAGAGGCATTTGAACCATCTTTTTTTAAGGTAAGTCGTAGAATCAGTATTGCCTCACGCATTCCAATATTTCTACGGAATCCAAACTGATCTTCCCAGAGGTTGGCTTCTACCAGTTTTTCCATTCGTCTATAAAGAATTCGCGTTATTATTTTGCCGCTGTGACTGCCTCTACCAGATTTTTTGGCTACTCAGTGTATTACATTGGTTTAAAAGGTTGTTGCTTATTACGTATGAATACCGCAACTTTGTTAGCCAAATCGTCATGAAATAACAAACGGCAAACTTTACAATCCTAGTGTAAATCGATACAGCTCTCTCTAGTGTTTAAACATATTTATAATCAATCAAGACAAGTTAACCTTCAGGGAATAATAAGAGAATGATAGTTGAGTTTGGCCACTGTACCCATGGATAACACTGTCACAGTGAGAACAACAAGCTTAGGTGCGCAACAGTTGATATTTGTCATTAGTGGGCCGCCTAAACATGGAAAAGTTGTAGGGAAAGTTGTAGGGCAGTTTAAAGTAGCTTGTAGTTTATTTCAGGTCAGAGTATAACAGCTCTTTGTTTGCTCTAATGCTTGCTTTCGGCCTTCGTCTCAGTGCAACGCGGGGTCGGCCGTGTTACTATTGATATGGCAGTGTTAAAGTGCGCGTCATTTATGTTGGCGGCAGAGTTTAGGTTCGTTCTGCGCATCTGACGTCACAAAATACAGTCAGCCAATGAACAGAGAACGACGTTGCCAAATCTCGACTGCAGTGCGGAGCATGGACGAGTCTTCAGTTTTAGAAACTTCCAGCATAAATAAAGTAATAGAATAAAAGCAATGTCTTGATAGCACACTTACTTTTATAGAAAGTTTGGAAAAAGCATTCTTTATACCAATTGCTTCATATTCTGTTAATTAATTAAACCAAACAAGCAATAAGACTCCTAATTTAAGCGATAGCAAGGAAAGGTGTTCGTAGCAATCTCACGAACCGCTTTTTCGCAATAAAGAACAGCGGTAATTGTTTACTTCCTATTGTACATCGACGAAGCGTGAGTAATTCATAATCATACCACCACTGTTTGTCAGCATTTTGCGTGACGCGTTAGAGGCCACATGGCGTTCTGTAGTAGAATCAGCTGCGTTAGCGTAACGGTTGTTGGCCTTAGGCTGTGCTGCGGTGAGGACGCGCTGTTTGTGTTCCTGCCGCGGAGCGAGCGCTCGTGTTTGTTTACATCGTACTCGGCCGTTTCGCGCGTGCCTTACTCAGCCTATAGATCACTATGGCGCACCAATACAGAAAATCGACGCTGAAATTTACGTTCCGCAACGAATTTGCACGGCCCAAAGTACTCGAAGTCGAACGTTTTCTTCGAGAAGAAGTTAAAATCCCGGCGACCGACGTTCTCGGCATTCACTTGTCCATTGTGAGTAGTATCGTATATGTCAAGATCATCAACGATGCAACATGTGAACGGATCCTTCGGGACGCGAAACAAGGCCTCCGTTTCTGCCATGCTGATGGCAATGTGGGGACTGTACACGTTTATTATTCTGGCATGGGACTTCGCTCGATCAGAATTTTCGAACTTCCTTTCGAACTACCGGCGGAGGACGTCGTGAAAGCTCTGTGCCCTACGGCACGGTCCATGATCATGTTGCGGAAAAATGGACGCAATTCCAGACATATCCTGTGCTGAACGGAGTCCGCCAGGTCCGAATAGAACTTAAAAGACGTGTACCTTCATATCTGAATATCGGTGGCTGCCGCGCGATCGTCATCTACGATAGGCAACCGAAGTCCTGCTCTGGTTTTGGGAGGGAGGGACACCTCAGATCAGAATGTATCCAACGCCGAATCACTCAACTGCCGCTGGCTGACGCGGACCCGCCATCGCAGCCGACGCTGCTTCCCGTGACCTATGCAGCAGCCCTCACGACAGCTACCACTTCACCACGACAGCCGACATCCTCTGTTGGGTCGCTCCTCCATCCTCCAGTACAGGGCGATGATGACACACCCGTTCCACAAGCTACGGATTCAACTCCGATGCCGCCTCCCCCGTCGACGGATAACAACATACATGACGATAGCATAGCCGTCGACTCGCTTATTGTGCCTACGGCTGCGTTTGTGCCCGAAGGTCGTGAATCTTTGCCATCGTCTGACAGAGAAGGACACGCCAGGAAGCAACGCTCTCCGAAGCGACGGAAGCGGAGGCGTAGAGCAACTTCCGAACTGGATGCGACACAGCCTCCAGAAGATGACGACTCCACCTTCAATGACGACGCTACCACAGAGGCAAAATCGGATGCCGATATGCAGGACAGATGCTGCCCACCACCTTCTGGAGTGCAAGCACCCATGCCGTGTCCTGAGGAACCTAGGGAAACCGATCTGGCTTTGAGTTCCCCAATGTGGGCGGATGACCACGACGACGACGCCACCATGAAAGTTACGCCAACAGGGCCCACGCCATTGGCGCCGGCTCTCTAGAAACGACTGCAGGTGAGGTGTGGGGGGATGCGGAGGTGTCAATACAGTCCGAAGCGTCATAGGTAATTCCAGTCTTAAAGGATAACTTAACACCTGCGGTTCGGCAACAAGCTTATCGTATCGCCACGCTTAACTTCAACACGATACGAACGGCAGTGAAGATCCCGTTGCTGCGTGAGATGCTTCGTTCCTCGGATGTTGACATTGCCCTGTTGCAAGAAGTGTATATAGCGGCCCTCCCCGTTTTCTACGGTTATGTGACATATGTGTCACCGGCGGACCGGAATGGCAGCGGTACGGCAATACTAGTTCGCGACGGAATTGCCATCAAAGAAGTGACTTACCTTCCGTCAGGAAGGGGGCTGGCGATCACAGCACTGGGCACGCGCATCATTAACATTTACGCTCCATCAGGAACTGACCAACGCCGCGAACGATCGCTGTTCTACTCGGAGGATATCGCTCCCCTTTTTATCAGTCGCTTCGATCAATATATCTTCGGCGGCAACTTTAACTGTGTGCTCCACCCCAAAGACCAAGTACCACATTTCTCGACTTGTCAAGAACTTCGGCTCCTGGTTCGAGATCTGCTTCTCACCGACACGTGGGAGACAGTGCACGGTGACCGTCGCGGGCCGACATACTCAGCCAGTCGCCTAGACGGCATTTATGTCTCACGAGCTCTAGCGCCGGGAGTATTGGACGCCGAACATTGGCCGCTTGCCTTCTCCGACCATAGCGCTTTCATATGGACACTCTCTCTACAACAGCAGCGCATATGGTTGCAGCCGAGGACCCTGGAATCTGAATGTGGCACATCTTCAAGCCCCGGAATGCCGTCAGATTATCGCCAACACATGGCTGGATTGCGAACGTCGTCTTCCCCGGTACCCATCGACTCTAGCATGGTGGGTGGACTGTGCAAAACCAGCGTTTCGGCGTGCGCTAACTCAATTCGGAAAAGATATCGCAGCTTGGCATCGTCACACATTGGACTTTTATTACACGATACTTCGCGAACTCGACAGCCAACCACCATCTCCAAACCGACAAATGTAAAGCCGCCGAATCAAAGGTAAAATATGGTCTCTTACGAGGAAACGTTTGGAGGGGGTCGTAGTGCGAACGCGACGTCAAGACCGAGCGGAAGGAGAAAACCCGTCTATGCATCACATCGTGCTCGACAGCCGCCGACGCCGACAGCAGCTGATCACGGACCTCGTATTGCCAGGTTGTAGGGTCGTAATGACTCAGGCGGCGGTTACAGAAGCCTTCGCAGATCACTATCGGCGGTTTTACGACGAGGTCAATACAGGGGACGAGGAAGCGGACGATCACGACATACTGCAGCACGTGTCGCACACCCTCGACAATGCAGCAGCGGCGACGCTGTTAGGTGGAATTACACGGGACGACATCGAAGACGCGCTTAACAAGGGAGCACTTTCCGCGATTTAATGATGCCCCGATGGGTCATCATGTACCAAGAACTGATGACCCCTGGGTCCCACGTGCCACCTGCATTCGTGGAAGGTCTCCTTATACAGATGCACAAGCCTTCCAGAGGTCGGACGGTCGAGGACTACAGGCCCATTACAATGCTCAACTCGGACTATAAAATCTTCGCCCGACTACTCGCCAGCCGCATGAAGAAGGTTCTGCCCCTACTCCTCTCAATGGAGCAAATGACATGGGGCGGAGTGACCAACATGCAAACGGCCGCCAGTGAATGCAGGGATTTAATAGCCATCGCCACATCCTGTCGCCTTCGAGCTGCTCTGATCTCCATTGATTTCGACCACGCCTTCTACAGAGTTCACCACAAGTTCCTTCTGTCCGTTATGGCCCGTATGGGCTTCCCGTCTGACTTTCTCGACATCTTTCAGCGCCTTTTCCGTGGAGCTACATCCCGTGTACTGGTAAATGGACGGATTGCGGGTCCCTTTCCGATCCGACGGTCAGTTCGCCAAGGATGCCCACTCTCCATGATCCTTTACGCGATCGCACTCGAACCACTTGTCGGAGGGTTGAACAACAGGCTCTCGGGCATGTCATTGAGGGATCACACCTTTCACTGCAGGGTCTATGCTGATGACCTTCTATTACTTGTCCGATCTGGTGACGAGGTACGCTCGGTGATACAACGGATCAATCGCTATAGATTAGCAGCGGGCAGCCTCATGAATGTGGCCAAGTCGGCAGCGATGCCCATTGGGAGAGGTCTACAGGAGGACGCTTTAGCCCCACTCCCACTAGTTAACAAGATCCGATTCTTGGGCATAACATTTACACAGGATGTGCGTCGCACAGCTGCCATGAACTATGCACGATTACTACAGGCAATACGCACAGAAGTTCGCCGGAACTTACTTCGACGGATGGACCTCCTACAGCGTGTAGAATACCTCAGCCTTCACGTGGCGACTAAGATGATCCACATGGCCCAGGTCCTACCGATATCGACAGCGATGGCACACAGACTGCAAGCAGAGCGTTTGGATATTACCTTAACGCCGGACACTTATTCAAAGTCCGCTACGAAACACTCACCCTCCCTCCGCTTGATGGCGGACTGGGACTTATAAATGTACGAACGAGGGCTACAGCATTATACTTGTGCACAATGATGAAATTATGGACCCACGCAGATGTTTCCCTTACGGGACGTCTGTTAGAGGGATTGCTGCCGGCGTCTCTTCTGCCAACTGTCACGGTTGCGCACATTACACCCTCACTCTCGCACCTCTCGGCGTTTATTCTTGAGTATAGTTACGTGCATCCAGACCTTCCCAACACTCGCACTCCCAAGGCGAGAGACGTTTACAGACTGCTGCTAAGGTCCATCCCTCGCAATGTGATTGAGAGGAAGAGCGCTACGACCCTATGGCCTGCAGTGTGGAGAGCGGTCCAGAAGCCGTTCCTCCCCACGCGGGTACGAGCTGCGTGGTACCAGGTGGTGAACGGGAAGGTTGTAACACGACAAAAGCTGCACGCTATTGGGATGTCGGATTCCCCCCTTTGTCCATGTTGGCACCTCGTGGATACTGACTAACACCGCTTAACATGTGGATCGGCGTTATAGGTATGGCTGCTAGTGCAGAAGATCCTCGGCTGCTAACTACGTATCGCGCCTCGCACAATTGAACCACGGCTCCTCCTTTGTCCAGAGGACACTTATTTCCCACCTGCGAAGACTCACGCTCTCACATGGTTTAAAGGCATGTCCATATACTACCTCTTTCGAGATGACGAAAAGATAGTGCTTGATTACTGGCAATTTCTCCAGGACAGTCATAGCACACTTGAGTGTACACCCCGATACCGACAACTATTTGCGAACTATTTGCGCAGTGTCTTCGATGAGCCCCCTCACAGTTGGGGAGTACCGGGCAGAGGATGACCGCCTTCATGGGGCTCCACACGCTGCGATATGTTGTACCAATTTGGAACATGGTTCTGTACGCCGAAAGGCCATGCACATGGAATGGCGTGCGGGATTTGGTTACATTTTTCTTTCTTTATTATCTATCATCTCACTATTAGTTTTAAATTCTATTTCATAGTTCAGAAGGAACTCTCTAATTTTGTTTGTCGTAACTGAAAGACGCCTTCTTCCAATAAAAAAAGGAAAGGTTTGCAGAGGAAATAATTTACAATTAAAAAAAAAAATAATAAAAAGAACAAAAAAGTGAAAAAAAGTTAACCCTTTCGCTGCTACAGAGACGTGCTCCCCGCATTCCGCACTGTGCGCTATTTTGTCATCACTGCACTGCTCGCCTGTGCAGACACATGGTGTTCCCACTGCTTTGGCACACTTATCATTCCATTTCACAAAAACTGTTTTGCCCAAAATTTGATTTTTACCCGTCTTCTAGACTGATACCTTCCCCCCATAAATGACTTAATTTTATTTCGATATTCAACGCAGTTATTATGCAGCATTAAATATAGTAAACCACTGCACGAAATTTTGAGGAGTTTGCAGAGGTAAATGTCCATAGAGTATAATTTCCGTATGGTTTATTTTAGTTGCCACAATGTTGAGAATGAAATGTGGACAAGATACATAAATTTCATATAAAATTTACTGTATAACAATATCTCATTTCATATATAAAGCCAAACATGCTCAGTGTACATAAAACTTTTGTTACAATCGCGGAAGACGGAATATTTCTCAATATTACATACGACACCTATGTGGTACTGAAATGAGATATTTTTATACAGTAAATTTTATATGAAATTTAGGTATCTTGTCCACATTTCATTCTCAACATTATGGCAACTAAAATCGACCATATGGAAAGTATACTCTATGGACTTTTACCTCTGCAAACTCTTCAAAATTTCGTGCAATGGTTTACTATATTTAATGCTGCATAATAACTGCGTTGAACATCGAAACAAAATTAAGTCATTTATGGGGGGAAGGTATCAGTCAAGAAGAGGTGTAAAAATCTAATTTTTGGGCCAAATAGTTTTTGTGGAATCGAAGGATAACAATGTCAAAGCAGTCGGAACACGATGTGTCTGCACAGGCGAGCAGTGCAGTGACAAAATTGCGCACAGCGCGGAATTCAGCGAGCATGTCTTTGTAGCAGCCAATGGGTTACTGCGGCCGTGGTGGCTTTACTTCATAAACTGCGCGCTCCCCGATAAAAGTAGCCTTGCGAACTATGCTGTGCTACGGCGCTGCTTCTATTGGCGCGTGCGTCGTGTGCAACTGGCAACGCAGCAATCTCCCGCGTATGCACGGGCATGCGCGAGCAGCCAAGATAAAAGAATTGAACTATAGTTGCAGAGGCGTCCGGATGCCCTTCCTGCCACCACCTTAAACGCTCCGTTGCGGAATTAGTGTACCCCAGCTGTCTGCGGCTCTTGTAAGCCATGGAATATTGCGAACGCTTTCACATGTCTGCGAGTCGTGTAACTGTGGTGGGACTTGGGGACCAGCCCTGTATTCACCTAGTTGGATGTGGAAAACCGCCTAAAAGCCACATCCAGTCTGGCTGGCATACAGGCCCTCGTCGGTAATCCGCTGGCCGGATTCGATCCGGGGCCAGCGCTCCTACCCAAGTCCAGGAAGCAGCGCATTAGCGCTGTGGACTACCCAGGCTTGTTTTCATGCTTTTTCTAATCATTGGACATAATACACAAGTAGCAACAGAGACTAAACCTTTATAGAAATCTAGATTGAATTCGCACTGAAATCGCGCTAACACTGTGGAGAGGTACAAAATTATATGGAAGACAGCATTGAGTAAACATAACATAGTTACACTGGCAGCTCGCAAGTTCAGTGTTAATGAGACAAAATTACAAATTATAATCAAGTGGCCAACTCAACTTGCATGCCAGGGCAAGTAAGAAGCGAACTGCTCCCAGTATGGATCTTGCTTACGCTCGGCCACAGCGGCCGGCTAACAAAATTTTTAAATGAAGATAGTCTCATACTCAAGGTAACACATTGCTTATCATTAAAGGCTCCACAGAAGAACTTAACACATCATACGCTAATTTTAAGAGCCTATACACCAAAATTTTTTTCACAGCAGAACACAAAAAATAGAGCTATTAATTATCTGAGAAACCGTATTTGCAGTTAACAACACACCTTCTCTTAAAGTCTACAGGAAACCACCATCACAAGCAAAACCAAGCCATAAACTCCTCAGAACGAAACTCACGTGCAGGAGCAGCGTACAAAGTATTTTATCTACGCGTCTGTAAACTACAGTGCCATTAATCTCGGTAAATTACAGCCAATAAACGCAGACTGCTAACACGACAGTTATAATTAATGTTCACACCCATAAAAACAACTCTCTTCACAATAAAGTGAAGCAAATTGCAAATAAAAACGAACTGCCACTACGCAGCGTTGAGAAAATTAATGCAAATAAATATACAAGTGTATCAGAATTGGGAAAATTTCTGACCGAATTAGAAAAAATTATATAAAGGTGTGACATTCCGATAGCTTTAAGAAGTAATAATCAACTTAGCAAAATAATAGAACCAAAAAATCACATCCATAGAACATGCTCCTAGTACAATTAACGTTAGGCTGAACAAGCACCGAAAAAGTTCAAAAATTACTTCCAAGAAAGTGTTGAATGCTTCTGACGTGACGTATATGTATAGTTCAAACAGCGAAAATAATAAACGAAATGTCAGCTTCTTCATTAGTAATGTCACAGCTTACAAATATATCTTTGGGGCAAAACATAAACAGTGTCGTCTGAGACAGCGAATACATGCGAAAACAGGAAATGTTTACTACATGTGAGCTGTACTATGTAATCCTACGAAAGTAGTGGTAGTGATTCGTAGAGGTTGTGTCGTGCTACGACAACACTGCACAAGACGACAAACAATGTTTTGCGGTGATTCCTGATAATATGTGGTGAGTGCACTTTCTTTGACGACATTTACTGACTTTATCATAAAATATGACTCCAACATCGTTACATCGACTTTGCAGCGTCAGTAGAATCTACCCAATTACAAAAAAACCAGACAGCAGCAACAGGAAACAGACGGTCATGGTGAACACTGTTGCCATTGTAACCAGACATCAAGAAAACAGAGTGCTACTCTAGGTTTAGTTAGGATAGGTTGTATTTTATAGCACATTGCTTTTCCTTGTGTTACTCTTCTATAAATAACGAAGATAGTGGATGGGAACACCAAATGTATAGTGCTCTGTCAAAATAAGCAATAAAAACATTCTTATGAGAAGGAAAGTTGCTACTCGCCATGTACCGGAGACGCTGAGTTGCAGATGAGCACAACAAAAAGACTTTCACAATTATGACCTTCGGCCATTAAGGCCTCCGACAACAATAGACGTCAAACCGGAGGTTCGAGTGCTCCCTCGGCCATGGGTATGTTTGTTTTCATAGCATAAGTTAGTGTAAGTTAACGTAGTGTGTAAGTCTAGGGACCGATGACCTCAGTAGTTTCGTCCCTTAGGAATTGCCACAGTCGTGTGTGTGAGTTGCGTTTGCGTGAGTGAGTGTGTGCGTATGTATGTCTATTGTTGAGGAAGGCGTTAATGGCCGAAAGCTTTAAGTGTGAGAGTCTTTTCGTTATACCTATCTGCGACACAGAATCTCCCCTACATGGTAACAACTTTCTTTCTCATAATATTGTTACATTCCATCCAGGATTTACCATTGTTTGATTTTTGACGGTAAATACATTCGATTTAATAACCGTAAGTGACTGGCTGCGGCCATAAACACAGCGCCATGTTTTCGTCACAGTCACCGATAGCCATGAGTCGATACGGCTCACCGTGTTTCTGGTACAATGTATCTCCTAACGCAAACCTGAACACACCTCGCTTCCTACCACCAGCCCCTCACCATGTAAAGCAGTGTCATGTTATTGGGTGCGGCATCAGGACCTTACTCTCCTAATAAATATTAGTAACTCCATGCCGTAACGTCTGAAAGACTGTGTTGGCAAACATGGTGGCTGGCCCACTATTGCAAAGACGTCGAATATATATGTGTAGTGCAAAATACGGGGTGTTCAAAAAAGTGTCGGATATTTTTACAGGAGGTAGTACTCATCAAAAAAAAAAGGAAGTCAAGTAAACGTGCGTCCGGAAACGCATACTTTCCGAGATAAATACGTTTTTGTATGAAGTGCTGCCGACGCTTGGTTGCGGATATTAGCACAGTCGTTGCGTTGGCGCTCTGTCAAACGTATCGTCGGTGCATTGTGGTGTGTTACTCACAACACTCTACCTACCATTACTTTTACTGTAGTTCGAGTCGTGTTGTGGGCTAAATTAGTTTTTGTCGTGTTGGAGTGTCTTATTGTACAGTACTGTCAACGCCAGGTACGTATCATGGTGTTTCAGCTTCTTCCAAACGCAGTTTCACATTGGTGTTTACTGTTATTGCGCGGTTTGTACGTAGAAATTGCGTTGTACATTTACATTTTCTCTCTTCCACCCTCGTTAGCATTAAAAATGAAATGAAATGTCATGTGGCTAGGGCCTCCCGTCAGGCAGACCGTTCGTCTGGTGCTAGTCTTTTGACTTGACGCCACTTCGGCGACACGCGTATCGATGAGGATGAGATGATGATGATTAGGACAACAAAATCCCTAGTCCTTGAGCGGAGAAAATCTCCGATCCAGCCGGGAATCGAACCCGGAACCCTTGGCATGACATCCCATCGCGATGACCAATCAGCAACCGGGACGGACCTTGTTAGCAGTGGTAGCCTGCTACTCCACAAGGAAATGGCAGATATGATATTCTGCTAATGGAAGTGTAGTTCCATGCTTGTTGACAGAGCGTACGGTAACTATGTGGGGGACGTGCACCGCCGTACTAGGCAAGGTCCTAATGCAGGTGGTTAGCCATTGGGTTCCTTAGACCGTAATGGGGATGAATGATGATAATGAAGACGACACAACAACTCCCAGTCATCTCGGGGCAGGTGAAAATCCCTGAACCCGCCGGGAACCGAATCCGGGACCCCGTGCTCGGGAAGCGAGAACGCTACAGCGAGACCACGAGCGGCAGACATATTCTGCTAAGGTTTAGTAAATGGACGCAGCCTGCCAGTCAGTGCCCTCTTCGCTGCAAAATATCCACAGTGCAGAGTGACATTTTATAAGCTGTTCGGCAGATTTTTCCAGCGTCTGAGGGACACAGGTACCATTGCACCTCGGAGGATTGACAGTGGAAGGTCTCACACAGTCCGCACGCCTGATACGGAGGAGCGTGTGCTACATTCGGTGGAAGAAACCCCTGGGACCAGTTTGCGATGATTAGCAGCAGCAGAAGGCGTGTCTCACTCTCTTATCTGGGGGTAGTTCCTGAACAATTACTGTACCCATATCATCGACAGCCCGTTCAGGCACTAAGGCCACAGGATCGTCATGGTAGATGGAGGTTCTGTCAATGGCTTTAACAGAAGTGTGCTGCAGACCCACAGCTAATATCCAAGATTTTATTTATGTATGCGGCAGGGTTCACGAGAGATAGTGTTGTGAATTTCCATAACCAGCATGTATGGGCAGATGTAAATCCCCCAGCAATTCAGGAAAGAGGGCATCAACACCGATTCTCCGTCAACATTCAGGCAGGCGTATGTGGCAATAGATTAATACGGCCATATGTGCTACCACAAAGGGTGCATAATCTGGAATTTCTCATTAATGTATTTCCTACCTTTCTGGAAACTGTCCACTGCAACAACGAATACAAATGTGGTTCATGCATGATGGCGCACAAGCACATTCTCGTCACAAAATGCACGAACATCTAACACAGACGTTTCAGGACCGATGGTTTGGTCGGGGGGGGGGGGGGGGGGGGGGGGCGTCCCCCAGACCTCAGCCCCCTACGCTTCTGGCTGTAGGGACACTGGAAGGTATTGGTAAGGGTGCATCATTCATTACGCCGGAGAACACAGGAATGGACGCCATCTTGAACACATCCTATAAACGCGTGCTTATCGCAGAATGTATGCATTTCCTCACCCGTGTTTATTGGATTTCTCTCAGAAACTATGCATTTCCGGACCCTTGTTTACTGGGGGGCTTTTTTTACCACCTCTCAAAGTATTACACACTTTCCTTTGAAGACTTCGTACATTAAAGAAATGTTAATAAGTATTTTAAGGCAGGTCGTGCGTTTTACATTATTCATCGCGTAATAACATAAACGGTTGTAGCTGCAAGTAAATGTTGCCTTCAGCAAATACAATCAAAACAAAACCGTCATTTCTCCCTTATCCCGTTGCACGCTGTAGTGGTCGTACGTTAGAGGTTGTGGTTATTGAGAACTGAGTGGTTGAAGTGGTCGCATTTATATTATAGTGGCCACCAGAACATCTTCTCTCTTTCGCATCAATGTATTTTTCGAGGAGAAAAATTCCATGTTGCTCAATAGCTTTTTCGAGCTTTTACGAGTATTTTAGAATGTTAATGAATGTCTTCGAATGTTCTAGAATATTCTCGAGTGGTCTACAATACAGCTTGGAAACGGCACATATCGATATTGATCGGCTCTTGGCAACAACATTTTAATGGTTGAGTGACGCAACTTACTAATGTCAGAGTAACACCTCATCGAAACAGCGAATCCGCTTAAACTATAGAGAGAAATCCCATCACCAAAGAATGGTTGTGTGAGTGAACATACAATTTTAGCAACAAAAGTGACTTAGCAGAACAAACAAATCTGTGGATACAGATCCTACCAGGGGAAGAAACATATTTAAATCCATTAATACAATGATCAACCAAGAAGAAACAATAAACTTCTCAAAGAATTCCTAAATTCGTTCAATGTTCACGATATTTCCTCGGAATCAAGTTTTTAAACAACATCATACAGGATAAAATTTTAATCTGAAAGGAAAAAGATGAGTCATTATTCATACCATGATTTCCTCTCATTTCAACTAACTTACAATTCAACTTTTAAAGGCTCCAATTTATGGTAATGTTATTGTTCAGTATGGTTGACTGTGAAACACAAGGACAAAAGAATCAACAAAACTTCTAACAAAGTAATTTGAACAATTTATATGCTATACAAATGAGATGATTAACTGCACAGTTTTCTTCATTTCAGAAAAGAAATACGTTAAAGGTCAAGTGCAGCGGGTCTTTTCCAGCTAATATTATTCATAAGAACCTTGTCTATAAATCATTATTCGTGCTCTATGACATTTACCAGACTTCAAGGATTTCCAGTGTCGACCTCGTTTTTGCGACTGCAAATGCTTGTATAACGAATGAATGAAAAATGTCACGTATCATAATAGTGACTGCGGTTATTATCCTCGCTTTTAGTGTACTGCGAGGCGACAATGAACCGCATTCAGTTACAATGCAGCGTAAAAGATGCTTGCATTGATCTTACACTCACGAAAAAGTACACTGCCCAACAGCACTTCAGTAGTTTATAATTCGGAAAGAGATACTTTATTGTCTTATTATTTTGTCATGGTAGACTTGCATACGTTTGGTGTTCAAGTTAAAGATGACAGACTGCCTGCGCTCACAAAACGTACATGATCTTACAGTCTCGAATAAGTTTCAGAGGTGAAAATCAATTTGGCCGTTACATCTCGATTTTATTGTTGTTGTGGTCTTCAGTCCAGAGACTGGTTTGATGCAGCTCTCCATGCTACTCTATCCTGTGCAAGCTCCTTCATCTCCCAGTACCTACTGCAGCCTAACTCCTTGTGAATCTGCTTAGTGTATTCATCTCTTGGACTCCCTCCACGATTTTTACCCTCCACGCTGCCCTCCAATACTAAAGTGGTGATCTCTTGATGCCTCAGGATATGCCCTACCAACCGATCCCTTCTTCTAGTCAAGTTGTGCCACAAGCTCCACTTCTCCCCAATTCTATACGACACCTCCTCATTAGTTATTTGATCAACCCATCTAATCTTCAGCATTCTTCTGTAGCACCACATTTCGAAAGCTTCTATTCTCTTCTTGTCCAAACTATTTATCGTCCACGTTTCACTTACATAGATGGCTACACTTCATAGAAATACTCCCAGGAACGACTTCCTGACATTTAAATCTATACTCGATGTTAACAAATTTTTCTTCTTCGGAAACACTTTCCTTGCCATTGACAGTCTAAATTTTATACCCACTCTACTTCGACCGTCATCAGTTACTTTGCTCCTCAAATATCAAAACTCCTTTACTACTTTAAGTATCTCATTTCCTAATTTAATTCCCTCAGCATCACCCCACTTAATTCGACTACATTCCATTATCCTCGTTTTTCTTTTGTTGATGTTCATCTTATACTCTCTTCCAAGTCCTTTGCTGTCTCTGACAGAATTACAATGTCATCGGCGAACCTCCAGGTTTTTATTTCTTCTCCATGGATTTTAATACCTACTCCGAATTGTCCTTTTGTTTCCTTTATTGCTTGCTCATTATACAGATTGAATAAATTGGGGAGAGGCTACAACCCTGTCTCACTCCCTTCCCAACCACTGCTTCCCTTTCACACCCCTCGTCTTATATAACTACCATCTGGTTTCTGTACAAATTGTAAATAGCCTTTCGCTCCCTGTATTTTACCCCTGCAGCCTACAGAATTTCAAAGAGACTATTCGAGTCAACATTCTCAAAAGCTTTCTCCAAGTCTACAAATGCTAGAAACGTAGGTTTGTCCTTCCGTAATCTAGCTTTCAAGATAAGTCGTAGGGTCAGTATTGCCTCAAGTGTTCCAATATTTCTACGGAATCCAAACTGATCTTCCCCGAGGTCGTTTTCTACTAGTTTTCCCATTTGTCTGTAAACAATTCGCGTTAGTATTTTGCAGCCGTGGCTTATTAAACTGATAGTTCGGTAAATTTCACATCTGTCAACACCTGCTTTCTTTGGGATTGGAATTATTATATTCTTCTCGAAGTCTGAGGGAATTTCGCCTGTCTCATACATGTTGCTTACCAGATGGTAGAGTTTTGTTAGGCCTGGCTCTCCCAAGGCTGTCAGTAATTCTAATGGAATGTTGTCTACTCCGGGGGACTGGTTTCGACACTGGTCTTTCAGTGCTCTTTCAAACTTTTCACGCTGTATCATATCTCCCATTTCGTCTTCATCTGCATCCTCTTCCATTTCCGTAATATTGTCCTCAAGTACATCGCCCTTGGATAGACCCTCTACATACTCCTTCCACCTTTCTGCTTTCCCTTCTTTGCTTGGAACTGGGTTTCCATCTGAGCTCTTGATATTCATGCAAGTGGTTCTCCTTTCTCCAAAGGTCTCTTTAATTTCCCTGTAGGCAGTATCTATCTTACCCCTAGTGAGATAAACCTCTACATCCGTACATTTGTCCTCTATCTATCCCTGCTTAGCCATTTTGCACTTCCTGTCGATCTCATTTTCATATTCTTATATTTTCTCCTTTCATCAGTTAGGTTCAATATTTCTTCTGTTACCCAAGGAGTTCTACTAGCCCTCGTCTTTCTACCTACTTGATCCTCTGCTGCCTTCACTACTTCATCCCTCAGAGCTACCCATTCTTCTTCTACTGTATTTCTTTCCCCCATTCCTGTCAATTGTTCCCTTATGCTCTCCCTGAAACTCTGTACAACCTCTGGTTCTTTCAGTTTATCCAGGTCCCACCTCCTTAAATTACCATATTTTTGCAGCTTCTTCAGTTTTAATCTAAAGTTTATAGCCAGTAGACTGTGGTCAGTGTCCCAATCTGCCCCTGGAAATGTCTTACAAGTTAAAACCTGGTTCCTAAATCTCTGTCTTATCATTATATAATCTATTTGACCCCTTTTAGTATCTCCAGGGTTCTTCCATGTATATAACCTTCTTTCTTGATTCTTGAACCAAGTGTTAGCTATGGTTAAGTTATGCTCTGCGCAAAATTCTACCAGACGGCTTCCTCTTTCGTTTCTTAGCCCCAATCCATATTCACCTACTACGTTTCCTTCTCTCCCTTTTCCTACTCTCGAATTCCAGTCCCCCATGACTATTCAATTTTCGTCTCGATTCACTACCTCAATAATTTCTTTTATCCCATCATAGATTTCATCAATTTCTTCGTCATCTGCAGAGGTAGTTGGCATATAAACTTGTACTACTGTAGTAGGCGTGGTCTTCGTGTCTATATTTTATTACTATCAGATAATTTAACTTTCCAGAGTCAAATTCACATTATGCCAAAAGACAACTTTCAGATAATTTCTGATGATAGTTTGTCAATATTTCTTGACTTTCAAGTTCCATGGCTCCCTTTACATGTCACATCTACTGAACATTTTCAAACGGTGTGATACGACTTCATATACCTATTTCAGAAGCTGATTGGTAGTTGTTTCAGCAACTCATTAACTTGTGACCATTATATTCGTGTTACTGAGTTCTTAGTAGCAACAGAAACGTCCAGGCGTTCATATCAGTCACTGCTTCTTGGATCATCCATCTTAAGTGGCACGAAACTTATAGTGGTTATAAATGCTAGCGAACCGCCGCATTTCCTGTTTTAAAATCAGCTAAATGAGCTTTATATTCAGCCCAGGAAGTCGTTATACAACACTGTTTACAATTAGCACGCTCTGCGAATACGTGCATGCATAATTCCCAGATGTAATCATATACGTGGGACTAATGTGTTGCGTGCGTATTCTGAATACTCACGCTGAGCGTTCATTTGCTGCGTAAATATGCGGTTACAGCGATTGTTTTCTTTGACCCCACACCTTTAACGTTGGAGTTCCTGTAAAGATGATGCAGTTGGGGAAACATATTGGACAAAAGTTCATATACAGATTCCACCTGCGGCCAAAAATATTGTACATAATTTACAATGCTGTTTCGAACTCTGTGGATGCATCTTCAGCCTTCTGGTGCTCTTCTTGCTACAGCGTCTACGCGCACCGCCTCCTAAGATTTCTTATCTCTTATGATAACATGGAAGATGTTACATGGAATTTATAAAGAAAATACCATAAAAAATAAGTAAATGTTGACAGCTGAAGAGTCAGTTAGTGATGTGGAGACGTAAGTCAGATGTGCACACAGACGTGCATTCCACTTGCAGCACCGAGCCCACGAAAGGTATGCTAAATAAATGCTGCTTTGAAGCCTTTAAAGTAACGACAGTGCAACCATAGACCTGTTTATTAGTTAATAGAAACATGCCTTTTTTAAGCATCAAATATTTCTTGATTTTTGCTAATTTGTCCCACTTTATTTCATAATTATCAATTTCTTGAAAAAATTGATTGTTCTACCAGTACATTTAATTCTCCTCATTCATTATCAAAGGAGTTGCCACTGGTAGGCTGCAATAGAAATGCCCTATTTTTCCTAACTTTAGAATAAAATTCAGCGCTTCCGTAATTCCTAATCCTAGTTCGGCGTTACTTGAATTCCGAACTGATGATCGTGTTAATACTAGACAAAAAAACTTAAGAAAATGATTCAAGTATATGTTATAAAAATCAGAATACCTAAATATGAATCCATAGGATCATTATGTATGATTTAAGAAATAGTTATTTGTGTTACAAGACGTGTTTTTCCCATACTTCCACCTGAATAACAATTTACGGTATTTCTTACACAATGGGTAATAATGCTTTAGGTCATTTTGCATTTTTAATAATGTCTCTTCCGTAGAGTCTCCTTTTAACTTTCTTATCGTTTTGTCCACTCTGCTTTCTCAAGTGTAGGCTTGCTGTTCAGTGACGGTTGTCCATCGGGAAAAGCGGTGTTCGGATTCTTGTCCCATCCTGCACATTAGATTGAAGAATATTTGCACTGTTCGTTCTATACACTCGCATTGAGGAGAGCCTAGAGGAAGCGGAACATGTCTGGGAAACAAAAATACATAATAATTATTTACAAAAAATTTGGTATGCTAATATCCCCTCGACAGATCCTATTTAAGATACTGTTCAAGGTTGTGGAAAAAGTAAAAAAAAAAAAAAAGGAGAAAGTACATGATTTTCAATTACACCTTAAATAATCGTACTGTAAGAACTTAATTACATAGTATATTATATATTTCCATGAGTACTGAAATCAATAACTTCAAAAACAAAGCAATTTGTAAGGCTTATATACACAAATCCAATTACTGCATTGAACCTGTGGCAAATTGATATATTACTTTTCATTCATGCTGTTGGATATAGTTAACATGGAGTTCATCAGTAGTTCCCACTGGGACATCGAAAGGAGCTGGCCACCAATAAACCCTTCAGTCACTTTAAACTGTACTTTATTAAATAGCAAAGCCCTTATGGTTGTTGACAATGTACTGAAAATAAGTGTTCCTGATCAGTTGACACCTTTCTGGACTACATAAATGACTTCAAGGCATTATAACAACATTTTTTCTGTTGTATCGATTCCAACTGAAGTTACTACAACAGATCGCTATGTTGCTTATGACAAATTACATAAACGAATAAATATGCTAAAAAAGTAATAAATTACTCACTTCTTTGATGAGGCATCTGTGAACGTTCTTGAATTTAAACCACAAATAATTCGTATTTCACGCGTTTGGACCTGAAAAATCTTTGCTTGATGAGATACCCCAAAATATATTACAGTATAACAATATGGAGTGAAATTTATCAAAGTGCACGGAGGTGACAAAAGTCGTGGGATACTGATATGCATATACACAAATTGCGGTAGTATCGCGTTCACAAACTATAAAGGGGCAGTGCATTGGCGGAACTGTCATTTGTACACAGGTGATTCATGTGAAAAATTGTCGTACGTGATTATGGCAGCATGACGGGAATTAACAGGCTTTGAACGTGGAACGGTAGTTGGAGCTAGACGCATGGGACATTCCATTTTGGAAACGATAAGGATATACAATATTTAGGGTCCCACAACGTCAAGAGTAAGACGAGAATACCAAATTTGAGGTATTACCTTTCGCCACGGACAACACATTGGCCGACGGCCTTCACTTAATGACCGAGAGCAGCGGCGTTTGCGTAGAGTCGTCAGCCCTAACAGACCAGCAACACTGCAGAAAATAACCCCAGACATCAATGTGGGACGTTTGACGAACGTATCCGTAAGGCCTGTGCGGAGAAATCTGGAGTTCTTGGGTTATGGCAGCAGACGACCGACGCGAGTGCTTTTGCTAATAGCACGTTATCACCTGCAGCGCCTCTCCTGGGCTATTTAACATATCAAATGGACGCTAGATGGCTGGAAAACGGTGCCTTGGTTAAATGAGCCCCGATTTTAGATGGTAAGAGCTGGTGGTAGGGTTCGCGTGTGACGAATACCCCACAGAGCCATGGACCTCATTTGTTAACAAGGCACTGCGCGAGGCGGTTGTGGTTCCATGACGGTGTGGGCTGTGTTTACGTGGAACAGACTGGAACAACTGAAGCGGTCATTGACTAAAAGTTGTTATGTTCGGCTACTTGGGGCCATTTACCGTCATTCATGGACATCATGTTCCCAAGCAACGCCGAAATTTTTATGGATGGAAATGCACCAGGTCACCAAGTCACAGTTGTTAGCGAGTGGTACAGAGAACATTGTGGAATGTTAGAGCCAATGACTTGGTCACCCAGATCGCCCGACATGAATCCCACTTCACAGTTGTGGTACATAATCGAGAGCTAATTTCGTGCACAAAATCCTGCACCGGCAACACTTTCGAATTTGTGGGTGGCCCTAGAGGCGGGGGCTTCCAACGACATCGAGTTGTGGCACCACGAGGGGCAAAAGGAAGTCCGACGCGATATTATGAAGTACCCCTTGGCTTTTGTCTCTTCAGCGTATGCTGGATTTATGCTTTTACGTCACGTATGTCCGGCAATATTCGAAATGGAAACAAAAATTTGTTTAGTTATCTCAGTAATTTTGTCGTATGAGTCTTATAATTGAACTTATTAACAAATCTTAATACCATGAATTTAAATGGTTGGTTGGTTGGTTGTTTGGGTAAGGAGCCCAGACAGCGTGGTCATGGGTCTCATCGGATTAGGGAAGGATGGGGAAGGAAGTCGGCCGTGCCCTTTCAGAGGAACGATCCCGGCATTTGCTTGGAGTGATTTAGGGAAATCACGGAAAACCTAAATCAGGATGGCCGGACGCAGGATTGAACCGTCGTCCTCCCGAATGCCATGAATTTAATTCTCTGTCCTTGTATCATTCACATATGTTATGGGAAAACGCCTTGCAAGTATTCAGCTGCATGTAGTGAGTTTCCTCACGTCTTAATGACAGGGAATTTTATTATTATCAATGAAAATTTCTTTACCCACTCCTCAAGAAACAGTATGGTATATACTACTTATACCAATATTTACATTATCTGAGAACAAAAGAAAAGAACTTGTCCGCAAAAGGGAAAGGTCCCGAGTTCGAGTCTCGGTCGGGCACACAGTTTTAATCTGCCAAGATGTTACAACAAAACAAAAACTTTCCATTTGGAAATGTTACCTCGAATGAGTATTGATACATACAATAAAGAGCAAAGGTCCGAAGATGGAATCTTATGGGATACCACATATAATACTGTAGATCCCATTAGATGAAGACCGACAGCTCAGTTGTTGTTGTTGTGGTCTTCAGTCCTGAGACTGGTTTGATGCAGCTCCCCATGCTAATCTATCCTGTGCAAGCTCCTTCGTCTCCCCGTACCTACTGCAACCTATAGATAGCTCAGTAGAGGACATTGTAGTGCTGAGTATCTTTGTTTTCTGCTAGATAGATGCCATTTGAATGTTTTAGATTTTCAATGATTGTCCTTAATCATTTTAGTCAAATCCTGACGTCGTTCGTTCGAATAAGAGACAGTCGATTGCCTTCCACGCATAGTGTTGTTAGCAGTGTCGGCAGTAGCACCATCTTGTTGAAACTCTGAGTAGTTGATTTCATCTTTCTTTAGCTTTCCTATGACAATGTGGATCAATAAACAATAACTTTCACTGTTCCTGTTTCATGCAAAAAATTAACATCCAAGAATGTCCTGTCTGGATATTGCTACCCGTAATTCACTCTACTGCTAATGCAATGGCGTTTCCAGCAAAGCACTAGGGTCCTCCGTTGACCATAATCGTGTGTTTTGTGTGTTAACATGAGAGGTGCCACCAGGCCTCGTTCATATAGAAGGTTACATCAAGAATATCAATAGTGTTCCTCCCAATAAAAGATATAAATCATTTGCAGTAACAGATGGGCTTCTCATTCTCCGCATCTTTGAATTCTTGCACTGCTGTCACTCTATAAGGAAACAATTTCAGTGCTCCCCCATTTAGAAATATCCAACAACATCTATTCGATTAGTTTTTTTTTATTTGCCAGAACTGAGTCCATCTTTTCTAATTTTTCAGTAAGTCGACGAACTACATTAAGACGAGGTACAGCTGTTAAGGGGAATTTTTCAGAAAATGCCTCCTGCAGATAATCCACGTATTTATCTCCTTATCTAAGCACATATTCAACATGAAAATATACCTTTCCCAATTGAAAGCACTATAATGTTAAAGCAAATTGAACATCTGGACACTACACATCGCATTCAATAGCTTTCATGAACTGAACCAATCAGTTAAATGTTACACAACAGTACAACGATTTAAAAAAACAATAAAATATCTATGAACAGACTATGATTCCAGCTTGTAGTCTGCGAAGTTTTTTTTTTAACGTCTGACGTAATCTATATCCGTAGCGCGTAATCCATAGGACAGCGAGTTTCCCAACTCACTGTACAACAGAAGCATTGGCACACTGAACCGGTGAGGTTTGTAGGATGTCGTTGACATAGTCCTCGGTCTGCAAGAGCATTGCCAGAGAGAGTCAAATTTCAAAAGAGCTCCTGTGCGAGTCATACCTCTCATTTGGCACAAGGTCTCTGCCAGTTTCACGTTGTATAGTAACCTGAGTTCGTTTAATGCCCAGTAGTTGGGTTTAAAATGTATTTAAAATAAGTTTTGCTGAACATTAAGCAGTGATAACATAGGCGGTAGTAAGTGACGTTTATGCTATACACATTAGGACTGCGTTCATTAAACACTGCAATCTTTTGTGGAAGTGAAATCTTCAAAGTGAAAGCCGAACGGCATCTTCGTCGTGAGAAAGAGTGAGTTGAAAGTCAAGGTATTTTTCGAGGTCCGGCTGGTTAGTTATACATGTGCTCCTCAGGCAGGCCGCGTTGTGCCCTCAGCGACAAACCTGCACGCTATCCGCCCTCCTTTGGAACAGTGTAGGATGAAAGCGTGATGAGCCACTTGAACTGTGCGAAACAAACAGAAGAATTCGGTTAATTCTTTTTTAAGTCAGCTGCCGTTTCCCTTCCTCGCATGTTTTACTTAGAGCGCGTCCGGTGAGACCTTTTCCTCGACTGTCAATACTTTATTGGCAGCCTACTGACGCACTTTGTCAACTCTTTCACTACAGTCTCAGTGTCTGGAAGCACACCTGCCGCCTAATTTCTCGGGACTCAAAACAAAGCAGACTGTGTGGCGGACATATTGAAGCAGCTCTCAAAGATCATCTACTCAGCAACCCTGTAGTATGATACAATACTCACGAAAAACATATCAGATAACCTACGATGAATTTTTGGAACTAATGTATTGTCTTGCCTTTCAGTAATTAATAATGCTGACTAGGTAACCTATGATATGTAATATGGTGGTTTGAGCCGGTTTGCGTTATAGGTTACAAGGAGACTTTTAAAGGTGGTACATCATAACTAATATCGAAAATTGACACGGATATAGATACAGGATAACATAAGCAAACACCTTCCAGTAACACTAGGTCTACGAAATAGACAATTGTGAGATAATTGGTATTGTATCTTTACGAGCCGCCACTGAACTCAGTGTGAAAAATTGTCCCAGTCCGTACAAGTGAAATGTGAAATGTAAAGTTTCTGAATAAGTCTGCGTCTAATTCGGCTCAAATTTCACTCATGACCTACTTTTACAATAAATCCAATATTATCTCATCATGTTGCATGTTACAATTTACTATACATTGTTATGTATTCTTTGGGCTGGACAAAAATACGGAAACACGGCAAGAAATGCACGCTTGAACATAAATACGGATGCCAGCTAAGACAGCACGTTGCGCTGTTGTATTTCACCGCAAACGGTGAAATGTCCCCTATGAAAACTTATGAATGACAGTTCTGGAAAAAGTCTTACGTTATTTGATGTAGAAACAGCTGAGTAATACACAATGTTCTCAGAGGAGGAGGAGATTAGTGTTTAACGTCCCGTCAACAACTAGGTCATTAGAGACGAAGCCCAGGCTCGGGTGAGGGGAGGATGGGGAAGGAAATCGGCAGTGCCCTTTCAAAGGAACCATCCCGGCATTTGCCTGAAGCGATTTAGGGAAATCACGGAAAACCTGAATAAGGATGGCCGGAGACGGGATTGAACCGTCGTCCTCCCGAATGCGAGTCCAGTGTGCTAACCACTGCGCCACCTCGCTCGGTACAATGTTCTCAGACAGTGGTCTCTTCACATATTCTGATCATTACTAAACTGATACACAATACAGGGTGATTCAAAAAGAATACCACAACTTTAGGAATTTAAAACTCTGCAACGACAAAAGGTAGAGCTAAACATTATCTGTCGGCGAATTAAGGGAGCTACAAAGTTTCATTTAGTTGTACATTTGTTCGCTTGAGGCGCTGTTGACTAGGCGTCAGTGTCAGTTGATGCTAAGATGGCGACCGCTCAACAGAAAGCTTTTTGTGTTCTTGATTACGGCAGAAGTGAATCGACGAAAGTTGTTCAGCGTGCATTTCGAACGAAGTATGCTGTTAAACCGCCTGATAGGTGGTGTATTAAACGTTGGTATAAACAGTTTACAGAGAATGGGTGTTTGTGCAAAGGGAAAAGTTCTGGACGCCCGAGAACGAGTGATGAAAATGTAGCACGCATCCAGCAAGCATTTGTTCGCAGCCCAGGAAAATCGACTCGCAGAGCTAGCAGAGAGTTGCAAATTCCGCAATCAACTATATGGAGAGTCCTACGAAAAAGGTTAGTTATGAAACCTTATCGTCTGAAATTGGTTCAAGCACTGTCTGCAGCTGATAAGCAACCCGTGACAGAGCACTTCATCACTGGCCTCCAAGAAGCCCTGATCTTACCCCCTGCGATTTTTTCTTATGGGGGTATGTTAAGGATATGGTGTTTCGGCCACCTCTCCCAGCCACCATTGATGATTTGAAACGAGAAATAACAGCAGCTATCCAAACTGTTACGTCTGATATGCTACAGAGAGTGTGGAACGAGTTGGAGTATCGGGTTGATATTGCTCGAGTGTCTGGAGGGGGCCATATTGAACATCTCTGAACTTGTTTTTGAGTGAAAAAAAAACCTTTTTAAATACTCTTTGTGATGATGTGTAACAGAAGGTTATATTATGTTTCTTTCATTAAATACACATTTTTAAAGTTGTGGTATTCTTTTTGAATCACCCTGTATTTTTAGCGCAGCGCATTCTCACTTTCAATAATCCCTACAAACAAATTTACTTCTTTTGGTGGACACACGTCCAGATCGTCCGCTCAAAACTCTGGCATCTCTCTCCCCAAATCCACCACTGCTGGCGGCTCACCAACTGCACAACGCTACACAAGCAAATATTCCAACAATGAGTCCAAGTAGCCACCGGCTGGACACAGCACAGTGATTTTCATAAAGAGCGCTACGTGGTGTTACCAACACAAAAACCTAAACAGCCTACTTACGACGGCGCCTACGAAACGTCCTCAATATTTTGCAAGTGTCAGTCACCGTTATAGCAGTGTTCAGTGTAGTTGTGAGTGCGTTATGTCGGAGGCAAGTGAATTCTAATGTGGGCAAATTGTTAGTGCTCGTATGATGGGTGACTTCGTAACCAAGACAGCCAAAGTGTTCGGTGTTTCAAGAGGCACCGAATCGAAGAGTGATACCGCATACAGGGAAAGCGGAAAAGCGTCATCCGTTAAGTTACAACGCGGACGAAAGTGTGTCTTGAATGGTTGTGACAGACGGTCACTGAAGCGGACTCAAACGAAAAATAAGGGGACGAAAACTGTAAAAGTCGCCGAAGAACTGAATCTCGCACTTGTCAGTCCCGTCAGCACCAAAACAGCCCAAAAGGAGCTGAATAAGCGGAGAACTGCATGGCGAAATGAAATTCCAAAACCACTCATCAGTGATGTAAATGCCCATAACAGAGAAACCTGGTGTCGAAGCCATAAAATCAGAACAGTGGAGCAATAGTAAAATGGCATTTGGTCGGATGACTCTTGCTTCACATTGAAACTCCCTGGCAGATTAAAACTGTGTGCCGGACCGAAACTCGAACTCGGGACCTTTGCCTTTCGCGGGCAAGTACTCTATCAACTGAGCTACCCAAGCATGACTCACGCCCCGTCCTCAAATCTTTACTTCTGCCAGTACCTCGCCTCCTCGTCACCTGTTAAGTTTGGAAGATAGGAGACGAGTGAAGAAAAATCACGGAATGACGCAGAATGCCACTGCAGCACGTTCACAGATTAGTCATGGGTCAGCACACCACATTGTGCATGATATGCTCCAGTTTCACGAAATGTCTGCAAGGTGGGTGCTACGGCAGCTGACTCCTGAAATGAGAGAACGACATGTTGATGCTTGTGAAGAACTTCTTCGGCTCCTTGAACGAGAAGGTGACGGCTTCCTTGCAAGAATCGTTATTGGTGACGAAACCTGGGATCACTTCCACCAGCCGGAAACGAATGTCTTCCTCACCCACCATACTCACCAGAACTTGCCTCAAGTTATTTCCATATGTTTGGTCCACTGGAAGATGCAATGGGAGGAAAGAAGTTCCGTTCTGATGAAGAGGTACGCCAAGCGGTGCATGAGTGGTTGCGTGGACTACCAACAAAATATTTTTCTAAAGGAATTTACGCACTTTGTAAGTGCTGGAGGACTTGCATTGAGCGTGGGGGAGATTATGTGGAAAAGTGATAAGTTTTGTACCACTTCTGCACAATAAAAAAATATTTAAAAAAATAATTAACGTTTTCATTTGACTCACCCTCGTAGAGTCAAAAACATTCCAGTAAACATGGGTCAACAAAATGGCCCATTTACGAGCTAATTGTCGTTTCGTTGTCACGAGGCGCTAATGAATTTCGTAAAAAACATTATCCTCGTTACCACAGATGTATCTGAAACATAGACATTTCGACTGAGTCCTCATATACACTGCCTGACACAAAAATGAAGCACGCAGAAACGGAAAGGGAAACGAAAAGAAACTTGAAGTGTTAAGAGGGAATGTGATGTTATTTTAGCGACTACAGAATCGAGTGAAATTTTACAAAGCTCTAGGCACTATGGGCTTGTATGACGTTGCACCAGCTCAGACTTGGATGCGAGCACTGATTCTGCTGGGAATAGTGTCATATAGTTGTATCTTCTCCTGAAGCAAGCTAGCCCATGACTGTTGTAACTAGTCTTTGATATCTTGGATACTGGCACGTGGGCGGAGCGGACGTCCGATGTCATCCCACACAGAATCTACCTGGGGATCAAGTTGGCCACGGGAGTACTTCAGCGTCTTTCAATTGTGTCGCAGAGATACTATATATGTGTGGACTCGTATTGTCCTGTTGAAACACGGCAGCACGGTAATTTTAAATAAAAGGTAACACATGAGAACGCAGAATATCCGTGACGTAACGTTTTGCCGTCAGAATTTCTTCAACCACTACCAGCGGTGACCTGGCTCACTGTGTCTCTCTAAAGCATTGTAAGAATGCTACCTCTCCCTATATCGCAGCCATACTCAACTGCTGCAATGTTCTGTGGAGTCACAACTCATTGCGCCCGACCTGCAGGAAGTGCATCTTACACTGAAGTCACACCATTTGTGAACTTCTTACTCCATTCGTAGACTTGCTGCTGTGACAAACATGCATCACCGTACTGAACCTTCATTCGTCGATGAATTTCAATAAGTTTCACACCTTTACTAAGTAAAAACTGAATAACAGAACGCTTGAAACGTCCCCTTTGAAAAATTTATACAAGACTGTGCTTAAACTGACACACAATATTTTTAGCGCAACGCAATCTGACTTCCAAAAATCCCTACGAAAGGATGGCCCTGACTAACATTAACCTATACGTTTCACAAATCACTTACCTCACAAAAATCTTCGTTACTCAAGCTACTGCAATACAGCGAGCGCCACTACTGCCAGCTAACTAAAAGATTCAAACTACGGAAGTCACTAACTACTGATAGGCACAGTTAGCAAATGAAAGATTTTAATAGAGAACAAACAATATATTTACCTTTATAGTCATTATATATATATATATATATATATATATATATATATATATATATATATATATATATATCAGTTCATGACACCAATTCTTACAAATTTCAAAACTCCGCCATCTCTCTCCCCACGTCCACCACTGCTGGCGGCTCACCTCCAACT
This sequence comes from Schistocerca gregaria, assembly GCF_023897955.1. Taxonomy (NCBI): domain Eukaryota; kingdom Metazoa; phylum Arthropoda; class Insecta; order Orthoptera; family Acrididae; genus Schistocerca; species Schistocerca gregaria. The sequence continues at coordinate 828,330,215 of NC_064922.1, forward strand.
GCGCAACGCTACGCGCTGTTAGCATCCAGCTGCCGCTGCCCGACACTACAATGGCAGACAACAATGCACGCTGTTCTTCCCTGGTGCAAGTAGCGAGTGGGGCGGCCATCTTTATACTGATACTGCGACGGTATGTGTGCATCTGCACTACGCTCTCACCTACAGGCCTTTGTGCACGCTGTTTGTAGCACGCTTACCAACTTACAGAATAATGGTGCGAAATTTCGATTTGTTATCAAAAATTTAAGGTTTTCATTTGACTCAACCTTGTATTATCTTTTACTATTCCTCTGTTGACCCATATTCACTGAAAATTTTTTGCGTCTATTATCTTTTATTACCACTCAGTTTTGGCTGTTATAATACGCCCTGTATAATACTATTTTTCATATGAGAGCATGCCAAAATCTACACCTACATCTACATTTACGTGATTACTCTGTAATTCACAATTAACTGTGTGGCAGAGGGTTAATCGAACCACTTTCAAACTATTTCTCTATGGTTCCGCTCTCTAACAGCGTTGGAGAAACGAAGCACTTAAATCTTTCTGTGCGAAATCCGATTTCTCTTGTTTTATCATGATGGTCAGTTCTCGCTATGCAGGTGGAAGACAACAGAATATTTTCGCATTCGGTAAAGATAGTTGGTGAATGAAAATTCATGAGAAGATTCTACCGCAACGGAAAACGCCTTTCTTTTAACGACTGTCACCCTAATTCACGTATCACATCCACGACACTCTCTCCCCTATTTCGCGATAATACAAAACGATCTGTGCTCCTCTGAAGTTCTTCGATGTCCTCTATCAGTCCCATCTGATGCGATTTCCACACCGCACAGCAATACTCCAGAAGAGAACGGACAAGCGTGATGTACGCAGTGTCTTTAGTCAATGTGTTGCATTTTCTAAGTGCTCCACCCACTAACCACAGTCTTTGGTTTGCTTTACCTACAACATTATCTACGTGATCGTTCCAATTGAAGTTATTCGTAGTTGTAATCCGTAAGTATTTAGTTGAATTTACAACCTTTAGATTTATGTGCTTCAATCTGTAACCGAAATTTAGAGGGTTTATTTTAGTACTCATGTGGATGCCTTCACACTTTTCGTTATTTAGAGTCAATTATCATTTTTTGCACGATACAGATATCTTATCTAAATCATTTTGCAGTCGATTTCGATCATTTTATGACTTTACAAGTTGATAAGTGTCAGCATCATCTGCCAACAACGTAAGAGGGCTGCTCAGATGGTCTCCTATGTCGTTTATGTAGATCAGGAACAGCAGAGAGCGTGTAACACTTTTTTGAGGAACGTCACATAATACATTTGTTTTACACGATGGCTTTCCGTCAGTTAATGCGAACTGTGAACCAGTAGACAGGAATTCATGAATCCAGCTGCACTACTGAGGCGATATTAAATGGGCACGAAATTTAATTAGAAGACTCTTGTCAGGAACGGTCTAGAAAGCGTTCTGGAAGTTGAAAAATATGATATCAGTTTGAGAACCCAAGTCAATAGCACTCATTACTTCGTGAAAATAGAGTCAATAAATTGTTTTCTTCGAGGTTCAAACGGCTCTGAGCACTGTGAAAATTAACAAAAAAATGGTTAAAATTGCTCTGAGTACTATGGGACTTAACATCTGAGGTCATCAGTCCCCTAGACCTTAGAACTACTTAAACCTAAGTAACCTAAAGACGGCACACATATCCATGTCCGAGGCAGGATTGGGACCTGCGACCGTAGCAGTCGCGCTGTTCCGGACTGAAGCGCCTAGAACCACTTGGCTTCCGCGGCCGGCTACTTCGAGGTAAATCATTATGTTCGAACATAAAATATGTTCCAAAAAACTACTGCAAACCTCCGTTAGTGATACGGGTCTGTAATTCAGCGGATTACTCCTGTTCCTTTCTTGGGTTTTGGTGTGACTAGTGCTACTTTTCAGTGTTCAGGCACAGATCTTTCGATGATCGAGTGGTTGTATATCATTGTTAGATAAGGAGATATTGTATTAAAAAAACGCAACTACCGTTTGTTATCAAGCACTTGAATGTCGTTGTAGGCTTTGAATATGTTACCAACTTTCTGTGGTATGTTTCGAGCAATTAGATAAAAATTGTGTGCGAAAGAAGTTGGCTGTCATGCAAGCATAACGATTCTACTGGCGCTTTTGTAGAACTTCTGAAGGACACCTGCACTAAAAGCTTAAGACTGCTATATAAAAAAACTCTTTATGGTATAGGTAAAATATGAATTACCCTTCTAGGAATACATGACTAATGTATCACTGAGCCCGCCCGGTTGGCCGTGCGGTCTAACGCACGGCTTTCCTGGCGGGAAGGAGCGCATGGTCCCCGGCACGAATCCGCCTGGCGGATTTGTGTCGAGGTCCGGTGTACCGGCCACTATGTGGATGGTTTTTAGGCTGTTTTCTGTCTGCCTCGGCGAATGCGGGCTCGTTCCAACTTATTCCGCCTCAGTTACACTATGTCGGCCATTGCTGCGCAAACAATTTCTCCACGTACGCGTTCAGCACCATTACTCTACCATGCAAACATAGCGGCTACACTGGTATGGTGTCAGACGTTCTCTGGGGGGGTCCACCGGTGGCTGCACCGCACAATTACGCTGGGTTCGGTGTGGGGCAGCGGAGGGGTGAAGTGGACTGTGGTGGTCTTCGTGGGGTTGTGGACCACTGCGGCTGCGGCGGGGACGGAGCCTCTCCGTCGTTTCTAGGTCCCCGTTTAACACACAATAAAATACAATATAATACAACGTATCAATGAAATTGTGAATTACTTACAAATTACTGATGGCTACTTTCATTTTTTAATTACTGATATCTTCCCTAATAGCATTGGTTGTTGGAAAAAACAGCGGCTAGAAGTAACACACAAAAACTGCTCCCGCTAAAGTGGTAATCTGACCGTGACGCACTTTCAGTCTTTTACGAGAGGCAAAGTAGTCCTCACGTACCCTCAAGTGAGACGCTGTTCACTATTCACGAGCTCGTACTCTCCGGAAAGGACGCTCACCGGAAAACAGTGCACCAAATTAAATGTGTTAAATTTTAACTCCACGTGGTTTAGATGTTGATAAGAGGTATATGTTGGGGCTGTCAATGGGCTTACATTTAATAGGAAGAAAGGCGATAACAGGACGAATTGTTCTGCGTGGCATTCATGGTCCTCTAAGTGGTCCAGGGGAAATTTAACCTCTTTCACGCTATCTTATTCATCACACTAATTACGCGATTAACCAAAACAGTTTTTCCCCAGAACTTTCAGTGTGTGTGATCATATCGAAAATAGTTTGCAAACGTTTAAAGTATCTAATCTACACTAAGGAAGCAAACATTATGGTCACTGTCAATCACAAGAGTGTTCTGGCAACGCGGCGTGGTAAGGAGAGCATACCAGCAGCGCGAATCCGAATGGGATAACGTGCTGCCGATAATACGGGCCTCAAATAGGGATGTTCACTGCGTGAAGTAATTTGACAAACGGCAGGCTGCAATGGATCGGCGCCTGGGAACGAGCAGTTTGGAAACGGCGAAGCGGTTTAGGTGTTCGCGTACCGCTGTCTTGAGCAGCTATTGAAAGTGGTTGAAGGAAGGTGGTGTTGCATGAGAATGCTGATGTTTCCTTTTGTGGGGCGCTCAGATGCGTGGTCATCGGCGTCCGTACAAAGCCCCAGACTTGACACAGTCCAACCTAGCCACTTTCGCGAATGATTATGAAATGATGAGAACATCACAAACACCCAGTCCCCGGGCAGAGAAAATCCTCAACCCGGCCGGGAGTCGTAGCCAGGACCCTGTGATCCAGGAGCAGCAACGCTAGCCACTAGACCACCAGTTGCGGACGGTGGTGTTGCGGCGTCCACGACTCATCACAGATCGTGGAAGTCAGAAGATTTCCTGCTCTGTAAAGCACTTAAGACTGCAATCTGTGGTAAACATGGCGACAGAGTCAAATGCTCTTACAGGCGTAAGTGTTTCGGAGCACAAACATTGTTGTACGTTGATCTCCGCCGCCCGCGGTGGTCTCGCGGTTCTAGGCGCGCAGTCCGGAACCGTGCGACTGCTACGGTCGCAGGTTCGAATCCTGCCTCGGGCATGGCTGTGTGTGATGTCCTTAGGTTAGTTAGGTTTAAGTAGTTCTAAGTTCTAGGGGACTAATGACCACAGCAGTTGAGTCCCATAGTGCTCAGAGCCATTTGAACCATTTTGAACGTTGATCTCCGCAGCACATGCCCCTACCTGTTCACATGTCGACCTAAAAACATCGTCAATTGTGACTCAGTGGGCACGTTATCTTCGAGATTGGACCATGAATCAATGGAAACATGCCATCCGGTCGAAGGAATCACGTTACTTGTTCCACGGGATCAGTGGTCGTGTCCGGATACGCCGTCATGCTCGAAACCTAAACCTTTCGAATCCAGCTTTGGGTATGGATGTGTGTGATGTCCTTAGGTTATATAGGTTCAAGTAGTTTGAAGTCTAGGGGACTGATGACCTCGGATGGTAAGTCCCACAGTACTTAGAGCCATTTGAACCATTTGAACCAAGTGTTATGCTATGATAGACACTCAGCTGTACTTCCATGGGATCAGTGGTAGTAACCGAAGGCACCACGACGGTTGTGGACTGCGCGTCCATTACTGCGAGCAACCTGCATCCCATCGTGCTTGATGACCTTCCCTGCGGTGATGCCTTCTTCCATCAGGATAACTGTCCGTGTCGAAAGGCCAGTACCATGCTGCAATGATTTCAGCAGCTTTGTAGTGAACTCACGTTGATCTTCTGTCCACAAATGCGCCAGATCTGACCCAGATGGAACAAATTATTAACAACAGGGCACCAGCACCGCCTCCACAGTCCAACTGCCCGTAATTTCCGGGAATTGTGTGAACTTTGTGCTGTCATCTTGTGCCACATAGCTCCCCAAACCTACCAAGGGCTTGCGGAATCCATGCCACGCATAACTGCTGCTGTATTGCGTTCCAAAAATGGACCAACATACTATTAAGCATTTGGTTACATTTTTTTTGGCTCCTCAGTGTATAGAATGACCTTTAATTGCACTCTATCCACTATTTTTAGCATCGTGTATTGACCACCTTGCTGCTTAGCGCCAAAAATAAAAATTTCAGTAAGTCGTATCCAAATCAATTAGCACTTGAACGATTCTATACTTATTTGCGGTGAACTTTGATGAATTCCATTTGAACCCTCATTCCCACATTGTACGATATTGGTGATACTGAACAGTTTTGTCAGATCAAGCACATCTCGCACCTCTCGTAGCTTACAAGAGTTGAGTGACCAGTGCGCGTCCCTCTGGTGCCAATTACGTGCTGCCACGTGCCGAGAACTTGGAGAGTCTATGCTACTGCGCCATTAGATGCGTAGTCATAATGTCCTGGCTAACGAGCAGCATAAGGAAAATGTTTCCGGGCGTACGTCACGCGCCAGAAGGTGTCGCAAGATGTGTCTGTCAGAGAGCTCTTCTTAGAATTCTGGTCAAACTACACTCCTGGAAATTGAAATAACACCGTGAATTCATTGTCCCAGAAAGGGGAAACTTTATTGACACATTCCTGGGGTCAGATACATCACATGATCACACTGACAGAACCACAGGCACATAGACACAGGCAACAGAGCATGCACAATGTCGGCACTAGTACAGTGTATATCCACCTTTCGCAGCAATGCAGGCTGCTATTCTCCCACGGAGACGATCGTAGAGATGCTGGATGTAGTCCTGTGGAACGGCTTGCCATGCCATTTCCACCTGGCGCCTCAGTGGGACCAGCGTTCGTGCTGGACGTGCAGACCGCGTGAGACGACGCTTCATCCAGTCCCAAACATGCTCAATGGGGGACAGATCCGGAGATCTTGCTGGCCAGGTTAGTTGACTTACACCTTCTAGAGCACGTTGGGTGGCACGGGATACATGCGGACGTGCATTGTCCTGTTGGAACAGCAAGTTCCCTTGCCGGTCTAGGAATGGTAGAACGATGGGTTCGATGACGGTTTGGATGTACCGTGCACTATTCAGTGTCCCCTCGACGATCACCAGAGGTGTACGGCCAGTGTAGGAGATCGCTCCCCACACCATGATGCCGGGTGTTGGCCCTGTGTGCCTCGGTCGTATGCAATCCTGATTGTGGCGCTCACCTGCACGGCGCCAAACACGCATACGACCATCATTGGCACCAAGGCAGAAGCGACTCTCATCGCTGAAGACGACACGTCTCCATTCGTCCCTCCATTCACGCCTGTCGCGACACCACTGGAGGCGGGCTGCACGATGTTGGGGCGTGAGCGGAAGACGGCTTAACAGTGTGCGGGACCGTAGCCCAGCTTCATGGAGACGGTTGCGAATGGTCCTCGCCGATACCCCAGGAGCAACAGTGTCCCTAATTTGCTGGGAAGTGGCGGTGCGGTCCCCTACGGCACTGCGTAGGATCCTACGGTCTTGGCGTGCATCCGTGCGTCGCTGCGGTCCGGTCCCAGGTCGACGGGCACGTGCACCTTCCGCCGACCACTGGCGACAACATCGATGTACTGTGGAGACCTCACGCCCCACGTGTTGAGCAATTCGGCGGTACGTCTACCCGGCCTCCCGCATGCCCACTATACGCCCTCGCTCAAAGTCCGTCAATTGCACATACGGTTCACGTCCACGCTGTCGCGGCATGCTACCAGTGTTAAAGACTGCGATGGAGCTCCGTATGCCATGGCAAACTGGCTGACACTGACGGCGGCGGTGCACAAATGCTGCGCAGCTAGCGCCATTCGACGGCCAACACCGCGGTTCCTGGTGTGTCCGCTGTGCCGTGCGTGTGATCATTGCTTGTACAGCCCTCTCGCAGTGTCCGGAGCAAGTATGGTGGGTCTGACACACCGGTGTCAATGTGTTCTTTGTTCCATTTGCAGGAATGTAGTTTTCAACTGATCAACACCGTTCTTTCTTAGACGCCTTCTGTACATCAAGGCCCATTTCGTTGATGTTTCACAGCCAATGTGATCGTACGTTATAGTACAGGACACGACTAAAAAAAGAAAACAACAATACTCAAGTATTGCCCTATATAGTATACATTATTGTGACCAATGCAAATTCTGATTATTCCCTATGTCGTGAAACTGAAAATATATTATGTGCGACTATGGGAAACTTCTTAGTTCCATCAGAACAGCTTCAATTGAACAAAAATCAGTTCTTCAGAGCCATGGAAGCCCCTCTATGTGTAATAAGTCCAATACCGCTCATATATATCTTTCTGTGACAAATGGATGACAAAGTATGGTCCGCAGCGCGGGTTTAGGCAAGAGGTCTAGGGAGCTGCAGTCATGGACTGTGCGGCTGGTCCGGCGGAGGTTCGAGTCCTCCCTCGGGCATGGGGATGTGTGTTTGTCCTTAGGATAATTTAGGTTAAGTAGTGTGTAAGCTTACGGACTGTTGACCTTAGCAGTTAGGTTCCATAAGATTTCACACGTTTTGAACACAAAGTATAGTCCATTTATACCTCTACCTTAGTCATCACTTCTCATAACCGATTTCGTCTGTCAGTTACCCTTCCTCACATAAATCTCCATTATAGCTACGACTCTAATCTTCGGTATCTGTTTACTAACTGCTGCTAAGTCGGCATTTAACTCCAGCTAACGCAAAATTCGACTGCATGAATCTCCGTTAAAGATAAACGAGGGAGTGAATCGCAGTTAAAGCTGGTGGAAGTCGGAAGCTCGTTTGTCCGGTACTCACGCGGTTTTAATGAAGTAATCATGCACCGTATTAAGATGGCGGTTTTATGCATCCCGCAACGCATTCAAATAAAACGTGCAAAATTTTCAAATTCCCTCGCTTACTACGCACAAAATAGTAGTCGTACAAAAGGAAGTGAGTAGGACTTTTTCTATAGGAAATTTAATATAGTTGAATTTTTTACTGGGATACGTTTACGCTAGAGATCGTAGATTTCTAATTATTCAAGAAAAACGTTGAAAAGCGATCTTTAAACACATTTTTCTTGTATAATCTAAAACCATGACCTCCAACGAAAACGTAACCCAGTACAGAATGTCACTGCATTAAACTTCCGACAAAAAGGTCCTGTCCAGTTTTCTGTAGGACAAACAGTTTGCGTGTAGCGAGCGAGAGAACGCGAAAATCTTGTGCATGATTTTTGAAGGTGCTGTAGGTTGCATAAAGCTTATTGGTAAGGGCATCTGATTCACCCTGTGTGGGCTGCAAGGCCAGCTTACACCATCAAACACGAAGAAAACTAATACATTCTAGTGGGAATTCTACACGTCACAGAGAACAGCAACTCCGATAAAAAAAAATGTCGTGTGACGAGAGCCTCTCGTCGGGTAGACCGCTCGCGTGGTGCAAGTCTTTCGATTTGACGCCACTTCGGTGACTTGCACGCCGCTGGGGATGAAATGATGAAGATCAGGACGACACAATACCCAGTTCCTGAGTGGAGAAAATCTTCTACTCAGCATGGAATCGAACCCGAGACCGTAGGATTGACAGTCTGTCGCGCCGACCACTCAGCTACCGGGGGTGGACAGTAAGTCTATTAATTTTCAATGGTCGGCGGTGGTGTGTACTTGTACGACGTTAGAGTGTCATCCGACCATGTATTCACGATGCTTGACATTTTTTGTCAGGAAATGTACAACAGAGAAGTAAATTTTTGCCGTGTGGATGGCACCCGTGAAGAGAGTCCGGCGTCACACACGGCGTGGCTGACAAAACAGTGGTGCCGGGAGAGAGAGTGGCAGGTGCAGCTGGGGCCGTGACGGACAGGGGACGCGGCACGGCGGCTGCGGGTCGGCCCCGCCTGCCGTGTGATGGATGCGGCGCCTCCCGCGCTGTTTGATGAGGCCCGCCTCGCCTCATAATACGCTCGTTATTCAGTTTGCGGCGCGCGGATGAATACAAATAGCCGGCCGCGGCCCACTGCGCCACGGGGCGCGCCGTCCTTCCGTTGACACAGCCGCTCCTCGCTCTCTACTTCTTCACTAACACCTACTGGCGCTGTCACGTCTTTCTTGGTCCATTCTGGAAAAATGTTATCTTCCTGTTATAATACAGATCCAATGAGAGACGATTATAGCCTATCCCCGATGTTATTCAGACTGTGCACTAAGCAAGCAGTAAGAGAAACCCACAAAAAATTTGGAGTAGGAATTAAAGTTCAGTGAGAAGAAATAAAAACTTTGAGGTTTACCGATGACACTGTAATTCTGTCACAGACGGCAAGGGACTTGGAAGAGCAGTTGAAGGGAATGGCCAGCGTCTTGAAAGGAGAATATAAAATGAACGTCGACAAAAGTGAAACAAGGGTACTGGAATGTAGTCTAATTAAATGAGACGATGCTCACGGAATTAGATTAGGAAACGAGACACTTCAAGTAGTACATGAATTAGGGTATAAAGTGCAGACTGCCAATGGCAAAAAAAGCCTTTCCGAAGAAGAGCTTTAAGTTTTAGGAAGTCTTTACTGAAGACATTTGAATGGAGTGTAGCGATGTACGAAAGTGAAACATGGATGGTAAACAAAAAATGGCTTTAAGCACAATGGGACTTAACATCTGAGGTCATCAGTCCCGTAGACTTAGAACTACTTAAACCTAACTAACCTAACGACATCACACACATCCATGCTCTACGCAGCAGCTCGGTTCCGGACTGAAGCCCCTAGAACCGCTCGGCCACAGCGGCCGGCTGATGATAAACAGTTTACGTAAGAAGAGAATAGAGGCTACAGAACAACGCAGGCGATTTCATAGGTAGATCACGTAACTAGTGAGGAAGTACTGAAGAAAAAGAGGGAAAAAAGAATTTTGTGGCACAATCTGACTAGAATAAGGGATCGGTTGATAGGGCACACTAAGACACCGTCGGTCGGAATGGCCGAGAGGTTCTAGGAGCTACAGTCTGGAACCGGGAGACCGCTACGGTCGCAGGTTCGAATCCTGCCTGGATGTGTGTGATGCCCTTAGGTTAGTTAGGTTTAAGTAGTTCTAAGTCTAGGGGACGGATGACCTCAGAAGTTAAGTCCCATAGAGCTCAGAGCCATTTTTGAACTAACACATCAAACAAGCGCCAACTCGGTATCGAAGGGAAGAGTGTGTGTGTGTGTGTGTGTGGACGGAGGGGGGGGGGGGGGGGGGAGGGTAGAAATTGCAAAGGAGACCAAAAGATGAATATGGTGATATGATGAGCAGATTCAAAACGATGTAAAACCAGTAATACCAGTCTTCGGACTGAAGAGCACAACAACATTAATGGAGCGCCCTACATTCTCTACTATCATTTTTTTGCATAATCTAGTGTATGCCCACCTCTGCTATTTCGCCCATTTGCTGCTCTGTCCAGTATAAAGTTAATTATTTCTATAGGCCGTTTCAGATGTACTAACACTCTGTTTCCTCTTTTGGTTAGAATCTTGCATAGTCTTCTTTCCTCACCTAACCTGCTTAGTACTTGTTAATTTTGTTGCGGCACTGGCCGTCGCAAGCGCTCGTGGCAGGTAATCACGCTGCTTGCTATAATCAGGTGTAAACATTGTTTATGAATAACAGAAACAGGTTTTATACAATTTCGGCGAAGTATTGAAGTGACATTTGATATATAGTTGTTTCGCTGTTTTTTTTTATATATTTATGAAGAGGTAACTACGTTTTCTAGTGCTATTTATAAATGTGTATTGTTTTCTATATTTTTATCACAACATCCCCCTGTTTAATGTTTCATATCAACAATTTTCGAACAAAACTTGAATTAAATATTGACAACTACAGTTTTCTAATAAATACTGTTTGTCCGTTAATAACAGACAGGAGGACAATTACGCAGGATACAAATGTTCGGTAGGCTAGCCACCCCTTTATACACGGCGTCATTAGAAAACATCGACAAGCTTTAAGGACAGGTTCCTTACACGTAAACAAGGAGAAAAGTCTAGTAAACATGCACTGTAAAATTCATACCTTACCAGTTATGAGCCGTTGTTCATCGCCGATACTATGAATTAGAACTCTTCTACTTCAAGCACTTTGCTTTCCATATTTCGGGAGGAAGTAGTAAGGGCCAAACTAAGGAAAACAGTCCAGTAAACATGCAGTCTAAAATGTGTACTTTAAGAGCTATGAGCATTAGTGTGAGACACATGTTTTCTACTGAAAAACTACGCATTTTCGAGACCATGTTTACTAGGCTTTCTCTTCTTGTTTTGGTCCCTACTACCTTTTCTCAAAATATGTTAACCAAGAGCTTGAAGTACCGTAGGAGAGATGTATTTCATTGTATCTAATATGAACAAGTGCTCATAGATCTTGAGATATGCAGTTTACAGCCTATTTTTACTATATATATTTTTTCTTGTTTTGATGTAAAGGATCTGTCCCTAAAGCTTGTCTGTTGCTTTTTTTTTGGGGGGGGGGGGGGGGACACCGTATATTCTCACTCAGTTTCTAGACGGTTCACGGCATCGAGTTTTTAGGGGAATCTAGTAAAACACCAATCGCATACATACAGAAAGTGGTCATTACGAGGTACTGCTCGATAGGTAAACCACACACACCGAACGTACAGGTAACCGCAGGTACGAACTTAGCTAACCACAGCAAGTGCCCTTACTTGTGGCAGTCTGTGGCAGCCTGCAGTAGTTTTACAACTTCAGTGGTAGGCAATCCAGGCCAGCGGCGGCGCTGTCTGGTGCTGGTGCTTCTGTCAGGCACTGCTGTGTTGCTTGCAAGGAGGGACGACGGCCAGCCCCAGCCTTCGCGCTTAATGGGAGCGTGGACATCTGGGGACCGACTCCCGTCCTCCATATCTTGCTGGCGGCCTCTGGCGGCGGCGGATGCACAGTGAATCGCCAGCTGTTAGGGTCTCAGTTCGATCCTTGGACCGTCGGTGAAGAGCCTGGATCTCCTAGGCATACGATGCTGTAGGTTCAGTGGATGGCGTCTGAACGACGGTATCTTCTCGGTGTCACAGCGATAGCCCTCTTCATAGAGGTCCGAATTCGACTCCCTTTGCCATCTGGATGCCCCCCGCCCCTCCCCACCTCCACCACCAACCACGTAGCCCCTTGCCGCAGCGCTCCCAAAGTGTCCATAATTGCGGTAATACTGTTTCTCATCGAGTGAATAGTTGGGATGATGTACCGAGGATGGCTTGCTGCACTAGCTGATTAGGTGAAGGGCTGTGCTAGCAAATTACTGCAAGCAGCGTGATTACATTAACGAGCTGGTATCAGTCAATGACGCAAAAAATGATGGGCATCTAAACAGATAAGGTGGCCAAAGTAGTCTGTGCAAATTCTTAACCAAAAGAAGGACCAAGGCAGAGGCGCCGTGGTTAGCACAATGGACTCGCATTCGGGAGGACGATGGTTCAAACCCGCGTCCGGCCATCCTGATATGCGTTTCCCGTGAGTTCCCTAAATCGCTTTAGGCAAATGCCAGGACGGCTCTTTTGAAAGGGCACAGCCGACTTCCTCCCCCATCCTTCCAAAATTCGATGGGACCGATGACCTCGCTGTTTTGTGACCTCCCCCTTATCAACCGACCAACAAAAAGAAGGAACAGAGTATTGCATATATTGTATTGTATGTTAACCAGGGCCTAGAAACGACGGAGAGGCTCCGTCCCCGCCGCAGCCGCAGTGGTCCACAACCCCACGACGACTAGCGCAGTCCACTTCACCCCTCCGCCGCCCCACACCGAACCCAGGGTTATTGTGCGGTTCGACCCCGGTGCCTGCCCCCCCCCCCCCTCCCGCCTCACGGAACGCCTCACGACAGACGAGTGTAGCTCCTAAGTTGGCTTGGTACAGTAACGGTGGTGCAGGCGTACATGGAGAACTTGTTTTCATAGCAACCACCGACACAGTGTAACTGAGGCGGAATAAGGGGAACCAGCCCGCATTTGCCGAGGCAGATGGAAAACCGCCTTAAAAACCATCCACAGGCTGGCACACCGGACCTCGGCACTAATCCCTTTCGGGAAGCGTCAGCCCACGCGGCTAGCCGGGCGGCCTTTTAGTGTCTCTTCGATTTACCCTCGTATGATTATCTGCGAAAACGTATTACCTGAACAAAATAATAACGATATCCACTTTGATATTGATACAGACTGGCAGCTACGCCGTGATGTAGAGGAACGCTCAGTTGTGCTTCCCAAGCGACGTGAAGCTGTAGAACTGGAGTGAAACAAATATCATGTGGCAGCAATAGTTAGGCATGTTACGTAGAACTATCACATAAACACTGTTGGAAATAGAAGCAAATTTCTAACTACCTTGGGCGTAACTAAGAAAGAGATGGGACGAATATCAGGTTGAGCTATAATGGCATACTGCTGAAGTATGCGATATTTACTCCAGATCGACCTAACAGAGGACACCCACACATATACAGAAAGAAATGTTACCAATCCTGTTTTGTAACTGAAAGCACGTAGTATCTTTGCATAACAATAGTTGTTGCATAATCTTTAATATTTGTCCTACTGTGCTGAGTCTTATCAGACACATATTAAACAAACATCCATCAAAAACGTGAACCCTACCTTCTAAAAAGTACTTTTCCCTAAACCTGAAATCATTCTCGGATTGGACTCTTATATCAATGTAGACGAACTTAAAATGAACCATCTTTTCCACATTCCGTTATCAGCTGAGAAAACAGATAAAATGCACCTCTTAGGAAGTCTTATTGTTTCGTTCTAACTGCATTTAAAGTCTGCGACTTTAAACATTTATAGACATCGATAATGGAATGTGCCAATAGGTTCACTTCTTTAAAGGAATTAGTTTTTACATTGTTATCCCTTTCCAGACAGAAATGAGAAACTCGTATCTGATGCCTTATACCGTTTCTCAGGATGAACCGCATACGTCGTAGAGATTGTATTAGTATTGCAGTTAATTAACTTGTAGAGTCTTGTCCTTGTTCTTCATTGTGTTTCCAATCTGTTTTTATGTTGCTTGATAAGTTGATAATGCTACTGCTACTGTTTTATGCATACAGGCCTGAAGATGGTGCACTGAATCGCCGAAACTGGTTGCAACAAAATAAATAAAATCATAAGAACTGTTGTAGGTGTTTTTTTGTCGCAATTCTAAAGCACCGTTGTGCTACTCAGAAAACATTCGCTTCGTGGTTTTGGTCGCAAGAAATCGGTACCTGAGCACAGAGCTTTTACGGCGGGTGCTTCGCTGCTGATTACAGTTCTTTCTGAAGATAGTAACATGAGCAATAAAAAAGCAGAGAAGAAATGACAGCTCCGTTGTTCAGTACTCAGGATTTTAATTACCGCTTACTACGACCCTCAGCGCACTCATCATGGCTATTGGTGACAACATTATTTGGTGTTGTCTGTGATAAATAGGGAATTATCGGGGTGTCTTACTGTGGTCATGTTCCTCTCCTTTTACCTTCGAGATGCGCAAAAAGTTTAGTGTGGCACTCGAGTACATACATGCCCGTAAGTTAATGTACCTGCCAGATTCACAAAAAAACTATACGTACGACAGCGTTACATGAACTAAGAGACACGATGGAAAAATGGTGTTACATGGCCCGAAGATATGATGCAATATGTATGGGAAAACCAGTCACTAAGTAGGCGGAACACAGACACTCAGTACAGACCACAATACCGGTATAATGCAACATAATATGCTCAATACCTTGTAAACTGTAGCCTGCACAGTATCATTAGAAATATCATGAACTAGTGTTCGTGATACCAATCTGATACAACTCCAGTACAGACCACTGTCTTCGCCATATCGGTCCCTAATGGCAATTAAATTAAAATATTTAATACCATTTTTTCTATTTACCTAGTCAGAATAAAAATTTTATCAATATATTAATAACGTAAATAACACATCATACAGATAATCTAAGTTTTCTGATTTATTTCTGTTAACTTCAGCTCACCAGATGGCTAAAGAGAGAAATTATTTTTGTAGTCTTTAAAGAAATTATACAAGGTGATTCCTCGATGATGGAGAACGGTAAAATGTATTAGTTGGAAGTGATGTGCTCTAGCACGCAAACAACCGAGACGAAAGTCATAAGTAAAAATGCCTGATGCCTCTCAAAGTGGAATACATTTACTGGTACTGGTGTTTCTAACACCTTAGGCAAGGCAATTTTCAGAGGTGGTAGTACTCACCAAAACAAGAAAAAAAGTCCCTAAAATGCAAACATTAATAGCTATGGGCCCTTGTTCATATTCGATACCGTTAAACCCATCTCCTCCGAAAGTCCCTTGGTTTCCGTATTTTTGGATTAGGTACTGAGCACTAAATCAAGAAAAATTTTCCGGTACATATGGGATTTTAAATGCATACCTTTAGAGCTATGTGCACACTTGTTCAACAGGAAAGATTTATTTCACAGTAGCAAAGATCAACAAACGTTCGTAGCTTCAACGTATTAATGTTCACTATCATGTTTTTTTATTGTTTTAGTGCGTACTACCACGTCTGAAAGTTGCCTGCCCTACAATCTTGCCAACAACAGTACTGGTAGAAGTATCAGAACTGCCAGAAGTATCAGCACGATAACCTTCGACCTGGTCATTTCCAAAGGTCTGATACATTTATCGTACTCCATCACCCCTGAAGTTTTGTAACGGCATCACGGAACCACCCTGTATAAATGGCTACTGAATAATGCAGGGGGCTATCTGTTGCGTGTTGAATCAGTACAGCAAATAAACCATTCAGATGACTTTGCGATCTCAACATAAAAGGCAGAGTAGCTTCAATGACGATGCCTTAAAGGTTTCGTGATTACTTGTGTATTTAAGTCCTAAATTTTTCATTCAGTATCATAGTAAAAACAGGGCATTATTTATCTGAAACAAGCAGTGCATCAGTTTAGGGTAAAATTTATTAATTCCTTTGTTCTCAGTAGCATTTCTCTTGTAAGGACCAGACAACTGTGGGACTCAGTGGTCCTTGACCGACCTTCTTTGGTGTCCTGTAGTTGTGGTCCTCATTCTGATGAGGATACGAATTGTCTACTACTGATCATCATTTGCTAGAAGGTAGAGGGATGCCTTGTAGTGGTGGCCTCGTTGGAGACTTGCGATGACAATTTTGTTAACTTGAGATAATATGTAGGCCTATCGAAATTGATCGAATTTCGCGGAGAGATTAGCTCCGTTGATAGAGCTTTTGAGGGCGTCATTGAATTGGATATAGTTGTTGGTATGATATGCCAATATGGGCAGTGGTCTACTACCATCTGAGGTCCCTGACTGACTCATAGTGGTTTGCAGTGGCTTCTGCTGTGATTTAAAGTTTCACAAAAGCGTTCCTCATAGGCACACTTATAAGCTGGTTGGTCTTCTTCACTCTTTTTACTTACTTCTTCAGTCGTCACAGTAGAGGTTTCTATTTCAATGCGCCATCTGTTAATTGTTTCTCTCGTTGCTTCCATGAAAGCGGTGTCTTCCACCGTTCCAAGCGCAAGTTTTTGGCTTGTTCGTTTCACGCTGATAGTGTCACCGAGTCGTTGTTTTCTGAAGTCACCAATGGTGCATCTGAGTTGTCTCCCTTTTTTGTGGCGACTCTGCGACGTCTCTGTCTGCTTAGTTTTCAAGAAAATTTTTGCAGAGTAACTGTCTTGAAAATTCTACCTATTTGTTGCTGTCCTTCTCGTATCAGTTCGCTGATTCAAGTGTCCTTGTTAATGTCACGGCCTGTGTCTCAAACGGTTTATTGAACAATACAGCCAACAATTTGGTACTAGTACAGAATCTCATCGAAAGTATCGGAGCAGCTATTGTTGTGGTTTTTGTTGTGGTCTTCAGACCTGAGACTGGTTTGATGCAGCTCTCCATGCTACTCTATCCCGTGCAAGCTTCTTCATCTCCCAGTACATACTGCAGCCTACATTCTTCTGAACCTTCTAAGTGTATTCATCTCTTGGTCTCCCTCTATGATTTTTACCCTCCACGCTGCCCTCCAGTACTAAATTGGTGATCCCTTGATGACTCAGAACATGTCCTACCAACCGATCTCTTCTTCTGGTCAAGTTGTGCCACATACTCCTCTTCTCCCCAATTCTATTCAATACCTTTTCATTAGTTATGTGATCTACCCATCTAATCTTCAGCATTCTTCTGTAGCACCACATTTCGAAAACTTTTATTCTCTTCTGGTCCAAACTATTTATCGTCCACTTCCATACATGGCTACACTCCATACAAATACTTTCAGAAACGACTTCCTGACACTTAAATCTATACCCGATGTTAACAAATTCCTCTTCTTCAGAAACGCTTTCCTTGCCATTGCCAGTCTACATTTTATATCCTCTCTACTTCGACCACCATCAGTTATTTTGCTCCCCAAATAGCAAAACTTCTTTACTACTTTAAGTGTCTCATTTCCTAATCTAATTCCCCCAGCATCACCCGACTTAATTCGACTACATTCCATTATCCTTGTTTTGATTTTGTTGATCTTCATCTTATACCCTCCTTTCAAGACACTGTCCATTCCGTTCAACTGCTCTTCCAAGTCCTTTGCTGTCTCTGACAGAATTACAATGTCATCGGCGAACCTCAAAGTTTTTATTTCTTCTCCATGGATTTTAATACCTACTCGGAACTTTTCTTTTGTTTCCTTTACAGCTTGCTCAATATATAGATTGAATAGCATCAGGGGGAGGCTACAATCTTGTCTCACTCCCTTCCCAACCACTGCTTCCCTTTCATGTCCCTAGACTCTTATAACCGCCATTATCGGATATTAATATGGGATGTGTACACTTTCATTGAGGTGTCTGAATGTCTGTGGAGAAAAAAAATGCTCGTTCTTGATCAAACGTTGAAGGCAGAGAAGGTGGTATTGTTGAATGCTGTAGCCTGGAGCGACCTCGACGTTCTTACTCATTCCAAAGGTGCTCCACTAGGTTTAGTTCAGGACTCTGGGCACGTCAGTCCATATCAAATTTGTTGTTGTCCGCAAACCATTGCCTCACACATGTGTGCACTCTCATGCTAAAGCTAACAATCATGGTCTCCGAAATGCTCCTCTACTGTAAACAGTGCACCCTCCTGTACATGTCTTCACATCCCGCCGTATTTAACGTTTTCTTTAGCGCTATAAGTGGACCACGACAAAAGACACTCCTATACCACTACACAATCTCCTCTGGGCTGTTGGCACTATACATGATGGAAGGTAACTTTTCTCAAGCTTTCAAAATGGCATTCTATGGCATTGCCATAAGGTATAGCATGATCCATCACCTCAAATCACTCGGTCCAGTCCAGTGTCATCGCTTTTGACACCACCTCAAGCACTGACTATGAAAATGTATGTCTTATCAGGAGCTGATCGGCCATTGTTCACGATTCCTTTAAGCTCTCTACGGTCAGTAAATGTGCTAGCTGGATTTCTCGTGGCACTTCTGAACTCTCCAGTGATACCTCTCTCTTACTTCAGGCGATATTATACCTCAGCAATGCTCGATGCTTCCCGACCGTCAGTACATGAGGTTTTGTCTCAACTTCCTATACGTGTAGTTATTCCTTCGCGTTTTCACTTCACAGTCGCATCACGAACAGTCGGCACAGGTAGGTTCAGAAGGGTTCAAATGTCTCTAATTATTTATTACTCGGGTGAAATCCAGTTGCTACTCTACATTCGAAGTCACTGAGACCTCTTGAAAGACCCATTGTACTGTTAATGCTACTATGCTGACAACACAATACTTCCCGCCTCCTTTTCTACTATAGGGTCAGCCTCTAGTGACATCTAGTAGTCAAGTCCCCATTACAAAGGGGCCTCCGGATACTTTTCATTAGATACTGTATAACAATAGTTAAATAAGTTGTTAAGTGCACAACTAATGCTGGAGGATGGTACATGGGTCGCCTTCCAGGGTGCTCTATAAGCAAAATTATCTTATTGGAGTACCTGGCACTGCAGTCCCTATTTGTCCGATACTACAGAGCGAAGCGCATTCCGCAAAGGGCAAGTATTGTAAGTTAATTCGTGGTTTGACGAGAGAGTTATTCACCACAGGAAAAATCTCAAAAATCACATTCTGGTATGTGTGTAGGGAATGTAAATGTGTAAGCAGGCTGTTTAGGTGTTTTTAATGGTAACACCACTTAGCGCTCTGTATGAAGATCACTGGCTGTGCTGTGTGCAGTCTGTGGTTGGTTTGCATTGTTGTCTGCCATTGTAGTGTTGGGCAGCTGGATGTTAACAGCGCGTAGCGTTGCGCAGTTGGAGGTGAGCCGCCAGCAGTGGTGGATGTGGGGAGAGAGATGGCGGAGTTTTGAAATTTGTAAGACTGGATGTCATGAACGGCTATGTACATTATGACTTTTAAACGCAATTAAGGTAAATACATTGTTTGTTCTCTATCAAAATCTTTCATTTGCTAACTATGCCTATCAGTAGTTAGTGCCTTCAGTAGTTTGAATCTTTTATTTAGCTGGCAGTAGTGGCGCTCGCTGTATTGCAGTAGCTTGAGTAACGAAGTTATTTGTGATCGAACTTCATCCAGAGTGTAGAAAATACACAGCTTTCCTTTGTTTCGGCATTTGTTATCAGCTTCGGAAACTTCGTTTTGATTTGATCATTTCTTCAGCAGCATTCATTCGCGGGCTAAATTCCATATTACCTAAGTTCTTAAAACGTCACATCACCTTATATGTGGAAGATATTCTGATAGCAGAAGCCTCATGGGAACAACACAATCGCATCCTCAACAGCGTGTTACATATTTTTGCAGAATCTGGAATTACAGTTAACTTGGAAAAGTCTGAATTCGGTAGGACAAAGGTGAAGTTTTTGGGACATATTATTTCTTCTGAAGGCATTCAGCCGGATCCTGAAAAGTTAGAAGCAATCAGAGCCATTCCAGTTCCATCCACAAAAAAACAAGTCCGCAGTTTTCTAGGTCTCGTAAATTTTTACCGTTGGTTTCTGAATATGCAAATTCTAGTTACCAAAACTTTGTTCTCTCACTGTAAAAAATACTATTTGGAACTAGGATGAACAAGCACAGTTGGAATTCAATTCTTTGAAAGAATCGCTACTTAACGCGCAAATACTAGCTCATCCAGATCTGTCACAAGATTTCTGCCTTAGCACGGATTCCTCTAAAGCCGGTCTTGGTGCCCATTTATTTCAAGAAGCCATAGAAAATGACATTACTGTTCAGAAAACCATTGCTTTTGCTAGCAGAGTGCTAACAAAATCTGAAAAAAAATTATTCCGTTACTGAATTAGAAGCTTTAGCTATCGTTTGGGCATTTAACAAATTCCGTTTCTTTCTTTCTGGTAAGCACGTAAAAGTATACAGTGATCATCGTACATTACAATTTCTTATGTCTTCAAAATTAAATCATGACAGGTTAAAAGGTTGGGCACTGTTTCTGCAAGAATTCCACTTCACAATAGTCTACATTCCCGGCAAGGAGAACATTGTTGCGGACGCACTATCACGCGCACCGGCTGGGCTTGAGAAAAGTAAAACAGAAGGCAACCTCGAGAAAAATTTCAGTATTATTTACATTCAGAAAGTCGCCTTTGAAAACTTCATCTCCACTTCCTTAAAGAATATTGCTCATGAACAAGATAAATATCCGATTTGGAAAGACATCAAAAGCAAATGGCATGAAAAGGCACACACACAGATTCGGCATTATTATCTGGTTAGAAACAACATAGTGTTCAAACGCTGCACTGTTGATGACAAGCTATGGGTACTTTGCATTCCTGACGATTTTGTTAATAAGCTCATTTGGTACATTCATTTAAGCTATGCACATTTTGGCCCACGAAAATGTTATCATATTCTTCGGACGACTTGTTATTTTAACAATATGGAAAAGAGAATTCGAAGAGTCTTGTCTATTTGTAAACTTTGTCAAAAGGCGAAACCATCTACTATCTCACATCGTGCTCCGTTGTTTCCTGTCATTCCTTCCTAATTAAAGGAATTTGCTGCTGTTGACCTCTTGCAACACCTTGTCAGAACATTCAATGGATTTTCGTACGTTCTAGTCGCTGTTGAACTTACTTCAAAATTTGTTTCTTTCACTCCGTTACGTAAAGCCACTGGCCGGTCTGTATCCAACGCCTTTGTTAATAATTTCTTACATGAGGGTACGTTTCAACTGAGTCTTGCTTATGTCCTTGTATCTGTAGAGCTGACACCAGCGTCTCATATGATTGGTTTATGCAATAAAACCATTTCTTTTTTTTCAGTGCACACTCACTTCAAGCGTCATTCGTGGACATTTCCTTTCACTCAGAACAACACAGGTAAGAAGATTGTTTCGGTTTTCTTTTACATTGTTTCATTAAAAGTTTCAAAACGCCTGTTGGAAGAGTAGGTTCTGAATAACCTCAAAAGAAAATGTTTAGCATTGTTTCTTACTAGTGTTTAGGTTGAAAAATCCGCTAAGAAGTTTCACGCGAAACAAACATGTTTTACTCTATTACATGTAAAGTCTGAACTATGTCGTTTAGCGGTATCTGCATTTTGAAGAAAGTAGTGCAGTGGTTAGGTAATAGACTCGTAATTGTGTATTTGTGACCAATAGACTTTTATTCTACAACAGCCCATCTGGCATTTTGGACATTTATATTTTCCTGTGTCCCTAAATAGTTTCCGACAAATGCCGGAACGGTTTTCTTGAAAACGGAACTGTTGGTTCCTCTCCCTATCCTGCTCCAAATAAAGGTCGTGCCTTGTCTATAACGTCTTTGTTAGGGGTTTAACTTCCCGTCGATGGCATTCTCGCTCTCTCTCTCTCTCTCTCTCTCTCTCTCTCTCTCTCTCTCTCTCTCTAACTCTCTCTTTCTGGCACTATTTTTCTTTTGTTCAGACGTCTTAAGGGTGTCTCGTCAGTTGTATATATTAAGCTGCTATTTGGACTTTGTGTTTCTACGCTGCTGATGAAGTGTGGATGTTCGAAAGTTACCTCCAGGACTGCTGATAGGCTCAGCAGCTACATAGTTTACGATAGACCTGTGTGTGCTGCTTAATAATTCTTTTTGTCTATCTCCATTCAAGAGTGCTAATGTAAATAACTGAATGATGAGCTTCACACCACACCAGGTCACAGAAGGTATCAGTCTAGTTATGGATGTCGACACTAAATTGTGGAGGAACATCAGATCTGCAGTATTATCTCAGTGAGTTATGATAGGCAGCACAAAGCTATGTAGCATATTCAGAAAGCCGTCACAGTTCATCTGTTACTGAAACAAGGATCTACACCATTCATCTGTGTCATGCTGCACAATGACAGATTTCACAATAACTACTTTCTTGCAACACAGGATAGAAGAAATAACGTCTCTTTCAGAAAATATTTCAAGATGTGTAATGTCAACGTTCTCGTATTGATTATAGGAAAAGATTTTATACTGTCCAGAAACGTGACTAAGGAAAACTTCTACGTCTTCCTTGGCTAAAGAACATGGTATTACCTGACAGAAGACCACTGCACAATGAAAAGTCGGTATCTCCGTCTCTGTAAACCGGCTCTGTCACACTGTCACGCAGCAATACTGAGATACCATAGGCCGGCCGCTGTGGCCAAGCGTTCTAGGCGCTTCAGTCCGGAACTGAGCGACTGCTACGGTCGCAGTTTCGAGTCCTGCATCGGGCATGGATGTGTGTGATGTCCTTAGGTTAGTTGGGTTTAAGTAGTTCTAAGTCCTAGGGGACTGGTGGCCTCAGCTGTTAAGTCCCATAGTGTTCAGAGCCATTTGAATCATTTGAGGTACCATATCTACAGCCACTTCGCTTACGCTTTGCTTATTGGTAGTCCTAAAATGAACGATTTGTTTGAGGGATTGATATTAAGCGTATATTTCAGCTGAGGCAGTATAACGTGCTGCTAGACTCTCTAATGTCATTTCCCGTTGTGACCCACTAAATTTTAGAACACAAGAAGTTCCAGATCTGTATCTACGTATGTATATGTCACAGGGAATAGCTTTACTATAATATGTGTTGTGGCATTTGTTTAGCATTTATAGCAATGGAAGGTGATGATGCAAGGCCTTGCTTTAGGCGTTATGTGTGTTTTTGATAGTTCATTCTGCTTGCAAGGCGTACAAAATCGAATTTTCCTATCAATTTTGCTTAATTTACGATAAACATGTCTTTTAATGAGTTATACAGACAATTTACAAGCAGCAATACTTCATTTCTGCTTGCAACCAGGTTGGTTTTGTCAAACCAAGTACTAGCCTTAGCCAGGTGACAGAAAACTTAGGTCAGCTATGCAGGGACTTTGAGAAGGAAGATCAGGTAATTATAGTTGGGGGAGCAGGAAACAGCCTGGCTATGAATCCAAGATGCAGTATTAGGAGTGACCTGGTTAAATTAGAGGCAGAAACTGAGCACACAAATGTGGGGTTTGTGGAGGTCTTTCAGCGCCATGATCAGCCCTGGGTAAACACTGCTGTAAGGCATGTTAACACCGAGCTGAACAGGATGCTCCAGATACCAGAAAAATCTAACATAAGTGTTGTTCAAGTAAATGCTATTGGTAGGTGCGGATACACTACACATTTCCTGCACATGAATAGCATGGGGAAAAATAAGTTAGCTTCCCTATTAGCAGAAAATGTAAGGGGGTCCACAGTCACACAAGGGATGATCCCTGTGGTTAAGGGTCCAAGTAGACAGGTTTTTTAGGTTAAAGCCGAAGTCCAGACTGATGACAATCAAGAAACATAAAATGAAAGAAATTTTATGTACAGTAAATAGGGGTAAAGCTAAGGGCAGTATCAACTTACTTCATCAAAGTATCAGGGGAATAAAAAATAAAGTGGATGAGCTACTGGTGGGTTTAGATGATCCCAAAAATAAGAATGAGATTGATATACTCTGTCTGTCTGAACACTGTGTAACTGTGGGCATGGATAGTGTCAGTATATGTGGGTACAATTTGGCCTCTTACACTTGTAGATCTGTGATGGGTAAAGAAAGAGTTTGCATTTTCATAAAACAAGGGTATAAATGCAAAACTGTAGAAGTAAGCAAATTTTGTGTTCATCAGCACTTTGAGGTTTGTGCATGTGAACTTCAGCTATATAATGTACACTCCTGGAAATGGAAAAAAGAACACATTGACACCGGTGTGTCAGACCCACCATACTTGCTCCGGACACTGCGAGAGGGCTGTACAAGCAATGATCACACGCACGGCACAGTGGACACACCAGGAACCGCAATGTTGGCCGTCGAATGGCGCTAGCTGCGCAGCATTTGTGCACCGCCGCCGTCAGTGTCAGCCAGTTTGCCGTGGTATACGGAGCTCCATCGCAGTCTTTAACACTGGTAGCATGCCGCGACAGCGTGGACGTGAACCGTATGTGCAGTTGACGGACTTTAAGTGAGGGCGTATAGTGGGCATGCGGGAGGCCGGGTGGACGTACCGCCGAATTGCTCAACACGTGGGGCGTGAGGTCTCCACAGTACATCGATGTTGTCGCCAGTGGTCGGCGGAAGGTGCACGTGCCCGTCGACCTGGGACCGGACCGCAGCGACGCACGGATGCACGCCAAAACCGTAGGATACTACGTAGTGCCGTAGGGGACCGCACCGCCACTTCCCAGCAAATTAGGGACACTGTTGCTCCTGGGGTATCGGCGAGGACCATTCGCAACCGGCTCCATGAAGCTGGGCTACGGTCCCGCACACCGTTAGGTCGTCTTCCGCTCACGCCCCAACATCATGTAGCCCACCTCCAGTGGTGTCGCGACAGGCGTGAATGGAGGGACGAATGGAGACGTGTCGTCTTCAGCGATGAGAGTCGCTTCTGCCTTGGTGCCAATGATGGTCGTATGCGTGTTTGGCGCCGTGCAGGTGAGCGCCACAATCAGGTCTGCATACGACCGAGGCACACAGGGCCAACACCTGGCATCATGGTGTGAGGAGCGATCTCCTACACTGGCCATACACCTCTGGTGATCGTCGAGGGGACACTGAATAGTGCACGGTACATCCAAACCGTCATCGAACCCATCGTTCTACCATTCCTAGACCGGCAAGGGAACTTGCTGTTCCCACAGGACAATGCACGTCCGCATGTATCCCGTGCCACCCAACGTGCTCTAGAAGGTGTAAGTCAACTACCCTGGCCAGCAAGATCTCCGGATCTGTCCCCCATTGAGCATGTTTGGGACTGGATGAAGCGTCGTCTCACGCGGTCTGCACGTCCAGTACGAACGCTGGTCCAACTGAGGCGAAAGGTGGAAATGGCATGGCAAGCCGTCCCACAGGACTACATCCAGCATCTCTACGATCGTCTCCATGGGAGAATAGCAGCCAGCATTGCTGCGAAAGGTGGATATACACTGTACTAGTGCCGACATTGTGCATGCTCTGTTGCCTGTGTCTATGTGCCTGTGGTTCTGTCAGTGTGATTATGTGATGTATCTGACCCCAGGAATGTGTCAATAAAGTTTCCCCTTCCTGGGACAATGAATTCATGGTGTTCTTATTTCAATTTCCAGGAGTGTAGTATTGATATTAGCAACAGTGTACAGGTCCCCATTAGGAGACTGGGAGCTGTTGATAAAAAATTTTGACTCCCTATTAAGCTGTCTGTCAGACAAAAAGAGGAAGTTATTAATCTGTGGTGATTTCGCTGTAAACTTTCTAAGTAATTCTGATAGGAAAAGTGAACTCGAAGTGTTATTAACAACATAAACTTATAATCAATGATCTATTTCCCTACATATATAGCTCAAGACAGTAGCACACTAATAGATAGTATATTTGTACAGAAAAAAGGATGTAAAGACAAACACAAGGTTTCCCTGTGGTAAATGGATTGTCAGACCATGATGCTCAACTGATTAACTTACAAAACCTAACACGATGTACAGTTCGGAAACCATTAAGTGAAAGTAGGAGGTCGCTGAACCAGGTATCTGTAGAGCACTTCAGACAATGCTTAAGAAATGCTAATTTGGGAGATGTATGTAATGAGCCAGATGCTAATGATAATTGCAACATATTTCCTGATAAATTTATATCCCTTTTTGAACACTGTTTCCCAAAGAAAATAACTAAATGTAACAGCACACACTTGGATTACTACAGGTATTAAAGTGTTTTCAGAAAAAAAAGAAAACTGTATGAGACAGCAAGAACTAGTAAAGATCCAGAAGTAGTTTTACACTACAAGTATTATTGTAACATACTGAGAAAAGTTGTAAGGAAATCAAGAAATATGTATGTTAGAGAAGAAATTAACAACTCTGGCAATAAAATAAATACAGAATGTTGTTAGAGGGGAGACAGGAAAAGTATCCACTGGGGTAGGTAGTATTACTATTAAAGAGAACAAGACCATCCTAACCAACAGTACACAAGTAGCTTATGTATTTTACAACCGTTTCTTAAGCGTAAGAGAAAAAAATTGGTGACAACAGTTCAAAAGAAAAAGCCAGGCAGTACCTGGAAGAGTCTGTTTTGCAAACATTTAGTCAGATTAAGTTTCACCTCAAGTAAAATTATTAAATCTTTGAAAAATAAAGGTTCAGTGGGAGTTGATTATGTTTTTCATAAGATATTAAAACAATGTGGAGCAATTACACCTGATGTCTGAGTCACATATGTAATGCATCACTAACTCAAGGTATTTTCCCAGAAAGGTTAAAATATACCACTGTCATGCCTCTCTACAAAAAGCGGGACACCGCAGATGTGAATAATTACCAGCCAGTATCCTTGCTTACAGCATTTTCAAAAATCTTCTAGAAAGAAATGTACTCAAGTGTGGTTAGTCAAATGGTTCAAATGGCTCTGAGCACTATGGTACTTAATTTCTGAGGTCATCAGTCCCCTAGGCCTTAGAACTAGTTAAACCTAACTAACCCAAGGACATCACACATATCCTTGCCCATGGCAGGATTCGAACCTGCGACTGTAGCGGTCGCACGGTTCCAGACTGTAGTGCCTAGAACCTCTCAGCCACCCTGGCCGGTGTGGTTAGTCATCTCAACAGTAATGGGATACTTAGTAAATCACTTTTTTGATTTAAAAAATGCTGTTCCACTGAGACAGCAATATACAATTTAACTGTCCACATAATAGAGTCTTTAAGAAGTAAAATGTCACCAATATGAATTCTCTGTGATTTGTCCAAAGCATTTGATTGTGTGAACCATGACATTATGCTACAGAAATTACGATTCTGTGGTATAAATGGAATAGCATATGAGTGGTTTAAGTCATACCTACAGAACAGGAGGAAAAAGTTTCTTTATATGGGTCAACTGATTTAAGCAAGTTTGCCAATTCATCTAACTGGGGTGAAATTACATTATGTGTTCCACAGGGTTCAATCATGGGTCCCTTCTGTTCTTGATATATGTGAACAACCTCCCTTCCTATGTAAAACAGGAAGCTGAACTGACACAAGCATTATTAATCCAATAAAACTAACTTCAAATGAAAATGATACAAATCAGGTCTTTCGAAATGTCATTAATTGGTTTTCTGCAAATGGGCTTGTTCTAAACTTTGAAAAACCACAGTACATCCAATCTTCTGCTGCAAAAATAAAATATAACACATCAACAGAAGTCTGAGGATAGGGTAGAGCATATTAAGTTTTTGGGTGTACATATAGATGAGAATCTTAAATGGAGAATTCATATTTTGGAGCTTCTAAAGCTTCTAGATTCAGCAACTGTTACAATCAGAATAATTGCCAATTTTGAGGATATAGAAATCGGTAAGCTAACATACTTTGCATACTTTCACTCTGTGATGTCATACAGAATAATATGTTGGGGAAACTCAACATTTACACAAAAAGTATTCACTGCTCATAAGAAAGTGTTTAGAATTATGTGTGGGGTTCACAGTCACACATCTTGTAGGCATCTTTTTAAAAGATTGGGAATTCTTACAACTGCCTCACAGTACATCTACTCACTAATAAAATTTATTCTCAACAACAAAGACCAGCTCAAAAACAGCAGTGATATTCATGATTATGATACCAGAAAAAAGATAGACTTACACTATCCTTTACTCAACCTATCTTTGGCACAGAAGGGGGTAAAAGATGCTGCTATTAATATTTTAGACAGATTACCAGATGAAATAAAATGCTTGACAGACAGCAGTAATAGCTTCAAAAATAAATTGAAATCATATATCCTTGACAACACCTTCTATACCATAGATGAATTCTTGAACAGGAATAAATAAGTCTATAAATATAGTATATGGATTTTGTGCCATTTAAAGGAATGGGGTAAATAATATAAATATTAATCTTTAACTCTGTACCGTAATATAAATATATTTAAAAAAATCTTGTTTCATGCGTGCATTTCTTGTGCACTTGACACGTTCCACATCTAAACAGCTACCGCACCGTGCGATTGATCAATGGAACACGCAACCAACGAAATAACTATCTCACTGCAAAGTGTGAGGCGTCACATAGTATATGATAAATCGTTTTTCAAGATATTTAATCTGACATCGACTTTGGGAATGTCACATCTCTTACTGTTACTGTCTTTGGTCATGTATTTACACTACAAGAAGTCTATAACACTCTGCAGTTTAAGTAAAAAATTTGGTAATAAAATCATCTTATTTCTGCCTTACCTAATAAG
This sequence comes from Schistocerca gregaria, assembly GCF_023897955.1. Lineage (NCBI taxonomy): Eukaryota > Metazoa > Arthropoda > Insecta > Orthoptera > Acrididae > Schistocerca > Schistocerca gregaria. The sequence continues at coordinate 828,358,916 of NC_064922.1, forward strand.
ATTACTGTGTTATGCATGTGTTCGTGATGGTGTAGTTGGCTGCTGGTTTTTACTTTAGTGGCCCATAGTTTACAGAAATGCGGCACGACTGAATACACCCTTCACGTGTTTTGATCGGATGGATGATTAACATCGCACTTTTCTCCTTTCTGACGTATTTTTTAGAATATTTGGAACAGTAATACCGGACACATATAAATTATAAAGCTTTTGGTAAGCCTTTTTGATTGTAAACTGCTGTGATTTCTATAGCGCCCAGTATGCCTTTGTCATCTGTAATAATAGCAATAACTGGCAACGAATAGTATCATTTATATTGTTTCTAGTGGATAATATGGTGCGTCATATTTGTCCTTCCTAAAATGGTGTCTGAGAACAATGTAAGTGATGGAATGTAAACTATGTGAATGTGTTGTGACTCACATCAAATGTAGCCTAGTTATTTATGTACATTTGGTCTCTCCATTTGCCTGCTCAGCTAAGGCATATGTTTCTGCAGTTATAAGCCTGATTAATGTAGTTTTACGAAATCAAAATATTAGTTATAATTTTTAAACTTTCAAATGTTATTACACAAGGAAACCGAGTAGTGAAGTATATACTTTAGAATATTGGGTGCTAATTTCGTTTAAATGTTTATATGTGGAATTTAACTCACACTTCCTTTTACAGTGTAGACGTTCTGTTACAATATTGTGACAGCACATGAACTGATTTGAATCCTACGCCATTTTTCATGTGTTAACTTCAACTAACAATGTAAAATTATCCTTTTCGTGCTGCCGGCTTTTGTAGCAGATATTTCAGAATTTTTTCAACATCTTAAATATGGAACATAATTAACTTACAACTCCGTTGTGTTTCTTACCCGTGTAGCAATCATTTTTTTTTTTTTTTTGTGAAGACTGAGAGACCTGTTGATGTCGCTAAGGACTCGTTTTCTACAGTGCAGCCATCTGCTGATGACACGAACATGCGGGACGTAGAAGAGAACTTGCTTTTTTGATATTTCAGTAACTGTGGGATAGTGCTTAAGATAAAACTCATTTTCAGCAATTACTAATTTTTAATTTTTGTTTATATTTTATAAGCAAATATTTATTTTTAATCGAAATTCGCGCTCTCGGGCTTCACAGCACGACTCCACACGTGCCAGCGATAAAAAAATGTCTCTTACAAAATTATCCTGGTGAGTACATCCGGCAGAAAAAGGTCGTTATAGGGTGGCACTCTGGCAACACTGTAACCACACGTGCGGTGACTACTTCTTTCAGCACACAATAATTGTGTTGTACAGATGGTGCACTGGGTAGAGTTTTGTTTTAGCATGCAGGAGGTCAATGGTTCGATGGTGGGTTGAGAGATATATTTTTATTTGATAAATGCAGTCCATGTGGTACAGTATCTGGCATCTTAATCATCAGCAGCAGTTGCAGCGGGTCCTCTAGAAAAATTTGCTGCTGCATGCTACAATCGTAGAAACAGAAGATTGGTCAGCTTCGAAAGAAGTCCTATCCACGTCGTGCGCGTGAATTTATTCACACCACTTCATCCACTAGATGCGAAAACTGATTTCATTGTACCCTCCGCCAGTGATCCCATAGATTAGTACGAAATATTATTCTTGCCTCGTTGAGGTCCATTACATTTCGTTAGTGCCTTACGTTACCAGCAGGACAAGCAAAGTGCTTTGCGAATAATGTCCAAACCTGGTTATCACCATGGTCCCACTAATTATGCCTATCAACATTGAATCTGGTAACCGCATGATGTTTAGTATGTATCTCAATGCATTATTATTATTATTGTTATTATTATTCATTCGATTTGATTGTGGAAACATCACGTCTGTTACTGTTAGGGGAACAGTGTAATTCGAAACTGAACATTTCTCAATTACTGGTGTCGGGATGAATCATGCAGAACAATAACTTTCAGAGGTGGAACAGCACGCCGGACTGATGGCTAGTTTATACTGTATGCGCTGTCCACCAGACAGGGACTAGTTGCGAGTGGAGTAACACGCGCGTGACAGACTCCAATGTAAATGCGTCCACGCATCGATTTTTCTCATTGTAAACCTCTAAACCAGTGAGGCAGACGTATGGCATACACAAACGATGAATTTGTGGATATGCTTCTTTCCCTTGGTGCATCTGATAACTGGGCTGGTGTTGCCGCTCATGAATAAGCTACTAGATATCATCATCGACGCCATCCAGATATAAATGTGTTTCGACATCTGGAGCTGTGCCTTCGGGTGTCAGGTTTTCCCCTTCCACCATCGCGTGACAAAAGTCGTCCACGGACTCGCTGTACTCCAGCAACTGAGGAGGCTGTTCTGGTGGTCATACATCAATAATCTCAGCGAAGTACACGTAGGGTAGCAAGGTAGCTGCGTGTGTCGCAACGCACAATCGTTAACGTGCTGCACGAGCATGGGCCGCATCTCTGTCATTATGCTTTCACGCAACACTTGCATCCTGCAGATCGCCATCAGCAGAGGCAATTCTGTGAATGGTTCCAAAAACAAGAGAAAGCCAACGATAACTTCGTGAACACCGTAATATAGTCGGATGTCGCAGCATTCACTCGTGAGGGTGCCTTCAATATGCACAATGCCCACCGTTGTGTGAGGTTAACTCGCACATCACCTGCGACTGTTGATATCAAGTTCGCTTTGGTATCAACGTCTGGGCTGAAATATTGGGCGACAGGTGTTTGGGCCCCTACATGTTGCCTGACCGTTGACTGCACATTAGGATAATACCATTGCAGTTGTACAACAAAATCACCATAGCTTTAGACCGCTCCATTCGCACCATTAATAGAACAAGCTCTGCTAACGGTAGGTATACTACGCCTTCCACATCGCTGGCAATGTGTTCTACGCAACGCTGGTGACTACTTTGAAGGACAGTAACAGGTGCAAACTTGTAACTCTTTTGTATCGATTGTGAATAAATAGTTGCCACTATTTAAGTTCCAACCCTCGTATCTGCCTCATGCACTGGAAGATATTCCACTACATGTTCGGCAGAGGGTATGGTTCCAACGTGATGGTGCACCTCCACACACTGGAATTAATGTGTGACAGTATTTGTAGAGAACATTTCCAGGGAAATGGCTCTGACATGGAGGTCCAATTTTATGGCCACGGCGTTCACCTGACCTTAATCCCATGGATTTCTTCCTGTAGGGACACCTGAAGGAACACATATAATCTACTCCGCCGACGAATGTGGAAGTATTGGTAGTATGTGTCCATGCTCCTGTTGTCACTATGGACGCAGATTTGCTGCGAAGAATCCAGATCTGTATAATCAGCAGTGATTGGACGTGCAGGGACGCCGGCTTTGAGCATCTGTCGATCTGAGGACAACGTAGTCTGTTGTGAAGGTCATGCGGTCATTAATATGGACATTATCATTGTCATCGGTTGCTAATGCGCGACATCTGAGCGCTGATGTTACATGTAGTATAAATGAGAAGTGCATGTTGTGTTATTGTACTGTGCTGTCATATTTTGCATTAAAGGTCATTTGTTTCAACTGTCTATTTCTTATTTGTCTAACCACTCGTTTGTTATATTCAGCGTTAAAAAATGTTGTAAATTTAGGATACATGACGGTGTTTATTACAGTATGAAACGTCAGAATGAACCCTCGATCTCCTGCATGCTAACCCAAAACGGTATCCACTGCACCAACTGTACAGCATAACTAATACGTGTTGACAGAGATACACATTTGGTTTCAGTGTTGCCACATTAAAACTCTTTAACGTCCTTTTCCCGCTGGGCTGGATATACTCGCCGGATGAAATTTTGTGACAGAAAGTTTTTTTATCGCTGGCATGTGAGAAGTCGCGCTGCGAAGCCCGAGTGCGCGAACTTCGGTTCACCCTGTATAGTTTCAAATCAAAGTTGCTAGTGAGACTGGTGAGCCAGTCGTCAAACGAATTTTTGGAAGTCATTAATTTCAACATAGTTGACAAATTTTTCAGCAATTCAGATACTTTATCGTATTTGGCTGCAGAACATGCAGTGGGGTGGGGGAGGGGGGGAGGAGGAGGAGGAGGTGCTTCATTCGAATTTCGCAGGGGTGCAGGATGTCATGATTCCTGGAATGGCCTTGGAAATGAAGCGCTGATGCTTCTGACAGCGAAACATAGGATGCGGAATTGTGTAAACTGTAATATTACATCACAGATAATAAAGCGCTGTTGCTGATGTCTGCATTTCTTGGGCTCGTACTGGCTACTAATACAATGGCTGTGGGTCCTCATTCCCCTTCACTTGTCGAGGTGGTATTAATGTTTTACAGTCAACGTCCGCATGTACTGTTATCATCTATTCTCAACTAATGAAAAATTGGTTCATGAAACGATAGTGTCTAAAATCTGTGCCTGATCTATTGAATATATTTATACAAACTTAGGTACCCGGCTTAACTCAGGGAGTTGATATGAGATTGTGTGGTGGTTGCAATGAAAGGATAAACTTTAAAGTACAAGAGGTTAAAAAAATATTCAAATTGCATTAACGTTTTTCACAGTACTTGTTAAAGTATAAGAGGTAAAATATTTTTATTGAAAACATATTCTAACTATTTACAATACTTGTTTATAATTAACATATATATATATATATATATATATATATATATATATATATATATATATATATATATATATTGCGAAATTCCTACTCGAGAGCAAGCTACATATAGGCAGGAGACTTTGTGGTTGAGTCCGCAGTATTTTAAAGTTCACCCTTGCACTTTGTTAATTGTAAAACTCTAGGCTAACTTCATTGGAAACTGCAGTCTTAAATTGGCATGGCGGTTCAGTAGAGATATATGGTATTCTGGGGATACGTAGCGTGTGTCCTTTGCACTTTCCAGTCATAAGTTCGGCTTCGATGATGTTATTCGATAACTGTTTGACCATCATCCGTGATCAATTACATAGTTTTGGTGTGCTGAAATTTTTGATTAGTATGATGGGAGACCAAATTTTAAGTCGGAGGTAGTGTAATGGCATCTTGATACATACAGAGATCTTAGAATTTCTGTAGGGAAGTTCACTCATTCTTCGTGCCTATCGATTTGTATATTCTTTCTTTAGCGGAAATCCTTTTTTTTCAATATTGAAGTTGATATCGTTTACAATATTATCTTTACTTGCCAAATTTGCGTATTCAAATGCCCAGCCCGGATTAGTATAGGTGAGAACAATATTTCGTAAATTTTGTTCGTTTTCACCAGTGGCTATGTTGCAGAAACCACTGTTGAGTTTAATGTGGCCGGTCGTCTGGTCAGTAGGATATGTGCCTTCGCCTGTCTGTAAAAGTTGAGAAAAATGTGCTGTTTCGTCTTTCGATAGTTCAACTCTCGTAATATTTTAGTCGCATTGTCTAAAATATTAATCAAATCAACTTTTTATTAACAATTACACTAAGTACACTTTACATACTTTTCACACTTCATTTTAGATTTGTATTTAGTCACTCTATCACTCTGACTACTGACACTTTACCGTTAGTTTTTATCCACTCATTGCACTACTTTCTCGGTTTGTCCCTTCGTCACCGATAAGAAACTGACATTTGAAAACATGACAAATCTTGCTTCATATGGCATTTGACTCGTTTTTGAGTTTTAAGAGGCACGCACATTATACACTTACTTTTATAATATACCGAAGAGCCAAAGAAACTGGTACACTTGCCTAATATGGTATAGGGCCCCCCGCGAGCACGCAGAAGCGCCGCAACACGACGTGGCACAGACACGACTAATGTCTGAGGAAGTGTTGGAGGAATTGACACCATGAATCCTGCAGGGCTATCCATAAATCCGTAAGAGTACGAGGGGGTGGAGGTCTCTTCTGAGCAGCATGTTTCAAGGCATCCCAGATATGCTCAATAATGTTCATGTCTGGGGAATTTGGTGGCCTGCGGAAGTGTATAAACTCAGACGAGTGTTCCTGGAGCCAGTCTATAGTAATTCTGAACGTGTGTGGTGTAGCATTGTTCTGCTGGAATTGCGCAAGTTCGTCGGAATGCACAACTGACATGAATAGATGCAGGTGATCAGATAAGATGCTTACGTTCGTGTCACCGGCTAGAGTCGTATCTAGACTATCGGGGGTTCCATACCGCTCCTACTGCACACGCCCTACGCCGTTATAGAGCCTCCACCAGCTTGAACAGTCCCTCGCTGACATGCAGGATCCATGGATTCATGAGTTTGTCTCCTACCCGTACACGTCCATCCGCTGAATACAATTTGAAACGAGATTTGTCCGACCAGGCAGCTTGTTTCCAGTCATCAACCGTCCAATGTCGGTGTTGACGGGCCCATGTGAGGCGCAAAGCTTTGTGTTGTGCAGTAATAAACGGTAGATGAGTGAGTCGTCGGCTCCTAAGCACATATAGATGATGTTTCGTTGAATGACACTTATTGATTGACCAGCACTGAAATCTGCAGCAATTTATGGAAGGGTTGCAGTTCTTTCACGTTAATCGATTCTTCTCAGTCGTCGTTGGCCCCGTTCTTGCAGAATCTTTTTCCGGCCGCAGCGATGCCTGAGACTTGATGTGCTACCGGGTTGCTGAAATTCACTGTAGATTCGTGAAATGATCGTACGGGAAAACCCCACTTCATCGCTACCTCGGAGATGCTGTGTCCCATCGCTCGTGCGCTGACTATAACACCACGTTCAACCCACTGAAATCTTGATAACCTGCCATCGTAGCAGCAGTCTAGATATGAAAACTGCGCCAGACGCTTGTTGTCTTATCTAGGCGTTGTCGACCGCAGCTGCGTATTCTGCCTTTTTACATCTCTCTGTATTTGTATACGCATGCCTATACCAGCTTCTTTGGTGCATCAGTGTATATATCGATTACGTAATGCCTGTCGTGGTCGACTCCATCACTTGTCCTTGACAATGCCAATTATCATTCAACAACAATATTTATCCCTTTCGAATCATTTTAAATGACAGCATTTTATGCTCTTTCATTTAATTAACAAGCACTGAAATCGACTTCATTTTGAGGTATTGTGTAGCATGTCACTGGAGGACAGAATTGGAGCGTTCATTTCATGTCACAGTAAAAACACCCATACGCTATATTAGTCTTTATTTTAGTTGGTGGCCTCTGGTACCAATGTTACAGTCGCTGCAGGTGAGTCGAGTAGAGAGGTCAGATTGAAATGGACCTGAAAGGCGTTTGAGTAGTTAGATCTCGATACAAAAATGCACTATGTTCACGAAAATATACCTTAACATTTTTGGACTTGGTAACTTCTTTGTGACCGTATACAGATGCTTTAATTCATTTCTATCCGTTTAAATACAGGCTCTTCTTTCTTATTATGAATTAGGCAGAGACAGGAGTAATACTGATATATTTTGAGTTTAGCTATTTTAAGTGAATATTCTTGATGTTGAGTGGGTTAGTGAAAAAGTACACCACAGTAGTTAGTTTTGTAATATCCTCTTCCATTTTATTTTGAAGCAAGCGGTTACGTTACAGTTTAACCTGTGACTTTATAACACACAGACTCTGGTTATAATCTAACTTTATTTTATTTGCTGTAGTTGCCAGGAATTTCCTCATAAGGCTACTGATAATGGAAGGAAGATTTGAGATAAGCTAAACGAAAAAGAATTGAAACCATAAACATTACAACATATTTCATCTAGCTACCCTTATCTGTGCTGTTGATCACTACTTATAGGAGTAATTTGTGCAGTGCTAATGAACTTGATCACGGTGTCGTACAACACCTATTAAATTGAAATGGGCTCGTATGGCACCTAACTATCGACGTATTCTTCACTGCAAACATGTACCTTGAAGCTCAAAAACAAAAAAACAAAACAAAAAAACAAAAAAAAAAAGAAAGAAAGAAAGGTTCAAATGTGTGTGAAATCTTATGGGACTTAACTGCTAAGGTCATCAGTCCCTAAGCTTACACACTACTTAACCTAAATTATCCTAAGGACAAACGCACACACCCATGCCCGAGGGAGGACTCGAACTTCCGTTGGGACCAGCCACACAGTCCATGACTGCAGCGCCTTAACTGCTCGGCTAATCCCGCGCGAGCCCTTCAAGCTCCTCTGTAGCTTGCACGTACCTTGTTAGCTGGAAATGTCATTTAAAAACAAGGAAGTATCGTTTCTCCTGAAGGCAGTTTATTCTGTCTCAATCTTAAATACAATTAAACCGAACATGTCTCTCTGACGAGCACACGTGAGGATTAAAATAAGGATCAAAGGAGTGGAAAATAAATTCGCAACAGCCGTAAAATATATGAATACTTAACAAGCATGTTTATGTTATGAAGAAAAAGAGTACAAGTCTCATGTAACAGACAAGTTCCCTTCAACGGACCACGTGACTTTACATCATCCATACGTTTACGAACGGCGGAAATATGAAATCTCAACATTCATAATATTATTTAATGAGTGGAAAAGCAATGAGATTAGCAAATAGCAGGGCCAGCTGACTATATAAAATAAATATTGATTCTTACGAGTTCCATCCAAGCTGTGAAACCGAAAAAGTAACTTTACTGATGTGAAACACAACTGCAGAATATCTTAAGTAAATAAATCTGAAAGACCACGTACCGTATAGTTCTTGTTGTGGTCTTCAGTACAGAGACTGGTTTGATACAGCTCTTCATGCTGCACTATCCCGTGCAAGCCTCTGCATTTCCTAGTAACTACTGCAACCTAAATGGCTCTGAGCACTATGGGACTTAACTTCTGAGGTCATCAGTCTCCTAGAACTTAGAACTACTTAAACCTAAGTAACCTAAGGACATCACACACATCCATGCCCGAGGCAGGATTCGAACCAGCGACTGCAGCGTTCGCGCGGTTCCAGACTGTGGCGCCTAGAACCGCTCGGCCACTCCGGCCGGCCTACTGCAACCTACATCCTTCTGAATCTGATTAGTGTATTCATCTCTTGGTCTCCCTCTACGATTTTTACCTTCCATGATTCCCTCCCGTTCTAAATAGGTGATCCCTTGATGCCTCAGAACGTGTCCTACCAACTGATCCCGATTTAAGTCAAGTTGTGACACGAATTCCTTTTCTCGCCAATTCTGTTCAATACTTCCTCATTAGTTACGTGATCTATCCATATAATCTTCACCATTCTTCTGTAGCACCATATTTCGAAAGCATCTGCCCCCGTCTTGTCTAAACTATTTATCGTCCACCTTTCACTTCCATACATGGCTACACTCAATACAAATACACTGAAAACGTACTTCCTGACACTTAAATCTATACTCGATGTTAACTAATTTCTCTTCTTCAGAAACGCTTCTGACCATAGCCAATCAACATTTTTTATCGTCTCTACTTCAAACATCGTCAATTATTTTGCTGGTCAAATAGCAAAACTCATCTACTACTTTAAGTTTCTCATTTCATAATCTAATTCCCTCAGAAACACCTGATTTAATTCGACTGCATTCCATATCCTCGTTCTGTTTTGTTGATGTTCATGTTATATCCACCTTTGAAAAAATGGTTCAAATGGCTCTAAGCACTATGGGACTTAACATCTAAGGTCATCAATCCCCTGGACTTAGAACTACTTAAACCTAACTAACCCAAGGACATCACACACATCCCGACGCAGGATTCGAACCTGCGACCGTAGCAACAGCGCTGTTTCGGACTGAGACGCCTAGAACCACTCGGCCACAGCGGCCGACTCTCTTTTGAAGACACTCTCTATTCCGTTCAACTGCTCTTCCAGGTCTTTTGCTGTCTCTGACAGAATCAGAATGTCGTCGGCAAACCTGAAAATTTTTATTTCTTCTTCGTGGATTTTATCTCCTAGTCAAAATTTTTTATTTGTTTCCTTTATTGCTAGCTCAATATACAGACTGAACAGTTACGTGAAGACAACACCACCACACAATAATCCTGAACGAAATCTCTTCAGTATGCTTACTGAAAAATCCCAAGGCAAAGCGTATGTATTATATTAAATAGTTCGACTCGTCCATGCTGTAGCAAACTGGATAGCAGAGTGTTCACGGAAACAAGCGGAAGCGAAGAGTGTCCCTTTGTCCATAAGCTTTGTGGACCTTGCTAACTGGTTCTCCGCACCTGGCTGGCTAATCTCAGACTTTTAAGTTACTTGCTTAAGACATGCCTTTGCGGTTTACAGCCAACGGTAAACCCACTCTAGCAGACGCGCCAAATTCTTATCGATACGCTTATGAATACATGGAATTGGAAGGTATCGACGGCAGGCGGCTTTCATATTAATGTTGAGAAAAGAGCAACTACAACTTCATTTCAGATTCATGACTGGGCTAAATAGTGTTTGCGACCACATTACTACGGATTGGTCACCCCAACAGTTCCGAAAACAGCGTTACCTGCCGACGTAGACATGTCCCCTAATTGTCGAACAGTACCACAGAAAATCAGTGAACTTAGGGTTTAGTCTCGCCTCTATCGACGCTGGAACAGTCCAGCCGGCAAACATCAGCCAAGGCGGGGATGAGCGTGCATCGGAGTGGCCGTGATTGGAACTTGCGGCCGGCCCGTGTGACTGAATGGCCCTCAAATGAGAGCTGATAGATGAGCCGGCGCCGTGCAACTGCTCAATGTATGAGGCGCACAGTGTTTGCCTAAGCGGCAGGCGCGAGCACATCCATTGCCGGCACAGTGCAGGCCGGCCTACACCGGCGTGATTTACTGGTCGCGCGTTGGCTCTGACGAGATCTCCAGGTGCGGGGGCGTGCTCGTACGGCTCGATTGATTGCCCTGCCGTAATTCATGCCTTCGCTCATTCCCTATTCACATTACGCAGTCTCATTGGCCGTGTTGGTGGATGTGAGAGACGCCCGTCTCGGTAACGAAGAGGCGTCGGCATTAACCTCGAATTCGTCTTCTCCAGTGGCACAAGGCGTTCCGAGGTACCGTTTTGAATTGTGAAAAAAATCTGGGTTCCTTCCCGACAAAGACTCTTGTTAACGCTGCTCCTTGCTCCGAGTGACCTTTCACTCGGCTTAAGAGCCTCAGCGTATTGGTGAATGACTTATTGTTAACAGTTTATCGTATAACTTCCCGTGCTCGTCTGCGTAAGAGGTACAATACGTCACTGTCAGTCCTACCTAATTTTTTCTGAAGTTTGTAAGTGTTTTCCGTTGTATCCACGCACACACGCAGGTTCTCAAGAAACAATTACCTTTTCCATTACAGCGGTCACCAGTGCGGTTTATAATGTAGGAGTTATTACCTGGCTGATCAGGTCAGATGCTATTACGCATCTATTACGAGATCATTCAACATTTAAGATGACTAACGAGGACTCAAACTCGCCACAAACGTCTTAACTTCTAATCCTCCTAGGAGTAAAAGTTGACAGAATGAGACACAACTTGGGTTGATGCGAGTTCGCAATAGGAGGTTACCTAAGTTCTCTAAACAAACTCAGTAAACCCGAGAAAGACTTTCTATTTACTTCTGTTGTTAGATCAAAATCTAAAACCCGTGTGCAAGTAATACTTACCAAAAAAATTTACTTTAAATGCGAACAATTTAAGTTAGGTTTTACCGTGACTGTTATTGACATTAAATAAAACAACAAGTTTACTGTTACCTTTCATACCAAAAAAATACCATAATGTTTTCAATTCCAGCCGGCCGCGGTGGCCGAGCGGTTCTAGGCGCTAGAGTCCGGAACCGCCCGACTGATACGGTCGCAGGTTGGAAACTTGCCGATGTGTGCGATGTCCTTAGGGTAGTTAGGTTTACGTAATTCTAAGTTCTAGGGGACTGATGACATAAGATGTCAAGTCCCATAGTGCTTAGAGCCATTTGAACCTTTGTTTTTCAAATTCCACTCTGATAACACACATGTCACCACTGACTTTCTGGTCAGCCATCCTCAAAGTAAATGTTTTCACATTTAAGTATAACTAGAGCACATCAGCATATGGTATTTATATTGGGACAGACTGGTGATACCTAACTGATGTACAGTGGTATGAATTTTGAACATAAATGTATGGAAAGATAAAATTTATGGTTGTCTGATTTCGCTATATGTCTTCTTCAGCCCCACATCTCCACACATCACGTGTCAAGGATCGTATGTCCCATATTTAACTGAAATAGGAACCTCTGATCTGCTTTCAAGATATGAAGCAATGCGGTTTCAGCACAATACCGCGTCAGCAAGTGATGTAATTCCCTTTCGAGACATCTCGACCTAACATTCGATTAAATAGGTCGAGGTGGTCGACGTGCTTCTTACGAAAAATACGCGTATATGACAGTGTCCGGCATTTTGCTCCCTCTCCTTTCCCGTTCTTTCAGCTGTCTCGTGTTGCGGAGCAACTACATTCAGAGCTACAGTCACACTGCCTTCACGCCATGCGACGTCCAGCTTTGTGTGCGGGTTTGGAATACCTTTGGCAATATGTTACTAACTTTTCATGTTGTTAGTTTCCGTCAAGTTCTTGATATGTTATGTTACTTTGTCTATCTCGTCCTTAAGTTTGCTAAACAGTGTAGTGAGTGGCAAACTGAAGATGTCTTCAAAATGGGTATACCAATTTCGCGAACGTTGACATATACTAAGTAGTAGGTAATGCAGCTGTCAGACCTAGGCTTATTGGTAAGGTGCTAAGAAAAAGCTATCAGACTACAAAGGAGATTGGTTGCAAAATACTCTTGTGCTTCATCTTACCATACTGCTCAAGTGTGTGGCACCTATACCACGCAGGACTAACAATGCATACTGAAAGTATGGAAAGAAAGGCTGCACGAATAGTCACAGGTTTCCATCATTTGGATGTGCAGCTCCTTGTGTTTACCGTGTTTGCAGTTAAAATTGTTGGATGTAAGGTCAGCTAGTTATGCAAAAAACAGTGTTTTACATAATTGGCGGTCACAGATTCGTTTGACCCACGAGAGAACGTCATGGATATGCCGGAAAAAAATGATCCGACAGACGCAAACTACGACGTGAGAGTCTATTCAGAAAGTTTCATAAACCACATTTAAATGAGGAATCTGGAATCTGAGAATATACACATCAAATAAAGTTTGGCATCACCTCGGTTCCGAGAGTTCCGGAAACTGTACTGAAAATTGAAATAGAGATCAACATAAACATCATTTCCGCCATTTTTATTCTTCATGAAAACCGCACATTGCATGTTGTTCCATCTTACAGTGAGAGCTTCAGAGGTGGTAGTCCAGATTGCTATACACACCGCTACCTCTAACACACAGTAGCACGTCCTCTTTCACTGATGCATGCCTATATTCGTCTTGGCATACCATCCACAAAATCTTCAAGGCACTGTTAGTCCAGATTGTCCCACTCCACAACGACGATTCGGCGTAGATCCCTCAGAGTAGTTGGTGGGTCACGTCGTCCATAAACAGCTCTTTTCAATCTATCCCAGGCGTGTTCGATAGGGTTCATGTCTGGAGAACATACTGACCACTCTATTCGAGCGATGTCGTTATCCTGAAGGAAGTCATTCACAAGATGTGCACGATGGGCGCGCGAATTGTCGTCCATGAAAAAGAATGCCTCGCCAATATGCTGCCGATTTGGTTGCACTATCGATCGGAGGATGGCATTCACGTATCGTAAAGCTGTTACGGTGACCTCCATGACCACCAGCGGCGTACGTCGACCCCACATAATGTCACCCCAAAACAGCAGGTAATCTCCACCTTGTTGCACTCGCTGGACAGTGTGTCTAAGGCGTTCAGCCTGACCGGGTTGCCTCCAAACACGGCTCCGACGATTGACTGGTTGAAGGCACATGCGACACTCATCTGTGGACAGAAAGTGATGCTAATCCTGAGCGGTCCATTTGGAATGTTGTTGGGCCCATTTGTACAGCGCTGCAAGGTGTCGTGGTTGCAAAGATGGACCCCGCCATGGACATCAGGAGTGAAGTTGTGCATAATGCAGCCTAGCCCTGTCGCTGCACGAAAAGCATTATTCAACATGGTGGCTTTGCTGTCAGGGTTCCTCCGAGCCATAATCCGTAGGTAGTGGTCATCCATTGCAGCAGTAGGCCTTGGACGGTGTGGGCGAGCCCTGTCATCAACAGTTCCTGTCTCCCTGTCTCTCCTCCATGGTTCAAATGGCACTGAGCACTATGCGACTTAACTTCTGAGGTCACCAGTCGCCTAGAACTTAGAACCAATTAAACCTAACTAACCTAAGGACATCACACACATCATTGCCCGAGGCAGGATTCGAACCTGCGACCGTAGCGGTCGCTCGGTTCCAGACTGTAGCGCCTAGAACCGCACGGCCACTCCGGCCGACAATCTCCTCCATGTCCAAACAACATGGCTTTGGTCTAGACACTTCCCTTGTTGAGAGCCCTTCCTTGCACGAAGTAACTATGCAGACGCGATCGAACCGCGGTATTGTCTGTCTAGGCATGGTTGAACTACAGGCAACACGAGCCGTTTACCTCCTTCTTGGTGGAACGACTGGAACTAATCGGCCGTCGGTCCCCCTACGTCTAACAGGCGCTGCTCCCGCATGTTTGTTTACATCTTCTGGCTGGTTTAGCGTCCTCTCTGGACAGTCAAAGGGCTATGTCTGTGATACAATATTCACAGTTAACGTCTGTCTTCAGGAGTTCTGGGAAACGGGCTGATGCAAAACTTTTTTCGATGTGTGTACTACAACGTACTACATTTCGAAGACAAAATTAATCTATTTAACACTCACAGAGGTATGAGTGAACAGGGAAGATGGCGTTATAGCTGGTACAATGGGAAGTATTTTCTGCGAGTCACCTCTCAGTCATTTGCAGAGTGTAAAGTGTATCGACCCGGCGGATTAACGACCAGTATGGTGAACCAGTCTGGATGTGGTTTTCTTGGTGGTTTCGCACATCAGACTGGGTTACTACCAGACTGGTACCCACGTCCTGCCTCAGTTACGAGATTCGTAAAGATTTGGAAAACTTTCGCACTCTTTCACAGGCGTTATCACAGAGTGTAGACAGGTGGGGTGTACGTATCCCTTCCGGGGAGGGAAAACGTGTGGCGACAGGAAGGGCATCTGTCTGCCCTTTGCCACTCGCACTACCAAATCCAGTAATTAACGTGACGACCCCGTGAGGATGCCGGAAAAAGACAATGAAAAAGAGCAGTATAATGATGAAACAGGACGGGTGAAGAGAGGGAACATTGTTCAAAATTCTCCATGAAAACACTGGACGTAGATGGTGACAAAGGTGAACACGTGGCAGTTCCTTCCACGATATCACAATATTCAAAGAGAATTTTTTGTACAACAAATCCGTCATGAAAAGCCTCGTGGTTATGCGTGTGCTCCATTTCAAGAATATTTCCCTGTCGAGAAAAGTGCCCAAATTCGGTGTTCCATTTTGTCCTTGATTTTAAAAAAAATAGGAAATGGTAAATAGTTTGTTTTAAAAGCATGTTGCGCTTACTTTATAACATTATTCGCCACTTCTATTTTACTCTTGGAAAATATCGAAGCTATTATGAAAACAAATATTATTTTCATAAACATTACACTTCGCGAATTTGAAAAATAGTTGCCAAAATCAGACCTATTCTGAAAATAAGCCAAACTCCACCAAACAAAACAGAAAAAAGTATTACTTTACAGAAAACACAATCTAGTTTCAAAGTAGGTATATAACAACATCTTTCAGAAGGTTAAAGACTTGCTGTTTCCTTTGCTGGAGGCAAGACCCCTGTCAAAGAATTTTCCCGTAGGCTTTCTTTCTGACTGTTTGGATTTGCAACGTTTAAGAAAAGGACTAGCCCACTTCTCACCAGAAATTTCGTCTTGGAAATAGTATTCTGTCCTGTTGTTCTCGGCTAACTTCTTACAAGTCATTACAAATGAATCCCAAAGAAAAAGTTTCTTTAGCAAACCATGTTTTCTTCAAGATCTTTACTCAAAATTGAAGGTTCCCCCCCTTTTGTCTTTGCTGCTTCGTCTGGTGTAATGTACATCTTCAACATCTGTAGCTCTGTCGTCGTGTGCTACGTTAATATTACGGTATGGAGATAATCTTTGTTTTGGGAACATCTAATTACAACTGAATGAAAGATAATTTTTGTGTCACACGCGTTTCGCCTTTATGCTCTCCAAGTCGTCTTCAGTGGCCTGGAATATCTACTTATTTTTGTTTATACTACTCAGTTTGCATTTAGGACGCTGTATGTATAGGTTACAGATAGTTCTGGAAGTTCGCGTTTCTATCATGTAGTAATAATTTAAATTTCCATTTAGAGGTGTCGTGGATGTTGTTCTAAACGTGGGGTTTTTGTTCGTTTGTTAGCGCTGTTGTTCTTCTTATAAGTGCCGTTTGAAATTTTGTTTTCAGACTACGCAGCACTATGACATGATCACTTGTTTTGATGTTATGTTTTGATTGGTGTTGCCGACTGTCGAATTTTATTGCCAATAATCGAATGATACTGCTAATTTTAAAGGTGTTTTTGTGATATCTTCAATCCTTGGGAATGACATTCGACAGTCCGCAGCACTAACCAAAACATAATAGCAAAACAATTGTTCAGTTCCTAGTGTTGCGAGGTCCGAAAACAAAATTTCGAATAGCTCACGAAATGTGTAAGTAGAACTAAACACCAGTACAACATCATAGAAAGCAACCTGTACATACAACGTCCTAAATGTAAACTAAGCGGTATAAACAAATACATGTAGATATTCCAGGCCACTGAAGGTGACTTCAAAAGGATAAAGGCGAAACGTATAAACCACAAAAATTGTGTTTCACTCAGTTTTAATTAGACGGTCCCACAATAAAAGTTATCAACGTGCCATGAACTTATAAATGCTGTTTCTGGAATATTTAACTATTTTCTGACCCTTTTCCAACCTACCTTCTTTTGTGAACTACTTCAACAGATTTAATAATTTTAGAAGGCCTCTACTCTATTTCATCAAACTTCCTCATTATCCTCTTCGAATCTGCAATAATATTCCAGGAGAATAAGAGTGTGTACATATACAGGCAGGCTTTTAATATTAAAAGGTAAAGAGTGCAGTTTAAAGCCTAGTTTACACAACGACACTGGGTTTCGCCACTCGCTGTGTGGAGTGAGTTGCACGCAAATGGATTCATATTTGACTGTAGGCACGGCGAAACTAGTGTACACTTCAGGTTCGTCGTTTTGTGGTTTCCTGAGTCGTGTCTGACTGGAAGTTTTGGCAGCTGCACGTCGCACGAGTTGTCATGGAGTTAAATCTTGTTGCGTGGAATCGCCACATAATTTAAAAAAAAAACAGAAACGTGTTTCTATTCGTGACTGAGTGAATGAAAGATGTCACCTGGGTTCCTCAGAATACTTGCTAAAATAATTTATAATGGAAGACCAAGAAGTTATTTTAATTATCTGAGAACGTCGCTATACCTGTTCACGTTTCTTCTCAGTAGAGCTGATTATGCGATGAGGAATGAAGATACTATAATGCATAAAGCATTGTCGCCAGAACTGAAATTACATATCATATTGCGTGCATTACAATCGAGAACACTCGGCATGCTATAAGATGCGGTTTTAGTTGATGATGACACTTTTACATTAACACCAATAATTATTAACATTAACAGTAATAATTATTGACAGCAGTAATTATTGGAAGCAGGCCGCATTAAGAAGAGAATGGTTTGCAAACTACTCTAGATCTGTACAGTGGCAATATTTCAAAATTCAAACATATGTGAATGGGGAGCACTGCTGCGACGTTTTAAATAGATCAATATTGAATAAAGGATGCTGTGCTACTTCTTGACTTGTATTGCCTTCCCTCCTGTCAACAACATTCCTTACGAAAAGAGTCGGTGAACTCGAAAGATGGGATTTTAGTCTTGTATACAAGAGCAGTAGCACAGCTAGAATTACATTCGCTTGTATTTTTCTTAATTCAGTTGTATGTGTGATCCTAATGCAATATATTTTGCCCTGCTGCTCCGACATGTCAAATTATCTATGTTCTGATCGCACGTGATGGTCTCAGGAGCAGCAATATGTTGCTTATTTTTGTAATAGCATAACTGAAATTCCACAAACACCTATGCAAAGCATTGATATCCAAAAAGCGAACAGTACTCGCCGTTCCCCGCTTCATATTTTAATTTGTCTACACTCTACCAACACACATAACCTCAAAACTCATGGAGCTAGTGTCGCCAAAGTTGCAACATACCGAAAGTGTTTAGTTTCACCGACGACTCGCACAAACGCGCGGCGCGCATGCGCAGTGGCCGGTAGGGCAGTTGCCTGAAACCTAGTGTCGTTAGGCTTAAAGAAACTGAAGTGCGTCCAGTTTACGCAACTACAGCCTGCGGTTTGTTAACCAAGTAAATTTTTAACCAAACATCTAAATGAAACAGTTAACCATAAAAATTAGCCTGAAACCTTCCATGCTTGAAGGCTTAACTGGTTGTATCTACGAGAGATTACGAAAAGTGCAGCACAATGTGAAAACTTCCTCCGTTCCCAGTACATGTAACGGCGAACTAACAAGTAACTAGTTAAGAGGGAAAACTTGTGCACTGCGCTACCGAGTGACAGAATCCTGTACTGCTACGTTGTCTAATCGCATTCATGTGACCACCTGTCAAAAGCCTGAATAACTAGATTTTGAAGCGCGAGACATGCAGGAAGGCCGCGCTGAGTGACCGCGCAGTTTGAGGCGTCATGTCACGGACTGCACGGGCCCTCCCGCCGGAGGTTCGAGTCCTCCCTCGGGCGTAGGTGCATAGGTGTGAGTGTTGTTCTCAGCATAAGTTAGTTTAAGCAATGTGTAAGTCTAGGGACCGATGACCTAAGCAGTTTGGATCCTTAGGAATTAAAAGAAAAAAAAAAACATGCAGGAAGAGAGCCAATCAGCGTCTGGAAGGCATCGACAGGGATGTGCAGTCATGCAGACTATAGTGTCGTGGCCAGTTGGGCTACGTTTCTCGGTTGGTGCCAACAGCCCGATCGATGTTGTCCCACAGTTTCTCCACAGGGTATTAATTTGATGATCAGGGGAGTACGGTTAACTCATCCTGGTGCGCTTCGGACCACATACGTACACTTGGATCTGTATGACACGTTGCATTGTCCTGCTGGTAGATGCCATAGTGCCGAGAAAAAAACAAACTGCATGTAACGGCGGACAAGGTCCGCAAACATAGATGAATATTTGTGTACATCAATTCTGCCTTCCGGAATGACGGGATCACCCAAGGAATGCCTTACCCGAACCATAACACTGTCTTCTGGTTGCAGGGTGTTTGTTTACAGACGTTTCACGCCATACACGCAAACGACCTTCTGCGGATGAAGCATAAAGCGTATGTCATCTGGAAAGAGCACCTATCCACAATCAGTTGACGTCCAGTAGCGGCACTTGCGTGCAAACTGCAGCCTTCGTCGCCGATGAACAGCAGGCAGCATAAGTGCACCAATCAGGCGGCTGCTGTGGGGGTGTATACGCAGCGACGTTCACCGAACGGTCCTTGGGGAGACACTGCTGGTAGCCCCTTGGTTCATCTGGTCAGTCAGATGCTCAAAGGTTGCACGCCTATTCATCCGTACACACCTCCACAGCCTTCGTTTACCCTTGTCATCTACGGACTGGGCAGTGCAGTTGTCTCTGTGTACGTTGTGGATAGCGCCGTTTTGCCATGCACGGTACACTACTGGCCATTAAAATTGCTACAGCACGAAGATGACGTGCTACAGACGTGAAATTTAACCGACAGGAAGAAGATACTGTGATATGCAAATGATTCAGAGCATTCACACAAGGTTGGCGCCGTTGGCGACACCTACAACGTGCTGACATGAGGAAAGTTTCCAACCGATTTCTCATACGCAAACAACAGTTGACCGTCGTTTCCTAGTGAAACGCTGTTGTGATACCTCTTGTAAGGAGGAGAAATGCGTACCATCACGTTTCGGACTTTGATAAAGGTCGGATTGTAGCCTATCGCGATTGCGGTTTATCGTATCGCCACATTGCTGCTAACGTTGGTCGAGATCCATTGACTGTTAGCAGAATATGGAGTCGGTGGGTTTAGGAGGATAATATGGAACGCCGTGCTGGATCCCAATGGCCTCGTATCA
This sequence comes from Schistocerca gregaria, assembly GCF_023897955.1. Classification (NCBI taxonomy): domain Eukaryota; kingdom Metazoa; phylum Arthropoda; class Insecta; order Orthoptera; family Acrididae; genus Schistocerca; species Schistocerca gregaria. Next base: position 828,379,088 of record NC_064922.1, read on the forward strand.
CTAGCAGTCGAGATGACAGGCATTTTATCCGTATGGCTGTAACGGAGCGTACAGCCACGTCTCGATCCCTGAGTCAACAGATGGGGACGTTTGCAAGACAACAAGCATCAGCACCAACAGTTCAACGACGTTTGCAGCAGCATGGACTATCAGCTCGGAGACCGTGGCTGCAGTTACCCTTGATGCTGCATCACAGACGGGAGCGCCTGCGATGTGTACTTAGCGACGAACCTGGGTGCAGGTTCTGTTTAGAGCATAATGATGGTCGCATCCGTGTTTGGAGTCATCGCGGTGAACGCGTATTGGAATCGTGTATTCGTCATCGCCATACTGGAGTATCACCCGACGTGATGGTATGGGTGTCATTGGTTACACGTCTCGGTCACCTCTTGTTCGCATCGACGTCACTTTAAACAGTGGACGTTACATTTCAGATGTGTTACGACCCGTGGCTCTTCCCTTCATTCGATCCCTGCGAAACCCTACATTTCAGCAGGATAATGCACGACCCCATGTTGCAGGTCCTTTACGGGCCTTTCAGGATACAGAATATGTTCGACTGCTGCCCTGGCCAGCACATTGTCCAGATCTCTCACCAATTGAAAACCTCTGGTCAGTGGTGGCCGAGTAACTGGCTCGTCACAATACTTTAGTCACTACTCCTGATGAACTGTGGTATCGTGTTGAAACTGCATGGGCTCCTGTATCTGTACACGCCATCCAAGCTCTGTTTGACTCAAGGCCCAGGTGTATCAAGGCCGTTGTTAAGGCCAGAGGTGGTTGTTCTGGGTACTGATTTCTCAGGATCTATGCACACAAATTGCTTGAAATTTAATCACATGTCAGTTTTAGTATAAATATTTGTTCAATGAATACTCGTTTATCATCAGCATTTCTTCTTGGTGTAGCAATTTTAATGACTGGTAGTGTATATTAAAACCACAGCAGCACGTGAACGAGTGTATATTATAACCACAGCAGCACGTGAACGTCTTACGGACTTAGCCATTTCAGAAATGCTTCGACCCTTGGCCCGAAAGGCAATGTTTATGCCCTATTGCACGTGAGGTACGACAACAATTGCGCTGTTTTCCGCGTCACCCCAACACACTTTATATACCCTCCACTTCCAGTGTTGTCATCTGCCGTATGTGAGTGGTTGTTGCAAGTTGACGTCGAAAATACGCTGTGGTCACCATGTATTTACACTTGGTTCCACTTGTGTTCACCTGAATGCAGAACAATGACTCAGAGTGCACTTTACTCGTTTCTTCCACTTCCGCCTTCGACCGACGCAACCGCTCATGTCTGTAACTGACGAACAGAACAAAAGGCAAGCTTTCCCCCTCTGGCGGAGAGCAAGAAACGGCGCCTCAGGCCTCCTGCGTCCCGCAGGCAGCTGGAGGCAGCGCGCCGCCGGTGAGCCGCCAATCAGCGCAGCGAGTCCAGCGCTGGAGTCCAGCGCGGGTCGGCAAGTGTGCCACCGGGGCGGAACAGGTGGCGCTGGCGCTCGTAAAGCGCTGAGCCGGTGGCGCCGGCCATTAGCTATCTGGATCGCGACTAATAACAGCTTTCCGCGATAGCGACGAGGGGAACCAGACACTGCCGAAGAAAGATGAGGCGGAAAGGGAACGGCGGTAGAAGAAAAAAAGAGGCTCAAGAAAACCTGCCACGCGGCTGTCATAAATATGCAATTGTTGCTGTCTCATTACCAGAGAGAGATCGTTACAGTAGATGTCCTCGTCCAATTAAAGAGTGAAAGTGAAAGTTATTTATTATTTGCAACACCACTCGTGATCTCTGATAAGACGAGGGCATCTGTAGGAATTAGAATACTGAACACCTTGTCAAACGCGTTCCGCCGCATGAATATTTTATGGCAGGCGGGCTTTTGTTTGGCAGGAGCCGTAAAAACGGCTGTCCGATAAATAAGCGCTCGCGAGATGTTTTACGGATGAGGCGGGACCGCATGGGTATAAAGTAGCAACCGAGGACCCCCTCCTGAGCCTACTCGGCTACTTGCTGATCTACATCATTTAATCCGTTCACTTCTCTTCAATGTGTTCACTATGTAGATTTAATAGTACAGATGATAATAAGTTAGGTTTTATGACTTCTTCTTCAATTTTTAACAGGGGACCTTAAAAAGTTACGCACGTCGTCCCTCTGTAGGAGCATTACGCAACGAGAATGGCGCATTGTCAGAAGAGAGCTGCCGTTTTTGGACTCCCGCCGAGAAATTTCTGTTGTTATACCAATGACAGGTGGGTAGATGGGTGGCAGCGTCAGAGTGAAATGGGGCGGCAACTGCAAAGTTGAAATACGCTGGACTCAAAGATTCTTGCTGGCAAAACATATGAATTGCGCTCTGAATCTCTGGAAAGATGCACAAGTCACACTAATATTTAAGGAAGGTAACAGGAGTAAGTCACTAAATTACAAGCACGTACCATTAACGTCGATATACAGCAGGATTTCGGAGCATATACTGTGTTCGAACCTCATGAATTGACCCCCAGTCAATACGGACTTAGAAAACATCTTTCTTGTGAAACACAGGTAGCTCTTTAAACACACAAAGAGTTGAGTGCTGTTGACAAGGAATTTCAATTTGATTCCGTATTTCTGTATTTCCAGAAGGCTTTTGACACTGTACCAAACAATAGGCTGGTAGTGAAATTGCGTGCTTGTGGAATATCGTCTCAGTTACGCTACTGGATTCGTGGTTCCCTGTCACATAGTTCACAGTTCATAGTAACTGGTGGAAAGTTATCGAGTAAAACGTAAGTGATTTCTGACGTTCTCCGAAATAGTGTTATAGGCCCTCTGCCAATCCTTATCTATATAAATGATTTAGGAGATGATCAGAGAAGCCGTTTTAGGTTGTTTGCAGATGATGCTGTCGTTTCACCAAAAGGTGAAAACACATTGGAAAACGATTTAAAAAATATTGCCGCAGAAGAAGCTGAGTAGCACCCTCGTGTAGCGGTTATTATACTAAACAGATGCAGGGAGGATCTCGAGTTCAAAACTCACCTCGCCTGTACAATTTTAATTTCTATATTCGGTTCGAGTACATTCTAGAAGTATCGACAGATATCAAGAATGATTGTACTGGAATGTTCTCTAGCTGTATATATACTGTATGTGCTCTGGCCGGAGGCAGTTCGCTCCGTGCTCTTGTATGTGCAAGTGCTGAGTAAACCTTTGTTAAGTGAAGTTAATGTTCATCATTCATCTGATTACACCTTCTTCTACGTCACATTATTCTGGTGGAGGTACCGGGCATTGGAACTTGTGATAGCGCACATTATCGACTGCACAATGGCTCCCATCAGGCCAGAACAGTGCCGCCGTTTAAGTGGCGTTAAACCCGAGTTCGAGCCATATTCAACAGATCGCAATCTACCGGAGACAGAAGAAGAGGACGTTACGATGACAGCAACTGTGCGCCACCACATGAGACATCCTTCCAGGTTCTCTGGTGACGATGGCCAAGATCCAGACAAGTGGCTGAAGGTACATGAGCGTATAGCCAAGTGTAACAAATGGGATGACACTGTGTGTTTGGCTAAGATATTTTTCTACTTGCAGGGCACTGCCAAGAAATGTTATGAGAACAACGAGGAGAAGTTCACAAGCTGGGAAGTATTCCATGCGGAACTGCGCAAGTATTTCGGCTACACACAACGACAGAAGCGCAAGGCTGACGATAGATTAAAGTGCATAGCACAGCTTCCAGGAGAAACTACAGCGTCCTACATTCAAAACGTCTTGGAGCTGTGTAAAATAGTGGATACTAGAATGAAGGAGGAAGATAAGGTTGCACATCTTTAACCGTGAATTTAGTTTCAAAATATTTTCTTAAAGAATTTACTTTATTTACTAGCGATTCATCAAGAACATTAACACATATAACCACACTATGTGAGCGTGGAAGTAGTTCCGAATTGGTAACTGATGAAACAAATTGAATTTTTTTTCAATAAATGGAAATTTTATTACTAAAAGTCCTTTTTTTTAAAACAGATTTAAAATTATAATCAGAAGGCACCCTGTAAATATCAAGTTACAATTTATTCAGAGGCAAAAATAACTTTTTTTTATAGTATGAGCTTTCGGGCTGAGAATCTAGCCGCTTCCTTTTAACACGGCCGTTGTCACGACCACTCACAACAAACTCTGAAAGACTACACTGGTGCAAATCTGCAACACACCAGATTACTTTACACTAAAAATTTTAACAGCTCACACAAACACATAAACTATGCGCCCCGTAAGAGGGATGGAAATGGTACAAAACACTCACATTAAAATTATTTGCCACCGAAAGTGCAACTTGTTTTTAAAAAAACTCTTACGGTGGAAGGGTGGCAACTTTATATACTAAAATGACCATTTAAATAAAAATCCATGAAACGAAGTTTTACATAAAATGTACCAACATGCTCTACATTACACATATACCACCTGGCAAGATGACAGGCAAGATAAAAAACGTATTTAAGGAATTCGGCCTTTACACGTTAAGCAATAAATTCGTTAACACCGAGTCCGATAAAAATGACATAGGCAGCTATCAACGTACGGCACACCGACAGACAGACAGAGACACTAACTGCCTAACAAATGCGGACGAGAGACAGACGAGCAAGCCGGGGACGAGAGACTGACCAAGAACACAAGTAGAATTTAACAAATAAACGAAACAACGTATCACGAATCACTTAACCTGTAATAAACTGCGATGTCTGGCGAAGACCTGGCACAGCACGCCCAAAACGCTCTCCCGAACGGTCCGCTGGCAGCCGCTTCAACGGACGCAGGAAGGAGCGCCGATCTCCCGTCTCATGGCGTCGCAGCCAAACCGATGTCTTGGGTTGACTACTGTTGCTCTCGCGTCGGCCGCGAAATCACTATCCCTCGCTATACGGCGCGGGCCACTGGACTGACGTGACGACCTCACATGCGCCGACGCTCAAGACTGCAAGTCATCTTGTGTCCCAGTGCGCGACTGACCAACCGATCGATCCAAACTCCAATGCCCATTGCCTGAACAAACTCGAGCAGACTGGCGGCCTAAAACATACTAGCACTCCGGACGACAGACCGACTCTAACTGCCGCACAAATGCGAACGATAGATACACCAGCAACTGGTGACGAGTGACTGATCCAGGCTCAGTCCGACTGACCAACTGACTAGACTCGCCATCTCAGACTGACAGGCTGACCCCCTGGTGAGCTTATAGCGCCCCTTAAATACACGTGAACAGGCAACCTTTCCCCTTTTCCACCAGAGGGAGACACCAAAGCTACGATTGCCACAGCGGCGCCACCACCAGAAACGGAGGGTGACTGCTTCACACAACGCGCTGTGGCGCTCTCTTCAGAACAGCAATTTTTTCCACGGCTCACATCTCATGTAGGGCGCTGCTGAGACATGCATCAAGCCCTGCTCCTGAAGGAGGTTTCGACAGCAGACGACTTCATAAAATGGTGCGAGTATATCGAGACAATGCATCAAAAAAGAATTAGACGCAAGAAGTCTGAACGGCTTCCAAACTTCGTATCGATGTCTGTGATGAAGGAAGCAACTGATTTCACAACTGTTCTTCGTCAGATAGTGAGAGAGGAAGATCAGAAGCCACTTGGATTGCTCGGCGAGGGAAAAAAGGTAAAAAAAGACCGAAGCGCTTCAAGAGGTCAAAAGGGAGGAAGTGGAACAGACACTGAACCCAATCTCTAGTCCTTCGGTGAAAAAGTCGAGACCCTGGTCCAACCAGTATGTTTCCACTGCGGACGACCGGGACATGAGGTGCGCGGTTGTCGAGAAAGGCGGCGATATTTGATGGCGCCCGCGCCAGAAGACAGGAGACCGATCATAGACGATGCCAGCTCCGGGACAACGAAGATGAACGAGAAGATGTGGGTGCAGGACGACGTAGGTCTCCAGCGCCGCAAGCTATCCGCTGGAGATGATGGTGCCCAACACGCTGATCAAGGTCTCCATCGCCGTTTAGAAGCTCCAGCCGATCACCTAGCCGCCGCAACCTTCCTTGGAGGTGAGGCCGCCGAAGAGAAAAATCTCCGCCGTCGACCACTAATGTTAGGAAACTACGTCGATATCCTCATGCATGCCCGATCAGCCCTATCTCTTGTGGATTCTGGAGCAACATATTCAGTCATTTCGGAGAAGTACCGTCACCAGTTACAGAAAACCGTATTCGTCGACAGCAAAACATCTCTGCTGAAGGTGGCTAATGGGAAATATGTAAAACCTACAGGAAGATGTACCATTCGTGTAGGTGTAAGTGTCCATACACAACCCTTAGAATTCTTCGTCTTACAAGAGTGTAGTCATGACGTCATTTTCGGTTGAGGCTTTTTGAAAGCTTCTCAGGCAATGATAGATTGTGGTCGCTCGAAGATTATGCTAGATGAGATGAGATACTGTGAACAGGAAGATGTGCATCCGAGTGTGTGGAGAATATGTGTGATGGATGAAGTGATCATTCCTGCAGTCAGCGCTAGAAAGGGAACTGTCACATGTCATGCCACGCGTCAACCCATGGATCTTGTAGTGGAATGTAAGGAAGCATACCACTGAAGAATAACTTGGTCATCCCAGCCTCTGTCTTCTCTTAAGAACGGATTCGGTGAACTGTGGATAGTTAACTGTTGCCGAGAACCACAGATCCTTCCAAGACGCATGTGCGTAGCAAACGCTGAACCGTTAATTGAAGAACAGCTGAGCGTCATAGAAACCTCCCACGCCGTGTCCGTGGGCGAAATTAGCGCTACCATTACGAGACAAGATCTTTAGCTCGACTATCACCAGATCTCACTAACGGACAACAGAAGAAACTACTTTCCACTTTTCAAGAGTTCTCTGACTGCTTCAATCCACAGGTGAAGAGCAAATTAGACGAATCGACGGTGAACCACCGGATAAGCACTAGAGACCATCAACTAATAAGACAGAGAGCATACCGTGTGTCAGCAACGGAACGTGGAATAATTCGCGACGAGGTAGAGAAAAGGATGAAGAATAACATCATTCATCCTTCGCACAGCCCGTGGTCCTCACCAGTGGTCCTCATTAGGAAGAAGGATGGCAGTTGGCGCTTTTGTGTTGATTACAGGAAGCTTAATAAGATAAATAAAAAGAACGGTTACCCTCTTCCACGGACTGACGATACACCGGATTTTCTGAAGGGAACTAAGTTTTTCTCAACCATGGACAGGTACTCAGGATACTGACAAATCGAAGTAGATGAGGCTGATGGTGAGAAAATTGCATTCATCAACCCTGAGGGCCTGAATGCGTTTAAGGTAATGCCGTTTCGTTTATGTAATGCACCAACAACTTGTGAACGGATGATGGATAATCTTCTAAGACACCTGAAGTGGACGATCTGTCTTTATTATTTAGATGACATTATAGTGTTCTCAGAGACATCTGGTGAACATATAAAAAGACTGGGGGCGGTTCGTAAGTGTCTCCAAGACGGTCGACTGAAACGTAATCCAATAAAGCGTCTCTTTGGGGCAAAAGAAATCAAAATACTTGGAAACCTTGTGTCAAACGAAGGTGTGCGGCCAGACCCAGAAAAGGTGAGATCTATAATGGAATTACCTGTTCCTAGAAGTATTAGAGATGTGAGAAGCTTCCTCGGATAATGTTCTAATTACCGTCGTTTTATCAAAGACTTTTGGATCAAAGTCAGGCTGTAACACCATAGCTCTAATGCTGTACTGATTTATTTTGTTTTTGTTTCATTTAATGTTACATCATTGACTATCTGTAAATGTGTTTGAACTGATAACACAAAATGTATACTCCTTCCTTTGCAAAAACTTTGATGTCATGATTTGATTCTACGCAATGTAGTGCATCTGTCATTTAAATTCTTTGTCCCAATTGGAGGGAACACACCTTACTATATATAATTGTATTTCTGTGTGAATAATTTATCATAGAAATGTCAATGTGTGCAAATGTCCTGTGTTATTGAATGAATTTGGTTGCTGTTATGTAAACTGCTGATCCTCACTTAGGGTTCTCAGTCAGTTTGTATGTAAAAGGTGTTGTGGTTCCCCTCGGGAACAGAACTGTGTAGCGCGCGCAAATTGTGGTTGGCCTAGGTAGAAAAGGTGGAACAAGAGTCAGTCGGGACGAGCCACCAGTCGGGGACGAGCTACCAAACTGTGCATTTCCATGTAAAAGGTGCATATTGTGCTGGTTCCGAGAGAGGCTTTTTCTGCTACTTTCCAATGCCTCGGATGGATGGATAAATAACTGAAACTATTCTGGAATTTGTATCTATCATCGCCATCAAGAAATGACAGAGTCCAGCAATTCTACCTGCAAATCCACCTGCCAACATGCAGTTGCCACCACATTGCGCAATCACTGTATCGGAATGCTATAATAATGTACAGTGAAGGATCAGCTCATCGGATGTTTTAGTGTGCACAAATTTAAGGTAACTTGTAACTGAATTTATGTACCTACCTTGATTTTTTCCTTAACATAACACCTCTCAGGTTCCTCTCCGTTTGAACTAAAGTGATTACCGAGTGTCCCTACTGAAATAACATTAAAGACCAGTGTTTTTGCTAATTAATGCCTCTTGAACATAGTAAAAAGGAAGTTAAAGTGAATGTGGCAAGAGAGTGAGTTAAAGTTAATGATGCTTGCTGGAAATGATTTTCCTAGTAAAACTGCTTATTAATGTGTTGTTGCCAACTTCAAATTAAGAGTTCTTAAGACTGAGGCTTATAAAGTTTTGCTTAGTAAATGACCACATTACTGCCTGTTGTAAATCGCAGAAGGTGAGTCAGTATCTTATATGTTAATTTTGTTTCTCAATGTAGTAAAAGTGGAAAACTGCAGTGTGAAACGTTATATACTCATGTTTGCTAAGTGTTTGTCTCTCTTGTGGATTGGAAGTGCATATTAATAATATAACAGGTTCCACAGTTTGCCTATTGTGTTAATGCTCGGTAAAAAGTAATGGGAAGACCACTAATTATGAAAAACATTATTTCTTTATTCAAATGATAGTGAGAAGCAACCTGTTAGTGGATTCCAATTAACTTTCATTTTAAACAGTAAAGTATTTAACAAAGAGAGACTTAACCTATATATAATTAATGATTCTGCAGTGAATAGTAATAATAACGTAATAAACAGCATTCAGTTTGTGTAAGCCCTGAAAGCAATAGTGTGTTCCGGTGTCTGTTATAATTTTGCAAGTAGTTTGTGCTGCTCTAACTGTTAGTTTCAATCTTACAGTAAACATATGTATGTGTCAGAGTTCACTGCACTCGCAGGTGACAAAGTATAGGTTGTGTCCATCCATTTAAGTTATTAATAACTACTTTCTTGAACGAGAATGTTAATCATTCTCTTGCCTAGTTAGGCTGGCGACCGTTTTCTTTATCAGTTAAACAGTGCAGATAGGCAAAATTTTGTTTGTTACTGTTCAAATATTTACGTAATTCTGACTTTCATTTCCGATAAGCCGCCTCCATTAGGTACAATACGGTCAACATAACAAAATTCCTCTCAGACGGTAACACTGCTCTATTGCTTTATACCATAATTGTTTTAACTAGATAATTATGTTTCACGACCTGCCTCCTTCTATAAGGTTATGGTATAGCAGTAGCGGACGGTAGTGTTATAAGGCCACTCCAAGAGTTGTTAAAAGCTGATGCTAGATTTATCTGGGATGGTGTTCAACAAGATTCTTTCGATGTGCTGCAAAAAGCTTTAACGACTGACCCTGTACTTGGTCTGTATGATGAGAGAGCACCTACAGAACTACACACAGATGTCAGTGGGTATGGGATCGTGCTGTTCTGGTGCAAATTTCGGATGGATAAGAGAAGATTATAGCCTATGCTCCGGAGACACTTACAAAAGCCGAGAGAAACCACTCATCTACAGCAAGAGAATGTCTTGGTGTGATCTGGGCCATGATCATATTTCGACAGTATTTCTACGGCAGGCCATTCACAGTTGTTATAGACCACCATTCACTTTGTTGCCTGACGGGTCTTAAGGATCCAACAGGACGACTCTCCAGGTGGGCACTACGTCTACGAGAGTATAGCATTACCACAGGATACAAAAGTGGAAGAAAACACCAAGATGCCGACTGTCTCTCAAGAAACCCTGTGCAAGAACATCAAGACTCTGATGAAGATAGTGACTGTCTCGCTACACTCCAGGATCTCTCTGCTGAGCAGAAGAAGGACGCCAAGATATCTCAAATTATGCTTGCCTTAAATCGGACAGAGGATGTGAAACGATAATTGAAGGTAGTTAATGGATTACTTTGCTAAAAAAACTTTCATCCGTTTGGAAAGAGGTGGCTACCAGTGATTCCTAGACACATGTGCTTAGATGTTCTACAGAAATTCCATGACACACCTGAGACCGGACATTTCGGATTTATTAAGATCTACGATAGAATCTGCAAGAGATTTTTCTGGTCAGGTTCATTTTGGAGTGTCCGTCACTATGTGTCGCACTGTAGAGAGTGCCATAGGAGAAAGGCAGTTCCTCAGAAACCACCTGGCCGAGTCATACCAATTCAACCAGCCGAAACGCCTTTCTAGCGTGTTGGGATTGATCTCCTCGGACGGTTTCCAACATCTGCTAGTGGCAGTAGATGGATTATTGTTTGCACTAATTATCTGACACATTGTGCAATTACAAAAGACGCGAAAGCAGTCGAAGTATCCGAGGTAGCCAAATTCATCGTGGAAGAAACTGTATTAAGACACGGTGCCCCAGTGTCGTTAATTGCGGATCGAGGGTAAGTTTTACAATCGAATCTTACGACAGACCATTACTCATCACATGACGACTGCCTACTATCCGCGAACTAACGGGCTTACTGAACGCCTTAGTAAGACTTTGACCGACATGCTATCAGTGTTCCTCAATGTTGAGCAGAGCAACTGGGATGAGGTGCTACCTTTCGTGACGTTTGCCTCCAACACCGCCAAACAAGACACCACAGGATTTATGCCATTTTTAGTGGTGCATGGGCATGAGGCGACTACGACAATGGACACTTTGTTTCCGTTAGACCCTGATGACGTGGACGACGACTACATCGTCCAGGTGTTAACCAAAACTGAGGAAGCTCGGCAGTTAGGTCTACTCCGCACGCTGCAGGCTCAAGAAAGCGACCGCCGAAGGTGTGGCGTGAGCCACCACCCTGTTGTCTATCAGCCCGGGGACCTCGTCTGGATCTTCACTCCTGTTCGGAAGGTTGGTCTCTCTGAGAAGACCCTCAGGCACTACTTCGGACCTTATAATGTTGTAAGACAGTTGTCTGATGTTACTTTTGAAGCTGAAGATCTCGACCCCGACGCAAGGCGACGAAAGATCAGAGTTACGGTCCACGTCCTTCGAATGAAACCATACAAGGATCCTGCCACCCAGGGTAAATTCTAAGCTCCGGCGATAGGCAACAAGTGGAAAGGTGACGAAGAGCGTAGCGGCAAAAGTAGTTCTAAGAAGATCACCGCCAGGGCGAGTATCAGTCATCGGGAGTCGGGGTATGCAGGACCGATGACTCGTTCCCGCACTAGAACGACGTAACACCGACACGCTGTTCTCTTAAGGACGGAACAATGTCGCAGCAGAAGCTGAGGAGCACCGTGGTGTAGTGGTTCTGATACTGAACTGTTGCATGGAGAGTCGTAAGTTCAAAATTCGCCTAGACTGAGGAATTTTAATTTCTATATTCGGTTCGAGTACATTCTAAAAATATCGACAAATGTCAAGAATCATTGTACTGGAATGTTCTGTAGCCATATGTATACTGTATGTGTTCTGGCCCGAGGCAGTTCGCTCCGCGCTCTTGTATGTGCAAGTGCTGAACAAACCTTCTTCTGCGTGACAATACATCTCTTTGGCGAAAATTGGTAACTGACCCTACATAATGAGAAGTATGAGGTCATCCATATGAGTGCTAAAAGAAATCCGTTAAACTTCTGTCCCACGATAAATCAGTCAAATCTAAAGGCCGCAAATTCAACTAATTACCTATAAATTAACATTAGAGCAACTTAAATTGGAAAGAACACATACAAAATGTTGCGGGGATGACTAACCAAAGACGGAGCTTTATTGGCAGAACACTTAGAAAATATGACAGATCTACTAAGGAGAACGTCTACACTACACCTCTCCTCTTTTAGAGCACTGCTGCGCAGCGTGGAACCCTTACCAGATAGGGTTAATGGAATACACATCGAGTAAGTTAAGAGAAGAGCAGCGCGTTTTGTGTTATGGCGAAATAGGGGACATAGTGTCACGGACATGATACAGGATTTGGAGTGGACATCATTAAAACAAAGGCGTTTCACAATGAAGCGGAATCTTCTCCCTCGATTGCGAAAATATTTTGTTGACGCCGACCTATATAGGGAGAAATGATCATCATAATAATTTAAAAAAGGGGAAATCAGAGCTCGTACGGCAAGATACAGGTGTTCGTTGCTTCCGCGCGCTGTTCGAGATTGGAATAATAGACAATTATTGTGAAGTTTCGAATAACTTCCGAGAATTCAGCCAGGTAACGCATTCAGCGACCGCGTATATTTCAGCAGGAGAACAGCCCGCCATTTTCAAGGCAATTTGCAACGGACAGGCGACGTACATGCAAATTTAAAACCACGGTTCTCGGACTGATGCAGGAAAGATAACACACACACTGAACACTAGTGCCACCAAAGACGACCAAAGTCAGAGATATCGATAGTGAGAAAACGAATTCGCAGGTGAGGTAGCATTGACTCTGTCCCTCTGTTTTTGACAAGGGAGAGTGCCGGATTCCAAAGAGAGTTTAAACAAAAAAAACATCCCTGTTAACGAGGTTGCTCGCTAATTTAATCTCAACTGCCTCCTTAATAACACTGTCCCAACAGTTGGACGTGCATGTCAATATCTGGGTGTTATTATATAACATGGAGTGACCAGTATCCAAGCAATGTCAGGCAATAGCAGATCTACTTGGCTGCTGTAATCGTGTGTTCCGTTTATGCTCAGTACATCGGTCCTCCACGGTCCCAATATGACAAATACACTCCTGGAAATTGAAATAATAACACCGTGAATTCATTGTCCCAGGAAGGGGAAACTTTATTGACACATTCCTGGGGTCAGATACATCACATGATCACACTGACAGAACCACAGGCACATAGACACAGGCAACAGAGCATGCACAATGTCGGCACTAGTACAGTGTATATCCACCTTTCGCAGCAATGCAGGCTGCTATTCTCCCATGGAGACGATCGTAGAGATGCTGGATGTAGTCCTGTGGAACGGCTTGCCATGCCATTTCCACTTGGCGCCTCAGTGCGACCAGCGTTCGTGCTGGACGTGCAGACCGCGTGAGACGACGCTTCATCCAGTCCCAAACATGCTCAATGGGGGACAGATCCGGAGATCTTGCTGGCCAGGGTAGTTGACTTACACCTTCTAGAGCACGTTGGGTGGCACGGGATACATGCGGACGTGCATTGTCCTGTTGGAACAGCAAGTTCCCTTGCCGGTCTAGGAATGGTAGAACGATGGGTTCGATGACGGTTTGGATGTGCCGTGCACTATTCAGTGTCCCCTCGACGATCACCAGAGGTGTACGGCCAGTGTAGGAGATCGCTCCCCACACCATGATGCCGGGTGTTGGCCCTGTGTGCCTCGGTCGTATGCAGTCCTGATTGTGGCGCTCACCTGCACGGCGCCAAACACGCATACGACCATCATTGGCACCAAGGCAGAAGCGACTCTCATCGCTGAAGACGACACGTCTCCATTCGTCCCTCCATTCACGCCTGTCGCGACACCACTGGAGGCGGGCTGCACGATGTTGGGGCGTGAGCGGAAGACGGCCTAACGGTGTGCGGGATCGTAGCCCAGCTTCATGGAGACGGTTGCGAATGGTCCTCACCGATACCCCAGGAGCAACAGTGTCCCTAATTTGCTGGGAAATGGCGGTGCGGTCCCCTACGGCACTGCGTAGGATCCTACGGTCTTGGCGTGCATCCGTGCGTCGCTGCGGTCCGGTCCCAGGTCGACGGGCACGTGCACCTTCCGCCGACCATTGGCGACAACATTGATGTACTGTGGAGACCTCACGCCCCAAGTGTTGAGCAATTCGGCGGTACGTCCACCCGGCCTCCCACATGCCCACTATACGCCCTCGCTCAAAGTCCGTCAACTGCACATACGGTTCACGTCCACGCTGTCGCGGCATGCTACCAGTGTTAAAGACTGCGATGGAGCTCCGTATGCCACGGCAAACTGGCTGACACTGACGGCGACGGTGCACAAATGCTGCGCAGCTAGCGCCGTTCGACGGCCAACACTGCGGTTCCTGGTGTGTCCGCTGTGCCGTGCGTGTGATCATTGCTTGTACAGCCCTCTCGCAGTGTCCGGAGCAAGTATGGTGGGTCTGACACACCGGTGTCAATGTGTTCTTTTTTCCATTTCCAGGAGTGTATGTGCCATGCCGCAGCTACAAGGAATGCGATATACACCCGCCTTACGCAGACCAAGATCATCCTTAACAGAACTCGAAAGCACTCTAATTTTAGATGGCGATCGGAAAACACATTTCACATCGTATTTCCGTAAAATACGGCCGATCTTGTAGGAATTATTTCCTACGTAAGTCAAAAATGTAGTGCATTTTGGTGTTGACTCAGAATTATCATCAATCACCCGATGTGTATTTGTTCGATAGCGCAACGCACGTTAAATCTGTCTATCACTATAACCACTTTGACTAAATGTAACTTCAAGATGGGACAACTCAGCTGGAAAAGTCTCAACGTCGGAAACAGCATAAGCCCTGTGTACCAACGTACGAAATACCCCTTCACGCTGAGCCGGATGGTGACAACTATTTGCCTGCAAGTACAAGTCGGTGTGAGTACGTTTCCTGTAGACTGCATATCCCAATGAGCCATCATCCTTCCTCCCAACCAACACTTCAAGAAAGAGAAGGCGATCATCCTCTTTCACCTCCATCGTAAAACGAATGTTCGGATGGATCGAGTGCAGATGTTCTAGAAATGCATTGAAATTCTCCCTGCCATGAGGTCAAACAACAAAGGTATCGTCAACATATCTAAAGAAACAGGCGGGTTTCAAAGGCGCCGACTCGAATGCACGTTCCTCGAAGTTTTCCATACACAAGTTTGTTATCACAGGAGACAACTAACTACCCATCGCAACTCCATCTGTCTGCTCGTAATACTGGACATTGAATAAAAAGTAAGTGGATGTCAACACATGCTGAAAAAGATTACTTGATTCAGCACCAAACCCAGCCCCAATTAACCGCAAAGAATCAGACAGAGGAACGCGAGTGAAGAGAGAGACCATATCGAAACTCCCTAAAATATCAGTCATTCAACCGCAGTACCTCCAAACGACGTAAAAAGTCAGCTGAGTTCCGGATATGATGTTCACACCGACCTACTTCTGAACGCAACAGAGAAGCAAGATGTTTGGCTACTTGATATGTCGGAGCGCCGATACTACTCACTATAGAACGGAAAGACTCCCTCTGTCTTCTCAAAATGAAAAAATTCAACCTATGTAATAGGATAGGGAAACCGCCTATAAACCACATCCAGGCTGGCAGGCTAACCACGCTTCGTCGTTTATCCGCGAAGAGGACTAGAATCGAATAAAGCTCGCCTTCTCGAAATCCAGGAGCAGAGCGGTGAAGCGCTCGGCTATCCGACAGTTCAGTGATCAGTGATTCGTGTGAAATTAGTGAAATTATTTAAAGAAGAGACATCTCAAATAAATTACGTGTACAGCAGATGTTTGATCCCCGCTTTCCCGGTTTAAACAGCCAATGTTTAAACTAGAGCTTGAAGTTTAAATATTATTAATTAGTTTGCACAGTGATGGCTTGCAAGGGGAATTCCTCGAAAAAATACCTAACAGTGTTCATGATGTTAGATGGCGCAGAATTCGTCCACACCTGTTGCGGTAACTCTACAGCAGGAAAACGTGCTTCTTGCCTAAGAAGCGGCCTAGAGACAGGCGTAGGCCCTGTGACACAGACTTTCAGTAGCGTCGCTGAATCACGTTCCTGGACGTGAATTCCTATTTTCATTTCATTTTTCATAAGATGCAATACACATGGTGTACAAACACAATACCGGCTAACTTGGTGGGACTTACAACATATATCGCAATGCAACTCACCGAAACACCAGTTCAGTCACGCGTCTGACTGCCACGCATTGTACATATCGTTTTAAGAAGTACATTTGACAGTATATCAACTTTAAACAGTATCTTTAGATAGTAAGTACAGATATCGAGTGTGTACGAACAATTGCGAAGTAGCCGGCCGTTGTGGCCGAGCCGTTCTAGGTGCTTTATTCTGGAACCACGCGACCGCTAGGATCGCAGGTTCGAATTCTGCCTCGGGCATGGATGTGTGTGATGTACTTAGGTTAGTCAGGTTTAAGTAGTTCTCAGTTCTAGGAGACTGATGACCTCAGAGGTTAAGTCCAATAGTGCTCCGAGCCATCTGAACCATCTGTTCAGTGCCATAGTGCTCAGAGCCATTTCAACCAATTGCGAAGTTAATCAAACGTGAAAATACTATATGGCATCATCTGGCTGCGAAACGAAATGGATGAAAAATGATGATTTCTTTTCCACGCTGACAAAAGTGTCCCATATGTAACAACTGAAAAATAGCTACAAGCAACTCTCTATCATTTTTTGTTACTCTTGCACATTCCAATTTACGTATTATTTTGAGCTGCTCAGTAGTTCGAAGTATCTACTGAGATACATAGGCTGATACACTAAACATTCCTGTGTGAAGAATGGAGGGTTAGGCTTTAAACCCGCGTCTACGTGAAGTTCGCCAGCGACGAGCAATACGCGCGGTTTGTGGAACGATGAGGGAAGGAAATCGGCTGAGTAGTTTTTAATGGAACCTTGCCGATATTGGTCTTTTGCTATCTGGAGAAATTACGGAAAAGCTAAATTTGAATGACTTGTTGGGGAAGTGAACCTGAGGTCTCCAGATTGTCATTGCAGTGCCTTACCATTGCGCCATCTCGCTCGAAATATAGATGGGTATTTCCTAGTCTGGAACAAATCTTTCATCATTACGCCATTTCTGGGACATTCGTGTTACAGTTCTCTTCACTTATTTACAGGCTTCTCTTTTAATGCTGCAAACTATAGCTAACCCACTTCCAGACCAGCACAACAGATAGAAGGCTGTGGTACTAACTAGGAGTAAGGTTCGTGTCTGTAAATAAGGACAGCCTACATTTATCCGATTCTGTGCAGTGGCGTTTCACTCAGAGATTGCCGGTTCGAGGAATAGTTGTCGAATAAATTTTCATCGCCAATATGTAACGGGTAATGGAAGGAGACGTACTGACACGAAGATATTGATCATCAGGATTTCCTCAAATTTTCTGGATTCCAAACGTCTCAACATTGTCTCATGAATTAAGGCTATACGACACTGTTAGTGTTGACTCGTTTGTCGGATGGGGACGTTAAATTCGGCGGCCTCTTTCCTGTTATTCCAGAGGAGCGGGCTGAGTACATCTCACAACACAAACTTGACACCACATTAAACATGGTCAAGCCACTTTAACCGAGTAGTCCACCGTCAACGTGCAATAGCCACTCGTTAGCGGCACGTCGTTGAACTAGCAACGGAGGGTATATGAAGCGTGTCGGTGGACGCAGAAAACAATGCAGTCGTTGTCGTAATGCGTACATGGAACTATTTATATGACGTCCAGAATTACATGATAATTGGCTTTATGGCCAAGCGTGGAAGCATTTCCGAAATGGCTAGTTTTGTAAACCGTTCATGTGCCGCCGTGATTAAAATGTACCTTTCATGGTGTGCTCCAACACAGGCCATAGGTGACTGGGGTGGACGACGGCTGCGGAAATGTGTACGGGCGAAGCGCATAGACATGTACCTGTTGAGAAACTAATTGCCGAGATGAATCAAAGGTCTAGCAACAGTGTCTCCCCAACGACCACTCAGCGAAGGTTGTTGTGTGTGGTCCTATGCACCAGGCACCTTGTTCATGCACCCATGATAACTGCTGCTCATCGGCGAGAAGGGCGGAAATTTACACGCCAGCACCGTACCTGGACGTCCACTGAGTGACTACAGATATCCCTTTCAAATGTCTCACGTTTAAAGCTCCATCGAACATACGGGCGTTCACGTCTACGGCGTGAAACGTCTGAAAGCAAACACCCTGCGACAAAATTCGGGAGCGATCGGGCCACAGAAGGGACCATCATGGCCCGGAAAATGTTTTCGTGGCATTCGCTGGGAGATGCTGACATTCTGGAAGGCGCATTGGATCATAAACAGTATACATCTATCCTTGACCATCGTATCCACCTCTACATGCAGTTTGTTTTTCCCCGGTACGACGGAACATACTAGCACGACGGAACATACCAGCACGACAATGCAACGTGTGTCATAACTCGCAGTGTAGGTGCGTGCATCAGAGAGCACCAGGATGAGTTTACCGTCTCACCTGCCCACCAAGCTCTTCGTATTTAAACCCAAGCTGTGCGACCTCCTCGATTGGGTGCTCGCGCCATGGATCCTCCACCGCCAAACGTTATACGGACAGTGGGACGAAATTTGGCGTTAATGGATTATGGCAGCAGATAACCGACGAGAGTGCCTTTGCTGACATGGAATGGAATGGATCCTCTGGTCCAGCTGAGCCGCTCATTTACTGGAAAAGATTCTGTTCGGTTACTTGGAGACCATTCACAGCCATTCACTGACTTCTTATTCCCAAACAACGATGGATTTTTTATGGATGAGAATGCGCCAAGTCATCGGGATACAACTGTTCACGATTAGGTAGAAGTACATTCTGGACAATTGGAGCGAATGATTTGGTCATCCAGATCGTCCGACATGAATCTCATCGAACATTTATCGGACATAATCTAGATGACGTGCACAAAATCCTGCACCGGCACCACTTTCGCAATTATGGATGGCTATAGAGGCAAAATGGCTAGACATTTTTGCAGAGGACTTCCAAAGGTCTGTTAGGTCCATAACATGAGTTTCTGAACTAAGCCGAGCACAAGAAGGTCCGACACGATATTGGGAGGTATCCCATGACTTTTATCGCCTCAGTGTGTCACGACGTTTCTGAAGAACGCAAACCTCCTCTATAAACATCAACATGGCTTCTTCAGACAGAGATCTTCTAAACCTCAGCCCCTCCTGTTCGTCCATAACATCCTGAGCGCCGTTGACATTAACATTTAGTTTGACGCCGTATTCCTTTACTTCGGGAAGGCATTTCATGAATTTTCGCACTGTCGTTTAGAGAAAAAAATACGAGCTTGCCGAGTATCGAACAAAATTTGTGACTGGATTCAAGACTTATTTGCACGCAGAACTCAATATGTCGTTCTTAACGGAACAAAACCGACATATGTAAAAGTACTTTCAGAAGTTCTCCTAGGGACTGTGATAGGGTCGTCACTGTTCCAGTATATAAAAATGTTCTCGTGGATGACGTCGGAAGCTGCATTAGGTTGTTTGTAGACGATACGGTTGTCCATAAGACGGTAGAAAATTCAGAATACTGCAGTGAAATTCAAGAAGACCTGCAAAAGATTGATGAACAGTGCAGGAACTGGCTGTTGGCGCTCAACGTAAATGAATGTGACGATTTGTGGATACATAAGATAATTAGCAGCGTACAGATACGCGTTTGGTGACCTTTTGCTGGAAACAGTAACTACAGTAAAATAACCAGGAGTAACCTTCCGGAACAGTTAAGTGGAATAAACACATAAAACAAATTGTTGGAAAACAAGATGCCAGACTGAGGTTCATAGGAAGAATCTTAAGCAAATGTAATTTATCCACGACTGAGGTTCATAGGAAGAATCTTAAGCAAATGTAATTTATCGACGAAAGAAGTGGCTTACAACACATTTATTACACCGATTTTGGAATATTTCTCAACAGTCTGGGACCTCTAGCAGGTTGGATACATAGAAGCGGTAGACAAGTTCCAGAGGAGAGCGGTGCGAGAGATGCTCAAAATTCTAGTGGAAAACGCTACAAGAGAGACACTGTCGATCACGAAGAGGTTTACTATTGAACAACGTTAGCACTATGGGACTTAACATCTGCGGTCATCAGTTCCCTAGACTTAGATCTACTTAAACCTAACTAGCCTAAGGACACCACACACATCCATGCCCCAGGCAGGATTCGAACCTGCGACCGTAGCAGCACCGCGGTTCTGGACCGAAGGGCCTAGAACCGCTCACCCACAACGGCCGGCGTGAGAGAGTACGTTCCAGGAAGATTCTAACAAAAGCCGGCCAGTGTGGCCGAGTGGTTTTAGGCGCTTCAGTCTGGAACCGTGCGACGGCTACGGTCGCAGGTTCGAATCCTGCCTTGGGCATAGATGTGTTTTAGTTAGGTTTAAGTCGTTTTAAGTTCTAGAGGACTGATGACCTCATATGTTAAGTTCCATAGTGTTCAGAGCCATTTGAACAATTTTTTTCTAACAAAATATTATTTCCTCCCGTATACCCTTGCGAACTGGCGACAACGACAAAATTCGACAAATTGGAGTAATTGCGGGGATTTACCGACAATTGCTCTTCCCCCGCAACATTGGTAATGAAACAGGGAAACTGGGGATCAGATAGTGGTACCAGAACTACCCTCCATCACGCACCATCAAGTGGCTTGCAGGGTACAGATGTATATCTAGTGTCTACCAGTTATGATTTTTAAACATGTCTTTTATCCTCTCTTGCCATTCAGTATATACTAAAAAGCCAAAAAAACTGGCACACCCACATAATATCGTGGAAGGACCGAACGAGTACACACAAGTGCCGCAACACGACGCGGCATGCAATCGACTAATGTCTGAGGAAATGCTAGAGGGAATTTACAGTATGAATCCTGCACGGCTGTCCATAAATCCGTAAGAGTACGAGGGGTGGGAGATATATTCTGAACAGCGCGTTGCAAGGCAGCCCAGATATGCTCCATAACGATCATGTCTGGAGGGTTTGGTGACCAGCGGAAGTGTTTTAAGTCAGAATAGTGCACCTGGAGCCACTCTGTAGCAATTATGGACCTGTGGGGTGTCGCATTGTCCTGCTGGAATTGCTCAAGTCCGACGGAGTGTACAATGGACATAACGGATATAGGTTGTCAGAGACGATGCTTAAGTACGTGTCACCTGTCAGAGTCGTATCTAGATTTATCACTCCAACTGCACACGCCCCACACCACTGCAAACGCTCCACCAGCCTCAACAGTCCACTGCTGACATGCACAGTCCATGGAGTCATAAGGTTGTCTCCATACCCGTACGCGTCCATCCGCTGGACACAATCTGAAACGTGACTCGTCCGAGCAGGCAACATGTTTCCAGTCAACAGCAATACAATGTCTATGCTGACGGGCCCAGACGAGGCGTAATGCTCTGTGTCGTGCACTCATCAAGGCTCCGAAAGCCCATGTCGATGTTTCGTTGAATCGTTCGCACGCTGACACTTGTTGATGGCCCAGCGCTGAAATCCGCAGCAACTTGCGGAAGAGTTGTTCTTCTTTCTCGTTGAACGATTCTCTTTTGTCGTCGTTCGTCCCGTTCTAGCATCCCACCGTACTCTGCCTGTTTACATATCTCTGTATTTGAATAAGCATCCCTATACCAGTCTTTTTGGCGGTTCAGTTTAGAAGCAATAAGACAATAGCATGCGATGTGGATTTTGTTCGGTGTCGTTCAGCTGCCTACGTGTGAGTCCGCACGCCTTGTGCGTGGATCCACAACTGAAACAACGGTCCGACACAAAAAATTAAGCGTTGTGTGTGTGTGTGTGTGTTTACGAAGCTAACACGTGGCGTCCACTAGCGGCGAGAAAAGTTGTTTCTTCCTCTTCCCCGTGAATACATTTTAAAGTTTTGCGCCGTCACAGCGCCCTCATTTATCAAATTGTCTCGCCGTCACAGCGGTATTTAATTGTCCGTAAAACACAACGCGGGGAGGAGGGAACGGGTCATTGCGGCGGGCCGGCGCAGCTAATGACGAGGCTAATGGCCACTTTCCTGCGGCGCCACGCGTGTGTCCCTGAGGAGGCGACACATGTTGCCGATCGGCCGATAGCGCCGCGCGTTCTGCCACACACTCGCCGCCGGATACGCCGCCTCATAAATAAATATTATGTATCAGTAACGACGGGGGCCGCACCAGAGCGCCTTCCGGTGTCCGCCGAGGCCCACCTGGCTGGCCCGGGACTGCGCCTTACGGATGGCCCCCAACCCACTCAGACGGGACGCGTGACGAGTTTTGTCATCTCCTGTGTGCTGTCCTGCCCACTCGTCTAATATAGTTTGCCTAGGAAGCTGTTTCAGTAAGTTAGAGTGACCATACTTAATTTTGACGTTTCACAAACAGGTTGGGGGGTTGGGTTGTTTGGGGGAAGAGACCAAACGGCGAGGTCATCGGTCTCATCGGATTGGGGAAGGAAGTCGACCGTGCCCTTTCAAAGGAACCATCCCGGCATTTGCCTGGAGCGATTTAGGGAAATCACGGAAAACCTAAATCACGATGGCCGGACGCGGGATTGAACCGTCGTCCTCCCGAATGCGAATCCAGTGCGCTAACCACTGCGCTACCCCGCTCGGTCACAAACAGGTGTCGCAAGCAATTGGCGACATGCAAATAATCGTTGTCCTTCGATACAGACAGGGTGTCCGAAAAGCCTTTCCCTGATTACATAAATTGATAACGCAGGCTAGAAGTAAGATACAAATGTGAAACTTGTGTCGAATTGTTTACAACTATCAAAGTTTTTTTACTGTTTTACGTTCCCAGTACGTAAGTAGTGGATGAGGTGCAGTGCCCAAGAAGCCATGTTAACCAATCAGGAGAAGGCACAGGGTGTCCTGTGGTACCATGAGACACGATCACCAATCACAGTGCAGAAACACTTCCAGACAACATTTGGAAAGACTCCACCTGATGTCAAGAGCATTAAAGCCTGGTATGAGAAGTTCAAGAACACAGGATTGGTTGCTGACCTTCCGAGGTCTGGTCGACCAAGAACCTCAGCAGACAGGGTGGAAACTGCAAGGCAGTCTTTTCTGCGAAGTCCGAAGAGATCGGTGCGCAGCGCCTCACGTGAATTACAGATGTCAAAAAGCTCTCTCGGTGATATTTTACACAAACGCTTATCGTGTCGTGCATACAAAGTGCAAATCGTTCAGGCCTTGTTGCCCAATGACAGTACACGTCGATATGACTTTGCGGTCGAAATTCTATCACGTATTGAGGACGATGATCGTTATCTCAGACGAATTGCCTTTTCCGACGAAACGACCTTTTTTGTCAGTGGAGTAACGAATCGCCATAATGTGTGCGTTTGGAGTTCACTACCGCCTGGCGATGTCATGGAGTGCACCAGAGGCAGTCCAAAGGTGAATGTTTGGTGCGCTCTATTGCACGATCGGATTATCGGGCCATTCTTCTTCGCTGAGGCTACCATCACATCTGCAATGTATCTGGACATGTTGCAACTGTATGCTGTTCCTCAACCGCTTCAGTATCACCACGATGTCTTGTTTCAGCAAGACGGTGCACCACCTCATTGGGGTTTGGACGTCCGTGCCTATCTCGATATGACTTTTCCTGGGCGATGGATTGGTCGTGAAGGGCCAACGGTTTGGCCTTCACGCTCTCCTGACATAACCCCATTAAACTGCTTTTTATGGGGTTATGTCAAGGACGAGGTCTACCGAACACGTGTACCAGATCTTGAAATACTGCGGCAACGGATAACCACAGTCGTTGAATCGATCCCTCCAGTGATGTTGGCTAATGTGTGGACGGAAACTGAATATCGCCTAGATGTGCTACGTGCTACGAAGGGTGCTCATGTGGACGTTTACTGAAGTGCGAAAAAAACTTTAATAGTTTGTAAACAATTAGACCCCAGTTTCATATTTTTTTCTTACTTCTAGCCTGAGCTATCAATTTATGTAATCAGGGAAAGACTTTTTGGACACCCTGTGCAATTTCTATGAAAGCAAAACTTAAGTCACGACTAAAGAGTTAGGATGACGGTTCGTCTTCTAGTGCGGCTCTTCTAGTGCGGCCGAGGCAATCTGAAGCGGCGCCTATATTCTCTTCGTATAGGTTTCAATCCCGTCGTGGTGTCGTCCTAGTCAGCCGTCTATTGGCTGACGTCGTCACACAGCCTTCTCTGATGTTATGTTCCAGGCCGACGTGTCGGCGCTTAATGTTACGCTGGAACATCCTGCACCTAGCCCCTCTATCTCACTAGCGAAATAACGAGACCCAACTACCCATTTCCCCGTCCTGTCAAGCCGCAAAAGCTAACGAAGATTTACGTCAATCCAGCTTCCTGTTGCAACTCTACTGGCTTGTTCTTCCACTTACAGACATCCACCTAACAACATATCTTCGGACCCACTGATATTGTACGTTGGGTTTGACCTGTATCGTAACGATATAGTGGAGTGTGACATCATACAAATGAAAACAGAAAGACACTAACAATATTCATTTTGTATATATACAGACTGAAGCGACGAATGAAAATTTGTACCAATGTTGGGATTCGAATCTTGGACTTTTGCTCACTAAACTGGTGCGCTAACCGTTACGCCACTCTCGCACAGTGGCTCTGCACCGCTGTACGGACTACCCCAAAAAGCCTCCCTAAAAATGGTTCAAATGACTCTGAGCCCTATGGGATTTAACATCTGAGGTCATCAGTCCCCTAGAACTTAGACCTACTTAAACCGAACCAACCTAAGGACATCACACACATCCATGCCCGAGGCAGGATTCGAACCTGCGACCGGAGCGGTCGTGCGGTTCCAGACGGAAGTGCCTAGAACCGCTCGGACTTCGGAAGCCATTTGATGCACTTCTGCCAAGCGTTCCAGTGAATAAAACACTACTACAAGGAATATCAGCTTTGTGACTGGATTGAGGAGCACCTAGCAAATAGAACACAGCATGGTATTCTTAACGGAAAGAAATCATCAGGCGTCAAAATACCCAGGGGACTGTTATAGGACCATTGCAGTTAGCAATATATGTTTTCAGAACACACTACTGTAACTTATTGAGCATAAGCATGCGGACTAAACAATTATTACACGATTACACGATTGGACAACAATCGCTGGAAGCAGTCACACCCATTACGTACCTACGTGTCTGCATATGGAATGATTTAAAGCGGAACTGCCACATAAAACTAGTTTGCAGGAAACGCAGAAGACAGACTGAGATTCACTGGAAAAATACTAGTAAGTGAAGCCCACCCTGGTTCCACCTACACATTTTTATTGCTCCTTATGCTGGTACGCTTACTAGGAAGGATTCATCGAGTAAACAGAGGAAATCCACCGACGAACAACGCATGCGTCACTGGTTCGTTTATTAAGTGAGAAATTGTCACGAAGATGCTCAGCCAACTCAAGTGACAGACGCTACAAGACAGGCATTGTCCGTCATCATCATCATCATCATCATCATCAACAACAACAACAACAACAGACAGTCTTTCATACTTAAGAATCTATCTCCATTTTTCCAGTCTTCTGCATCTCGTAGTAGCTAGCCTCATGTATGGTGTATCTTCTCCTTTATCTGGTCTGTCCATTGTCTCTGGGGTTTCCACTGCAGTCTTTTCCCTTCGACTTTGTCTTGCATGATCATCTTTACCAACTTATTCTCCTGTCGTCGAACTATGTGACCAAGGAACTGCAGGATTCACTGAAAACATATACTGGACACCATCTTTGCACCATGAGTTCTTGAAGGAGTGATTTGTTGGTCTGTTTGTCCATCCATGATATTCTTACCTACTTCCTTTACGTCCACATCTCAAAGGCATCGATTATTTAACGGTCCTCTTCACTTTTTGTCCTTGTTTCAGAGCCGCAAAGGGAAACTGGGAACGTCAGAGGTTTCACACTCTCAATTTAGTACGTCTGATTAGGGCTCGATCTTTCCAAATCACTGTCAACTTCGATGCAGCATCCCTACCCAGAACAATTCTCCATCGTTTTTTTCTGTATATAGCCACCCTCTCTCTGAATCACTGAGCTCAGGTAGACAAAGATATCACCTTCTTCGTATTCTGATAGTACGTCATTAGTGAATCATCTCTGTTTCTTATGATGGGCTTTGTATTTTTCTTATTAACTAACAATCCAAGTTTCTCACTTTCTCCCTTAACTCTATTGAGTAGTTTTTTCATTTCCACTAGTGCTTCTACGCACATTGTGGTGTCATCAGCAAATCTTAAATTACTGGTTCTTCGTCCTCTAATTCGGTTCCGACCACTCCAGCTACGAAGATATTTTCTTATAACATATTATCGATAGATGTTGAATAGAACCGGTGATATAATGCACCACTGTTTAATTGCTTTACACGTTTCAAATGATCTTGAAATAGTTTTATTTAGTATGATTATTGCCTTAAAATCAGAGTACAGATTTGTGATAGGGGTAATAAGATGATCAGGAACGTCAGTTTCTGCTGGTGTGCTCCACAATTCTTTCTGTAACACAGTCGGAAGCCTTGCTATAGGCCGAGAAACAAAGAACTAATGGGGACTGAATTCTCTACATTTTTTAGTTGGCTGTCTGACACTAAGGATCTGCTCTCGTGTTCGTTTATTACTCACAAACCCAGGTACCTCTGGTAGTATTTCTTTATCTAAGTGCGTTCTCAGGCATTCTTAACGGTATTTAGAACAATCTTGTTGTCGTGTGAAATTAACGAAACGATCCTGTAGTCCTCAGAACGCTGTGCATTTTCTTTCTATGAATCGGAATCACTACCGACATGCTCCAGTCTTCCATCCATGTTTCGTTTTCCATATGCTGTTATATATTTCATGCATGATTTACAGACTAAAATCTCCAGATGCTTTGATCATTTCAACAGTAATAACATCAGGTCCAGGTGCTCTGTAATTTTTCCATTTATCTACAGCTTTCCGGACTTCTTCTTTTAAAATGATAAGTTTTTTCCTACTGGAATGTTCGTAGCAGCTACTCATAAGCAGGTTAGAGGTGGGCCGTCTTCGTCTTCTACAGCCCAAGTTCTTGGTTTGAAGGACCCTGTTACTTTCTTCATTTCATTCAGCACACACCTGGTTTCATTGCAACCCACAGTTTGTCAGTTCTCTCGCCTGTTTCACTGATGTAATTATTTTTGTCTCTTCGGAAGCTTCTCTGTATTAGCGCTGGTCAATTGCGGTACTGCTGAGTTCCCTGTAATCTTACCATCTTCAGTAATTTTCTGTTCTCAATGAAATGAAATGATCGTGTGGCAATGGATGACCGGAGGCCCCACCCGGAGAAGTTCGACCGCCGGGTTGCATGTCTTATTTCAGGTGACGCCCGATTGGGCGACATGCCTGTCGGTGATGTTGAGAAGAACACAACACTCAGTCCACAAGGGGAGAAAATCCCCCAACAGGCCGGGAATCGAACCCGGGCCCGCTGCATAGTAGACAATCACGTTACCACTTAGCTAAGCAGGCGGACTCTGTCCTCAATGATTTGTATGGTTTCGTTAGTAAGTCAGTTATATTTGTTCTTCATTTTTTTGCTATCCTTGGCTACTTCCTCAGCTGTTTTAGCTAACGTCTCCTTCAGTAAATTTCACTGCTTTGCAGATGTAATATTTTCTGACTGATCTATCGAAAGTGTTTCTTGGACTCGATTCCTAAAATTTTCATAATTACTGATCTGTCGAAAGTAATTTAAAAATCAGGCTTTTGCTCTAATCTTCTTGCCTTTGGGGTTGTGTCTTTTCGTTTCAACAGTTTCGTTCTCAGTTCTAGACACAGAAACTGGTGGTCAGAACCACAGTTGGCACCGCAAAGATTCCTAATGTTTTTGACTGACGATCTCCATCTCAAGGTAATCAAGAATAGTCAGTCTGATTATGGCTGGCCATCACGGAGGGGTTAACCGTTAAAATTCCGAGAGCACACTTTCCTATAAGAGTTAATCAATATACTGATTCGTCTGGTGTATATATCGCCATGAGAAGATGAAGGTAAAATTAGAGTGATTCGGACTCACAAAGAGAGTCAGAAACGATCGTTCTTCCTAAAATGCACTCACTTCTGACATAGGAAACGTGAGAAGCGATGATAGCAGACAAAATGGCTCTGAGCACTATGGGACTCAACTGCTGTGGTCATTAGTCCCCTAGAACTTAGAACTACTTAAACCTAACTAACCTAAGGACATCACACACATCCATGCCCGAGGCAGGATTCGAACCTGCGACCGTAGCAGTCGCATGGTTCCGGACTGCGCGCCTAGAACCGCGAGACCACCGCGGCCGGCGATAGCAGACAGAGACTACCTCCGACCAACAACTAGAAGGTCGCTTGGGACGTATAGATGGAGATGCATATTTCCAATTGGCAGTGAATATTCATAAATTCTGTGTTGTTGACGCGCCACGCGCTGCCAACAGCTGTCACTGAAGAGCATTGCGTTAAGCCCGATTTACACGGAACGAGCGACACCATCAAGAAGGAAGTCCCTTCCACTGCAGCACTCCACACCATACACGGTCCAACTATGAAAAATCGTTTAAACGGCACATTTATGCCTAGTCGCCAGCTCTTCGTGTCTATTACGTTTGTTGTCAAGCAAGTGAGCGGTGACTTTGTTGTTCCAACAATTGAATCGACGGCTTAAATTCACTTTTCGAGACTATCAATTATTTTATGTGCTTTGTAATATTTATTTTTATTTTACACGGACGCCATGACGCTGTATTTAATGTTTTCCATGCAGTTCAAATGAAACTAAGTCGCTTACATGTGTAAATTATCCTGTAACAAAGTATGGAAATCTTGGACAGCCCAACATAAATGTTGATTTTCTGTTGCCAGTATTATGTTATTCGATTAAGACAAGTTTTTCCTGTAATGAGAAGACACTTTGTGGCTCACCTCTAATTAAATCGTGAATGCATGTTTAAGTGAACAAGAACAGAATTACATTCATTTCTTCGCACGATCGTCTTATCGTTTAAATTTCAGTGAGTGTTTACATGAGATGTTTCGTCCGTTAGCTACATGTGAATATACTACAAGGTTTCGCTGAACAGGAGGGACAATTCACAGAGAACTTCGCGCTATTTGTCAGCAGCTCCCCCCCCCCCCCCCCCCCCAATCCGCCGTCTGCACATGATCGAAGCGTCTTCGTTCGCGTTAGAACAGCATCCATCGTATTCCGTCTAAAAGCGATCGTACGCGCGAGTCTTGTGCAAGTGGTCCCATCCACACGGAAGAGGCCGGCGGAACCGTTGCATCGTGGGTAATCTTGCGAGCACACACGTCCCATTTAGAACGCGCTTTACCCTGTATGCGTGCGCAAATCTGTTCGCCCGTCCATGTGTGTGTGTGTGTGTGTGTGGGTGGGTGTGTGTGTGTGTGTGTGTGGGCGTACTGCAACAAGATCTCAAAAATTTAAGGCAAATCTGTTTAAAGATGAAAAGATGTCCCCAGCCCGAAGAGTGATTTGAGACAACACAGTGCTTTATTAAGCATTGTCAAAATGGAAGTAATATTTCCTTACCCTCCTCTGACTTTTGAACTTACCTACAGTCATACAGAGACCTATGATTCATCATATACTCCGAAGCACAGTGCAATAAGGCGTTTTTCACATTAACAGATCATTCCCAGGAAAAAAACTTACTTGGAAAACTGCAAACATTCATTCTCAAACTGGAATCTAGAACTCTTCCTGACCTCCCTACATACCATTCCACACATTAACTTGGAAGTGAGCCTAATGTATAACGATCTCGACTGACTAAAAATTTTAAGCACCCAGAACGGAAGCAGGAAACTAAATAAAATTTACATATGATTGCGTAGTGTCTGTTCTTTCAGACATGTCCGAAAGAACAGAAACCATGCAATCAGACATAACTGATTCACCTAGTTGGGCAATGAATCCACCTTCTTCAGTGAGGACGCACTTATACGTCCGACCTCTTGTGGAATCTAAGAGTAGCGAATATGGAGTCAATGGACAGGAACAGTGCTATAAAGCCGTTGTTGCCTCTACAGAGAGAAGATGGTGTACAACTGTTGACACTGGCTCTTGTTATCCCGGATACCGGCACTGAGTGGAGTTGACGTCTGAGCCGGTTTCACACGTATTCTATCGCCTACAGATCTGGGGAAGTTGCTGGCCACAGAAGCACCTCAGCGCAGAAAGCTCATAGAGACACGTGCGATCAGTGGACGAGGACTGTCCTTTTGAAAAATGTCGACGCGGGACTGTCGCCTGAGACAGCACGCGAGGAGGCAGGGTGTCCGTGACGCACTGTCGTGCCATCACAGTAGCCGTAATCACTGCCAGAGGTGTCAGAAAATCATTCTCCATGGCTCCAAACT
Source organism: Schistocerca gregaria (assembly GCF_023897955.1). NCBI lineage: Eukaryota > Metazoa > Arthropoda > Insecta > Orthoptera > Acrididae > Schistocerca > Schistocerca gregaria. The sequence continues at coordinate 828,409,646 of NC_064922.1, forward strand.
AGTAGTAACAACGCCGTCCGTCTGCAGAACATCGTAAAATGGTGCCTCTCTCCAAGTCGCCGACGATAATCATTCGAGGTAGTGCAAAGCCGCGATTCTCGCTCAACACAACGCGACGCCATTCGTCGGCAAACCATGCTTTCCGGTCACAGCATCATCAGAACCGTTCCAAATACAAATGTGTTGTGGTTTTAAGGACATGCTACGTATTGGACAGTAATTCTTTAGTCCGGCTGTTGCTGTTCTCTGAGCAGTGGTGCAGATGACACAAAATGTAGCCGGGAGCCCATCAGCTATCCTCGGATGGCAGGAGCAGATGTGGAGGGATTAAGTTGTATTTAGTGCACAATACGACGATCCTCCATTGTGGTGTTCACATGTGATCGACCGGAACATTGACGACGGGGATGCCTTCCTTCATGTTCCAATGCAGGCTAACATCGGGTCACTGTCATATCCGAATGCCCCACAAATCTGGATATAGCACGATTCGACCAGCCGACCAAATGGAGGTCCGCAGTATGACCCCTTTCACATTCTGTCAGTTCCTGACAACACTGCCTCGCTCTAGTACACGACATTTCCGTGTCCTTCGTAATAATGTTTCAAAATTTTGACGTTGTTCACGTACCTCGCACACCCTACCACGCCTAGTACCAACGATAAAAGCGAATAACACTAATGCACCTAGGTAGCCGTTTTACCTTTCACAGAGATTTCCAACTCTAACCATTTACATACCCGGCATATCATCTGGGTGCTTCACTTTTTTGTCAGGCAGTGTAGGGTAAAGAAGGGTAAAGTGGCCAGGTTAGTAGAAGTGGCCACTTCTTATTTCATGTCTTCACCATTGCTATTTTCTACCGAGAAGTGGCCAGACGAACTATAATCGACACCATTCGTGTTGTCAGTGACGCTGAGAAAGGTAGCTTTCTCCCTTACGTTTATGTGAAAACATTTACGTTTTTCGATCGTTTGATGTAAGGTATGCCTCTCATATTAATTTAGCTGCTGCACTGTACAGCAATAGGTTTTTGCGATATCATCGTTCGCGCAATGCCTTTTCATTCGGTTGCACCGTTTTGCGTGTGAGCCACTGATACAGACATGGCGTCCGATCGGGAAACTGTCCACGCTACACGTCGGGAAAAGTGGCCACCTTGGCCAAGGTGGCAACTTTTCCCGACAGATGGCCACTAGTTCCGACAATTCATTTTCAGTCTGTTTGTGCCAATGAGAAGTAGCTAATTCCGTATTTTACGCGTAGTATAACAACTGAAATTGAAACACTTGAAATCGTTTTTACTCACAAAACTAATATCCGTTATACTGCTCCCCTGCAAGCATTTCAAGAGCTTCAAGATGCCAAGAAAATACATCCACAAAACAGAGCAACAAACATGGGCGTATATTGTTTTGCAAAAAGTAATTTAAGCAGTAAACAATGATAACACGTGTTTCTCAGCAGCAGCAAAACAATCCAACATTCCAAGTAATACGCTAAAACGAAGAGTTATAGGGAGAAATTGACGTGCATTTGGCAGTAAAAAGATTATGGGTACCTTAAGGGCAGTGACTAGTGAAGAAGAAGAGTAAAATATCCTTAATTACATTTACGATGGAAAGCAGTTTTACGGAATTACAGTGAAAGGCCTGCGGCGATTAGCATTCCAGTTGGCACAGCACAACAAAATATCACACCGTTTCAGTAAACAGTGTGAAATGGCAGGCAAAGGCTGGGTAGATGAGATGACGAACCTGTAAACTCTGGGCTCACGAACTGTGCGCCGGATGTGATGAGGACGATGATAACTTCACGAACAAATTTTGGACATGACTTGATATTGTTTGTGGGCGGATGAGCTGTGAGTGTCTTACACTAACATAGTGACCCATAATTAATACTTTATTTCTCTATTTATATCATTACGAACTGTTGACCTTTATGCCACAATATTGTATTGCAATACGTTTCCTTCTCATTTGCATTATTGTTCTTCTAATAATAATCAATAGTGAAATAACTATAAGCCTACCCATTTTTTAAAACTAAACTGCCTATTTGGGAATGGTGGCAAAGGTCTGGCCGCATTACCCCGTTTGGTAGGGAAAAGTGGCCTGTGTGTAAGCATTCAGAAAAACGTTTATATATCCAGTAAAATGCACACGTTGCTTAGCTATAAATTGTAAGATATAAGATCAGCCAGTTATGCAAAACACCGTTTTTTTCAAGTTCCCAAATATGTTTCAACACCACTGTACCATCGTCAGTGGGTTTCCGTTTATTTAATCTTTACACTTGGTGTGTTGGGACACACAACAACCACAATTACGCTGTGTTTTGGTGAACTGCAAAGTGCTTTTACGACCTTATTTGTGAAAAATACGTGTTATGAAACTTCCTGGCAGATTAAAATTGTGTGCCGGACCGACACTGGAACTCGGGACCTCTGCCTTTCGCGAACAACTGCTCTACCAACTGAGCTACCCACACGCTTTACTTCTGACAGTACCTCGTCTCCTACCTTCCAAACTTTACAGAAGCTCTCTTGCGAACCTTGCAGAACTAGCACTCCTGAAAGAAATGATATTGCGGAGACATGGCTTAGCCACAGACTGGGGGATGTTAGCAGAATGAGTCTCGGTCCGGCAGAGAGTTTTAATCTGCCAGGAAGTTTCATAACACGTATTTTTCATTCTGAATACGTGTTATGTTTACGTGTGCATCACGACAGCTCACGATGATGCTGAGAATAAAAGGGCTTACTAAACAAAAACATGACATGCTACCTGTAATAAATAATACACAGGTGGTCCTGATAAATCATGCATACCAAGTGTAAAGATTAAAAGAACAGAAACCCATTCATGAAGGCACAGTGGTGCTGCAACATGTTTGGGAACTTGGAAAAAACGGTGTTTTGCATAACCGGCGGGCCTTACATCTTACAATTTTAACTACAAACACGGTAAACATAAGGAGTTGCAAATCCAGATTATGAATATTAGCTATAAATATTTGGTGTTATACCTTACAGTACGTACATTCGAGATGTAGATGCCATAAGCTTCAGTTAAAAGTGTTGTTTCATGAAAATTCAATTTCATTTGAAGTAGCCACTTTTCCCCACCTTCCTCTAACAGTGTCTTGCACTCAGTACTAATACAGGGTGGCGCACGAAATGTGTTACCAATTGTTTCTTTCACAATTTATGACGCACATTAGATATCTCGCTGGGATCTCTACAGCAGTACCAGCAGAGCTTGGAAAAACAAATGAGTTACGAATTGACGTGTAATTCACGATACTGCCGCTAGGAGACTAGTAAGCAGCAATGGCTGTCAACGGAAGACTGACGACACAGCAACGATCGACAATTGTGTTACTTTTTCATGAAACGAAAAGCCTTGTTGTGACTCAGAGGCGTTTTCGACAATAGTTTTACAGACGATGGGTCCCTTGCAAGAAGACTATCCTCAGGTTGTACGGTTAATTTGTACAGGAAGGAACAGTACTGGAAGGGAAGCAACCTCGGCCTAAGCCTCTTTGTTCGCCGGAGAATATTGAGTTGCTGTACAGAGAAATCCCGGTAAATCGTGTAGAAAGGCAGCAGTGCAACTGGGAATATCCAGACGCTCCGTTCAATGCATTCTTAAAAGTGACCTCCATTTGTATCCATGCAAGATGACCTGCGCACAGAAGCTCACTGAAGAACACAAGTAGCAGAGACTACTGTTTGCTCAGTGGGCGTAGGATAGGGAAGAAACTCTCATTCAACGTTTGGTTTTCAGGCGAGGCGCATTTTCATTTAGACGGTGTGGTTAACAAACAAAATGTCACAGACTTATTGGACCCTACTTCCTTGAAGAGACTGTGAACAGCGAGCGTCATTTGAGCATGCTTCGGAATAGCTTCATTCTCCAGCTTCTTGCTACTGCCTTGCCCTTCAACACGCAGTGGTTCATGTAAGATGGTGCAAGGCCACATACCGCAAACACTGTGTTGGAGTGTTTACACGAGCATTTCGACATGCGGATAATTTCACTCAGGTTTTCAGGTCGCTTCAATGACGGACAAAATTGGCCCCCCAATAGTCCAGGTCTCAATCTGTGTGACTTTTTTCTTTGGGCGTACCTAAAGGAAAAAATTTTGCCGAAACGTCCACGTGATTTAATGGAGCTTCTTCAAGCTTGCAGTGAAATTACGGAAGACATGTGCCGTAGGGTAATCACTAACTTCAGTGTTCGTTTGAAGGAAGTTAGGAAACGAAATGGTCGACATATTGAGCATGTGCTGAGTTAGAACAAATCTCCATGGACGTCTCTTCTTTGTAGTATATGTTCCTTTCAGACTGTATTAACAATGAAGTTTATATTCAAAAACAAAATGGTAACACATTTCCTGCGCCACCCTGTAGCAGATTTTTCCAAGCACCATCAACGAAGGAATGGGCGAAAGAAAGTACAAACGATACGATCGAAACTGTCCCGTCTTTAACACGCGGTGCAGCTGACGTAAGGGAACTTAAAGGTAGAGCCACAGGATCTCCAACGTAATAGCTGTTCATTTACAACTGAGGTAATTGTGATAGAAATTTTCATTTAGGGCAGTTAATAGATTCACTCCTCTGTGGGTCACTTAAGAAGTAATGGGCAAAAAATAGTACAAAGGATATGGTAATGGATGAATTTGCATGTTTCGTTTTTCATAAGTGATGCATGGTGTGGGGTACGCGTCCTATATTAATATTTGCTGAAAGCAAACACTTCGTGAACGGAAACACGTACTAACGGACGGCTACCGCCGGCGCAGATACGATCGGCAGGGGGTGCATGCCGCCACGACGTCCGCTTGCGGGCCATGTGCGCCACGTTGCGCCATCCACAGGTGTCCATTAAGGGGGCGGTCGGCGGGAGGGACCGAATCTGACAGACAGCCGGCGGCAAGCGGGAAGCGGGAAGCCGCCTGCGTCTGACGTCACGTCAAAACAATGACAGCGCGTCGTGGTGTGGTGCGGGCTCCACTCGCTGCCGGTGACTCGGTCGCAGTGAGCAGAAATGTTGCAGTGTGGAGGAATAACACGCTGTTGAAGCCCACCGCTTGGTGCCGTTTGAAGAGTTCGTGTCGCGATGTTGAATGTCAGGTAAGTTTGGTGCTGCTTGCCTTACGTTGTATTGTTGCAGTATATTCTGACTTTCAATATGGCGTCCGTGTCGGACTTCCACTCAGTTGCTCCTTCCGCGGATTACCGATGAACCTCCAAGAAGCTGCATCAACCACAGTGCAACACATTCCGTTACAGGTCGACGGGAGATGTCCATCGAGCCATTACCAATATTTGGTATAGATCTACAGATAGCTTTGAAACAGAATATTAATCTTCACATGTTTTTTTTTTTTCCTTTTTCTCATTTGTCGCGATATTTGCAGTGTTAGTCGCAGGCAGCGTGTGTCACGCTAAACATGTATGTTAATAGTAATGTTTGTCAGTCGGCTGTCTGCTGTTTGTTGATTCTAGTTTTCGATCTTAAATAAAAAAAGGTTCAAATGGATCTGAGCACTATGGGACTTAACACCTGAGGTCATCAGTCCCCTAGAACTTAGAACTACTAAAACCTAACTAACCTAAGGACATCACACACAACCATTCCCGAGGCAGGATTCGAACCTGCGACCATAGCGGCCGCGCGGTTCTAGACTGAAGCGCCTATAACCGCTCGGCCACAGCGGCCGGCTTTCGATCTTCCTTCCAGTTCCATTTTTTAATGGTCAGCATTTTTCTTCTACTTTGAACTTCAGTAGCCTCCTTCTTTCTGCCCTACTGACTATAGAGTATGATTATTTTTCTCTTTTGTGATAGTGGATGGTAATGTATGCAGCGTGATATTCAACGACTTTTAATCAAACCAACCTCCAGTTTCGTTAGTCTGTTATTAAGATAACAATAAAAGCTATCAACAATGGCATACATCTACTGATCATAGGAATCAGTGATCAAAGTCTGCCTTTACAGCCGATTTTTAAATTGGAAACGTTGCTGATGTGTAACGGTACAGTGTTTCCAACACAGCTACAATCTGTTTCTTTTTCTGATTTTATCGGGTCACAACATGAATATCAAACAGTCCAAATGTCTGTTCCTGAAGTTTGAATGAAACGCGGAAAAGGCTTTTTCTTTATTTTTCGTGTAATATATTTGCTATGATGGAAGAATCAATAGTCAAAATACGCTTTAAAAAAAACAAATAGATTAAAAAAATACAGTTGCTAATAGTAAAATGTGATACTCCTGAAAAAGTATACTCGTGTTGGTTAATATTCTAGAATTAAGTATTACGTCCTCAACGAATTCGGAACATAGCTTTCTGTCTGTGCGAATACTGTTCAGTAAATAACGAGACAAACCGTGTTACTATGAAATGTATTGATTAGTACTAGATTATAGGCTATAGCAGCAACCTAAAGGATAAATTCAGTAAGCTGGTTGAAAATAATAAAAACAAACAGAATCTTTTTTCTTCATTTCAAAAAGTAGACTCATCTCGAAACGTGAAAGACAGACGAACAATGTGCGATGCTAAGGTGCTTGGTATTTCAAGGCGGAACCGCGCGACCGCTACGGTCGCAGGTTCGAATCCTGCCTCGGGCATGGACGTGTCTGATGTCCTCAGGTTAGTTAGGTTTAAGTAGTTCTAAGTTCTAGGGGATTGATGACCTTAGATGTTAAGTCCCATAGCGCTCAGAGCCATTTGAACCGTTTTGAGCCATATTTGAAGGCGCTAAACCGCATAAAACCGTATAAAACTCATGACAGTTAATGATTTGTGTAATTTTTGGGCTGGAACTGTGAATTAAATCATTCATATCAACTTCATTATCGCTAAACGTGATCGAGGAGGGTTCCAGAATGTTGAATGAAGTCTAATGAGTCATTCGTCTTCGCATTTCATCTGAACTCAAACAACAGTTTTAAAAGATTTTATCTACTTTACCTGTTAAGTTATAAGTTCTGATGAAACATGGTTTCACCTCCTTGAATTTCGATCCATGTAGTAAAGTCTTAAATTGAATCAATCGGATTCGCTCCCTAAGAAATTTTTTTTCGCTGAAGTGATGTAAACGGTTTTACGAAATACTCAGGGCACATTTCTTTGCTTCGAAGGACACAGTAAATGCCGCTATAACATTCTTCAACGTGAAAGCGAAGCCCACGATGGTAAGAAAACGCCACGGTGTTCTGTTCAAAGGTATGATAGCGCTCGTTGTCATAGTACCCAGGAAACACAGCAGTTGAAGCTCTGGAATCAAAAGTATTACCATATCCGTTTTAAGGCACCGATCTTGGAAAGCAGCACTAAATTCGGAAACTACAACGCTGTGAAGAAACCTGAATAGAACTGGACAGGCACCAGGGTTCATAATTATTTATGAGCGATGGGATTAATTCTTAGTCAAGTGTCATTTGCTATCGATTAGACTTGAGCGATGCTATCTCTGCTGCCGTCTCATTTTCAGTTACCTTAAACTGAACTAAACTGCAGAGACGTACATGAGGCACCCAGAACACTTCGTCGGATTCCAGTGTAACTTCACACACATACACACCATGTCTGGGTATGTAAACGGTTAGAGATGCAAATGTCTGTGACAGGCAGAATGGTCAGTAGAGTGCATTAGTGTTTTTCGTGTTGTTACCAGGCCGCGTGGGATATGCAGGATGTATCAAAAAGAATCATCCGATTTTAAAAAAATATTATAACTATTATGTTAATTGAGATATAGCGTGAAGAGCGTACTTTTGGAAAGAGCATACTCTCGAGTTTTACATGGTTTCCCGCTAGGTAGCAGCAGTATGCACCTACTTCAGTTCTAGCAAAAATGCTATCGTGACAATAGAAAACGTTTTGTGTTCTACGTTTTGCCCAGTGCGGGTCAGTAGTAAGAGTTCAGCGTGACTTTCATAGGTGTGGTTCCTCCTACAGCATTAGACAATGGCATGAACGATTCCGAGAAACAGGCTGTAGGCAAATTGCCTGAGCCTCTGAAACAGACGTCGAACGCATCCGCCATAGTCCCACAAGGAGACCACAGATATCCATTAGCAGTGCAGCTCTGCAGCTCAACATGCCCAAGATATCCGTCTGGCGTGTGTTGCGTCTACGTTTACACATGAAACCACACAAAATTCATCTGCGGTAAGCTCTTCGTGAAGTTAACAAACAACAACATGTGGAGTTCCGTAATTTCGTTTTTGGCAAGATGGGGGATGACAATTTTCTTCCAACCTTAATGTTTGGTCGCGAGGCAACATTCCAATTAAATGGAAAGGTCGACCGTCAGAATATGAGCATATGGAGTACAGAAAAACCACATGAAATTGTACAACATGAGAGGGACTCACCAAAATTTAATGTATTCTGTGCAGTTTCACTGGAGAAGGTGTGAGGTCCATTTTTCTTAACCGTGAACACTGTTATAGGCGGCACATATCTCAGTACGCTTGAGAACTTTCTTTTTCCATAGTTGTAGACTGATTCGAACGACCTCATTTACCAACAGGCTGGGACACCACCTTACTTGCATCTGGAAGTGCGAGAATTTTTAAATCAAAGGATTACTGAACGATGGTCGGTCGCACTGGCCTAAATGATGCAGCCTTATAATGCTAGCCTCCAAGGTCACCGGACCTGCCTGTGTGTGATTATTTCTTGTAAGGCTTTATAAAAGACTTTTTATGCGGCTCCGTTACCAACAACAATGAATGATAGTTACTATTAAATCAGTGAAATTCTTCCAATCCATCTGTGGCATAAATCAGCAAACCAGTGTTTAATAGTATTGGTTGAAAACAATCTTGGTTGCAATTTTAGTTTTTTTATTTATCAACTACGAGTTTCACCTTATTTAGGAATCTTCAGGCTGATCTTAATTTGAATCTTAGGACGACCTTTTAGACAGTGTAGCTAAAGGTCATCGTCGAGTACATCAGGCCAACATCGCCTTCGTTAAGCTCAATAAATACTTTCTAGATGGACGTGAGTGACTCCCAGACCTTCGTAACTCGTACACGGTCACAGGAGCAACTAATAGAATAAGATGAGGCTTAAGAAGTTCGCATAGTGCACCTCAGCGTCATGTGGTAGTACCTCTTTAGATGGCGCTGCCACGTATCTGCTGGTAAGAATACTATTAAAATCAGTCTCGATCACAAATTTATGTATTCTGGTAACCGGTTTCGACCACGCCTGTGGTCATCTTCAGACCAAAATGCTTTATAAGCAGAAGCATCCTTCTGGTGGCAGTGATTTACCACGAGAAGGAGGCTCCCGTTCATACAGCATTTTGGCCTGAAGATGACCATAGGCATGGTCGAAACCTGTTACCAGAATAAATAAATTTGTGATAAAGACAGATTTTAATAGTAGCTATTAGTAATAACATTGATCACTGTCTGCTCGCACGATGTATTCAAAAGCAAACAATGAATGAACTGAGACATGCATAACAGCAACTGTGGAAGGTGTAACTAAAGACATGCTCGATGCACTGTGGGAAAAATTTGAATACCGCATTGAAAAATGCCGTGCATCTCAAGGGAAGCATATTGAACACCTACAAAAAGGTACTGAAAAAACTTTTTGACTTTCCCGTTCATCAAAAAACGGAATTCATTGTATATGTTTATTAGTTTCGGAAACATAGACGTGCCAAATTCTTTTTGATACACCCTGTATAAGGGGTGTAAACAGTGACATATGTTGAGTGACCACCGTAAAGGACATGCAAATGCTGTGTACCCGTGTGAAACAGTGTTATCGGAACATGCAAAAGTTTGAAAGAGTCCTCGTTCTGGGTCTCCATTTGGCCGGCTGGTCGTATCGTGTAATATCCAGATCGGTGGGGCATCCATATGTGACAGTTGCTCGATGTTTGACTTCATGGGAACACGAGGGCTGTAACAGTAGTCGTCAAGAATCTCGTCGGCCCCGTCTGAACACCACAAGGCAGGGCTTACGTACTGGGCACCACGCATGTCGTAACCGCTTCGTAACTGCGCCTGCCATTCCGCACCAACAATCGAAGATTACCAGCAATAGCACTAGGTAATTACCGTCGCATGCGGAGCCTGCCGTTAACGCCACACCACAATCGGCTGCGTTTGAAGCGATGCCGTGGCTGAGTAGCTTGGAATGCTGATGAATGATATCGCACTGTGTTCAATGACGAATCGTGGTCCTGCACTACCCCATCCGACCATCGACGGCGAGTATGGCAGTCACCTTCGGAGAAGTCCCACTTCTGGAATGTTTTGGTGACACAGCGCTGTTACGCCTGGGATCTTGGTGTGAGAAGCCATCGGTTATGGCTTCAGATCGCAGATGGCAGTGTCTGACTGCACAACAATATGTCATCATGTGTTACACCTCTCATGTGACGGTATTGTGGTGCTGATTATTGAGAGGACAATGCTCGTCCATACATGGCACGTGTGTCTTTGAATTCTGTACATGATGTTGAGGTACTCCCATGGCCGGCAGGATTCCCAGATCTGTCTCTGACAGAGCAAGTGTGGGGGCCGCACTGACGTCATCTCTGTTCCATGGCCAGACCGCTGACGTCAGCAAATAGTTACAACAATTGTGCGCCATTTTGCCTCAGAAGACGCTACAACGGCTTCATGACATCATTCTTAATAGAATCAGTGCATGCACCCACGGCAGGGGAGGTGCAACATGATATTAATTAGTAGGCTCATATGGTCATGTTCTTTGTAAATTTGATTCTATTCTCTAATCACTGAAATAAAATCACGTTCTCTCTCAATTCGTGAAGTTCCATTTGGTTTCCTCCTCCCGTTCTCTTTTCTTAATTTATGAGCCGTAATCTGGATTTTGGAGTGGATTACGTTAACCAGCAAGATTTAATCTTAAACTTGCTAGAGGGACGCAGAAAGGCAATCATACAAAGAAATGAACGAGGTGATACCTTGCGCCGGTTCCTAAAAGTTATATGAGAGTATCCAGTATCATTAATCAGCAAGGTATCTGTATATCACAGCGACGTACGCTCTAATAAAATTGTAACGGTATTCCAGCCACCTGCCACCACAAGCGAAGATAACGGCTTAGGCGGTCGGGCGGTGTTCCGCCATTAATATTCGGAAGCGCATTGTATTGCTCCTGACAACAATGTAACGATGCCACGGCAGAACTTCCGCTGTGGCCCCGCTGTCTAACAAAACACTAAGGGACAGGGATACATGTTGATCACGTCGTTAATTTCAAGTCAACTGCGAACGCCACCGTTCTGCGTGTGTCTCATTTAGAGCTGTCACTGTTATTCCGAGTCTACCACTTTTGTCCAATGCTTTCACGTAGCTGAAATTTATAGATTCCTTTATCATGTGAAAATCATGCTGCAGTAGAACCTAGTCTATGCATTCCGGCCGTGAAGCGGGCAAAACCGATGAGTCATATATTGTCCATTGATTTTTTCCCTACCCTGCCATATCTTTGAATGTGACTTCAAGATTGTTATTTGTCTACTTCTACAGTGTTGTCAGTCGCCTTCGCGTAAAGAGGAGCAGCGTACATTCAACAAAGAGGTAATGCAGTGATACGCTTCAAATGTTGACCTATCGAAAGCGTCCTTCGTTTTCCACAACTCAACGACTACACCGTCGGCAATGTCTCGTTGAAGCGCGGTAAGAATCACAGATACTTTTATTTGTTATGCACGTATTTGCCAAGCTCTTAAATTTTTCCACTGTTCAGTATATCAAGTACGGCAACATCAGTGTTCAGTAAGCGTGAAATCGTTTACATAATTAATGTGCAGATCAATGGACCCAAGTCGACTATTATTTAATTTAATACTACACTCATGTTCAGAAAACACCTTGAACTACTAGAGATAGGACGTACATATTCACAGGACATGTACATTAGTATATTCTGCAGAAACGATTAGCATTTGAACCATGTCGGCCTGCGTGTTGAAGATCAACATCGAAATCGCGGCGTTTCCACCTACCGGCAAAATGTGTCTGCAAGCTCTCGTTATCGCTATAAATCGAAGGTAATGGACGACATTGACTAGAGCAGACATGCAGGAGGCCTCGCAGACGTATGCGCGAACCCTACCGTCAAATCAGTGACATTGAAAGGAGGCACATTATTTGCATGAGAGAATGTGATACATCAACCCACGGAAATTGCTGCTCTTGTGGGACGCAGTATTTCGGCAGCGCATCGTGTGTGTGCAGAACGGTTCACGGAAGGCCGTAGAACACGACGAGAGAAGATCGACACTTCATCCGAATGGCATTGCAGGTCGGATATGCGTCCTCCTCGGCTCTAGTGCAACAGTGTAACACGTGGTACACTATCAGGCGCGACAGTCCGTCGCCATTTATCACGGTACGGGTTACGTGCGCGTTGTGCTCTTCTCAACCTACCTTTGACGAATGTGCAAAACCGTGCTTGCCGACAATGGTGTATGCAACGATGTCAACGGAGACAGGAATGGCATCAGATAGTGTTTACGGACGAATCAGGGCTGTATTTGTTTGAAAATGATAGCCGAATTTTGGTTCGCCGCGGACAGAGGGAGCGGTATCACAGTGACTGCATTCGCACAAGACGTATAGCGCCAACTCAAGACCTTAAGGTGTGGAGTGCTATTGGATACAACAGAAAAATACATTTGGTGTTTGTCCGGAGCACTGCGATCAGTGTGACCTACGTGAATGACATGCGGCGATCCGTAGCCATATACTTTATGCACAACACCCCAGACGTCAATTTTCAGCAAGACAATGGACGACCACATGTGGCTGCACGAACACGTGCCTTCTTAGTGTCACAGGATATCAGCCTTTTGCCTGGCCAGGCTTGTTATCAGACTTATGCCCATCTAAAACGTGTGGGATACGATGAAGCGACGGGTGCAGCGCTGTGATCCTGTGCCACCCATCACGGATGAACTTTGGAAACAGGTGAATGCAGCATAGATGGCTATACCACGGGATGCCATTCGCACCACCAAAAATGAGATCGACAGAGAGTGCAAAATTGCTAGAGGATTAATGTAAGGATGTAGAGGCTTATCTCACTAGGGGTAAGGTAGATACTGCGTACAGGAAAATTAAAGAGACCTTTGGACAAAAGAGAAAATCCCCAGATGGAAACCCAGTTCTAATCAAAGAATGGAAAGCAGAAAGGTGGAAGGAGTATATAGAGGGTATATACAAGGGCGATGTACTTGAGGACAATATTATGGAAATGGAAGAGGATGTAGATGAACATGAAATGGGAGATGTGATACTGCGTGAAGAGTTTGACAGAGCACTGAAAGACCTGAGTCGAAACAAGGCCCCGGGAGTATACAACATTCCATTAGAACTACTGACGGCCTTGGAAGGGCCAGCCCTGACAAAACAGTACCATCTGGTGAGCAAGATGTATGAGACAGGCCAAATACCCTCAGACTTAAAGACGAATATAATAATTCCAATCCCAAAGAAAGCAGGTGTTAACAGATGTGAAAATTACCGAACTATCAGTTTAATAAGTAACAGCTCTAAAATACTAACACAAATTCCTTACAGACGAATGAAAAAACTGGTAGAAGCCGACGTCGAGGAAGATCAGTTTGGATTCCGTAGAAATGTTGGAACACGTGAGGCAATACTGACCTACGACTTACCATAGAAGATAGATTAAGGATAGGCAAATCTACGTTTCTAGACTTAGAGAACGCTTTTAACATTGTTGACTGGAATAATCTCTTTCAAATTCTGAAGGTGGAGGGGTAAAATACAGGGAGCGAAAGGCTATTTACAATTTGTGCAGAAACCAGATTGCAGTTATAAGAATCGAAGGACATGAAAGGGAAGCAGTGGTTGGGAAGGGAGTGAGACAGGGTTGTAGCCTATCCCCGATGTCATTCAATCTGTATATTGTGCAAGCAGTAAAGGAAACGAAAGAAAAATTCGGAGTAGCTATTAAATTGCATGGAGAAGAAATAAAAACTTTGAGGTTCGCCGGTGACATTGTAATTCTGACAGAGACAGCAAAGGACTTGGAAGAGCAGTTGAACGGAATGAACAGCGTCTTGAAAGGAGATGAACATGAACAAAAGCAAAATAAGGGTAATGGAATGTAGTCGAATGAAGTCGGATGATACTGAGGGAATTAGATTAGGAAATGAGACACTTAAAGTAGTAAAGGAGCCGGGTGCGTGGCCGGGCGGTTCTAGGCGCTCCAGTCCGGAACCGCGCTGCTGCTACGGTCGCAGGTTCGAATCCGGCCTCGGGCGTGGATGTGTGTGATGTCCTTAGGTTTAAGTAGTTGTGGGACTGATGACCTCAGATGTTGAGTCACATAGTGCTCAGAGCCATTTGAACCATTTTTTTAGTAAAGGAGTTTTGCTATTTGGGGAGCAAAGTAACTGATGATGGTCGAATTAGAGAAGATTTAAAAAGTAGACTAGCAATGGCAAGGAAATTTGTTAACATCGAGTATAGATTTAAGTTTCAGGAAGGCCTTTCTGAAAGTATTTCTATGGAGTGTAGCCATGTATGGAAGTGAAACGTGGATGATAAATAGTTTAGACAAGAAGAGAATATAAACTTTCGAAATGTGGTGCTACAAAAGAATGCTGAAGATTAGATGGGTAGATCACATAACTAATGAGGTGTTATTGAATAGGATTGTGTAGAAGAAAGGTTTGTGGCACAACTTGACCAGAAGAAGGGATCGGTTGGTAGTACATGTTCTGAGGCATCAAGGAATCACCAATTTAGAATTGGAGGGCAGCGTGGAGGGTAAAAATCGTAGAGGGAGACCAAGAGATAAATACACCAAGCAGTTTCAGAAGGATGTATGTTGCAGTAAGTACTGGGAGATGAAGAGGCTTGCACAGGATAGAGTAGCATGGAGAGCTACATCAAACCAGTCTCAGGAGTGAAGACCACAACAACAACAACAACAACAACGCATCGATGCCACCTCGCATGGAACAAGTTGTCAGGACCCATGGCGGACTCTGTGCTTACTAGGCAACAGGAGACATGCTGAACAGAGGTGACTGAAATGCTAATCATATCTGCAGCACATACTAATGTACATGTCCTGTGAATATGAACATCCTATCTCTAGTTGTTCAAGGAGATCTCTATATTTCTGAACATGAGTGTAGTTGAGCTCATTAGACGCGAAGATCTTTCAATGTTCATTACTTTGATTTCAACACCTTAAAGGTTTAAAGCTTCATTCGGCACCATTGTGAACACAAAGGATGTGAAACTTCCTTAAATCAACCACAATGTTTCTTACTACGTACGTTTTTACAGATTTTGTACATGCCGTTGTCATACTTGTCGACGTAAACTGTAATTTATTTCCAATGAGTTATACATCTGTCTTCCCATTTTATGCTTTGCATTTCGGTGTTACCTTGTTTTATAAACGTCTGGACCCTTAACCACTGTACATCAGCATGGAAAACAACTATACAGAATTCTTGCAGCATTCACGAATGTCTGTTCATTTGTGTGGGATTTTATTCCCTTCTACTGTTTTCTACTTGATAATATAGCACATCAGTAGGCCCCGGTAGACACTGACTCAGAACATAAAGCAGATTCATTATGATCATATGCCGTCCGTCCAAAAAACTCCGAGGCTGGTTTTATTCCGGGATTATAAGCGTCGTCAGCGCAGTAAATACAGTGTCAGCTTCAATTAACGTCAGCAAAAAACAGATGTGCGTTAGACCTGTCAGTTATGAACAGGCAGTGTTAAGTAGTGGACGTGCAGCCGTAGATCGTCAACATTGTTGTCACATATCGCAACTGATCTACATGTGTAAATGAACTGTCCGTGACATCCTCCAGAATGTTTTGAACAAGCTAAAGAATGTGCAAAGTTTGTTCTTCATATTTTTTGACTCCGGAACAAAAACAACGAAAGTGGATGCCTGCCGCGACTACAATGACACGTGAAACGCGGACAATTATTTTTTACTGGAACAAGTCATCACGTGCGAAGAGTTTTGATGTTACCAGTACGAATCTACCACGAAACGACGAAGTACAGAAATTCACGAGAAGAGTCAACGTTACGACGACAAAGCATACGTGAAGCACGAGTAGAACCACATCCCATAGAAGAACTTTTATGAAACCGGATTGTACTGAACGTTACGTGCGTATTAAACAAGTGGTATGAAACTACGTAGAATACTTGAAGTATTAAGCTCACCATCTGAACTGCTATATATTTTTATATTGATGCAGTCACGAAACTTTTCGGACTGGCAGCTTAGTTGCATGTACATGAAGGAAATGGTTATTGACTACAAGCATTAGACACTGATGATATCTGGACGGCCACCACGCATTCATGACCATTTACAAGCCATATGTGCTAGGCAAAATCTGTTACTTGTACATCTAGCAATGGTCACTATTGGCCGCAGAAAAAGAGCCAAGTGTCTGCGGTTACTTATTGCCCAGAGATTAAGTCATCCTCAATACAGGAAATTATAAAAAATTAAGACTTGTACAGTATGTACAGTGAACTTGAGCTAGAAAATACAGAGTGTAAGTAATTAAAATATAGTCCACAGAAACCTAAACCACTGGTATTTTGGAGCCATCGACTTGTGGTGAAGCCAAACAGGCAAACTCAGCAAGAAACCATGGAGGCGGGCTTCGATTGGAGAGTGAATAAATAGTTCCGGCGGTAGCTTTTTAAAAGTTCAATGTTGGTCCTTCCAGTTTATATGTTCCTCAAAGTCTGTAACACTAGGACATATTCAATAGCTTTTGCCCATATACTACATTAATCGTCGGTATTATTATATCTGTATACAAAACTAAAAACACTGTAGTTTATTTTTCTAAATGAGAGGAGACTTCGTTTGCAGAGAATCGCGCAAGTGTCACGCTGGAACTACAATGACAAATTTTGAACTTGTAGCTTTTGACTTTCAAGATAACGGCTCGTCATGAAAAAATGTTTGTCTACATGTAATCTATATCGTTTACCAATCATGGCTTTAGTCCTCTCAGTTCGTACCCAAGCACCACCACACTTTTTCCTGCCGTTTTTAAAAATAGCAGCTTAATAAACGAAAGTGCCATTAAAGGCTTGTCGAGACTCGGTGAAACGCTTGTATGATTAGTGGGAAGGAAAAATTAGGCAGTCATCCATGATGGTGATCACTCATTTTACTCCACCGATAACAGTAAGGAAAAAATGGAAATGAGCGTTTGGCGTCATTGGCCTGGAGGCCCCTTTCGGTGCAGGTCCGGCCGCCTTAGTGCAAGTCTAATTACATTCAACGTCACCTTGGGCGACCTGCGCGCCGGATGAGGATGAAATGATGATGAAGACAGCACAACACCCAGTTCCTGAGCGGAGAAAATCCCCGACCCAGCCGGGAATCGAAGCCGGGCCCGTAGGAAGGCAATCCGCCACGCTGACCACTCAGTTATCGTGGCGGACAACAGTAAGATATAATTATGTAAAATGAAGGGAGAGGGGGAAGAAAGGAAAGGAAACGGAAGGAACCAACGATAGATACCAGCTACACCGAACTTTGTGTGGAATCAGTGGCCACGAGTGAAGATGTGTGCCGGACCGTGACTCAATCCCTGGATCTCCTGCTTACTAGCCAGTTGCGTTAAACATTACGCCACCCATAGTTTGCGGGTGTCGCGAATGCGCGGACTATCTCGGCAAACTCTCTCGGGCCAACTCACATTCCCACTTAGCGCCACCTATCAGCAGTCCCACTAAATATCCTCCATGCTCGCTAATTTTAGATTCCCGCTGGAGGTCGAGCGTAAATGTGCATCCGCACTGAAGGTCGTGAATTCAGTGCTCATCGGGGCGAATCAAATATATAAATGAGTGTTCTTTTGGACATGTCTGAAAGAACAGACACCAGGTGGAATCTGATGCTTTGCTACCTATTACGTAAATTGATTGTGAAGAAGGAGAAAGGAAAAGCGAAGGAAAGGTGGGAATGTGCGTAAACCAGGAGTGTGTCGTGATAGACGACACATCTGCGATAAACACAGCGGCGCAACTGCCTAGTAAGTAGGAGATACTGGATTCGAGTCCTAGTCCGACACATATTTTCACTCGTCCCTACTGACTCCGCGTAAACTCTCGTTGCAGCTGATATCATTAGCTAATTTCCTTTCTCCCCCTGCTCCTCCAGTTTACGTATTATGTATCACAACTGCGGATTCCGCGTGGTGTCCAAAAGAACAGACACCACTCATTCATATAAATAAGTAGAACGTAAGTGATTACACAGAAAACATAAATATAATCTAATAAAAGTCTTTTACACATAGACCCACCACGCGTTTTGAAAATGCTTCCGTCCCTCTAGTAATGCAGGTGACATAAAAGTCATCGGTTTGATTTACAATTTGCGGTTGCTTCTCGCGTTTGTTTGTGGCCTCTGGTCCACCATATCTGATTCGCCTGGTTCTGCGCATCCACTGTTATGCAGTCTGTCTAGGATAGGGCCTGGTTATTATGTCTAGGTTGCGCTACTGTTGCAGGCCGCTTTGCCTGAGAACGAGTACCACGTGTATCCGGTAAGTTCGTTTAACTTACGCCTTCCTTTCCACGTTTAATGACGCTAGTTATTATTCAACTTGACTTGTTCCTAGGGTTAAGTCTTTCTCTAGTTCCACTGGTTATTTTATTAATGACCGTTGCGTCCTATGTGACACCAATACTGTGCTGTACTATGGGATAAAATGGTCCTAACTTCTTCTTCTTTTTTACTGTCACTTTAACCCGAGCTACTACTGCCGTTTGGTTAAAATTGTTTATGAAACGTTGCGTGGAGCGCCAGTCAACTACTACGTGTTCTATAATTATGTCCACAGTGTCCCACAAGTAAATAAGCAGCTGATACCTTTCCCCTCCTTGTCAATTAGCGTGTAAAATTTGAAAGTGCCTTACTGCCCGTAGCACGTAAAGATTGTGTGCCAAAACGATCACCAAAACACCTCGTAAACTGTTGAGATGAAGGAACCTTACACCTGTCAGCTTAGTCCAATCCCTAAACATACTCTTTCTATCTTGAAATAACGTGTGTCTGATATAGAAAGCGTTTGTTTCTAAGAAATATTGACTGAGATCGCAGGTACGGAACACAAGCATACCTCTATCATCTGCAACAAAAATACATATAAATGACTCATAAAATTGATAAAATGTCCACAAATGATATGTAGCAAGAGGTGCTGTAACAATAAATAACTCTGGACTACTGTTTAATATTGAATAATCGAATATGGATATGCGGGCAGGCAGCTTAGGTAGTACAGCTTTGTTATAAGAAAACGTGTTCCACCAGTCTAGTTAATTTGATGCGTATTGGCTTATTAGCTTATTATATTAGCAACTTTGCTCTCTTAGTACTCAGGATGTCCTTCATGGAAGACTTTAATTACTAAGTTGCACAGTCAACAAACAAGCAAATGATCGTTGACTGGAATAAAAATAGCGTCAGCAAAAAATAATGACTGACTACCTGGCGTGAAACTACGCAGCTGTGACTAGTTTCGACTTTTAGGTGCCCCTATTGCTTCTCCAGCACTAGCTTTAAATAACTTGGTTCACAGTATGAATGGAGCAAAACTTTTTCAATCTTTATCCTCCGTGTCTTCAAAACAACGATAGTTTAATTATGGCTTTTGTATTAACACGGATTAATGAAGTAATGGAGGACTAGTGTCCTCAGCACGTTAAGATAAATTTTTATGTGAAAACTGCGTAAAATTCTGACATTAAAATAATCGTAACAGCACAAATGCAATTTTAATCTGAGGTGTTTCTGAAGAAGAACTGTTGTACGATCAATCGAAAACTGACTTGAATCTAGGTAATAGACTTAAATAATATTTATCGATTGCAGCTCGTATTGACAACCTGCAACAATGAAAATCAGTTGACAGTCAACAGTGTGATTGCCGAGATGAGCATGATGCAGCTTCCTATCTGAGACGAGTGCTGTAGGATCTCTGATGCCGACGTTCCGTTGTCTCGTTGTTCGCTGTTCTGCCAGAACACGCCGTAATTAAACTTTCACTGGTTTAAAAGCAAGACGGGATAGACCAACGGCGTTAATTCAGTAATAAGAACAAAATATGATTAAGTAAAAGTGGATGGCTGGCCGAATATCCACCCTGACATGCTGTCCACCCGTTTATTATTCACATCACCAAAATTAAAACTATTCATGACTTCGGCCATCACACAGAGTCCCATAAAGTTTTGAACAAACTAAACCCGACCATAGACAGTTCACTGCCCCAAATACTAACAACAGTCCGTTTCGCTCGTAGTATTTTGCTTCATTCGTAGTTGCAACGCAACGTAGCTCGCTGTCTCTTCGTAACATTATTCACAGATATTAATTGTCCTAATGGACTGTAGATCCTAAAATTACAACGATATTACATACATACTTGGAAATAACATTACGCTATAAATAACGATAGCGATTTTACATAATACTTTATACTGCGTCTGTAAACACGAAATCTTTGTAATCTAAGATGAGCATCGTAAACAGAGAAAAAGGAAAAAGAGAACCAAAAAGAAAAAAAAAACATACTGACTTCACTAAAGTTTTACAGGCCTCTAATTAAATAGCAATAGCAGATGTACAATACAATAACGTAAGCCAAATAAGCCCACTCCAGGGGAACTATTTTTAAGGGCGCCACGTACTGAAAGGACCATGTATCTCACATGCCACTTAAATTCGTAGAAATTCGAACGCTCCTGTCTTCAGATAATTCTAATTAAGATTTCTGATTCTTCCTTTAGTTCAACAGTTTATTATCTGATGATGTTTCAAAAATGTCATGAAAGTAGCCGTGATTAATAAATCATTTTGATACAGTTATCAGGTTTTCATCATTTGGAATGACATAATAGTCATTACCTTTTGATGGCCATATCACGCATCTTCGTGGACAGTGGAAATTACGTAAGTATTAACTGATGTTAAATTTTATAATGTGCAGTGTGCTATCGGATTGTGAGGATTGTTATCGCTACGTTTCACTCGATGTTTCAAATAGTCACAGATATTTCCTGTAGGCTTAACAATGGGTGATTTACGGGAGCACTGGAGGTGCTACAGGGTGCTCGAGTGTTCCTCGGACCGGGAGCTCATGCGTGCAACCCTTCGAAACCGAAAGTTCAAATGGCTCTGAGCACTATGGGACTTAACAAAGCCGAGAGTTTCCACAACGTACTCATTACTGTAAATGCAGAGGAACAAGAAACAGTTGGTCACTGAGAAAGTCAAAACGAACATTCTGCTCTATGTTCACGGCAACCTCAAAATTGAGTCACACTACGTGAAACGTCAGACAACCACATCCGGTCACTGCAGCCGACGCCTTGCAGCGTTTAAAAAGAGGCAAAATCGCAACTCCGCGGATCACACTACGCCGCCCGCAACCCCTCTCCCTCCACCCCTCTCAACTACTGTCCAGATTCTACGTTGTCCGGTCTGCTGAATACGTGGATTTTAATGTACCGCAGTGAGCAGTGCCATTTTTGTGAGGTACCCTACGCCAAATGTCCATTGCATGCAGTTCTTTTCGTAGTGTTGAATTGGACGTGCATTCACGGGCAGTAGCAATTTTTATTTTATTTATTTATTTATGCAGTCCGATCTGATTAAGGTCATCAGGCTATCTCTTACGTCGCTCAAGGTTTTAACACATACAGTACCCTTTTTTACATCATGATTTCGTAAGAAATAACGGTTTTGATATGACAAATAGTATTACAATGGTACTAGTAACTAAAGTGGCAATGTGGGTGCATAATACTGTGAACTAATAAAGTAAATAGTAGCACTTGCTCTGCTACTGCAGCTGTCAATATTAGTTATAATTCGTCGTATGAGGGGTGTTCATTAAGTGATACAATACATTTTCTTCTCTAGGCCAATGTCGATTGAAAAAAAGCCGAATCTTTTGTGGGACATCACGGAGCATTATGGTTTCGGCTCTTATAGTTTCACAAGTTACGTAGCATTCAAAATGTTGTCTGTGACGGAGGTGCGTTTCAAGCAATGAGACGTCATTGAGCTTCTTTTGGTCGAAACCCAGAGCATACGCGCTTGCAGAATGTCAGCGGAGACATGGCAGTGAACAAAAGGTCGGAGAGTCGTTGGGTGAGGCGTCAGTCATCATCAGAAGAAGGTCTCAAACCTGTCCGATCTCCCGCAGGCCACCATACCACATATACACTTCAGGGAACTGAAGAAACGACTTCAATGTGTTCGTCGCCACAAAAATGCAAACGAACTTCTCCTTTCCATGGCAATGCAAGGCCTCACAAAAGTCCCGAGAGGCACTCAGGATACTTCATTGGACTATACTTTCTCGTCTACCCTACAGTCCAGATCTTGCATCTCCCGACTTCAATCTGTTTCGCCCAATGAAGAATGCACGCTGCGGGAAGCAGTACATGGATGATGGGGAATTTATTGATGCAGCAAGACCATTAGAGTGGTACCATGCAGGCATACAAGCCCAAGCATGAGGTGACCTAATGTCGTCGCAACGAACGGAGATAATGTTGAAAAAACAGGATTTCGTAGCCAAAAGAGCGGGGAATAATAGTAATATAACAATAATGATAATAACGACAATAAGATCAACTATAACAGAAGCAGATATTTAAAGAGAATTTATAAATGTACAAGAGATATTTCCAGAATGAGATTTTCACTCTGCAGCGGAGTGTGCGCTGATATGAAACTTCCTGCAGATTAGAACTGTGTGTTGGAACAAGACTCGAATTCGGGACCTTTGCCTTTCGTGGACAAGTGCTCTACCAACTAGAGCGCACACTCCGCTGCAGAGTGAAAATCTCATTCTGGAAACATCCCCCAGGCTGTGGCTAAGCCATGTCTCCGCAATATCTTCTTTCCGGAGTGATAGTTCTACAAGGTTCGCAGAAGAGCTTCTGTAAAGTTTGGAAGGTAGGAGACGAGGTACTGGCAGAAGTAAAGCTGTGAGGACGGGGCGTGAGTCGTGCTTGGGTAGCTCAGTGGAGCACTTGCCCGCGAAAGGCAAAGGTCCCGAATTCGAGTCACGGTCCGGCACACAGTTTTAATCTGCCAGGAAGTTTCGTACAAGAGATATGTTTTCTGATATAGCGAGTTTTGGGAAAACGAAATTTAAGAACACTGCACCATCTAGGAATACTGATAAATGATTGAAAATGTTGCTGGAAAGGAGGATTTACAGGGGTAACGAGTGCATATAGCGACAGTGGTAAGCCTTATTGCTGTTTGAGGAGATATATCATTAACTGTGTTCCGAAGCTGAAGATTTTGTTCAGTTCGCTAATATAATGCGAGAGGTTATTCCAGAGTCGGTTACCTGCTACTGAGGACTTCGAGAAAGTGGCTGAACGATGGAGTGCGACAGAAAGGATTTTGCTCTGACTGTAACGGGTGTTTCTGCAGTATTTTTTAGATAAAAACGTTAAGGTCTAGAAGAACTATGAGGGACAGCATACGTTGTTAAGACAGTAGAGAAGACAGAGGGCATGGAGATCTCTGCACTTGTCTGCGCATATGATGGCGAAATGTGACGAAATAGTCGAATATGAAGATACAACAAACACATGCATTCGTAACCAGCTCCAGGCTCCATGAACTTTCCCGGGATAGGCCTTGAAGAATAACATTGCTGCAATCAAAATTTGGAACAATAAATGTTTGTATAACGCTTTTTTTTAAGTCAGGAAAGAATAACTTTTTATGGTTTCGTACGGCATGGTGAGATGCTGATGTCCTCTTGCAGATCGCAGTTATGTGCACAGTCCAATTTAGATTTTCGTCTATTATTACTCATACTAATGTCAGGTTTGCAACAGTTTCTCATTGACATGACGTGACACTTATCTCCCATACCTGTGAGTTACGTCGTTCTTACGACCGCTGTTCTTAGGCTGTGTTTCATGGCTGCGAGTTATACACCATTCCTTGTAAGCAGGTTGGAGTGACCGCGTTATTAAATCAACAAATCGGATAAGTACATTCCAGGGCTCGTCATGAGAACGACCACACGTCATAATTATTTCTGTCATAGTATCGTATCTCCTTATCGACTCTTATTACTGCACTGATTTCATACGACCAACTGGCACACATACCACACCACCGCCATGATTTATGCTATGGGATAGTCACGCAATTTTTGTAAATTCACAGAAATTAACAGACGTTTTGAAAAAAATCAATATTATGGAAAAACCGAAGTTTATAATATACATCTTAAAGGTACACCCTTAAGCTATTCTTCTACATAATTGACGTTCGGCCTCCCGCCGGGAGCAGGTCATTTTAGCTAGATTGCGTGTTGGGCAATGCACTTTTAGCCATAGTCATTTGTTTAGTGGCGCTCCTCCACCACTTTGTACACATTACGCCCAATTTTAAACTTTCCGCAACTTCCTGACAGAATGCCCATTTTTTAATCGTTTACGGATCCGCTTGGGTCTGCCGTCTGAATTATCAGCCGTTTTAGCAAATGACACTCGGGCTGTCGACCGAGTTTTACTTTCTGTCTGTGGTAGCAATATGGCGAAGGCGATTTAATTTTTAGTTCTGGACCTCTGTTTCTTTATGGTGTCTTTTGAAGCTCTTTCTCCAGGTCCATGTTTTTAGTAGTCTTCTCCTACGCCAGTTGGGATTGACGTATAATCGTTTTTTTAACTCTTCTCTGTCTTCATATTCTATATTTTTGACTTGGGTGCGTATGACCCCAGTTGGTTTTGCGCCCTAAAACAAAACAAACAAACAATAACTACCATTCATGTTGAAGC
The DNA here is from genome assembly GCF_023897955.1 of Schistocerca gregaria. Classification (NCBI taxonomy): domain Eukaryota; kingdom Metazoa; phylum Arthropoda; class Insecta; order Orthoptera; family Acrididae; genus Schistocerca; species Schistocerca gregaria. The sequence goes on from NC_064922.1 coordinate 828,434,549, forward strand.
ACTTATCATACCGTGGTATAAATCTTCCAATAACGTCTCTGCAGAAATCTGCCGCTTGCGATAGGATTCTGGTAACCCACCTAGCATAAAATTTGTAGTAACCAAGATCTGCGTCACATTTCCAAGCACCAAACTCTGTGAAATCGGGAGAAAATGTAATCGTGAAACGACGATTTTTCACGAATTTTGTCGTTGATTTGCGTCACCATTTCGTCAGTTAGAAGGCTAGACCTAAAAATGCAGTGCTTATAGTGAACAGTGCTACTGCCATTTTTAAAACCAATGCACCATTTCCTCGCTCGGTTTTTCTGTGCACATCAGAAAGGTTGTGAAAGTTCAATTGGTATGCAGTATTTGGCCAACAAAAACCTAATCGCGGAACGCACCTCATTGGCGGGATTTTCTATCGCAGCGCACATTTTAACATATCACAGAAACGAAAGTAGCACAGACACAGACCACACGCTACCACCACTGGATGCGTTCTGAGTGTTGGAACGCTATGGCACTGAGATGGAGACTGCAGCCCCGCCCACCACCAAGACAGAGCAAAACATCTGACACTTTCTGAATAGCCCTCATAATAGAAACCCACCCTCGACCCAAATAGTGAATTCCAATTGGAGAAACGAACTGATATTAAATGTATGAGTGACTGTCAGTTTACGAAGTAATCTAAAACAAAACTGGATTCTCATTGCAAATAAGGGAATGTTTCGGAAGCACACTGGCGACGCTGGTGGAAACGGATCGCCGGATTAATCAGGGGCCCTGCGAAGACCTTCTTAGACGGACAGCAAGGGGGGGGGGGGGGCGGTTATTGCCATAACTGGGGACAGCACGCAGTGTTGTGGCACACCACATCGCCACCGAGCAGATGAACGACACCTGGGACATCCTGTAGCGACCGCTTGTGCAAATGTTTTTATGAGGTTGCGTAAGCAAGATTTTTAGTGAAAGGCACTGCTTTCAGCCGAATTTAGAAATACTACTTCTGAGACGGATGCTGTAGATCGCCAACTTGCTACACCACGAAGATGACGTGCTATAGATGCGAAATTTAACTGACAGGAAGAAGATGCTGCGATATGCTAATGATTAGCTTTTCAGACCATGCACACAAGATTGGCGCTGGTGGCACATTCTCCAGATCTCTCACCAACTGAAAACGTCCGCTCAATGGTGACCGAGCAACTGGCACGTCACAATACGTCAATCACTACTCTTGATGAACTGTGGTATTGTGTTGAAGCTGCATGGGCAGCTGTACCTGTGCACACCATCCAAGTTCTGTTTGACTGAATGCCCAGGCGTATCAAGTCCAGAGGTGGTTGTTCTGGGTACTGATTTCTCAGGATCTATGCACCCAAATTGCGTGAAAATGTAATCGCATGTCAGTTCTAGTATATTTGTGCATTGAATACCCGTTTATCTGTGCATTTCTTGTTGGTGTAGCAATTTTAATGACCAGTAGTGTAGGCTTTTGATAACCATAAGATGCGAGCGAACATGTACGTTTTACAAAACCTTTAACTACGCATGACCTATGGATATTAATTCGTCTAAACGTTTTCCAGAGGGGCAGAGAAGCACGGCAGTGCAGGAGGACTGCTGCCTCATTGGCTGAGGAGAGAGATAAGGATAGCGAATTAGTGGTTTTTTCAGAGATGAATGGTAGTAAGGGAATCATTGCTTAACCAAGAAAAACATAGCCCAGAGAAGGAGACCCGTACTCTGTGGGGAGCATTTTGATTGATCGGAGCTTGGAAGATTCAGAACAGAGTCAATCGAATAGAGAATATGTCGAAAATGTGGTAATGCGAGGTTTCCGTGTCGGATGCTCTCGCACAGGAATCACTTCACTCCCTTTATTCTTTCTGTTTCTGAATCAGCTTCAGACCTCACCTCTGGTCACAGATTACAGCTACCACTCCTCAATCTTTCTCAGCTTCAGTGACCACCTGATTTGTTGCTTTTGGGGGACGTAGAAACTTTTGAGTCCATCCAACACTTAGCCGCAGGAGAGGGCCACTGGCGCTGCCACTGACTGAAGTCGCAGTCACCGACATCTATACGTGGTGAGACTGAACCACTACCATGTGAGATTTAAGGAATTTAGAGTTAATTTGTAACTGGGCAATCTCAGAGCCTCATTCCGAAGATTTACCTTGCAATGTCATGAAGAGCTTGTTCCGTCGGCCGTTGTGGCCGAGCGGTCCTACGCGCTTCAGTCCGGAACAGCGCTGCTGCTACGGTCGCAGGTTCGAATCCTGCCTTGGGCATGGATGCGTATGATGTCCTCAGGTTAGTTAGGCTTAAGTAGTTTTAAGACTAGGGGACTGATGGCCTTAAATGTTAAGTCCCATAGAGCATAGAGCCATTTGAACGATTTGAAGCTTGCTTCCACAATCCACGACAGGTGCTACCTTCAATAACATATTACCTTCAGTAGTTCTGTTCTACGCTAACAAATTTCATTACAGTCATTTAGTACTTACGCTATTTATCCTCAGTTCTCCCCTGACCCTCATGATAGATTCTTACGATTTGAGTTCGCACAGAATGCCATAATTAAATGCTATTAAGAAGTCGCCACCATTGTCTATGGAGAATGAATTATTAATGAGAGTATTTAAATATAATTTTACCTTAATTGTTAATGATCTACACTCCTAGAAATTGAAATAAGAACACCGTTAATTCATTGTCCCAGGAAGGGGAAACTTTATTGACACATTCCTGGGGTCAGATACATCACATGATCACACTGACAGAACCACAGGCACGTAGACACAGGCAACAGAGCATGCACAATGTCGGCACTAGTACAGTGTATATCCACCTTTCGCAGCAATGCAGGCTGCTATTCTCCCATGGAGACGATCGTAGAGATGCTGGATGTAGTCCTGTGGAACGGCTTGCCATGCCATTTCCACCTGGCGCCTGAGTTGGACCAGCGTTCGTGCTGGACGTGCAGACCGCGTGAGACGACGCTTCATCCTGTCCCAAACATGCTCAATGGAGGACAGGTCCGGAGATCTTGCTGGCCAGGGTAGTCGACTTACACCTTCTAGAGCACGTTGGGTGGCACGGGGTACATGCGGACGTGCATTGTCCTGTTGGAACAGCAAGTTCCCTTGCCGGTCTAGGAATGGTAGAACGATGGGTTCGATGACGGTTTGGATGTACCGTGCACTATTCAGTGTCCCCTCGACGATCACCAGAGGTGTACGGCCAGTGTAGGAGATCGCTCCCCACACCATGATGCAGGGTGTTGGCCCTGTGTGCCTCGGTCGTATGCAGTCCTGATTGTTTCACTCACCTGCACGGCGCCAAACACGCATACGACCATCATTGGCACCAAGGCAGAAGCGACTCTCATCGCTGAAGACGACACGTCTCCATTCGTCCCTCCATTCACGCCTGTCGCGACACCACTGGAGGCGGGCTGCACGATGTTGGGGCGTGAGCGGAAGACAGCCTAACGGTGTGCGGGTCCGTAGCCCAGCTTCATGGAGACGGTTGCGAATGGTCCTCGCCGATACCCTAGGAGCAACAGTGTCCCTAATTTGCTGGGAGGTGGCGGTGCGGTCCCCTACGGCACTGCGTAGGATCCTACGGTCTTGGCGTGCATCCGTGCGTCGCTGCGGTCCGGTCCCAGGTCGACGGGCACGTGCACCCTCCGCCGACCACTGGCGACAACATCGATGTACTATGGAGACCTCACGCCCCACGTGTTGAGCAATTCGGCGGTACGTCTACCCGGCCTCCCGCATGCCCACTATACGCCCTCGCTCAAAGTCCGTCAACTGCACATACGGCTCACGTCCACGCTGTAGCGGCATGCTACCAATGTTAAAGACTGCGATGGAGCTCCGTATGCCACGGCAAACTGGCTGACACTGACGGCGGCGGTGCACAAATGCTGCGCAGCTAGCGCCATTCGACGGCCAACACCGCGGTTCCTGGTGTGTCCGCTGTGCCGTGCGAGTGATCATTGCTTGTACAGCACCCTCGTAGTGTCCGGAGCAAGTATGGTGGGTCTGACACACCGGTGTCAATGTGTTCTTTTTTCCATTTCCAGGAGTGTATATTTTGATATGTAAATAAACCTACGTAATTAGAATACGTGTAGCACTTAAGCTTTCTACCCTTCCATCAAGGACCTTGAACTTAACGTCTGCGGTGCAACGTCACGTGACCGCCTGGTGGCAATTTCACACCATCTACAGCGCTTGATAGCCACTAGTCTGCACTTTTAATGGGCAGACTAATATTCTCTCATTGGAGCTTGCATTTGTGTGTGTCGAACAAACCAAGCCAAATCACAGTTCAGACTCCATGTTCCCACAACAACTAGCTGTGTGAGCCATTTTTCAGGTCAGATACACGCAAGAGCAGAGCACCTCATAAATAGTTGTTCCCAGTAACCACACTGTAGTGTTCATACTGACACTGACGACTGTTGTCCTTCACCCAGGTGCATCCTCTTATGAAATTTCCTATAACTCTGGCACTGTTGAACACAACTGGTTTAACTCCACTATTGTGCTGATTACAGGCACATCTGTGGCTTTGTACCTCTTTGACGCTCGGCGCTGGCGCTATCGCTGGCCGAAACCGGAGGAGCATGGAGTGGGAGTTAGATGGCTCTGTCGGTGTGGTAAGACGTTTAGTGTCCGCTGGGTCACGCGGTGCTGGCGGTTTCGAAGTCTTGTCTGGCAAACGGCGCTGAGTTGGTTTTGGGATACGTCAGTGCTAACCCGGACTTGAAGGCCTAATTTGTATGTGGAGACGTGTTATTAAATGGCTCTGAGCCCTATGGGACTTGACATCTGTGGTCATCAGTCCCCTAGAACTTAGAACTACTTAAACCTAACTAACCTAAGGACATCACACACATCCATGCCCGAGGCAGGATTCGAACATGCGACCGTAGCGGTCACGCGGCTCCAGACTGAAGCGCCTAGAACCGCTCGGCCACATCGGCCGGCCTGAGAGGTCAGCGCGACAGAATGTTAATCCTAAGGGTCCGGGTTCGATTCGCGGCTGGGTCGGACATTTACTCCCCTCAGGGACTGGGTATTGTGTTGTCCTAATAATCATCGTGTCATCCCTATCGACGCGCAAGTCGCTGAAGTGCCGTCAACTTGAAAGACTTGCACGTAAGTGATTACACAGAAAACACACACACACACATATCTTTTACACATAGACTCACCACGCTTTTTGAAAATGCTTCCGTCCCTCCAACAATGCAGACCACATAAAAGTTCATGGGTTTTGTAAGTAGGCTGTTTAGGTTTTTATATTGGTAACTCCACGTAGCACTCTATAAAAAAATCACTGACTGTGCTGTGTGCAGTCTGTGGCTGATTTGCGTTGATAGAATTTACTATTGTAGTGGGCAGTTGGATGTGAACAGCGCTTAGCGTAGCGCAGTTGGAGGTGAGCAGCCAGCAGTGGTGGATGTGGGGAGTGAGATGGCGGAGTTTTGAGAGCGGATGATCTGGACGTGTGTCCATCAGAGACAGTAAATTTGTAAGACTGGATGTCATGAACTGATATATATATTATGTCTTTTGAACAGTATTAAGGTAATTACATTGTTTGTTCTCTATCAAAATCTTTCATTTGCTACCTATGCTTATCAGTAGTTAGTGCCTTCAGTAGTTAGAATCTTTTATTTAGCTGGCAGAAGTGGCGCTCGGCGTATTGCCGTAGTTCGAGTAACGAAGATTTTTGTGAGGTAAGTAATTTGTGAGAGGTATAGGTCATTGTTTGTCAGGGCCATTCTTTTGTAGGGATTTTTGAAAGTCAGATTGCGTTGCGCTAAAAATATTGTGTGACAGTTTAACCACAGTCATTTATAATTTTTCTAAGGGGATTTTTCAGTTTGATTTACAATTTGTCATTGCTTCTCGCGTTCATTTGTGGCTTCTGGCCCGCCATCTCGGATTCGCCTGGTTCTGCGAATGGGTTATGCAGTCTGTCTAGGATAAGGCCTGGTTATTACGTCTAGGTTGTTCTAGTGTTGCTGGCCGCTTTGCCTGAGAGCGAGTACTACGTGAATCCGGTAAGCTCTTATAAATTGGGGCTTCGTTTCTGCGTTTGGCAACGGCCTTGCCGCAGTGGGTACACCTGTTCCCGTCCGTTCACTGAAGTTAAGCGCTATACTGATGCGATACGCCAACTTGTGTGTTCCTAAGTGCTATACTTTTGCTGTGTTCAATAGCGATCTGCATTTCCGGTTGCTCAAGGCACGGTGTGTGCTGGTAGTGGACACATTATTCCCTTTTTTAAGATACTTGCCTTCGAGCAGTTGTGATTCTACTGCGGAATTCACTCTATTAATAGCAGGTGTTATTCGTGTGCTAGCTCGGACAACTTCTCATACAGCCATAGCCTTCCTGAGTATTACGAACACCACAGGCTACGCTTTGGTGGATTGATGCGGCGTGTGTATTTTGTTTGTACCACAGCACCACGAGTCTGAAAGTTCCATACCATGCAGATGTAAACAGCAAACTGTTTTTGAGTTCAAAAAAAGCGTGTCTTCACCATTAAATCTCGCATAAATTTACTGAAGTGATTGTTATTAGCATCTGATTCTTTTCGATTAAACTCTGTATCCTGATGCGCGCAGGACCTCACGTAAGACTCGTGATTTAATGAGACTGCCTACCTTACGATGTGACACAGCTGTGTTATTACTATAGGGAATTAACTTACGAAAGAGGTTATCCTTGTTAACGCCGTAGCCTTAATTGTCTTGCGACTTCGGTAATTTCCGTTTTTATCAGCTGTTACTTGTGTTGTTTTCCAGTAAATAATTATGGTTTTTTCGACACAACCTAAAAATGTCTCATATGTGACGTTCTTGTATGGGCGTCGGATATTCAAAACCTGTTGTCATTAGAATGAACTCGACGCCCTTTGGCACTGTACGGTGAATGACGGCCGCTCAAGTTGCCGGCTGTGCTGCTGACTGGGGCTTCTCGATTGTTATGGAAGAGATTCGGTCATAAAACAACTGCATTACCGATTGTTAGGCTTCTGGCATTTTATTGATAACTTTTAATCATCGTCACCGTTATTTGACTGTAGGATGATTTAAAAAACACTTGCCTCCCTTGTGTGCAAACTGTGTAAATAGTGTTAATTTCTAGATTTTAATTAAAATCTTCTTGGTTAAAGAACTTGATGTCTGCCATATTGACCGAGTTGCTTAAATGGTTATTATTGTTTTTAAATTCTCCTTACCAAGGAATTTCTAATAAGCTACAAAGATAAAACGTCAGTCGTCAGCTGCACAAGAAAACCTTTATTTGGTTCACTTTCCAATTTCGACAGTTTATAGTGTCATCTTCAGATGTGAAATAGGCTCTAATCATTGGTAAGGCAACGACAAAATAAAAATCGGACTTAGTGAGTTTTGCATCAGCTGGCTGTTGACTTTTCCCCGCACATACTATGTAGGATATGAAATTTGACAATTGTTTGCCACTCATCGCACGTTTCATATATTTTTAGAGTTGTCACTCTGATTGATTCTGTACCAATTCTTATTTTGACGTTGGCTTACCTATGATCTGACCCTATGTCAGTTCTGAAGTTCACAGTATAAACTGTTGGAACTGATAAGGTGATGCAAATAAAGATTTCCTTGTGCAGCGGACAAGTGACTTTTTGTCATTGTGGAAATATTCTGCAGCTGTTGAACTGCAGCTATGAACAAACTCAGTTTTCAGAAACTTGAAACCTTAAAGAAATCAGCTGTAGTTCTGACTTCAAGATCTTTGTGAACTGTTTTAATCTGACATTTCCTTAATTCGTCCACTGGGGTTTAAAACTGGGAAGAGTGTACTTACTATTGATGATCGATAATTTAATACTTTGTGTTTAGGTTGTGATTGTTTGGTTTTGCTAAGTACTTAAGAGTGTCAGTTTGCCCAGTCCTCGCTCCACCTACCGATTTGGTACTCTATAAATGCATTTCTAGTATAAGAAGTATAAGACAGTCGTACTGGTGTCTGAAATGTGTAATAAAACCTTTTATAGTCATTTACTTCGCTCTTTCCCGACCTGAGGTCAGTTAGTATTGATTACTTCAGATTGCATTCGTGAAGGAGAAACTCAATCTACAGTGTTAATTTATTTAAAATTTCAGTGGTGTCATTCGTAATTGTTTCAATAACGACGTAGCCATGTTTCAGTACGATCAGATGAATAGTTTGTGTAATCAACGTAAGCTTAATTAAAATGACAACGTGTTAAGACAAATTAGAACATCTGTTTAATGATTCATTTGCGGACGGCATTATGACGCTAACGAAACGTGTCTTCCAACTGGTGCATCTGTTATTAGAAGTAAAAAAGGGTTTTCTGCTGTAAGCTGTGCAGTTTATTTTTCTAACAAACGTAAGCCCTAGGGTACATGTGCTCTTTACATAACATAATAGAGCAAATGCACATACGTTTACAATCCAACCATTTCCTAATTAATAAACAAAATTAACACTTTCTAGAACGTATATGACAACAGCATGATTTCTTGATATTATACTGACAGTCACTGAAAATCAAAATGAAGCAAACAAATGAGAACACCGTCTAAATGCTTTGAAAACTTTCCCTCTAAAGTTTCCGCCGCTTAGAGCTTTCCAGTCCCTCTTCGTGAGCCAAGAATGTAGCGTGCCTGCTGGTAGCATGGGAAGTCCCGTTAATGACTAGCCTTTGCATGAAAGCCTGGGCTCTTTATCGTTCCTGGAGAGACTCCAGTGGCGATTCATAAAGCCGGTGCTACTCAGAAATGCGCTTTTATACGCCTATCGACTTTAATATTAATCAGCTACTTCAATCGATCAATTACATTTGATAGTCACTTGATACAACGAGCAATAAAGTGTGCCACGCTGTTTTATTGCAGCGGACAAAAGCCTGTGACGATGCATCTCCAGGAAAGGATTATCACATCCTTTGATATGAAAATTTGATAAATTTCTGAATTTAGTGAGGGGTCTTTCTTGTCGTGTTATAAACACAATAAAAATTCTGCCTCTGTTGATTATAATTGGTTTTGAGGTGCAAGTATTTTACCCTTGGCAGAGTTGATTAAATGTGACAAGCCACATAATTACTACTCGGAAAAGTACTCGACTGCGACATGCAATTTTTCATGTAAAAGTTTTTTTTTTCTTTTCTTTAAAACAAAATTAAATTCTGGTACACTGATCCGTCTCACATACTTCCTTGACAGCTTCATCCCGTCAGTAATATCTCATTACATCCTTAAATGTCTTTCCAAAGTGTTAGTGCCTTGGCCAACACATTTTTACCAGCCACTTACCTACAGGTACCCACGTTGCGCTTCGGGTACACGCTACGCAGACATTTAGAAAACTTTCTCATCATTGCACCTGATTTACTCTAGTCACAGACAGATGGGGTAGGCTCTATACCGATTCCGTTCAAGAGGTGAATGAGATTTTTAGTTCTTTGAACCCATAGTAATCGTCATCAATTTTCTGTGTTCGTATAAAAATTCCATGTCTCACACCACCAGTCACAGCTGATAATTCACAGGTTTCAGGCACATCAGAAGCTAAGCTTTGAAAGATATTTAATTAAGGCCGTTTGTAGCCTTCTGATTGTTTTGCTTCCCACTGAGTGACTGTTCTTGCTTGCCAGAAAAAAAAACAACCGTCTACTAATTTTGCTACACCCTTGTTAATATGCAAAATTTCGTTTTAAATTTTTTGTAATACATCACTTTCGCTTTATTGTAGTTTATTAGAGAACTACTTACAAACTTCCTCTGCTAAATTTAATCTATTCGATCTTGGTACAAATCTGCGCAAGCGATAAGTGCACGAGATACGTTCCACTAACAAGTATTCCTTCTTCGGTTTTCCAGCTCAAGGATATCAAAACATCCTCTAGGAGCGCTGAGAATATTTTTGGTGTTAACGAATCTCAATATCAGAGGTCGGTAAGTCATGCCGATGTAATTATCGCAGACATCTGTAAGGGCTGTCTACTAAACTATCGACTTCACTGCAAGACACTCTGACGGAAAGGCTGCACTATCTGTCAGAACCATGTGCAGTTTGTTTCCATAAAAATAAAGGAAGGAAAAATAGAATTTAACGGAAAATTTAACGGAGGGTTGACGACGAGTTTGTCGGATGCGGGGAGAGAGAGAGAGAGAGGGGGGGGGGGGCTGTGAAGGGGGGGATGAGAGGGGGGGAGGTATTCTCCCGGAGTGAGTTAGGGAAACCATCAGCTATTTTGATGGTTAGAGTCTCCCTCCATGGGCACTAGCCTGCAGTGCTTTACACTGTGCTCCATCTCAGTCGGCCCAGATAGCTAACAAGGACAGTGTACAAGCTATCAGTTTCTGTGCCCTCCATCAAGCAGAGATGAAATAGTGGAATGGATTTCCGTTTTATACTGCTCGCATATATCTTCCCAAAGTGTGCTTCATGGGGCAACAGATTATTTGCTTAAAACGTGTGGGGGAGAAAAATAGTACGCATTACCATATCTTTGAAACAAAGTCATCTTTCATAATACATACAACAGAATAATTTTAGTGTGGAGTCTATGTCCTGTTGTTAAATTGTCCAATTTGACGTGATATGTTGGATTATTCCGCAATTTTATACCTTTTGCATATTCAAATACAAATTGTCGAAAAGTTGTAATTTGCATATATGGATGCATGTTACAGAAATTTATAAATATGATCTTAGAAGTAAGAAAAGACAGATAATGTAGACACCTTGACGTGTGTTCCATGTTTAGACTATAACAAAGTTATGTGAAACGTTACCAAGAAATGTCACTGCCCAAGATTTTGATAGCAGTTACATTCATGACAGCCTGTATACTAAGTGACAGGACAGGTTTCAGATCCTATCGTATTAACTGACACTAATGTCACTGATGTAGAGGTAGCTCATGGTGTATCGAAGATAAACATCTGACAGGTGTGGAACACTAAGCGCTCAAGTTGTCATGTTCATTGTACCTGATTGGTTGCCTGAGACTGGAACTGTTCGGGCTACGGACAAGTGTACCAAGTTACCACTCAGCGATCGAATAGTTGTGAGATTCGAACTGCAAGCGAAGAAATTGTTTTAGTGCATGAGTACAACACGTAAAATTATTTTACATATGTTCAAAATTGTATCACTCCTTGAGAGCGATCTGAAAGTTATATTATTTTAACGAATCAGGTTTGGTAAGATCACTAGCAATTCTTTTTATTACTAAGTCCGGTTTCGAAAGATGTACGCTGTCGTCGTCGGATCTTGTAACATTATTAGAGGTATATTTCTGTTACAGCATGGAAAATCACTAGGTGCCGTTGCGTGAAATTATAATAAAAGTTTGAAGGAAATACGTGCTGGGACATCATTAGATCGTGTTGTATGGTTTAATTGTGAGGTTTTTTGTGACATGCTGATGTTCCCTGCGATATTTTATTACAATTTAACGCTACATCACTATGTGGCCCTCAGTTTTGTAACAAGCATGTGTATCTAATTACGTTATAAGATTCGATTATGACAGCCTATATCTCTCGAAATCGATCATAGTAGTATAAAGAATTGCTAGCGATCTTGGTAAACTTGTTTCTTCACGAATAACATAAAATTATTTTATTGTTTAATTTTTGCAAAATAAGAATTATACGTCTAGCACGAAGGGTGGTCACAGAGTTCTCATTATCGACATTGTATTAAAGTTACCTGATTAATTTCTTGTCTGTTTGCAGGAAATTGTGGGAAGTTCTGGTACACACTGAAAGCCCCACTCCTCAACACCATAGTAGGCCGCTAGGTGAGCCGAACAAAACGCCGCACCGCGTGTTTTTCTCCATCAGCAGCTTGCCTTATTCTATTCTGGCTCAACTAGCGACACTTAATGTGCTGCGATGTGAGGCTTTTAATTTGAGGCAGGATTGTACAGAGGAACTGCTACGTTTGTAAAAGTGAAACACCAGCAGTTGCATTCGTGTAAATCGGACTTTTTCCAAAAATCGAACGAAGCACTGCACACAATAAAAATATGGGAAATTCAGTCTCGAGTAGTCTGGACCAAAAGTGTTGAATCGGACAACCAAGGCGAGTTGGTGTTAATGAATCAATGATAAGTGAAGTTACTTTCAGTATTTCACGAGAAACACACTTTGGTGTAATGTTGACGTCGTAACTTCGAGATTAACAAGCTGCGGTCCAAAGATAGTAAAGAAAAATGTACCAAAGTTTTAGAAAAGTTTTTTCATCGGCTGCGTCACACACAAGGAATTAATTATTACCTTACACAGTGTGTCTCTCCTGAAAATCGTGAGGAGCGTTTTCACTGGTGTTTCGGAACTTGTTTACAATTTTCATTTTTGCAATATGTCGCTGGAGTCAACACAAACACATACTACTCAAACTAAAATTGAAACAAATGAGCCCTGGATCAAAATTATTTTTTGTCTTATTGACCAGGTTTCAATACTTCTAAGAGTACCTTCGTCAGAATTAAAACAATTAAAATGGTCTGTAACATAGTTACGAATTTATAGGAAAAGACATTTTTATGTAAAAAGTGTAAGTACTGACTAACAATAACAGACAGAAACATTTCTTACGTGTCACATATAAAATAATTTTCAGGCCAGAGGGACTTTAGTCACAAAATATATAAAAAGGAATGGGTGAATTCGAGCCATTGTGGACTGCTCGTACCTGTACAGCCACAGACTACAACGGACTGAGGCGGTCGCGGTAACAAGTGCGGGTAGGTGAACATGACATTGCATCGAGAGTGCCATCCAGTAACCGCAGGTACAACTTGGCTACTTAACAATCAAGTGTGGACAGACGAAAATTGTAATGAATATTGCTCAGTACATAACGTAAAAAGTAATATTTTGTATAACAGCGACAGATAAAGTAACATTTTGTGTGCATCAGAGCTTAGCAGTACTGTTTGAAGCATAAAAATGTCATTAAAGAAAGTACAGGAAGGGCTGAATGACACAGCTTGTAGAAAGCGATATAACATGAAATACAGCCAATAAACCGTTTAATAAATGAAAAATTATGAGTTAACTTAGATGGAAAAAAACATTGCGGTATACTGCACAAGGAGACCCGAAATTAAATTTCAAGCAACGGCTTTATACCGTCGAAGTAATTTTTACTACGCAACGGCAGCAGTTCATTGAGAATGAGACTATCACTTCAAGAAAGATGTTTAAAAATCTCCAATTATTCCAAGCTGTCTAATTTAGATCCTTTCTTCCCGATATGCAAAATGTTGATATCGCAAATGGCTTTAGATGCGTGACCTGTATTTAGAAGATGGTCGACAAAAGACGAATTTTGGGGGCTAGTACAATTTTTTCTTAAAAGGTGTTCTTTATATCTGGTTGTAAAGGCTCGTCCTGATTGTCCTATATACACTACTGGCCATTAAAATTGCTACACCAAGAAGAAATGCAGATGATAAACGAGTATTCATTGGACAAATATATTATACTAGAACCGACATGTGATTACATTTTCACGCAATTTGGATGCATAGATCCTGCAAAATCAGCATCCCGAACAACCACCTCTGGCCGTAATAACGGTCTTGATACGCCTGGGCAGTCAAACGCGGCTTGGATGGCGTTTACAGGTACAGCTGCCCATGCAGCTTCAACACGATACCGACCTTCATCAAGAGTAGTTACTGACAGATTGTAACGAGCCAGTTGCTCGGCAACCATTGACCAGATGTTTTCAATTGGTGAGAGATCTGGAGAATGTGCTGGCCAGGGCAGCAGTCGAACATTTTCTGTATCCAGAAAGGCCCGTACAGGGCTTGCAACATGCGGTCGTGCATTATCCTGCTGAAATGTAGGGTTTCGCAGGGATCGAATGAAGGGTAGAGCCACGGGTTGTAACACATCTGAAATGTGACGTTCACTGTTCAAAGTGCCGTCAATGCGAACAAGAGGTGACCAAGATGTGTAACAAATGGCACCCCTTACCATCACGCCAGGTGATACACCAGTATGGCGATGAAGAATACATGCTTCCAATGTGCGTTCACCGCGATGTCGCCAAACACGGAAGCGACTATCATGATGCTATAAACAGAACCTGGATTCTTCTGAAAAAATGACGTTTTGCCATTCGTGCGCGCAACTCGTCGTTGAGTACACCATCGCAGGCGCTCCTGTCTGTGATGCACCGTCCAGGGTGACCGCAGCCTAGTCTCCGAGCTGATAGTCCTTGCTGCTGCAAACGTCGTCGAACTGTTCGTGCAGATGGTTGTGGTCTTGATAACGTCCCCAGCAGTTGACTCGTGGATTGAGACGTGGCTGCACGATCCGTTACAGCCATGCGGATAAGATGCCTGTCATCTCGACTGCTAGTGATACGAGGCTCTTGGGATCCAGTACGGCATTCCGTATTACTCTCCTGAGCCCACCGATTCCATATTCTGCTAACAGTCATTGGATCTCGAGCAACGCGAGCAGCAATGTCGTGATACGATAAACCGCAATCGCGATAGGCTACAATCCGACCTTTATCAAAGTCGGAAATGTGATGGTACGCATTTCTCCTCCTTATGCGAGGCATCACAACAACGTTTCACTAGGCAACGCCGGTCATTTGCTGTTTGTGTATGCGAAATCGGTTGTAAACTTACCTCATGTCAGCACGTTGTAGGAGTCGCAACCGGCGCCAGCCCTGTGTGAATGCTCTGAAAAACTAATCATTTGCATATCACAGCATCGTCTTCCTGTCGGTTAAATTTCGCGTCTGTAGCATGTCATCTTCGTGGTGTAGCAATTTTAATGGTCAGTAGTGTAGTGAGAAGAGCAGGTATCGCAGAGAAGGGGAACGATTCGATTTTAAATTATCAATGATGATTTTTTTCAAAACATTACTGGTAGAACATGCAACGTTGCAGTTATATTTATTACGAAGAAGGCGTTGGATCTGCTAGGAGATGAGCCCCACGAAAGGAATAGAGAAATTTTTTTTGGTTAGATTCAAACTTTGATTGAAACTTTGACATACTACCCATTTTCGTGCGACTTCTATTTGTCGACGGAAAGTGTCGGTTTGTTTCCCGTTACGAATAAAACGATTTTTTAAAGCGTATTTTTACGTTCCCATTCGACAGAGTGGTTCAGAATTAGTCTAGTGTAAATTTCGTTTTATCGATACGTACTAAGGGGGGCAGTAAAACACGACGAATAGCCCGGACTCCAGCAACGACTGAGCAGCGCTGCTGCATTGGGGCAGCACCCAGAGCGGGTGAGAACGGCGCGCGACTCGCTGCTGGAGAACTGCACAGTCACTGTGTTTTATTGTGACTGCATATACCTACCGATAAAGCGAATATCACGCTAGGCTAATCCTGTAGCGTTCTATCGAATGGCCACGGAAAATTCCGCTTTAAGATCATTTTGTTCGTAACGGGGAAGAAACTGACACTTTCCGTCGACACTGGAAGGCGCATAAAAGATGAGTAGTATTTGTTTCTGTTGACTCCAGGTACACTGCAAAACTGAAAATTGTAAAGAAGTGCCGAAACATCAGTGAAAATGCTCCTGACGTATCTCATGATGGACTCCCTGTGTACATGAACACTGCCACAATAAGTAACACACATGAGCAGTCAGAGCTTATGAAATGTTTCATTTTTTTTTTTACTTACTTCAAGGCGTGAAGGTACATCGCTTCCTCTGAAGAGAGTCGCAAACGACTCAATGTAAGTGCAGCTTGGCGCCCGATTTCGAATTAATTACTTCATTTATGGTAGCAGACTCCACAAATTATTTTTCTCCTGAAAGCTGTAAAGTATCCAACAAAATACAATACCTGTCTCTCTTTACAGCATCAAACAATATTTTTTCAATCCCATCGCCTTTTTAACATCTCGTATTTCACTGCACAATCCACCCGCTAACACCTCTATCTCTTATCCCAGAAACACAGAAAATATATAATGATATTCCCACGTATCTAAAGCAAAGAACCTTATTTTTTTTGCTATTACACAGATATTGTATATTTAAAATGCTCTCTGACTTTTTCCAAGTTTTTCACAAATGGCGTTCACTGATTTTCTAAATAGATCTCATCTTTCATTCCCACATGGTACTACCCTCGTCGGTCACAGATTTTATTCCAGTTGTATTCCTTTAACAGCGAGATGCCACTTGCCTCGTCTGTCGCCGAGAATGTTCTGCTGCAGAGCCTGTAACAAACGTTTTTTGTGGCATAAAAAAGTAAAATACTAATCAGTGACTATAACTTCATTTTTCTCAACATAGATCAAAAGGCATTTTATGAGAACGTTGAGAAACACCACCTGTCCAAAGCACTAAACTTTTCGGGATACATAAAAAATATCCCGTGTCTAAGTTATGGTGAAGTTCCGGTTTTCTTCTCATTTTTCGTTAAAATGAATGTATAGAGAATAAAGCCAGTATACTGTAGACAATCGTGATGCGATTTCGCAACTTTAACTTAAGATTTATTTAGTGAACATCTGGGATTTCTCAGTATTTTGCAATAAATAAGCATGAATTATTAATTAACGCACACTTTATCACCAAGCGCAAAAATCTAACAAATTATGCTTTTTTTCCATTCTCCTTGGAATTATATTCCACACATAGTTCATTCTTTGACACGCGGTGGCCAACTGTACACATCAGAGTACATTAAGGATTTCGCATACTGTGTTCCACATTACGCTGTTGATCCGCGGGAACTGAGTAAGCGCTGCGCGAAAAGCTATTAACAACATAGAGTTTTTTCGTCACTTTTATTATTTTTTAAATATTTTCTGTCATTTTTGTTATTAGTTATGGTTTAAAATTGAAGTAATCACTGAATAATACAAGTTTTCTAATGTTTTAAAATGTATATAGTTTTATTAAGTTTTATTTTAAAATTTTATTATCAGATGTCAATTGAAGGTTTCTCTGCGTTCTGCCACAGGAAAAGTTTGGAAAACCCTGGTGTAGTAGCTCTAGATGATTTCTGCTTTTGATAGAAATGGAAGAGATCGCCTTTGGTCATGTATTCTCTTGTCATTTATAGGCACATAACGATTATTCTCTCTGTTTTAAACAGTGCAAATAAAATTTTGAGAAAGCCCATATCTTATGAACATTTAGAGGTTTCTCTTCCATTTATGTGATGCAATGGGTACTTAACAACACAGAAAATGTCAGAACATCTGAGGTTCGTCTATATCACGATAGCCTTATTTTTTGAAGCAGAAAATAACAGGCAACTCAGTTTTGTCAAAAATTAGACATGTAGGGTCCCTCGATATTCCCATTCATTTAACTTGAGATATGATTTAGTTTGGCTGCTGAGAAAAGTATTATTGTTTCTTATTGGACAAACTGCACGTAAAATGCAAATGAAACTCGGTAATCATATCAATTAAAACCACGTAATTGTATTTTTACGAGGTGGTAATTAAAGCTTTACAGTTACCCTGATGTGATACGAGTTTTGTCGTATATGGCTCAAGGAAATCAAAAGAATACTTCTAGTACAGGTCAGGTATGTGCGTCATGCATTACGCAATCTCGATCATGGCCTGAACAACAGTACCGTCTGCGACCAGTCTTACACACCTACTGACGTTATCTGCTGCGTCGCTCATTTATAATGCAAACGGCTACGAACCTGTAGCACCTCTCCGAGACAAACTCGGCGTTAACGTTCGCTTCCGCCGACGAATTGCCGCTAGGCATCCTATGGAGCGGATTGTAGCGTCCATTATTCAACGCACTCGACGTCGAGCGAGGCGAATCGCCCGAGCGCGTACTCCGGAACAGACCGGACATGGCTCGTTCTGAATCTCGAATTATTACAGATTAATCCGCGCGAAACCCGTCATTGGCCCCGCCTCAGACAGCAGGCGCTCGGAGCGTGGACATTAACATTATATAGCTCGGCGGGAAGGCGGTAGCTCTTCAATGTTTCAGCGCCGCGGCGTATCTTTTGCGCAATCTGCCAAGCGGCGAGCGTGTGAATAGTTCATCGGGGGACACGTGTGCCCGGCGGGGGGCGCCATGCATAATGGACGCCACTTCACGTGGACTGCGTAATGCCGCCGCCTCCCACGCAACGCGCTGCGCAAGTTTAGCCACCGCCCCGGCGCCGCTCCCAGCATGCAACGCGCCACCGCCGGGCCGCTGCAGCGTCTTCCCCTTCTCCTGGGCGCTCCGAAAATTTCAATAATTTCCAGCCGCGGACACGGGGAGCGCACGCGGCCAGCCGGCCGGTGACTCGGCGAAAAGGAAATGGTATAGCAGTGGTGGAGGGGAGAACGGAGGGACGC
Source organism: Schistocerca gregaria (assembly GCF_023897955.1). Taxonomy (NCBI): domain Eukaryota; kingdom Metazoa; phylum Arthropoda; class Insecta; order Orthoptera; family Acrididae; genus Schistocerca; species Schistocerca gregaria. Next base: position 828,452,918 of record NC_064922.1, read on the forward strand.
GAGTAAAAGAAAGAGCGAACGTTATTGATTATTGCTTACCTGAAGAACACAGGAGCAATCTCCATTTTGTGTAATGAATGTACTGTCGAAATTGCGTGGTGGCCGCGAGGGGTGTCATTAGGCTGCGTTGTCGCGGCGGCTTCCCATTGGTCGGTGAGAAGCGAGCGTCGGAGTGCCCGCGCGGGGTGGCAAGGGGAGGGGAGAAACGCAGTGGCCAAAGCGAAGGGGGTTGCGCCTAGCCCGGTTTATTTATGTATGGTCGCCGGAGCGTACAAAGGAAACTGGCCAATTGCGTGATGCGCCTTTTTGGCCACGTGAATAAGTAAGCAGCGCGGGAGGTAGCCATTTTCGTCGTGAAATGCATGTTCACCGCCGGTGAAACCTTAGCGTTTTATCTTCTTCCGAGTGAAGCGGAGCTTTTTTCCTCCTCCGTGCTGCAATTAGGAGCTACGAAAAATTTACATACAATGTCGAAACCGCCTCGGAGGTGATCAGCGGAGCGGAAGTTATAACTGCGGAGAAACGAGTGAACTTTGATTCCGAAATGCGAACTGGTCGACGAAGCGTCAGTTTAGGCGGCACAAAAAGGTTTTTATTTTCCTCTTACTGAAAAAAAAACTTCTTAAACGAACTTTAAAATGCTTTGACAAGGAAGTGATACAAATACAAGTGTTGCCTTGTGTTTTAAATATTATCGAAGTGCTTAAGATAAGTCTGATTGCCCAGAATAACTAATAAATTCTTAACTTTTCCGTGCTTTTAGAGCCGGACGCAGGAAAATTTGTAAGACACCTCAGCCCAAGAAGTGAGACCAGGCATCGACATGTACGGCCATCATCTTACCAACCTTGCCACACTTTGGCCGCATGCGAAGCATTCCATAGTAACGTGAAAGATAAATTCTAAAAAGCAGAAATTAAGAAGGAACTAGCACGGGAGAATGTTGTATCGTGGAATACTTTTCAGACTTTTCCCTCTGGCCAGCCCTGTAATAGAAGTTCAGTATATTTTCTTAATGCATTTTGAAATGGTAGCGTTCACTTTATTTGTGCTGCAGTCTTTCTCTAAAATTACAAAAATGTTCTCTGGAAAAGGAAGAGTTTTCCACATGTAGAAAACTGTTCCAACGTAGAACATGGTCAGGGACCTAGCAACAAATATTGTATTCAAATTCAAACGCGTTGCAATAGAGGAAATATTGTCAATAATGTATCTAATTGTATATCTGTTACATTGTTATTCTGCTACACACGTCCGTAGCTCGTCTAGTGGCTACCGTTGCTGCCTCTCGATCACGGAGTCTCGGGTTCGATTCACGGCCGACTTGGTATTTTCTCTGCTCGGGGATGGGTCTCATCACTTCATCATCATCATCATCACCATCAACCGTGACAGTGGCTAAATTTAATTTGGTAAAAATTAGGACTTCCTACGGGCGCTGATGACCACGCAGTTGAGCGCCCCACAAACCATACACTACCATCATCATCATTGTCATTATTTACTACACACCAGTAAACAGTAAGTGAAATCAAACTAAGAATATTATCAGATACCAGTTACAAATTAAAACCATTTTGAGATAGAAGCTATTGGCAAGTAACGTCTACATCTTTGTACTCCGCAAGCCACCATAAGGTGCGTGGTGGAGGGTACATCATGTACCAGTCTCACTTCCCCTTTCCTATCGGAGTCGCCTACGGTTAGCGGGAAGAACGATAGCCGGTAATCCTCCGTGTGGGCTTGAATCTCTCTAATTTTATACTAAAGGTCGTTCCGCGAGGTATACGTAGAAGGAAGCAATATATTGGTTCACTCTAGGAATGTACGCTCCTGGGACTTTAACATTGGACCATACCGTGATGCAGAATGCCTCTCTTGCAGCGTCTGCCACTGCACTTGGCTGAACATCTACGTGATACTTTCGTGCTTACTAACTGAACCTGTAACGAAACATGCTGCTCTTCTTTGCATCATCTCTATTTCTTCTGTCTACTGACACAAATTTCCACTTTCGAGACAGGGTAAATTGTTGAGACATTAAAGAAACTCATTTCTTGTGCATGTATTACGTGTTACATAGTAAAAAAGCCTTCCATTTTGATAAAATATGGTGCATGACCGACGACGTAAGGCTTCACCGTCAATACACTATGTAGTTAGTTTAAAAAATATTCACAATTTTACTCGCCGCAAAGCTCTGTATCAGAAGAATTAACAATATTCTAAAAAAACCTTTAATATATTATACGGCACTCAGATACGTAAAACTGATGATATTTTCAAGCGCTGCAAAAAAAAAAAAAAAAAAAACCTCAGGTCTTAAAACAACAAAAACAGCAAGAACATGCCATAAACTGCTTATAGAGGTCTCTAGTGTGCTGCCGTTCATGTGATTGGTCACTAGATTGAACCACCGAACACTCTCCCAGCGATCACGTGTGACAAAACAACGAAACAACACAGCTAACGAACGAACAGAGCTACAGAATAAGATGAACATACAAAATTTCAACAGTGCTTTTACCAAAGAATGTTGTTTTGGAGTCTATGTGCTGCCGCAAAACTGTCCAGTGACGTGATAGGTTGGATTATTTTGCAGTTTTATGTCTTCTACATATTCTACCTTCATTTACCAGTTTTTGAAAACTTGTAATTTACATATACGAATACATGTCACAGATGTCAGAAATAACAAAAGACAGGTAATGTAGACTCTTTGGCCTGCCAGTTCCATGTTTACACTGTCACAGAGAAATGTCAAACGTTATCAGGAATTGCCACTGCCTAAGAATTTGAAGCCGCGCGGGAAAGCCGCATGGTCTTAGGCGCCTTGCCACGGTTCGCGTGACTCTCCCCGTCGGACGTTCGAGTCCTCCCTCGGGCACTGGTGTGTGTGTGTGTGTGTGTGTGTGTGTGTGTGTGTGTGTGTGTGTGTGTGTGTGTGTGTGTGTTGTCCTTAGTGTACGTTACTAGATTAAGTAGTGAGTAAGTCTAGGGACCGATGACCGCAGTTTGGCCCCATAGAAGCTTTCCACAATAAATAGGATTTTGACGGCAGTTTCGTATATGACAACCTACATACTGACAGGACAGAATTCATCCTACGATATTAAATGCTACCCATATCACTGCTATAGAGGTACATAATTTAAGTGGACTACTGCTGCCATATATACAGCTGATATTTTGTACATATCGATGTATACACAGTTTGCTCCTCAGTATGAGATACGACTGATGATGGGTTATCAACACAAAAATCCGGGTTTGGCAGATAAGCATTTCTAGTGCTGCTCGTGGTGTGTACAAAGTGATCTGTAATGAACATGACACTGGATTTGCTCTATGCACACCTAAGTAAATACACAACGGTTTCATATTTTCGTAGTTTGTCCAGAATTAAATTAAAACTTAGATCGAGGTCTAGGTCTACTGACCACAGTTTTCTTGAGATGTCCCTTGGTTACAAGACAAATGCCCGAAATGGAATCGAGCAAGTTTGCGCAGTGTTTAGTACACTGGAATCGCACTCGGAGGACGGCGGTTCAAATTCGCGTCCGGCCATCCTGAATTAGGTCCTCCATGATTTCCCTAACTCGCATCAAGCAAATGCCGGGATGGTTCCTTTGAAACGGCACGCCCAACTTCCTTCTCCATTGTTCGCTAATCCGATGGGACCGATGACGTCGCTGTTTAGTCCCCTCCTTCAAATCAACCCTGAAACGGTAATCCTCTCCCAAAATATCTGGAATCAAGAGTTCGTTTGCCCCACAAGCAGATCGCCTACTATTTGTCTGAAATCAGCCTAACTCTGTGAGGTTCTGAAAACGAAGAACCCATTCTATAATTAGAGATAGAAATGAAGTACTTCATCAGTCCATAAAGTTCCGAGACTGGATTAATATGAAACAGAGAAAGTTAAGATAGTGCTTCAACGGTTCAGATGTTCTACAAAGTCTCTACCTCCTCCCCACTTGAATACAACGTAAAGAACGGTCATACAATCACGTGAATGGATTGGAAAACTCCTTCGTTTGGATGGTTGTAGAACTCCTGCGTCGCATCGGCTTGAATATCGGCTATGTTGTCAAAGCGTTGCACCTTCAGGTTAATTTCCGCACTTTGTCGTTACGTTAACACTGCCGGCATACAACTGACTTATGGAATACATATCTGTTGTTTACAGCTGTTAGTTCAGGTTGCCAACGTAATTACTGCACTGACGTCGCTTATACTCCGTCCAGTTTCCGAAATATTTATTTTATTGTGATCTGAAACGTAGCAACTTGTTATTCAGAGTGTATACACAGATATCTAGGCATATACCTAAGTTTTCTCGGTCGATTGCACCTGTGCCTTTCTTTTGCATCTACCCATTTGTTTCGATTTCCTTTTTAAGAGTTTACGTACATACATCATTTTCCTGCAGACTTTTTGGTTCTTTCTTGGACTTTTTCTTGAATTTTGCAGTATTCGGGTTTTACATGGTTTGCCATGTCACTCCAGTCGAATACCACGATGTTTTCTACCAAATAGTCAAGGACGTCCTCTAGCCCACTTCTTGCCTATTATTAAGACTTGTAAAATGAACTAAATCTTTCTACTGCATATTTATTATACGTATAAATCATTTTACTGTGTATTTACTAATATTATTTCCACTCTATTTTACAATTATTTTCATTTTAGTGTGTTCAGAATTTGCATATGTTACTTGCGTCCCTAGGGCAGACGCCCATTTGAATATAGCCTATGCTTAATACATAAACCAAGAAACCTATACCACATATATCTTCAAACCTACTGGTAATACTTTACATTTATTTCAATTGTAGATTATGTATAGATACGTGCAGTTGTAGTACTACGTCTTTCATATTGGTCTGCTATTAAAATTTCTTTAAATAGTGTTGATACTTCCGAAACAAACAAAATAAATACTTTTATTTGGGTTTAATCGCTCCATAAAACAGCAGAGAGTAAGAGAGAAACTTTGTTATTAAAGACAATATTTGTAAATGGCCAAATACCTAGAATACAGATTAAAAACCATTCAACAGCCAAGAACGCACAAAATATTTCTTTATTTAAAACAAATGGCCTTGGCTTTTTGCACAAGTTGCTTTGGTTTTAAATAGTTTAGCAATGACAAGTCTGTAGTAAGGGTTGATTTTTATCCATTTGACATCTTGTGGGTAAGTTTAAGTGTAAAACGAGCATGTTTTACAACAAAAGATTTTAAGGTATGCAAATGCACTTGCCCACTTCCGGTTTTTGTAATACCAAACTAAACCTTTTATATCAAATGTGGCGTCTTAACTTACGAGACATATTCCATGTACATACACTTTCTTACAGATCTGAAGATGTCAGAATAGTCTGTTGAAACTGTTCGCCTTAAATAAAGAAATATTTTATGCGATCTTGGTTGTTAAATGGTTTTTTACAATCAAAACAAATTGCTATTCAGTACTTTCAAAATGAGAGAATTCGGCAAGTTGTACGAAATTTCTTCTGACATTTTGTGCGAATAAAGCAGTGTATGCAAAATATTCATAATGTGCACATCTGAGCAGGGAGGTGGGAACCATTCCTGCGCCCCTCCCAAGATGTGCCTATCAGCTCCAGGGAGTTAAGTCACTGGTCCACCCTGTCAAAGTTAATTCTGACTTATTTTTCGAACGAAACGTTAACCTGCTCATTTCTCCTAAGAAGAGAATTTAACCTTATTAAAATAATAATAATGCAATGTATGAGGGTAATTTAGTAATTACCCACACAAACATGCACAGTGAATACAATACCTACTGCGGGCAATTGAATCTTTTGTAAGTGTTAAATGTCAACCTTGCGAAAAGTGTTGGTCGTACATCCCATTATTATTTACATAAAAATAACATTAATGTATTATCTACGACTGCGTGTCCGCTCGTAAAAAGTACATTTGAAGTATGACTGTCGATACTTTTAAAAATATCGGGGATCCGACAGATGGATATCTAAAAAAGTTTCATTATGGGTCCTCGATGTATGGGAAAAAGTGTGACATATTGACGGACCCTATGAAAATATCGGCTGCACGTTTTAAATACACTGCCAGTTTTAGAGCCGTATATTTAAGTATTGATTTATTATTAGATATTCTGTAGATCAAGTAGCTAGTAGCCTTTTTACCACCCTTAGAGCAAGAACTGAAACGAAAACGATGTATGTTTAAGCTTAGCGATAAACACTTTGCTAACAATCGTAACTGCAAGTCAGTGGCACAATAAAAGGCGTCCGATAGGACCGTCGTTCAGTTTCGTCACAAATCGAATTTTTCCAGAACACTTCATGTCGATTCCCTGTTTCTTCATTTCTGCAAACGTCAGGGACCTAGCAGTTTTAGTGTCAAAACTGCTTGGTGAATATAAACGTTGCATTTTCTATCGGTAGCGCCGAGCGCCGATTACGTCAGGATTTCCGCTCACCCGTCTCATCCCAACGCAAAGACCAATCTTGTCGTTTAGATATTTGTTTACCATTTTCTGAAACCGTTTTTGAAGAGTGCCGAGGTACAGAAATAGCTCAATAGTCAATTCAAAAACTGTGTTTTAACGCAACTGGTAACTGGTGTGCTATTTCTTTTCATCGGCTTCTTATTCCATTCACACAGTCCCCCCCCCCCCCCCCCCCGGCTTTTTCCTGCCAAGTAGCCAAGTGCAATGGAACTACGTCTTTGTGTCATCTGTAATTGCTCCGCACAGTCACAGAAAAACTGGACTTGATGAACGCTCAAAAGTAGTAAGACTCCTTCACAATGTGAAAGTAAAATATGTTCTACTACAATTTTAGAAGATCAGTTTCAATTATTGACCAAAAATTGCGAAAAAACAATAAAATAAAAATAATTATATTTGATTTGCTACTTTGATATCGATGTATCGGGTCAAAACGTATGACAGTATATGTCGATATATTTAGAGAAATATATCGATATTTCATCAACAGCCTTACTTTGAAGAGCTCTGTTTCGTGATTCTATTTTTATCTTCTAAAAGTATACAACCGCCGGATATATTCTCTGGGAAGAACAAACTATACATCAATAGATGTACGAACTTTGCAAGTTTTTACGTGTTGGTAAAAAAGTTAAAAAATGATCCCAAAAGCGTAACCGACGAGCATTGTTCCGGACGTGCAGTAGCACCATTGACCTCGGCGTTGCTAGCTCGAATTGATTTTACCTATCCAAGAAGACCAGCAACTTGTAGTTAAAAAGAAACCGATGGAAAAAGTCCCGAAAATGGTGGCACAACTCATTCCATCTATCAAAACAAACTGAACTACCGCAAGACCTGTGCATGCTGGGTTACCAGAGAGCTTACCGTTCATCGCAAAGAAGAGAGATTTCGCATTTGCGCCGAGTACAAAAATCGTTTCAGTAGCGAAGCTGAGGCATTTCTGGAAAGGATTTTAACATCATTTTTAGCCGTAGTCTAAGAGGCCGTTCGTGGAGTGGAAAAGCCCTGAATCGCACATGAAGAAATACAAAACTCAACCATTGACTGGTAGCGTCATGTTAACCATCTTTTGAGGTGCTCATGGTTCTATTTGCCTTCAAGACAGCGCTCGACTTTATACGGCACAGCTCACTCAGGAAACTATAGACGCAGTTTTTTGGGATCTCCTACTGAATCTCCTTCGGATTTTTATCTGTATCTTCCAATGAAAGAAGATTTGCGCGACATTAAGCTCAATGCGAACGAAGAGCTAAAGAAAAAAATGTATATCTGTTCTCGAAATCAAGGCAAAGGATTGTTCACTAAGAAAATAATAAGACTTATAAGATGATGGGAGAAATGCTTATAAGTTGGTGGGGATTACGAGCAAGAACAGACAAAAATTGCATTTGTTTAATTAAAAAAATCCTGTAGTGTTTTTTGACTGTTATGTTACTCAATGACCCTCGTGCGTACAAGAAAAAGCTGAGGTGGATGGTGTCATAAATGGAACAGAGATGAAAGGTATGCACGTATAAACAAATAAGAAACGGAACGAAGAACAAATTAACTTTATTTATCTTGGAAGTGAATAAATGCTTAACATCATACATAACATCTCTACAGTCTCTTAAAATCTATACGAAGCACTGATGCAGCATTAGCTTGCTTTGCCTACGGAATGTTGTGGAGACAGCTGTGCAGTGCAGTCACGTATGTTCCCTGCTCTACTGAAGGTTGGCGATCGCGCACAACACTGGTCTGTCATATGCGTCAATGAAAACTCAGAACATTCCGTTTATTTTTCCTCCGTCGCTCTGTTTCTTGCAGCAAAAAAAGTTCAACTTCAAGGCAGTTAAATCACAAGATTCCGTAGTACACACTATGTTTCCATTGAGAATCATTTCTAAATAAAAAGTGAAACCGAAACTCAGGTGAGTAAAAATACGTACTAATAAATGAAAAGTGCTAGTTTTCTGTGGTTCTACAGCATTGCTTTTATTGTGTTAAGCGGTTCTCGATTTACAGTGCCATCTTCAGACATTTGCTGACTGTTGTCTCCAAAGAAGTTACAATGTTTGTAAAAGATATTGGAAAAGAAGTCACACGTCTAGATTGAAGTTGAAACGTATAGTAAATAACGTCTTTGACAGTGCGGTGGTAATGCAATGTAAAAAAGTAAAAGTTGAACAATAAATAAATACAAAGGGAGTAAACACGGAAAACTTGTCACACTAAATTGGAACATACGGCCAACATAACTGTTTATATCGATAAACAAAATCAATAAAATAAAATAAAATTAGTAGTTGGCAAAGTTACTTCAAAAGGTATAAAACATGAGGAGTGATACAAAACCAGTTAAAAGAAACAAATTATCTCTGTAACTACATAATATATGAAGAACTTAAACAATATCAATAAGATCAACAGAAATGAATAAAAAGAAAATGGAGGAATGTTTGGGAATATACAGTAAATGCCATCCTTGAGAGTGTGGAGGTAATGCATTTCTGTAAAAGTTGAACAAAATAAAAGGAACAAACAGCATAAATATTAACACTATACTCAAACCTGTGGCTATGTAATTGTTTTCATTAAATAAATGGGCCAATTAAAATAAAAATGAAAACAGTACGTCATGGAACAATTTTAAGCGTTATTGAACATGGAAAGTAATACAAGCGACAGTTAAAAGAAAGACTTGACGATTGTAACCGTAGACTATATGGGTCACATTGGCAATTTCAATAAAATAAATAAAAGAACTCAATGAATGCAGGAAAACGAGTGAATGTGAAGGAACTGCAAGTGTGGGAGGTAATGAAAAACAGAGAGGATTATGTGAAGTTTAGGAGAGAGGAAGTATTAAGCTGTGCCTGGTGATTTAAGATTAGATCTGGACTGTAAGCTAGACGTTTGTTAATTTCCAGGGCTTCCAGCAGACTGAGTTTTAGGCCTTTATTTGCTAAGGGATGGACATGGGATTCTGACTGGCAGCTGCGGCCCTGACTCAGTGCTTGCTCAGCAAATCTGGAGTTCGAATACTGTAACCTCCTCTGTACGTGTAAAATGTCAATCGGGCGTTCAAGAAATTTGTAGTATTGCATGGATTAAATGCAGGATGTCACTGTTGAACGACAGAATGTCACAGAAAAGACTGGAATTTCTGTACATGAAACATATCCAGACAGTACCGTAGAGTAAAATGCATTTTCAGAGAAGAACAGTTCATCGGAAGCTCTTAAACTCGTACGTGACACGAACTTTGTTTCCGTTTCGTAACACAAATATACCAGTACAAGTAATGAATATGATAAAACCGATTGAGGTTAAAAGAGATGTAAAAAACAGCCGAATTACTCGATAAAAAACTATAAATAATGTCTAAAAAGAAAGAAAAAATAGGATAGAATTTCTATAAGTTGCCAGACGCGTGTCATTTCAGCATATCCTAAAATCACTATCCCTTGAATGATACACTTTTGGCGAATTAAAAAGACTTGAAAGAAATGGAGGGGCAGTGTGACCCAAGAAGTACTATGTATCTTTAATGTAGGGCCAGACCGTTTCATCAATAAACACCGAGTCTCGTTTGAGCAAAAGTATGAACGTCAGTTACAACTGTAGAGAAAATTCTCTCTTTCGCTGATGCGTGTGATTAACGAGCTGTGATCCACAATACAACCCAACGACAGATTACTGATACACAACCGATATAATACTCCGCACTGTGGTGTATATTTCAGCTCTACACGCGACAGCCCCACTTGTGTCTTTCGTAGATTGACGGAACTCTTGTTAGTATCTTCGTTTAAAATCTCCAGGGCGGTAAAAATTTCAATCGCCTTATTCTGTGGCACGGAGACAGACAGGAAACGTGTGCGTCAGACGGAGACTTCAGCAGTTCCTGTAGCATTACCAGTACACCATATTTCCAACATGCGTTACGACAAATCAACACGAAACTGCATTTGACCAATTGGGCAATCAGCTTGAGTACGTCGTGTACATCACAGTATGACAAAGGGATGTCTATAATGTTGTTATGTACTTAAAACGAACAGATGTTTACAGAGGTCACATACACGCAGAAATAAACTTTTTATTATGTAATTATCCGCAAGTCTACTCATTGAACACTTGGCGTGCCTCAATAAAAAACACCGTGTGTGGCACAGAAATGCATCATGCTGATAGCAAATGGTCGTGTAATCAGAATGTCTGAAGAAGAGGGAAACAAAATCGACTTGGTTCTGAAGACACTATTTAATCAGATCTCCAGCAACTCGTCTCGAAAAAGCACAGTCAGTAATGTTTTTCGGAATGTCCGTGACGTCTATTGCATAACAGTGAGTCATCTTCTTTTCTCTAACGTCTTGTCAGGTCTGAGACTGTTACAGGAGGTGCACTGCTTCAATCTCTAGAAGTCGGAACGAAATTAATGGCCACGCTGCTGGCCAAGCTAGGGTTTGGCAAGAGCGAAGACAAGCAGTAGAAACTCTCGTTATTTGCAGGCGGACATTAGTTTGCTAAAATGTAAACCCCGGATGGTTTGTCGTGACGGGCAGCAAAACGGGGCGTCGAATATCGTCGACGTACCGCTGTGCTGTGAGGGTGCCGCGGATCACAACCAAATGGGTCCTGCCATTAAAGGAAATTGCTCCCCAGGCCATCACTCCAGCACTCCTAGTTGCCGGGCAGTGCTGCGGGCTACAGTCTGTTTTGTATCCCATCCCTGTCTGGGGTGTCTCCAGACACATCTTAGGTCTGGAATCTCATTGACTGGAGTCCCGTTTCGAACTGAACCGCGATAACAAGCGTAGACATATCTGGAGACGCTCCGGACAGCAATGGGACGTCAGCCACCACACGGCCGACAACCAGGAGTGATGATCGGGGGTTCCATTTGATTTCATAGAAGTACTCCTTTGGTTGTTATCCGAGGCACCCTCGCAGCACAGCCGTACGTTTACGATATTCTACGTTCCCTTCCGGTTATCTTCATGGCAAGCCAGCTTCAGCTCCCATTCCAGCAAGATAATGCCCATCCGCACACGGCAAGAGTTTGTATTGCTTTTTTTCTCGTGCTTGCCAGATCCTATCTCTGCTAGCAACAACACCGTATCTCTCTCCAACGGAGAACATTGGGAGTATTATGGCAGGACACTCCAACCAGGTTGGGATTTTGACCATCTGACACATCAGTTGGACAGAATTTGCCACGGTATCCCCCAGGAAGACATCCAACAACTCAATCAATTAATTCCACGCAGAACAGCTGCTTGCATAAGGGCAAGAGGTGGGCCAACGTGTTACTGTCTTCGTCAACTTGTGAAGCTCTTTCTCTTGAATAAGTCATCCAATTTCTCTGAAATTGTAATAATTTCTTTGCTGTACATGTAAATCACATCTGCCGATTTCCAAGGTTAAGGAAATGAAAGCCCACACCGTTGTGGTTAATTAATAAAGGATTCCTCTTATTGACTTGTTGCCACAATGATTCAGTTAATTCCTTAAAAAAAATTCCCAGCTTTGGCTTGAGTGCGCCTACTTACATACGTAATTCAGTGCACTTGGTCCAAGGAAGATCGACTATTGGGCAATTACGAAAACCGTTCTCGTTACGGAAAACGAGAGCAAAAGCCATTACTTCGTCAGAGCTCTGGCTGTTTGCTATGTCCGCCCCATCGCTAGGTCGAAGGTCTGGCTCGGCGATTAGCGTAGACTTTTGCCGATCCTGTCATGTTCTCATTTCTGTCTATTACGGTTAGGATTACCTGGTCTTTTGTCACGTTTTTATTCCCTTTCGTTTCGTGCCCTTTTAATATGTGCTACTAGTGGGGGCAGCTTTTTGCAGCCATGCAATGTCGTTCTCCATGATGACCATACTGTAGTAAGAAGATGGCTCTTTACATGATGCTAGGTGGCTTCATCCTTTTGGAAGCTGAGATCAGGCAACGAAGGCACAGTCGAAGCTTCGAGATTCAAGCGTCGGACCGCAATTAAGCCCATGCGACATGGAGTGGAAAACCAAAATGTCACAAACTAATAACAGACATCAGAATTAACGCAGAGATGGAACGCATTGTGCGAAGTAGAATGCAAAAATCATTTCACCCCAGGCGTTGGGTTGTCCTTTCACTCACTGGCTGTCTGGTCTCACAATGACTGTCTCGTCTCTTACTTATTGCCTGTTCTCCCCTCTTCTCTCCTCTCTCGGTTGCCAGTACTCAGCAGTTTTGTTAATTTTTTTCCCACTCGAGTTTCCAGGGAGCTAAATTTGTCACTGTACCGTCTTTGTCAATGTCGTGCTCAATACACAATCTCGCCCAACGAAAGGTGTAATCCCAACTCCCCGTCTACGTACAGGGTAAAAACAATTTTGATCTTCGAAGCAGAAAAGTCGCTGGGAACTCTCTAATTGTTCTCACTCTGTTTCATCTTGCGGTATTGTGGGCTGTGGGTTCCCTACAATTCTTGCATATCGGCTTTTCCTGAATACCGCTAGGAATTACTTCAAGTGTTTGTCTGTATTACTGAGTTGTGAATAAGGCTGCTATGCAACGTCAAACTCGTTTGCTTTCCTGTGTATGCACAAGTGTCCCAAGCCATTTCAGGCTCGTTAGTGCCCCTCCACTGTAAATCCGTACATTCCAGTTGAGTTTCGCACCTGTCTGACTTTAGGGGCGTTCTCACCAGTTTTGGTGCGGCTTAACAGGGGGCCCTATGGTCCTGAAAACTTGGTGGTAAAATATTATGCTGTATATATAATTTTTGTGGGATTGTTAAGGAGTTTGTCAAAATTAACTGTTTCAGTGGTGTCTTAATGAAACTGTATGTTAAATTACAATAAGGGGCTGGATGCCTTGGAGAAGGCTATGTGAGTGACTCTGTGTCATCGATAGACACAGATAGGCCACTAGGTAAATGAGATAATGTGTTTTGCCATTATGATTGTGGGTACCTCAATTGTAAATCAATATAATGTGGTATGTGCACACTTTGAAGCCGATGGAGTCGACATAAGTCTATCGTGTTCGAGTAACTTCCATCCCTGTATGTGAGCGTTTCACAGCACGTATGATCAATACGCCATCGTTTCCAGAAGTAAAGAAGTGTCGTTATAATGTCGTAGTAAAGTCATGAAATGTTTCATATTATGATGGCTTGCATTGAACTCAGGCGTTCTCCGGCCTCTATTGCTTCCGCTTAGTTTCAGTGACACTCGCTGCGTTATTGTAAAGGTGCGGCGTTTCACGGAAGTGCCCGGCACAAAGCGCAGCTGAAGAAATCACAGTTATTAATAAAGTATGATAAATTATTCATCAGCACGCAATCCTCGTTTATCGACTTTTGCCCGGGCACTCTGATGAACTGACTTCCTTTAATAGCGTTTATGAGCGTTTATGAGCTGACCGAAATCAACAATAACTGTGAAGTAAATCACGCACGAACTGCTCCGTTACTAAATGCGGAATGTGTCCCACGATGAACGTCTACGCCCGCTGTAATGTAAATTCTACCATCTTTTTCGACACTACTATGCGATGGCTTCCGAAATGAAGCATAACTTAAAAACGTTCCCTTAGGATCGTCTAAAAACTATATGAATGTCGTTTTCTTCTCAGTATTCGTGTCACATTTAAACGACATGGTCTGTAAAATTTAATTACGAGGGTAATCGCAAAACTAACTTGTCCTTTTTTTTTGTAAGTACAAAGGCCTACTTATTTCTACTATGGTTTACATCAGTTTACAGCTTGAACATTTAGCTATTTTTCGACGTAATCACCATTTCTGTCGGTGCATTTTCGTAGACGCTGTGGCAGTTTTTGTATGCCCAGTCATACCAGCTCGCCGGACTGTTGTTCAGCAAGTTATGAACCTCTCCTCTCACCTCGTCGTCGGAGCTGAATCGCTTTCCAGCCAAATATTCTTTTAACCTGTGGAATAGGTGATAGTCACTGGGCGCCAAGTCAGTACTGTATGGTGGGTGGGTGACTATGTTCCACTGGAACTGTTGCAGGAGAGCAACGGTTTGCCGAGCGATGCGTGGGCGAGCGTTGTCATGGAGAATGTGTACGCCCCTGCTCAACATTCCTTGTCTCCAGTTCTGAATTGCCCGTTTGACTTTTTTCAGCATTAATTGTGGTCCCAGTGGTCATAAACTCGACCAACTATACCCCTTTCCGATCACAAGAAACGGTTGTCATGACTTTACCGGCAGACTGTGTTTGTTTGAATTTCTGCCGCTTTGGCGAAGAAGGATGCGGCCACTGGCGTGATTGTTGCTTGGTCTCAGGTGTAAAGGGGTATGCCCAGGTTTCGTCACCCGTGACAAATGAGTCCAGAAAGTTGTCCTTTTCGGCTGCAAGGCGGTGAAGAAGTGCGCGGGAAGCATCAAATTGTTGCAGCATGTGGTCCTCAGTCAGCATGCGTGGCACCCATCTTGCGCACACCTTCCGGTAGTTCAATGCTTCCGTTAAAATTCTGTGAGCGTTGCTTCGGGAAACCTCAGGAACCAACGTGCAGAGATCACCATGCTTTATTCAACCTTCAACACTGTCTCCTCAGAAACTGACGGTCTCCCGCTCCTCTGTTCGTCGTGAATTTCGGCCCGACCAGCTTCGAAATCTCTACACCACATTTTTGACATCCATGCGTGACTCACCATACACTTTCGTCAATTGGCGATGGATTTCAACCGGCGCCGTGCCCTTTGAGTTCAAAAACCGAATAACTGCGAGCAATTCTCACTTGCCGGTAACTTCCAAAGGGAGATGTATTCTCAATGGCTGCAGAGCCAAGATTGAGCGCCTCAGCGCGGCTTGCGCATGTTTACACACAGCGCGTGATGCACTCTTCATAACAGTGTGACCAACTGCCACACAAACAGAATTATGTACTTATAAAAAAATAGGAGACTTTACTTTTGCGATTACAACTGAAAGTAGCACAACGTGTTATTCGTAATCTGATATTGCTACACACACCACGGGAAAACAATTTAACAATTTATCGTGATGGTAGATTCATTATGTTATCGGGCTTGTGGAACTAGTTGTATTTGTTGGATATACATAAAGCACTTCAGAGTGGTAATTCAAATCAGACAGTCAATATAGAATAACGAGACAAGGAGCACAAGTTGCGGAAATGTAATGATGGTACTTTTATTAACAAAAAAAATTGATTTTGAACAAAGGTTAATTTCGTTATAGTTTAAGCTAAGCGAGGCCCACATCCCAGGGCCAGAGTTCCAGTACTGCTGTCTACCTGTTATGGAATGTCAAGTATGTGTCTGTGCCGTGTGCAAGATTTTGATGAGATCTTGTAACAGCATAGTGTTGTGTTTGCGTTTTTACTGATGAATGGAAAGGAGAGTGTCAAACCTATTGTCTGCGCGTAGCCTACTACTGTGAAATAGCACCAACGGTTCCGCTGTGCGAAACATCCCCGTGAGACGGACGAATCGCCCTCAACAACGTCAATGCTCTCACTCTATGAGACCCTGCAGATATTTGTCACAAAGACCGGTGTTCGAGAACTATACACCACCCTCCTCTCTCTTCTCGACCAAACACTACTGACGAAAATTCCATCAATCCATCAGCCCATGAACCGGTTACCTCCGAATCGAACTTTGCTGTATTGTGATGCGATAGCGCACGCAGCTACGGAAGCTGGGGATGATAATTACTCTTTCTGAACTTAAGGAACATCTGAATTTGGAATGCCAAATCAAAAAATAAATTTCTCTTCATCCAAAATGTAGAAAATCTGTTAATAATAATCTGAGTGCCACTTTCTTGGTGTTCATTATCAAGGACTTTGAGACAAATGAAAGAATGACATGGGCGTCTCCCGAGATGCTTTGGCGAATGCCACTCCAAGAATACGATATGTGCATTGACGGAATCTGGCGACTCGTGGCATTCATTCCCTAAATACTTAGGGATTACAATCACAAAATTACCTAAAATGGAACGATCACATAGATAATACTGTTCGTAGAGCAAACCAAAGACCACGATTCATTGGCAGAACATTTAGAAGGTACAACAGGTCTACTAAAGAGATTGCTTACACCACACTAGTCCGCCCTATTCTGGAGTAACGGGATCCGCATCAGGTGGGACTGACGGATGACATCGAATAAGTACAAAGAAGAGCAGCTCGTTTTGTACTATCGCGAAGTAGGGGTGATAGTGTCACATAAATGATACGTCAACTGGAGTGGCAATCATTAAAACAAAGGCGTTTTTCATTGCGACGGGAACTTCTCATGAAATTTCAATCACCAGTTTTCTCCTCCGATTGCGAAAACATTCTGTTGGCACCCGCCTACATAGGGATAAATGATCATCACGATAAAATAAGACAAATCAGGGCTCTCACAGAAAAATTTAAGTGCTCGTTTTTCCCGCGTCCCGTTCGAGAGTGGAACGGTAGAGAGACGGCTTGAAGGTGGTTCACTTTATTGTGAATAGCAGAGTAATCACGTAGATGTAGATGTAGATGTAGAAGGCAAAATACGCTCTAACAGCAACGACTGACTAACCTTTACCACTAGCGTCTGGAAGCATTATACAGTAACGCTTTCTTTGCCAGTATTTCTCCCAGAATCTTGAAGAACTTGGTGTGTCACAGGATCGTGAACTTTTATGGTCTCTGGACAGAGCTCTAGGAATGTAAGTGATGCTTCAAGAAAAATCGAATACATCAGTTTCAACTGGAAATAAGTAATCAGGGAATGCAGGCTTTCACGATCAATTTCAGTGATGAAATATTCTCTAGTTATCAGTCGAGACGGGGCATTGTGTTAGGGCAACCTTTCGACGTATTTACTACTCGTCATCCTCAGGCGAAAATCGTCCTCATTTTCGCATGAACATAGGAAACTCGTCGAATCCTTGCCATCTTCTTCACCTTCAACTGAAGATGGTGTGCGATGCTGTAGGTCCAACCGCGCAGGCAGGTTGGTTGCAATCCGTCAGCTAGCGACCATCTGACCAACATACGGCCATCACTGGCACCGAGGCAGAACCAGCTTTCGTCGGTAGCTCAGACCTCCACTTTGCCCTCCAGTAAGCTCTCACTTCATACCACTGAAGTCGCAAGCGGCGGTGGTGTGGGGTTAGTAGAATGCACGTTACAGGGGGTCTGCCTCGCAGCTATCCTTGACGTAACCGATTTGTAACAGTTTGTTGTGTCACTGTGGCGCCAACTGCTGCTCCAAAAAACTGGTCAAATGGCTCTGAGTGCTATGAGACTTAAATTCTGAGGTCATCAGTCCCCTAGAGCTTAGAACTACTTAAACCTAACTCACCTAAGGACATCACACACATCCATGTCCGAGGCAGGATTCGAACCTGCGACCGTAGCGGTTCCATACTGTAGCGCCTAGAACCGCTCGGCCACTCCAGCCAGCAACTGCTGCTGCAGATGTAGTACGATGCGCCAGAGCCATATGCCGAACACGATTGTCTTCCCTCTCCGTAGCGCCACTTGGTACTACTGTGCCCGGTCTTGTTGCGACCGTACGTTCTCGGGCCACCGCTGCCAGCAATCATGTACAGCGACTACCTTCCGGCCGAGTCTTTCCGCAGTATCACGCAATAAACATACATTTTCACGTAGCCCTCTTACATCAACTCGTTCAAACCCAGTAAGGTGCTAATAATGGCATCTTTCTAGCATTACCAGCATTCTGGACTATCATCAACTAACCACTACCAATCTCAGAGGTAACTAACGGTCACAAACGTTACAGGGTGTATTTAAGACGGACCTGATTTGCATCCTCATACTGGTGCTGTCAGCACCACTTTTATGCGACTGATGCGTACCTCGAATAGATAAATTCTTTCAGATGTAGAAACACGCCTGCCAATTTTCGTTTACGCCGCACGGCTCCTTCTTGGTGTTGCAACTTTTTTCCCTTTTTTCCGTTAGTGTGTTTTCCACTTATAATTCCACTCTGTATTTTAGTTAATTTATGTCGTCACAATTCTTTTAGAGTGTAGCTGTAGTGCTGCATTTTTAATAACTTTCAGTTAAATTAACTTGTAGTAAAATATTCAACCAAATCTTATTCCTACATTAATCAAAGTAAATTAAACTTGTCTCTTTCCTTGCGTGGGGATGCAATGACACATATAAATCCGTTGATAAGTTTTCAATGAATCACAGTGACTCTGTCTATTCACCGTACTCTACAGATGCACTCGGACTCAGCAGTAAAATACAATTATCTGTGAACTATTAAATGTCGGCAAGTGGACTCCAAAAAATAAGCGTCTATGCAATAGAAGAGTCAAAACGACACAGACTACAGTTTTACAGCCATAAAATTTCTTGCAAAGCAAATCAGTTTGTCGCGTCTTGGCACAGCTTTCCTACACCATTATTTTCCTTTTGGCTTCTCGTTATCTGCGTGATGCAGTGAGGACGTTAACGACAATATAGATTTACTTACCTTTGTTAGCCTTTATAGCAGAGACGAGAGGGGGAGAACTCTTCTTGGCTGGAACGGGTATTCGGTTACAAGTTTGTAATTCCCGTGGTGTTGGCGAGATGTATTTGCTGAAGCAGAAAGTTATTGTCTTTAGTCAATTCCTTTATTGTCCTACAAACCCATTTGTTTGTTGGGGTGTCAGACGAAAACCCCTGAACAGAAGATCAAGTGCTTTTAACCACTAAGAAAGTTCTTTATCAGAGACGAGTGCTATCACTGCTATTCGGTCAACTAACTACTGGCCATTTGGCCTAATTCGTAAATTATCAACACTTTGAAATAAGTCACTATCAATCAAGAGCCAGCTGCCATTTAGTACAAGAGACAAGTAACACTCAATCACTTGTTCCAGTTTTCACTGAAATTCCTGTATCTTAATTCTTTGAGACGGAGATAGGCTGTATCCCTTCAATCCTGCTCCAAGAAATGCTGGAAATGACTACTTAGCTTGCAGCTGCCGTGTGTCCACCAGAGTCTACCACCGTCTTCTCGTAGCTGAAGTGCCTATTTCTCCATCAGGTGCTGCTGAGCAGCCTCACTGCACTCCGTCTTCTCGGGTTACTCGCCGAATTTCTCTTCTACTCTACTACTACTGTCACTGTGCCTCTCTGAGTTTTATTTCGCTCTATATTCAGTCTGTATTCACACGCCCCCTGTAGTACCTGTTGGGAATATTCCATTGGAAGCTTTCCTCTACATGTTTTGCCAGCATTCTAAATTCCACTCGAATTTCTCCTATTACGTGCTTCGGAAGTTTACATCTGTGACCTTGACCCTCTTTACCTTGGCGAAGCGTCAAGAATAACTTCTACCGGCGTTTATGATCAATCGCTAAGCTGTTTGTCGCTTCGGGACTTGTTATCTCATCCTGTTTGTCACTCATCTCTTCCATGTGCTTGAAAACCAGTGCCGGCTTCTTATTATGATCTAACATTTTTTTCTGATCTGACATGTAATTAAAATTATCAACATTTTCTACGGCCATGACAATTATTCGTATAGTTACACCACAATGGCCGCAGGAGATCTGCTGTAGCTTCAGCTTCTTCCTGTCGACTACCCATGATTTGTATTCAGTGACATCTGGTGCTCAATCCGCGTAAGTTTAGCCGTCTTTTTTCTCCAGATGACTACCAGCACGCCGACCGCAGTGGCCGAGCAGTTCTAGGCGCTTCAGTCTAGAACTGCGCGACCATTACGCTCGCAGGTTCGAATCCTGTCTCGGGCATGGATGTGTGTGATGTCCTTAGGTTAGTTAGGTTTAAGTAGTTCTAAACGACTTGCTAAATGATTTTGATAAGATATCTGTATGGTGCGAAAAGTGGCAATTGACCCTGAATAAAGAAAAGTACGAAGTTATTCACATGAGTACTAACAGAAATCAGCTAAATTTAGATTACGCGGTAAGTCACACAAGTCTGAGGGCTGTAAATTCAACTAAATACTTAGAGATTACAATTACAAATAACCTAAATTGGAAAGATCACATAGATAAGACTACGATTTATTGGCAGAACACTTAGAAGGTGCAACACGTCTACCAAAGAGACTGCTTACACTACGCATGTCCGCCCTATTCTGGAGTAGTGTTGTGCGGTGTGGGATCCGCTTCAGGTGGGACTGACGGATGACATCGAAAAAGTACAAAGAAGGGCAGCTCGTTTTGTATTATCGCGAAGTAGGGGTGATAGTGTCACATAAATGATACGTCAACTGGAGTGGCAATCATTAAAACAAAGGCGTTTTTCATTGCGACGGGAACTTCTCATGAAATTTCAATCACCAGTTTTCTCCTCCGATTGAGAAAACATTCTGTTGGCACCCGCCTACATAGGGATAAATGATCATCACGATAAAATAAGAGAAATCAGGGCTCGCACGGAATAATTTAAGTGCTCATTTTTCCCGCGTGCCTTTTCAGAGTGGAGCTGTAGAGAGACAGAATGAAAATGGTTCATTGAACCCTTTGCCGGTCACTTTATTGTGAATAGCAGAGTAATCACGTAGATGTAGAAGTCCTAGGGGACTGATAACGTCAGATGTTAAGTCACACAGCCATTTGAACCATTTTGAACTACCAGCACACATGAAACAAACAAATAACTTAATGTACATTGTATCTTGAACACGGCTGAATCGTTGATGGTACGTGTAATAGTGATATGTTTTTACTGCCGGCAAAAATACCATCAGTGCTGTTGGGTTGGCCACTTCTGGCCCCAGAACAGCGTTTGCAAGAGGCTGTGGTAATGGGATATTCCGGTACCGTGGCGAGCGAGAAGTCAGCTCAATAAAACATTCTTTAACATTCGTCGTTTCTCATACAGTATCTCGATGGCTGCAGCAAGGTGTTACGCCTGGCTCACAGTGCTGGGACGGCGTAACCCCAATTGGCGGCGATGTGGCACTGCTGACGGCAAGAGGAGTGGTCGGCTCCGCAGAACAGCGAGCTTACCGCTGGACTGGCGTAAAATGGGTGCAGTCCCAGGCGGCTGACAGGAGCGATCAGGAGCACCGAGCCAACCCTGCGAATCTCGAAGACTGGCTGGAGTATCGGGCGATGGGGTTCAGTGGGTGGCCTCCCCTAGAGAGATCCAGTTGGAAGCCAAGAACTGTTCTGTTACGGCTGACTGACGACTCATACCTCATACATTTTGAGAAAGTAAGTGCACTAGAATTTTATATTTTTTTCAGATATATATATATATATATATATATATATATATATATATATATATATATATATGACACTGTTGATAAATTGTTGATTACTTTATCACATATTCGCCATCCTGTTCAACGCATCTGGTGAGCTGTGGCAAAAGCTTTTTATGACCTCCTAGAATAAGTCTCCCACCAACTCCTTCTCCAACTTCAGAACCTCTTCTGCAAATTCTCATAACTTTGAAATTTAATTCGACTCATGTTTGTCTTCAAGGAGATGAAAAGATTATAATTTGATGGCTCGAGGGGAGGGAGGTGGGGGTTCAAAATATCCAACCAAATGATTCCAAGCACGCTTTGGTGACAAGGCTGTGTGTGGACAGGTGATGTCGTACAACAAGCACGCTCCTCTCGTCAGCATTCCCCTCCTTTTGTTTTGACTGCTCCTTCTGAGTTTTTTTTAGATTCTTACAGTATCGTTATGTATTGGTAGTATTCCTCTGGGGCATAAATTCGCAAAAAATATGATTTTTCGATCCCAAAACACTAAGGCCATGATGTTTTTTGCCCTAAATTGTGATTTTGAATTTTCGGAAGATGGAGAATTGGTGTCTCGACACAGTGACGACTGTTTCAGGAGTGTAACGAGCCACCTACGTATCATTTCAAGTCACAACAGACCTCAGAAATTCCTCGCATTCCAGTTCGAGTCCCTCGAGAAACTCGCGGGCGCTGTTCAGCAGATTTTTTCTTATGCTCGTCCGTCAGGTGTTTTGGAGCCCGTCTTCCCCACAATTTCCGGTGTCTTGTATGTGTGGGTTCTGGAGAGATGTTGAAACATCGCAGAAATTTGGCCCACTGTCAGTTCGTGGTCTTCATAACAGTTTCCTAGATTTTTTGCACCAACTCATCAGTCAACTCATCAGCCGAAATGGCCGAGCGGTTCTAGGCGCTACAGTCTGAAACCGAGCGACCGCTACAGTCGCAGGTTCGAATCCTGCCTTGGGCATGAATGTCTGTGATGTCCTTAGGTTACTTAGGTTTAAGTAGTTCTAAGTTCTAGGGGACTGATGACCTCAGAAGTTAAGTCCCATAGTGCTCAGGGCCAATTGAACCATATTTTTTTCATTAGTCCCCTAGACTTAGAACTACTTCAACCTAACTAACCTACGGACATCACACACATCCATGCCCGAGGCTGGTTTCGAACCTGCGACCGTAGCAGCAGCGCGGTTCCGCACTGAAGCGCCTAAAACCGCTCGGCCTCAACGGCCGGCTTTTGAGGTATGCAGCAGAGCTTATGTGACGTTTGAAAAGTAGGAAAGAGGTAGTGGTAGAAGTCAAGCTGCCAGTGTAATCTGTCATTCTTGCCTGGATAGTTCAGCCGGCAAGACCATTGCCCAAAAAGGTGACAGTCCAAATTCAGATCCTTGTCCTGCATGCACATCTAATCTGCCATAAATGTTTGACTTTGACGTCTTCAAACTCAGTACATGATCGTTGATCCTTATTCAAGACGGTGAAGCAGCAGAGACTATTCCACCTTCGGTTCGAAAGGAAACGCACAAATGACGACTAACGAACGTTAGCAGCGATTCGTGCGTCTGTGAAAAGATGTAGCCGCGAAGCATACAACAACTACTACCATTACACATTGGCGAAATATCTGTAAGAGAACCCGAGAAAATTCTGGTCTTACGTGAAATCGTTAAGCGAATCTAAGACTTCCATTCAGTCCCTTGTCGACCAGTCTGGTGTGGCAGTTGAACACAGTAAAACGAAAACCAGAGTTTTAAATTTCACGCAGAAGAATAGTATAGACATACCGTCATTTGAACATCGGACACGCTCCCGTATGGATGATATAGTAATAAGCATCCTAGAGTAGAGAAACGTGAAAGATTCGAAAGCAGAAATATCAGCAGGTCTGGATGGAATGCCAATTCGATTTTACAAAGAGTGCTCTACGGCATTGTCCCCTTACCTAGCTTGTATTTATCGTGAATCTCCAAAGTCCCAAGCAACTGGAAAAAAGCTCTGGTAACTCCAGTACATCAGAAGGGTAAAGGAAAGGATCAGCAAAATTACAGGCCAATTTCCCTAACTTCTGTTTTCTGCAGAATCCCCGTTCAAAAATAATAAACCTTCTTGGGACTGAGAAGCTTATGTTCATGAATCATCTTGGTTTTAGAAAGCATCGCTCGTGCGAAACTCAGCTTGCCCTTTTCTCGCATGATATGCTGCGAACTATGGATGAAGGGCAACAGGCAGATTCCATATTTTTAGGTTTCCGAAAAGCATTTGACACGGCGCCCCACTGCAGGCTGTTAACGAAGGTATGGGAATATGGAATTGGTTCACAGATAAGTGAATTCCTTGAAGACTTCTTAAGTAATAGAACCCAGTACGTTGTCCTCGATGAGGAGTGTTCGCCAGAGACAAGGGTATCGTCAGGAGTGACCCAGGGAAATGCGATAGGGCCGTTCTTATTTTCTGTGTACATAAACGATCTGGCCGATAGGGTGAGCAGGAATCTACGATTGTTTGCTGATGATGCTTTGGTGTATGGGAAGACGTCGTCGTGCAGTGACTGTAGGAGGATACAAGGTGACTTAGAAAAAATTCTAGCTGGTGTGATGAATGGCAGCTAGTTCTAAATGTAGGAACACGTAAGTTAATGCGAATGAATTGGAAAATCAAACCCGTAAAGGAAGACATAGAAGTAATTGAGACGCGGGGTGCTGTATTTGTTACCGGTAGGTTCGAACAACACCCAAGTGTTACGGATACGCTTCGGGAATTGAAATAAGAACCCTTCTAGGGGAGGCGACGTTCTGTACGAGGCACACTACTGAGATAACTTAGAGAACCGACATTTTTAGTTCAGTGCAAAACGATTCTACTGACACATTCATTTCGCGTAAGGACCATGAAGATAGGATGCGAGAAATTAGGTCTTATACGGAGGCATACAGATAGTCGTTTTCCCTGGTTACATTTGTGAATCGCGCTGGAAAGGGAATGACTAGCATTGGTATAGGAGTATGTATGTAGATGCAGATTTCGAGACCGCCTCTTACGAGTTTCCCATGCAAAGTTGATATTTCTTTTTTCAGCGCGGGGGGGGGGGGGGCGGGGGGGGGGGGGGGGGGGAACAGGTAGTCATGAGTATGCCGACATGCTTGATGTTATCTGCCACGACTCTGCTGTGCCAGTTCTCTTCATCTCATAGCAGCACTTACACCCAGCTTCCCTAGGTTCTTGGATTATTCCAATTTGTGTCCCTCCCTACAGTCTGTACCATCTACTCCGTCTCCAAGACAGTTTTCACTCTCCACTCTCTGCTTCCCTGTTTCGTATCATTATACGGGACTTTTTTTTCCAATTTTCTCCAGTGTTTCCGCAGTACAGGAACCGCAGAGTTGGAACTGCATGGTCAAGTCTGCTGCCGCTCCGCCATCCATCGATACCGTGGGACGCTGAACAACTTTTCCTCGAGTCGGTCAGCAGTGTCGGCAGCCGAGCTGGGAAACCGTTTAAGGCTCGGAACGCACCCAGGGCGTAGTTAGGCGGCGGGTGCGCGGCGCTGCTGCGTGTGACACGGCGGGCGAGCGGTAAACAAAGGGTTGCCCGGACACGGAGACGTAAATCAGTTGGCGCCGACCGTGTCCGCTGCTTTATTTACGCGCTAATGACAAGCCGGGCCACAAAACCGCGGAGCCAAAGTGTTGATTATTTTGGTTCGCGTGTACGTGCGCCCCGCTGCGGCCGCCCGCCATTTCCGGGAACACGAATCGATCACGCACTGCGTCACACGTCAGCGCACATGGGCGCCGGCTAGGACGGGCGGCTCCCCGCGGCGAGGTGCCGACTGCCGAGGACCGACGTCCTACAGCGCTAGGTAGCCTGGTTCGTTATCAGGTAATCAGCCTTAGTTAAGTGAAGAGCGCCGTCGACAACGAGGTCATTAGAGACTGAGCACAAGCTTACGTTAGGGAAGGACGGAGAAGGTAAGCGGACTTGCCCTTTCGAAGGAACCTGCCGGGCATTTGCCTTAAACGGTTTAGGGAAATCGCGGTATACCAAAATCAGGATAGCCACCGTGTTTTTGAACCCCGAATGCGAGTCCAGTGTGCTAACCAAAGCGCTACCCGCTCGGCGGTCGAGTACGCTAGTGTTGCTACTTCTTCACAATTGTATAGTATTGTATGGTACTGTATGTTAACCGGAGGCATAGAAATGGCGGAGAGGCTCCGCCCGCTCCGCAGCCGCAGTGGTCCACAACCACACGACGACTACCGCAGTCCACTTCACCCGTCCGCCGCCCCACACCGAACCACTCTTTCAGGGTTATTGTGCGGTTCGGCCGCCGGTGTACCCCTGGGGAACGCCTCGCACCAGATGAGTGTAACCCCTATGCTTGTGTGGTAGAGTAATAGTCGTGTACGCGTACATGGAGAACGTTTACGCAGCAATCGCCGGCATAGTGTAGCTGAGGTGGAATAAGGGGAACCAGCCCGCATTCGCCGAGGCATATGGAAAACCGCCTAAAAGCCATCCACAGACTGGCCGGCTCACCGGACCTCGACGCAAGTCCACCGGGCAGATTCGTGCCGGTGACCAGGCGCTCCTTCTCGATCCAGAAAGCCGTGTGTTAGACCTCAAGGCTAACCGGGCGGGCTCTTCGCAATTGCTCCTCAAAGATTTGGTTTTACGCTCTTCACTTAACTAGGGCTGATTACCTGATAACAAGCCAAGCAACCTAGCGCTCTAGGACGTTGGTCTACCGACCGATCACCGCCTGAAGTAAAGTTGGACGGCGTACCGAGTGGTACGTCCGTTCATGTCAGCTTTTGAAACTATAACAACCATTCCTCGTTTCAGAAACGCCTCAGCTGATCTCACGTAGCAGAGTAGACGCAGCTCTTGTTTCACCAACGAAAAATGTACACTGACACCTTGAGACACACCCAGACATACGAGTCGCATGCAAAAAAACAAAACTTGGAGAAATGCGTCATACACACTGTGCTGTCTTGCGATATGTTTATTCACCACCGGTTTCGATCATGGACAATCATCACAGTTAAAAAAATCTGTTGTGATACCTTCACATATCACACATTGTACAGGGTGTGACAGCGTTCATAGTAGGATATTAAAAACACACTGTCAGGCAGTAACTGTAATTTATTTATTACCTGATGTCAACTAACAGTTTAAGGTATTCCATTTACTAATGTGTAAGTCATTGTCCATTGCATGGATTACTTTTTGAATAAGACTCCTGACAAAGTCCAGTGTGCTAACCAAAGCGCTACCCACTCAGCGGTCGAGTACGCTAGTATTGCTGCTTCTTCACAATTGTATACTATTGTATGGTACTGTATGTTAACCGGAGGCCTAGAAACGGCACATTCGTCTAGGCGGCGCTGGAAACTTTCCATAACTCGGCGTAACGTATTCCCTGGGACAGTGCCGACGGCAGTTCTGATGCGATCCTTCAACTCAGGAATGGTGGCCAGTATTTGCATGGATTTCTTGCGACAGACATTTCCAGGTAGAGTAATTTCCCGTTTTGGTGACACTTCCTGGCCGCCTCGCTCACCTGACCTTTCATGTCAGGCGGCCACCTGAAGCAATAAGTGTTCCGAACACGTTGTGCCACCATTCCTGAGTTGAAGGATCGCATCAGAACTGCCGACGGCAATGTCCCGGGGAAAACGTTACGCCGAGTTGTTGGATGCTTCAGTGTTGTGCATAGGGGGCATCATTTGACAGGAGTCATATTCAAAAAGTAATCCACGCAATGGACACAGACTTACGCTTTAGTAAATGGCTTGCCTTTAAATAATAACTGTCACAAGAGGTAATAAATAAATTACTGTTACTGCCTGATGGTGTGTTTTTAATATCCTACTATGAACGCTGCTGCGCTCTGTATTTAACCAGGAAAGTATACCCGAGCAATGGTGCTGGACACTTACTGCTCTTACGTGTTCTCATGGTTTCAACATGGTTTTTTCTTGGTTAAGCTTGTATTATTATGTTAAGGGTCAATTTTTGTACGTTTCCAGGTCAGCGATGGCGTATACTTTTCTGGTTAAATATCATTTGTGCCACGTGTTGTTGTCATACGAGATATTTTTCCACTGTAAAGATGATCCATGATCGTATCGTACCCGGTAGTGAATAAATATATTTTAAGACAGTACCATGCGTATCAGGCATTTCTCCAAGTATATTGATAATGCTGACAGTTGCCTAGACCAAAAAATTTAAAAAACAAAAAGTACAGTGTAAACTGTAAACGTAAACACCACTCACGGATTACGCCTTAGGCTTGTTCCAACTGTTGCCTTCAAGGCATTTACAGACGAGTGATCTATGACTGAGGAACCCGTGCCCAGTATGTTTCCAGTCCCTGTAGCCTTTACTGCCAGTAGATGCCTCCTCGTGGTACCTCTGTTAGTGGAATCAAGCAGATCCTCACATGGCCTCACGAGCCTGCGTGGACCTCTTACCAGGTTTCCCTGCCTCTAACAAAATCTGAGGAGTTACCAGGAACGAACCCGGGTCCTTCTACGACGGAGGTAATAGCGTTAACCATTCGACTATGGGGGCACTCAAAAAGTAGAACGTATAGCAGCAAACATTCAACGGATCCTAATATGGTGTCAGAATTAAAGTACAGATTACTATGTACAGTAAAGTGATGGTTATCCTCAGATTCCTCGGTAACTTTCTAGGATTTTTTAACTTATTAATCTTATTATTAATAATGTTATTATTTCTATTATTATGCAGAGATATAACTTGGTAATCAATCAAAACATGTGATAACTTAAAATAATATTAAAAACACGACCTATTTTACACTGCTGGAAAAAAGAAATGCAATACCCCCACGGACTCTCTTCTCTGGTACCAAGTTATAATAGGTGCGTAGAGAGGAATTGTAAGATTGGTGACTCATTTATCACGGTTATCGGTGATTAGACGGCGCTCTGTAGCCTGTCTGTGCCCCCTCTATTTTCATTCTGCAGGCAGTAACTGGGCTGACTTTAGAGGTGTACAAGGTCAGTTCCGAAAATTCCGGAACACTTGTAATTTCGCACTAATGATGTGTTGGAGCGAAATGCGGTTGGCATCCCCGCACATGCCGTTGTTTAATGTGTAACTACCGGAAGTTTTATTGTTGTATAGCTGTTAGTTATTGTTCACTGCAGTGTTGAGCAGGACGCTGTGTCGCACAATTTCCGAACTTCGAGATGGCACACTTAGAGGAGCGACATTTATGCATTAAGTTATGCGTGAAACTCATGAAAACCTTTACAGAGGCACACCAAAAGGTGCAGGAAGTCTAGGGGTTACGAATGGTTCACACGTTTACGTGGCTAGACGGAAGGTGAAGATGACCCTCGTTGAGGACGCCTTTCGACCTCTACCGACGACGCTTCTGTCAGGAACGTCACCGCAATTGTGCGTGCCAGTCGAAGACTGACTGTCCGAGAGAGTGGAATAGAATGTACCATTTCAATTGGATCATGTCATGACATTATGACACAGAGTCTCAGGATGCATCGTGTTGACGCCAAGTTCGCCCCACTGCTCATGAGTCAGGACCAGGAAGATTTCGGCCTCGCAGTCTTTGAATGAGAACGAGATATTCCGTAAGAAAATCATGACTGGTGATGAGAAGTGGGTCTACGGTTATGATGTTGATACCAGGATTCAATCTTCACAATGAGTAGAAAAATGTTCTCCAAGAGCAAAAAAATCTCGTCAGGTCAGCTCAAATGCCCAATCCATCCTGATAGTTTTCTTTTCTTCATGAATTGCGCCACAGAGACTAACTATTAACCGATGGTGCTATCGGGATGTATTGCGACGATTGCGAGAAAATGTGAGAAGTAAACGACCTGAAATGTGGCGAGAGAATTCATGGATCTTGCATCACGATAACGCATCCGCACATTCATCCCTGTTGGTGCGTGACTATTGCATAAAAAACGAAATCACTTTGCTGCCTCACCATCCATACTCTCCAGACCTGGCGCCTGAGGATTTGTTTTTATTTCCGAAGTTGAAAACCCCATTAAAGAAATGAAGATTTGCAACGATAGACAAGATAAAGAAAATTCGCAAGCGGCGCTTCGTGAGATCCAGCAAGAGGCATACGAAGAATGTTTCCGGAAGTGTAAACGGAATTGGGATCGGTATTTCAATTGTGGAAGAAAGTATTTCGAAGGGGACCAAGCACAGTCAGTAAAATGTAAGTGTAGAAAAATTTGGTGGACAAAGTTCCGGAGTTTTTTAACAGACCTTTTGTGTATAAAGAAGACATAATTAGTTACATTACTGGCCATTAAAATTGCTACACCAAGAATAAATGCAGAGGATAATCGGGTATTCATTGGACAAATATATTATACTAGAACTGACATGTGATTACATATTCACGCAATTTGGGTGCACCCAGAACAACCACCTCTGGCCGTAATAACAGCCTTGATACGCCTGGGCATTGAGTGAAACAGAGCTTGGATGGCGTGTACAGGTACAGTTGAACATGCAGCTTCAACACGATACCACAGTTCATCATGAGTAGTGACTGGCGTATTGTGACGAGCCAGTTGCTCGGGCACCATTGACCAGACGTTTTCAGTTGGTGAGACATCTGGAGAATGTGCTGGCAAGGGCAGCAGTCCCACATTTTCTGTATCCAGAAAGGCCCGTACAGGACCTGCGACATGCGGTAGTTCATTATCCTGCTGAAATATAGGGTTTCGCAGGTATCGAATGAAGGGTAGAGCCACGGGTAGTAACAGAACTGAAATGTAACGTCCCCTGGATTCACCCGAAAAAATGACGTTTTGCCATTCGTGCACCCAGGTTCGTCGTTGAGTACACCATCGCAGGCTCTCCTGTCTGTGATGCAGCGTCAAGGGTAACCGCAGACATGTTCTGCGAGCTGATAGTCCATGCTGCTGCAAACGTCATCGAACTGTTCGTGCAGCTGGTTGTTGTCTTACAAACGTCCCCATCTGTTGACTCAGGGATCGAGACGTGGTTGCACGATCCGTTACAGCCATGCGAATAAGATGCCTGTCATCTCGTATGCTAGTGATACGAGGCCGTTGGGATCCAGCACGGTGTTCCGTATTACCCTCCAGAACTCACCGATTACATATTCTGCTATCAGTCATTCGATCTCGACCAAAGCGAGCAGCAACGTCGCGAAACGATAAACCGCAATCACGATAGTCTACAATCAGACCTTTATCAAAGTTCAAAACCATCGTACAATATGCGTTAGATGAGTATGTGCCAAGCAAGATCGTAAGAGATAGAAAAGAGCCACCGTGGTACAACAGAGTTGGGAAACTGAAGCGGAAGCAAAGGGAACTTCACAGCAAACATAAACATAGCGAAAGCCTTGCAGACAAATAAAAATTACGCGAAGCGAAATGTAGTGTGAGGAGGGCTATGCGAAAGGCGTTGAATGAATTCGAAAATAAAGTTCTATGTACTGACTTGGCAGAAAACCCTGAGAAATTTTGGTCTCACGTCAAAGCGGTAGGTGGATCAAAACAAAATGTCCAGACACTCTGTGACCAAAATGGTGCTGAAACAGAGGGTGACAGACTAAAGGCTGAAATACTAAATGTCTTTTTCCAAAGCTGTTTCACAGAGGAAAACTGCACTGTAGTTCCTTCTCTATATTGTCGCACAGATGACAAAATAGTAGATATAGCAATAGGCGACAGAGGGATAGAGAAACAATTAAAATCGCTCAGATGAGGAAAGGCCGCAGGGCCAGATGGGATACCAGTTTGATTTTACACAGAGTACGCGAAGGAACTTGCCCCCCCCCCCCTCCTTTCTTGCAGCGGTGTACCGTAGGTCTCTAGAAGAGCGTTCCAAAAGATTGGAAAAGGGCACAGGTCATCGCCGTTTTCAAGAAGGGGCGGCGAACAGATGTGCAGAACTATAGACCTATATCTCTAACGTCGATCAGTTGTAGAAATTTGGAACATGTATTATGTTCGAGTATATTGACTTTTCCTGCTATGTAGGAATTAGCATGGGTTTCGAAAAGGACGGTCGTGTGAACACCAGCTCGCGCTATTCGCCCACGAGACTCAGAGGGCCATAGACACGGGTTCACAGGTAGATGCCGTGTTTCTTGACTTCCGCAAGGCTTTCGATACAGTTCCCCAAAGTCGTTTAATGAACAAAGTAAGAGCATATGGACTATCAGACCAATTGTGTGAGTGGATTGAAGAGTTCCTAGATAACAGAACGCAGCATGTCATTCTCAATGGAGAGAAGTCTTCCGGAGTAAGAGTGATTTCAGGTGTGCCGCAGGGGAGTGTCATAGGACCGTTGCTATTCACAATATACATAAATGAACTTGTGTGTGACATCGGAAGTTCACTGAGGCTTTTTGCAGATGATGCTGTGGTCTATCGAAAGGTTGTAACAATGGAAAATTGTACTGAAATGCAGGAGGATCTGCAGCGAATTGACGCATCGTGCAGGGAATGGCAATTGAATCTCAATGTAGACAAGAGTAATGTGCTGCGAATACATAGAAAGATAGTTCCCTTGATATTTAGCTACAATATAGCAGGTCAGCAACTGGAAGCACTTAATTCCGTAAATTATCTGGGAGTAGGCATTAGGAGTGATTTAAAATGGAATGATCAAATAAAGTTGATCGTCGGCAAAGCAGATGCTAGACTGAGATACATTGGAAGAATCCTAAGGAAATGCAATCCGAAAACAAAGGAAGTAGGTTACAGTACGCTTGTTCGCCCACTGCTTGAATACTGCTCAACAGTGTGGGATCCGTACCAGATAAGGTTGATAGAAGAGATAGAGAAGATCCAACGGAGAGCAGCACGCTTCATTAGAGGATCATTTAGTAATCGCGAAAGCGTTACGGAAATGATAGATAAACTCCAGTGTAAGACACTGCAGGAGAGACGATCAGTGGCTCGGTACGGGCTTTTGTTAAAGTTTCGAGAACATACCTTCACCGGAGAGTCAAGGAGTATATTGCTCCCTCCTACGTATATCTCGCGAAGGGACCGTGAGGATAAAATCAGAGAGGTTTGAGCCCACACAGTAGCATGCCGACAATTCTTCTATCCACGAACAATACGAGACTGGAATAGAAGGGAGAACTGATAGAGTTACCCAGGGTACCCTCCGCCACACACCGTCAGGTGGCTTGCGGAGTATGGATGTAGATGTAGATGTAGATGTAGGAAGTCGGAAACGTAATGGTACGCATTTCTCATCCTTACAAGAGGCGTCACAACAACGTTTCACCAGACAACGCCGGTCAACTGCTTTTTGTGTATGAGAAATCGGTAGGAAACTTTCCTCGTGCGAGCACGTTGTACGTGTCGCCACCGGCGCCAACCTTGTGTGAATGCTCTGAGAAGCTAATCATTAGCATATCATAGCATCTTATTCCTGTCGGTTAAATTTCGCACCTGTAGTGTCATCTTCGTGGTGTAGCAATTTTAATGCCCAGTAGTGTAGAATGAACACAAAACTAAAGCAAGTAATGAAATAAAACAAAAGATATGAATGTGTTACTTTACTTTATACGTAAACTTCTCTAGCTGATCTGCGGTTTGCGGCTACCTCAATGCATCTTCGTGTTTTGTCTGCACTGAGTAGGTAAATATCGTACACTTTGGCCGCCTGTCCATTTCCTAAATATGTTATACCTACACATCTAATCTGAACCATTAAAATGTTTTTTTCTATATTTTATTCTCCTGCTGTTCAGTGACTCGGCACAAACAAAGCTTATTACAAGTCATCCACTCTTATTAAGCAACGCAACACATAATTTCATTGGTCACACAGTGTTTTTACGCTGCTTATGGCCTTAAGTAAATAATGCAACACATATTTTCTGAAAGCAGGTTGGTTCTATTCAGGATTCCAAGGCACCATATTATTTCCTAGTCCTTTTACTACAAAACCCTATTTTGAAACATGAGGCGTAGCGTCGTATAACTATCCTGCCTTGGAGGCGGTTAAGAGGGAGATGTGTCTCAGGGCTGGATAGTGACAGATGGTGACGCGAGACTGGACACGCATGTAGTTTACGTGTCAGCCGATAGAAGACAATATTGGATAGGGGACTGATTTAGTTTCTATTGTTCCCACTAGAGTGCACTAAAGTAATAGAATGTTTTTCATAAACTGTTTTTCGTAAAGTGTTATTATGTCTTTTTGTGTAGGTAAAATGTTATAAATTTGTTTTAGCAGTATGAATGATGCGTGAGTGTGGTTTAAGCTTAATATGAAGATAATTGTTTAACGAGTTATGTAGTAGGGTTTAATGTGGGAACATTTGGAACAAGTATGGATATGGACAAAGGGGATTTTTGTGGAATAGATTTGTAAAATGAGTTTATGGTAAAGGGAAAGTTAATTCAGATATAAATAACAATAGTAAATAAGTTTATGCATAAGCAAAACTTCAGCATATTAGATAACTACGTCGGTAAAAAGTGCAGTCGTTAGGTTTACTATTTTGCGATTGGTTATTCATGAAAAGCGCGGATTGACGCGGGAGAGTGTTGTTTTGCTATTGGCTGTTAAGTAAATTGACCAATGGTAAAGCAATATTCTTCGCGCGCCTTTCTCTGCTGGTAGAGAAGACTTGGAGTATTCTAGAGAGGAGTCGAAGCCTGGCCATGAAACAGTTCGGACGTGTGTAGTAGTAGTTCCGATGGAAATGATAAGTTGCGGGATCTAGCAGTGTTTCAATCATCAAAAGTGTGGTAAAGCGGGGGCATAATTATTCTGATGGGTGTGTAGAAATTTCGGAATTTTTAAGTGAATTTTGTGACGAGAAAAGACACATATCCCGCGTGGCGTATTGAGTTGGTCGGTGGCTAAAAAGTGTGACTGCATTTGGTACGGACGGACTTAATATTTGGGGAGCATTATTAATCAAAAACAATCAGTATTTTTGTAGCTATTACGTTTTCGGGAAATGCAACACCATAAACTTGCTAACGTGAGTGAAAGGTATTATGAGTGACTGTGTTAAGACTAGCACAGGCTT
This sequence comes from Schistocerca gregaria, assembly GCF_023897955.1. Classification (NCBI taxonomy): domain Eukaryota; kingdom Metazoa; phylum Arthropoda; class Insecta; order Orthoptera; family Acrididae; genus Schistocerca; species Schistocerca gregaria. The sequence goes on from NC_064922.1 coordinate 828,487,689, forward strand.
GGCAGTGATACCTGTTCACCTAAGTTTCAGAATATATTAATTGAGGACAAAATTTCCAACCTCTCATTTGTGTGAAAACTTTCTCCCGAAACGTAGATTAGTGACTTAAATTGCAGCCTGGTTCACGTCGAAGCACAGTAGGTTTCACTCGGCTTTCCTACTGATGATCTGCTGAGACAATGTTCACAGGTAGGTGCAGGTATGTCGTAAACGGACGGAAATAACCGCGCCACCGCAAACACAATTTCCGTTCAACGCGATGGCCTTGCACCACCTTACTGGGAGAACCTGAATGTCCATATGGTCACACTCTACTAGTCGATATCAGAGCCAACGTCTTGCAGCATGAATAAACTTCCCAGCATCCACATACTTCTTCCTGTAGAGTGCATCCTTCATTGGGCCAAACAAGTGGAAGTCGGCAGGTGTGGGATCCTTAATGAAGATTTAGGTAGAAAAGTCCAATACAGTTTTGAGAACTGCTCTCGGGTACGCACACTTGTGTGTGTCCTTGTGTTGTCATGGAGAAGGTTGCATTGTCAGGTACACGCTGAATTCGTTTCGTCAATTTCCTGAGGTAGCACAATACGTTTCAGAGTTCATCGTTGCACCATGAGGGAGGACGAGTGTATAACCACTACCAATAGAGACCTCCAGTTGGGCAACGAAGTATTTGATTCTAATCTGTCGATCACCTCGAATGAGTGTGTCCGGACGTACCAACACTGCAGGAGTTACAGCTGTGTGCGGCCGACTGATTCGCTGGACATCGGAGAGGTTTGTGCGACCGTGTTGCGATGATGACAGACGCCACGCCCAACGACTCACCGTGTTTTTGTTCACTGCTACGTCTCCGTGAACATTCTACGAGCACCTATGAATATCTGCGATGCTCCTGTTTTACGCAGAAGAAATTCAATGACAGGTCTCTGTTTGACACGCACCTCCGTTACAGACGCCAGTTTGAAGGCTGTTACAGCAGCTCCACCCAACGCAAATTCACAACAAATTCCGCATTTTGTCAACCGAAACTAGTCTAGAAAAAGATGTGTTGCTTTACATATTACATGCCCCTCGTAATTTCCTCACCACCGTCACTACCGCCGTCCCTTCTTATCTATTCATCATTTGCATATTCCCTCTCAGTCGCCCCCTGTCTCCTGTTAATGTTTCTTATACGTGTATTCCTTTATCTAATACCTACTCTGAACTTGTTTAGTTCATTCCTATGTATACTGTTAACTTGAATGTGTTAGCATTCCTATTCTTGCAGTGAGCATGTGAACACCAGATGCTCAATGAATCGTAAATCACCACAGTCATATGATGATGACAGTCTCTTTCCTATTCCGTGTGTTTACTGGGACGAAGGGTCAAGTGCGATATTTCTTCCCAGAAAAAGACGTTAACGTAAGTAATGTGCACGAAAAAGGGCGATTAAATTATTTATGGCTGTGTGACATGACTACATAGTCAACTATCGATTATTAAAACATAGTCGATCGTGACTATTAGTAATGCTTGTACGTACGTGCTTGAGCATTGTCCAACAAAATGATTGTCAGGTGCTGCAGATAGTGTCATCACTTCTGTCTCTAAGGTGGTCGTACGTTGTTTTCCAAAAATGAACAGCAAACAGACAAAACTCACAACACTTCCTGCAGTATCTGCCCAACATTTTGCAGGGTAATGCTCAACCACGTAGAGTGCAAGCTGTTACTGATTTGTTTGTATGATGGGGCTGCTAAGTGCTATACCACCTACTGCACTCCCCTGACATAAGGCCTCTTGAATTCAACTCGATTTCTAAACTGAAGGAACATTTCAAGGCATTCGCTTCAGAACTGTTACAAATTCGTGGGGCAACAGACCGTGCCGCTCGAACTGCCAACACAACTGGCACTGCTGAGAGTATCCTACGACTTCCACATCGCTGGCAACGAGTTATGCACAATGCTTGTGACTACTATGAAGGTAAGTAAAACTTTGAAACACGTATCTATTTCGTACGAGCTGTAAATAAATAGTTGCCCTCCCATAAAAACTTTTTATAACATCGGCACAACATTGGCGAGTCTTGCTGATTGTACAAATACCACGCAGTCCTTCAGATATAATGTTTTAGCATTAACGTAAAAAGTCCATATATCGAATATCATAACCAGTTAAATTCAGCACCCCATATTTTACTGCGATGAACTGCGAATCTATAATGCCTAAAGATTATAATACCACAGTAGGTTTCGTGGGGGACCAATTCGTTTGCGTAATTTCAAAAATACGTCAAATATCAACAAGAGAATTTATGATGCAATATTAAAATTCAGTTAAACAGCTTTTTCAAAATTATCGTTCATTCAACTAATGGTAGAGGACAAAAGATAATGTTTTACACATGCAACTGTAGCCCAAGTGCATCAGGTGAATTAACAGTAATAAAATATTAATCATAATTTTTAAATTACCCATAATTCCTTATATATTAGAGACTCAAAAAATCTAAGACCTTTTTTGGAATCAGCACAAAATTAACTTTAAGATGAGCCATTTTACACATTATATTACTATCGTTTTAGATATTGTAAAAGTAACTATTATCTCATTTTGTGGAGTTGGCTGAACGCTTTATGGAAGAAATAATTGACTCAAATGTTGCTATCACACTAATATATCTTACCATCAAATTAATATACAAAGGACAAAGACTCTTATGTTGAAGCTCTCATAAATTAAAATACTGCTTCCCAACAGGCAGCTTAATTCCACTATAAAGCAAACATTTATAGTTCTTCTATGTGATTTTACATCACTTCAATTGGTGGGAAGATGCATCTCTACATATGCGTAGATTTTTAAGAGACGGCACACACACTTGACGCTGGGGTAGGTCACCTATTCCTTATTTTCGTGATTTCCTATCAAATTTAGGATGGCGCCACGGAGGAAACATGGCCGAAGCTTGTTGTGATTATCTTTGTGAACTGTTCACCTTATTAATGTAGTTTTATAGAGACATGTTTTTACTTGCTGATTTATACAGGGAACACGGTGAACTCTGGGACCAAGCTCCTGGAACGGACTACAGCCAATTTACTTAATTCTTCGTGGATTTTCGATGAAATTCATAATACAGATTTGTGACGTAATAGTATAGGGACTCCGAATTTATATGTTTATTGATCTCGAGTTTAAAAGACGCCAGAACTCGTACTGAAAGAAGTTCAGCACTTAATTAGCTGCAATGTTTCAAATTTGTTTTCAGCAGCCGAATATTCAGGCCAGATGAGAACCTGTCATCAAGGGTGTGCTGTAAAGAACGGATTAAACTTATTCAGAAAACTTTAATACAGGGGCTGGGCAAAACAATGTGAACACCTGTAAATACTTGGAAATGGTTTATTAATAAGGAGTTGGACCCCCATTTACCCGTAATACAGCGGCGATTGTTCTTGGAATACTGGCATATAATGATTGTACAATCTCCAGTGGAATGTTGCGTCACCTTTTCTAACTCCTGTACTGACGAGGGAGGCGTAAATCTGCTCCGGAGACGCGTTAGCTCAGTTGCATGCTCCTCACACCACGATTGTACCGACCTTGTTGCGTGCATGGGTTCATTACCGTCCTAAAATATGGGATCATTGTTGGGGAACAATACGTGAACCATGGGGTGCACCTGATCACCTAAAAAAGTTCACATAACTGTTGGCTGAAACACAGCCTTCGAGATTAATGATGGGACAAGCAGAATTCCATGAAATGGATGCCCACACCATCACACCTCCATGTCCATGCATAACCGTTGGAATCAAGAAATCAGGACTGTGCCCTTCTTTTGGCCTACTCTTGGCATAAACCTAGCCCGATGTTGGAAATAACGAATATGCTGACTCGTCTGACCACATGACGTGTTTCCACTGATCAACCTTCCAGGATTTGTGCTCCTGACTCCATCTTTTACGCTTCTTTGTGTTGATTGTGATCACTAATGGTTTCGGTATAGCAGCTCGTTCATGAATATTCGTTTTATGGAGTTCTCGGCGGACCTTATGGATGGATACGGAGTGCCGAAGACTGAGCTCTGCAGTCATTTTAACGGACGTAGTTTTGTGTTGTTTTGACACAGTTCGTGTTAGCGTACGACGATCTCTGTCTTTTCATGTTTTGTGTAGGCTGTAGTGACTGTTGAAAGAGTTGCTCTTCCAACATTCAATAAGTTGAATGTCTCGGTTAGTGATGTTCCAGCTAATCGGGCCCCCCACAATCTGGCCTCTTTGGAACGCTGATAGGTCTTTCATTGCGCGTCGACCTCGGTCTCTGAACGCAAAGACGAAGTGTGCATTACTCGTAAACAACCTTCACAGATGCCTAGTGAACACGCACAGTCCAGGGCGACACATGTCTTACCTGCGTTGTTAACCGTCAGACACAGCCATCCCATTACTACCACTGTTCACATTATTTTGCTATATACCGAGCGAGGTGGCGCAGTGGTTAGCACACTGGACTCGCATTCGGGAGGACGACGGTTCAATCAAGATGTGGACACGACACCAGACATGTCTGACGGGCACCTTGATAGGCGAACTCGCTCCACCTTCTCGTTCGGCTCCGGTAGCGGTGGCTCACATCTCACCATCGCTTACCCATATGCGAACCTTTTTTGTGGAACACAGTTATGTACATATGGAACTACCGACTACCAGGACGGCAACGGCACGTGATATATATCACATCTTGACTCGACGACGGCCGAACAATGCCGTAGAGCGCCGCCAACCAACAGTTACGTGGTCAGTGGTATGGCGTACAGTGCACCATCCACATCTTGATACGGGAACGCGCGCACTGTGGTATCAGGTGGTAAATGGGACATACGTGACTCGATCCAGGTTGCATACAATTCATATGGCGGACGAGCCACTGTGTCCGCAGTGCAATGTTATAGACACAGAGGAGCATCGCCTGATATGCGGTCCTTCGGCGGACGTATGGTGGTTGGTCAAAAAAATGATCGCCTTCCTCCTTCGGGTGGGGCCGCAAACAGTAGAACCACGCACATTACTTCTCCCAGATAGGACATATTATCCCCGAACAAAGACAAACGCAGTGACTTGGATTCGAGGTTTGACTGTGCGTTATCTTTTCCGAGACGGCAGTAAGAATGTGCTTGACTTCTGGGCCTTATTACAGGAACATCACTCACAGCTTATGAGACATCCGAGATATCGAACATATTACGCAAATTTTTTAGGGAGTGCCTTGCTTGATCCCCCACCCAGTTGGGGCGTCCCGGGTAGGAGAATGTAATTATTGTCTATAAGTATCAGAACAAGAAAGGACCAGGACAGTGGAGAGGATCCACAAACACACATGAAGACGTACCCGACACCAACGCGAGGTATGACGGGATTAGCGAGGTACGCGCCTGAAAGTGGAACGTAGACCGTTGTTGTTTTGTCCTGAGAGAAGCAGGATTTTTTTTCAATCTTATGTAAAAAAAAGTGGAAAGTCCACTTATTTACGTTTCCCAGAAAAATTTTATTTTATGAAGTCATCGTCTTATATATTTAAAAAAAATGCTAGAAGCAGTTTATGTTTGTTATTGCAAAAAAAAATCCCTTCTCCGGCCATCCTGATTTAGGTTTTCCGTGATTTCCCTAAATCGCTTCAGGCAAATGCCGGGATGGTTCCTTTGAAAGGGCACGGCCGATTTCCTTACCAATCCTTCCCTAACCCGAGCTTGCGCTCCGTCTCTAATGACCTCGTTGTCGACGGGACGTTAAACACTAACCACCACCACCACTATTTTGCTATACCCTGTACCCTCAGATGCTGATGAATGACTGCGGAAGCGAAAAAGAGACTTCAAAAAGCGGGTAGCATTTTTTTCAGTCGCGCAGAGCACTTGTGTCAGTAATATGTGCAACAGCAGAGTAATATGTATTCCTTATATTCCTTACAGAGTGTCTACAGCAGCAGTGATTAGCTGAGACGCGCACGCGATTTGGCGACGCAGCCTGCGTGCGTGCGCCTCGCAGCTCCTGCGACTGCCGGCTGCTGTTCCTTGCCTCACCCCCTGCACCCCCCTGCACCCCCTTCCCCCCTCCCCCCGCCGTAGCTGTCCGCACGCGGCGCCACCAATCACCGGCTTCCGCCTCCCCCAGATGCCACAAAAACGCGCGCACCTGTATCTGCGATCGCTTATGAACACCTTATCTCACAAATATAATTAGCCCAAAAACATGTGTTTCTTTATGTCGGCGCCGAGATATCGCCGATACCGATCAGGAGGTGAAAACGTATAGTATAAATAAAACAATAAATAGCATTGACACAGGCTGTGGCCGACAGGTCGCGTCTGGAGCAGGGCTGTAATTACGCTATTGTATTACCCTTTGTTCCCTGTAATAGCTATCTGGAGCGAATAACTCATTCCGTGCCGTGCTGGAAGCGTGATTTACCCGCCTTTTACCTGGGTGTGGCTGGCGATAAATTTCAAAGCACCGTCGCTCGCGTGTGATGTGCACAAGTCTTCGCATTTGTCAGAGTTTATACTGAACTTCTCGCAATACATTCGCATTTAAAATTCCTTACCGAAGTATTACCACCGCTGTCGGTTTATAAGGGACCAGATAGCTTAAACTGTACTACCCCTGTGCAAGTATAAAATTAAGAAATATAGCAGAGTAAACCCAATGTGTAGGTCATGTGGCTGAAAAGACGACCGTAAACGGAGGGAATATCGGTTCTTCTTCATTTACGTATTCCCCATGTTGCTGCTACTTTTGCTAAAACTGAAAGGAAGGAACACCAGCATTTTATTATTTTGATATTTTATTCGTTTACTTATAACGAAAAAGTATCCGTAGTTGGACAGCCAACTGGACAGCAGCATATCTCTAGGGAAACTGGCATCTGTATCCCAAGCCGAAATTATGTGGGGGAGAATATGAGTAGGTGCTACAATGATCGTAACATCTACATCTATTCAGACAGCGAGGCAGCCCTGAAATCATTAACAGCTCCTGCAACAAGATCTAATATTGCTGCAGATTGTCACAGGGCTCTGGAGCTAGGGGGAAGCAATAGGGAGTACCTAGTGTGCGTCCCTGGCCACTCAGGGATCTGTGGCAATGAACAAGCCGATAGATTAGTTAGGATGGGTGCAACTACTCCATTTATTGGACCGGAACCTGTCTTGACAATCACCAAGGCTACGATCAAATTAGAACTCTTGAACTGGCTGAGGAAACAGCACATAGGATATTGGACCAAGGTCCATAAACAAAAACATGGTAAGGTAATGATGCCCAAGCCATATTTTATAAGAAGCTCTGTAATCCGGGGATTGAACAGGAAAGAGATCAAACTCATGACTGGACTGATTACCGGCCATGGGAACTTCAAAAATCACCTACACACCATGGGTATAATGGAAGAGGACCCTAAATGGAGGATCTGTGATGAGGGTGAAGAAACTGCACCACACCTAATGTTTGAATGCATGGCATTGGAGAGTAAATGATACACAATCTTCGGGACAACTAGACCTGAAGAAAATGTGTCTAACAAAAAACTGGTAGAGGGACTCCTTGCACTATTTAAGGGCACTGGTTGGCTTTACTAGCTATACAAGGAGCGATACCGCATAAGAAACCTAGTTTCGGTGCGTGCAGTGGCGGATTGGACCTAAACAGTTTGAGCTCTCCTGTTAAAATTAAAGCCGTAGTTGGAACTGTAACAAACGGCTATACGATAGAATATTACATTGCGAAGACAGTAATTAGATTCCCAGCTTATCGATTTCAATTTTTTTTACCATAAGTTATACACTGGTAGTCTCTTGCAATGCTTCTGCCTACTTCGAGACCATAACTGTTTACTTTGTTTACCGCGACCAAAGAGTGTCATCTCTCCTACTTAAACTGTCACAAAAAATTGTAAGCTTACCAAACATAATATCAGTTACACTGATCGGCTGTTAATGGTGTAGAACTGATACCAGGTAATTATGCGACCAAACACCGCTGGCCAGTGTCAAGGCAATGAGGTGATGTTCACGGGGGTGGACTAAAATATGGAAACATAAAACATTACCATGCCTAATACGGTGTAGATAAATCATTGGCATTGAAAACAGCTTCCAGTCGTCTCGGAATGAATACGTACATGCTCTGCGAGGTTTTCACGGGAACCTTATAACTACCATTCTTCCTGCCACATCAGGTGATCACTATGGAGAAGAATAGCGATCACGTAATCTTCTCTTCAGAGTTGACCGCAAACTCTCAACCATATTGAATCTGGTCACTGTGGTGGCCAGGAGAAATGCGAAAATCCATCCTCGTGCTCAGAAAACCACTGCTGCCTCATGACAACTGCGTGAACAGTGGCGCTGTCGTCTTATGTGCAATGACCGGTCTCACTGGAGTCACCATTTTCCTGAACCTTTCAAGGACATTTTCGTAAAAACAGTTTGCCCTGGAGTAACAAATTTCTAATGCACTGTATCCATAACGTCAAAAAAGCAACTCAGTATTGTTCAGATCTTTTACCTGTTCATTCGATATTTTTTTCGGTGGAAGAGATGTCTCGCTGTGCCACTCCTCACTCAACCGTTTCCTCTCAGGATTATAATAAAAAATCAAGGATGTGATAAAGCGATTGAGACATTCTTGGTCAGTGGCAGTCCTCTCAAGAAGTTCAATGCACAGATGTCGCCGATTGCCGTTCTGCTCAGTTGTAAGGCTTTTCGGCACAATTTCGGCGCAAACCTTTCCCACCTGCGAATTTTCGGTTAAAATATGATGTACGGTTGAAGTACTTAACAGGTCACGCATAATCCTTATTGGTAAACGTCAGTCTGACCACACAACAGCACGCATACTTTCGATGTTTTCGTGCGCTTTTGTAGTTGGGGGTCTCACTGAGAGGGGGGGGGGGGGGGGGGGGTGCCAGCGAAAAACTTGTGCCTGTTTCGACTTTTCCAAGGTCACTCTCGTTGAGTCCCCAAGTTTAATCCAAAACTCGATTGCATTACATTGTTCTAAATTCCCCTGTTCCATTTTCGTAACACGCAACTAAAACACATGCTGCGCGGCGGATTGCCCGGTTCCATTTCTGACCGGGTAGGAGATTTTCTCCGCTCCGGGCTGGGTTGCTGGGCTATCCTTACATTCGTATCGTCATAACAGACATTTCCATATTGAGATGGGGAATGAGTACGTGCCGAAAGAGTAGTTAAAACACACACACACACACACACACACACACACACAAGTCCATGATAGTGCTCACAAAAATCACGTGATGATCGGTTCAAATGGCTCTGAACACTATGGGACTTAACTTCTGAGGTCATAAGTCCCCTAGAACTTGAAAATACTTAAACCTAACTAACATAAGGACATCATACACATTCATACCCGAGGCAGTAGTCGAACCTGCGACCGTAGCGGTCGCGCGCTTCCAGACTGTAGCGCCTAGAAACGCTCGGCCACTCTGGCCGGCACGTGATGATTGTAAGGAGCTGAAACTCGGGCTGTGGATCGGTGTATCTGTAAGGGATGAACACAACGGTCTACACAAGTAGAACAACAGAGTGTTGCTGGATCGCTCACATTGTTGTCAGTCTCGTTACTTTCCTCACCACACACACACACACACACACACACACACAGACTAGGTGTGGGGTTGCGGGTGGTAAAAAGCATAGCCTGCGATGCGTAAATTTCCAGACTTTATTCACCGAGTATCTGAGATTGAGAGTACTTAGCAACTTGCAACAAATACACATAATTTCAAACCTTTGCGAAATTTTTTCTAGCTAAAAAGCCCCTGAAAAATGACGAAAGGAAAAATATTTATCGCTCACTACTTTTCCGCCGTTCATGCGGTAAAGGTAGCGAATGAAGCACGACATACTTTAATACTTTTTTTTTTAATACATACTATATCCGCGATGTATTTATACAGACAGTATGCACATATACCACTGAATGTGAGTGCAATATGATATCATTGTACGATACATAGTTCACGAGATATGAAGTCTTAAACATTGAGATGCGTGAAAAACTGCTGCATCGTTCAGACGTTTAAATTTATTACTTAGTTGCTACTAAGTCCATTCGCAACACGTTTCGGAAAAGTTATCCACATATGCCGCTGAATGTACCTACAAAATTATCATTTTACGACACATATTTCAGGATATATAACGTCGTAAACCTTAAGCACAAGGCGAGACGCTAGGTAGTACACGCGTGAGCACACTGTTGTAAATAAATACCTGGGCAAGGCCGGGTTTCATACCGTGCAAAATCAAGATAAATTGATGGAAGCACACACAGTTCAAGTCTTAACAGCAACTGAAATGTATAATTGACAATGTGCAAAACAGTTTGGCGCTTTAACATAACACTTCTTTTTCGTATTAATGAACACATATTATCTACCTTTATCTTCTACAGTAATCCACATCATCAAAATTAAATCAGTTGTGGGTGTCACCAGAATAACAAGCAGTTCAGTGGATTACGAATTCACTCGCTCTTTTTACTTCTTTCAAATCAGTTTCTGGCAAGTCGATGTCTTCGCACTTTGAATGTGCAGGGATAAAGGCAGTAACCAAAAAACGATGTCTGAAGAAAGACAACACACACCGTAAAGAAAAAGCGCCCCCACACAAGCAGTGACGATCAATGTAAAGAGCTACGCTTGCCAATAATGAATATCAGATGGTGAGCAAGTAGAGCTAAGTCTGTCCCGATGGTTTTTGACGAGATAGAAAGAGAGAGCAGGATTCCAAAAAATTAAGCAAAAACCTCCTTCTCTGTTTAGAAGGCCACTTCTCAGTTTACTATCAACAGCTTCCTATACAAGAAAATTCAGGAGTACACCAGAACCTCTGAGTTGTTACATTCCAAAGGATGATCGGTAACAAGCCAGTGTTCTGCAGTTGCAGATTTACTCAGCTGTTGTAAGCGTGTGTGTGACGTCTGTGCTCTCTATACAGCCGTCCTGCACAATCCCAACCGTCTGCCCGACCTGTGACATGCCCCATCTGCACGAGATACTGTGGACAGCCGCCGTACGCACACAAACAGCTACCCTTACAGACCATAAAAGTGCCCTAATCTCAGATAGTGGTCGAAAACCAGAACCCACACCGTATTTCTTCAGAACAATACGTATTCGAGAGGTTGTCGTAAAGTTTCAATAATCTCTTCGAAACATGAAGTTACGTATAGCTAACTTTTTGATTGTTTGCGTGTATATCTTCGTCTTGGTAGAGTACCGTAGCGCACCACTAGAAGATCCACAACAAAATGGCGCATTCCATCGATATTGCGGAACAGAAGGGAGTACCGATTGAGGTACTCAAAGTACCCTCCACCACACGCCTTCCGGTGGCTTGCGGAGTATGGATGTAGATGTAGATGAACACTACCTGCTTGAGTCACTAAAGCTGTGGACTTGGGCAGCGTCTTACTGTTGTCATCACTCACCCTCGATAGCGCAATGCGAGCGTATTTAGCCTCTCAGTGCACCTATTCACGCGAAAGGTTACTTCAAGATGGTCGATCTCAACTGACAAACTTTCAGTGTCAGAGATGATACGGACCTTACGACAATGTAAAAATAGTCGCTTCATCTTGAGCAGCATGGTGACAGCTATTACCTAGACGGCACAAATTAGTCTGTGTTGGCTTCCTAGAAATGGCAGGTACCAACATATCATCATTCATTCTCCAGGCCGAAACATGAAGAAAGAGAGGACAGCCTTTCTACTCCTCCTCCACAGTGAAATAAATATTCAGTTAAATTGAACCGAAATGTAGCGAAAAGCTGTGAAATCTCTGGCTGCCATTAGGCCAAATAAATAAGAAACTTACAAATGAAGGCAGGTTTCACTGCCGCCGATTGCGTAAAATGTATCCCCATCGTTGTCCAACTTGGCGGTTCCTCGTTAATGATGTTGATGTCGGCGACCAGTTATTTCCTATCGTGCCCCTTTTTTCTTTGTCTGTTGTCTTGGAGATACATTTTCAAGCACCATTCGCTAGCTTCTTACAAATCCTATTGAGATCTCACTAAAATTGCTGCTGCCGCAAGACTACCTGTCTCTGGCTGTGCGCTATCGATCATACCGCCTGATCCCCTCTCCTCCTCTAAGCAAACATCTTTACTAAGTAAACATTACAATACGTATTCGAGAGGCTGTCGTGAAGTTTTAATAATCTCTTCGAAACATGAAATTACGTATAGCTAATTTTTTGATTGTTTGCATGTAGGCCTATATCTGTTGTCTTGGTACAGTACCGTAGCGCATCATTAGAGGATCAACAACTAAATGGCGCAGGCCATCGATAATATGGAATCTTTCTTTATTCGTGTCAGAGGTACACTAAAATGAACACATATACAATACATACAAAGAAAACTATACAGTATCCACCCAGAACTGGGCAACTTTGATAGCACTGGGTGCTGCAGACGTTAAGTCCATGCTACAGCTGGTTGGGGATGAGCTACATTTGAAGCGTTGCCGGATTGTCTGCAATTAACCGCATTCACACGGTGTTGTGTTGACATTTGGCAGTTGGAAGTTCCATTTAAGGAGATTGGCCCTAGATCTTCGGTCCGTAGTCTCTTCAAGGACTTCCAGATGACCCACTTCTCCATGTATCCAGGCGGCAGGGATTCTTGTGCTGTCATCAGTTTGACAGGCGTTTCCATCTTTCTTTCCACTTCGTGAGTCGGGTAGCCGCAGCTGATCCTTCTAAGGACTGTGAAGTTGTTAGGAAACTCTTCCCCTACTTCAGTCTTGGCTTGGCATGTTGATGTCTAAAGAGTGGATGTGAGGTCACTGTATTTCATTAATGCCCTCGATGTTAGCGGTGACCTCTCTTCTGATGTCACATGGAGCAATCCCAGCGAGACATTGAACTTTGTCCATGGGGGTTGGCCTTAGGCACCCTGCAACATTCCTGCAGCTGTCATTTAAGGCTACATCAACCTGCTTTGCATGTACTGAATTGTACCACACTGGGCTACCATACTCTCCTGCAAAAAAAGCATAAGGCAAGAGCTGCTGTTCTTAATGTTTTTGGAATATCGTACGGTACTTCGTTTTCTGCATTTCAAGGAGAACAACCCTAGAACAATTCATGCCGAATTGGTTAAAATGAATGGCAAAGTTCACTGTCATACGAAACAGTAGTTAGGTCACGCAAAAGATTCCAGTATGGTCAAACAAGTCTGAATGACGGAGGAGGAAGTGGCAGACAATATCTCTGCGACGAACCGAAAACGGCAAGAAAAGCTATAACAGTGGAGACCGAAGATTGATATATCTGATTTGTGCTATAGTGGAAAAACTGAACATCAGTCTCGGATCAGTTTTCAGTACCTTGCACGAAATTCTGGAAATGATAAGGTCGTCGCCCGCTCACATTAATTCAAGAAGCCCGCCCAACCGAGACAACAACGGAAATATTGTAAGTGTGTCACTTCTTTGGCAGCTTTATCACAGTGGATGCATGCTGAATGTATCCAGTGGAATATATGTAATGTTACTATTGTTGCTGAGATTGTAGGCTTGACAGCTTTCAGAGGAGGTGGTATGGACCGAAACAAGAAAAAAGCCTACATATGGGCTTCCAAATGCATACTCTACAAGTTATGAGCACTTCTTCAATAGAGAGATATGTTTCAAAATAGGGAAGACGAACAAGTGCTTACAGCTCCTCAGCTATGTATTTTAGAGTCCATGTTTACTGTGCATTTTTCCTTGTTTTGGCCCAAATTGTCTCCTCTGAAAGATGCCTACCCTAAAATGTTAGCAACAGTAGTACCAATACATGAATTCCACTGTTGAAGTATCAGAAATGTTTTCGCTTGCCGCGCAGTATAGGCGCGCGTTCTGGGGCCCTTTGCCGCGGTTCACGCGGCTCCCATCGTCGGAGGTTCGAGTCCTCCCTCGGGCACGGGTATGTGTGTTGTCCTTAGCGTCAGTTAGTTTAACTTAGGTTAAGTAGTGTGTAAACCTAGGGACCGATGACCTCAACAATTTGGTCGCCTAAGACCTTACCACAAATTTCGAAATTTCGGTTTTCGCTTATAACTTTCATTTATTTCCAGTACAGGGACTCTTACCTGAGATTTATACATTTATCCTTCTCCATCGGCCTACAAAGTCTGTAACAACGTCATGGAAGCAACCTGTGTGTATAGATACATTTACAGCTGCATGTGCCTATAACTTTGCCACTACATAATGTAGTTGGACAACGTTCCCGGACATGCGTTCCAACGTAAAACCTTATCTACCAAGTCCTCTCTACAACCTCTGGCAGTGGAATTCGAAACGCCCTCTATAAGCAGCGATAAGTAGGCAAGAGATCAGTGTGGCGTTTGTGTCTTTCCGACGAGCATACGGTAAATACGAGAACTTGCACTATGGCGAGGTTGTTAAGAAATGTGTCCAAACAGGAGCAACGCGCCTCTGTTCTTTTCTTGGTTGCCAAAGGGAAACAACGGTGGACATCCATCGGAGACTGTACAAAGCGTAAGGGGCAGCACGTTCGTCGGAAACCAGAGTTGTGAAGTGGTGCTCGAAAGCGATGCCGCTGCTTCATAATAACGCATATGTCCATATTGCAAGAGTCGGAGAAACTACGTCAACTCAAGTGCGAGACATTCGTGTACCCGCCTAAATAATCCTGATCTCTCTCCCTCTGCGATTATCACGCCTTAGTTCCCTTGGAAAGCACCTTGAAGGGTCGACGATTGCAGTTGGATCAGGATGTGCTTAGGTAGTTACGGAATTCTTTGCGTAGCAGGACACGGTGTTTTAACACACGGGTATCTTCAGTTGGGCGCTTTGCTGGGATGATTGCATCAATGTTCAAGGCAATTTTCGCATTGGTACTTCGATTCTGGATTGTAAGGCTCTTTGAAGGGAAACATTTTGATCGCCCGTTATTTGAGTGTGTCATGTGACATCTCAGGGCTAAGATTAACACCCAGATTTTGAGCCCATCGTAATTTTGAACCAAATTTGTTATCCACACCTGACTCTGCCACAACAATGTCCTCACTTTAGCAGTAAACCATTTTTATTTACCACCCCTGGATATGGTTTCAGTATATGAGGGACGTTCAATATGTAATTCAGGACTTTTTTTTTAAGCAGGTTGGTTTTATCCAGGATTCAAATCCCCAATATGATTTGATTCACCATTCTCTTTTGGCCACGAACCCCTATTTTTTGAACGTAATCTCCGTTCCATGCGACGGCCTTACATCACCTTACTGGGAGGCCATATACATTTACATCTGCGTGGTTACTCCGGAATTCACACTTAAGTGCCTGGTAGAGGGTTCATCGAACGATTTTCATACTACTTCTCTACCATTCCACTCTCGAATGGTGCGTGAGAAAAAGGAACGCCTAAATCGTTTCTTTCGAGCTCTGATTTCTCTTATTTTATAATGATGATCATTTCTCCCCACGTAGGTGGATGTCAACAAAATATTTTCGGGTTCGGAAGAGAAAGTTCGTGATTGAAATTTCATAAATAGAACCGCGTTTGTTTCAATGACTGCCACCCCAACTCGTGTATCATATCACTGACACTCTCACCCCTACTGCGCGATAACACGAAACGAGCTGCCCTTTCTTTGCATTTTTTCGATATCCTCCGTCAATCCTACCTGGCACGGACCCCATACCGCACAGCAGTATTCCAGCAGAGGATGGACAAGTGTAAGGTAGGCTGTCTCTTTAGTGGGTTTGTCGCATCTACTAAGTGTTCTGCCAACAAAATGCAGCCTTTGTTTCGCCTTCCCACAATATTATCGATGTGGTCTTTCCAATTTAAGTTGCTCGTAATTGTAATTCCTAGGTATTTAGTCGAATTGACAACCCTTAGATTTGTACGATTTATCGTATACCCAAAATTTATCGGATTTCTTTTAGTACCAATGTGGATGACGTAAAACTTTTCTTTGTTTAGTGCCAATTGCCAATTTTCCGCACCATGCAGAAATTCCCTTTAGATCGTTTTGTAACTGGAATTGATCGTCTCATGATTTTACTAGACGGTAAATTACAGCGTCATGTGCAAACAATCTAAGTGGGCTGCTCAGATTATCACCTAGATCATTTATGAAAATCAGGAACAGCAGAGGGCCTGTGACATTACCTTGCGGAACGCCAGATATCACTTCTGTTTTACTCGATGATTTACTGTCAGTCACTACGAACTGTGATCTCTCTGAGAGGAAATCACGAATTGCGCTCAATTTGATTAATAGTCGCTTGTGAGGAACGGTATCAAAAGCCTTCTGGAAATCTACGAATATGGTATCAATCTGAGAACCCTTGTCGACATCATTCATTACTTCATGGGAATAAAGACCTGCTTGCCCCATGGTATCACTCCACTGGTAGATGCCGGAACCAACGTCTTGCTGCATCAATAAACTCCCCATCATCCAAGTACTGCTTACCGTGCAGTGCACGTTTCATTGGACCAGACAGACGGAAGAGAAAGGAGCGAGATCTACATCTACATCTACATCCATACTCCACAAGCCACCTGACGGTGTGTGGCGGAGGGTACCCTGAGTACCTCTATCGGCTCTCCCTTCTATTCCAGTCTCGTATTGTAAGTGGAAAGAAGGATTGTCGGTGTGCCTCTGTGTGGGCTCTAATCTATATGATTTTATCCTCATGGTCTCTTCGCGAGATATACGTAGGAGGGAGCAATATACTGCTTGACTCTTCGGTGAAGGTATGTTCTCGAAACTTTAACAAAAGCCCGTACCGAGCTACTGAGCGTCTCTCCTGCAGAGTCTTCCACTGGAGTTTATCCATCATCTCCGTAACGCTTTCGCGATTACTAAATGACCCTGTAACGAAGCGCGCTGCTCTCCGTTGGATCTTCTCTATCTCTTCTATCAACCCTATCTGGTACGGATCCCACACTGCTCAGCAGTATTCAGGCAGTGGGCGAACAAGCGTACTGTAACCTACTTCCTTTGTTGTCGGATTGCATTTCCTTAGGATTCTTCCACTGAATCTCAGTCTGGCATCTGCTTTACCGACGATCAACTTTATATGATCATTCCATTTTAAATCCCTCCTAATGCCTACTCCCAGATAATTTATGGAATTAACTGCTTCCAGTTGCTGACCTGCTATTTTCTAGCTAAATTATAAGGGATCTATCTTTCTATGTATTCGCAGCACATTACACTTGTCTACATTGAGATTCAACCGCCATTCCGTGCACCATGCGTCAATTCGCTGCAGATCCTCCTGCATTTCAGTACAATTTTCCATTGGTACAACCTCTCGATACACTACAGCATCACCTGAAAAAAGCCTCAGTGAACTTCCGATGTCATCCACAAGGTCATTTATGTATATTGTGAATAGCAACGGTCCTATGACACTCCCCTGCGGCACACCTGAAATCACTCTTACTTCGGAAGACTTCTCTCCATTGTGAATGACATGCTGTGTTCTGTTACCTAGGAACTCCTCAATCCAATCACACAATTGGTCTGATAGTCCATATGCTCTTACTTTGTTCATTAAACGACTGTAGGGGTCTGTATCGAACGCCTTGCGGAAGTCAAGAAACACGGCATACTACCTGTGAACCCGTGTCTATGGCCCTCTGAGACTCGTGGACGAATAGCTCGAGCTGGTTTTCACACGACCGTCTTTTTCGAAACCCATGCTGATTCCTACAGAGTAGAGATGTAGGGTGGTGAGGAAGAACAGTCCAATGAAGTTTGTGAGTTCCCCTCGGGTGCGCAGACGTGTGTGAGGCCTTGCGTTGTCATGGAGAACGAGAAGTGCATTTGTAATTTGGTGGCCAGAAACACACTCAAGTCGGTTTTTTTTCAATTTCAAGAGGATAGCACATTAAACTTCAGAGTTGATCGTTGCACCATGAGGGAGAACCACACACAGAATAACCACTTCAGAGTCCCTGTCGCCGTGATTTTATCGGCTGATGGTGCGGCTTTGAACTTTTTCTTCGGAGTAGAGGTGGTATGACGCCTCTCTATGAATTGCACTTCTGTTTCTCTTCGAAGTAACGGTCACATGTTATATCACCAGTGACGATTTTCGACAACAATGTATCATGATCAGCCTCGTAAAGCGCAAGCAATTCCAAGCACATCGTCTTTCGTTGCTCTTTATGGTCTTCTGTTAGATGGTGAGGAACCGAGCGTGCACACACCTTTGAGTATCCTAACTGGTAGACGCGTAACAACGGCCTTGATACACCTGGGCACTGACTCAAACAGAGCTTGGATGGCGTGTATAGGTACAGCTGCCCATGTAGCTTTAACATGATACCACAGTTTATCAAGAGTAGTGACTGGAGTATTTTGACGAGCCAGTTGCTCAGCCACAATTGACCAGACGTTTTCATTTGGTGAGAAATCTGGAGAATGTGCTGGCCAGGGCAGCATTCGAACATTTTCTGTATGCAGAAAGGCCCGCACAGGACCTGCAACATGCGGTCGTGCATTATCCTGCTGAAATATAGGGTTTCGCAGGGATCGAATGAAGGGCAGAGCCACGGGTCGTAGCATATCTGAAATGTAACTTCCACTGTTCAAAGTGCCGACAATGCGAACAAGAGGTGACCGAGACGTGTAACCAATGGCACCCCATACCATCACGCCGGGTGATAACGCCAGTATGGCGATGACGAATACACGCTTCCAATGTGCGTTCACCGCGATGTCGCCAAACACGGAAGCGACTATCATGATGCTGTAAACAGAACCTGGATTCATCTGAAAAAATGACGTTATGCCATTCGTGCACGCAACTCGTCGTTGAGTACACCATCGCAGGCGCTCCTGTCTGTGATGCAGCGTCCAGGGGGACCGCAGCCACGGTCTCCGAGCTGATAGTCAATGCTGCTGCAAACGTTGTCGAACTGTTCGTGCAGATGACTGTTGTCTTGCTAACGTCCCGTCTGTTGACTGAGGGATCGAGACGTGGTTGCACGATCCGTTACAGCCATGCGGGTAAGGTGCCTGTTACCTAGACTGCTAGTGATACGAGGCCGTTGGGATCCAGCGCGGCGTTCCGTATTACCCTCCTGAACCCACCGGTTCCATATTCTGCTAACAGTCATCGGATCTCGACCAACGCGAGCAGGAATGTCGTGATACGATAAATCGCAATCACGATAGGCTGCAATCCGACCTTTATGAAAGTCGGAAACGTGATGGTACGCATTTCTCCTCCTTACACGAGGCATCACAACAACGTTTCACCAGGCATCGGCGGTCAACTGCTGTTTGTGTATGAGAAATCGGTTGGAAACTTTCCTGATGTCAGCACGTTGTAGGTGTCGCCACCGGCGCCAACCTTTTGTGAATGCTTTGGAAAGCTAATCATTTGCATATCACAGCATCTTCCTGTCGGTTACATTCGCGTCTGTAGCACGTCATCTTCGTGGTGCAGCAATTTTAATTGCCAGTAGTGTATTTTTATTTGTTTCAACTTTTCGTTCGATTTCCCTGCCCTAACGAATACACATGTAAAGTGTCAACGAGTTTGCCACGGTTCTCGGCATGCCAGACGGGATGTCCAGCCGCTGTCCACCATCTGTCGACAGGCGGCGACTGACGCGACTTCGGCAGCGGCAGGTGAGGACGTGAGCGGCTCGGCGCGGCTCGGCGCGGAAACTGTATTCGATAAGGCGGCCGCTCGATTTCCCGATACACGCGGCCATTTGTTACAGTATGTAAAGAAGCCGTGTCTACAAACCGTAAGCTATGCAGCTGGCGAATACATTACGGCCGCCTCGTGTGTGGCACGCTCGCCCGGCCCGGCCGTTTTTTGTACGCCGTCCGCCGCCGCACAAAAGAAGTCCTTTATTAAAACCCAATTTTCGCCGCACGTACAGCGGAAGAGCAGTCGGAAGGAAAAGACGGCTCCGACGAAAAAATGGTAACAGCTTTCAAGTACTTAGCAAGCTGATACCGTCCTATAAGCAAATAAACTGTGGTTAAACGAGGTAAAACAGTAGAGCCGGCACAATGCGCCCATTACGGCGAGCTTAATCGTTGTCTGCACTAGTCACTAACGGCAAAAATTAGAGACATTGACGATCCTTTTATGAGCAGGATTGAGACGGAGTAAACATTTTAATTTGTAAGGCGAAGATCGCTGCCACTAATAGCATGTTAATCGCCTTGATTATATTTTAACGAGCGGCGAGTGAGCATTCGGACCGACCACGACGCCTCTTCTCTGGGTGGTCCCAGCTATTGAGCTGTTATCAATACATTTCATTACAGACGCGTGTTCACAGCGGCACAGTGAATTTCCCGTCTGCCACAGCTGTTCACCGCGCTCGTCCCGCGCCCGTCCCAGTCTCAGCTGAAAATGAGTGACACTGTTGTTGTAGTTGTTGTTGTTGTTATTGTTGTTGGTCTTGTGGTCTTCAGTCCAAAGACTGGTTTCATGCACCACTCCATGCTACTCTACATTGTCAAAACGTCTACGTCCCCGAATAACTACAGCAGCCTACATCCTTCTGCATCGGCTCACTGTATTCATCTCTCGGCCTCGCTCTACGATTCTTACGCACCAGGCTTATCTCCAGCACTAAGCTGCTGACCACTTGATATACCAGGATGTGTCGTACCAACCGATCTTTTAGACGGGCTGTTCGACAAATTTCTCTTCTCCCTGTTTCTGTTCAGTACCTCCTCATTTGTTACGTGATCTACCCTTTCAACATTCTTCTGTAGCACCACATTTCAAAAGCTTCTCTTCCCTTCTTGACTAAAATGTTTATAGTCCATGTTTCACTTACAGACGTGGCTAGACTCCATGCAACTACTTTCAGAAAGGACTTCCTGGCACTTAAATCTGTACTCGATGTCAAAAAATTTCTCTTCTTCAAAAAAACATTTCTTGCCATTGTCAGTCTGCATTTTATACCCTCCATACTTCGACCATCATCAGTATTTTTGTTCCCCAAATAGAAAAATTCATCTACCGTTTTAACTGTCTCACAGCCTTATTTCATTCGCTCAGCATCACCTGATTTATCTCGACTACATTCCATTATCCTCGTTTTGTTTTTGTTGATCTCCTTTCAAGACACTAACCATCCCGTTCAACTGCTCATCGACCGTAAAGTAGAGCTGCATGCCCTTGGGGAAAAACACAGTTGTAGTTTCCCCGTTCGCAATGGTAGCACGGCAAGCCCGTTTTGCTTGCAATTACATGGCCAGACTGTTATCCCCTGCAACTACTGAAAAGGCTGCTTCTTCAGGAACCACATATTTGTCTGGCCTCTCCACTGATACTCCACTGTTGTGGTTACACCTAGGGGATGGTTATCTGTGTACGCAAGCCTCCCCATCAACAGAAAGTTCCTGGTTCATTGTGGGGGAGGGGGGGGGGGGGGGGAAGAGGACATTCAAATGTTTCAAATGACTCTGTGCACTATGGGACTTAACTTCTGAGGTCATCAGTCCCCTAGAACTTAGAACTACTTAAACCTAACTAACATATGGACATCACACACATCCATGCCCGAGGACGGATTCGAACCTGCAACCGTCTCGGTCACGCGGTTTCAGGCAGTAGCGCCTAGAACCGCTCGGCCACCCCGGCCGGCGTCAGGTGAGGAGGGAGGGGGGCATATAGCCTGCTGTCAAATGCCAACTGTTTTAAATTCGACTGGTACTGTAGTCCGCTTTAAAACATGTGGCATTTGACAGAAGGTGATCTGGACTGCTCCCCCATTAATACGAAGGCTGTTCAGAAAGTAAGGAGCGATATATCGCGAAATGGAAACCATAGTGATAATCAGAACTGTTTTATTTGCAACAATTAGCTACAACTTTCAGCAACTTATCTCCATAGTAGCTGATCCGACTTACCGTTGTACCAACTTTCCAATACCCTCGATACAGAAGGCAGCCTCCAGTAGTTTCCGCCAATCTCTATGCTGGCCTGAAGTTCGTTGTCTGCGCCAAAATGTTCTCTTCATAGCCAGCGGTTCACGTGAGCAGAGATGAAACTCAAGAGGGAGACAATTACGGATTGTATTGTGGGTAATCAAACATTTCCAATTGAAAACGATGCAGGAGCACCTTCACTGCCCATGCAGAATGCAGCTGAGAATAGTCTTGAAGAATAAAACGCATGACAATTATGTAATGTTAGTTGCATAGCTTCAGGCGAAATTTGTCATGAAGCCCTCGTACTTGGCGGGAGACCGAATTATTCTAGTCCGCAGCTCGTGGTCTCCCGGGCGCGTTCTCGCTTCTCGAGCACGGCGTCCCGGGTTCGATCCCCGGCGTGGTGAGGGATTTTCATCTGCCTCGAGATGACTGGGTGTTTGTGTTGTCCTCATCATTTTATCATCATTCATGAAAGTGGCGAAGTCGGACTGAGCAAAGGTTGGAAATTTGTATGGGCGCTAATAACCGCGCAGTTGAGCGGCCCACAAGTCAAACATCATCATTATCATCATCTTCATCACTATTTTTCTAGGTATTTTATGTGCTCCCTGTGTTCTCAGAACTAAAAAGAACGACGTAACGCGATCGACAGACATACTAGAGACACTGCCCAACACATCTGTGCAAAACTTCATCGGATTTTCACTCTTGTTTCCATTTCGCGATCGATCGCTCCTTACTTTCCGAATAACCGTCGTATATTGTTGAGGACCTGGTATTGTTGACAGCCACACTGTAGTGATGGCGGTTATCGCTGAAACAACCGGTTTTCGGTTATATCTTTTGTTTTTCAATGTCAGTTCAACCGGACTGTTAAAGCCGTTCAAAGAAACCGGTTCCTGAAACAATCCATTTTCAGCGTTTTATTCCTGTTAGATCCCTTAATAAATGTAGAAATCGAACAAAGACTCAAAAAATTTGACTCCTTCAGTTTCAAGACACATAGAATCAAAATATTAAATAAAATAGGCAAATAAGAGAAACATAGGCCGTTCATCGTTGCATCCCCGCGTGCTTAGCCGAATGGTAACGTGCTTGCCTGTGGGCCCGGATAGCTGAGTCGGTAGAGCGTTAGGTTTTCAATCAAAGGGTCCCGGGTTCCAATCCCTGTCCGGGCGAAAATTAATACGCAGTTCCGTTTCAGCCGCACTGGTGAATAGCTGTGCTGCCCTTCCGTGTTTACATCGGTGCACTTGTGCTTTGTCAGTGCTGTCCGTCCGTTAATTTCCGCCGGCCGGAGTGGCCGAGCGGTTCTAGGCGCTTCAGTCTGGAGCCGAGCGACCGCTACGGTCGCAGGTTCGAATCCTGCCTCGGGCATGGATGTGTGTGATGTCCTTAGGTTAGTTAGGTTTAAGTTGTTCTAAGTTCTAGGGAACTGATGACCTCAGCTGTTAAGTCCCATAGTGCTCAGAGGCATTAGAACCATTTTTGAAACGTTAATTTCCGTGTTCCTTCATATTCCTAGTGATCTGATCACTCCTTCTAGTGGTGCTGTTGCTAATTGGAATTTATTTTGTTTAACCCAAATTTCGTCGCTGGATTAACTATGGCTACAAAACCTCAGAAAGAATACTCTAGTATTCGCTTTTGACAAGGTATCCCTTACTGTTCAGCCGACATCCCTGGAAACAGATTACTGGATTACACAGGTAATTGATCTCAATTCTGAAACCGTCCATACCTGGCAACTGGATCAGAAAAAATACTGTGTTTTGTCAAGTTAATCAGCCCTGAGACTGCTATTAAAGTGTTAGGAAGGGAGCTAAGAAGATTTTTTGCATGGAAATAGTTATAAAAATAAGGTTTCCATCTATACAACTGACACTGATTAAAATACCGTTCGTGTCTTGAATCTTTCCATTGAAATTGAAAATGATAAGATTAAGGAAGCTCTTTCTCACTACGGAGACGTTAAATCAATTGCAAATGAAAGATAGTCGCCTAGCTTAAACTGCAATGCTTCAACGGGGTTCCGCTGTGTAGAGATAGACCTTAAGACAAATATTCCGTTTCACATCACTGTTTGTGGGTATAAGGCACAAATTGTTTGTACAAGTCAGGAAGCTACGTGTCATATATGTAACGAAACCAACCACTTCAGACAGGAATGTCCGCGGAGAAATTTACCTTAAATGATCTGTTACCAAAGAATATCCCAGATCAACTGGTTGAGGATGTAAACGCAGCGAGCCAAGCTGGTGCCCCCCTTTAAGATAACAGTCAATTTCCGCCGTTAGCAACAAAGGGAAACTGAAATGCAGCCGAAAAAACGACGTCTGGAGACAACTGATAGTTGTTCAGAGGACGAGCTGTCCTGTACAACTCCCTCAGCTCGCAAGCAAAAACAGTGCGATGAGGAGGCAGAAAAATCGGAAGGCAGAATGCGAATGTAAACTGATGAACAGAAGGATAATAAACATACGGTACCAGAAAACGAAGGAGGTGTAGTCAGTATTGATTTGCAAGAAACAACAGGTGAAGTAGCTGATTGCAAAGATCAGCAGCTATCTGTTAGTAAACAAATGCAGAGGAGAGGCTGTAAAACTGCCGTCTCTATTTGTTTTCCTCATTCAGGAAGTAAGCGATATTGATAAAGAACAAGGAAGTGGTAGCCAAAATGAAACCACAGTCAACACCGCAGTGCATGCGACAGAAATTGCGAAAGCGTCTGCTGCTGCTCTAGATGAGCCGCGAAGTAAAATAAAAACACAACCAAATGGAAGGTAACTCGTTCCCAAGGGAAGGGAAAATCCGGAAAGGGTGACAGAAGCCCACAGAATGTTCAGTACGAAACTGTCCTACACGGATCACAGGAGGAAAAATCAGAAACTTTACAAGGAAATCACTCTGCTAGCCATACAAGAGGAAATCTCAGAAGTAGAAATAGAAACGGGACAGTAACTAATAAACTGATTGAAGTGTTATTCCATGTTCAGCCTTCCGAGAAAACTGTTACTAGTTTAACTGAAACCTGAAGCACACGACACTAAACTAGTAATATGTAAATGAACTGTTAAGTTTGAAGTTTTCTCCTTGGATCATGGCGCATGTTTGTTGTTGTTACTCCTCCCTGTTCCAATCCGTTAAAGCCAATACAGCACTGAGCTTCATTGACACCGCACTTCATAAAACACTTCCAGACTAGGGATGGTGCCATTCCGTGATAGAAGTTATGTATAGAGACAGCAAACTGCCGTATAGGCCATACGGAACCAGTCTGGTACCTGCATGTACCCATCTACCATCTAATAGGCAACGCCACAAGGTAACAGATGCATTATCATTTCAGTAGTGCTGTACGAATTATTATGCCACGCGTGTCCTACTCGTTTCTGTCACCATTGTTATTAAAACAATACTGATCGCTTTTCCAGTTTTCTGTAATAACGCAATGTTCCAAAGCAATGCCAATTTTTCGGATAAAAGTTATTCGCTCTTAAAAAAGGGTTGATTTAAAACGAAAAATTTTAGCACTGCTGCTGCGTCTAATGGATAGTTCGTTCTTTACCCGGTTATTAGTAAAAAATAAAAACAGCTGTTATAACTGAGACCAAAAAAATACCGAAAAATACTGGTTTTCAAAAAAAAGTACCGGTATCGGTTCTAACCGATCCTTATCACACTGTTCCAAATTCCGCCGCGAAAAGCGCCGCCAGTTTTCATGTAGAAAACCATTCCAAACTAGAACATTTCGCGTATTTAAGAAAAAAGGTACCTCTGGTTCTAATTAAAATAAAGGGCAGACAACTGAAGAACTAAGACACACTACAGAGATGTATACAGTAAGTCAGTTTCAAATTTTTAACGCGATTTTCGAAACATATGGTATGGCCTGCAGTCTGAAGACTGGTTTGATGCAGCTCTCTGCGCTTATAATCCTGTTTAACTCCTTCACCTCTGTATAGTTACCACAACCTACATACATTGCAACCTGATTACTGCAGTCGTGATTCAAGTCTTAGTCTCCCTTACAAATTTCATCACCGATACTTACGTCCGTTACGAAATAGCCATTTCCTTGACGCCTCACTCGGTGTTCCGCCATATGATCCATTGTTCCAGACAAGTTGACCGTAAATGACTTTTTTTAATTTTCCCAGTTTGATTTAGTATTTCCTCATCTGTCATTCGATCTCCCCATCTAATCTTCAGAATTCGTCTGCTGCAGTGTACTTCAAAAGTTTCTCTCTTCTTCTTGTCTGGACTGCTTATCGTACACGCTCCAGTCCTATATTTATACTACAGATAAACACCTTCAGAAAAGAATCCTGTACCTTACCTTTATATTAGATGTTAACAAATTCCTCTTCATTAGGTACACTTTTCTTGCTGTTTCCATTCTGCATATTACACTACTTACCATTAAAATTGCTACACCAAGAAGAAACGCAGATGATAAACGGGTATTCATTGGACACATATATTATACTAGAACTGACATGTGATTACATTTTCACTCAGTTTGGGTGCATAGATACTGAGAAATCAGTACCCAGAACAACCACCTCTGGCCGTAATAACGGCCTTTATACGCCTGGCCATTGAGTCAGACAGACGCCGGTCAACTTCTGTTTGTGTATGAGATAGTTTTAACAGGTACAGTTGCCCATGCAGCTTCAACACGATGCCACAGTTCATCAAGAGTAGTGACTGGCGATTTGTGACGAGCCAGTTGCTCAGCCACCATTGACCAGACGTTTTCAATTGGTGAGAGATCAGGAGAATATGCTGGCCAGGGCACCAGTCGAACATTTTCTGTATCCAGAAAGGCCCGTGCAGGACCTGCAACATGCGGTCGTACATTATCCTGCTGAAATGTAGGGTTTCGCAGGGATCGAATGGAGGGTGGAGCCACAGGTCGTAACACAACTGAAATGTAACGTCCACTGTTCAAAGTACCGTCAATGCGAACAAGAGGTGACCGAGACAAGTAACCAATGGTACCCCATACCATCATGCCGGGTGATACGCCAGTATGGCGATGATGAATACATGCCAGTATGGCGATGTCGAATACACGCCTCCAATGTGCGTTCACCGCGATGTCGCCAAACACGGATGCGACCATCATGATGCTGCAAATAGAACCTCGATTCATCCGAAAAAATGACGTTTTGCCATTCGTGCACCCAGGTTCGTCGTTGAGTACACCATCGCAGGCCGTCTGTGATGGGGCGTCAAGGGTAGCCGCAGCCATGGTCTCCGAGCTGATAGTAAATGCTGCTGCAAACGCCTTCGAACTGTTCGTGCACATAGTTGCTGTCTTGCAAACGTCCCCATCTGTTGGCTCAGGGATCCAGACGTGGCTGCACGATCCGTTGCAGCCATGCGGATAAGATGCCTGTCATCTAGACTGCTAGTGATACGAGGCCGTTGGGATCCAGCACGGCGTTCCGTATTACCCTCCTAAACCCACCGATTTCATATTCTGCTAACAGTCATTGGATCTCGACCAAAGCGAGCAGCAATGTCGCGATACGATAAACGTCAATCGCGATAGGCTACAATCCGACCTTTATCAAAGTCGGAAACGTTATGGTACGCATTTCTCCTCCTTACATGAAGCATCACTACAACGTTCCACCAGGCAACGCCGGTCAACTTCTGTTTGTGTATGAGAAATCTGTTTTAAACTTTCGTCTTGTCAGCACCTTGTAGGTGTCGCCATCGGCGCCAACCTTGTGTGAATGCTCTGAAAAGCTAATCATTTGCATACCACAGCACCTTCTTACTGTCAGCTAATTTTCACGTCTGTAGCACGTCACCTTCGTGGTGTAGCAACTTTAATGGCCAGTAGTGTATTTCTTCCCTACTTCGGCCACCATTAGGTTCTTTGTTTGTTATGCCCAAATAGGAAAACTCATCCGCTACTTGTTGTGTCTCATTTCCTAATTTAATTCCTTCAGCATCGATTGCCTTAATTCGACGACATTGCACTACCCTCGTTTTTCTGTCGTTTTACTTTTAGTGAAGTTCAACATATAACCTCTCTACAAGACACGATCCATTTCGGACAATTGCTCTTCTGAGTTCAGATACTGATAATATCACAATGTCATCGGCAACCCGCAAAGTTTTTACTTATTCTCCCTGAACTTTCTTTTACCCCGACAATTTTCCATTGGTGTCTTTTATTACTTCCTCATTTTACAAACTGAATAATACAGAGACCTACAGCGATGGTTTTATCACTGCAGAGAGTGGACCGGTGTGCTGATTGCCTGTGGACGCTATTTGTCAAAAGAAAGTCGCAACTTTTGGGCCTTAATAAGGAGAGGTGTCGGCGATGAGGCCATTAGAAATAAAGCACAAATTGTGACTGAGCAAGGTCCTGCCTGGAAGGAAATAGGCCAATCCGTTTCAACCATCACGGATAATGACTTAACTGTTATAGTGAAAATATATCAAACGTTAATATGGATGGGTGGTAGCGGATTCGAACACCACTCCTGCAGGATCTGCCGGCTGCGTCATCTCGCTCGGTTGCGGGAAGAGTAAAAGAAATATTACAGAACTATTTCCTTGCTCCTTTCAGTGAAATCGTACCTTAAAGTTCCTCTCAGTTGTCTCGTTATGTAACCCGTACCTGATTAGTGACTACAGTAGTTCATCCACAATCTTACTTTAGTCTCAACTCCAGTTTCGTATGAGTGTCTCTTATGTTCTAGCTGCCTCTGTGAGAAAACCATTAGATTCGGCAGGATATCCCAAAAAAGTACTCTTTCATCGATACTACGCAACGTATAAATATTTTTATTTTTCCTAGGCATGACACAACATGTAATGCGATTACGTTATTACTCTGGTTGAGAGATGTTTCATGTAGCTGCAAGAAAATTTCTTTATCGTCAAAATCTCTTCAACACGTGATCCAGATGGAGCTTGTAGGAGGCAAAGATAAACTTCACCATTCACGCCGTTACCAACAATGAATAGTCCTGCAGCGCCTCTTGTTATTTCACACCACACTGTAGCTCCAGGTAAGTTCACATGTTGTTCCACAGTAATATGTGTACTTTAAGGAACGCAATAGGTGCAGCTGCGTAAATTAGTTATTCCATTTAACGTACAAGAGACCCATCGCGCCGGACTTCGAGTTTATTGTCCCAAGGCTATATTGTTGTACAGATTTCTAAGAGATCAAAGATGAACTTCCGGCTGTTGTCCTGCTGTGGAAAAAACAAATGACCGTGATCTTCCAGAAAGTTATTGGATGTTGTCTTGTATAATTATGTAACACTGACGGCATGAATGATGCGTCCCGTTGATAGGATCCTTTAAAATATTCTTCAGTACTGTCTTTGCCCTTCAGTAAGAGTCTCGCGTCTTCAGTTGTGCTTCAGGACAAATTTGGTTTCCTCAAAATTTGGTGGAGGTCATTTCAGGTAATTCATGCCAAAAATGATCCCATTAGTTACAAGCAGTGATCAAATGAGCACACTTTTGGGACGTCTTGTAGTTTTTGAATGATTCGTCAACAACGCTCCTGTAGAACTAATGGATTACGTCTTGAGTCTTCCAGAGATCTTTCTCTAAATGCCACACAGCAGGTTCAGAGCTCGGTTCTTAATCCTACAACAGCCTTTTCTCTGTGTATTGTGCTTAGTCTACAGCTTCGAACGGTACATCGCTCAGCTTATGGTGCTTCCACAGACAGCTTCACACTCGTTTCAGTTGTGATGGAAGGCTATAGCCCATCTTTAGTTTTGCCACTATTTTGATCATAGGCGTATACATACGTGTACATGGCGCTGAAATCGGCCCAGGTCACAGCAAAATTTTATTTTACGTTGAGGTAGGGCAGCCAGGTTGTGATTATTGAACGATTACGTCACCAAGCGGTCTGAAACAGCATGTACAGTAATAAGTTCTCAATTTTGTGGTGCTCGGTAGACAATAACAAAAAACACACTTGTAGTGCAGCATACAATGCCGTCAGCCTACACAATAGCCCCGCCGGATACTTTGCGTGACTTGTAATCCCTTAGTCTCCTTATAGGCCACTGAAAGTGAAAGCACAGTATCACTTGATTTATAAGGAAGCAAATTATCTTTTGTAACCTCCAGCATGCGACTTGTAAGCGTATTTACACAGGCTCGCCCAGGGGAACGTGGAGTATGTCATTTAACGCAAGCACACAAAAGCAAGAAATACGCAAATAATAGTAAATATAGAGGGTTAATCGCTTCACACCTCTGTCCCCTACACGTGGTGATTGTTGCAAGACGTAATTAAAAGTGTCAATTGAAAAGCTGCACATTGTCATCGGGGGAGGGGGGGGGGGGCGAGGGCATTAATCACGTAAAATTCTATGCGTTTACTTCCGTGCAGATCGACAGATGATAAACAAAATATTCTAACATTCTTTATTATGGAACAGTGAGTCTAACGTTCTTTTGAACGCAGGCGTGCTTATTCCAGCGACCTACACAATAGTCCTGCCATGTATTCAGCGTTACCTCCTTATTTTCGTTACAAAACACTGAGACACCTCTCTGTGTATCATACAAGCATATATAAATTGATCGCTATTTGCACTTCGCGGTCTAGACGCTCCCAAACACACTAGATAAAGAGGCTTGATTAGACGACTTACAATTCCAGAAACCGACTTACTATGGAACAACATCACTGCACCGCAAACTTCCACACATTCCGCACACATTTTTTCATAATTTTATATTAGATATTACATTAGTTTGATATAGTTCCCGTAATGAGTTGTAATTCTTTTGTATTTTTATCTTTGGTTTCATAACTAACTGGCTGTAATACACTAGCACCAGTTGTAAACTTCAAAGAAACAAACACCCACGCTACAGTCGCCACTTGATTACAGCCGAGGAGCACTCGAAGGGAAGCTCGTGGACATTTCACAGGTGTTACGAAAATGTTAATGAACGTTAAACGATACGTGGTGAGTCCGAGTTGTATGCCTTCAACGCTATAATCAAATGAAATAAAGGATCAACGGAAGCTGCTGTCTTATCTGCTACTGCTTCCCCACATCAAGGTAAAAATTAGCTTACCTAAAGATCTTCTGCGCCCTTAGACTTGGCAGCGGTGCAGATCGTACCTACAGCACGTGTTCCAGCATATACTGACCAATTGAAACACGATGATATGCGGTGTACCCTTTGTAACAAGGAACGATGCCAGTCTGCAATTTCGGATTATCCGTTGTACTGCCAGTCCTCCACAGGAATTAGAAGTTACAAAAGGAAGAGCGTCAAAGAAGGAAGAATTGTTCGTCTAGCCCTTAGAGCGTACTGATTAGTAAAATGTGGGAAATCACCTTGAGGTGTACGGTGTGACATTTCGCAGGCCAACGCATGTAACTACGGCAGCCACTGTAGGCGCGTGCATTCTCTTTCACTGCGACCTGATTCTTAGGGTTGTGGTTGTGCACTCAACTGACTCCTAAGCAATGGAGGCCAGCACATGTTAAGCAAAGGTGGCAACTACTTCTGCACGTATCATTTCTAGCGATTTAATAACAGGTCGACATTGTTGAGGACCTGATCAGAATTCTCCTCAGAGAGCGTGTCTCTGCACTTTTATTGCATCGGCGAAGTCACAGTGAAATGTCTACACCAGTAAAAAGTAGGTCCTGCAACCAGCTTTTCCAGGGAGGCTGCGTTGACCACTCTTCCAGCTTATTAGGCGCAGTGGTGGTGCAGACCCCTTGGCGCTTGTGTTTAATGTACTGTGGTGGCGCCAGTCAAACACCCCCGCGGAAAAAAGATCAACTAAGCGGCCCTTTCATTAATGAGATACATGTTCCTGTAACTTTCTTAACAAAAATGATTGGTGGATATTAAAATTGCTTTCACATCACCATCCATTCGTCCTCTATCTCAATGACGTATCAGAAGTTCCAGAATATCGAAAAAAAAATATTTTTTAACAATATAGTAATTACGTTTCCCGAGTTATCACCTCACGATTGCGGTCATCATATTTGTACATTTCCTCATGCATGAATCCGTGATTGAAACTGTTTAATGGAATAATATATTGAAATTTTTTGTAACGACTAGACAAAGCAGTGGCTCAGGCGTGTCCATGTGAGTGTGAACCATCGTGGAAAAGAGTCGGGTTTACAGTTTCCCACTTCACGGGACTGGAAGCTCGAAAAATTTTATATGGCCATGAAACTATTCATTCGTACAATTTTCATCCACTTTTATGCAAACAAAAGCACAATCAATAGCAAACGTACGACACAAAATGCAAATATACATATAACTGGAGACTCATGCGATTGGAACTGAGCCCAGAGAAAGTGAGCCCTGTGAGACAGTTCTCAGAGTTTAATTTTTTTCTGAAAAATACTTCAAACAGATAACTGGATAATCAGCTCATGGCGACCTCCTAGTAGCAACGTTCAACATAGAGGAGATTCGAGTAACCAAAAGGTAATTGTAGCATCAGTGCCTAACGGTGCTTCGAGAAATGTTGAGAAAGGCAGGAAAATATATTTGCTTTGCATGAGCGGCAGAATATAAATTGCAGACTATCGGTATCGAGCACGGTTGTGAGGGATGGGACGGATTTTGAGCGATTCAGCAGCAGTGTTAGAAAGATGCTACGAAAGTAAAGAGAGCATCATCACAGATTAAAGCGAAGTCAAAGCCTTTTGGGCACACGAAACCTGAATGAAGCCAAAATGAGCGGAAGGGGAAAATTGCGAGATTCACTCAAACCAGTAGAATGTAAACCAAAAATACTAGCAAATTTTGGTCTTAAATGAAACCACTAAGCAGTCGAAATCATCTAATCAAGACGACGATCACTCTCCAACTAAAACGGAAAATAGCAGAGAGAAGGCCGAAATAATGGATTCGGTCTTCTGATATTGTTTCGCTCCGAAGAGGCAGATACTGAGAAAAGTTATCACGGTGTGTAAAATAAACTCAAATAGTTCAGGAGTGCAGAAAAGTCTGGACCGGATGAGACATCCGAAAGATTGAGCGAAAGAAACTGCTCCCTTTCTATTGGGTCGCTGCAACAATGGAAGGTACTGTAAGTAGGCTGTTTGGGTTTTTATACTGGTAACGCCACGTAGCGCTCTGTATGAAAATCACTGACTGTGCTGGGTGGCATTGTTGTAATATTCGCTATTGTGGTGTTGGGCAGCTGGATGTTAACAGCGCGTAGCGTTGCGCAGTTGGAGGTGAGCCGCCAGCAGTGGTGGATGTGGGGAGCGAGATGGCGGAGTTTTGAGAGAGGATGATCTGGACTGAGACAGTAAATTTGTAAGACTGGATGTCATGAACATATACTCCTGGAAATTGAAATAAGAACACCGTGAATTCATTGTCCCAGGAACGGGAAACTTTATTGACACATTCCTGGGGTCAAATACATCACATGATCACACTGACAGAACCACAGGCACATAGACACAGCCAACAGAGCATGCACAATGTCGGCACTAGTACAGTGTATATCCACCTTTCGCAGCAATGCAGGCTGCTATTCTCCCATGGAGACGATCGTAGAGATGCTGGATGTAGTCCTGTGGAACGGCTTGCCATGCCATTTCCACCTGGCGCCTCAGTTGGACCAGCGTTCGTGCTGGACGTGCAGACCGCGTGAGACGACGCTTCATCCAGTCCCAAACATGCTCAATGGGGGACAGATCCGGAGATCTTGCTGGCCAGGGTAGTTGACTTACACCTTCTAGAGCACGTTGGGTGGCACGGGATACATGCGGACGTGCATTGTCCTGTTGGAACAGCAAGTTCCCTTGCCGGTCTAGGAATGGTAAAACGATGGGTTCGATGACGGTTTGGATGTACCGTGCACTATTCAGTGTCCCCTGGACGATCACCAGAGGTGTACGGCCAGTGTAGGAGATCGCTCCCCACACCATGATGCCGGGTGTTGGTCCTGTGTGCCTCGGTCGTATGCAGTCCTGATTGTGGCGCTCACCTGCACGGCGCCAAACACGCATACGACCATCATTGGCACCAAGGCAGAAGCGACTCTCATCGCTGAAGACGACACGTCTCCATTCGTCCCTCCATTCACGCCTGTCGCGACACCACTCGAAGCGGGCTGCACGATGTTGGGGCGTGAGCGGAAGACGGCCTAACGGTGTGCGGGACCGTAGCCCAGCTTCATGGAGACGGTTGCGAATGGTCCTCGCCGATACCCCAGGAGCAACAGTGTCCCTAATTTGCTGGGAAGAGGCGGTGCGTAGGATCCTACGGTTTTGGCGTGCATCCATGCGTCGCTGCGGTCCGGTCCCAGGTCGACGGGCACGTGCACCTTCCGCCGACCACTGGCGACAACATCGATGTACTATGGAGACCTCACGCCCCACGTGTTGAGCAATTCGGCGGTACGTCCACCCGGCCTCCCGCATGCCCACTATACGCCCTCGCTCAAAGTCCGTCAACTGCACATACGGTTCACGTTCACGCTGTCGCGGCATGCTACCAGTGTTAAAGACAGCGATGGAGCTCCGTATTCCACGGCAAACTGGCTGACACTGACGGCGGCGGTGCACAAATGCTGCGCAGCTAGCGCCATTCGACGGCCAACACCGCGGTTCCTGGTGTGTCCGCTGTGCCGTCGATGTCAATGTGTTCTATATATATATATTCCTGGAAATGAAAAAAAGAATCGCCTGTATAAAAGTCAACATGAATGTCTCAAGCAAAGACCTTGCGAAATTGAGCACACTCTACTCGTGTGTGAGACAAAACCGCATTGGTTGATGCTGTATATATATATATATATTATTTAGCTGGCAGTATTGGCGCTCGCTGTGTTGCAGTAGTTGGAGTAACGAAGATTTTTGTGAGGTAAGTTATTTGTGAAAGGTATTGGTTATTGTTAGTCAGGGTCATTCTCTTGTAGGGAATATTGAAAGTCAGATTGCGTTGCGCTAAAAATATTGTGTGTCAATTTAGTGTTGATCAGAAAACGTAAAGAGCGAAATGTCGGAGTACGTTCAGTTCTGCTCAGCTCTTTGAAAATCAAATAACGTTAGAGGTTTATCAGCACAGTAATTCATTAATTTTTCTAAGGGGACGTTTCAGTACCAACCGAATAGATAAAGGAACTGTCTTTGTCGTTCTCAAGAAGTGTTTTCGGATGATGTACAAAATTATGAGCCTATGTCTTTGATGTCAATTTGTTGTCGAATTATGGAGCTTTACTAAGTTCATGCATTATGACATTTTTGGAAAATGAAAATCGCCTGTATAAAAGTCAACATGAATTTCTCAAGCAAAGACCTTGCGAAATTGAGCACACTCTACTCGTGTGTGAGACAAAACCGTATTGGTTGATGCTGTATTCTTTGACTTCCGGAAGGCATTCGATAGCAGTTTCACACAGTTGTTCAGTAAACGAAACACGAGCGCACAGAATGTCCGACCAGATTTGCTACTGGATTCATGTCTTTCTTGCAAATAGAGCTCAACACGCCGTTCTTAACAGAACGTAATTGACGAATGTGTGGGTAAAAGAAGGTACCACAAGGGTGTGTTTTAGGGCCATTGTTGTTTGCAGTATACGTGAAAAATCTATGCTGCTTGCTGATGACGATGTTGTCTATACGAAGACTGAAACGCCAGAAGACTGTAGCGAAATGATTGGTGCAGCGATGGGTACATCGTAGTTGACAGAACGTAAATAAATGTAATTATTGTAAATTAAAGTCCTCTGCTGTGTATTTCCGTCTGTATGCCACTGCTAGTTTCAGGAATTGCTGCAGGGATTTTGATACGGTTTTCACTAATCGGTAGACTGATTCACGAGGAATTGCGACATAAACAAATAGTCCAGCAGTAGATACTTGGCGCTACCCATGCTGTTGTTCTGGAATGAACCTGTCACTCTGCAGTTGACTGTGTGCTGCTGTGAAACGCCGACGCAGGTTAAAACTGTGTGCTGGCCAAGGACTCGATCCCGGAACCTTGCTTGTCGCGAGCAGTCCTCGAGCCGCTGAGTTATCCAGATACCACTTAACAGCCCGTTAGCACAGCTTTAGCCCTGCCACTATCTCTGTCCTCGTAATAGCTCTTTACGTTTACTAAGTTGTTACTATAGGTTGTAGTGAATATAAAAGAGAAAAAGAGAGAAAGGGCAATTATAATGATGAGACATGTAAATGCAGATAAAATACCTTCTACACCATACAAAATTTTCGCCGCTTAATATCCATAGGCAACGTGTGATATACAGCCAATTGTGAATCTGTAGGCTTTATTACAGAAACTGTATTTAATACGCTATGACTGTAGTAGTGTATTTATTTATGAATGTAATTAATTGAGTGTAACTATAATGTAAACGTTGTAAGTTGATGGGTAATCACCAATGGAACTTTGTTTAAATATATAGATAGCAATGACGTAATGGCAGTAGTTGTGGTTTGTTTATCTAGAGAGTCTCTGTTGCGCTGAGAGCAGAGAGGCGACACAGTAGCTTGAGCCTTGAATCAGTGGTTCCGGTCGGTCTAACCGAGCGGTTCTAGGCGCAACAGTCTGGAACCGCGCGACTGCTACGGTCGCAGGTTCAAATTCTACCTCGGGCAGGGATGTGTGTGATGTCCTAGGTTAGTTAGTTTTAAGTAGTTCTAAGTTCTAGGGGACTGATGACCTCAGCAGTTAAGTCCCATAGTGCTCAGAGCCATTTGAACCATTTGTCCGTCGTGCGCTCCTGCAGACACGGTGCGCGGGTAGGATACCAGTAGTGTAGGTACACCTACTTTATTAAGCAGCGGGTATTGAGAGCACGGTAGGAGTGCACTGGCGGAGGATGCTGCAATTCTAACTACACCTTGTCCCGTAATCATCCGTGGCGCTTGAGACGACTCGTTCTCTTTCGCAACCGGCTGCATCAGTAACAACAGTGGCAGCTCAGCATTGTCGTCGGCCACATTCTTCGTCGTCCGCACAGCCACAACATCGTAAGACTGTTAACTGACGGAGTATAAACAATATAGTACAGCCAATACCCAGTGGCCTTTCTTTCATTAACACCCATGTCTAACTTTCTTGAATAATAACGTGCAATAGTTGAAACTTGTAGGGCACCTTGTGTTGTCGACATTATTGCACTACTGGCCATTAAAATTTGCTACACCCCGAAGATGACGTGCTAGAGACGCAAAATTTAACCGACAGGAGGAAGATGCTGCGATTCTTAGCTTTTCAGAGGATTCACACAAGGTTGGCGCCGGTGGCGACACCTACAACGTGCTGACTTGAGGAAAGTTTCCAACCGATTTCTCATACACAAACAGCAGTTGACCAGCCTGGTGAGACGTTGTTGTGATGCCTCGTGTAAGGAGGAGAAATGTGTACCATCACGTTTCCGACTTTCATAAAGGTCAGATTGTAGCCTATCGTGATAGCGGTTTATGGTATCGCGACATTGCTGCTCGCGTTGGTCGAGATCCAATGACTGTTAGCAGAATATGGAATCGGTGGATTCAGGAGGGTAATACGGAACGCCGTGCTGGATCCCAACGGCCTCGTATCACTAGCAGTCGAGATGACAGGCATCTTATCCGCATGGCTGTAACGGATCGTGCAGCCACGTCTCGATCCCTGTGTCAACAGCTGGGAACGTTTGCAAGACAACTACCATCTGCACGAACAGTTCGACGGCGTTTGCAGCATCATGGACTATCAGCTCGGAGACCATGCCTGCGGTTACCCTTGTCGCTGCATCACAGACAGGAGCGCGTGCGATGGTATACTCAACGACGAACCTGGGTGCACGAATGGCAAAACGTCATTTTTTCGGATGAATCGATGTTCTGTTTACAGCATCATGATGGTCGCATCCGTGTTTGGCGTCATCGCGGTGAACGCACATTGGAAGCGTGTATTCGTCATCGCCGTACTGGCGTATCACCCAGCGTGATGGTATGGGGTGCCATTGGTTACTCGGCTCGGTTACCTCTTGTTCGCATTGACCGCACTTTGAACAGTGGACGTTACATTTAAGATGTGTTACGACCCGTGGCTCTACCCTTCATTCGATCCCTGCGAAACCCTACATTTCAGCAGGATAATGCACGACCGCATGTTGCAGGTCCTGTACGGGCATTTTTGGATACAGAAAATGTTCGACTGCTGCCCTGGCCAGCACATTCTCCAGATCTCTCACCAATTGAAAACGTCTGGTCCATGGTGGCCGAGCAACTGGCTCGTCACAATACGCCAGTCACAGCTCTTAATGATCTGTGGTATCGAGTTGAAGCTGCATGGGTAGCTGTATCTGTACACGCCATCCAAGCTCTGTTTGACTCAATGCCCAGGCGAATCAAGGCCGTTATTACGGCCAGAGGTGGTTGTTCTGGGTACTGTTTTCTCGGGATCGATGCACCTAAATTGCGTGAAAATGTAATCACATGTCAGTTCTAGTATAATATATTTGTCCAACGAATACCCGTTTATCATCTGCATTTCTTCTTTGTGTAGCAATTTAAGTGCCAGTAGTGTAACAAGCAGCGTCCGTTTCCATTCCATGCAATCACTGAGTATGGTAAGAAAATTAAAATTGAATAACTATTTACTGTAAGTTTTGTTTCTTTGCTAAAGACCCGTTTCAGTCTAAATTTTCTGTCTCAGTAACTGTTCATTCTTGTATTGCATAACAAAGGCTTAACTAATTTACAATTTTGGGTATTAGCATAAAATTACACTTTCAAAACTAATAAGTAAAAATACAGCACAAATTAAGTATGCGCATTTTCATTTATTCTGAATTTATCTTCACGAGTCACGTCCGCTGGTTTTTTGTACGTATTTTATTGTTCATGTGTTAAAAGCAAGTCAGTTGCTCATTTGCTTAAAGTAAGTCAGTTCAATCTTTCAATATTTAAAAGTGAATTGCCTACCTTTTTCCAGATTTTGCATTAAGTTATGCTGAGGTTACTGAAAATCTGTTTTCTTAACAAAGTTTCAGTTACAATCGGCCATTTATTTAAGCAGCAACTTCACTTCACTTTTCTTTCAAAATTTAGTATTTCAGACTTAGAAACTGCAAGCTCAGTGCTTTCTGATTCATCTATTTCCTCGTGAACCGTTGTGTTGTGGAGAAGCGTGATAGCCTTCTGTTGCCACGCTACTATTTACCTGCTTAACTTTCTTACCTTTGTTAATATTCAGCAATCACTGTCCTAGTGGGATGGCGACCTTTCAATTATCCCTCTTTTGCCAATCAGTATTTCTTGTATTAAATATTACGTGGCACCCTTTACCCCTTGTGTTGTTCGCGAGCGTCTGTACTATATTCCACCCTATTTCGAAGTTATCAGTGTTTAGATTAGGTTCAGAACAGGTTCTTCCTTCGGAAGGGCCTAATGTACACTTTCCTCCTATTAAGAGTTGTTATTTTGCTTCGGTAACGATAGCCTTACTTACTGTAAAATTTCATTAGCCATACTCGATCACAAGGTTGAGGTTACGGATATGGAAGTAGCTAGGATGATTGCAGGTACTAGTAGATGGGAACAATTGCAGGAGGGTGTCCACAATGAGGAAATCAAAGAAAAACTGGGAATGAACTCTATAGATGTAGCAGTCAGGGCGAAGAGGCTTAGATGGTGGGGTCATGTTACACGCATGGGAGAAGCAAGGTTACCCAAGAGACTTATGGGTTCAGCAGTAGAGAGTAGGAGTCGGGGCAGACAAAGGTACCTGGATTCGGTTAAGAATGTTTTTGAAGTAATAGGCTTAACAGCAGAAGAGGCACCAATGGTAGCACTGAATAGGGGATCACAGGAGGAATTTTATAAGGGGGGCTATCCTCCAGACTGAACGCTGAAAGGCATAATTAGTCTTAAATGATGATGATGATGATGATGATACGCGATCACGGTCGTGTATATCGCAATGCAGTAGGGCAATTAGGAAGGGAGAGGTTGCATATGGACGACGAAACTGACGAAGCGTGTGTTGTAGGCGTATCTTGAAGGCGATGAAGCGTGACTGTTTAAAGGTGGTTAATCAGTTATGTGTGTAAGAATTACTTTTTCAATAAAATGACGCTCAAAAATCGGCATCGGACCTCGTTATCACTCAGTTCAATGAAGGAAGTTCGTTGCTAGAATGTGCTGTGAGGACCTAAGACTGCGACAACCGCAGCCGATCCATTGCATCGTCGTATATTTGCTGAAAAACGTTGAAAATTATTAGATGAGGACAAGGAGGAAATTAAACGTTCATATTAGTGTAATTCACCTTATTTAAATAACGTCATAAGAGAACGTCTTCTTCTATTTCATCCATTCACTAAGACTGCTACGATGGAAGAGAGTGCAGGACAGTACTGAGACACCAGTATTTGTCCTAAAAACATTTTCGGAACGAAAAACATTCATATGAATATCTATGAGATCGGCAAGCTGTGATGATAGTAAATTTACGCTTACATCCTATTTCTTCACTTCACAAAACCTCCCCTCTTTGTCTAGCTGGAATAGCGCTCCTAGCTGAATGGATATTCCCCTAAAAAATAAATGGACTAGCCTCAGTCCAGGTGATTGTTTCCAGAATGAATCACCTACTTTGCAGAGGGTTATCTGCGGTTTCAGAACTTCCACTGTCCGATTAGAGCTCTGCGGCGAGCAGTGTACGCGTACTGGTGCGGCACATAGTACATGCACTTTGAACCGCCTATGAATTCGAAACTGACAATCACGACGTATGAGGAGTGTACTAACGAAAACGTATGAAATAACACCGTCGGTCTAATTCGAGTCCTTATTCAGAAGTAAGAACCAGAGGCCTAAGCACACTTGTACCAATGTGTCCTAAACCGAATGATTCGTCGTTCTCGTGATTCCAGCGGTAGTGACAGGAACCAGTCCTCCATTATGTCCCTCAGTTCGTCGTCCGAGTTGAAGCGCTTCCCGGATCAAACATATGATAGTGGCGGGGTGACTTGTGCGGGTTTTAGGGCGTTGCTCAAGCTGCTCCCACCTGAACGTGGCCATTACACTTTGCGTGACATTGGAAGCGTGTGGCAGCGCGTTATCGTGAAGCAGAATCACCCTCTCTGTCAGCAGCTGCGGCCGTTTGCTCTCGATGGACTTGGGTAGGCCACTGAGTATCTCACAGTACGCGTCACTATCAGTGGTTTCTTCGTATTCGAGGAATTCGAAGAGTGTCGGACCTCGGGCGTCGACGGTGAGAATCACCCTGCCTGCCAAGCGCAGAGCTTTGAATTTTTTAATAGGAGGTGACGAAACTACATTCGCGTCTTTAAATGTATCGCTACGTTATCCCAAAAGGTCACACTCAAATTTCAACCGGTTTGGTTGTTACGACGTTTCGTACCGTTTCATTTGAATGCTACGTACATATTTTTGAGAAATGAAAACAGGATTACAAAAAAACTGGTTACATTTAACGAATTGTTCGTGGCTGTAGCACCATACATAAAGAAAACTCTACGAGAGTAAACGAACGATAAGCATTATGGAGCAATCATATCATATTCCCTAAACAGCGTATTGAGATAACAAGAAATGTACAGAGTGAATGTCACTAAAACCGACAAATTGCAGGGACGGATGAATGACTGGGAATGGAGGAAGAAAAGTCCTATGTACATGTGTCCATAAATGCATAGTCTCAACGATAGATGGCGCTGACGGTTGGCAGCTCCTCTGACCCCGTGCCGTGTGCTCCTTGTCTGTTGCAGGCTGTCTGACTGACGCAGCGTACTGTAAGCGACAGACTCGTCCAGCATTAATGTCGGAAACAAACCGAGATGTGTACTACCAACCAGATGG
Source organism: Schistocerca gregaria (assembly GCF_023897955.1). Taxonomy (NCBI): domain Eukaryota; kingdom Metazoa; phylum Arthropoda; class Insecta; order Orthoptera; family Acrididae; genus Schistocerca; species Schistocerca gregaria. Next base: position 828,529,496 of record NC_064922.1, read on the forward strand.
AATCGGCCGGGAGACAATACGACTAAAACAAAACACATACCCTCACAGACACCAAACACATCACACAACATTTCAAGCCCTTTTTGAGCGTTTGTGGGATCATGGATTCTTTCAGACAGACGAATGTGCAGGGAGGCGGCAAACTGTGCTTACACCAGATTCGTAGGAGCAGGTTCCACAGGATATGGAGACGAACCCTAGTACAAGCTCCACGCAAGTGGCTTGCCAGCACAATGTAAGCCGAAGTAAGATTATGTGCATTCTACATGACAACCACTACTACCTCTAGCACCTGCAATTCGATGGATGCAACTTTCAACATCTGTTGTGACGTGGATGCGATGCAGCTCTGTACTGTGTTCTAAGTTGATTTGTTGTCGTTGCATGTACACCGTCTGTTTCTGGACACATGTTCATACGGCCTTTTCTCCTCCACTTGTAGTCAGGGATCAGTCCCTGGAGTTTGTTGGTTTTATTTATGTTCATACTGTATAAAGCTTAATTATAAGAGAAACAACAGTGACCATATCATGTATATCCACGGACAATAAAAGGGTGAACCTGTCCTCATTTGTTTTCTGCGTTCTGCAGATCGCTAGTAATAGCAAAGAGCTTGCAGTAGAGAATATGTGTTTTAGAGTAGCGAAGATGGACGAGCTCTCATAGCTCTTTAGTTACGCATTCTAGAGCTGATGTTTACTTGACTTTTTTTCTTATTTTAGCTACTGGTAAACTTATCGGAATGACAGTTTGTGGTCGAAGAAACTCTTCTGTTCCTCTTTTCTTATTGTGGTCCATACTATGACCTCTCACAGGATGGAATTCTTTTTTAAACACCATGTGTACGTATTATGAAGTCTCCCACCGCCTTTTTCTCTCTGTACCTGACGGTTTAATATGAGGAAGCACTTTCAGGATTTTGGTAACGTTTTCAGTAACAGACAGAATGATTCACGATGATCATCATACACGATCTATGAATATTTCGTGAAAACTGGCCGAACTACGATGACGTTTGTCCATTAAGTCATGCCTTCTCCGAGCTCTCCTGGTGCTTGCTGCTTAGATCGTTCAATCTACACTCATGCTCATAACTGCAGAATGTGGTGCCACACAACGTGGCACTACACAAAACTGGCGTTAATAGCATAGGTACATAGGGAACACACCCGCACAGATCTGTAATTACACGGTATTGGTGATACGTTGAGAAAACCGTCCCGAAACACATGTGCTGCAAAACGCCATTGTTTCCTGCGCATGAACACCGACATCAATTTGCGATATGATCACCATGCACACGTATACAGGCCACACAACGGATTGGCATACTCTGGATCAGGTGGTCGAGCATCTGCTGGTGTATAGCCTCCCATTCTTGCTCCAGTGCCTGTCGGAGCTCCTGAAGTGTCCTAGGGGTTTCAAGACGAGCAGCGATACGTCGACCGAGAGCACTCCAGACGTGCCCGATGGGGTTTATGTCTGGAGAACATGCAAGGTAGTCCTTTCAGTGGAATGCACCTTGCCCGTCTCTGGGCGAATAAACCATGTCTATTCAGTCGTCAGTAGACTGTGTGTCTGGAGACAACTGTTCCAGTGGCTGCGGTAAGGTCCCGAGCAAGGCTACCTGCCGTACCCCGTGGCCATCTGCGGGCACTGATGGTGAGATATCGGTCTTCTTGTAGTACTGTACACTGCGGACGTCCCGTACTGTAGCGCCTGGACACGTTTCCTGTCTGCTGGAATTGTTGCCATAATCTTGAGATCACACGTTGTGGCACACGAAGGGCCCGTGCTACAACCTGCACTTTTTGACCAGCCTCCAGTAGCCCTGGTATTCTACCCCTCATAACGTCATCAATATGTCTTCTTTGAGCCATTTTCAACACACAGTCACCATTAGCAGGTCTGATAACGTCGCACACTTACTCGCTGCACCGTACTCTGACAAGCACCAACACACCTCTGCGTATGTGGGCTGCTGCCAGCGCCACCTTGCGACGACAGCAGGTCAAATGCACCGCCTGGTCATACCTCGAGGTGCTTTAAAGCCCCAAACCGTACACCAGAGTTTTGTTTCACCATGTATCAGCATTATACTTAATTTCTGGGCATGAGTGTATGTGAAAGTGATGATATTCTTGCTTGAGATAGTATGAATCTTCGTTATCTACAATTTTTTAGCATAAGTCTGTGCAGTGTTACGTAAAGAGAAGTACCCCAGGCAAGCCATTCGTCTGTAGAAGATAGGTTTGGTCGACGGTCACGAATAATTTTATGCAACCAAATGATGGCCCAAAGCACCTGGTTGGCTGCAGTCAACGTGAAAGGAAACAGATGTGAATCTCTCCTGTAAATAAGCCAGCATGCGCGCCCCACGACTCGAACGAAAATGAATGGATACCTGTAACCCAGGCGACACCAGACGAGAGGGCAGGTAAAAATTTGTGGGTCTGCCGCAGACGGCGACACGCGAGGGCGGAGTGACTGAGTGACTCAGCTTCCGGCGGCGTATCGACTGATCGTCACCTTGCTCCCACTTTTTTACACCCTCCCACAATTAAGGCGTAATTTCGCCTTCGAGGGTTGTTCTTTGCTTTAAATTCTTAAACAGCGGTTATTCCCGCGCAAGCCGAGAGCACCTGTGCCTTCGCGCCGCCAAGATTGATTCGGACGAGGTAAGTAGGAGAGCGGCTCGCGGTTCGCCGTAATTGCCGGATCTCGGCCGGTAATTACGCACTGTTTCCGAGGCACGGGGAAAAACGCGGCGTGCTGCGTGCCACGCCGTCTCTACCTGTTAATTAGCCGCATGCTCGGCTGCACGCGCAGGGATGCGGTGCGCTGGACGTGCGCCAGTCACAGCGCCGGGCTGCGTGCCGGTCGCACACGGCTCTGAGCGGGGCGCCGGCGCGGCCGGCGCTCACGGTACAGCGTGGCCGCTCATTGTGTACAGGCCGTTCCAGGAGCGACAATGGATAATATGGACCACCATACATCACGACTAGCGGCTGGAGGGGGGCCTCAGCAATGAATGGCCAACTCAGTAGACCAGGAGTGACAGGATCTTACGGTTTCATCGCTTGTCACGCACTGTTACATTAACTGTCTGATCAAAAGTATCCTGACACCCTATGTAATGCGGAATTAAGGGGGGGTAGGACGTCAAACCGGCCGACTTTGAGCAGGAGAGGCGCCACAGGACATTTTATTTTCTACTGTCTATATTTTTACAAACAAATTCATAAAATTTTGTCAGCATGACCAGGAAGGATTCAGGATTCACACTCATAGCAGTGGAAGTGCAAAAACATAACGAATTTTTTTTTAGATATGAAATTTCTTCATTTTTTCACTTCCTGTTGGCTGCATTTGTTGCTATAGGTACATTTTTCTTCACGAGTAAGAGAGATTCTTTGATGAATTTTGCATAGCATACAAACCGTATTTACAGGTCCATGAAACTCTAGAATTCTCCAAATCTATTAAAAACTGTGGTAAAAATTGAGATAATTTACTACAAAATTTTATTTTTTTCTAAACATAAAGTTAAAACGTAAAAGCTCATTCATTTTTCATAAATTAAATAGATTCTAGGGTTTCAGACACCTGTAAGTATGGTTTGTATGCTGTGCAAAATTCATCGACCAGTCTCTCTTAGTTATGAAGGAAAGTGTACCTGTAGCAACAAATGCAGCCAATAGTAAGTGAAAAAAATATGAAATTTCACATGTAAAAGAAATTATTTTTTTACGTTTTTGAGCTTCCGCTGCTACCAATGTGAATCCTGAATCCTTCCTGGTCAAGCTGACAAAGTTTTATGAATTTATTTGTAAAAGTATAGACAGTGGAAATTAAAATGTCCTTTGGTGCCTCTCCAGCTCCAAGTCGGCCCGTTTGACGTCCTACCCTCCTTAAGCACTAGACGTCGCGACAAGTGCACCCTCCAGTATCCACTGAGGTGTCAAAACATGGGACACCTCCCAATATCGTGTCGGACCTCCTTGTGCTCGGCATGGTGCAGCAACTCGATGTAGCGCGCGCTCAACAAGTCGTTGGAAGTCCCCTGTATGAAGCCATGCGGCCTCTACAGCCGTCCATAAGAGCGGAAGTGTGATCGGTTCAGGATTTTGTGCAAGAACTGACCTCTCGATTATGACCCATAAATGTTTGACGGGATCCATGACGGGCGATCTGGGTGGCTAAATCATTCGCTCGAATTACCCAGGATGTTCTTCAAACCAGTCGGGAGCAACTGTGGCCCGGTGACATGGCGCGTTGCTATCCATAGAAATTCCCTCGTTGTTTGAGATCAAGGCATCCTTGAATGGCTGCAGATGGTCTCCAAGTAGTCGAACGTAGCCATTTTCAGTCAATGACCGGTTCAGCTGGAACAGATAACCCAGCCGCTAGCAGCCCACACCATCATGGAGGCACTAGCAGCTTGCACACTGCCTTGTTGATAACTTGGGTCCATGACTTCGTCGGCTCCACACCACAATCGTACTGTACCATCAGCTCTTCGCAACTTAAATCGGGACTCATCTCAACACACCAGGGTTCTCCAGCCGTCTAGGGTCCAACCAATATGGTCACGAGCCTAGGAGTTTTGCTGCAGGTGACGTCGTGCTGTTGGCAAAGACACTCGCTGGAATGTCCCAAATGACCCGTTCGTCCTACGTCCCATATAGATTTTTGAGATTATTTCGCGCAGTGTTGGTTGTCTGTTAGCGCTGACAACTCTACGCAAAGGCCGCTGTTCTCGGTCGTTAAGTGAAGTCCGTAGGCCACTGCGTTCTCCATGGTGAGAGGTAATGCCTGAAAAATTGATATTCATGGCACACTCTTGACACTGTGGAGCTCGGAATGTAGTTTCCATAACGATTTCGAAAGTGGAATGTCTTGTGCATGTAGTTCCAAGTACCATTCCGCGTTCGAAGTCCGTTAATTCCCGTCTTGTGTACATAATCACGTAGTAAAGCCTTCCACACGAATCACCAGAGTACAAATGACAGCTTCACCACATGACTGCTCTTTTGTACCTTGTATACGCGATACTACCGTCATCTATGTACGCGCATATTGCTATCCCATTACTTTGGTCACCTTAGCGTAAAAGCAGGAGCAGAGTATTGTATCGTCAGTAGAGACGCAGAAACAGCAGAGTTAGTCGGTCAGGAGATCTCAGTAACTTAGAATCGGGTGTGGTAATTTGATGTCACCTACGTAACAGTTCTCCAGAGGCAGTTCACCCATCTACGGTTGCCCAAGTCGACTTCTGATGACGTGACTGTGGTGTGGAAATGCGAAGAAACAACCGCAGCTAATTTAAGATCTGGTAGATGTCAAGCCGTGACGGACAAGGACTTCGAGCAGCACGGAGGGTGGGTGTGGGAATCGCATGACATCAGCGGAAGGAGTCACTCCTGAGCTCCAAAGCGCTACCAGTAGTCCTGCCAACACGATGATTGTTGCGTAGAGAGTTAAAAACAATGAGGGACAATGGCTGAGCCGCTCCTGATTAGCCACACGTTCCTGTAATCAGTGCTAGCGACGCTTGAGGTCATATAAAGAACGACGTCACTGGACAGTGAATGTATGTAAAGGAGTGATCTGGAGTGATGAATCACGCTATGCCCTGTGGCAATCCGATGGAAGGTTTTGGGTTTGGCAAGTGCCTTGAGAACCCTGCCTGCCGTATGTAGTGGTGACATTGAAGTTAGGAGGAAGTGGTGTTACCCTAAGGGGGTCTTTTTGGGGTTTGGGTAACGTCCCTTATTACGCCTAAGAAAGTGTTAAATAGGTAAGGATATCTTTTTACAGCATTGTATACTGAGTACAGCAAAGCAACAATTCGGAGACGATGATTGTTTCCATCAGCATTACAATACACCTGTCATAAACTAGCAGCTGTGGGACAGTGGTTTGTGGACAGTATCATACCTGAATTGGTCAGGTGTTCTAGAGTCCCGAGGTGAACCCAATAGAACATCTTTGGGACGAGCAGCAGCACTTGACTCCAGACCCCAGCTTCCAACCTCACTACCTTTTATAGTTTTTGTTGAATCCTACCCTGACGTCAAACACGTGGGGTCTAGGAAGCCTGCCTTCTCGGATCCCCAGACATCATTCAAACAAATCGGATTAATCAGTTTCATTACGAAACGAACAATGACAATAGTTAAGTTTGACAATAACGCAGAAGTGTCGCAATCAAAGGGCGACATGAAAATAAGAAATCTCTTCAATATATACAATTACGAAATCGCTGGTCTTGAAGTGCCTAATCTTGATGCTGCTATGGAAGTAGGCTGTGACCAGTCGGCGCTGCACATATGTCCTGTTCGCTTAGAGGTCGAAGCCGTCACGTTGTCGTCCTGGAGAGGGGTCGCTTAGCGTGAATTTGGCTGACGTCTTCTTCACAGCCCTCTCTGCTCTCTCGTTTCTGAGTAGCGTGCCGGCGCTTGACTTCACGCAGTAACAATTTCTGCTCTTGAGGAAGAATGGGCTCCCAGACATCAACAGACATGATGAACTCTCATCGAAAGTGTCCTCAGCTTAGTTCAAACTGTCATAAAGATGTTGGGAGGACACCAATAGGTGTCCAGATACTATTTATCAGATAGTATATCCCTACAGCACATAGTACTGGTCAAAAATAGTAGAAAAGTTCCTATAATTATACGTCATTGCCAATATACATGCAACACCAGCGCCTGCGTTATGGTCTAGAGGAAATGGTCATGCATTCATTTTCTACAAGCGGGCGAGGAGTCAACATAATGTACTGTTTAGCTTTTCAAGTTTTAATGGAAGAAGAACCTGGTGACTACTCGCGAGGAAACGGGAGCTCTTTTGAATAATTAGTTCAGCTCTCGCCGAGTAAGACCACGCAGTTCGCCCTTTGTGATCAGTTCACAGAAGTAAAAATATTAAACTTTCATATTGGCGCACCGTAGAACATACCACGCTCCATAAAAATAAATGAAAATGTAGAACTGCATCGAATTCACGAGGCACGAAATGACGACCCAAAATGTTAGTCTCAAATCACAACGTTGTCGACTCGGAAGCACCTACCCGCGACGTTGAAAACATTTTGGCATTGTGTAAGTGATGACCTATCCCAATTACCTTCCCTTGGTTAGTGGTATCAGCATCTAGAAAATGTTAACATTTAACTTCTCTTCTTTATTAAAATCTGCAATTGTTTGGTATCCCCTCGAGTAAACCGAAAATATAAATATTTGCTATATACCTGATTAGTTTAATCATGGTTCTAATACTGGAAGGAAATGAAATTGGTGAAAAATTTTCGTTTTCTTTCCATTTATGTACCTGGCAATTCGTTTTCTGCTGAGGTGCCACGTGGTAGTCGCGCGGTACGAGGCGATTTCCCACGGTTCGCGCGGCTCCCCCCGTCGGAGGTTCGAGTCCTCCCTCGGGCATGGGTGTGAGTGTCGTCCTTAGCATAAGTTAGTTTAAGTTAGATTAAGTAGTGTGTAAGCCTAGGGACCGATGACTTCAGCAGTTTGGTCCCTTAGGAACTTACCACCACAGCCCCGGGGTAAGGTCCGTCAAGTCAATGTTAATTACAATTAATCTTACTTCATTTTATGTTCTCTTTCTATACAGTACTAAGGATATTCTTCCGAAATGTAAAATTAGAAACTCATAAAGGGTATCCTTTTTCATGACGATCGTAATTTGTATCCTTGATTACGAGTAGATCAGAATGGTTTTCAAATCTTCCATCTTAAACAATACAAGCAACGCATGAGAACACAAATCTGTTCAAATTGTCCGGAAGTTACAGAGTCCAATTTGATAAAATTGTTCAGGAACATCCCGTAACCTCTCTAGATGCAATGGATCCCTTCACTTTATAAAACAATACACAAATTCTATCATGCTCAGAAAGAGCTTAGTATGTTAAGGAGTCAAGTTGCTTGCAACATCCTACTGATGTAGGAAAAAGCAGAGCATTGTGGCCATGGCCAGAAAACTGATCGTTGGAGTCTCGGGAACTATAAGGTACCGGCATCGTGCACGAAATGCTTCAATTTTTTCTCTCTGGAGGGAGCAGCCACCCCGTCAAGCCTAACCTGTCTGCTGCGCCGCTTCTCAGAGTTATTGCAATTTTCGTATATTTTACTTATCCTGGTATAAGAAAAGTGGCCATTTAATTGAGAAGGAATGTCTCTTACGTTTCTTTTTTCAATGAAATTGTTTTGAAAGTGGTGCAGCTTGACTCCACAACCCTACTTTAGTTCCTGTAAGTTCGGTCATGCTATTGCAGGGTACACAGCTTTTGTGTAAATGCGGAGAAAGTGAACACCTCGGCAGTGGCATCTGGCCACTTTGTGTAGGGGTGTAGGGGGAGAACGAAACAGCAGTGGCTGAAAGAAGTGCTCCGTGGCGATACGTACAGCAAGTCCTTAGAAGAGTGATCTACACATGGCAAGTAAGGAAAGAGAAGAAAGATAAAGTAAAAAAAGGGAAAACGGAGAGCAGCCGAGGAGAAGAAATGCAGTATAAATAAAGGGGCGAAGGGCAGGAAACTCAGTCCTTGAAGAACTCTTTCTTTATGACGACATTGAGGACACAGAGTACATGTATTCCAAGGAAAAATTTAGAAGTTCAAGGCCAGGAGCAACAGTGGATTTAAGTGGCAGTTGTGCTCCCTCTGGGTTCACGAATTCCGCACAGGAATTAATTAACACAATTTGACTTTTATTTGAGAAAAATATAATGCGAATCGTTTCTCACAACAAAATATGTTTAGTTGTTGTTTTGACACTTTGCGAAATCTGAAGACATTATATTACTTAATTTAATCCTAAAGTGATCAAACTATTGCATATTGTACTTCAATAGATTTAGATTACAATCTCTGATTTCTATCCATTTTCATCAATTGCTACTATACTTAAAAAATAGGACCAACGTAGCCTGCCCACTTTTCCAGGCTCTCCCCTACGTAGTTCACTTGCATTCATGCTGCAATTGGACTTTATAGGGGAGAGTGATCAGTGCATACTTAACGACCATGTTGTTGTTGTGGTCTTCAGTACAGAGACTGGTTGGATGCAGCTCTCCATGCTACTCTATCCTGTGCAAGCGTCTTCATCTCCCAGTACCTACTGCAACCTACATCTTTCTGAATTTGCATAGTGTATTCATCTCTTGGTCTCCCTCTACGATTTTTACCCTCCACACTGCCCTCCAATACAAAATTGGTGATCCCTTGGTGCCTCAACACATGTCCTACCAACCGATCCTTTCTTCTATTCAAGTTGTGCCACAAACTTCTCTTCTCCCCAATCCTATTCAATACTTCCTCTTTAGTTATGTGATCTACCCATCTAATCTTCAGCATTCTTCTGTAGCACCACATTTCAAACGCTTCTATTCTCTTCTTGTCCAAACTATTTATCGTCCATGTTCACTTACATACATGGCTACACTCCATACAAATAATTTCAGAAATGACATCCTGACACTTAAATCTATACTCGATGTTAACAAATTTCTCTTCTTTAGAAACGCTTTCCTTGCCATTGCCAGGTTACATTTTACATCCTCCCTACTTCGACCATCATCAGTTATTTTGCTCCCCAAATAGCAAAATTCCTTTACTACTTTAAGTGTCTCATTTCCTAATCTAATTCCCTCAGCATCACCCGACTTAATTCGACTACATTCCATTATCCTAATTTTGCTTTTTTTGATGTTCATCTCCTTTCCAGACACCGTTCATTCCGTTCAACTGCTCTTCCAAGTCCTTTGCTGTTTCTGTCAGAATTACAATGTCACCGGCGAACCTCAAAGGTTTTATTTCTTCTCCATGGATTTTAATACCTACTCCGAATTTTTCTTTTGTTTCCTTCACTACTTGCTCAATATACAGATTGAATAACATCGGGGAGAGACTACAACCCTGTCTCACTCCCTTCCCAACCATTGCTTCCCTTTCATGTCCGTCGACTCTTATAACTGCCATCTGGTTTCTGTACAAATTGTAAATAGCCTTTCGCTCCCTGTATTTTACCCCTGCCACCTTCAGAATTTCAAAGAGCGTATTCCAGCCAACATTGTCAAAAGCTTTCTCCAAGTCTACAAATGCTAGAAACGTAGGTTTGCCTTTTCTTAATATAGCTTCCAAAATAAGTCGTAGGGTCAGTATTGCCTCACGTGTTCCAACATTTCTATGGAATCCAAACTGATCTTCCCAGAGGTCGGTTTCTACTAGTTTTTCCATTCGTCTGTAAGGAATCCGCGTTAGTATTTTGCAGCCGTGACTTATTAAACTGATAGTTCGGTAATTCTCACATTTGTCAACACCTGCTTTCTTTGGGATTGGAATTATTATATTCTTCTTGAAATCTGAGGGTATTTCGGCTGTTTCATACATCTTGCTCACCAGATGGTAGAGTTTCGTCAGAAATGGCACTCCAAAGGCTGTCAGTAGTTCTAATGGAATGTTGCCCACTCCCGGGGCCTTGTTTCGACTCAGGTCTTTCAGTACTCTGTCAAACTCTTCACGCAGTATTATATCTCTCATTTCATCTTCATCTACATCCTCTTCCATTTCCATAATATTGTCATCAAGTACATCGACCTTGTATAGTCCCTCTATATACTCCTTCCACCTTTCTGCCTTCCCTTCTTTCCTTAGAACTGGGTTTCCATCTGAGCTCTTGATATTCATACAAGTGGTTCTCTTTTCTCCAAAGGTCTCTTTAATTTTCCTGTAGGCTGTATCTTTCTTAGCCCTAGTGAGATAAGCCTCGACATCCTTACATTTGTCCTCTAGCCATGCCTGCTTAGCCATTTAGCACTTCCTGTCGATTTCATTTTTGAGACGTTTGTATTCCTTTTTGCCTGCTTCATTTACTGCATTTTTATATTTTCTCCTTTCATCAATTAAATTCAATATTTCTTCTGTCACCCAAGGATTTCTATTAGCCCTCGTCTTTTTACCTACTTGATCCTCTGCTGCCTTCACTACTTCCTACCTCAAAGCTACCCATTCTTCTTATACTGTATTTCTTTCCCCCATTCCTGTCAATTTTTCCCTTATGCTCTCCCTGAAACTCTGCACAACCTCTGGTTTAGTCAGTTTATCCAGATCCCATTTCCTTAAATTCCCACCTTTTTGCTGTTTCTTCAATTTTAATCTACTTAACGGCCATTTAAATCCGTAGAATACTGTAATCGCGCGGAAACTGAGTTAAAATGTTGCTCAAAGCCCGTTCAATTACGCACTGTCATTTTATGGAGCCAGGATGTCGCGTTATCTTACAGTTACGTTCTATACGGCTTGGTGATTGTTGGATTTTTTTGCGATATGTGTGTGTGGAAAGCGCTGTTACCTGGTGACAAATTCCCATATCGACGAATGCTAATCGGAGGCCTTCACCAGCTAACAACGACTTTTGTCCAATGACTAATTTTTTTCTGTTTTTGGTGTTATGTATGTGAAACAAATAATGAAAATAATAAACGATGCAGCTCAGAACAGAAGCTATTTGGAGGGCTTAATTCTGTTTTATCTCAAAACAGGAAAAGAAAGTTTATGACCACATTCTGTAGTTGGAGGCGAAACTTTCGGCCTTACTAATTGTAAGAAACTGCGATACAAAGTGTTTTTAGTGTTTTTAATATAAAAAAAACAGAATGTCTGGAAATGAATGGATCGCTGGTTTCTGGAAAAGGTTTCTAACACTGAGGTTGAGGTCAGATGCCTAGGATGGGAAATGTGGGCACATTAGCTGACGTAATGATTCAAAAGAGCTCTTCTCTCCTGGTAAACAGTCACCAGGTCCCTCTTCCATTAAAACGGCAGAAGATACACAATTAATTATGCTGACTCCTTCCCTCCGGGTGAAAAATGAAATGTATGAATACTACCTCCAGGCTTAACGCATACACTGAAATTGTATATATTTTTCCAACGACTGGTGTTTCTGCTTGAAGATAATGCTTATATCAATAACCAATTCAAGTCATCGTGAAGCAACAGGAGTTTAAAGTATATCCTAAAACGGTACATATTACAGCTGAAGTGTACGTTCCTTATGAGTCTTGTCACTCGGAAGTAACATGTGTTATAGTTTGGTGACTGTTCATTATTTATTTTATTACATTACCAAATCTTACTACATTTTCAGCATTTTAAGACAGCAGTTCTCAAGCTTTAAAAGCTGAAAATGATGATGTCGCCAGTACAGATCTTTATTAGTGTACGTGAACAGTTCGTACAATATCCGGAATTAACAGGTCAGTTCCAACTAGTACCCACTTTGGGCACATTATTTCGAAAATACTGTGTTGGTTGACTGTTAAACCTGCAGCTGGTGTTCATATAAATATTTCACACACAAATAAAGTATGTGCGAAATGAAATCGCTTCCGTTCTGCATTACACTGCGTATGAACTATAGTGATGAGGACAAAGAAATTTTTTTTGTTTGTCTCTTGATTATGAACATAAATAGGAAGAGCCAAAAACAGTACATGACGTAGATGTTTAATAAGTAAACAACCGCTGAACTCATTTTCGATTTCCATTAACTGTATCTGCACCGCATATGACTTTTGTCTTAGTTTTAAAACTAAACATATAGGTCTGTGGAAATGACATCTGTTGTTACTCTTTCATTTTCTTACTGCTGGAAAAAGCACAGTAAAAGACTTCGGCTTCGTATTCCAATAATGTGAAGTAATTATGTCTCGTTGCCACGTTTTTATTTACTTCCGCTGAATTGTAGTGCTAAATAATTACCGTTTCCACGAATCGTGTGAGCACCGTGGCTACTTCTTTAGCTTTTATTGCGTGGCGTGACCGGGAATATTGCCGAAACTGCAGAATGTGCCAGAGTAAGGAAATAAACAAACATAAAGAAAATGGTTTTGTAATATCTCTGCGAAGCTAGTCAGTTACGTAATTGAATATTACAACAGTGTTTTTGAGAGTCAACGGAAAGTAGTTTTTTATGACGTGCTGTGGGATAGAAACAGACATAAAAACTTATTTTGGATGTGTCGTAGGTCGCTCTTTACTATAACTATATTGCTGCGTCAAAAGTAATCGACTATAAGAAAGAAGAAAAACAACAGTAGCAGACAAGCACAAAAACCACAGATGTGTAATTCAAATATTTTCTTTGCTGTATCCTAACTCTTGACGTCTACACTGAAAGTCTTTCATTTACTTCATTCTTGAAATATACCCGTTTCCCACATCAGTCGTCAAAACAGTATTTCCTAAAATTTCAAACACTTATCACAGTATTTTGTAGCGTACGGCATACCCAGATTTCTGCGTTAACTAACACTGAATCTAATTCCAGTATCGTGTTTCCCACATCACTTTATTGGGGAGCCTGTGCCACTTGCATTTTATCGAACTATATAATTACTAACGTTCATTTTCAGCATTTCCTATACTTCTGCCCCCTCTTTCAGAAAAAGAATACTTCGTAGCTGTAATCAACATTGTCAATGGAAACATCTCTTTTTTAAAATCTTTTTTCACAGAATGCATGAATTTCCATGTTCATGAAAACAAACGATAAAAAAAATTGTTTTATATCTTGACTTCATTTAAATTACGAGATGTATTCCTAAAGTAAGATGCGATCGGTCGCGAAATAGAAACCACAGTGAAAATCCGATGAAGCTTCGCACAGGTGTGTTGGACAGTGTCTCCAGTATACCCGTTGATTGCGTCACGTCTGTCTTTTCAGTTCTGAGAGCACAGCGAGCACGTAAAGATGCCTAGACAACAGTGTCTCCCACCACGTATGAGCGACCGTGAGAGATTTTGCCTGATTTGATGCAGCCTACACCATAACCGTGATGCACTTTCTTCTTCGTGACAGATCCAAAGATGACGCCCCCGCAGCGTTTTCGATGGTAAGTGTTTGATCACCCACCACACGGCCTGTACTTTCCTCCCTCTGATTTTCAGATCTGCTCACATGAAACGCTGGCTATGAAGTCAGCGTTTTGGCACAGACAACGAACAGCAGATCTGCGCAGAGAATTGGCGATAAGTGCAGGCGGCTGCTATGACGAGGGTACTGGAAAGCTGGAACAACGCTTCGACAAATCTCTCAGACGGAGCGGCGACTATGTAGAAACATTGATGGAAGGTGTGGCTAACTATTGCAAATAAAACACTTTTGATTTTCACTGTGGTTTCCACTTCGTGACCGATCGGATCTTACTTTTAGAATACGCCTCGTAGCCCTGAGTTTGCAAGTGCATATCCGTTCACTGGAATATGCAGGGACGTCAGAGAGTAAGTTATTCATATGAATACCTAGAACAGACACCACTCATTCACATAACTAATTCGCCTCGATGGGCAATGAATCCACCACTTTCCGTGTGGATGCACAATAACGTTCGACCTCCTGCAAGAATCTCAAAGTAGCGACCATGGAGGACATCAACGGGGACTGCGGAAAGCTGGTGCTAGGTCGGAATGTCGGTTGGTCAACAGGCGTGCCAATTTAGTCCGCTCAATTGCGAAAAACGCTATGCTCGGTTGTTGTGAATCCTACTACATCTGACGTCAATAAATCCTTCCGTTTCCATTCCTTTCTCCCCTTCCACCACCACTTTACATAATAAGTTACTCACCGGCCGCGGTGGCCGTGCGGTTCTAGGCGCTCCAGTCCGGAGCCGCGCTGCTGCTACGGTCTCAGGTTCGAATCCTGCCTCGAGCATGGGTCTGTGCGATGTCCATACGTTAGTTAGTTTTAAGTTGTTCTAAGTTCTATGGGACTGATGACCACAGCAGTTGAGTCCCATAGTGCTCAGAGCCATTTGAACCATTTGAACCAATAAGTTACTTATGACGTCACAAGGCAACATCACTGATCAACAGGAATGCCAAATTGTCAGACAAGAGCACAAGTTGTTTGTTTCCTGGAGAACCAGTCCTGCAGCAGTACGATAAACAGGTGCATCAGAGTGTGCGACTTCAATGGCACAGTATCAGGAAACGTATCCTGTTACGGCGTAAAGCCAAGCGCCGGCACACCAGTCGGGAACGATAGAGCAGAGGGGGCTGTGAGAAGAGGTCAACCAATAGCACGCAGACCAACCTCTCTCCAGGACGACAACGCGACAGCAGTGGCCCTTAGGTGAAGAGGAAATAAGCGCCACGCCTGACTGGTCGCGGCCCAGTTGAAGAATAGCTTCAAGACTAGTGATTTCGCTTGTGCAATGTAGCACTGTTTATACTGAAAGAACTTGATTATTTTGTATGTGGCCCTTTGCTTGAGACATATCTGTGTTATTTACAAAGATAAGTGTTGTAATCTTTTCCAGCTGTAATAAAACTCATTAATACGATTTGTTTGAGTGTTGTCTAGCGATCCACAAAGTAGGTTTCCTAGACACCTCTATTTGACGACTAGGCACGGCTTAACATACCCAAAGTTGAAATATGCCGGCAGTACAATTCTTATAGGCAAAACTTCTAAATTACACACAGACTTACCGTGAAATTCTGACGATAACCAGATCAAATGCAATTAAGCGGTCAGCTGTAGTGAAATGGTGCCGAAAATTTGACCGAGACTGGACAAAAAAAATGGCTCTGAGCACTATGGGACTTAACATCTGAGGTCATCAGTCCCCTAGAACTTAGAACTACGTAAACCTAACTAACCTAAGGACATCACACAACACCCAGCCATCACGAGGCAGAGAAAATCCCTGACCCCGCCGGGACGAGACTGGACAGACGAGGGTGATGGTGACCGGCAGGAAGAATGATTTTGCATCACACTATTTCGATCTTTTCGGTAAGCTGAAAGGCCATCTGGCAGGAAAAAGATTTTCCGACGACTAGGACGTCGATGATGGGTATGCGCATAGCGGTTCTTGCATGACTCTATGACTCAGGAGCCTGTTTGTATCGTCTAGAAACTGAATGATAGGTGTATCTTTCCTACCGCTGTATACTGAGTTTTTTAGACTATGTTGAAAAAATAATTTCGTGTACCCGCGTCACTTTGAAGTACAGTGCAACTTTCAATGAAAATTCCGTGGCCTGCCATAATAATGTGTAGCTTACTTTTCGAAGTCCACTTGTGACATACACTCCTGGAAATTGAAATAAGAACACCGTGAATTCATTGTCCCAGGAATGGGAAACTTTATTGACACATTCCTGGGGTCAGATACATCACATGATCACACTGACAGAACCACAGGCACATAGACACAGGCAACAGAGCATGCACAATGTCGGCACTAGTACAGTGTATATCCACCTTTCGCAGCAATGCAGGCTGCTATTCTCCCATGGAGACGATCGTAGAGATGCTGGATGTAGTTCTGTGGAACGGCTTGCCATGCCATTTCCACCTGGCGCCTCAGTTGTACCAGCGTTCGTGCTGGACGTGCAGACCGCGTGAGAGGACGCTTCATCCAGTCCCAAACATGCTCAATGGGGGACAGATCCGGAGATCTTGCTGGCCAGGGTAGTTGACTTACACCTTCTAGAGCACGTTGGGTGGCACGGGATACATGCGGACGTGCATTGTCCTGTTGGAACAGCAAGTTCCCTTGCCGGTCTACGAATGGTAGAACGATGGGTTCGATGACGGTTTGGATGTACCGTGCACTATTCAGTGTCCCCTCGACGATCACCAGAGGTGTACGGCCAGTGTAGGAGATCGCTCCCCACACCATGATGCTGGGTGTTGGCCCTGTGTGCCTCAGTCGTATGCAGTCCTGATTGTGGCGCTCACCTGCACGGCGCCAAACACGCATACGACCATCATTGGCACCAAGGCAGAAGCGACTCTCATCGCTGAAGACGACACGTCTCCATTCGTCCCTCCATTCACGCCTGTCGCGACACCAATGGAGGCGGGCTGCACGATGTTGGGGCGTGAGCGGAAGACGGCCTAACGGTGTGCGGGACCGTAGCCCAGCTTCATGGAGACGGTTGCGAATGGTCCTCGCCGATACCCCAGGAGCAACAGTGTCCCTAAGTTGCTGGGAAGTGGCGGTGCGGTCCCCTACGGCACTGCGTAGGATCCTACGGTCTTGGCGTGCATCCGTGCGTCGCTGCGGTCCGGTCCCAGGTCGACGGGCACGTGCACCCTCCGCCGACCACTGGCGACAACATCGATGTACTGTGGAGACCTCACGCCCCACGTGTTGAGCAATTCGGCGGTACGTCTACCCGGCCTCCCGCATGCCCACTATACGCCCTCGCTCAAAGTCCGTCAACTGCACATACGGTTCACGTCCACGCTGTCGTGGCGTGCTACCAGTGTTAAAGACTGCGATGGAGCTCCGTATGCCACGGCAAACTGGCTGACACTGACGGCGGCGGTGCACAAATGCTGCGCAGCTAGCGCCATTCGACGGCCAACACCGCGGTTCCTGGTGTGTCCGCTGTGCCGTGCGTGTGATCATTGCTTGGACAGCCCTCTCGCAGTGTCCGGTGCAAGTATGATGGGTCTGACACACCAGTGTCAATGTGTTCTTTTTTCCATTTCCAGGAGTGTATTTAGTAACTAACTTAGGTAAACAGATTTATCGCTTCCCTCAACACTGCGTTAACTTTATGTCTCAAAATGTAACGTATTAGTCGAACGTTAGCAATGATATGCTACCAGAAATCTATGGCAGCACTACTGAAGAAATCAGGTGTGGTGAACTTAGCTCCTCCATGGAAAAGCTGGGAATGATGGGGTAGAGTCAGCAGAGTAGATAGGAGAAATAAACAGAAGAGGGAAAAACAGATAAAGGAGAGGGAAAGCTGGGAAAGAGACGGCGAGACACATTTTCGCTTCTGGATAGGAAAAAGACTGCTGGAAAGCGCCGATAGGGAAGATATGCTAATAACAGCAAGAATAACACTTTGCATGTAGGGCATCCATATTCGAAATATCCCATGATGGATACGAAGGACTCTTGGGACTGTTTAAAATCTTTATTCAAAGAGTGTGCAACATGTTGTGTACAGTGGAGGCTTCGGGATGGCCTTAGCTTATTCAAGAACTTTCGCACATTTGAGAGTTACAAATTTTAACTCCTTCATGACAATGTTTGGGAATGGTTTTTTTCCAGTTTTTAAACGTAACACTTTCATGGATTGAATATAAACACCTGATGATGCAAATATAGTGTGGGAAATCGGTCTTGTCGTTGAATAAAGATTCTAAACAGTCGCAGAGGTCCTTCTTATTCAACAAATAACAGGAAAAGTTTCGATATCACCTTCACTGCACTGTGAGTTTGGATCAGCCCTCAGTTACTGAGAGGTCTGTTCGTCAGCCACACCAGATCGTTACTCACTGCTATTTTATGTTCGTTATTATTTCCAGTGTTTTAATGGCAGTTCGAACCACTTTGTTTGCTGCTGTCAAATCTACTGACGTTCCAACACACAGACCAGGGATCGTGAGAAATTTTGTACAGGAAAATAACAGGCATATGACTCGGAAACTGTGGTCTAAACTCGCTAGTTGATTGAAAACTAGTAGTTTCGAACAACTGAAAAATTTAATAATAACATATTGAATATTACCTCATATTAAATTATGCATCTTCCGTGGCTATCTAGCCACTTTAGGCTCATGTCAATATTTCACACACCACGCCAACTACAACACACACAAAAATGTGCACCAGAAATTGTAGGCCTATATGTAACCTCATAAATTGCGCGTATTCAAGAAGGAAATGTGCCGTATGTCACTTCAGATGCTTAAAGGTATTTGGTTGTTGTTGTTGTTGTGGTCTTCAGTCCTGAGACTGATTTGATGCAGCTCTCCATGCCACTCTATCCTGTGCAAGCTTCTTCATCTCCCTGTACCTACTGCAACCTACATCCTTCTGAATCTGTCCTACCAACCTATCCCTTCTTCTAGTCAAGTTGCCCCACAAACTCCACTTCTCCACTATTCGACTCAGTACCTCCTCATTAGTTACCTGATCTACTCGTCTAATCTTCAGCATTCTTCTCTAGCACCACATTTCGAAGGCTTCTATTGTCTTCTTGTCTAAACTATTTATCGTCCATGTTTCACTTCCATACATGGCTACACTCCATACAAATACTTTCAGAAAATACTGCCTGCCACTTAAATCTAAATATACTCCATGTCAACAAATTTCTTTTCTTCAGAAACGCTTTCTTTGCCACGCCAGTCTCTCTGCTTCGATCCAGCATCAGTTATTTTGCTCCCCAAATACCAAAACTCATCTACTACTTTAAGTGTCTCATTTCCTAACGTAATTCCAAAAGCATCGCCTGATTTAATTCAACTACATTCCATTATCCTTGCTTTGCTTTTGTTAATATTCATCTTATATCCTCTTTTCAAAACACCGTTCATCCCGTTCCACTGCTTTTTATTTCTTCCCCATGGATTTTAATTCCTACTCCAAATTTTTCTTTTGTTTTCTTTACTTCTTGCTCGATATACCGATTGAATAACATCGGGGACAGCCTACAACACTGGCTTACTCGCTTCCCAACCACTGTTTCCCTTTCGTGCCCCTCGACTCTTCTAACTGCCCTCTGGTTTCTATACAAATTGTAAATAGCCTTTCACTCCCTGTATTTCACCCCTGCCACCTTCAGAATTTGAAAAAGAGTATTCTAGTCAGTATCGTAAAAAGCTTTCTCTATGTCTACAAATGCTAGAAACGTAGATTTACCTTTTCTTAATCTATCTTCTGAGGTAAGTCGTAGAGTCAGTATTGCCTCATGTGTTGCAACATTTCTGTGGAATCCAAACTGATCTTTTCCGATGTCAGCTTCTACCAGTTTTTCCATATGTCAGTAAGGAATTCGCGTTAGTATTTTACACCTGTCAACACCTGTTTTCTTTGGGATTGGAATTATTATGTCCTTCTTGAAGACTGGGGATATTTCACCTGTATCATACATCTTGCTCACCAGATGGCACAGTTTTGTCAGGACTGGCTCTCCTAAGGCCGTCAGTAGTTCTAATGGAATGTTGTGTATTCCCGGGGCCTTGTTTCGACGTAGGTCCGTCACTGCTATGTCAGATTTTTCACGCACTATTGTATCCGCCTTTTCATCTTCATCTACGTCCTCTTCTGTTTCCATAATATTGCCCGCAAGTACATCGCCCTTGTGTAGACACTCCATATACTCGTTCCACCTTTCTGCTTTCCCTCTGAGCTCTTCATATTCATTCAAGTGGGTCTCTTTTCTCGAAGGGTCTCTTTAACTTTCCTGTAAGCAGTATCTATCTTACTCCTAGTGATATATGCTACTACATCCTTGCATTTGTCTTCTAGCCATCCCTGCTTACGGACTTTGCATTTCCTGTCGATCTAATTGTTGAGACGTTTGTATTCCTTTTTGCCTGCTTCATTTACTACGTTTTTATATTTTGTCCTTTCAACAAGGGTACCTCGTCTGTTACCCAAGAATTTCTACTAGCTCTCGTCTTTTTACCTGGTTGATGCTCTACTACCCTCACCATTTCATCACTCTCACCATTTCATCATTCTTGTCACTAGTTTCCGAATGCTCTCTCTGAAACTCTCTACAAAGTCTAGTTCTTTCAGTTTATCCAGGTCCCATCTCCTTATATTTCCACCTCTTTGCACTTTCTTCAGTTTTAATCTACAGTTCATAACCAATAGATTGTGGTCAGTCCACATCTTTCCCTGGAAATGTATTACAATTTAAAACCTGGTTCCTAAACCTCTGGGAGGCCACAGTGGCCGTGCGGTTCTAGGTGCTACAGTCTGCAACCGAGCGAGCGCTCCCGTCGCAGGTTCGAATCCTGCCTCGGGCATGGATGTGTGTGACATCCTTAGGTTAGTTATGGTTTATTTAGTCCTAAGTTCTTGGTGACTGATGACCTCATAAGTTAAGTCGCATAGTGCTCGGAGCCACTTTTTTCCCTAATTCTCTGTCTTATCATTATATAATCTATCCGAAACCTTCAAGTGTCTCCAGGCCTCTTCCACTTATACAGCCTTCTTTCATGATTCTTAAAACAAATGTTATTTATGATTAAGTTATGCTCTGTGCAAAAGTTCTACCAGGCAGCTTCCTCTTTCATTCCTTACCCCCATTCCATATTCATCTACCACTTTTGTTTCTCTTCCTCTTCCTAATTCCTGTCCCCTATGACTACTGAATTTTTGTCTCCCTTCACTATTGTGGTGTCACCACCAGACACCACACTTGCTAGGTGGTAGCCTTTAAATCGGCCGCGGTCAGGTAATATACGTCGGACCCGCGTGTCGTCACTATCAGTGACTGGAGACCGAGCGCCGCCACACGGCAGGTCTAGAGAGACTTCCTAGCACTCGCCCCAGTTGTACAGCCGACTTACCTATCGATGGTTCACTGACAAAATACGCTCTCATTTACCGAGACGATAGTTTAGCATAGCCTTCAGCTACGTCATTTGCTACGACCTAGCAAGGCGCCATTATTAGTTACTATTGATATTATGAATCATGTACCGTCAAGACCGACGTTCATACTTAATGGATTAAAGTTAAGTATTCCACTAGCTACGTCCGTTTTTCTAAAGTTTAATTTCCTTGTCCTGTTCCAGACCTCACGTCAGCCTGCGTGAGCTAAAACGCGTGCCTTTCGGTCTCCTCTAGTAACACGGTGTTGGCTCTCCTGCCAACCACAACAACTATCTGCATAATTTATTTTATCTCATCATACATTTCTTCAATCTCTTCGTCATTTACGGAGCTAATTGGCATATAAACTTGTACTACTGTGGTAGGCATGGACCTCGTGTCTATCTTGCCTACAATAATGCTTTAATTGTGTTGTTCGTAGTAGCTTACCCGCGCACCTATTTTTTTATTCATTATTAAAACCTACTCCTGCATTACCCCTATTTGATTTTGTATTCATAGGCCTGCATTCACTGGACCAGAAGTCTTATTCTCCATGACACCGAAGTTCACTAATTCCCACTATATCTAACTTTACCCTATCCATTTCCGTTTTTAAATTTTCTAACCCAGCTGCCCGATTAAGTGATCCGATATTCCACGCTCCGAGCCGTAGAACGCCAATTTTGTCTCTCCTGATAACGACGTCCTCCTGGATAGTCCCCGCCCGGAAATCAGAATGGGGGACTATTTTACCTCCGGAATATTTTACCCAAGAGGACACCTTCATCATTTAATCATACAGTAAAGCTCAATGGTCTCGGTAAAAAGTACGGCTGCAGTTTCCCCTTGCTTTCAGCAACCTCGTACTTAAGGAGGTTAAAATAGATTCTGGAGTCCTAAATAAAATAGATTCGAACCTAACCTAACCTCCTTGGTCCCGCGAATAACTGGCGCCGTGACCAAGTAGACGGCCGACAACGTCAGGCGAACTCTGACGACAGCCTCTGGTGAGCGCTGTCGGCGCCATTGTAAACACAGTGTTACAGACAACAGCATCCTAAGGACAATGTCAGGAAGCTTCCGACGTTAACTTACTAAACATACACTCCGTTTACAGGTTATGGCGGGCCCATCGGTACCCTCCGTCATTGAATGCGATATGGAGAGGCGTGGGCTCAGCACTCCACCGGCCAGAGTGGCCGAGCGGTTCTAGGCGCTACAGTCCGGAACCCCGCGACCGCTAGGGTCGCAGGTTCGAATCCTGCCTCGGGCATGGATGTGTGTTATATCATTAGGTTAGTTAGGTTTAAGTAGTTCTACGTCCTCGGGGACTGATGACCTCAGCAGTTAAGTCCCATAGTGCTCAGAGCCATCTGAACCTCAGCACTCCACTCTCCCGGCCGTCGTCAGTTTTCGGTCAAGTAGCTCCTCAACTGGCCACACGAGACCGAGTTTACCCCGTTCCAGTTCTCAAACCAAGGACAAAGCCCAAAGCCCTGGAAGTACCAGGAATCGAACCCGGGTCCTCAACTTGGCGATCAGCCGCTTTGACCACTCACCTGCTTCCGACGTTAAGCAGTAGTTATTTTCTGTGCATCGTGAACAATAATGGTACTATAAACACCCCATTCCAGTTGTGTTGTTGTTGTCTTCAGTCCTGAGACTGGTTTGATGCAGCTCTCCATGCTACTCTATCCTGTGCAAGCTGCTTCATCTCCCAGTACCTACTGCAACCTACATCCTTCTGAATCTGCTTAGTGTACTCATCTCTCGGTCTCCCTCTACGATTTTTACCCTCCACGCTGCCCTCCAATGCTAAATTTGTGATCCCTTGATGCCTCAAAACATGTCCTACCAACCGATCCCTTCTTCTAGTCAAGTTGTGCCACAAACTTCTCTTCTCCCCAATCCTATTCAATACCTCCTCATTAGTTACGTGATCTATCCACCTTATCTTCAGTATTCTTCTGTAGCACCACATTTCGAAAGCTTCTATTCTCTTCTTGTCCAAACTAGTTATCGTCCATGTTTCACTTCCATACATGGCTACACTCCAAACAAATACTTTCAGAAACGACTTCCTGATACATAAATCTATATTCGATGTTAACAAATTTCTCTTCTTCAGAAACGCTTTCCTTGCCATTGCCAGTCTACATTTTATATCCTCTCTACTTCGACCATCATCAGTTATTTTACTTCCTAAATAGCAAAACTCCTTTACTACTTTAAGTGTCTCATTTCCTAATCTAATTCCCTCAGCATCACCCGATTTAATTTGACTACATTCCATTATCCTCGTTTTGCTTTTGTTAATGTTCATCTTATATCCTCCTTTCAAGACACTGTCCATTCCGTTCAACTGCTCTTCCAAGTCCTTTGCTGTCTCTGATAGAATTACAATGTCATCGGCGAACCTCAACGTTTTTACTTCGTCTCCATGAATTTTAATACCTACTCCAAATTTTTCTTTTGTTTCCTTTACTGCTTGCTCAATATACAGATTGAATAACATCGGGGAGAGGCAACAACCCTGTCTCACTCGTTTCCCAACCACTGCTTCCCTTTCATGCCCCTCGACTCTTATGACTGCCATCTGGTTTCTGTACAAATTATAAATAGCCTTTCGCTCCCTGTATTTTACCCCTGCCACCTTTAGAATTTGAAAAAGGGTATTCCAGTCAACATTGTCAAAAGCTTTCTCTAAGTCTACAAATGCTAGAAACGTAGGTTTGCCTTTTCTTAATCTTTCTTCTAAGATAAGTCGTAAGGTCAGTATTGCCTCACGTGTTCCAACATTTCGACGGAATCCAAACTGATCCTCCCCGAGGTCTGCATCTACCAGTTTCTCCATTCGTCTGTAAAGAATTCGCGTTAGTATTTTGCAGCCGTGGCTTATTAAACTGATAGTTCGGTAATTTTCACATCTGTCAGCACCTGCTTTCTTTGGGATTGGAATTATTATATTCTTCTTGAAGTCTGAGGGTATTTCGCCTGTCTCATACATCTTGCTCACCAGCTGGTAGAGTTTTGTCAGGACTGGTTGTCCCAAGGCCGTCAGTAGTTCTAATGGAATGTTGTCTACTCCGGGGGCCTTGTTTCGACTCAGGTCTTTCAGTGCTCTGTCAAACTCTTCATGCAGTATCGTATCTCCCATTTCGTCTTCATCTACATCCTCTTCCATTTCCATAATATTGTCCTCAAGTTCATCGCCCTTGTATAAACCTTCTATATACTCCTTCCACCTTTCTGCCTTCCCTTCTTTGCTTAGAACTGGGCTGCCATCTGAGCTCTTGATATTCATACACGTGGTTGTCTTCTCTCCAAAGGTCTCTTTAATTTTCCTGTAGGCAGTATCTATCTTACCCCTAGTGAGATAAGCTTCTACATCCTTACATTTGTCCTCTAGCCATCCCTGTTTAGCCATTTTGCACTTCCTGTCGATCTCATTTTTGAGACGTTTGTATTCCTTTTTGCCTGCTTCATTTACTGCATTTTTATATTTTCTCCTTTCATCAATTAAATTCAATATTTCTTCTGTTACCCAAGGATTTCTAGCAGCCCTCGTCTTTGTACCTACTTTATCCTCTGCTGCCTTCACTACTACATCCCTCAGAGCTACCCATTCTTCTTCTACTGTATTTCTTTCCCCTATTCCTGTCAATTGTTCCCTTATGCTCTCTCTGAAACTCTGTACAACCTCTGGTTCTTTCAGTTTATCCAGGTCCCATCTCCTTAATTTCCCACATTTTTGCAGTTTCTTCAGTTTTAATCTACAGGTCATAACCAATAGATTGTGGTCAGAGTTCACATCTGCCCCTGGAAATGTCTTACAACTTAAAACCTGGTTCCTAAATCTCTGTCTTACCATTATATAATCTATCTGATACCTTTTAGTATCTCCAGGGTTCTTCCACGTATACAACCTTCTTTCATTCCAGTACTTCATAAATTACCTGTACATCTGTGTTAAAATGGACGTTTCCGATCCGTCGGCTGTTGATTTCATTAATGTAGTTACTGCGCCGTCAGCATTTCGGAGGCCTTTCTTCCTAAACATGAAGCATTTCTTGGTTTTATCTGTTCCATACAAAAAATAGTTTTTCCAGTCTGATGTACGATCCTTTCGGAAAACTACGTGGTTTTTCGTAGAAGTTCAAATTTTCACCGAATCCATTACGGAAACCGCCGTCTACATCACGAATAACACCACACGACAAATATTTCTGAAGCGTGTTCAGCTTTAATAACTGGTTCCAACAGGCCGCAAGACCCAGTTTGGATCGAGGAGCAACCCGAAACGGTGCGTGCGTTGCCCTGGGAGTCCAGAGGACAATAGCACAGTCGCGCTCTTCAGGGGAAGAAGCTCTCGCCAGAAGAAGGCGCGCTGCAAGTCCGCATCAACCGGTCACGGGTGGGCGGAGCAGGCCGGCCTGCAATTACCACGAGCCTCCGTGTTTAGCCCTCCCTAATGCCTACGTGCGTAACATTGTCCCCTGAACGCCAGCCGCCTCCGAACGCCAATCTTGCGGTGGATACATGCGCCGGCTTTGCGGCCCAAAACACACACCCCGTGACATCTCCGCCATATGTCCCTACAATGTTGTAAGCATTTTCCTACTGTCGCGAATAATAGCCTGTCGCCGTTCGGCTATTCTCTGTCCCAGTTTTGGCCTGCTAGCTGTATGTCGTCTAATAAGCACAGGCTATACGTTCGGCCGCGTCCCACGACTGTCTTTTGCCATATCACAATTGCTTCCTACATAGCTCGCTTTACAGAACCAAGCAATGTCTCCACACCATAATGATAGTCTCCCGCTACCAAATTATAAACCTCGATATGTGCCCTGACCGTTAAATCTGCTGTTCCTACGTACACTCGTGTCTGATATCAACTGACTTTTGCATCTTGAGTAAAGAAACTCAACAGACGGCTGTTACCTCCTCCAAAGCGAAAACGCACACAAGCGTTCTAGAAATTATGAAATTCCCAATATTACGCCAAAGATTAGTCAGATCCACCAACTCTTTTGGGTTGAAGGAAAAATCAAATAAGGAAACTCTTTCTAACTTTTAGCTAGGTCCAAGACGCCAGCGAGATGAAAACCGAAATGAGGGTTTTGGTTGAACTACTACGAAAATTCGCTATTGGAGATTACAAATGCAACATGATGCACGCAGCATTCGGCAAACGTCTAATTGGCATGAACTGGTGACATATTTGGATATGAAAAAGATAGCCATTTCACTGCAGCTGCAGACTACACTCCTGGAAATTGAAATAAGAACACCGTGAATTCATTGTCCCAGGAAGGGGAAACTTTATTGACACATTCCTGGGGTCAGATACATCACATGATCACACTGACAGAACCACAGGCACATAGACACAGGCAACAGAGCATGCACAATGTCGGCACTAGTACAGTGTATATCCACCTTTCGCAGCAATGCAGGCTGCTATTCTCCCATGGAGACAATCGAAGAGATGCTGGATGTAGTCCTGTGGAACGGCTTGCCATGCCATTTCCACCCGGCGCCTCAGTTGGACCAGCGTTCGTGCTGGACGTGCAGACCGCGTGAGACGACGCTTCATCCAGTCCCAAACATGCTCAATGGGGGACAGATCTGGAGATCTTGCTGGCCAGGGTAGTTGACTTACACCTTCTAGAGCACGTTCGGTGGCACGGGATACATGTGGACGAGCATTGTCCTGTTGGAACAGCAAGTTCCCTTGCCGGTCTAGGAATGGTAGAACGATGGGTTCGATGACGGTTTGGATGTACCGTGCACTATTCAGTGTCCCCTCGACGATCACCAGAGGTGTACGGCCAGTGTAGGAGATCGCTCCCCACACCATGATGCCGGGTGTTGGCCCTGTGTGCCTCGGTCGTATGCAGTCCTGATTGTGGCGCTCACCTGCACGGTGCCAAACACGCATACGACCATCATTGGCACCAAGGCAGAAGCGACTCTCATCGCTGAAGACGACACGTCTCCATTCGTCCCTCCATTCAAGCCTGTCGCGACACCACTGGAGGCGGGCTGCACGATGTTGGGGCGTGAGCGGAAGATGGCCTAACGGTGTGCGGGACCGTAGCTCAGCTTCATGGAGACGGTTGCGAATGGTCCTCGCCGATACCCCAGGAGCAACAGTGTCCCTAATTTGCTGGGAAGTGGCGGTGCGGTCCCCTACGGCACTGCGTAGGATCCTACGGTCTTGGCGTGCATCCGTGCGTCGCTGCGGTCCGGTCCCAGGTCGACGGGCACGTGCACCTTCCGCCGACCACTGGCGACAACATCGATGTACTGTGGAGACCTCACGCCCCACGTGTTGAGCAATTCGGCGGTACGTCCACCCGGCCTCCCACATGCCCACTATACGCCCTCGCTCAAAGTCCGTCAACTGCACATACGGTTCACGTCCACGCTGTCGCGGCATGCTACTAGTGTTAAAGACTGCGATGGAGCTCCGTATGCCACGGCAAACTGGCTGACACTGACGGCGGCGGTGCACAAATGCTGCGCAGCTAGCGCCATTCGACGGCCAACACCGCGGTTCCTGGTGTGTCCGCTGTGCCGTGCGTGTGATCATTGCTTGTACAGCCCTCTCGCAGTGTCCGGAGCAAGTATGGTGGGTCTGACACACCGGTGTCAATGTGTTCTTTTTTCCATTTCCAGGAGTGTATATGGAGAGATTACGCCATTTACTTATTACCTACCTACTTGTGTTCTTTCGGCAGTCTCGAAGCTCTTTGAATATACGAGTATAGTCAACGACCAGCTTACGAACTACTTACTATAATCTAGAGGAATACTCGTCAGATTTCCGCAAACCTAAATAAGAGGTGACCTAGAGTTTGCCATGGATAGACAAGAGGCTAGTATTATGTGCTCATTGGACATTAGCAAAGTCTACGCCACTGTCGACTGTGGCATATGGTCTGCGAAACATAGCAGCCTAACTTCCTCTCCAAGCGCAGTGAAATAGTTTTGCTGATATGTGATGTGTCGCCGGCACCATCAAGTCACGGGTGAGACAGATAGTATCAGACGTGCCCCAGGGTTCAAAAAAATGGCTCTGAGCACTATGGGACGTAATTTCTGAGGTCATCAGTCCCCTAGAGCTTATAACTAACTAAAAATAACTAACCTAAGGATATCACACACATCTATGCCCGAGGCAGGATTCGAACCTGCGACAGTAGCGGTTGCGCTGTTCCAGACTGTAGCGCCTAGAACCGCGCGGCCACTCCGTCCGGCCCCCAGGGTTAGTTCTTAGATCAATTACTCTTTTCATTCTATGTTAATGACATATCATCAGTTTTTTCCACATGTATGTTGATGACCTCCAGATGTATCTAAGTTCAAGACCAGCAAACACGACGACAGCTACTGAGAATTTCGATACTGACCTGTGAGTACTCACAAAATGGCCACAGAGTACAGGGTTAAAGCGCAACCCATCCAAAACTTACGGGGAGCTGATTGACAATTCTAGGCTCATTAGCGTGATATATGTAGAATCCCTACCATCTTTAGTCTTAAACGGAACAACGCCTCTCCCTTAGCAAAGATTCCAGTAGTAGTAATAGATGGAAAGATTAGTTGATCTGAGCACACAGCTGCAGTGTGCAAGAAGGCATCAGCATCTCTCCATACTCTATAAAAATATGACAAAATCTTCCATTCCGACCTGAAAAGAAACATGTACAGAAGCTCATACTTCCAATCAATGATTCGAGCGATGTTTTCCTGCGAGATCTTTCTCACGAATGCTTACATGCCCGGAACTGATGATGAATGCCTACTTTCAGTATACCTATGACGTTCGACTCTTTGATCATATTTCACCGTCCTATGCACAGCTGTCCTGGGAATGCACAGACAAGCGCAGAGATTTAGATACACTCTGTCTCCACTACTACCTTGTCAACCTACACTGTGCCTCATATTTCTCCTAGACCTTTATGTTGTTGTCTGAACAACATACCAGAAAAATCCGTTCCCATCCGAACAAAATTCTTTCTGTCCCACTCAATCCGTCAGTTGCTTTCTGCAAATCCTTTACAGTAGAAGGGAACTGACTATGGAATGACCTATCTCATTATATCACAGAACTGAAAACCACCAACAGCTTCAATAGACTGTTAATTAATGTGCGATGGAGTAACAATAATGTCTACATTTGTCCCTGTACACGCGGGCTATTCCATTACACATTTTTTACAACCTCGTCTTGTTCGTTTCCCAGTGCTCTTAGCTGGTACAGCCTGCTTGAATTTTTCTCACTCAGAAGTCGCTATGCCACAAAACATCATCTTTGTACACATATTCATAAATTTTGTCTCTGCCACTATCACTATTATTATTATTAGTGAAAGAGCAGCAGCAACAGAAATAGCAGTAGTGCTGGTATTAACATTATTAGTTCTTATTACTGTTTATTCACATAGTCTGTACATGAATTTTAGACAAGAAGAGAACAGATGTTTTGAAATGTGGTGCTATAGAAGCATGCTGATATACCACGTAACTAATGAGGAGGTACTCCCTAGAACTGGCGAGAAATGAAATTTGTGGCACAACCTGTCTAGAAGGAGGAATCGGTTGAAAAGACACACTCTAAGACATCAAGGGATCATCAGTTTAGCACTGGAGGAAAGTTTGGGGGGTAAGAATTATAGAGAATACAGAAATCATGTTCAGATGGATGTAGGTTGCAGGAGTTAATTGGAGATGAAGAGGCTTGTACAGGACAGAGTGGCGTGGAGAACTACAACAAACCAGTATTCGGATTTAAGGTCGCAACAATAACAACAATCAAATCATTTTTAATTATAGTATTACTATTTATAGTTATATATTACATTAAACACATTTTTATTTGTTAGGGAACAGTGAGGTAAAAAAATACTCTATGGCGAACCCCTGATATGATTAAGAAAAGGCCTAAAGACCGTAATCTCATCGTGTTAAATAAATAGCCAAACAAAAAATAAACAAAAGATTGCAAGGAAGTTAAAATATAAGTGAAGAATTTGGTAGAACTATTATGAAAATTTATTAAATCTCAATATTTCACATAATTAATGAACGAATCTGAAATGCTGCAATGATCTAGTCATTAAGAGGTTTAATCTTATCTCGAAGGTTGCACACAATAAGACACGTATTTCAGCAACAAACTGTGTATATATTGTGAGACAGCGTAATTTACGGCGCGCAAATTGCCCTGCCTATATTTGCCCAGTATTTGAGAATGAGATCACTTCGCGGCTTCCAACAAACTTAACAGATAATTTCGAACTTTTACGAAGATTTTTCTCAATAACATCCCCCACACAACTATGAAAAGAAATAAGTTCATCGCGTACTACATTTCTGGCTACTTAGATGTTAGTTTCCCTAAACTGTTTCTCGCCATACTCGCATATTATAGGTAGACTGTTCCGAACATTGAACGAAAGTGGGTCGCCTCGATCTTTTCTTTTAGGATGTTGCAATATTTCACAAAAGCTAGACGATAAAAAGTACGAATTTCTATCGGCATATAATCCCCAGTTTTCATCGAACTGTTGGCGTACAATCAGCTCCTAGCTAATCGTGTTGGAATCAGATGAAGCTAGAGCGCGGCGACTATATGGCAAGTGATACGGCTACAGTGCTGAAAGACACCTTCGTCATTATTCTCGCATATTATAGGTAGACTGTACCAAACATTGAACGAAAGTGGGTCGCCTCGATCTTTTCTTTTAGGATGTTGCAATATTTCACAAAAGCTAGACGATAAAAAGTACGAATTTCTATCGGCATATAATCCCCAGTTTTCATCGAACTGTTGGCGTACAATCAGCTCCTAGCTAATCGTGTTGGAATCAGATGAAGCTAGAGCGCGGCGACTATATGGCAAGTGATACGGCTACAGTGCTGAAAGACACCTTCGTCATTATTCTCGCATATTATAGGTAGACTGTACCAAACATTGAACGAAAGTGGGTCGCCTCGATCTTTTCTTTTAGGATGTTGCAATATTTCACAAAAGCTAGACGATAAAAAGTACGAATTTCTATCGGCATATAATCCCCAGTTTTCATCGAACTGTTGGCGTACAATCGGCTCCTAGCTAATCGTGTTGGAATCAGATGAAGCTAGAGCGCGGCGACTATATGGCAAGTGATACGGCTACAGTGCTGAAAGATACCTTCGTCATTATTCTTCGTCTGCAAGGGAAGGGAGCTGGGGGTGCTGCCAAATTCATAACCAACAATACGTGAGCCAGTGTGCTCGTTTACATTCTTAACTTGTTCGGGAGCAGTGGTTTGAGCATAACACGAAAACCTATCCCCATTCGGCTCGACCACGAGTCCATTGCCTTACTGCCCGCGTGGGACCAGGGAAGCCTGTCGTGAGCCCCATCACCAAATATTTTACTGAAAGTGTTGATATTTTTAGGGATATAAATTACAAGATTCTCGGCTAATATTGTGAAAATAATTTACCATGAGAAGTGAAGCTCTCGAAAATGGCTAACAATTATAGAAATTGCTAACTGTGTTTAACACGAAACACTTTCCAGCTGCTTGCTTGAGGACCAGCCGTTTGCATGGACTGGTGGTCTGACGGCCTGTAATGGTGATTCTATTAAGAATAAACTCCCCAATTCATAGGCCGACCATACCTGCAGCCAAAAACAAAGGTCCGTTAGTCAGTAGGTAGCAGTGCAAAATACATGAAGACGAGAAAATCAAGACGGAAAGAGGAAGGTAGTCCAGTAAGGAAAAGACAAATCCCAAAAAAAAAAAAAAAAAACCTTGCTTTCCGGAGCGGGAGCGACTGGAAGAAACAGCATTTTACACGTTCACATAGCTATAGTCTGCAGACGTGTGTTCAAAATTGCATTGCCAAGTGAAATATAATGGTGTGTGAACACTCGGATTTTATACCTCATGACATTGCCAGAGTTGTGACGTTTGTTTTACTATCAAAAATCTTAAAGGAACCGCATGATACTTAACCTTCTCTAATTTTCTGATAACTTCTTTTGAAATGATATATCTTCCTGAGTTGCTGTTTCTTGTAAGAGAACCCGAAACAACGTACTGAGCACTAATGTACAAAATTTATTCTCATTATATTAAAACAATTTATACAGGGTGGACAGAGGCCGTATAAAAATCTTGTAAGACTGTAGCAGGGCAGATTGTGGTGAGAAATAATTGTTACGAAAATCTTTGTCCCGCTGCACTCTTTCCGAATTAAGTGTCATTTAAGTCAGCCAACCAGGCCGTTGCGCACGAAAATTCAAGTGGCCCGCCGGATGCAATTAGTGTCAATTGTTCTCTCGCAGCGTACGACAGCGCGCGAGACTCCTTCGTCATTGGCTGAGGCTCGATCCTTAATTCCGTCCCATGTTCAATTTTTGTATTGCTCTCAATTTCGGTTTTAGGAAATCAAACGAAGGACACGTATAGCGACACGGTCTCTGGCGGGCAGCTTAAATCTGCGCGTGCAATGGCCTGATTGGCTACCTTCAATGCTGATAAACTCAGAAACAGCGAAACGTATCGAATTTTTTCATAACAATTATTTCTCAGGACAGTGTACCCTGCGACACCCTTATTCCTTTTCGACACCGTTACTGGCCACAATTTATGAATTTTTATTAAAATCCTGGACAGGAACCAACCTTAGATCCACGTCTCCCTTTATCACTGTATTGCTACACCAGATCATGCACGGAGACAATAATATACGAAGGTTAATTCACAAAGTGCAACATTAATTTGTCACTTACCTAGTCACCATCTTTGTCCACAGTTCTTTGCCACCTTTAGATAAGAGAGCGTATTCATGTGCGGTAGAAGTCATGGTCTTGTTTCCTCAGCCACTGAAGCACAGAAGTCTCCGCATCTGATGTCCCCTGTGAACTCCTTTGAGTGGTCTCAACCGATGGGAGTCTGACTGTGCTATCAATTGGATGCAGTAGTTTCCCTTGCCCCAGTATTCTGGACGGTCAACATTCGCGATAACCAGCGTTCACAGATCTTCTGATAGCCCAGCTAATCCTTTGCCGATGGATAAGCGGACACAAAATTCACCTGTTGCTAGTCAGCGGTCGCCACGGATGATTTGGTCGTCTCGCTGCATACTGTATGAAGTCGCTGACCGGCTCTCTGCTTTCCATCAGCCACCTGTCTCTGTCCTTCAGCTTCTCTACAGAGACGAACCCATCGTCTAACGGCATTCACATCCCCTATAACATATCCACATCCCTGCTCCGCCTTTCACGAATGCGACTGGCCTTTCCACCTTATACACACCTGGAAATGGAAAAAAGAACACATTGACACCGGTGTGTCAGACCCACCATACTTGCTCCGGACACTGCGAGAGGGCTGTCCAAGCAATGATCACACGCACGGCACAGCGGACACACCAGGAACCGCGGTGTTGGCCGTCGAATGGCGCTAGCTGCGCAGCATTTGTGCACCGCCGCCGTCAGTGTCAGCCAGTTTGCCGTGGCATACGGAGCTCCATCGCAGTCTTTAACACTGGTAGCACGCCACGACAGCGTGGACGTGAACCGTATGTGTAGTTGACGGACTTTGAGCGAGGGCGTATAGTGGGCATGCGGGAGGCCGGGTGGACGTACCGCCGAATTGCTCAACAAGTGGGGCGTGAGGTCTCCACAGTACATCGATGTTGTCGCCAGTGGTCGGCGGAAGGTGCGCGTGCCCGTCGACCTGAGACCGGACCGCAGCGACGCACGGATGCACGCCAAGACCGTAGGATCCTACGCAGTGCCGTAGGGGACCGCACCGCCACTTCCCAGCAAATTAGGGACACTGTTGCTCCTGGGGTATCGGCGAGGACCATTCGCAACCGTCTCCATGAAGCTGGCCTACGGTCCCGCACACCGTTAGGCCGTCTTCCACTCACGCCCCAACATCGTGCAGCCCGCCTCCAGTGGCGTCGCGACAGGCCTGAATGGAGGGACGAATGGAGACGTGTCGTCTTCAGCGATGAGAGTCGCTTCTGCCTTGGTGCCAATGATGGTCGTATGCGTGTTTGGCGCCGTGCAGGTGAGCGCCACAATCAGGACTGCATACGACCGAGGCACACAGGGCCAACACCCGGCATCATGGTGTGGGGAGCGATCTCCTACACTGGCCGTACACCTCTGGTGATCGTCGAGGGGACACTGAATAGTGCACAGTACATCCAAACCGTCATAGAAACCCATCGTTCTACCATTCCTAGACCGGCAAGGGAACTTGCTGTTCCAACAGGACAATGCACGTCCGCATGTATCCCGTGCCACCCAACGTGCTCTAGAAGGTGTAAGTCAACTACCCTGGCCAGCAAGATCTCCGGATCTGTCCCCCATTGAGCATGTTTGGGACTGGATGAAGCGTCGTCTCACGCGGTCTGCACGTCCAGCACGAACGCTGGTCCAACTGAGGCGCCAGGTGGAAATGGCATGGCAAGCCGTTCCACAGGACTACATCCAGCATCTCTACGATCGTCTCCATGGGAGAATAGCAGCCTGCATTGCTGCGAAAGGTGGATATACACTGTACTAGTGCCGACATTGTGCATGCTCTGTTGCCTGTGTCTATGTGCCTGTGGTTCTGTCTGTGTGATCATGTTATGTATCTGACCCCAGGAATGTGTCAATAAAGTTTCCCCTTCCTGGGACAATGAATTCACGGTGTTCTTATTTCAATTTCCAGGAGTGTACATTAAAGAATGCCATCACAGAACAGTGTCTTGTATAGGGACAAGTCACATTAATGTGACCACCACCTATGTTCGACGTCAACGTCTAATAACCACTCAAGGACATCAGGTGGCAACACTAGCATTGGATGGCATATAAAGTATCTACAGGGGGAGGGTGGGAGGTGGGGGATTGGGGAGAAAGTCACTCGCTGTTGTAATGCGGAAACGGAGCCATTAACCTGACGTTCAAATTGGCATGATCATTGGGTTTCGGACCAGGAGTTGAAACATTTCCGAAATGGCTAAGTTCGTTAACTGTTCGCGCGCCGTCGTGGTTGAAGTCCACCGTGGATTGCAAAATGCGGTTATTCATAACTGGCGCCGAGACAGGGGTGAGCGATGGGTGCGGGAATGTGTACAGGACAATAGACAACTGCAGAGCAATTGATCGCCCAGACGAACCAAGGAGCTGTCAACACTGTCTCCTCAACTAGCGTTCAGCGAACGTTGCTGCATATGGGTCTCCGCAGCAGGCACCTGCTTCATCCACCCAGACTGGCCGTTGTTCATCGGCAACGAAGTCTGAAATTTGCACGCAAATTCCGCAACTTGACGTCTACTGAGTGGCGACAAGTGGCATTTGCACAGGGATCACGTTTAATGCTCTATCGGACAGAAAGAAAATACTCCGCAACAATATTCGGAAGCGTTCGGGCCGGAGAAGAGAGTATTATGATCTTTGGAATGTGGCATTCCCTGAGTTGTCTCGTCATTCTGGAAGGAACAATGAATCAACGCAAGTACACGACTACCCATGGGGTTCATGTTCACCCCTACACACGACAGGCCATCTACCTGTAGGACAATGCATCATGTGACACAGCTTACAGTATCCTCTAGCGACCCCTTGTACCATATATGATATATCCGTTCAAATGATGTTCCTTTACAATGTGTGCCGACTTTTGTAAAAGTGCCGACTGTGTGATATACAATACAGTCCGTAGAACGAGCAGGCAGTCTACTCGTAGTTCTCAGAATGACCACTAGGTGTCCGGAGCAGTCAGTAAGTAACAAGTGTGTTTTGGACTAGTAAGCATGGCTTCAATAAAGTAAGGTTAGTATTGTTAATTCATCGCTTATTTTCTTCTAAATCAGTACTAAAATACTGTTAACAGTTCCCTGACTACAGTTCTATTAAAGAAAGTGACTTGAAAGACGATTTTACTTCTGAAAAGTCGTATTTTAAAAGATTTAGCATATTTGATACATTGGTTCTCTGTGACTACATTTCATGTGCCTGTGAGCATGGTTCAAAGACACCAGGATGAGTTTACCGCCCTTCCGCCGGCCATCAAGCTCCCCGGATATAAAACCAATCGAGAATATGTGGGACCACCTCATCGGGCTGTTCGCGCCACGGATCATGAACCGAGGAACCTAGGACAGCTGGCCACAGCACTGGAATCAGCATGGCTCCACATCCCTGTCGGTACGTTCCAGAATCTCACTGAGTCTCTTCCTGCACGTCTCGCGCTGCAAAATAAGGTTATTCAGGCTTTTCACAGGCGATCGCATTAACGTGACTGAACAGTGTACGTACGACGGTGACAGCCGTGTTCTAAACTTATACAGTGCTATCATCTGTTGATACAGGACGGTGTTACTGGTGTGGACTGTAGAAGAAGTTTTCAGAAGCGCGCCAAATGCATGACTGCTGGATTACCAAATTATTGAAGGAAGAGAAAAGTTGGAGACATTACTTTCTCACTGGCGCTCGTACTTTTAAAAGTGACCCCGCATTGATCTCTACTTACCTTTTGTATGCCTGTTACTGCAATTATCGACAACACAAACATTACATTCGCACTCGCTCCAGTGGCCTCCACCCAACAAATACATCTCATATACTCAATCGCTGAAGTGTCGTGAACGAGAAGTGCCAATACTGGGAGTGACTGTGAGTCTCTCCAGCCCGATGGCTCGACATACCGATCGAGTCTTCAGACAACAACGCCCTTCTCTCTCTCTCTCTCTCTCGTTCCGACCCTTTTTAGCCCTCTTTACGTACCTGTGAACTGCGGATGACAGCCACGGCAGCTTCTCATTTACAAGTACCCATTGTCGGATAATGCGGCGTAAAACTAGGCAAAGAAATTGCTTTCCAGACGACCGGAACGGCTTCCTCAGGCGAGGTGGTTAGCCGGTGCGGTTTTTACCCCCACGCCCTGCATTGTACAGCCCCTAGTTAAATACTACTTGACAGGAAACTTGACGAGGAAGGCGAAAAACGAACACCTCATGGCTAAGACCTTGCGCGCATCTGAACTAAGGCGGATTCCCGTGAATAACCAACAAGTAAAGGCGCCTGCCAAAACGATCATTCCCAGCGCGGTGTTTCCGACGGCGACAGCTAAAAACTGGAGGCAATTTCATAGTGAATCTGTGAGAACCAAGCACATCATGCACACAGGGCAATGAGCCACTTCCACAGTTAATGGAGTGTGACAAGAGACGAAGTCCCCTGGTGATGAGAAAATAAACGTATCTCAGCGTTGCATGCAACTAAAACCAAAGAAGTTTTACAATACTTTTTAGCTTAATGATCAACAAAATCTCTTCGTTTCGTTGGGTTTCACTCTTTTATAATTTTTAATTAATCCTCCTCCTCCTCCTCCTCCTCCTCCTCCTCCTCCTCCTCCTCCTGCTTCTTCTCCTTCATCATCTTCTTCTTCTTCTTCGGCTTCCCCTCTTTTTCCTAGGCCTGTTTCCTTCAGTATCCCTTAGTTTACCCTGAGGTTGTCGCTCCATCTTTTCCTTGGACGGCCAATATTTGTTTTACTAGCTGGTGATTTATTTCTTACGCTTTCCACGCTCTTTCTTTACTCCATCCTGTCTATGTGTTCGTTCCATTCACCTTTTCTGTGATGAACACACTCATTAATGGAGTTCACTTTACACTCTTTTCTATTGCTTTCACGTCTCTCTGCCTCTTAGTGTCTTCTCTGTAATTCTTCGCAGAATTTTGATTCCCGTGGTTTCCAAAGGAATCTATGTTTTAGATGTTCCCGCTGTTGTCTCAGCTGTTTATGTCATAAATGATTTCACTTTTGTTTTGTATATTCTTGCCTTTGCTGCTTTCCATATGTGCTTGTTTTTCCAAATATAATGATTCAAACAACGTTCCACTTTGTTTGCTTTTGCTACTTGTTCTCTAACTTCCTTTTCGACATTTCGACTGCTGGGCAGTTTGATACCACGATATTCAAATTTCATTACCTGCTGAATAATTTTTCAATCCACTTCCAGTTTATATCTAACTGGTTCCCCAGATGACGCCATACGTTTGGATTTTTGAGTGGATGTGACAATATTTAGGTTTCTGGCTGCCACGTTAAATGTATGTAAAAGTTTCTATAGGTTATCTTCAGATGTTTGCGAGCAGAACAGCATCGTCAGTATGACAAATGATGTTTATTTCTTCGTCACCCACTCTATTAACTGCCGGCAAATAATACCTTCTTCATCACCTCGTCCATGACTGTATTAAAACGTAGCGGGCTCAAAGACTCATCTTGTCTAATACCACTATTAACTTATATGCAGCTAGTTAACTTGGAACCAATTTTCGCCTGGGTGCAGTAGTTGGAATAAATGCCTTCAATTGTTTTCATTAATTTGGAAGGAATTTCCCTACTGTAGAACAGGTTTAAGACATCTGTTAACTGAAACCTATAGAAAGCTTTCCGTAAATTACTAAAACAAAAAGAACCTGGGCTGTTGTATACAATGGACTTCTCCACAACCAGTCTAAGAATGAATACTGCATCTGTACATGAGCTATCGGATATAAAACCATAGTGTTGCTCTGTAAGGGTTGTAATGCTTTTTATTTTATGTGCCATTATTTATTTTACAATTTTAAGAATTGAACTCAGTAGATTTACCCCTCTGTAATCGGATGGGATGGGTCTTTCTTATCTCCTTATTTTGTA
The DNA here is from genome assembly GCF_023897955.1 of Schistocerca gregaria. Lineage (NCBI taxonomy): Eukaryota > Metazoa > Arthropoda > Insecta > Orthoptera > Acrididae > Schistocerca > Schistocerca gregaria. Next base: position 828,568,606 of record NC_064922.1, read on the forward strand.
CATGAGAAATGTAATACTAGTTCTCTGTCCGTTTGGAATTTTACCGTCTTTGATAACATCGTTAATCAACTCATGACGAATTCCACCTTCCCCTGTAGACTTCCTATTTTTTAACAGACTTATTACAGCTTCTTCTACTTCTGCAGGTGAAACAGTTACATCATTTACCTGTATACTCACCACGGATCTCTCTCCGTTTACTGATGATTTTTCTTTTACCTTTATACAACTCTTTTAAAGATTTGACTAATTATTCTTCATTTATGTCGTTCACTTTCAAATTTTCATTATATCTTTCCTTCGCTGTCGTATCATCCTCCAGCTTTGCTTCTGCAACCCACAGACGTCATGTTCTGAATTTTTTGAGAAGATTTTCCAGCGTTCCTGTTAAAACGATTGATTAGTAATTTTGGCTCAGTAAGAGTTGTTTTCTAATCTTCATAAGATCCTTGAGTTTTCAGGGTTTTATATTTCAGACGGCACACCTCTTTCTTTTTTTTACATTTCTTTAACCTCCTTCAGAAACCATGGTGTTGTGTTTCTTTTCCTCTGTTGCTTTACAACACGTGTAAAAGTCTCGAAGAAGCAGCTCAAGAAGCACTAGGTACACGGGTTACTTAATCCTAGCAACAGTAATTTCGATAGAATCATCCTCGGAATGTAAAACAGGAGCTCACATGTCTAAATGAAATATTTATTGCCACATTCCTGCAGAATTTGTAAATGTTTTCGTCAGTGAATAGCTCTAACATTGTCCCTAGCACTCACGCAAACTATAAAATTTTCGATCGCAACGCTATCCGGTTCTTTTTGTGTGTTGTTTATTTATAAATATGTGTAATTAGTGGCTACTTCTACCACCATTATTAGTACTACTGCGGTTGGTTATTTTGCATTAGATTTGGTCTACGGCGGAGCTTAGGAGGCGTATAAGAGCTCCTAGTTGTGGTAGTAGCAGTAGTACCAGTGCTTCATTTGTTTGACTTCAGCTGCGTGGAATTACACAACAATTTTATGAGCACAATATGGTCTACCATATGACAGCGGACAAAGGCAACTAAATCAAACAGCAGTGCTGCGTAATATACCTCATATTTTCAGTGAACTGATGATACAGATTTGGAACATTCATCCAAAATGCTCATAATTACAATATTATATTTACTATCAAATAATGATAGCTAACGTTCATTTAAATGTGCAATAATCAGCATCAAACTTCTAATTAGCGCCTTTTTCTTATTTTCTTCTAAAGGCTATTCATTCTCATTGTAGTTACTGTTCTCGATTTACAACTGTCTTCATTTCTAGATAATTGTGACATTTAGTTATCGATAGAATATATTTATCTTATGTCGTGGCCTCACTATTTTTTGTTCAATCAAGATTTTTCTTTCGAAAATATATGTTAATTAACTGTTATATTACATAAACAATGAGAAGATTTTCGTTTTCTTTTCCGAGAAGGAGTCGCGTTTCTTCCTCTCTCCTTTTTGTAATACGTTTTACTGGGTATCTTGTATGTCCACCTGCTCTTCTCCACAGCGCGACCTTCGTCGCACCGTCTATAAGCGATTCTCGTCTGATGTTAACTGTTCCAGGCTTTCTCAGCCATGATGTAGAGCGTTTGAGTTGAATGTCTTGAACAACTGCTAAAGCTTTCTGTTCCAAGTCATTTGTTTATTTATAGTTGTCTTTAATCTGAAGTAAATTTCTTTTTATTGTTTCTGCGCAGCACCTGCTGTCGTTTGTAATTATACTGCCCTAGTACATTAGCTCATTATACACACTGTACTTCTTTGTGTCAGTTCAGTGCAATCTATTTACTCTTACTTTCTTCGATTTCCTGACGGTCACTGCATTTAGTGTGTGATTTTTTCAAGGTTTTTGGAAACTTTATTAGCTTATGCTGCATTACGTTTTTCACTGGTGACCACTAGAGCAATGTCATCTTGTTGATTAAAAGTCCGTCGTTAATCAGTTTCGTGGGTTACCTCACATTTCTAGTGCGCTTTGCTTGGATAATGAGGATTAACCTTTGAAAATGACAGTCTTCGATTGAAATGTGCTTGTGTTTTCAGTCCTCTGACGGTTCGATAAAGCATGCCACGACCCCCTCTCCTGTAGCAGGCACATCATCTCAAGGTATCACTTCACTCATCGTCCTCTATTATTTGTTGGATTTACTCAAATCTATGTCTACCCCTGTAGTTTTCTCCTCTACCGCTCCCTTTCAAAATTTAATTTAATTCTTTCCTTTGCTGTCTTACCATTCTCCAAATTTGTTTCTGCAACCCACAGAATCCATGTTCTATTTTTTTTAGAAAAGGTTTCCCTGTGTTCCTTTTTAAAACAATTCACTAGTAATTTTGCCTCATTGCTAGTACTTACGTAATCTTCGTAAGATTCTTGTGTTTCAAGTGTATTATATTTCAAATAGGCACACCTCTTTCTTTTTATACATTTCTTTAACCTCTTTGCGAAATCATGGAAGTTATTCCCTGATTCTTCATTTGAGTGACCATATTGTCTGTAGTCGCTTTATAATCATTGGAGGTATCTTAAATCCGTCTTTGCAACTACTAGGAAATGTGTATTTATGTCGTTAAACGCGTTTCGTTTTATTGAATTGTATCATAATCTTGTACTTGCAAATACGAGTTTAAAATAACTTCCATAATTATTCCCTGACATCTTATCATACATCCTGTCATCGTGCTCCTTTTCGAACCAGTCTTTTCCACGTACTTATGTTCCGTCTATTCTCAGACTATCTCCACATTTCGTATCTTATCAGTCCACTTAATTTTCACAATTCCTCTGTAACACCCCATCTCAAACACATAGGTTGTCTCTTTTTTTAATATTTTCCAACAGTCAGTTATTCACTTCCATAAAATACTGTGCTCTAGATGTACTTCCGCAGAAACAACTTCCTCAAACAAATCTATGTTTGATATTATTCGACTCGAAACATGCACCGCGCCTTGGATACAAGCTGCTGGGCGCAGTATTATGCTATGGTGGACGTTCACCTGGGCTTCCCTTGGACCACGGCAATTCAAGAAAGCATGGCGGGTGTGGACTACGTGCATATTACTCCAGACCACCTGCATCCCTTCATGTTCGAAGTCTTCCTCGATGGTTCAAATGGCTCTGAGCACTCTGGGACTTAACTTCTAAGGTCATCAGTCCCCTAGAACTTAGAACTACTTAAACCTAACTAACCTAAGAACATCACACACATCCATGCCCGAGGCAGGATTCGAAACTGCGACCGTAGCGGTCGAGTGGTTACAGACTGTAGCGCCTAGAACCACTCGGCCACACTGGGCGGCGAAGTCTTCCTCGAAGGCAATGACACCCTCCTACTACGTAACTGTGCCACAAAGCCAGAATCGAGCTCCAGTGGTTTGCAGAGTTGAGATTTTAAATCACATTGATGTCTTGGCTGCCTAATGCTGATCTGAACCCGACAGAGCATATCTGCGGCGCTATCGGCCGCCAGATCCGTGACCTCAAAGCAGGAGTCGGTAATTTATGTGAATTATTTGCTCTGTGCTTAAACATCTAGTGCACAAATTCCGGAAACTACCAAGGAATTATCGAATCAATGACAGTCCACATCGCTGTTGTATTGGGTTCAAAAGGTGGACGAATGATTGGTTTGTTTTGGCTTATAGGTGTATTTGCAAAACACCAAACACTACTGAAACTACGAGTGACTAAGGCAAAATATCATAGTCAACGACGACATATTCACTGTTGGTTAAATGCCCGCCAACACTTCTGCATCCATTGAAGTCTTCCACGTGGCGTCTGTACGTATTGTAATGTCGTCCACCCTTCTTTCATTTAGCTGTTTTGTTGGTATTTTCTTACCTCTTCGAAACCAGCGAAGCACAACAGTCACATATCAACCATCAATTCGCCTTTTTATATTTCTTACCCACCTAAGTTTCATACCGTTTACCGTCGCAATTATGTCGTCAAATCCATTCCGTTCCCTCTTCCATCTGTTCGTTTTCCTGTCACCCGTCCTGTCTTCTTTTTTGTTTACTATTCTGTTTACTTATTTCCTTGTCAGTCTAGTCGCCGTCGTCAACTGCGCTAAATACAGGAACACGTCAGCTGCTTCAATGACCTCGTTGTGAATTTACACTACTGCTTTTACCATGTGTTCAATGTACATCGTTTTTGACCCATTGTGGTTGATTTTCAAGTTCACTTGAAAATCTGATCTATTAAACCCATTCGTTAGTTGTTGAGCTTTATCTCTAGTAGAGAACAACATAATGATTTTTTCAGTATAATGTAGGTGGTTCATTCATCTTCTATTAACACTCAATGTTTCTTCTTCTTTCCAATCCAGTGATAAGAAAATTTTCTCCATAGAGTCTGGAAATAGTTTTCATGATATGCAACTACCTTGTTTCAACTATGAATTTCTCATTATCCTGAAGATGTCTAGCGGAAGCTGTTGTATAGACTATACAGTGTGTTAAGGGTATGTGTTAAGGGTATATTTTAACCATTGGTACTTCAGATGTACCCACTTCAGTGTGTTAGTTATTTTTCTCTGCGTCTGTCTCCCCTGCAAACACAATATATAATTTACTGCCTGACGTTTTCTGCCCCGCCGTAACTGCACCACAAAGTAAACTACACCTGTTAGTATAGACTTCCTGTTTTGCGGCCACGTGTTTCCACTTCAGTACCTGACCTGCCGCCCAAGATAAACTAAACACTAATGGCTTGCTTGTGTCATGTGTACTTGACGTACTACTAGTAACAGGTATAATTATTAGTTTACAAGTGAAATAAATTTTGATGTAATGTTGTTCACCACACTGTTCTCAGTCATCAGTAGAAAAATCTGCACCCTGCATATTCTTCACTGTACTAACATAGATTGTATTTGTGTCTTGTTTCTTAAAGGCTGTTAGTACAATTTCTACTAATCTAATGCAAAGGATATTAAAACAATCATTAAGGGGAGATTTAATATCTTTTTGTTCAAAAATCAATTTTTTTAATTACAATTTTGGATCCATAAAAGTGTTTAGAATCCACCGCTGAAACGGTTTTTCCGAACACGGAACGGAAATGTTTGTTATTCGTGGTTGAACAAAAAAATGCACCTGCCTGAAAACGGCCTTTTTCACGCACCAGTTTTCTTTTTATTTCGGAGGACGAGTTATTATACCGGTGCTTGGGAGGAAACACGCAAAATTCAAATGAAAGTTTGAAGGGTTGTCTTTGGAAGTTAGCCCCCAAGCATTTGCATTCTCGTGCGAAGACTGTGGAGATTGCTACCTTCTTGGCAGTGAGCAGCTTCAACGAAGGTTATTCAGCAATTCTGAAGACCATGACAAAGATGGACGTCACCGTGAGGCTCTCTTCGACGCAGTTCGCCAAGCATTCGGATTCAAGCGACCGAAAACCGCTTGTTACCGCCCGTACGAGCGGCCCTGGAGCAGGGCAGGATGGCCCACATCGAGCAGAAAGCCATCTATGAGGAAGAAGAAGGACTAATTTATGGACCCGGAAAAACAGATTGAACGTAAGTTGCATAATATTGCATTTATATGTGGTCAAAACTTAAAATGCGATTTTCTCGAAATGCCTTTTTTTTATCGCGCGGCATGGAAACTTCAAATATACTGAACCGATTTTCATGATTCTTTGTTTCCGACGAAGCTAACTAAATTCTCAAGGAGTCGAACCACTTTTATTCCGATCCATCAACTACAAATATTTTTACTTGGCCGATGAAGTCGACAAATCGATGAAAAACCTTTTTTTTCAAATGGCAGCCATTTTGTTTCCTATTGTCCAAATAACTTAAGCGAGGTTCAACTGCTAAAGAATCTTATATACTTCGCTACCGTCCACTCAATTTTGATATCATACGAGCCGGCTGACCCCAGACATACCGCGCGTGGAGCTCTACATCGAAATTTTGTTTCGTTCCGACGGCACTTCCGCCTTTGTTCTTCGACATTTCCGCTCAAAATAAATCCAGTTTGTAGAGGAAATATCAATAAAAATTTTGACCAAAGTTGACATAGATATATATAACACACCAGAAGAAAAAATTATCAAAGAACATGCTTTTTTCGGGCCAAAGACAGTAACCCTCCCCTAAAATATCTCACATATATGTATTCACATGATTCTGATATTAAACAAAGTTCGGTAGTGAATGTGTGCGAATGCTACATGAGTTACCAGAGTGAGATTTTCACTCTGCAGAGGAGTGTGCGCTGATATGAAACTTACTGGCAGATTAAAACTGTGTGCGGTACCGAGACACGATCTCGGGACCTTTGACTTTTGAAGGCAAGTGCTCTACCAACTGAGCTACCCAAAGTTTGGAAAGTAGGAGACGAGCTAGTGCCAGAAGTAAAGCTGTAAGGACGGGGCGTGAGTCGCGCTTGGATAGCTCAGTTGTTACAGCACTTGCCCTCGAAAGGCAAGGTCCCGAGTTCGGGTCTCGGTCCGGCACACAGTTTTAATCTGCCAGGAAGTTTCATTACATGAGTTTTTTACTTAGTTACTTGTGTAGTACATAATTTTAAGCACATAACTTCCCAGACAGGATTAAATACTTACTGAGACCTCTATGAACTAAAAAGAGGAAATATGATGATGATTGTGGTGATGATGGTGAAACCAGGAGGCCAATATGGCTGTCCTCTGGGTTGTCAAGAATGTGTGAGAAGCCATTATACGATAGATTTCTCAGAAAAATATTTATAGGAAGAGACGCAGTGTGATTTTAGAAATGGTTCTTCAGTTGGAAATTCTTTCTTGCACGGAACACGGAAGATGCTGATAAATACCTACAGTCACTGAATATCTACTGTGACTTAACCAAGCCGTGGATTTGGGTAAGTAAGTTGTAAAATCGTGGACTTATAGCATTCGTTTGATTTCAGTCTTATGTAAATAACGAGAAATGAGCTATTATCCGACTGGAGTAATATGCCGTCCCGTCTGTAATGGCCACGTCGTGAACGGGACGTTCAGCCGAAATCTCTACTTCCTACCGTGTAGCAAGGTGTGCTTTTCAGGATTCCATAGTAGGGCCATTCTTTTTTTAATGTTCATGAATGACTTGCCTTCAAATGTGATATTTAAGTTCAAAGCTGTATTGTAGCAGATGATAAAATTACAGTTTTCTTAATTCAGATAGGCAACTGCATACTATAGTAAGTTCTTGGCTCGCAAGTAGTGGGCAGACACACAACATTCGTGTCGCGATGGCATTCAGCTTTATTCCATGGTGAAATGATTCGCAGTGGTGACGAGGTCTGATTTCGGGGAATAAGAGTACCTGGTAATCTTTCTTCGAAACCACACATTACTGACCTACGCAGTATCTAAATTCACTAACCTTTGCGATTAAAGTGTTGTCCTTAACCAGCACCAGTAATTTAGTGACGTGTTTTGACTTCAGGTACTTACATTTTCTGGTTTAATGAGAAGTAAAATTTTAGAGTAATGCAGTTTAAGCAAAAACAACTTCGTTAGTCCTGATGGTAACTTCTCCTGAATACCGTAGCAAATGTCCTACTAACTTTGTAAAGAAAGCATTCTCGCCTGTGCTGAGACATATATGATACCTTCGTTGCTCTGGCCATTTCGTTTAATGCTTACTGCATGGGAAAATTCTTCCACTACCATGTTTTTCGCCGTTCTCACATTAATGAAACCATTTTTCTCGAATCAGATACTCCTTAATCTTTGCTTTGTTTATTCAAAGCCTTAGTCCGTGCTAACTAAGGTCTCCGTTCTTTTCAACGGGTCCAAGTCTTCCTTACTTTTGTTTGGAAGTCCCTATCATATGTGAATCTTATCACTGATTTCTCTTCCGTCATAACCAGGCTCTCATCTTCCAACATACTGTAGACTTCGGACTACCCAGTAGAACAGTCTGTGTCCACTAGCTACAATCCAGAAATACACAAGCAGATTAAATATTTTTAGCATTCTGTTGTATTTCGAGTTTGCGTACGCATAACGGAAGATCCCGCAAAGTCATTATTTCTCGAAATTAAGGAGCCGCCTGGTGCCTGTAGGTTCAAGAGACCCATACCGGCGACTGGTAGCTAGACAGTTGATGTGAAACGTGCCACGGCAAGTGTAGACGAAGAATATCGCCCCCGAAAGTTGCAATTTAGATACGACAAATAGTTTCAATATCTCATTTTGTGTAACTGCAAGCAAACAACACTGCTGATAGACAGATATTTACATGATCCGTAAATCATTTGAATGATTGTTTTATTGAAATAGCGTGGAACGAATCCGTTTACGTGATATGCATTCATGACTACTGTTAAATTAACCAACACATTATTTTGTAACCCTACTCATGCAGCTACACCTAAAAATTAGTTTGTTTTTCAGACTACCAGTTTTTAAATAGAAATTCGTTCATGGAAGAGAAGGAGTTATCCAGAAGAAATGATTTTAGGTTAGATTTACAACCGTCTTTTCTCTCTGTAAGCACTTTCATATTATTGGGCAAATGATCAAAAATTGTTGTTGCTTCATACTGAACTCCTTTCTGAGCCAATGACGGATTTAATAATAACTAATACGTGTCATTATTTCCTGTACATGTAAATATTTTCTAGGTGATACGTGTCAATATGTCCTCTGTTGTGGGTATGGACATCAGTATTCATATCGAACTGTGATGGATTATTTATGACGAATTAAGCTGGCGAATATATAGATTGTGATGATGCAGTTAAAATGCCTAACTCTTTGAAGAGGTGCCTACATGACCAACGCACATGAACGCCTCATATTATTCTTACTGCTCTGTTTTGTGCAAATCAATACTGTCTTTCTCAGTGATGAATTACCCCAGAAAATCTGTCGATAAGACATTATAGAATCTAAATGTGTAAAATATCTCAGGAGGCTGATTCGTTTGATTCGGAGACTATCGATTGTAGAAAAATCAAAAGTAGCTAAATTTAATTGTTTGAGAAGGTCAGTAAAAGGCTTCTTCCTATTCAAGATTTTATCAGTGTGAGCGCCCAGAAATTTTGAGCTTTGTATGCTGTTTACTGGCCGTGGTGGCCGAGCGGTACTGAGCGCTTCAGTCCGGAACCGCGCAACCACTACGGTCGCAGGTTCGAATCCTGCCTGGGGCATGGATATGTGTGATGTCCTTAGGTTAGTTAGGTTTAAGTAGTTCTAAGTTCTAGACCTCAGAAATTAAGTGCTATAGTTCTCAGAGCCATTTGAACTATTATTTGTATCTTGTTTACTGACTCCTGTTCATGTGCTACATCAATTGTTGTATGATTACTGGTTGTACAGGATAGCGTTTCTTCAAAGTCTAGGGGTAGATCATTTTTAGAGAACCACTTGACAAATCTTTGAAGAAAATTATTGACAATCTCGTCTGTAATTTTTTCTTCTAAAGGGATGTATTATGACACTAGTGTCGCCTGCAATATGTACAAGTTTTGCTTGTTGAATATTGAGTGCAAAATCATTCACACAACACACACACATACACACACAAGGAATAGAAACCGAGTGTGGTAGCACATTGGAGAGGTAAACGGTTCAAAGCCGCGTCTGGGCATCTTGATTTCCCTAAATCCGTAATTTCCCTGAATCGATTAAGGCAAATGCTGGATGGTTCCTACAAAAGGGCACGGCCACTTTCCTTCTCCATCCTTCCATAATCCAAGCTTGTGCTCCGTGAATAATGACCTCTTTACCAAAGGGACGTTAAACACTAATTCCTTCCCTCCTCCTTCTCCAGCTCACAAGGAATAGAAGTGGAGCCGAAATTGAACCCTGTGGGACTACCTTTGTGATTACCTCCTCAGTCACTAAAATTTTTTCTACCCCTCCAACATTGTTTCAGTTATTCAGCACAACCTTTGGCATTCTGTTTGTTGAGTATGATTTGTAGATACTTCTCAGTTCCTTTCTGTCCATTCCGTGGAGAGCTCCGCCCTGCTGAAAGGAATGAGTGTGCGTCTCCCGCTTTGTCCGCCAAGCACAGAGAGCTGGCTCTTTTCCACAGCATAGATTAGCAGCAATTTCGACCCGTCGCGCCGCTGCGGAACTGGCGGCCTTGGGGGCGACACGCCATGCTCGCCGCATCGCCAGTGAACATTGCCCCCTACCGCTGGTCCCCTCCCCCTCCCCTGGGCTTCCCCTACTCGAGTTTTGCACGCTTTGGTAAATTTCCTCCCCACCACTCGGCAGCCCACCTTCTATGCTTACCACCTCTTCCTGCCAGCCTGCCTGCCTATCCACCCACTATACTCACTCCCCCCCCCCCTCCTCTCCTTCCTCAGCAGGAGGGGGTTCCCCTATTGCGGGTGCGTCCGGCTGTTGTCGCCATAGGAGCACCCGAGCCGACCAATCCGCCGCTCCAGAGGGAAAAAAAGGAGAACGGAGACGTGCGCACGCCATTCTGCCATTACTTGATTTGCATCCCAAGTGCGGCGTTAAAGCGTCCATTTACCAGGCGGTGCCGGCAATCGATACACGTTCCGCCTCGCAGCTCGCGTGTCGCTCGGCGGTCGCAGAGGCCGCGCCGTGGGGACGCGCTCGGCAGCCACCGCTGCTGCTGCCGCTGCGGCTTCGGGCTACTGCCTCGATAGCCATCGGCTCGCCACGCAATGCGCCAGCCGCTATCTCAGCTCGCTCCCTCTGTTCGCACGCGGCAACCGTGCGCCCGCGCCCGCGTCATCCGACGCCCCTAATATGCAAATGAGACCAATTACGGTGCAACCTGCGTCATTAGCGCAGATGTAGGCACATAAATACTGCGGCGCCGCGGGTCAAGCAGCTTATCTCTCTAACTACGGAAACCTGTACACAAGAGACTCTAGCCTCGCTCGTAATCAAAGCGGCAGTGCGGTAAACTTGAAAATGGGATATGCTTAGACTATATGATGCAGCTGAAGACTAAAACACCCAATCCCAATTCATACTTTGCACATGTCACTTCCTTCTGGAGAAACAAAAATTTGTTTCTCAATAAAAATGGTCGTACTTACTGGGTGATTATAAAGTCAATACAAATTTTAAAAATTTATAAACCACGGAATAATGTAGATAGAGAGGTAAAAATTGACACATATTCTTGGAATGACATGGGGTTTTATTAGAAGAAAAATAAGTATTGCTAGACTTGTGAAAGATCTCTTGCGCGCGTCGTTTGGTGATGATCGTGTGGTCAGCCGACACTTTCGTCATGCTTGGCCTCCCAGGTCCCCAGACCTCAGTCCGTGCGATTATTGGGTTTGGGATTACCTGAAGTCGCAAGTCGTGATCGACCGACGTCTCTACGGATGCTGGAAGACAACATCCGACGCTAATGCCTCACCATAGCTCCGGGCAAGTTTTACAGTCCTGTTCACAACATTTTTCCTCGATTACAGCTATTGTTGAGGAATTACGGCGGCCATATTGAGCATTTCCTGCAAGGAACATCACCTTTCATTTGTCTTAATTTGTTATGCTAATTATTGCTATTCTGATCAGATGAAGCGCCATCTGTCGGACATTTTTTGAACTTTTATATTTTTTTGGTTCTAATAAAACCCTATGTCATTCCAAGCATGTGTATCAATTTGTACCTCTCTATCTACATTATTCCGTGATCTATTCGTCTTTCAAATTTATATTGACTTTTTGATCCCGCGGTATATATGTATTAATCGACCATAGTATTACAGCAGCTGGGGGGAGAGGGCGCTTCAGTCAGCTTATCATCTGTTTTTGTCGGGATATTTCACGTCGACACGCTGAACGATTTGGTACTAAGTCATGAGATACCATCTAATATCGTGTCGGATGTCCTTTTGCCCAGTGTAAAGCAGCAAGTCGACGCGACATGGACTCAACAATTTATTCGAAGTCCCCTGCAGAAATATTAAGCTACGCTGCTTCTGCAGCCGTTTATAACAGCAAAAGAGTTGCCGGTGCAGGATTTTGTGAACGAACTGATATATCGATTCTTTCCACAAATGTTCGATGGGATTCATATCGACATATCTGTGTGGTCAAATAATTCGCTCGAATTGTCCAGAATGTTCTTCAGACCAGTGAGGCGGTCACATGACATTGTTGTTTTGGAACATGAAGTCTATGAATGTCTGCAAATAGTCCACAGGTCACCGAACGTAACTATTTTCAGTCAATCATCAGTTCAGTTGGACTGGAGGACGCAGCCCATACCATGTAAACGCAGCCAACACCATTAAGGACGCACCACCGTCTTACTCATTGCCTCGTTGACAACTTGGGCGCATGGCTTGTTGTGGTCCGCGCCACACTCGAACCCTACCATCACATTTTACCAACTGAAATCGGGACCCATCTGACCAGGCCACGGTTCTACAGCACTCTAGCGTCCAACCGATGTGGTGACGAGCCCAAGACAGGCGCTGCAGGCGATGCCGTTCTGTTAGCAATGGCACTCGTCTCCGTTGTATTCTTGCATAGCCCACTAACGTGAAATTTCGCCGCATCCATATACGTCGCTGAATATACGTGCAAAAAATGTCATTCCACGAGACGTAGTTCAGGACATATGACGCCAAAAAAAAAAAAAACTGACACATCATACATGACGTTTTAATGTATCACATCTTTACTCCTGACTCTATCCGCAACACATCATGTAGACAGTGTCCACAAATGCCGCTGAATCGCATCCTTGTGCGGCTCATAGTACAGAACATATGACTTCGCAAACACTGAGATGCGTGGAAAACTGTCGCATCATCCAAGGTGTTTAAATTTATTACTTCGTTGTTACTAAATCTATCGACAAAATATTTTTCAGGCATCAGCCACATACACCACTGGATGTACCTGCAAAATTATATCATTCTACAGGACATTGTTCAGGAGATACGACGTGATAAACATTGTGCTGAGTGAAAATGAAACAGCAGGAAGAAATGTGCTAGAGGTACAAGGGAAATATGCTAACAAATACGTGTAGAAAATGTTAAACATAAGTGAACAATATTTCACATGTGTGCATGCGGGATGGCTCATCCTAAACCCCTGAAACGATTAGAAGCAAATTTGGTACATCCACATATACACGGATAGTCTACAAATCACACTTCAGTGCCTGGCAGAAGGTTCATCAATCCAGCTTCAAAATAGTTATCTATTATTAGACTCCCATACAGCGCGCAGAAAAACTAACACCTATATCATTCCGTGCGAGCTCTGATTTCCATTATTTTGTTCTGATGATCTTTTCTCGTTATTTAGGTCAGTGACAGCAAAATATTTTCGCGTTTGGAGGAGAAAGTTTGTGATTGAAATTTCGTGAGAAGATTCCTCCGCATGGAAAAACTCCTTGATTTCACTGATGTCAGCCCCAAATCACTTATCATATCAGTGACACTCTCTTCCTCATTCGTCGATAGTACAAAACGTGCTGCTTTTCTTTGAATTTTCTCGATGATCTGAGTTAATCCTATCTGGCAAGGATCCCAGATTGCGTAGCAGTACTCCAGAAGAGGACAAGCGTAGTGTAGGCAGTCTCTTTAGGAGGTCTGCTACACATTCTGAGAGTTCTGCCAATAAAACCCAGTCTTTGGTTTCCCTTCCCCACAACATTTTCTGTGTTTTTTCCAATTTCAATTGCTCGTAATGGTAATTCCTACGTATTTAGTTGAATTTACGCCCTTCAGATATGACTGATTCATCGTGTAACCGAAGTTTAACGGGAACATTTTAGCACTCATGTGGATGACCTCAAAGTTTTCATTCTTTACGGTCTATTGCCAATTTACGCACCATTCAGGTATATTTTATAAATCGTTATGCAATTTGATTTGATCTTCTGATGAGTAAACGACGGCATCATCCTCAACCTAAGACGGCAGCTCAGATTGTCTCATGAATCGTTCATATATACAACGAACAGCGAAGGGTGTGTAACATTACCTCGGTGAACACCAGAAATCACTTGGTTTTACTCGATTACTTTCCGTCAGTTACTGCGAACTGTGACCTCTCTGACAGGAAATCGCGAATCCAGTCACATAACTGAAACGATATTCCATAAGCAAGCAGTTTCATTACAAGGCGCTTGTGTGGCAAAGTGTCAAAGACCTTTTTTAAATCTAAAAATCCGGAATCGATTTGAAATCGCTTGTCAATAGCACTCAACACTTCGTGTGTGTAACGAGCTAGTTATATTTCACACACACTGTGTTTCATATATTCTATTTACTATCTGGAAAGAAATACTATGTGGGTAAGAACCACTAGCTTCCTATTAGGGTGAGCGTGATGATGTAAAGAGAGACAGAGAGAGGAGCAGGGGTAAGGGGAGATGAACAGACAGCGAGGGGAAGACACAAACAAGAGGGAGAGGGGATGGACAGACGGATGGGAAGGGGCATATGGACACAGAAAGGGGAGACGAGGAGACGGGCGGAGAAAGGAAAGAGGAGGGGGTAGACAGGGACGGTGGAGGAAGAGATAGGCCGAGAGAAGGGGAAGCAGGGGATGAAAAGAGAGAAGAGGAAAAGGAAATAGACTGAGAGACGGGAGAGGTTTAAATTGGGCAAAGAGAGGGGGGAGAATGAGGAGATGGGCACAGAAAGGAAGAAGGAGGACATGGACTAGCAGAATATTGGAATAAAATTATATCCGGGTAGCGCAACGTTCTCAGCTAGTTTCATATAATTACTGACCGAATTTTAAAAAATCTAAATACTGTCATAATCTATTCATTTCGCGGTAAAATCTCACGTTAACAGTTTAGCACAATGAGTCAGGTTGATATGGTTTCAGGCAGTGTAACTCCAGTGGCGCAAATAACTTCCATTATTTTCGTCCAGTAAATGAGAATGAGAGCAGTTAGCGACTGCCAACAAACTTTGCACATAATTTCAAACCTTTCCGGTACTTTCTGTAACTGACACTCCCTCCGTCCTCCCCCCTCCAAAAAAATAATGAAAGGTAAATGTCGACCGCTAATTCAGTTTTCTCTGTTCATGTACACACATCAAAAAAAGTCACCTCGGTTCCGACAGTTCCGAAACCTGTACAGAAATTTGGAATAGAGATCAACACAAACATCATTTCCACCCTTTTTATTGTTCATGAAAACCACGCATTGCGTGCTGTACCACCACACAACGAGACCTTCAGAGGTGATGGTACAGATAACTGTACACACCGGTACCTCTAATACCCAGTAGAACGTCTTCTTGCATTGATGCATGCCTGCATTCGTTGTGGCATACTATCCACAACATCATCAAGGCACTCTTGGTCCATATTTTCCCACTCCTCAACGACGATTCGGCGTAGATCCCTCAGAGTGGGTGGAGGGTCACGTCGTACATAAACAGCCCTTTTCAATATATCCCAGGCATGACCGACAGGGTTTATGTCTAGAGAACATGCTGGCCACTCTAGTCGAGCGATGTTGTTATCCTGAAGGAAGTCATTCACAAGATGTGCAAGATGGGGCCGCGAATTGTCGTCCATGAAGACGAATGCCTCGCCAGTATGCTGCCGATATGGTTGCACTATAGGTCAGAGGAAGGCAATCACGCATAGTACAGCCGTTACGACACCTTCCGTGACCACTAGCGGTCTACGTCGGCCCCACCTAATGCCACCCCAAAACAGCGGAGAACCGCCACCTTGCTACACACGCTGGACAGTGTGTCTAAGGCGTTCGCCTGACCGGGTTGCCTCCAAACACGTCCCCGACGATTGTCTGGTTGAAGGCATATGCGACACTTATCTGTGAAGAGAACGTGATGCCAGTCCTGAGCGATCCATTCGACATGTTGTTGGGCCCGTCTGTACCGTGCTGTATGGTGTCGTGATTGCAAAGATGGACCCTGCCATGTATGTCGGGAGTGAATTTGCGCAACATGCAGCCTATTGCGCACAGTTTGAGTCGCAACACGACGTCCTGTGGGTGCATGAAAAGCACGAGCCGCGTGGAATGACCGGACCTGATTTGCTGTCTGACCCCCTCTGTCTAATAGGCGCTGCTCATGCGTGGTTGTTTACATCTTTGGGCTGGTTTAGTGACATCTATGAACAGTCAAATGGATAGTATCTGTGATACATTATCCACAGTCAACGTCTATCTTCAGGAGATCTGGGAAGCGGGGTGATACAAAACAAAACTTGAGAACCGGGCATCACATTTTAATTTATTGGTTTCTTACTACTAAATCTATTCACAACGTATTTTGCAGACAGTATGCACATACACGCCTCTGAATGAACATGCAAAATTACGAGTATATCATTGTATGACACATAGTTCAGGAGATATGACGCTAAAAACAATGAAATCCGTGGAAAACTAGCTTTTCTTAAAACGGACGTCTTCAACCGTAAAGGTTTTGCATGATTAACGTCAAATATTTGACACATTAACTTAGAGTTTCTTCGGTATTACTTCAGTAACTCGGTTCCGCCAACTCAGAAGGACAGTAATCTTGTTGCATCCAGTGAAGTGGACGAATAGACGAAGTCAGCTGTCAAATACTTTTATTTCGGAGGATTCAACTATGTAGTCACCTATTATTACTATTTTATCTCTAATCAACTACATACCATAACGCAAGCATAACGGATCATCTCAAGTCAGCTGCGAAATAAAACAGTTTTAAGTCAAAACTCTCAGTACGCCAATGAGAGGCTCTGTTGTACTGTGGTCTTAATGCTTAGTAATGACTTTTCTTGATGTTCCAGAGTTTTTACTTGTTTATTCCACAGCTAAATTGCAATATCTTAAACTTGCGGATGTGTTCTCCATCGACTGCCATGCTAAAACGTCTGAAGAAAATATTTTTTAAATCGTTATCAAATATTCTGAAAAGTGTTACGAAATAAGATAATAACATAAGTAATAGTTTTATTCTTCCTAATGACGAACGCGCAACAAGCTAATTCCCACCGCTCGAAGCTACCCATGCTAGTCAGCAGTTATTTGAATTGATTTTACTGGCGTCTGTTGTACCTAATATGCGCCCAGCATCATATTACGTTAGTGGCACAAAAAAAATTATGTTAGTGTAAGGAGTGTTCAAATGAAAAGGTATGAAACGTCGTAACAACAAAACCTGTTAAAATTTGCATATGCCGCTTTGGGATAACGTAATGAGACATCTAGGAACGCAAATGTGGTTTCATCACCACTCCCTAAAAAATTCAAAGCAATGCCTTCGGCAGGAAAGGTGATGCTCAGCGTCTTTGTCGACGTCCAAAGTACGATTCTCATCTAAATCCTCGAGCACGGAAAAACCATTAACACTGACGTGTATTGCGAGACACTTCGTAGTCTATAAAGTACATCAAGAGCAAACGTTTTGGACTGCACACAGAGGGAGTGATTCTGCTATAGCATGCGTCCACATGTATGTAAGCTCACGCTAAGTGTAATGGCGAAGTTCAAGTGGGAGCGGGTAGAGCAACCACCCTAAAACCCGCATACGTATTCAGATACGGCACACGCTGCTTTACAAAGCCGGCAAGCCCCCTTCATCCACGTTTTGTGACGAGGCGTGGGCGTCTAGTACCCTGTCTCCTATTCGCTGCTTCACTGTCCTGAAACCTCTTTCTGTAGATACTGTCGACAGTAGCGTGTAAACAGCTGACTAGCTTTGCTGTTTCCGAGTCGCTGGGCCGATGTACTGCGCCTTTTGTCAAGGTATTTTCTGTCAGTGGATTTCCTCATATGGTTCGCTACTGCTGTGCCCGTGTTGTTCTGAATTGAACTTTGCATCGTAATTTGGAATAACACAGGCTCTGGGGCATCGTATTTATCCGCCGACACCGGGCAAGCGACTTTCAAGTAAAATGTCTTACCTGTACGGGAGTGTACACGATGGATGTACGACTACAGGTTGTAGACGCACGGTTCACGACATATAGAAGTTTGGGTGTGGCCGTGATTCTGCACGGATAGTCAAATGTGACCCCTCACGATTAGCGGGAAATCCGGGATCGATTCCCGCTCTGGCACAAATTTTCACTGTCGCCGTTCCATTGTACAGCTGTTGGTTATCCACTTGCGCACTTTCGAGTACATTTAAATGTATTCCTCACATGGGACCCGTATCGTTGCTATACACTCTCCGTGCTGTGTCACGTGCCCGCAAAGCTACCAGGCGTCATTCCATCTCGAGATGGGCAGTAGTCATTTATTTTGGCTCCTCTGTGAAGCACATTTACTTGTAGATCTCATCTGATTCTCAATATGTGACACACACAAGTAGGAAACAGAACATTGAATATGAAAGCACACCCCAAATATCTAAGCCAGAAAGATCACACTACAAAAACCACAATTCTTACATATCACACAGGTTTTAATGAGGAGCCCCACCCCCACTGATCCGCCACTGGTGAGATTTTACTGACGCTAAATAATTGTAATACGCATTGGAAGATCGGACCTACATATTTTTGCGCCTCTGGAAAGAAAGTTTCGCGACATCGACAGTAGTCTGACCTATAGGTAAAGTTATGTCGCGCGAACTTCGGAAAAATGTGGGGTGGAATATACTGTCTACCAGCATTTACAATTTTTGCCCTATTCAATCTGGTATACGGTGAGGGAAAATTTACCATGTATGCCTTCGAACACCATACCGAGCGATGTGACGCAGTGGTTACCACAGTGGACTCATATCACTTAAGACTAATGTTTGGGCGTTTCCTCTGAATGAACCCCAGGCCCATTTCCTTCCTCATCCTTTCCTAATCAAATAAAATGGCTCTGAGCACTATGGGACTTAACTTCGGAGGTCATCAGTCCCCTATAACTTAGAACTACCTAAACCTAACTAACCTAAGGACATGACACACATCCATGCCCGAGGCAGGATTCGAACCAGACTGTAGCGTCTAGAACCGCTCGGCCACTCCAGCCGGCCTTTTCTAATCCATGCTAGGCATTGTCACTATTGGCCTAGTTGTTGTCGGAACGTCAAATTACCCCTTACTTCTTCCTTTCTGGGACACTCCCTTATCACCGTATCTTATTCTCGACTATTATTACTAACCAGCTAAAACAAACACCTGGCCCAAGTAGAGGTTTGAATATGTAATTTGCTTTGATTATCAGTGCTTCATATAATTACTTACTGGTTGACTATTTAATAGTTTTGATTTTCAGCACTTCATATAATTACTTACCGAATTTAATAATTGAAAATGCTGTCGTAATGTACTCAGTAAAAGGTATAATCGTACATTCAAGGTTTACCAAAATAAACCACGTATTAATGTTAGAAACTGTGTGCACGTCTTGCGACATCATAACACATTCAGTCATTTGTAAAGTAATCAGACGTTTGCTTTCCGAGCGGGAAGGCTTGCCGCTCCCGGCACGAATCCGCCCGGCGGATTGCTGTCGAGTTCCAGTGTGCCGGCCAGTGTGTGGATGGTTTTTAAGACGGTTTTCCACCTGCCTTAGCGAATGTGGGCTGGTTCCCCTTATTCTGCCTCCGTTACACTCTGTCGGCGATTGCTGCGCAAGCACTTTCTCCTCGTACGTGTACATCATAACTACTTTTCCACTCAAACATTGGGGTTACACTCGTCTGGTTCAGTGTGGGGCGGCGGTGGGGTTGATTAGACTGCTGTAGCCTGTTGTGGAGTTATGTACCACTGAGGGCTACAGCGGGGACGAAGCCTGTCCGTCGTTTCTAGGTCCTCAGTTCCATACAGTACATTACAATACAATCAGACGTTCCCAGCTGTTTTATACATCGGAGTTAGATTCATTAAAGAATCGTGGACTGGGTTTTAGTAGTTAAAAGGGCATGGTCATTGGTTTTCCGGCCAAGAGAGTAAGAATTTCCGAAACGACTAAATCTGTAAACTGTTCGCGCACCGCCGTGGTTAAAGATACCATGTATGGCGAAATGGCGTTGTCCAAAACCGGCGCCGAAGTAACTGAAGTGCACCACGTGCCATTGATGACGGGGGTGAGCGACGGCCGCAGAGATGTGTACTGGCGAATGGACGTGCAACTGACTGATCATCCAGACCAGCCAAGGGGCTACCAACAGTGTCTCCTCAACGAACGTTTGGCGAACGTTGCTCCGTGTGGGCCTCGGCAGCAGGTGCGTGGTCCACGCACCCACGGTGACTGCTGTTCCTAACCAACGAACGCTGAAAGTTGCACGCCAATACGGCAACTGGACGTCTGTTAAGTTTTCGTTTTGAAAAGTAACGGACTTTGATGGGTGGCCTTTTCAGATGAATCAGATTTATGCTCCATGAGACTGAAAGCAACTACACTGTAACATCCGTCGTAAGAGTCCAGGCTGGAAGAGGGAACGTTATGGCCTGGGAAATGTTTCTGTATAACTGCCTGCGTGATCTCGGCATTCTGGAAGGTACAAGGATTCCACACGAGTATGCACCTATCCTTGTTGACGATGCCCACCCCTACATGCAGTTTGCTTTTCCTCGTCACGATGGCATCTACCAGAAGGACACTGCAGCGTGTCATGCAGCTCACACTCTGCGTTCAGAATGAGTTTACCATACACCCCTGGCCACCAAACTCCCCGGATTTAAATCCAATCTGGAATCTGTTCGCGCCATGGATCCTCAACCGGGAAATATAGCTCAGCTGGCCACTGCGCTGGAGCCGGCATGTCTCCATATTCCTGTCGGTCCCTTCCTGAACCTCGCTGAGTCTCATCCTCCAAGTATCACAGCGCTCCACGCTGCAACACGTGGTTATTCAGGTTTCTGACGGGTGGTCACTTTAATGTCACTGGACAGTGTATACTCCATAGTATAGCCACGGCTCCAGTGCAGTGGCCAGCTGAGCTACATTTCCCGGTTGAGGATCCATGGCGCGAACAGATTCCAGATTGGATTTAAATCCGGGGAGTTTGGTGGCCAGGGGTATATGGTAAACTCATTCTGAACGCACAGTGCGAGCTGCACAACTGTCACACAATTTGCCTCGATGTCGAATTTTGGACAGTAAAGGATACGGGTTCATTAGTTAATGCAGTCTCAACGCCTCTCCACGCTCTGCCTCAGGTGTGGTAGATCTCTGTCAATTTTTCGTTTTGTGAAGTAAAGGACATTGATTTGCGAACGATGTTGTAAGAATCGAGTAAATTAATTTCAGTTCCTGTCAACTGTTTACTGTAATTCCGTCCAGTGTAAAATCGCGTGGGTGAAATCTATTTTTGGGTGAAAGATAATGAGTGAAATTTTCAAACGACAATTTACCAGGCAAATTTTTCGATTTACAGAAGCCTAGCGAGTTCTAAAGGACACATATTAGGAAGGATATTTTATAATGGTTGAGTTTCATAAACAATTTCGGTAAAATGGAAATGCCGTGTGGCTAGGGCCCTCCATCGGGTAGACCGTTTCAAAAATGGTTCAAATGGCTGTGAGCACTATGGGACTCAACATCTGAAGTCATCAGTCCCCTAGAACTTAGAACTACTTAAACCTAACTAACCTAAGGACATCACACACAACCATGCCCGAGGCAGGATTCGAACCTTCGACCGTAGCGGTCACGCGATTTCAAACTGAAGCGCCTACAACCGCACGGCCACACAGGCCGGCCGGTAGACCGTTTGCCTGGTATAAGTCTTTCCATTTGAAGCCACTTCGGTGATTTGCGTATCGATGGGGATGAAATGATGATGATAAGGACAACACAACACCCAGTCTTTGTGGGGAGAAAATCTCCTACCCAGCCGGGAATCGCGCCCGGGCCGTTTACGTATGACGTTATGTGGCGCTGATCACTCAGCTATCAGGGGCGGACAAAACAATGTTTCCAGCATATTGTCAGTTTTTTTAAATAAGTGTATAAAGTGTTTTTATTTTCCTGTAGCCTGCCTGTGTGGCCGTGCGGTTCTAGGCGCTTCAGTCTGGAACCGCGTGACCGCTACGGTCGCAGGTTCGAATCCTGCCTCGGGCATGGATGTGTGTGATATCCTCAGGTTAGTTAGAATTTAAGTAGTTCTAAGTTCTAGGGGACCGATGACCACAGATGTTAAGTCACATAGTGCTCAGAACCATTTGAACCATTTTTCTTTCTGTAAGAAAACGGTTCAGAGCACAGCTGTGGCGGAGAAGATGTGATATTCAGGCAAGAAATCTGGAAAGGAGTTCACAGTAGTAAGTCGTACTACGGGGACATTGTTACTGCCAGTACTTTTCAAGCGAAATTTACAACCGCGTGTGTTGACACTGAAGGGTGAAAAGCAACGGCGATTTCGTAGCAGGACAAGCAGTGAGTTGGCTTGTTACAGACAGAAGGAGGGCTGGAGTCATCGTTAGGCTGGAGAACTGAACATGAACAATTAGACCAGTAAGCAATTGCTCCGACAAAAACCGCTCATTCCTCCAACCGTAGTCTTTCCATGTATCAATCCAATGTGTAATTGATTACGACTCCAAACGCTGAAACAGTAGGCCGTACTCTCGAAATCGTCTCCCTAGCGTCTTGTACACAACGTCCTTTACAGATACACAGCGCTTTCCCAGAATACTTTCAACAAACGCAAGCCTTCCACTCTCCTTCTCTGCTACCCAAATCGCTCGTTCGTTCCAAATCGTATCGCTTCGCAGTATTACCGCTAAATATCTAAATGTGTCCACATTTCAATATCCTTGCCATTCATTCCACCAAGCAGAAATTCCGTCATTGTTGTTCTGCATTTACTTAAGATTTCGTGCCTCTATCGAACTTCTAGGGAGCTTTCGTTCTGTTGAATATTCGATCTCCAGTATAGTGTAGTGGGTTCTCTTAGTCAAACGTTCTTCCATCCCGACGCGTACTTGTTAACATCAATAATATGATCGAATCTTTGTAATTTCATTAGAATCAGTAACTACACGAAATCGTCATTGTACTCAGAGCAGTCTATATTGACGGTAGGTACTTCATACCTGGTGGCTATTATTGAAGTGTAGGTTCTCACAGAAGTCCAGTGTGGGCTGTAATTATCACACGGCAATGGAACTTAGAAGATATACTAATTCATTAATGCTGAATTCATTTAAGCTGAAAAAAATAGTCCCCAGGTGGAAATATTGCGTCGTGAATTCAAGAAGGATGTACAGAAATGTTCCCGTATGCAATGGATTAGGGATGGGGCGTGGGCAGGAAGGGCAAACAAGTGAGAAAGGCATAATGCTGATTTTTGTATTAACATCCGCTTACGCAGTTTGTTCAATATGAGCACCAGAGACACCGATGAGACGGTACACAGCTCCAAATTTGCACCTGGTGGCCAAAAACACAACTGCTTTTCTTCTAACGTAAATCGGCTCAGCATTAATGCAGTAGCAAACCAAGTTTCGCTGCTATGCGATGCTAAATACAGCCAATATTGGATCACAGTGAGCAGCTGTACATTAATTATAACCACCCGGTATATCTCATTGTTACTCAGGAATTACAGCAATATGCAGGGACTTCACCTCTTGCTGAATACTTGTCATCTTTCCTTGTTGCTGTTGCTTCAGTCTCGAAGAATACATTCCCGATCAAGCTTGTACTCGATTGAGATAGATCCATCACATTTTCTATTACTATTTCGCCGCTTCCTTCACGCTTCCTTTTTCATGTGTTTTATCTAGTTCTCGGCTTCAGATGCTCGTTTCTCCTCTTGCTGCCTACGTTTCTCCATCTTTTCGATGCTAGGAGATCCTCCTCTCTCTAATACTTATATCTATATCAATTCTTTATGCAGAATATCCTAGTTCTTTAAAGTAGATATGGAAAGCCTTTTTAAAATTCATCTCTTCTGAAAGCCTTAACTATAGGCCATGTAAAATACATGCATTTTTTTTTAACTCAGTTCCCTCATCTTTTTCTTCTACCACACATTACCTCGGTGCGTCAAGTACTGTCTCATTTCACACTTTCCATTTTTTTCACCTTTTATGACTTAATACTTCGTTGATGGTGATCAGCGAAGATAGACTCTTCGCTAATGCACGAAGGTATCAGGAGCCGGCATGATACTTGCTCCAGCGCGTTATAGAAAGCACACAAAATTTAAGTCAGAACGTTTTGGTGAATGTAACAGTTCCTTGTCCCTTCGCAAAGTTGTGCTTATGATCTATTCTGTACCTTGCAGAAAGATGATTGTCCTCTTTTCATGTGAAGTTTACTTCGTACAATCTAGCTGTACCTTTCAACCTGCAAGAACTATCAAAAATGCTGAGGCCAGGAGAATACCTCTTTATTTCACCAAGCCATCTGAGCATAGACGATTCTGAGAACTTTTCGTGATTCGATCCATCGCTTCTGTTTGGTATTTCGCGTTGCTCTGAATTAATTGGATTCATTGAGTCGATACGACATAGAACGGATGCGTCAAATGAGGTATAAACAAACTTCAAATCATGCTGAAGTATAGTGTCGACAATGCATTATTTTACTGGGTATGTTGCCTACTGCAGAATGTATGTCCATCTACCTCTGCCTTCCTTCAGTATGTGAACCAACTCACGC
Organism: Schistocerca gregaria; assembly: GCF_023897955.1. Classification (NCBI taxonomy): domain Eukaryota; kingdom Metazoa; phylum Arthropoda; class Insecta; order Orthoptera; family Acrididae; genus Schistocerca; species Schistocerca gregaria. The sequence continues at coordinate 828,593,126 of NC_064922.1, forward strand.
TAGAGGACAGTTCAGAGGAAGCATCCGTTGATAAATTTGCACAAGTAAGGAAAGTTTTCTACAGGTGAAACTCACCTAAAGCCATATAAATTCTAGGACAAACCTGAAATACTAGTTAGTAAAAATGTCGTGTGACTAGGGCCTCGCGTCGGGTAAACCGTTCGCCGGGTGCAAGTCTTCCGATTTGACGCCACTTCGGCGACCTGTGCGTCGGTGGGAATGAAATGATGATGATTAGCACAACACAACACAACACCCAGTCCCTGAGCGAAGAAAATCTCCGACCCAGCTGGGAATCGAACCTGGGCCCTCAGGACTGACATTCTATCGCGCTGATCACTCAGCTACCGGGGGCGGACTACTAGCTAATAATTCTCCGTTAGCACTTACAATTGAACTCTGTCGTTCCACCCTCAGTAATTTCGTAGTGCTGTTTTCGCCCATCCGTAACTTTTCTTTAGTCTGTGGCATTCTATTTTAGACTACTTAGTATTGTTGTGACGCTAATACATGGTTCAGTCAGGTTAATGTGACCACATGTCAGAAGCGTAAGCAACCACATCTTGCCGCTTGAACCGCTGTGAGACTTAGACGAAGAGTGTTAGCACGGTTCCGGAAGGTACCAAAGGGGACTCGGAGACGTCGCATTAGGTTTCTTGGTTGAGGATCCGTGACGGTAACAGCACGATCGAGAAGGTCCCACATACTCTCGATTGGGTTTATATCCGTGGTGTTTGGTGGTCAGGGGAGTACGGTAATCTTATTCTAGTGCTCTTCCAGCCACACACGTACACTGCAAGCTGTGAGACAAATTGCATTGTCCTGCTGATAGATGCCATCATGCCGAGGAAAAACGAGCTACATGCAGGGGTGAACATGGTCTCCAGCGATAGATGCATACTTGTGTTTGTTCAACGTGCCTTCCAGAATAACTAGATCATCCAGGAAATGCCACAAAAAGATTCACAAGATTATAACTCTCCCTGTACGTTGCAAGGTGTTTTCTTTCAGGCGTTTCATGCCGTACACGCCATCGCCCATCCCTCCGATGGAGCATGAAACGTGATTTATCTAAAAAGGCCACCTCTCCCTACTCAGTGGACGTCCAGTTGAGGTATTGGTGTGAATATTACAACCTTCGTTGCCAATAAAAAGCAGTTAGCACGTGTGCGTCAATCAGGCGCCTGCTGCAGAGACAGATACTCAGCACAGTTCGCTGGACGGTCGTTGAGAAGACACTGTGGGTAGTCTCTAAGTTCATTTTGGTTGTCAGTTGCTCAGCAGTTGCACGTCTACTCGCCCGCACACGCCTCTGCAGCTGTAGTTCGCCCCCGTCACCTATGGCCCGTGGTGGACTACAGTTGCCTCGGCGCCGGTTTTGGATAGCACCGTTATTCCTTGTACAGTATACTTTAATCACGGAAACACGAGGAATAGGTCAATAACTCAGCCTGGACTCTTGCAGCGTTGTTACGCTTCAATTTCAAAAAACGAATTAATGCACCAAAATTAGAAGCAGGTTATTTTATTATTGTTTCATTGTGTACCAGGACCGCAAAGATGTACGTACATATAACAAAAAACTAATTACACTACTGGTCATTAAAATTGCTACACAAAGAAGAAATGCAGATGATAAAGGGGTATTCATGGGACAAATATATTATACTAGAACTGACATGTGATTACATTTTCACGCAATTTAGGTGCATCGATCCTGAGAAAACAGTACCCAGAACAACCACCTCTGGCCGTAATAACGGCCTTGATACACCTGGGCATTGAGTCAAACAGAGCTTGGATGCCGTGTACAGGCACAGCTGCCCATGCAGCTTCAACACGATATCACAGTTCATCAAGAGTAGTGACTGGTGTATTGTGACGAGCCAGGTCCTCGGCTACCATTGACCAGACGTTTTCAATTGGTGAGAGATCTCGAGAATCTGCTGGCCAGGGCAGCAGTCGAACATTTTCTGTATCCAGAAACGCCCGTACAGGACCTGCAACATGCGGTCGTGCATTATCCTGCTGAAATGTAGGGTTTCGCAGCGATCGAATGAAGGGTAGAGCCACGGGTAGTAACACATCTTAAATGTAACGTCCACTGTTCAAAGTGCCGTCAATGCGAACAAGAGGCGACCGAGACGTGTAACCAATGGCACCCCATACCATCACGCCGGGTAAAACGCCAGTATGGCGATGACGAATACACGCTTCCGATGTGCTTTCACCGCGATGTCGCCAAACACGGATGCGACCATCTTGATGCTGTAAACAGAACCTGGACGCTTCCGAAAAACTGACGTTTTGCCATTCGTGCACCCAGGTTCGTCGTTGAGTACACCATCACAGGGGCTTCTGTCTGTGATGCAGCGTCTAGGGTAACCGCAGCCATGGTCTCCGAGCTGATAGTCCATGCTGCTGCAAACGTCGCCGAACTGTTCGTGCAGATGGTTGTTGTCTTGCAAACGTCCCCATCTGTTGACTCAGGGATCGCGACGTGGCTACACGATCCGTTAAAGCCATGCGCATAAGATGCCTGTCACCTCGACTGCTAGTGATACGAGGCCATTGGGATCCAGCCTGGCGTTCCGTATTACCCTCCTGAACCCGCCGACTCCATATTCTTCTGACAGTCATTGGATCTCGACCAAAGCGAGCAGCAATGTCGCGATACGATAAACCGAAATCGCGATAGGCTAAAATCCGACCTCTATCAGAGTCGGAAACGTGATGGTACGCATTTCTCCTCCTCACACGAGGCATCACAACAACGTTTCACCAGGCAACGCCGGTCAACTGCTGTTTGTGTATGAGAAATCGGCTGGAAACTTTCCACGTGTCAGCATGTTGTAGGTGTCATCACCGACGCCAGCCTTGTGTGAATGGTCTGATGAGCTAAACATTTGCATATCACAGCATGTTCTTCGTGTCGGTTAAATTTCGCGTCTGTAGCACGTCATCTTCGTGGTGTAGTAATTTTAATGGCCAGTATTGTATTTAACTTTATGCCTACCTCTCGTACAGAACTGGATTCGTTTCATGCGAGCGTACTCCCACATTCATGACGTGGTGCAGACCTCGTTGGTCCTTTGCGATACGCTTTGTGAGGGGGCGTTGACCCGCGCGCGCCTTAACGCGGCGCCAGATCGGTAGCCCGCCTCGCCTCATTCGGATGCCGCCTCCGGGCTGTCGCGGGCGGGGGCAGCACAGCCTCTTTCCCACCTCCGCTTTCTTCCTGCCGGCTTCCGCGTGGCAAACAGCGCCCGGCGGGTTCAACAGCCACATTTACATAGGCGTAACGGTGGCCGCGTACGCGCCCAGCCTCGCAGCTGTAATTGGCGCTGGCTCTCGGTCTAATTGTTGCGCCTTCCTGCCGGCGCTGGCTCCGCCACTGGGCGCTTATCGTGGGAGGCGCGCCAGGCTCGCACAGAGTTCAGCCCCCGAAACTCGGGCCGCCTCTGCCGGAGAGTGGAAACCTGCAACTGGATACATCCTTACTGTTTTCTCATGTAGGTGTAATAGGGGTCGCGCACTACCCTGCTGGAAAACCGAGGACCTTTAGACGCAATAAAACAGCATTCCAGATTATTCCGTTTATTATTCAGAATACAAGATTGCCCGTGTCTTCTGCGACGGTTGGTGGCTTCATAGCCACAGAGGATTTCGCTGAATTCAACAGCTGACTCACGGTTGTCGACGACGCTGCATCAGCTCGGACTGGAAGTCGATGACAACCTGGTGCAGCGGTTTGCCGCCCACACAGGTCACTGCCCGCGTTATCCGATCAGGTGGACAGCGATGTCGGATGCCGTGATGTGCTGAATGCTGAACACAGCCCACCGATACAGCAGACCGTCAGACTCGCCCGAGGCTGGAGTAGGAAGGCAGCTTCTGCCCCGGTCCTGAGCCACATTGGTAGACCTCTGGACTACCCATCAATGCTGGCTGTTATGCTGACTTCGGCACTGGATGCTGAACTTCATCATCCGTGGCTATAGATCGCTGATCTTCTCGTCAAGCAGCAAGTGTGTGCCCAACGCTAGAGCAATTTCATAGAAAAGATGTTACCATATCGTAAACAGATAATGGAGTGCGAGTGACACGAACTCCATTCGTACTACTGACCGAGTGTTCCAGGCTGATGGCGGTGGGATATTTATGTCGTCAGGGAGAGGCTCCCCTTTCGGCGATATTCGTAATGACCGAATCGGATTTGCTCCTCTCGGATCATCAGTGGTTTTCAGTTCCACTACACTTGCTTAAATAATTTCGTACAGCGCCTTTACTGTTTAGTCAAACCCCAGCTAGTCCTTGTTGCGTCGTACCATCTTTTACGTGACATTACGAGAGTAACGAAGGCAATGCGGTCTGCACACTTCTCACGATTTTCTGCTGTTTAGCACGAGAGTGTCGAGGCAGCAGTCTTCGTGACCGAGTAACGGTGTTGAAATGTTTACTCTTCCCGGCTGGTGGCTGTTGATACTTCCTCGTGATTTACTAACGCCAGCTGTTCAAAGTTAGAAAATTTTACTTCTCCCGTTTCCTTGCATTTGTCGTGTAACAGTGCTGATCATGTATTCACTAGGTCGTCAGGGGAGGGAAGGAGAGGCTACACGTCTAAGTTGGTTGTTACAGAAGGATGCAGAAAATTGGACTGATAAGATGAGAAATGAAGAGGTTCTCCGCAGAACGGACGAGGGTAGGAGTATGGGAATAGGAAAAGGAGGGGAAGAGCACGTGACTAATAGAAGGTTCAGGGCGAAAGGAAGCCGTGTTACAGCGTAAATGAATCGTGTTAGAGGGAGCTTCAGGGGGCAAAAGCTCTAGAGTGAGACAGGGAGTGGAATATATCATACAAATAAGAGGATGAGGGGTGGGTGCTCCTCTGAGGCGACAGACGAAGTTGTGGCCGGCTACATCAAACCAGTCACAAGACGGATTACACAAAATAAAAAATTATCAAGCCTTAACCATGGCCGGATTTACTGTACTCGCCGGGAAGGAGACGGCTAGATCGTTGGAGTTTGGGGGCTCCACATTTTGGGAGGAAATCCAGAAATATTCAGCAAATCTGATAATCTGTAGATATTATTTCGTATTGATACCTCCATAATAAAAAAAGTATCGCTCTTGTGATCAAGGAAGCACCAACTCCGTTTCGCCCCTCTCTCTACTTGCACATTCTCAATTACACAGTGTCTCGAACCTTTTGGTAAAAATTATATAAAAAGCACTCCCTCTTCAGGCCGCAAGTGGCCCATCGGGACCATCCGACCGCCGTATCATCCTCTGATGAGGATGCGGATAGGAGGGGCGTGTGGTCAGCACACCGCTCTCCCGGTCGTTATGGTGGTATTCTTGACCGAAGCCGCTACTGTTCGGTCGAGTAGCTCCTCAATTGGCAGCACGAGGCTGCGTGCACCAGAAAAATGGCAACAGCACATGGCGGCTGGATGGTCACCCATCCAAGGGCCGGTCACGCCCGACAGCGCTTAACTTCGGTGATCTCACGGGAATCGGTGTATCCACTGTGGCAAAGCCGTTGCCCCAAAAATTATATGGACGGTAGTAAATTATAAACTGAATCATTTTATACACTCCTGGAAATGGAAAAAAGAACACATTGACACCGGTGTGTCAGACCCACCATACTTGCTCCGGACACTGCGAGAGGGCTGTACAAGCAATGATCACACGCACGGCACAGTGGACACACCAGGAACCGTGGTGTTGGCCGTCGAATGGCGCTAGCTGCGCAGCATTTGTGCACCGCCGCCGTCAGTGTCAGCCAGTTTGCCGTGGCATACGGAGCTCCATCGCAGTCTTTAACACTGGTAGCATGCCGCGACAGCGTGGACGTGAACCGTATGTGCAGTTGACGGACTTTGAGCGAGGGCGTATAGTGGGCATGCAGGAGGCCGGGTGGACGTACCGCCGAATTGCTCAACACGTGGGGCGTGAGGTCTCCACAGTACATCGATGTTGTCGCCAGTGGTCGGCGGAAGGTGCACGTGCCCGTAGACCTGGGACCGGACCGCAGCGACGCACGGATGCACGCCAAGACCGTAGGATCCTACGCAGTGCCGTAGGGGACCGCACCGCCACTTCCCAGCAAATTAGGGACACTGTTGCTCCTGGGGTATCGGCGAGGACCATTCGCAACCGTCTCCATGAAGCTGGGCTAAGGACCCGCACACCGTTAGGCCGTCTTCCGCTCACGCCCCAACATCGTGCAGCCCGCCTCCAGTGGTGTCGCGACAGGCGTGAATGGAGGGACGAATGGAGACGTGTCGTCTTCAGCGATGAGAGTCGCTTCTGCCTTGGTGCCAATGATGGTCGTATGCGTGTTTCGCGCCGTGCAGGTGAGCGCCACAATCAGGACTGCATACGACCGAGGCACACAGAGCCAGCACCCGGCATCATGGTGTGGGGAGCGATCTCCTACACTGGCCGTACACCTCTGGTGATCGTCGAGGGGACACTGAATAGTGCACGGTACATCCAAACCGTCATCGAACCCATCGTTCTACCATTCGTAGACCGGCAAGGGAACTTACTGTTCCAACAGTACAATGCACGTCCGCATGTATCCCGTGCCACCCAACGTGCTCTAGAAGGTATAAGTCAACTACCCTGGCCAGCAAGATCTCCGAATCTGTCCCCCATTGAGCATGTTTGGGACTAGATGAAGCGTCGTCTCACGCAGTCTGCACGTCCAGCACGAACGATGGTCCAACTGAGACGCCAGGTGGAAATGGCATGGCAAGCCGTTCCACAGGACTACATCCAGCATCTCTACGATCGTCTCCATGGGAGAATAGCAGCCTGCATTGCTGCGAAAGGTGGATATACACTGTACTAGTGCCGACATTGTGCATGCTCTGTTGCCTGTGTCTATGTGCCTGTGGTTCTGTCAGTGTGATCATGTGATGTATCTGACCCCAGGAATGTGTCAATAAAGATCTTTGTCCCTTCCTGGGACAATGAATTCACGGTGTTCTTATTTCAATTTCCAGGAGTGTATAAGAGACTGTTGGTAGGAAATGAATTTTCAGTTCATTTTGTTGACAAAATCATAGTGACAACATTTGCTCAAGCAGCTGTTCGAAATGGCGACCACCGGTGTCTGTGCATGCGTTACAACGCTGCTCAAATATTTGACGCAGTCTCTCAGTTATCCCTGTTATATTTGCACAATGAGACCACTAGCCTGAACCCTACCAATTACTTCCTCTTTAGTTTCGGTAATAGACTAATAGGCCTAAGACTTGGTGTCATCATTATCATGTTCGGCAACTTTTTGAGTCGATGTGCAATATAGCATCCTATGAGGTTCTTCTATTTCTGATGATCTAGAGCTTTTTGTTCCATATCGAATCCAGCAGTCTTTCTTAAGTCTCTGTCCCATCTATCCAGTGGTCTTCCCTTCAGTCTTCTTTGGTAAACTGGTCTTCAGTATTTTTCCCTACCGCCCGCCATTCTTTCTTATTGTGACATGACCAGCCCACTTCCATTTCAAAATATTTACTTTTATCATTATGTAACTGACTTTTATGGTGTGTCTGATATCTACTGCTTTCTTTCTTTGTGTAGCCCAACACTGATCTTTCCATTCCATTTTGGGTTACCGTGAGTTTCCTGACAACGAACTAATTTAATGTCGATGTCACACTGTTGGAAGCTATTACTGGTTTTATACCTTGGTCAAAAATAGATTTCTTCTGTTAATTCCACATTTTAGACTTGAAAACTGAAGAGTATCTTCCATAAGCTTGCCATGCCAATTTAATACGTCGAAATACATCTGGTTTTACGTTTATTGCCATACAGATATATAAGAATTGAAACAAACACCCATCTTCTATGATCATTTGCACTCGTGTTCTTCCAATACAAACATTTCCCTCCATTGAAATTTCCTGGCAGATTAAAACTGTGTGTCGGACCGAGACTCGAACTAGAGACCGTTGCCTTTCGCGGGCAAGTGCTCTTTCCCTCCGTTGTTCATTCATTGATCATGCTCTTGGTTTTATCATAGTTCAGTTTTAGACCAACTTCAGAACAGTTTAATGTAAGTTCGCTAACTAACATTTGAAGTTCTTTTATATTATTTACTAATAATGCATTATCATCACTAAATCTCAGACTATTTAATCTGTTTTCCAGAACTTGGACACCCTTTGTTTTCAAATTCTATTTTGACATTGCTTTTTCTGGGCCTGGTGAAAATAGTTTTCGAGATATAGAGTCATCTTATTTTACAGTGGTTTCCATGGGAAATTCATTGCTTTATTCTAAGAGACAAACAGGCTGTAGAAATTCTGTATCCGTTATAAAAGATTCTGATACAGGCCTTTTCTACTCCTTGTTCTGTTAGAGCCTCAAACACAGCTCTGTGACTGATAAAACCGAGTGCCTTTTTTCCAAAATCTATAAAGACTTTTGAAATAGGTAGATGGTACTTAATTGTTTCACTAATTGTTTGGCTTAAAGTGAAGATATTGTCAAGTGGATGCCTAATAAATATTGTGTGGAACCCAGCATGCTTAGTGGTTGGGCCAAGTCAAGTGTAATGCTCAATCTGGTAGTTAAAATGCTGGTGAAAACTTTGTACAGTATGAACAGAAGGATGGTAAGGCAATAGTCCTTTATACCTTCAGAACTTGCTTTATTATAAGATTATTTTGGCTTCATTCAAATCTCTGTGTAACGTTCCGCTGTGCAAACACAGTGCTCAGTGGAACAAACACTTCATGTAAATATACACAAATATCAATGGGACTGAGAGCCATGTAACGGCGCTTAAACAAGTTAGAACTTCCCCCTCCAACCCAACGACGCGGTATCTCTTGTTCAAGTGCTCATCGGCATCAGTATTTAAGTGGGAAAGAGCAGCATCGTGTTGAAACCGTGATGTCCTACGAAACGGAGATGCTACCCCTAACCACTGTTGTATCACATCTCGAAAGAAGTACATGTAACACGTGCTTCGAAGCAGAATAACAGCAAATAACATGCTACAAGTCAATCTTGTATAATTTCATTTCTCGCTACTGGTGCTCTCAGATAACCATATCTATCAACGCTGTTGACATGCCAGTTCAAAAAGGCAGTGAACAAACAAACTGTCAGAAAGTTGGGATAAGCCTTTGGCAGAAATGAACTTTGGGATCAGCATCATTTAGACCCTTTGGATATACACGTTATTTATGATAGAGGATTAAACGGCTGGTCCCCATTAAAGTACTCTGCAGGCAGTGCAACGAAGTATGCATTTAACGTGCACTTTGGCTGATACTTATTGATTAATCATTTATACACAACCCACTACTGTTTCCTCACATTATGGCACGATAGCAAAATTATTGTGGAAATCGTAGGTCAGCTCTACGTTGCTTTAATGGCACGTAAAATCGTGAATTTTTATCCACGGCGATAAGCTTTTCCCAATTAGGATTACGCAAGTTGTAACAGTTTTCCCTGCTTACTCATTATTTTTCCCAAGCGGTGCTTCATCTTGCACCATTCATTTTATAAATGTCTGTAATTTCCTGTGGCGAGTAATGATCCATCTTTAACAGCCTTTGGTCAATGCAGCCGACTGTAAACTCCGCGTTCAGGACATTACAATGCTACTTACGTCGATATGGCAAGTTACTACTTATTAAAAAACATAATCAGTTTACGGACAATTGCCTCAGACGAATTTCTCATTCAGGGCCTCGTTCCGTCTGAAATGTTCAGTTGCTTGTATAAGTATTCTGAGTTTGGATTCCTCTGTGGTCTGTACGAGGTAGGCCCCAGTATTTGAGACGCACTGTATGCAACTCTCTGCTATAGTGAAAAAACGAAAGTGGAGTACAGCGGTTCCTTTGAGCTCCCTTTATTCAAGAAGATCAGTATATAAGTAAAACACGCAACAGTAAAATGAAACACTGACTCATGAAGGAAGCAGGACTCTTATGATGAGGATATTAGACTTACATATGAAGCCTACCTGAACTCAAGTGAAATTAACTATTGCTCTTAGAAATAGGAACTGGTGATTTCAATCTGGTGCCTCAAATTTTATTTCAATCATTATGAAAGGTGATTTTAGCGTATAAATTCCCATTTTCTTTTCTGTCAATCAGACGAGAAAATAACAAGCACAATGGCTGATCAATAATATCATAAAAACACGAAGTTTCGTAAAAACTCTCAGATTTTTGTTAACTGCAAAGCAACAGCATTTTCTTTGTGAACATTAGCTCTTAATGCCAAACAAAAGCAAGTATATTTTGAAAATCGCCGTAAGGTTACTAAACGAGAAATCATAATGAAGGTGGGAGCCAGAGTATAAATTATTGATTAGTACTCGCCCCACTGTCGAGAGTCTGCAAATGGTTCCCTGTTTCATTTCTGTCTGCACTATGACTTTATTTGTACTACACTGTCCTGTGTAGCCGTCTTAAACAATGCGATAAGTAGGCCAGTTTGTGTGTTCAAGGACAAGCAGAAAGTAGCTGACTGTTGATCGAGGCCTTGTCGCTAGTATTCCCTTTCTGGTGCGTTGTCCGTATTATTGACTGAATTCGCTATTGCTACTCGCCAGGACACGGTCATTATCACAAATTAAATGCACACCTGCATCTGTAACAATGTATAATTCGTAGCTTACGATGTGTTTTCGGCTTATTAGGTCATCCGCGGCCAGCATTTGCTGTATCTGCATTTCACGAGAATAGAGTAGATGATAAACGATTCACTTTGATCTATAGGTACATGTAAATGTAACGAAGCCCGTACAGCCTTACCAGCCGTCGCGTATAATAAACAGAATGCCTCACGCTACGTGTACGAGCCTAATATTGCATCACGATTTCGAGGCATCTAACCATAATAGTCGGCCGGAGTGACCGAGCGGTTCTAGACTCTACAGTCTGGAACCGCGCAACCGCTACGGTCGCAGGTTCGAATCCTGCCTCGGGCATGGATGTGTGTGATGTCTTTAGGTTAGTTAGGTTTAAGTAGTTTTAAGTTCTAGGGGACTGATGGCCTCAGAAGTTAAGTCCCATATTGCTCACAACCATTTGAACACTGTCTCCGGCAAGCGATAGTTTGCAGTTGTGTGAGCAATTTTCATTGCGATTAATCCTCATATACCGAGATAATGGCCTTTTAAAATCTGATAAACGCACTTTTTAGGTCGTGGACCATGCTCCAGCATTAATTCTGAAACGTTGTACGTAGTTGTGTGCTACCAGTGAACGCAGATAAGTCGAATGAGACATATGCTCTACTGCGATATGTAAGATGTATGGTCTGGAATAACCCGTTTTTATTCGAGGCATAACATACCAAAAATTAACACAAAACAAAATGCACCCGAGAATTTGAGAGTCGTATTCCCAGGGCAGCTGGCATCAGATCAGGCCAATATGAGTCAAATACGCCTCACGTGCCCATCAGAAATCAGCTCCAGTAAGCTGTCATTCTAATATAAATATCTTGGCAGTACTCTCCAAAAACAACTCGATGGCACCACCTTCACAAACTTCAATTTTTGTTAGTGGAGATCCACAAAACAGTTACTTTCCTTCAGTAGTTTAGTTACTACCAAAATAAAGAGTTACCCTACATGCTCGGAAATGAAGGTTTCCAATTGAAGTGAAATTTTGAATGGGAGGAAGGAAGGGAGATTGCGGTTTAACATCTCGTTGACGACAACCATACTTTCCTTTTTCTACTACGTTTCAAGTATGATAGGAATAATGTATACTGTGTGTTACGGATGTAGGTAGAAATTTTGTGATAATTGGTACATTAATGTATATCCACCTCAGTATGTTAGTTTTTCCCTGCATGTAACAGTCTTTCCAGAAATACATCACATAATTTACTACCTAATGATTTTGCACAGTCGATACTGTATACCGAAGTGAACTACGCCTGCCAGTATACACTATCCGTTTTGCATCCACATATCCACGCTATAATATTTGACTAGCTGCCCTGGGGAAAATAAACATTAAGGGCTTGCTGGTGCCACGCATACTTCGAGCTGCTAACCAACCGAAAAACATCCTATTCGTAACAGCGATAATTACTAGTCCGTAAATGAAGTAAGTGCCGATGTAACGTTGTTCAGTACATTTTCCTCAGTCATCAACAGAAATATCTGCACTTATACCACAAATACTCCATATATTACAGACATAAGATAATGTATGTTTCCCAATTCACAAGAAGCTATTTATTGAAATTCATGTTTCTCCTACACTCTTTTTCTTTTCTTTCCGTTTCTTTTATTTTAAAACTCCAGTACTGAATGTAAAACCATTTGCAAAAGACAAATGATTCAGAATCGGTTTCAAAATTTCGTACCGAAATAATCACCCTGGCCGTGACTGCACAATATCCTTTCTTCCTGGAGTGGTGATCCTTTCGCAAGAGAAATTCCGCCAACTTCGGAAGGGCGGAGATGAGGTACTGAAGGGAGTAAAGCTGTGAGGGTTGGTCGGGAGTCCTGCTTGAGTAGCTCAATTCATGAGCACATGCCCGCATCACGCCCCAGCATCCCAGCATTATATGTAAAACTGTTTGAAAAAATATGAAGGATTCAGAACCACAGTGAAAATTTCATTCTTAAACAGCTCCTCGTGTTATGGATAAGCCATGTCTCCGCAAGTGCTAATCCTGAGATGCTGAAGGGACTAAAGCTGTGAGGATGGATCGGGCGTCGTGCTTCGTTAGCTGAGTTGGACAGCTCGTATATGCCTAAGGTCGGGAGAGAGTCCCGGTTCTACACATTGTTTTAATCAACCAAACATTTTTACAAAGGATTCAGTTTCTACCTTTTAATTCATGATTTTCCTGCTGAATTCATGTGGTTACGTACACGGTAAGTTATTCCATTATGCCACTTACTTGGCTTTGTTCTTTAATTCCTATGTTTTGGATCTATAGAGAAAAGGGTATTAAAAACAATATATTATACTCATACAGGAAGTAGGATTGGCCCAAACTAGAAGAAAGCACTTATAATATTGTCTGGAAACTAATACCTGCTGACATATGGGCCAATCTGCCTCCCATTCCAATCTGTCTGTTACTCAGACGTAGGAACTTTGGGCAGTGCTGTATGTGGTTATCACGCATCTTGACACATCCCTGAGGACTCCTTCGCTGTCAATCACCAACGTTTCGAACACTCACTCTTTCAGAGCTGGTTCTATTCGAACTGGGTCACAGGGACTGATTAAATGCTCCTGTAACGTCTGCACAGTATCCGGTTAGGCATAAACCAACGCCATTAAAGTCCCCTAAGCTAGATTTCAACGGATTCCGTTCCAACGCCCAAAGTTACCATAAGGTCCTGTCGCACAAACCGTAGAAATTCGGTGGTGCCTTCTCGTGCATAAACCACAGTCGTTGCGTTGCCAGTGACGCAGGCAACTCACGCAAACCGGTGATACACGGCGCCTGTCGATCTGTGGATGGCGCAAAGGGTTTGCCGCCGACAACTTCTGTCCAAACAGTGATGCAGTAGCGACTCTGATGGCTCATGTCCATGATTGCTCGATGATGTGCATCTGCCCCACAAGCGCCGATTACTGCACATTGCTCATTACAAGTAAAACGGACGGAATCTGAATACGTATAGGGTTCCGGACATTTGATTACAGGAACTTTTCTTCCAGTTTTGAATAATGATACCTCCTGCACATCAATATGTGACACTTTTTAGGGTTCCCTACCTCAATCGATAGATGTGGAACTCTTACAGGACCACTTTGCTGTCCGTCTTCTGTCTGTCCGACTGTTTACATCCATTTTCCTCAGGAATGCGTAGCGACACCAAGTTGAAATTTTTCACACACTAAGGTCTACGGCCCTCCTTAGTGTAAAAATATCTAAGCTTGTAAGTCAATGCAATCAAAATATATGGCCACTTTTTTATACTCGCAAAATGACTTATCAAAACCTGTTGATCTAGAATTAATAAATTTCCCAAGGAGCAAGGTTTAACAGTAAATGTAAAGGAAACAAACCGAAAATAGTTAATCTGTAATTATATTACATACAAATATATATTCTTGCCATCACAAATTTACATTGCTTTCATAATCCATCAAAAATCTCAGGGACTACAGTAGGGATTTTCATTTAGTTTTCAGTAATAGGTAGACTGATTCACGAGGAAGGTTTTTGTGCGGAATTTACAAATATTTCTTACTAACTGACCTCAGTTGAGGTGAAGTTAAGTCCCCTGGCGCTGTGCAAACGATGCATTTGCCATCAAGCCATAATGCACAGCGTCTGTAATGTTCCAAACCAATACTGGTAACTGATGCTGCATTGCACATAAGTTGTCTGAGATGAGGTTCCGCTATATATACGTTAAAGCATTCCACAAAATAATCCGACGTTTGCACAACAACAATAACCCTAGGTCCAGTTATACCGTTTTCCTCTCTGCAGACTTTCATCAGATCTTATTAGTAATCGTAACAGAGACGGGAGACCAAAAAAATAAACGGAGTGAGCATTGGCATGATTAAAAACGTCGTAGACACTATTATTCCAGTTATCACAGACATCTTCAACCTGTCTCTTGTCAGTAGCATATATCCTACTGAGTGGAAGCAAAGTTTAATCCAGCCTATACCCAAGACTGACAACCCTAAGTCGCCAGGTGACTACAGGCCGATCAGCATACTACCTGCAATATCTAAAGCCCTAGATTACATCGTCCATGAACAGCTGACGGATTACCTCAAAACTCAAAACATCCATGACGAATATCAGTCAGGCTTTCGAAAGCACCATAGTACAGCAACTGCATTAATCAAAGTAGCTGATGACATTAAACATGCTATGGACAGACGTGAAGCTACTATCCTAACACTGCTTGACTTTAGCAAGGCTTTTGACACAGTTGACTTCGATATATGACTAATTAAAATGAAACAGCTGAATTTCTCAATCAGCGCAATACACTGGTTCGACAGCTACCTCAAAAACAGAAGTCAACAAGTCGTTTGTGGGTCGGAAAAGTCATCATGGAAAAGCGTGCACTCTGGAGTTCCCCAAGGCTCCGTCCTTGGTCCACTACTCTTCTCACTGTACATTAATGATATTTCTTCAGTGATTCACTCCTGCAGCTACCTTCTATATGCTGACGACATCCAACTGTACATAAGTGCAAGCCCCAACAACATTGCTGGCGCAGTAGCGAGTATGAACGCAGATCTTTGCTCTGTTTCTCGATGGGCACAGAACCTAGGTCTGAAACTAAACCCCAAGAAATCCCAGGTCACACTTATATCTCATCCAAAGTTAATCAGCTGGTACTTTCGCGAAACGGTCCCTAAAATACTCCTCAATGGTACCCAACTACCATACCAAAAAACAGTAAAAGACCTTGGAATAATCTTGGATGAACACCTAAACTGGGAAGAACAAACAGTCACAGCTTGCCGGAAATCGCTCTCCTCCCTACATGCAATTCAAAAATTTAGAAAAATATTTCCAACCCATGTTAAACAAAAATTAGTCCAAACACTAGTCTTGCCTAATCTTTACTACTGCGGTGTAGTTCAACACGGCATAAATAGTGAAAATTCTAGATGCCTCGAGCTAGTGATGAATGCTTGCATTAGATACGTGTGCAATATTCGGTTGTATGATCATATCAGTCCTTCATACTCCCAGCTAGGTTGGATACGCCCACATAAGGCACGCGATCTCCACACGATGTGCTTACTTCATCGATTTCTTAGCCACTGGTGCCCCCAATACTTATCTTCTCACATTAAACACCTATCATCATTCCACAATCGCAATACCAGATCGGATACGTCTATCATCTTGGCTGTACCTTTACATAACACAAAATCTTTCTCCGTGTCATTCTCCATCTCAGCCATACGACTATGGAACGCACTCCCCTGTAATCTGCGTCTTATCCAGAACTACTCAACATTCAAGAGGAAACTCAAAACTTACATATTAGGGACGGTATAGCCACCATTGTTGTGCCCCTCCCATCTCTTTCTTTCTCCTCTCCATCACAGCTTCGAATTTTACCATTCTTTTTCTCTTCCTCTAACCTATCTACCTCTTATATATCTCTTTCACCCCATTCTATCGTCTTATGTCTCTGCTCGATGAGAATAACTCACAAGCTGCAAGAATATAACGAGAAAATTCCCAACTAACAATGGGACTGACATTCACAAAGGAAAAGTATGTTTACTTTCATATACATAGTCACTACCATTATTATTATTATTATTATTATTATTATTATTATCATTATTATTCTTGATTGTTATAATTATTTTTATTGTTATAATTATCATTGTACTACTGTTATAATCTCAATTTTTTTGTTTAACATCAATACTTCATAATACGTTAAATGTCCTTAATGTTATTTAGAAACTGTAACTCGCTCAATCTGAGTATGCCTGGTTAGGTGTAAGAGAGGGCCTGAAGGCCCTAATCTTGCCAGGTAAAATAAATGCATAAATAAATAAATAAAATAAAACTCGTAAGTGTTGGAACTCTCGCTACCGACAAATTGCCACTATCGCACTCGATAACAGGCAGAAATCGTCGAGATTCTCGATTCCTGGAATCGATTAAATAAATGCAGGGTGTCCCAGAAATGTTGCGACAAACTTCGAGGGGCTTCAGAGGGTGTCTTGAGGGAAAAATCGAGCATAGGAACCTGTATTTGGAAACGTCATCCAACCATGTTAAAGAGCTTCAACGTTATAGATGCAGGTGTCTCTAGCTACGTCTCCCCTTTGGCTGGAAGCCTGACTTTGTATGCTGACGGACTGTAGGTGGAACGTCTCGCAATATCGTTTGTTATTCAGTGATCGCGATTGATTACCACGATCGCCAGTGGAGAAGAGGGAGAGATGTGCTGCGCAGAAGGGCCTCACTTCCTGTGAAAGCGACGCTATGCTGCTTCAGTGGACGACGTTTCCGACACGAGCTTCCATCTGCAGTTAATTTTCTCCTGAAACGCTTTAAAATCTGAGACGTGTCTCGTTATTCAGGAGATATATAAAGTGAAGATGGAAAGCCGTGTCCAAAAACGGCATCTACCAAGGTAACAGAGCATCATATTTCATAGGAGGTAAAGCTTGTTTACACAGCAGCTTGCGATCGCGCAGTCACGTTTGTTGCGTAACTCATGTATCTGTGCGCAGGTGCCGGACGCTAGAGCTCATCGTGGTCAAGCGGTTAGCGTTTGAGCTTCGTAAGACGAACGTGTATCAGGCAACGCTTCGACTCCCGCTCAAACCTTCATTTTTGTAATACAAGTGTAAATTCTGTGACATTAAAAAAATGTGAACCTATACTATATGTTCTTGCTACATCAGCTAACGTCTCACCGCTGCGCAGGTCAATTGCCAAATAGCAGCTAGCCGGCCGCGTTGGTCTAGCGGTTCTAGGCGCGCAGTCCGGAACCGCGCGACTGCTACGGTCGCAGGTTCGAATCCTGCCTCGGGCATGGATGTGTGTGATGCCCTTAGGTTAGTTAGGTTTAAGTAGTTCTAAGTTCTAATGGACTGATGACCACAGCAGGTAAGTCCCATAGTGCTCAGAGCCATTTGAACCATTTTTGAATTGGGACCTGCCTCCGTGTCCACAGCTCGAAGCGTAGAGCTGCAAAGTAGTTCCGGGTATCTTACCAGACTGCGTCTATAAGGAATTTCGAAAATCACGACGGGCATACATTTTTAGCAAAACACTATGCGTGTCTTCATTTACTTGTAGACAGTTACAAACATGTTTGCTCTAATAATTAAATTAAATTAAAAATAGCAAGTATTGTACTGTATTGTATGGAACTGGGGACCTAGAAACAACGGAGATGCTTCGTCCCGCCGTAGCCCTCAGTGGTGCATTCGCCCCACCGCCTCTCTACACCGAACCCAGGGTTATTGTGCGGTTCCCCCCACCCCCACCCCAGTCACCCCCCCCCCCTCTCCCACCCTCCGGGAACATCTCATACCAGACGAGTGTTAACCCCAAATGTTTGCGTAGTAGAGTAATTATGGTGTACACGTACGTGGAGACAGTGTTTGCATAGAAATCGCTTACATAGTGTAACTGAGGCGGAATAAGAGGCACCAATCCGCATTCGCCGAGGGAAATTGAAAACCGCCTTAAAAAGAATCCACAGACTGACCGGCACACCGGACTTCGACACTGATCCGCCAGGCGGATTCGTGCCGGCCGGAAAGCAGTACGTTAGACTGCCCGGCTAACCGGACGGGCGAAAGTAGTAAGTAGTCCTATAACATGAAATTCAGTAAAACGTCACGCAAATAAACCTGGTTCTTTTAATTATATTACCTCTGAAATGTCATATAAATTAAATAGTATGATCAGTAATGCAAAAATATAGATTCAAAATTAAGTTCGAGTGGCAGTCGAACCGTCGCTTTGTATACGTTTGTCTTAGGTTGCTCAGATGCTAACCACTGTTTCTTATCCTTTTCTTTTTTTTAAATCTAATTTTGTTCATTATGGCTCGTTGAATTTGTTCGAGGCCGACATGTCATGACAGCCATTCTAGTTCATCGTGGATCCGTTCACTCAGTTTTTCATTACAGAGGGTCAAACTGGCTCTGAAAACTAAGGGACTTAACTTCTGAAGTCATCTGAGGACACCACACAAATCCATGCTCGATGCAGGATTCGAACCTGTGACCGTAGCGGTCACGCGGTTCCAGACTGTGGCGCCTAGAACCGCTCGGCCACCCCAGTCAGCCATTACAGAGGGCAGCTAGCTCTCTGACCGAACATGCTAGCTACTTTGCCAACTTGAACACCATGTACTCTAATGCGGGACACGTACAGACACATGCATCAGTTACATAATAGAGCGCAAAATGTCTCTTGCGATTTTCTCGGAATTGTACATTACATTGCTTTGAAGGACTACTAAAGATTAAAGAAGTCTGAAGTAAATCTGTGATCCCAACGTTGTGGCCTCTTCTTGTAACAAACGACACTGCGAGACATTGAGACGTTCTGCTTGCGATCCGTCAGCTACATAGTCATATTTGCTGCCGAAGGGGCAGCCTAGTGGCAGGCGCCAGTGCCTATAACTTCAGAGCTCAGTAGCATCAATGGATGGTGTTTCCGGACACAGGTTTCTATTCTCGATTTCTTCCTAAAGATAACCTCTACAATCTCTCTAAGTTTTCAGCAACATAGCAAAATTTCCGGAACATTCTGTATATGCATAATTACATTTGTATGGAACCCATAAAGCGTGAATCTTACTCTCACTTGTCCAGCGCTCTCTCTCTCTCTCTCTCTCTCTCTCTCTCTCTCTCTCTCTCTCTCTCTCATTTTTTTTTTTACTTCTAAGTGAAATTCCAAATTGGTTTGACAGCCTCAAACTGCATGATAGGAAAACTGCTCCTGCAGTCGCTATCCGAAAGTAACTGAATGGATTTATACTACTGGTAGGACGACTGAGAGTCGTACTTGAGTGATTAGGTGAACTGTGTCGAAAACTGCTGAGCGGAGAAGGAGGAGGTGAAGAAAGCGAGGAGGGACTAGGTAGGGACACGCTGCGAGTTCGCTTTCGCTCTGCAGGATCCGGAGTGCTGAGGCGAGATTTGGGAGAGCATTAAGCTGTTACGGCGACGCGCGCAAGGGCCGGCAGTGGGACCGGGCAGCGGCCGCCGCAGTGATCGACGCGGCACGTGCGCCCGCGCCAGCGCGGATTTACATACAACGGCGCCACACATCACGCATGCTAATGCCGTATTGACAGCGCGGCGCTACAAACACACACAAAGCAGCGCCGGAAGCAGATGGCTATCCGCCACCTGCCCGCGCTGCCCGCTTGTCCGATCCCTATCTGCTGTCTGCTATCTGCTATGGCCGGCCGCGGCAAGGTGGCCGGACCCCGAGATCTGGCCCCAGAACGACGAGCCCGCAGGGGGCCCGGATGTGGGGAGCTCTAATCACGGCCGCGTTTTACAAGCGTAGCGTACGCTGCCGACCCGACTCACTCTCCGCTAATAAGCTTTAGATATTTTTCACTCGAGCAGCTTATTTACTAACGTGTGGCATCCTTATCTGCATACTCATCAGCTTAGTTATAGGACGCCAGAGGACTGCTGACGGGACAATGACTAAGCGACACGGGTCGTTCCGCACAATCTGGATGTCAGCGCATTCGTCAATCAGAGCAATTGAGCAACGCAGACTTTGCTAGGCATTTGGGTTGACTTCACTCACATGAAATGGACGGAGACAAAGAGGATTACATCCAGGTGCGGATCGAAAGTCATGGAGGTTGTGCCCTCGCCCATTCCAAAAAACACATTTTAATGGACGTGTTTACAATTTTACATCAATCAACTTTGAGACGACAAAATATATACGAAACTTATTAAACATATCCATGAAATGAACTTTATCCGTGGTGGATGCTGTCGAACTCCGTGACTGTTCCTTTATAGGGTGTAGAAAAATATCCGCTACCAGTCACAATAAAATGTTATTTATTTCCCATACTACCGGTTTCGGGCATGCGCCCATCCTGAGGTGTTTATACATTCATTTACATATTTATGCTGTTGGAGATCACTGTATAATTACAAAAAAATTATTTCCTGGTGACTACACAGGTACAAGTGGGACAATTGTAAGTGGTAAGGCAGCATTTGATGAAAATATATCTGTACATACATAAAGATGAAGCACCATTATTACAGTTATGCTGTAGCGACAGTTTTGGCACTTAGTTACACACTTACTGTCATTTTCACGTTTTACCAAGTATAGCTCCATATTTCACTATTATGATCTGCACTCGTGAAATACACTATGTTTACATACAAACATGTGGGCTATGGTCAAAGAACTTAGATGTAGCAGATGTAAAGATGTTGCTCATACAGAGACTTGTAGGTTATGGTCAGAGAACTTAACCACAGGAACTGCAAGGCTGTTGCATATATAGAAATTTAAAAAGCTATTATGGACTGCGACGTTTTTTCATACACATCTTGACTTTTTTAATAAAAAATTTTGAAATTTGAAATGTGAATAAAAAAATGAAAATGTGTATCAAAAAACGTCGCAGTCTATAATAGCTTTTTAAATTTCTATATATGCAACACCCTTGCACTCTCTGTGGCTAAGTTCTCTGGCCATAACCTACAAGTTTATATATGAGTAACATCTTTACATCTCCTACATCTAAGTTCTTTGACCACAGCCCACATTTCTGTGTGTAAACAAAGTGTATTTCACGAGTGCACATCATATTAGTGAAATATGAAGCTATACTTGGTAAAACTGAAATATGGACGTGAAAATGACAATAAGTGTGTAACTAAGTGGCAAAACTGTCACCACAGCATAACTGTAATAATGGTGCTTCATCTTTACGTAAGTACAGATATATTTTCGTCAAATACTGCCTTACCACTTACAATTGTCCCACTTGTATCTGTGTAGTCACCAGCAAATAAATTTTGTGTTTATACAGTGATCTCCAATAGTATAAACATGTAAATGAATGTATAAACACCTGATAATGGGCGCAAGCCCGAAACCGGTCGTGTGACAAAGAAATAACCTTTTGTTGTGACTAGTAGCGGATATTTTTCTACACCCTATGTCAATGAAAATTTAAGATTGGGCTTCTAAGTTTTATAAAATTATGCTGGAGAAATGGCCCTGTTCCAGAAAACTGGCAAAGCTCAGAAGCTGTGCCTATATTTAAAAAAAGGAGAAGAGAATAAGTGCATTAGTAGGCAAACGCATTACCACTCAGCTAGGCAGGCTGATAAGGCCTCTTTATATTGCGTGATACAGAATTCAACATACAACGAGCTGTATAATCCCTAGACATAATGGCAAAACAGTTATTTGAACATGACCACAAATAAAACTAAAGTTATAATCATGACTGAACAACGTGCGGAAATAAGTATAAATAATCAACTACCTTGACTGTTGCAGCTCTTATGCCTGTAATATCGGTCCTGTAAAAATACTAAAAAGGAAACGTGAACGTGTTAAGTAGTATTAACAAATGGTTCAAATGTCTCTGAGCACTATGGGACTCAACATCTGTGGTCATCAGTCGCCTAGAACTTAGAACTACTTAAACCTAACTAACCTAAGGACATCACACACATCCAGGCCCGAGGCAGGATTCGAACCTGCGACCGCAACAGTAGCGCGGTTCCTGACTGACTGCCTAGAACCGCTAGACCACCGCGGCCGGCGGTAATAGTAACAGAACGCTTCTGGATTAAACTAAGAAAGAGACAGTACTTCAAGTTTAAGATACTATGACTCTACTTTTACTGCTTTATGTATCGAAGTAACGACTTAATGAGTAAATAGTTAAAGAGAATTGAAGGGGCATAACTAACATCTTTGGTAGGATACAGGCTAGAAGATCATAAGGGAACTGTGAGCTACTGGAGGAACTCCAAGTTCTAGTAATAACAAAAGAGATCTATCAGTAAAAAAAAAAAAAAAAAAAAAAAAAAAAATGTATCGATCAACGCCGAATACCAACGGGAACCTATTATGATAGACTCAAAAATAGAAGAAGGATAGGGAGACAACAAAGTAAATGACACGAATAATTTAAATTGCTTGATTTTGGAACAGGTAAAGATATCTAACCCGAAAATGTACATGATGTAGATGACATCTATAAATTACAGGATTCACAGCTTACTGTCGAAGAATACAACAGCATGAAATTAAGAGACTCAAAAATTGCAAATATTTCTAGAAATTTCAAGTTTCCCACAGGACACTTTCCCAACACGGTGCTTTAGGGCTTGCACATGTGGATGGTCTTGCGGCCTGACCGGTAATATTCAGGCCAGATAAAGGTGAAACATTCATGGGTTGATCGTACTTGCAGTCAACAAGAAATGTGACACGGTTCATGAGTTCACAAGAAGAGCCGCCAAACCACAGGAAGTTGGGTAACGCAAGACACACAGGGAAGGACCCTCCACAAAGGGAGGGGAGGGGAGGGGGTGGGGATGGGGAACGGAAAGACTGGCTTCCTCCGAACTATGACTGAGCATTCAGAAAGAAGCACCAACACTCTCATAAACTGCACGATCGCATAATCGTAAACTATAGACCAGTGTAGCGCTGAGTGCAGTACTGTTAACGATAGTGCACTCTTCTATTTCATATTGTGTAAATCATGACGTTGACACAGTTTGACAGTTTTTCTCATTATAATTCTTTCAAATGGTTCAAAGGGCTCTGAGTACTATGGGGCTTAACATCTGAGGTCATCATTCCACTAGACTTAGAACTACTTAAACCTAACATAAGGACATCACACACATCCATGCCCGAAGCAAGATTCGAACCTGCGGCCGTAGCAGTCGCGCGGTTCCGGACTGAAGCGCCTAGAACCTCTCGACCACAGCGGCCGGCTTGTTTTCATTTCAAATCCTGTATTTATTTGAGCTGCAATTTTATGACAGATTATGCCAAAGCTATATACAAAGCCACTAAAGACTTCTATTTGTTATTATTATATTAAAACATTTTACATATTTTAGCGCAATTAAACAGTTTATCATTGTTATATTAAAACAATTAATACGAGGGAAATTCGGAAAGAACGGACCGATCGGTCGCGAAATGGAAACCACTGTGAAAAACAAAACTGTTTTACTTCCAACAATTGCCAACAACTTTTAGCTATTTTTCTACATAGTAGCCGCTTCGACGTAAGACATCTGTCGTAGCAAATACCCACGTCATAGAAGGCAGTCTCGCCGGCCGTTGTTGCCGAGCGGTTCTAGGCACATCAGTCCGGTACCACGCTGCTGCTACGGTCGCAGGTTCGAATCCTGCCTCGGACATGGATGTGTGTGATGTCCTTAGGTTAGTTAGGTTTACGTAGTTCTAAGTCTAGGAGACTGATGACCTCAGAAGTTAAGTCCCATAGTGCTCAGAGCCAGCCAAACAAAATGAAGCAACCAGAAATGGATGCAAAACCGAAATAAAACTTGACTGGGTGAAAATGTGTGTGATTTACTGGAGTGACTACAAAATTAAGTCAAATTTACAACGCAATTGGTAGTATGAGCCCACTTATCATTGCGACATTCCACTCAATCTGGGCTAGACGCACGGACTGATTTTATTTTTTTTTTGGGACGAATGTCATTAAGCCACTGCATCATCTGATCCTTGATATCCAGGATACTGGCACTGGGCCGAGGTTGACGTCCATGCTGGTTCTAGACATATTCAATTGGGAATAGATTTGGATATCTTGCTAACCACGGGAGTAAGTCAACGTCACACAGACAGTTCATTGAGATACGTGCCATGAGTGAACGAAAATTGTAGTCTTGAAAAGTGGCACCAGAGCACTGTCGCATGAGAGGTAACACATGAGGACACAGGATGTCCGTGACATAACGTTGTCCCTTCAGTGTTCCATCGATTGAGGGAACACAGAAGGGACAACAGTATATCACAGACATCCTGCGTCCTCAAGTTTCACCTCTCATGCCAACCGTCGTGACCTGTATGGTGCCGATAATGCTGTTAACATGTGTACGCAGCATCTCCGTGTCCTTCGCAGCCACCACTGAACATCTGACGCTGTTCAAGACCCTTATATACCCTACCGGGCCTTGTAAATGACACTAAATACGAACAACACGATAACCCTTTGGTGGCTGTTCTACCTGCCAAAGAGAATTGCAAACTCTGATTATTTACATACCAGCCGACGGTGTCTCCACGTACGAAATTACATCGACATCCGATCATATCTTCAGGGTGTTTCGCTCTTTAGTCAGGCAGTGTATTTTTTGCTGTTATTATTATTACTAAGATTGTAGAAATTTGTGGTACGTTTACATTGATGGTGACAACAAGTTGTATTAGGGAGGGGAGGGGGAATTGGGAGTTTGTAACAAACTGGCAACTTCTTTCCTCTTCCTCCACCCCTACCCCCACCCCCCACCCCCACCCCCCTCAACACACACACGCAAAACCGATCTCTGTACCCGCTCCTGTTTACACGAATGAAATTCATGACACAACAAAATATCGGTGAAGAAGCGTCCAGGAATACTAGACTCCATTGTTGTTAGTAGATCGTGGTTAACGAAACTTGTGCCGGACTGCGATTGGAATCCAAAATTTCTGATTTTTCCCGAGCACTCACCTTAAACCTTAGACACTACCTAAGTGCGCATTATAGCACGACTCGAAGTTCCTTTGTCACTAAAGTTTCCTCAGGTAGCCTAATGATTAATGTTACTGCTCGCGGAAAGCACACAGTGCGTGATTCGAGTCCTGGTCTGATACAAAATCTTCATTACGAACGTTAATTTACGTGGCATGTTTCAGCTAATACGGTCCCCTAGTCATCCTGCGATCTAAGAGCCTGCGTACACCGTTATAGCGGAGACTACTGTCGATAGCCAAATTGGAGCCGCGACGAAATTTCATTTGTTTTTTTATTCTGGTTGAAAGCGCTGCCTTACTAGAAAATCACGTGGACTGCCAGAAAAAAAGAGTAGATCTGAACCTGGATCAAACGCTCGTCCTTCATATTTTATGGCCCACACATTGTTGTCCAGTGTCAACTCGAATTAACTTCACCTCGTCTTTCTGATACTATTGTATATCATTACACGAAAGGCTTCTGGATCTCGCTGCCATTACGATTTACTTTGACCTACACAGCTATTTTCATCGATGATTTTAGTACTACTTTCAATTTATTTATTTATTTTGTATTGTTTTTCTGTAATTCTTTGGGTCTGATCTCATACCCTATTACTGTGTTCTGTACTAGTCTTTTTGTGTAACAGAAAAAGCCCAAAATTTCAATTTTCGTCATCCCCTACTTTGAAAAGCCCACAGTCTGAATCATTAGGCGTGTGGCACTGATAACCTGCCAGTGTTCAGGTGGACTTTGTACTGCATGTCTGGCGCACCTTGCCCACGAGTGTACGACTATTGTTCCTGGGTCTAGCTCAATACATCGTGGGCACACAGAACTAGGAATCAATGAGCCGTGTGTGTTCTATGTTCATAATTTTTCCTGGTACGTACACTGGTGCGGAGAAATATGAGCAATGGCCGTCATGAGACTGAATGCTGCCTGGTAGCACTGTGGCCACGTGAGTAAAGAAGTGGAGCAGAGACGACTGGAGAATCTGTCCAGCAATGATACGGACCGCAAATGGGTCATTCCACAGCCATAAGCCACTCTGACAGAGGGCAGATTACTACGGTCCAGTGCTCGAAAACGGCGACGCTGGTCAACTCTTCGGGTGCTACTGTAGTCATCACCACCCGTTAGTTGGGATGTAATTATTTTAGTTGCAATGAATATGAAAGGCAATTTTATACTAAAATCAAAAGCAATGGCGGCAACGTTAAAAGAAACTGGGGCCTCTTTTCATTAAATGACTGACTTAACTCAGAACTTTTACGAAAGTTTATGCAATTTCTATTGAAAGTAGCAAGGGGACAACAGCTTTGGCTTGGACAGCAAATCTTTTGATAAAATTTGTTACTGACCGTGAATTTAAATGTTTCCTTGCGGAAATTAGTATTACGAGGGTCGGTCAAAAAGTAATGCCTCCCATTTTTTTTCTACTTAAAAAAATTAAGTTAAGTGAAAAATTTGAATTTGGCGCCATTCCTCAAACCTTCTTCTGCAATCCACTGCAGTAGTAACTTTCTGTGTCAACAGGTGGCAGCACAGCAGAAGTTTGTAAGATGGCCGACATCGATGTTCGTTTGAGACAGCGTTGTGTGATTGAATTCTTGAATGCAGAAGGTGAAACGCCCATACGCAT
This sequence comes from Schistocerca gregaria, assembly GCF_023897955.1. Taxonomy (NCBI): domain Eukaryota; kingdom Metazoa; phylum Arthropoda; class Insecta; order Orthoptera; family Acrididae; genus Schistocerca; species Schistocerca gregaria. Next base: position 828,619,990 of record NC_064922.1, read on the forward strand.
TCATGAAAGACTGAAGAAGGTGTATGGTGTTGTGACAGTGGATGTCAGCACTGTTAGACGATGGGTTCGTCGTTGTAAGGAAGCTGAAGGGCAAACACCGTTGACTGACGAAAAGCGGAGCGGCAGGCCGGTGAGTGCAGTGACTCCACACAACATTCAGCAAGTTGATGACATCATTCGTGGTGACCGTCGGGAGACTGCAGATGAAGTGTGTCGCATTATTTCTCTTAGTAAAGGCAGTGTGATCACGATTATTAAACAATTGGGGTACTCAAAAGTTTGTGCACGGTGGGTTCCAAGAATGTTAACCGATCAGAATAAAGAGGCAAGGAAAACAATAGCCTCCCAACACTTGCAGCGCTTCCGCTTGGAGGGAGATGAGTTTCTCAAAAAAATTGCGACCGGGGACGAAACATGGGTGCATTTTTTTGAACCCGAATCAAAGAGGCAGTCAATGGAGTGGCATCACACAAGCTCGCCGAGGAAGAAAAAATTCAAAACTGTGCGATCGGCAGGGAAAGTTACGGCAACAGTTTTCTGGGATACAGAGGGTGTGATTCTGGTTGATTTTTTGGAGCAGGAATGCACAATAAATTCTGTTCAATACGTCACAACCCTCAAAAAACTTAAAGCACGTCTTCAGCGAGTTCGCCCAACAAAATCAATGGCAGATGTTCTTCTTTTGCATGACAATGCAAGACCACACACCAGTCGTCACACCTCTGACGAGATTGTCAAAATTGGATGGGAAGTTTTTCCTCATCCCCCATACAGCCCTGACCTGGCACCATCAGACTTCCATCTGTTCGGGCCACTAAAAGAAGCTCATCGTGGGATTCATTTGAAGATGAGGAGGCCGTCAAAACATCCGTGCGTCAATGGCTTAGGAAGCAGAGCTGTGATTTTTACCGTGCTGGGATACATGCCCTTGTTCAAAGATGGACCAAAACTGTAGAGATGGGCGGAGATTACATTGAAAAATGACAAAATGATCCTCAATGTTGTGGTTTTCAACCTATGTAATTGCATTTAAATTTCCTGACAATTAAACGTAGAAAAAAAATAGGAGGCATTACTTTTTGACTGACCCTCGTAAATTGATTATCGGAGTTCCTAATATTAAAATGGTTGCTGGTTCTATCGTATTTCACAAACAAAAGACTACGGCGCCTGAAATGGCTCACTCAAACTGTAATAACTAAAAGAAATGCTTCCCGAAACACATAAAATTATGAATCTGTAAAGGAAGGTTAGGTTTATAAATGAAATATAGTTAAAATTCAACAGTATATTTTAAAGAAAAAAATTCAACTTACGCTATTCCACACGGCCTAATATTTAAAACAAAAGAACCTCTACATGAAATGCGCAATATTCAAATGCACGCACTTCACATTCTGATTTATAATAACAGTTCCAGTTGTAAATCATTAAGTAACAGTCCAAGAGAGATCTCCTATGACCATATTATTGAATCCACAGAATTAATTTCGTAACTGCGCAACGAACTAACCGAGAGAGATAATCACAATGGCAAAAAGAAAAGAGCAAGAGAGCAGAGCAAAAAAGAAAAGACAGTGGTGCCCTTGCTTCACGACTATTTATACTAATTACACATTATGGTCTTTGTATAATGATCGCTATATTAGCCAGAGGTTCTGGCATAGTTACATTACTTTGGATAGATTTCGTGTAAAAGTTGGGGACGTTAAAGTATCCGCAGAAAGTGGCTGACGGACGGTAAAATAAAGGGAACTTCACAGCAAACATAAACATAGCCAAGGCCTTGCACACAAACAAAAATTACACGAAGCGAAATGTAGTGTGAGGAGGGCTATGCGAGAGGCGTTCAATGAATTCGAAAGTAAAGTTCTATCTACTGACTTGGCAGATAATCATAACAAATTTTGGTCTTATGTCAAAGCGGTAGGGGGGTCAAAACAAAATGTCCAGACACTCTGTGACCAAAATGGTACTGAAACAGAGGATGACAGGCTAAATGCCGAAATACTAAATGTCTTTTTCCAAAGCTGTTTCACAGAGGAAGACGGCATTGTAGTTCCTTCTCTAGATTGTCGCACAGATGACAAAATGGTAGATATCGAAATAGACGAAAGAGGTAGAGAGAAACAATTAAAATCGCTCAAAAGAGGAAAGGCCGGTGGACCTGATGGGATACCAGTTCGATTTTACACAGAGTACGCGAAGCAACTTGCCCCCCTTCTTGCAGCAGTGTACCGTAGGGCTCTAAAAGAGCGTAGCGTTCCAAAGGATTGGGAAAGGGCACAGGTCATACCTGTTTTCAAGAAGGGACGTCGAACAGATGTACAGAACTATAGACCTATAACTCTAACGTCTATCAGTTGTAGAATTTTGGAACACGTATTATGTTCGAGTATAATGACTTTTCTGGAGACTAGAAATCTACTCCGTATGAATAAGCATGGGTTTCGAAAAAGACGATCGTGTGAAACCCAGCACGCGCTATTTGTCCACGAGACTCATAGACACGTGTACCCAGGTAGATGCCGTCTTTCTTGACTTCCGCAAGGCGTTCGATACAGTTCCCCACAGTCGTTTAATGAACAAAGTAGGAACCTATGGACTATCAGTCAAATTGTGTGATTGGATTGAAGAGTTCCTAGATAACAGAACGCAACATGTCATTCCCAATGGAGAGAAGTCCTCCGAAGTAAGAGTGATTTCAGGTGTGCCGCAGGGGAGTGTCGTAGGACCGTTGCTATTAACAATATACATAAATGACCTTGTGGATGACACCGAAAGTTGACTGAGGCTTTTTGCGGATGATGCTGTGGTATATCGAGAGGTTGTAACAATGGAAAATTGTAATGAAATGCAGGAGGCTCTGCAGCGAATTGACGCATGGTGCAGGGAATGGCAATTGAATCTCAATGTAGACAAGTGTAATGAGCTGCGAATACATAGAAAGATAGATCCCTTATATTTTAGCTACAAAATAGCAGGTCAGCAACTGGAAGCAGTTAATTCCATAAATTATCTGGGAATAGGCATTAGGAGTGATTTAAAATGGAATGATCATTTAAAGTTGATCGTCGGTAACGCAGATCCCAGACTGAGATTCATTGGAAGAATCCTAAGGAAATGCAATCCGAAAACAAAGGAAATAGGTCACAGTACGCTTGTTCGCCCACTGCTTGAATACTGCTCATCAGTGTGGGATCCGTACCAGATAGGGTTGATAGAGGAGATAGAGAAGATCCAACGGAGAGCAGCGCGCTTCTTTTCAGGATCATTTAGTAATCACCAAAGCGTTACGGAGATGACAGATAAACTCCAGCGGAAGACTCTGCAGGAGAGATGCTCAGTAGCTCGGTACGGGCTTCTGTTGAAGTTTCGAGAACATACCTTCACCGAGGAGTCAAGCAGTATATTGCTTCCTCCGACGTATATCTCGCGAAGAGACCATGAGGATAAAATCAGAGATATTAGAGCCCACACAGAGGCATACCGACTATCCTTCTTTCCACGAACAATAAGAGACTGGAATAGAAGGAAGAACCGACAGAGGTACTCAAGGTACCCTCAGACACACAGCGTCAGGTAGCTTTGCGGAGTATGGATGTAGATGTAGTTGGCGACAAGGTGTTGACGTCCACGATATGTCACAGGACTTCGAGGTCGGAGGCTTGTGCCTCACTACAAAGCAGGATAGGTTGAAATTTGTGGAAGGTCTGATCTCATACCCTATTACTGTGTTCTGTACTAGTCTTTTTGTGTAACAGAGAAAGCCCAAAATTTCAATTTTCGTCATCCCCTACTTTGAAAAGCCCACAGTCTGAATCATTAGGCGTGTGGCACTGATGACCTGCCAGTGTTCAGGTGGACTTTGTACTGCATGTCTGGCGCACCTTGCCCACGAGTGTACGACTATTGTTCCTGGGTCTAGCTCAATACATCGTGGGCACACAGAACTAGGAATCAATGAGCCGTGTGTGTTCTATGTTCATAATTTTTCCTGGTACGTACACTGGTGCGGAGAAATATGAGCAATGGCCGTCATGAGACTGAATGCTGCCTGGTAGCACTGTGGCCACGTGAGTAAAGAAGTGGAGCAGAGACGACTGGAGAATCTGTCCAGCAATGATACGGACCGCAAATGGGTCATTCCACAGCCATAAGCCACTCTGACAGAGGGCAGATTACTACGGTCCAGTGCTCGAAAACGGCGACGCTGGTCAACTCTTCGGGTTCTACTGACGACAGAGTACGGTGTTTCAGAGCACAACGTTTAGCGTTCATTGTTGAACACGGAGCATCGCAGCAGACGACACTTAAGTGTTCTCACGTTGACCCAACGATCTCGTCAGTGACGATCGCAGTGGGAAGGGGACCACCGAGACTCGACCTTGGGGCAAGGTCGCCTGGTGGTTCGAATCAAATTTCTACTGACACCAGGTCAATGTTCGTGTCCGGATAGGCAGTCGTGCAGGAGAACGACAGCTGGAAACATGCACGGACGGACGCACGCCAGTGGGATTGGCAGTGTGCTACGAGGCACGATTACCTGATTCTCCATGGGACCTGGGTAGTAATCGAAGGCACGTTCGGCTGTGGACTTCGTGAACATTATTTGCGAGCCACCTGCATCCGTTCATACTTGATGGCTTCCCCGAAGACGACGCAATTACCGAATAGGATTCCTGTAACTGTCCCCAGGTCATAAATGTGCTATAATTATCTGAGGAATTACAGCAAACTCCTTTTATGTCTTGGCTACCGCATCCACCTCGTCTAAACCCGATGTAACACATTTGGAACGTTGCCAAGCGGCAACTTCTAACCCGCAAACTGTCGGCACATAATTTACGGGAACGCGTGACCTGAGCGTAGACATCAAATCTATACCACGCGGTATCACCACTGTATTGCGTTCCAAAGGTGGATCAACATGTTTCGGCGTAAAGTCAAGCACCGGAACGCCAGTCGGGAACGAGAGAGTAGATAGGGCTGTGAAGAAAACGTCAGCCAATCGCACGCTGACCGACCACTCTCGGGGACGACAATGCGACAGCAGCGGCCTCTATGCGAAGAAAACATAAGCGCCGAGCCCGACTGGCTGCGCCCAGTTCAAGAGAAGCTTCAAGACTCACTAGAGTCCTGAACAGAACGACTGGTCCCGGCGAAGGTTCGAGTCCTCCCTCGGGCATGGCTGTGTGTGTTTGTCCTTAGGATAATTTAGGTTAAGCAGTGTGTAAGCTTAGGGACTGATGACCTTGGCAGTTAAGTCCCATAAGATTTCACACACATTTGAACATTTTTGAGTCCTGAATAGAAGCATCAAGAAACATTATTTTGCATGTCTCCCTTTGCTTGGGACAAATCTGCGTATTTCTCAGAGTTAAGAACTCTCATTTACTTTTCGTTATAAAACTCATTAATACGATTTGCTTGAATTGTATAGCGATCCGAGGAAGCAAGTTACCTAGACACCCCATATTCGACGACTAGGGAGGATTCAACACAATATTCTATTAATCAGGTGGTCATAATGTCTTATGACATCAGTGCATATTATATTAGAACCTTATAAAACTAGGTCGTCATAATTTACAGGAAAATACATAAATTTATAAATGCTTCTGCAGTTTGCTATGGATATTCAAAAAGCATATTTTGAGAACAAGAGTAGTGTCACCAAATACCTTTGCGACAATATGTAGCAGTCTAGGAAAAAAATAATTGTGATTTACTTAATAAAGATGTCAGTGATAAATGATTTCCTTTCCTTTTCCTAGTCGAAATTAAACCGTATCCTTCAGTCTCCATAATCAGAGCATTTGTTTCAATGATTCAACGAATCGCAATTTTCGTAATTTCATTATAGAATTATTTTTAAGCGAAAAGACATGCATTAAGCTCCTCTTGTGGCGTATTTAAATTCTGTACTTTAGGAAAAATTACTAGAAGTTACTCCTGACAGTAGCTTGCACTCATTGATAGTAAATGTCAGCTTGTTGATTCCTGGTGAAGCAACTGTATTTTCCGATAGATCCGGGAACTGTACACGGAAAACGTTAACGGTGTCTTGAGACTGCCGTAGTAAAAAGTACTTAAAGTACTTTGAGGGTGGAATACAACAGCCAGTTTGTGACTTGGTGATTTCGCTTTGGATAGGCATAATTTTATGGAAGTGCTAATCTAAAAGCCTTATTACGCAATTATACAAGTACATCGCACAAACTGATGTTCCCACGACCATCAGTCCTGTAACTGTACCGCTTTATCCTGTTACCTCGAGACAGAGAGAGAGAGAGAGAGAGAGAGGAGTGGGAGAGAGAAACAGGCAGTTATTAACATCTGATTTGCAACACTCATCACGTAACTGAAAGTTCCCCCCACTTGCTATTCATTTACCAGCAATTGTAACTTCAGGACGGCTTTTTTCTGCGCATCTAGAGTTCCTTGTTTTGAGATTAGCATACCAGTATAGCACCTGTTGCACTGTCGTAATATGGTGTTGTGTGCCTGCTACTGTGCCCATATGTAGAAAAAAAATCGAGCTAAGAACATCCTGTTTGACATGCGCAATTTTTTAGGTCTCTACTCGTAACAGCAGCGCCGGCTGCTGCAGAACATCGTCCTTCAGAGCCAAGCATCCCAGCAGGCTGGGAACGAGGCGGATGGAATTCCAGTTGGGAGTCTTTGGAAGGATAGATCAAGCTTCGTAATTTGTCGAATAATCGAGACAAACACCCCGATTCCCATGGTAGGACCCAGAGATTGGAACACTTTGCTTTGGTCCAATGTCAGAGAGGATCGAAAACAGAATACCTATAAAATACACACTGGATTTTTGTCCGAATTTTCATAGCCAAACGAAGAGTCGGAAATGGACAAATGGTGTATCAAATATTCACCATCGCGAAGTCTAGTTTTCCAAAACAGGGTTTAATTGCTTGAAAGCCATCAGGGTAATTAATAAAAGCTTACTTAAACATCCGAGGCAAAATTTTTCTCCGAATTTTCATAGCCAAATCAAGAGTGGGTAATGGACAAATAGGGTATCAGTTGACCTGCATAAGGTCTAGTTTTTCAAAAATAGATTTGACACTCCCTGTCAGATTAAAACTGTGTACCAGACTGCGACTCGAAAATGGGACTTTCACGTGTCTTGGGCAGGTCCTCACCCGACTGAGCTTCCCAAGCATAACTCGCGGCTCACCCTCATAGCTTACTTCCCCCAGTACCTCATCTTCTTACCTCCTGAAGGTCACAGGTGTTGTCCTGCCAAAGTTTCTGCACTGGCTTTCCTGGACGAAAGTATATAAATTTGGAAAGTAAGAGATGAGGTACTGGTGGATGAAAAGCTGTGTGGGCGGATCGTGAGACATGCTTGCATTGCTCAGTCAGGAGAGCGTTTGCCCGCCAAAGGCGAAGGTCGTAGGCTCGAGTCCCTGTCCGGCATAAACTTTTAATTTACCAGGAAGTTTCAGATCAGTGCACACTCCACTACTGAGTGAAAATTCGTTTTGGACAAAGTTTAACTGCTTGAAAGTAATCAGGTAAAGAAGAAAATTTCATCGGACAAATATCTTCTAGTACTCTTTACAATTCTAAGTCAAACATTGGACTTTAAGTTCCCAATCGACAGCTCTTTGCTTTCTCTTGATCTATATAATCTTGATAATAGCAGAAAATCAAATGATATTCAAGTGTATTATATGCCATTCTTCCTGAGCAAAAACACCACAAGAAAATTAACAAAAATTGATAAAATGCTGTCAATGTTTCGGGAGATGATTTGTCTAAAAGTAAAATACAAAGTAGGTTAGAGAAATATCTGAAGCGCCTTTGAATCCTGCTTGAAATCATGTACAGTGAATGAGGTGCCGATTAAGAATTTAAAGTTCAATATTTGCCTCGTGGATTAAGCAGATCGTACAGTCGGCTGTTGTGTGGCCTTCACGTACTGCTGTCATAAATGATAATTAATTGAAACTCTCAGCTGGCGACAGGTGTTGCTGATATATCTCGATGAGGGCAGCGGAAAATGTGTGCCTCGACCAGGACTCGAACCCGGGATCTCCTGCTTACATGGCAGACGCCCTATCCATCTCAGCCACCGATGACACAGATGAATAGCGCGACTGCAGGGACTTATCCCTTGCACGCTTCCCGTGAGACGCACATTCCACAATCTACATACGTAATGTACCTAATAGATATTTGCCCAACCACTCATTACTCGCGCACATTAAAGTCCCCTAGACTTAAACCTAACTAACCTAAGGACATCACACACATCAATACCCGAGGCAGCGTTCAAACCTGCTACCGTAGTAGCAGCGGGGTTCCAGAGTGAAGCGCCAGGAACCGCTCGGCCACAGCGGCCGGCCGGCAGCCATTTGAACTGGGTCGCACTGTGGGTCTGCGGAAAACGGGATGGACGTATCGACCGACTGCTGCACATGTTGGGCACAATGTATCACTGCTTTCAGGAGTGGTTGTGAACATTCCCACATCAGACCGGGTTGTGGACGCCCGTGTACTACAGGCGCACGTCAAGACCATCGCATTGCAACGATGGGTGACCGAACATCATTTGGGAAAGAAATCCGGACACATGTTGGATCTGCTAAGTTACCGAGGACCACTGGGAACCGTCTACGTGCAGCAGGACTCAGACCACTTGTGCCTCTGTCCAGGCTACCGGTAACACCACGACACCACCATCACGGCTACTCTGCTGTAGTTAAAGTGTCGGCTGGAGAATGAAATGGGCTCTGTTGTCTTCAGCGATGAGTGTAGGCTCAGCTTGCATGTACGACGAGGACCTGTTAAATGTCATATTTCAGAGTGTATTCGCCCACTAAACATAGATCCCACCCCTGGCTTCATGGTGGGGGAGAGGGGATGATCACCATGTTATAACTCGCCGTGACATTTGGTGTTTCTGCGTGGTAAAGTAACCAGTTCAAATGGTTCAAATGGCTCTGAACACTTGGGACTTAACTTCTGAGGTCATCAGTCTCCTAGGACTTATAACTACTTAAACCTAACTAACCTAAGGACATCACACACATCCATGCCCGAGGCAGGATTCGAACCTGCGACCGTAGCGGTCGCGCGGGTCAGACTGTACCGCCTAGAACCGAGCGGCCACTCCGGCCGGCGAGTAACCAGTGCCCGTCATATTGCACAGGTTGTTGCTGCCATTTCTTCAACAGGAAGACAGTGTGGCTTTTCAGCAGGAAAATGCACCTCCATACGCGGCCGCTCCGACGCGACGTGTACAATAAATTACCAGACCCGCGAGATCGCCAGGTCTTTCGCCAATCCAACACTTATTGGTCATGATGAAGCGGGAACTTCCTCGTTCTCCAGACCCTGCAAGAATCATTACCGAATTGCAACAAAAGGAGACAGGTGCTATCGCAGGATGCCATTCGACCCCTTTATGATCGCTCTCATGTAAAAATACGCTCCTGCGTGGCCGCCATAGGGAGATACACTGTGTATTGATGCGAATATTTGTGCACTCTTTACAGTGACTTGGTTGTTTCATTGATCTGAGTTTGTTATAATATACCCCTACAGTGGTGGACTTCCTGTCACATCTCTTGTGTATAAAATGATCTCATCGTTATGGGTTTAGCTGCTTTGTGTATGCGGAAGTGTACTTGTTTCTCATCAGTTTGGTTCGTCATTGAGACATATTTTACCGGCGCCATTTTCTGTATCACCACTTCAATTGTATAGGTTTTTATTTATTACCCGCTTATAACCAAATATCATGTCCTGTATTTTCAACAAAAATCTGACCACACATATTTGAAAATTTAGTAACTGTGAAAATCGAACTAAGTGTAGGGAAATAGGGGTTTTCCATTAAATTCCTATTTATTAAACGTAACTACTTACTAACAAATTTTCTATCTAAAAAGTACTTGTTTGCCTGCAGTGATAGTGGCTTTTCAATTACTACTGTTAATGATCATCATCATTGTCGTCATCAACGTTATCAGAAACAGCAGCAGTCCCCATTCGATATTCATTCTTACATTACGGCCTTCAGCTAAAGGCATAATGTGGCTCCTACATGTTTTAATTATTTATTTTTCATTAGGTCACTGTATCGCTCCAGTCTTACCTCTGAGAATCCAGCAAAGAACTTCCCTGATGCATCTGTCAACCATTTGACTGACTCGGTGTCCAGCTCACACCCATTTCCTTTTCGTGTGGTTGTAATTATCTCTCTCGCTACAGTCTTTTTCTCTGATCCACTTGCTTATATTCCTGTCTCTCCTAAGAATTAGCAGCATTCATTAGTTCACCGCTCGTTGAGAAATCAGCAATTTTTGAATTACCAGTTCATTTTCCACTACCAAAACTGATATTGTATAGTGACCGTAAACTTCCTATTTCAGACACAAATACCCAGTTTTGAAAACTCTTGGCAGTTAACCAGGAACACTCAAGATCATTTTTACACTTTTTCTATCAATCTGGTCGTTGTTCTCAAGTGGCGTAAATACAAAAACCCATCAAGTTATTGTACGGCTTCGTTGTTAATTTGTATAATTTTCAATTCTATGGGTTCAATACGCCCTAGGCCGGCTGCTGTGGCCGAGTGGTTCTACGCGCTACAGTCTGGAAACGCGCGACCGCTACGGTTCTGTATCAGTCTGACTGATGACCTCGGATGTTAAGTCCCATAGTGCTCAGAGCCAACCAATATGCCCTATTTTAGTCCTCCATTACAGACGATAATCAGAAAGACTGCTGCTCAAATTCTAACGTGTACACTGCTTTAATAATTGCAAACTATAACTGTGATCAAAAGAAAAGGAGCAATTATAGTAATTTACGTACTACTACTGTTATGCTAGTTAGAGGTGCTGTCTGAATTTATTATAACACTTAATTTGAGTAAAAATTAATCGGAAATTAAAGAACTGTTGCACACCAGCTTCCAGGGTGCTGATTCTGAAGTCGCACTGCTCTTACCATTGTTTAGTCATGAGATGACTAGGATCTCCACTATTAGGACAGTGTTCCTTGAATATGGAACTCATTAGCTGGGTCAGGAAGCATAAATAAGATAATTCCTTAAATTTTATAGTCATTTTATAAATCACCAGCTGTTTTGCGTTTTTATATTTGCATTTTGTGCTGCCTATCTTTGTCACTCTACAAGGGACGTATGCTACACGTTACCGAGCGTCCCACCTCTTTAAAGTGTCTCCTGGTCGCTCACATAATAGACCATTGTGCTTTGATACGTCGCGGAGGAGAGCCTCTGGGACCACAAAGGTTGTACGCCCTGGCTGTCCAAAACGCTTACCCCATGCCACATGCAGTTCTACAAGAGTGTTAGATCGCCAATGTCTGACACTTCCCAAAGAGCCTTAAGTGGAATTTCTTGCTGACATTCTGTTTGCTGTAACGTCTTATTTATTTCATTAATTCTCTATTATGTGAGTCTTTCTCCTTTGTTTTCCGTCGAGGTAAATTTCCAGATGTGTCTTGAAAATCTTCCTCAGTCTTCTATCTGGCGCAATACTGTACTTTTTCTGTTGCCCTTCCTGATCTGGTTACGTGTCTGATAATAATATATTGCTGATCAGTGACGTCTGAGATTCCATGTTCTCTACAATTACATTTCCTGTGCAATGTTGTTAGCGTTCATGTATCGTATGTCTCCTACGCCTAATAGGAGAAAAAAAGTGCTTAAACTGTTGTGTTTTCTTCACGCTGCAAAGCTACTTACGGACACTTCTTCCTCCAGTACCAACATGCCTCTCTTCCTGATAGTATTTCCTGTTGCCAAGGATCTACAACAGTATCCTTGCGATGACGTAGCGTTCCAGGAAATTGGCTGTGCTCTTCCATAACCGAAAAACACAGGCTCAGTGTAACGATGCTCTCAACCTCTTGTGTCAGTATGTCAATATTAACGGAAGGTCAACTCTAAAATTTAGCGTCATCAACTTTAGTAGCCAATCCTAAAACGTGAACAGCTATCTCACGGACGTGGCTTCATAATACACAGACCAATAAACCTTTTCCATCACTCCGATTCCCAGAACTACCTGAAGATATACGTTGACTGTGGATATTGTATCACAGACACAGTCCCTCTGACTGTTCAGAGATGTCACTAAATCCTCCCAAAGATGCCGCTGGCCGTCATGGAAGGCGCCGTAATAAGCTGTACGATACGTGAATACCATCCTCCGACCGATAGTGCAACCATATGGGCAGCGTACTAGCGAGGCATTCGTCTTCATGGACGACAATTAGCGCCTTTTAGATGGAGGGTGTCGGACAGCTGAACAATTCCAGTCATTCCACTAGGAAGGAGGAAGACGGCTCGTGTTGTCTGTAGTTCAAACGTGCCTAGACAGTCATTACCGCGGTTCGATCACATCCGCATTGTTACTTTGTGCCAGGAACGACTCTCAACCACCAAAGGATCCAAGCGTCTCGGCGTGACCCAAAGCGTATGTGTTCGGAAATGGAGGAGATACAGAGAGACAGGAACTGTCAATGACATGCCTCGCGCAGGCCGCACAAGAGCTACTACTGCAGTGGATGACCGCTACCTACGGATTACGTCTCGGAGGAACCCTGACACCAACGCCTTCATGTAGCATAATGCTTTTCGTGCAGCCACAGAATGTCGGGTTACGACTCAAACTGTGCGCAGTTGGCTGCATAATGCGGAACTTCAGTCCCAACGACCACGGCGACGTCCATCTTTGCAACCACGACACCATGCAGCGTGGTACAAATGGGCTCAACAACATACCGAATGGATCGCTCAGGACTGGCATAACGTTCTCTTCACCGATGAGTGTCGCATAGGCCTTCAACTAGACAATCGACGAAATTGTGTTTGCAAGTAACCCGGTCATGCAGGACGCCTTAGACGCGCTGTCCAGAGGGTATAGCATGGTGGAGGTCCTCTGCTCTTTTGGGGTGGCATTATGTGGGCCAGAAGGACGCCGCTGGCCGTCATGGAAGGCGCCGTAATAGCTGTACGATACGCGAATACCATCCTCCGACCGATAGTGCAACCATATCGGCAGCATACTGTCGAGGCATTCGTCTTCATGGACGACAATTGAGCGCCCCCATCGTGCACATCTTGTGAATGACTTCCTTCAGGATAATGACATCGCTTCACTAGAGTGGCCAGCATGTTCTTCAGACATGAACCGTATCGGACATTCCAAGGATAGACTGAAAAGGGCTGTTTATGGACGACGTGACTTACCAACCACTCTAAGGGATCTACGCCGAATCGCCGTGGAGGAGTGGAACAGTCTGGACCAACAGTGCCTTGATGAACTTGTGGACAGTATGCCACGACGAATATACGTATTACAGGTACTGAAGTGTTCAGCAATATGGACCACCACCTCTGAAGGTCTCGCTGTATGGTGGTACAACATGCAATGAGTGGTTTTCATGAGCAATAAAAAGGGTGGAAATGATGTTTATGTTGATCTATATTCCAATTTTCTGTTCAGATTACGGAACTCTCAGAACCGAGAAGGTCCAAACCTTTTTTTATGTGTTTACATTCGCGATAGACTCCAACTACTCTGGACGAATATCACAGGGGCTAAAATTCTTTGCATGCAAAATTATAATCACGGTTAAATTAGAACACTTAGCATTCATTGTCATGGCTCCATATACTCACAGTGTACATACTGGTGCCATACGGCACGGTGTTCACAATAAAGACAGAATGTAAAATTTGGTCTGCATATTCAATCTGTATCAATTACACAAAGAAAAATAATTATATTTGTATATATTTAGAGTTTTAGTTTCGTGTCAGATTAATTTACTGCCGTTCCTGTTTCCTTCTAACCCTGCAGTTTAACTGTTACCGTACGTAATGTATCGCAATGTCAACAAATAACAACATTTTATCCACAGAGGACGAGTAAAACATAGTTAAGGAAGAATTAAAATGCAGAAAATAAAAGACAAGTTGTTGTTTTACCATTCATCTATGTGGCCAGTAGCACATTATTGGTAATGAGCTCTCTCTGCTTGCTCTCAGTACCGACATGTCCACATACGTACCTGATTCAGGTCAAAAATATTGTACAGGCTAGTCATTGTAAAGAACGTAGCATCGAGCAAAATTGCCGACTCACCACAGGAGGGATGCAATATGGTTGAGCTATGACCATAAACTTGTCCCAGCTAATACCTGCGAAGCTACAAAGCTCAGTCACCAGTTACTTCTGCTCAGACGTATCGATAGTAGGAACTAGGTACCGTAAATTTTTGTCCGTGGCTGGTTTCGTTTTCTTAGGCTAAGGCTTAACTATTAAATCGGCACAAATCAATTAATTTATTAACATAAGATGCACTATTCGATCAGCACTGTTGAAATGTAGTTAATATATGTTACAGCAAATTACAATACGTTAAAATAGCTTACGGGAATGCAGCTGTGTAACGTCATCTACAAAACACCAATACTTCGACAGGCGAATATATCGCCACATGTATGACCCAACTTGAAAATGACTCGGTGTTCACCACTCCAAATATCGGTGGTTTTTCGAGTGAGTCGCTCAATTGCATTCCTTTACGATATTTGAACATTCGATACGCCGGGAGTATATCAAGTTTCAAAAGCTGCCATGTTCATAAAAATGAAATCTAAAGACCTCGTGGTTTACTGTTTGTTATTGTATGGAAAATACAAATAAAAGGAAACTGGTTACAAAACTCTGGTCCGATCTTAGGTACAAAATTGTTCTAATGTGTGGGACCAGTGTCAAATAGGAATTAGATGAATACTGAATCCATAAAAAGATAACAGCAAGAAAGGTCACTGGTTTCTTTGATCGATGAAAAAACTGTACTGGCAATGACTTGAAGACAGACGAAAACTGCTTCGTGAAGCACTGTTTGCAAAGTTTAAAGAACCAGCTTTAAGTATGGAATTTAGGAATATGTTACAGACTATTTACAGCCTGCACAGAAGCGTTTATGCAATCATTCTACCTTCACTCCATACTGAATGGACCAGGAAGAAGCGCTAATAGCTTGTACAATGAGAAGTACCCTGCGCCATGCACCCCGCAGTCGTTTTCAGGGTAAATACGTAGAAGCAGATTCGCAGTGTTGTGAACTGAGAGTCATGCTCTGCGAATGAGGATTAGTGTACATCCGATGCAGTAGGGCGACCTTGAGTCCCAAAAATTCTTGGTGAAGTCTACATCCAACGCACACTTACCTGCAATCAAAACGACGCTAAGTTTCTACAGATGCCATTTGAAGCCGTAGACAACTGTTCACAGACGCACAACTTCTGAGATCAGTACAAAGTCGATAGAGAGTAATTATACAGGAAAAATACCTTGGCCCAAATGCTCAACGAAACACAACAGTGTCTGCAACATAATTCTCTATGGAGTTTGTACCTGCCTGAGGAGGACTTTACAGATGTGTCGCCACTTCAGGCTGTATACATAAAAATACGTTGTTGTTGTTGTGGTCTTCAGTCCTGAAACTGGTTTGATGCAGCTCTCCATGCTACTCTATCCTGTGCAAGCTTCTTCATCTCCCAGTACCTAGTGCAACTTACATCCTTCTGAATCTGCTTAGTGTAGTCACCTCTTGGTCTCCCTCTACGATTTTTACCCTCCACGCTGCCCTCCAATACTAAATTGGTGATCCCTTGATGCCTCAGAACATGTCCTACCAACCGATCCTTTCTTCTGGTCAAGTTGTGCCACAAACTTCTCTTCTCCCCAATCCTATTCAGTACTTACTCATTAGTTATGTGATATACCCATCTAATCTTCAGCATTCTTCTGTAGCACCACATTTCGAAAGCTTCTATTCTCTTCTTGTCCAGAGTATTTATCGTCCATGATTCACTTCCGTACATGGCTACACTCCATACAAATACTTTCAGAAATGACTTCCTGACACTTAAATCTGTACTCGATGTTAACAAATTTTTCCTCTTGAGAAACGCTTTCCTTGCCATTGCCAGTCTACATTTTATATCCTCTCTACTTCGACCATCATCAGTTATTTTGCTCCCCAAATAGCAAAACTCCTTTACTACTTTAAGTGTCTCACTTCCTAATCTAATTCCCTCAGCATCACCCGACTTAATTCGACTACATTCCATTATCCTCGTTTTGCTTTTGTTGATGGTCATCTTATATCCTCCTTTCAAGACACTAACGTATGAGACCAGTAAAGTCTCTGAAACTGTGTCATTTCACCTGCAACATGATTCTCTATAGAGCTAACAGTGCCTGAGGTGCTTCGGAGCACCAGAGCCTCAGGGAAATTGGTCTTAACACACCAATATCTGCAACATAATTCTCTATGTAGCCTACAGCTGCCTGAGGAATATCTGTGTACTAGAAACTCTGACAAGTTGGCACTAACACAAAATGCATGAAATGTATTTGCAGTTCAGAATATGGACCATTATCAGCTGTATAATGGATGACGACAGTGAAATTCTGTATCCGAAGGATACACAGGCACTGCAATACCGCAACACAATAATAATTTCAACATAATGCTCTTTGAGGCTTTGAGCTCCCTGATTGGTTTCTGAGTTCTGGCGGCTCGTAGTGGTATATATTAACACAACCATAACTGCAACTTAATTTTCAATTCACGTAGAACTGCCTGAGGGGTTTCTGTGCACCGAATGTCCAGCACAATTAGTCTTAATACAAAAACACCTGCAGCATAATTCTCTGTGTTGCTTACAGCTGGTGATCGTAACGACAGTCTGCCGGGACCCTCATGAAAATGCAAAGACAAGCCAGAATTAATGTGGAGTCAGCAGCATCGGAATCAGACCGTAAGAGACTAAAATAACGTAATCTTAGCAAGTTAACTCTGATTGTCGCACATTCACCTGGAAGAGATGTGGTAGCTGCTAAAATCTCAAGAATTACATGGTATGTGGTCTGGTGGTGGTATGGTCTTTGAGTGGAAAAGCTACATGACTACATGCTGGATGTGAGTACAGAGCTTTTTTTATACTTTTCTTGTAGGAGGAAACTGTTGACGCAAAAGCTATAAAGATAACGTTCTGAACAAGCACGTGCTGTATTTTCAGAGATGTTCTTGGTGTAGTTATCTTCTCCTTGGTCGCTAATGCCTGCCTGCACAGTGTGTCTGGAGCATAAATACCTTGTAGGTCTGAATGGAGAGACCAGCGATATCCCCAGATCTGAATATTACAAAACATGTCTCGGAAACACTGGGAAGATTTACTGAAGTCCATCAGTCGCTACCTAGCACACTCTACAGAACTCTTTTAGAGCAATCGAACATCGGCCAAAAGAGAGAATGCCACACCGTGGCCAAACTACAGTATCCATACTCTTCTTTACGGTTGTAGAAGAGGTTTTTAACGTTTTGTTACTTTTTCAATTCTGCTTGAGTACTTTCCTATATATGTCTGATGATATCTTGCGATTATTCTTCAGCTTCTTCTATAAAAATCTGACATTTTTCTCAGGAAATACGTTCTTATTTCTTCATTATACTTAACTTCTGGAGTGTAGTATCTCTACGGCATACTGTTGCAAACAAACGCACCAACTCTCTAACCCTCTCTTCCGCCGTACGACCTTCGTAGGCACATCCGTATGTACATCTATACTCTGTAAGTCGCATTATGGTGTGTGGTGGAGGGTACTTCCAATACCATCATCATTTTCTCCATTGGCGAATGGTAAGTGGGAGGAACAAGTGTAGATAATTCTTCGTGCAAGCCCACTCTTGTCTTACTTCACCATGGTGATTGTTTCGCAAGAAGTAAGTAGGAGCTTGTGACACGTCACCTCACTCTTCTTGGCACCCACTCTCAGAATTGTAACAGGAAACTCTCCCTCATTCACAGCACCACTTTTGTCGCGTCTGTCACTGAAAACTGATAAGCGTTAATTGAACAGCACTCTCACCTTCTATCTGGATCCTTCCCATCTCCTCTATCAACCTAACCTGATAAGAATCCCAGAATGATGAACAGAATTCAAGACAGGTGAAACGAGTTTTTTGTAAAGTCCTCATTTCGTATATACCGCTGCAGTTTCACGGCATTGCAACGAAATCACTAGCGAACAGCCTCACTGAACTATCGTCAGTAAGTACTATCACGAAAAGCAACCGCTTTCTACCACTAATTTGGGTTACAGCCGAATTTACTTTACATTTGACGACATCTCTAAGCAGGATCATTTACCTGAATCACCACTACACCTCTCCTTGACGTTACGAGTTAGTGGTAGTTATCTTCGGCAAACTGAGCAGTGAAACATGCAAAAGTAAGGACATCACTGTAACGATGAGTTATATTCACTTAAGCTGGAATAAAACGCCCTACTCTATCTACATAACACTTCAACGAAATATTAAGTCTTTGGCTGGCTCTCTATCGTTTTACTGTTATTTCTCGAGCATCTTGAGTAAATTAGGGACTCAATCTTTCATGCAGGGCTGAATATTTGCGAAGAGTTCCAATACATGACAGAATTAAAAATGAATTCTGCGTGTGCTTCGCTTACATGTTTTTAATAATGATGAATATACACTGGGGACAACATAATTACATCCTTTCACCAGTCGTTTGTGCAGTGAACCTACGCTTTCGACAGTGCCTTGCGTTTAGCGAGTGCTGACAAGAAAACTACAGTAAAGAGTACGTTTTGTACTGCCTTCAAGCCATATATTAATTCAAGCCAATCGTCATTATTACAGCAGTAACCAAAGCTACTTTCTCTCTGTCTCTCTCTCCTCCCCCTCTCCCCCCACGACCCCCCCCCCCCTCCCCCAAATGCTCATATATCAACATAGTAGGCGCCTGCTTTCAACACTGCGATGACCTATCAGTTACAAAATGGAAAAAATGGGGAGAGAGGGGAATCAAGGAGGTCTCTTAGAAAATTACTTCTCTACGCTCATCACCGAAAGCTGACTTGCCAGTTATTCCTGTTACCTGAATGCTGAATATTCTAAGTTAATATTTTAGCCTTACAGCTTTTGTGCATGGCCGTCTCGCATAACCAGGCAGTAACTACGTTTTTATGGTTTTATTTATTTTATTTAATCGTATGGCTAGGGCCCCCCGTCGTGCAGGCCGTTCGCCGGGTGCCGGTCTGTCAATTTGACGCCACTTCGGCGACCTGCGGTCGATGAGGATGATAAGATGATGATGGAGACAGCACAACACCCAGTCCCAGGGGGGAGAAAACGTTTTTATGGCGAATGATATTGATAGTTGATGTAAAGAACAACAGCAACCCCCTAGCCATGGTCATGATCGTGCCGTTGTCTAGTGACCCATGACTCGTATGGAGTCTGCTACAATCCTCGATTTGAGGAGAACAAAGCTGGCAATGGGAACAGAGGTGGTAGTGATCAGATTGTTCGTCGACTTTATCGCTTAAGTCACGAAACGTTCTGCAGTGTCTCATGAAGTGATATTAGGCGACACCCATGTTTGGGATCACAGATGGATGGGGTCATTAAATCGATGGCCTCCGTGACATTATTCATGAAGACTATGCCAAGTGTTAGAACCAGGTTTCATTCCCTGCTTTTCTTGCATCTATGCAAACATAATCTTCATGTTATGTTCTCTGCCATATTATACATCACAGTTTGTCCACCCACGCTACATAACAGTCGCATTTTGCTGCCTCATATCCACCTCGATGTTTTGATGTGGATCCCAACATTCTAACTGAAACTAAGCAGTGTTTTCACATATGCCTAACATATGACAGAATCTATAATGCCTCACGGGTTGTGGTAATATATTTTTTTTTTCGGACGGGAACGTCAACAACCAGTTCTGGTATACGACCAGTTCATTACAGTTGCTGTTATGTTAATCGCAAACACTTAACTAAATATCACCAGTTCAGACCGATGGAAGCAGATTAGATCTTAAAGTCTAGGCTGCATCTGTAAAGCGTAGCAGGTACAAGGAGAAATCGTGCAATTACATTATTTAATTTGTTGGCAATAGTATAGGCAAGAAATTCGGTTTACTGAAAACCATTATGAGGCTATTAGGCAAAGAAAATAGCAGAGCCATACGGGGGAACACCTCAAAACGGGCACGCGGACGTTTCCAAACGCCAGGGAAAATCAGAGACAAAATACCACCACTGGTGATGTTTTACCCTGTAAAACGAATTGCCTTTGGCGACGAAAATACGCACTTTTTTGGCGCTTCACCTTTAAAATATCACCGATAAAAGTAATCGTGCAATTTTAATATACACAGGGTTTGTTTTTTCATATACCATTGCTGTTTTTTTTTATTTTTGACGCTCTTTGTCTGTATTTTATACTAGATCTGACAATGGTTCCATTGAGCTGAAAAGGGCTGCCACCAATTAAATATTTGTGACTTGATTAGCAAAAAATTATCGAAAGAAAAAGTGATGACAAGTGTACTCTACAGAAATAACGTCAGGTTTTATATAACGTCATTTACTTGGGGTAACCTGTCAAAAGAGACCACTTGTGTCAAAGAGCGAAAAGAAAAGACACCGTACTATTTATGTATACAATTACAGCGCATAATGTCATTGCTCAATACTTTCATTGCAATTATGATGTAAAGTTTTTTTACGTAAAAAGCTATTGAATAGCAACAGAAACAGAAAAGGTTGTTTCAAAAGACGCATAACAAGCACAAAAAAATGATGGTTTTAAAATTCGTCTCTGGAAACTCTCTCTTCGAGACATCTACCGTGTGTGGATTCGCAAAAGACCCACGCAGTAACCTTAGTTGAACACTTTCTACGATGCTAACTAATGTTGATTGGAAATGGCTAATTCTAATGGAAAAGAGTAAAAAATTAAAAGTAAAAGATATCATTTGCCGGCTAACGAAAAACTGTAGTGTAATAGTATTACAGAAACTTTCAAGATTTATTTTTTCGACAAAACAATGATCGTATATTCAGCGCCTCGTCTCCGGATGGGTATAATTAAAGAGCAGATACTCACGGAGTTCCAGGATGAGCTATAATTATCGTGTTGCGGAGAAACTTGGTAAATATTGTAACGTGTTAATGCGGAACCGATTTGTGGTGGAAAAAATATTTGTTGCTATTTTGGCCGCAGATCTTTGATTGCTAGGAACTATGTAACGGATTAGGGCGACGTACGCAGAAAAGGTCCCACAAGTGAAAGGCAGAATGTTGCTTTTATTATTAAACGCCACTAACACAGTTTGTTCAATACCAGCACGGAAGATGTCGATGAGACGCTTTACAGCGCCAGATATATACCAGGTGGCCAAAATTAGAACCAATTTTTTCCACTGTAAATCGGTTCCGCATTAACATATTTACTAATTTTCGCTGCCATACGAAAATTACGGTCAATATTGGACCTCCGTGAGTAGATGTACTACGTAATCAGATCCACTTTCGTTATAACCACCCTTCTCCAAATGACGACGGCAAAAATAGAATATTTAATCCCGAGAAGAAACAGATAGCAACAGTTATCATATGCGAGGAACAATTAAATGCAACGCCATAGCAAGGAGCCTTCGATACGTGTCCTAACGGTCACAGAAATCGAATCGGCTATAACAAGCAGGAAGGGGTGCTCTGCAAGATCCAATGAAGAGGTTGATTCATTTACTGAGATTAAAGTCGATGCCATAAATCTAATTTATTGTCACCAGTCGTTCTGAGACGTGTTCTCGGTTACACACGCGGGCCACTTCGTTCTCGTCGAGCATCAGTTGCTCTGCGCCCAGCCCCCCGGCCAGACAGTATGCAGTACACGGAACACAGACACACTGGCGTCGTACGTCACAGGCATGGCCGCGCGCCGACTCCGCCCCCGGATTTCCATTGGCCCGGGTACGAGCACGCGCTGCCCATTGGGCGCTGAACCCGCCAATGGGCGCTCGGCGCCCGCCGGCCAGACTGTCGCTTTCATGCATAATTAGACGCGCAGAGGCGCCGAGCCGAAGCACTGCACGCTCCTCGGCTCCCGCCTCAGATTGGTATCGCGGTGATTTCTCGGCGTCGGGCGCCCTTTGGCAGCCGCCGAACCTCCGTTCCGCGTCAGCACCTTGTTATTTTTTGCAGCCGGCTTAACACAGTCGTCTCGCACTGCGATACCTGTCGTCGGGCGAGCCAGTATTTCACAGCAAGTGGCTGGTAATGAGACCGTTCTGTACTCGCCCCACGCAGTTGCACTTACAGGATGCTCGACCGGTCTCCCGTGCGCGATAATCCCGCCACACGATGAATTTTCCGTCTCGTTAGCAGTGTCACCCCAAGTCCTCGACAGCAACGTGGTTAGCGTCTCGATACTACTGCATGGTGGAAACAGTGCCACAAATCAGCAGAATCGTTGCACTGGATTTATATCGAATACGTCCTACTTCCAATCACAGCAAGCTTTTGCAGAAAGTAGCTGAATGCCATCTCATTGCCTTTTACCTTTTTTACCTATGTTTGGTAATACGTGAGTTGAAATTATTCATGTCCCTTTTGCAACTGTTGTGTGCTATTCTTGGAATTAAATACCTTTCAGAAAGGTACGGTTTTGTATAAATTTTAACTTTGTTTTAAATAAAATATTTTGTGTCCATAAAAACTTTATTATTTCTTGCGAAAATAGATATGCCCTTACAATTTTTGTAGCTCTGAAATGAAAACAATTTTCTTGCAGTCAGTGCGAGAGTGCAACAATGCAATGAACTCAAATCAGATTTTAGAAACAATGTGCCATGATTTTTCGTGCAAACTTAGAATTGTATTTCAACTATCATATTTTTAAGAAAAAAAACATGTGTTGAGGAAACAAAGCAATCCATCAATTTGATGATATTCCCATAGCCTCATAAACTGTAGGCCTAACGCTTTCAGATTACGATAATATATTCTTTCCCTTTTCAGTGACACGGCTATTTGCTGTGTAAAAGGATCTGAATTGCGTAAGTCCGAAAACAATGGATTAATGCATTACTAGTTCTCTTTCTTTTTAAAAAATCGTATTCTGTATTCGTCATACTAATTTTATTACATTACAATTAGGAAAAAGTACCCTATTACTTCCTACTATTTAAATGAAAATGACAATGTTTCCTTCTCTGTGCCACAGAAATGTTGACAGTGTGAAATTACCACTCCACTCAGAACCCAGTAAATCTGCGAGAAAAATGGTATATTGGGTTTCTGAGATTCCATTTTCATTAAAACTTCTTTTTTGACTTGCCTTACAGATGCTGACAACTAATTTTCTTTGACTAATAAGATATTGACAGTAATTTGAAGTAACTAATGTCAGCTATAATGACTGATGTTGCAACATCTCGTCAGTGAAAGCTTTGAAATTCGTATGTGAATAAGGGACAGTTATTCAATATAGGCATTAAGAAAGCAGAAGCAACTTATAAGATTATTAAGAGGTGTTAATCCTAAAGATAAGTACTGAAGAAAGCAATATACTGATCGACATCACGCCGCCTAAAATCCAACATCGTGGACAACATTACTTCTCAGCTGCGTCGGGTAGAGTTGTGGTACCGCTCTTTAAAATATCATGAGCTACGTTTAATTTCCACATATCAACGTACAACAGCATGCTGCCAGCACCGTAGTTCAGGCTGGTTCTAAACGCTCAGCATTTTAGTAATAAATTCATACTTACTGTTAACAGGCTCTTGACGAACTACTTAGCGTTACCGTCACAATTATTCCACTACACAAATCTCGAAGAATTTTTGTAGAATAAACGACATTGCGAACCATGCTTTCGATCACGCTTCCCACTCTTATCTTCCAATACGTGCGGCATCATACTTCCCATAAAAACGTTGCATGTTGATCACTGTTGCCAGCTGTGGTGCATGATGGGTGACGTTCCGGTTAGCGCCAGCCGTGCATGCGTGTCGCCATTTCAAACCCGAACACTAGCAATTACTCGTACACGTTATTCAATGTTTATCGTTTCTGGCTGATTCTCGAAAATTTTACGTTTGTTATCTTTGTATATCCTGAATATTCAACGTTTGTGTAGATAGGAGCGGTCTCCTTCCAGGAGATAACTTCTTATCTGTCTGTATGTTGGCGTTCGTAATAAACGAGCTTTCCAGTGCTAAATGCTGTAGTTAATTGAAGTCCCACCTTTAGGATTTGCATTTATGTGTGTTTACGACGTGACAGTGTTCTAGTGTCGTCAGATGAGTCACTCCAAATCTAAGTGTGTATACGAGGTCTGTTCAAAAAATTCCGGAGAATTCGTAATTTCGCGCCAATTGTGTGTTGGAGCGAAATGCGGTCGGTATCCTTGCCTACAACTGTGTTCAGTTTGTAAAAAAATTGGAAATTTTTGGTAAGCTCTTATGAGACCAAGCTGCTGAGGTCATGGGTCCCTAAGCTTACACACTACTTGACCTAACTTACGCTAAGGACAGCACGACACACACACCCATACCCAAGGGACAACTCGAACGTCCGGGGGGGGGGGGGGGGGGGGGGCGAGCCGCGCGGGCCGTGACAAGACTCTTCATTGATTTGATGTGTGAGTTATATATTGTTCAGTGCTGTATTAAGTAGAACGTTGTGTTGCACAGTTAGTTAATTTCGAGATGTCGGAGTTGGAGGAGCAACGGGATTGCACTAAATTATGGGTGAAACTCAAGAAAACCTTCACAGAGACACACCAAATGATGCAGGAAGCCTACAATGACGAGTGCTTAAGCCGTATTCGGCGTTACGAATGGTTCACACGGTTTAAAAAATGGTCGGATGGGAATTAAAGATGGCCCTCGTTCAGGACGCCCTTCGACGTCTACCGACGACGCTCATATCAGGAGCGTCAACGAAAGTTAACGTGCCAATCGAACACTGACTGACTAAGGGACTGCAGCAGAATGTAACATTTCTGCTGGATCATGTCATGAAGTTCTGTGAGACGGAAGCGGTCTGAAATGTGGCGAGATAATTCATGGCTCTTGCATCACGATAGCGCACCCGCACATTCATCTCTGTTGGTGATTGACTATTGCACAAAAAACGAAATCAGTGTGCTGCCTCAACCTCCGTACTCTTCATACATGGCCCCTTGGGACTTTTTTTTTATTCGAAAGGACGAAAATTTGCAACGATACCCAAGATAATACTAAATTCGCGGACGGCTCTTCGCGCTGTTTTGCAAGAGACGTATGAAGGCAGCTTCCGCATGTGGAAACGGCATCGAGAACGGTGTATCAGTTGTCGAGGAGAGTATTTCGAAGGAGACCATACACAGCAAGTAAAAGGTAAGCTTAGAAAAAATTTTGTGGGTGAAGTTCCGGAATTTTTTGAGCAGACCTTTTGTTTTCAAAACTCTGAGTATTATTTCGACAGCTGCCTCAAGAAACCAAGCGGATAAC
The DNA here is from genome assembly GCF_023897955.1 of Schistocerca gregaria. Lineage (NCBI taxonomy): Eukaryota > Metazoa > Arthropoda > Insecta > Orthoptera > Acrididae > Schistocerca > Schistocerca gregaria. The sequence goes on from NC_064922.1 coordinate 828,645,410, forward strand.
CACGGTTGTTGATTAAGGGGCGCTTCAGGATGAAGCGGAGAATCATTGAGGGAGGAAAAATTATAGATATGCGTCACTCTAGACCGTTTCCGACTTACAGGTACTTGGAACTGTCAGGAGAATAAACCATACAGATGGTCACTCGTTGAATTTCGTTCTCATTGACAGCTCTCGTTCATCCCACTGTCAGCATCAATTCATTCTAAGGCTCGTACACACTACTACTGTGTTCCTAATGGAAGTTGGATTCCACAAATATTCTCGAACCTTCGGACTACTCGGGACCACACATTTTTCTCCTTGTTTGCACATTTTTGTTTACAAGCAGGTTTTGAACCTTTTCCACATACAATAATCTGTTAGGAAAAGTAGGCTGAATACAGCAACAACTTCAGCTCGTGTGAGTAGCGTCTGTTCAGAGTTAACGACCCTTGGTCGGAATGCATGCGTTACATTATAACTCACTGACAGAAAGCAGCTCTTGATTCAAAATTATTTGGCCTCACTGTTCGCTCACGGTGTTTATTACGGAAGCGTAATTGATGCTTTGCCAGTACTCTACCGTAATCTTCGATTTGTGCGGTTTACGAGCAAGTTGACGGCTGCTTACTGACAAACATTCTCAGACACATCGAACGCCATCTCCTCCAGTTATACTGCGCGAACAATTCATTTCCGAGAACCTCGTCCAGGTCTTTGTGGCTTGAACGAACCACGTTTTATCTAGTTTCTATGCGCGGGAATAAATTTCTTCCAGTCAGAATGATACCTGGTGCGAAACTTTTCACTTTACATTCGTTCTGTTTCCCCAGAACTGCTGTAACTTTGGTGATATGTCTGTCTTCTAGTTCTCTTAATCGTCCAACGTCAACTGGTCATCAGCAGTGTGCACAGATCAGCTCCACTGAGGACTCATCATAGATGATTGTGTAATTTTTTAAGGTAGCGCTACCAATGTCGATTGGGCAGGTTGTTGTTGTTATGAAACATAAGCAGTTTACTAGTACGTAACTCACATCCTTGCTCATTCAGATATTGTACTGCCTGAAATATTCAAGAACTGAGTATTGGTTTCCGATCTCAATCTAATCCGTCTATGATCTTCTGCCATCTTAGGACATGGGTCCTCAAGTTTTGGGATACCTCTTAGGCTATATCCATCTCCTCAGAGAAGTACATCTGTAGTGTGAGAAGAGACGAGATTCTACTTACATTTTTCCTAAATTGAGTATCTCTGACAACCAGTGTTAGTCACGACGGTGGCCTTGCTCTTCCTTTTATTTTTCTTCCTTTTTTTCTTCTTCTTGTTCTTCTTCTCCTCCTCTTCCTCCTTCCCCTTTCCTCCATTCTCTGCTGGGTCAACATTGTTGTATGTTCTAAGGTAATGTTAGTGACAGCTGGTGACCGGATGCCCTTGCTGACGCCACGGAATCTGTATACCCCATCTATCTGCGTCTTGGGTAAATATCATGTTCAAGTATGAGAACATTTCCTAAATGTTTGCGTATAGAATATTTCAGTTGGGACGCGCGAACCAGCCCAGCTATTACCTAGTTGAATGTGGAAAACCGCCTAAAAACCACATCCATGCTGGCCATCTCACCAGTCCTCGTTAATCCGCGAGACGGACTCCATCCGAGGCAGGCTGCCCTCCTCCTACCTCATAAACGACGCTTTAACGCACTCGGCTGTCGGGGTAGATTTTTCTCTCGACGAAGGTGATCCTCAAAATTTAAGTAACAAAGGGTAATTAGGTTTAATCTTCTATCAACGTCAAGACCGTTACACTTGGGCTACTCGGCAGGGTTTGCCATGGAAATGTCGGGTGTTGTCTATTTAAGGTAAGTATTCTGACATTCCCGTAGAAATAAAGGAAAACCGAAACAAGTGGTCCTTCTGAATGCAACTGCAATAATTCGTCCACTACGACAGCCCACTGACGAAGTTTGAGACTCCACCCAGGTTCCCTACTGCCTTTACAGAAAGCTGTAGCGCCTAGAACCGCTCGGCCACCCCGGCCGGCAATACTGCTCAAAAAAATTGATACAAATCACATTAGAATCACTATCATTATGGGAATAGCTACCCGACATATGTTAACTAGATACTTCATAGTACAAAATGTATTCTTATGCCCCGTCAGGAACATGCCTTACAACTATTGATTAAAAGACGTTTAACTTGCACAAAACCAACACTAACTTCTCAAGGTTTCAATTGTCTACTAGCATTTTGTGGCCAGTGTTATTATCATTCTCTGTTTGTTTCTTTGAACAGCATGGATAAAAATATGAGCAAAGAAGTTAGGTTTAACAGTTTAACGTTCAATTCAGGTAAGGACGCAAAATTCGCATTGGACAAAGTCGTAGAACCATCTGAGGATGTAACCACGAATCTATGGACTCGTATTATTTTTAAACTGTCGTAGTCACCAAGCCATATAGGGAAAACGTGGGACAGCATGTCTTCCAGGAGAAGAACATGTTAACTTTCTGTGCCTATTCTAGAACTAAGGATCGGTAATTCAATGTATTAACACTGCAGCAAGAAGTTATTATTGCCATTGTGAAGTTGTAGTTAGAGCTCGCATCACTGCAAAATCACGGTAGAAATTGCGTGATATATGTTGATTACTGTGAAGAAAATCTAAAAAACAGTTTTCTTTATTGACTGATTGACCATAAATGTAAGTAAAAAATGTGTACCTGCTAGAAAGTTAATTTCATTTCTTATCATATGCGGTTCTGACTGGATCGTTATTACTGTTAAACTGTGCAATAGCAAAAGATGACTAACAAATAGGAGAAAACACTTTGCATGTAAAACTATATATGATGCTGTTCAGCCAATATTGACACATGCAATTAAAATTGTAATATTTAAACTATGGAAAATCCAGGATGGAATGTAAGAATATTATGATAAGGATAGCTGCCACTCATCATATAAGGGAGATGCTGAGTCGCAGATAGGAACAACAAAAAGACTGTCGGAAAGTGATATTTCGACCAACAAGGCCTTTGTCGAAAATAGAATATATATATATACACACACACATACTCACGGAAACGCAACTTATACGCACATGACCACAGTGTGTGTCTGCTGCCCATTTTCGACAAGGCCTTGTTGGCCGAAAGCTCGCCTTCCGACAGTCTTTCTGTTATATGCGACTCAGCATCTCCGCTATATGGTGAGTAGCAACTATCCTTTTCATAAATTGTAATATTTATATTTTAAGTATATGTATTAGCAAGATATAGCTTATTTATGGTTTCTGCAACACGATGCAGTAAGGATTCTCAAGCCAGTCCAGGAGACGATTGGTGAATTATCCATCTCATTCTGAACAGCTTTGGGTAACGCTCTGGAAGAAGAGACAAAACATAACTTTAGTGTGAGTGAAACCTTCAACTGTAGCACACTTCAGTGTATGCAATTTCTCGTTCGGTATATACAATGACACGGTAGTTTCTTCTAAACTGCATTTTCGAAGTGATTCTTTGCCCACCCAGACATTCACTTATTCATTTCAAACAACACAGAGAACTAACTCAAATTCGAGTAAGCTGTATTTTAGAGATGACGTTACTGTTGCAAAATAATGGCAAAGAGATAACTCCGCCCTTTCACGTTACGTGGCTCAGTTACCAGTAGATAAAAACACACACAAGAATAACAGTTGAGATGGAAGTCATCCACAGCATTTTCTTGTAGTCCATCTCTCCACTGCGTCGTGCTGTTACATCATTCATCACTGACGCGTTTAGCCGATCTCTCCGCAATTAACTTACAACAGAACCTACCTTGCAGTTTATATAGTATTCTAAACAACTTGTATCGCGGGTTGAACTTTTGATTAATTGCCAAATGCGGCGGGGCTTCTAATATTGAAGCAACAGCCAACGATCTCTCAGCCTATACATTGTCTTACAAGATGTCTCCAGTTATTATTGTCCACGGAAGCCAATCTCAACAACTACCTTTGAAATCAGAAATAAATACCAGCAACCGCTAAGGGGTTGGGAAATGGCTTTCAGTACTATTAGAAGGGAAACAATCACCCCGTAATGTAAGCAAGCGCCGTTCTTGTCTCTAACGAAGTTATTCGTGTCTCGTAATTACGCTCTCGGTCCGGTATCTTACAGCAGTTGGTACACTGAGGGAACGACTTTTATGAAACACTAGGGGGTCGGTCTCTATATGGGGATCAAAGGGAGCTAAAACTGCACGGTAGCTCTTTGGAATCTACTGAGTAATACACGAAAGAAGGAAGGCTGCTTTTTAGGTCCCGTTAACATCCAAGTCATTAGAGACAAATCAATAGCTCAACTTAGCAACGTTGAACGAGTAAATCTCGTCGCAGACAAGTTTCAAAGACGTATGCTGGCACTCATCACAGAAACATACTTCTGGCCTGATCAATTATCACTTACATCTAATTTAGTGCTAACTCTAGACATTACAATCAAACTGTAATTCTAGGAATGAGTATTTGAAAGGCTTGAAAATTAAGTGAAAAATGACAGTTTATTCGCGAGGGTAAATAAATGTATTACGAATGACCTCGAAGTGTTCGGTTTCTTATTTCTTGTCCTCTAATATAAGCAGCAGAAGGTCGATCATTACCGTCGGAAGCGACTATAAATATAAATATACGGCACCGGTATATTTCCTCTGAGCTGTAAACATTTAAAGAGGTGCTGTCTTTCATCTGAGTTGGAAACCCTCTTAACTGAAAGCCTTCGACGTAAGGCAAATAACAGACCATCCATCTACCACCTAATCTAAAGCATGACGAGAACCCACGTTAAATATGGAAATGTGCCGTTGATTCGTGTAATTTTTCAACTTTTCATTAGATTTACACAGTATTTATGTTCCATAAAACATGGTGGACGTGAGTGGCTTCCTCAATACCAGGATTTATATGATCCGTTGTAAAAACTACACATTCACATCTGCAGGGCGTTACGCTTTTATGATCTGCGTCACAGAGTATTTATTAGTTTATAATAAAAACTACAGTATATTACCCACACATACACATACACTCGCGCGTACATGCATGCAGGGGTTGGACAAAAGCATGGAACACCGCGAGATACGTATGGTTGAGCATAAATGCAGATGCGAACCAAGCTTACAGGTTGCTTTTTTATACAGGGTGACACAGAAAAACGGGAACATTTCCACAGTCCAACCAAACTAGAAGCGATGAAGGAAAGAAATTGCAATTACTGTAACTGAAAGATTACAACGTTGCCATTTACGAAACACTGATGGCGTTTATCATTTTATAAAGATTACGTCCTTTACATGGCGTCCACCTGTACGAATACATTAGCGAAATCTCCTATTGAGATTCGTAATTGACCGCAGCAACATCTCAGCTGGGATACTGTGAATTGCATCCCGAATTCTCTGTCTTAAGTCATCCAGTGTTCTTGGTCAAGTCGTGTAGACTTTGGTCTTGAGGTAGCCCCACAAGACAAAATCACAAACGGATAAACCTGGCGATCTAGGAGCCCAGGGAATGCTACCGCATCGTGAGATCACACGGTTGCCTAACGATTCTCACACATAGGCCATAGATTGCCGTACAGTGTGTGATATCTCTCGGTCCTGTTGAAATCAGGCTTCTTGAAGGGTTGGAAAGTTGTTCAAAGCAGGTGTTACGAAAGTTCCTAACGTCTCCAAGTAAAGATCAGCATTGACAGTTATTGTTTTTCCCTTCATTTGCGAAAAATTACGGTCCGATAATCTCATGTCATGAAACACCACAACACGCTCTGAAAGGTCGCTCATGAACGTCATTAGGCTTTGTGTTCGCCCGGCCGGCCGTTGTGGCCGTGCGGTGCTAGGCTCTTCAGAGTCTGGAACCGCGTGACCGTTACGGTCGCAGGTTCGAATCCTGCCTCGGGCATGGATGTGTGTGATGTCCTTAGGTTAGTTAGGTTTAAGTAGTTCTACGTTCTAGGGGACTGATGACCTCAGATGTTAAGTCCCATATTGCTCAGAGCCATTTGAACCATTTTTTTGTTCGCCCAGTAACTGTTGTTCTGTTTATTCACGTAAACTGTGAGATGAAAATGCGCCTCATCTGACATCCACAACTTGTATAGAAATTCATCGTCATTGCTTATTTTTGTTATCATTTGTTGACAGTATCCTAATTATAAGCGGTAATCGTTGTCCTTCAGTTGTTGCACCATATGTAGTTTGTAGGGATGAAATTTCAAATCAAGATGCAGAATTCTACGAACACTTTCTCTGGACATTCAAGCCGCTGCTGCTTGCATACGAATTGAGCGCCGTGGGCTCCGTTGGACAGACTCGCGTACAACATCAATGTTTGCTGGAGAATGCACACTTCTTGGTCGTCCTGTTTGTTTCTTCTTGAGGGCAGATTCAGTCACTTCAGAGTTACTATTATTGTTTTTATAAAACATTTTTAACGCCAGGGCACGCTGTTGTCCATTCCACTGGTCTATGAGTACAGAAATGGAGGACTGTTTACTCGCTCACGAGCCCACAGTGCTGCCACCTGCCCATGGCTGCCATTACTCATTTCAAACATTCCCGTTATTCTGTGTCATCCTGTATTTGGCCACGAACGGCACCTGTGCAATATCCTCAAAACGTTGCAAGAGTCTGTCGTCAGAAAATTGTTCTGTGCGGTTCTGAGTGCATTATGCCGGAGCTAAGTGAATTCGAACGTGGGCAAGTTGTTGCTGCTTCCAAGTGGGTTCTTCCGAGCGGTCATTGAAGAGGATTGTGACGAAAAATAAAAGGATGAGAACTGCAAAAGTCACTGCACAACTGAATGACGCACTCGTGAACCCTCTAAGCGCCAGAACAACACGAAGGGTGCTCTGTAAGCAGGAACTGCAGAGTGAGCTAGAAGTACAAAACCATTCCTCAGTGAAATGCCCGTAATAGGAAAACGTGGTGCCTAAGGTATAAAACCTGCCCTATCGAGAAGTGGAAGAAAGTGATTAGGTCGCATGAGTCTTGTTTCACACTGTTCTCAGCTTCTGGCTAAGTTTACGTCCCAAGAATAAAAGATGGCGGCGGTCTGGTAATAATCTGAGCACCAGCCATATCGTGCTATTCGATGGTCCTCATGGCTCCTCTGCAAGATCGCGTTACTGCCAATGATTTGACGGCCATTTTGGCCGATTAGTTCCATCCCAAGGTAGAATACAGGGTGTATCAATAGGAATCATCCAAGTTGGCAGGTATATATTTCTAAAACTAATAAACGTATACAACGAATTTTGATTTTTGATGTACGAGAAACTAAATTTTTTTTTTTGTTCCTTTTCATAGGTGTTCAATGTGCTCCCCTTGAGATGCACGGCGTATGTCAATACGTTATTCAAATTGTTACCACACTGCAGCGAGCATCTCCTCAGCTACAGCTCCCACAACTGCTGTTATGCGATGTCTCAGTTTATTAATTGTTGTAGGTAACGGAGGCACATAAACAGAATATTTTATATAACAAAGTCTTGCATACAGTCAGGTCCGGTGACCCTGGAGACCAGTAATGTAAGGCTGAATCACCTGGTCCAGTGCAACAGACCCATCGTTCAGTAATCCATTGATATAAAAATTCTCGCATTTTCAGACGCCGGTGTGGCGGTGCCCCACCCCGTTGGTAAATGAAGTCGTTCGAATCAGTCTACAACTGTGGGAAAAGAAAGTTCTCAATAATATCGTGATATGTGCTTCCTGTAACAGTGTTCTCGGCAAAGAAAAATGGACCGTACACGTTTTCTCGTGAAACTGCACAAAACACATTAAATTTTGGCAAGTCGCTCTCATGTTGTACAACTATACGTGGTTGTTTCGTACCCCATATTATCACATTATGACGGTTCACCTTTCCATTTAAATGGAATGTTGCCTCGACAGCGTGGAAGAAAACTGTCATCCTCCATCTTTCCAAGAACGAAGTTTGCAGAACTCCAAACGTTGCTGTTTGTCACCTTCACGGAGAGCTTGCAGTAGCTGAATTGTGTAGTTTCATGAGTAACCGCTGACACAACACGCGTCAGACGAACATCGGGGTCATGTTGAGCTGTCGAGCTACGCGGCGAACGGATTTCTGCAGACTCCTTGTGAAACCTTGGCGGACTCGTTCGATATCTGTGTCAGGCATTCGGGGACGGCCCGGCGATTTGCCTGTACGCAGACAACCCGTTTCTCGGAATTGTTCATGCCATAGTCTAATGCTCTGTACTGTAGGAGTATCCAAACCATACCTAGTACGCTGAACAGTCATTACTAACCCGCACTGCGCAAAACATAGAACACTAAATGCTTTCTGTTGTCCCGACACCATATTTACTAGAACTGAAGTGGTCGCTCACTGTTGCTGCCTAGCTGGAACCATGTAGAAGTAGAGAGTTTGCTCTTTCCAACAGTACGTTGTTCAAGCACAAATCTCAAATAATGTCATAGTTATGACTTTTTTTAAATCGGATGATTCTGTTTGATACACCCTATATATGTTCCTCAATGGTGATGCAGTGTTCCAAGAGGACGGGGCCCCTGTTCGCAAATATCCCATCGTCCAGGACTGGTTTTTTGAGCAGTAGGATGAATTGTCGCATCTCTCTCGGCCACTACAGTGACCACATTTCAATATTATTAAGCCTTTGTGATCTACTTTGGAAAGACGTGTGTGTAATATCCATCCACCTCCATCACCGTTACCTAAGTGCAACTATTTTGCAGGAGGAATGGTATAAGATTCGCTTGAAAACCATACAGGACATGTACTTATTCATTCCGAGAATACTGGAAGATGTTCTGAATGCCAACAGTTTTCGACATCGTATTAGGCATGTTTTTGGGGTTTCCATATTTTTATCCACCCCATGAACATCCTTTTTCTGAGTGGGTTGAAGCCAGTCAAACTCCGAAGAGCTGTTTTTCCATGTATTTTGGTCCTTGATTCTGCCAGTTCAAGTGAAATTCATATTTGCATTAATTCACAGGAATCGGACGAAACAAGGACCAACGAGGCATAAAACAAAAAAATTCTCTTCCCCCAATCCTTCTGAATCATTTCGACACAGCGCACATCGGCGCCGTTTGATTTAACATTATTGCCTGTAACCCGATAATCAGTAAGCTGTCGACAGTGAAGTCTAATTGATGAAAGCCTCGTACTTGCAGTAATCAACAAACATAAGTAATTGTCTTGTAGTAGAGATTTCCTTTTTTCTCAAGGTTACAAATGCAAATGACCGAACAATAAGTTTACGACGCATAAAATGGAGCGCACATGAGATGCAGCACACACCACTTGTTTTATATATGCCGGTCAAGCTGTAAACCTGACAAAGCGTGGACTTCGAGCAATAAAGATGTATAAGAAAACTAAAGGTAGAGAAGGAGGGAGTTCACACCAAAATCAAACTCTGGAGTAGACTTTCGAGTAACTATTTTATAATGATAGATTAATGTGGGATGGATCTTCAGACTTCACGTAATTAATAAACATGATTTACATTGCTTACCTCTGTAAATAATCTCATTTATTGTCGTTGGAAAACTTTTATGAAGTACGCTGCACAGATCTACCCAGTATCTGGAAGAAAAGTACACGAGTGATCTGAAATCCGACTAGCGCTTTTCGACAGCGATATCCTGAAACCCACGTGTCGAGGAAATCAGGTAACTGAAGAATTTCTTGAATTTAGAAAAGCATTTGATTTAGCTCCAACCACTAGTTCTCAATAAAAGACTGATTGTATGGGCTATCGAACGAAGTTTGTGACTGGACTGAGTATATCCAGGCAGGGAGGATCCAGCATGTTGTCTCGGATAGTCGGATGGACATTCATGTAATGTAGAAATAACATCAAGCGCGTTGCAGGAAAGTGTGTTGGGAATTTTGTTGTTCATGTTGGACTTTTTGCGTATGACGAAGATATTCATAATGGACTATCAGCTGAAAAAAGCTGCACAAATATTCACTCAAATCATGATAAGACATCAAACTGGAGCAAAGATTGGGAACCTACTTTAAAATGTTGAAAAATGTAAAATTTATCCCTCCACAAATCGCAATAACGTCGCATTGTAGAACTACGCGATCCATGAGTCACAGCTAGAATCAGTCAATTCACAGGAACAATTTGTAGGATCCATCATATAGGCACGATTGTAAAGCAGTTGACATATTTCGCATCAGTGGTAGGATATAGGGAAAATGCAAAAGGTATCGTTTACAAAAAAAGCTCGTGTTGTCGATACCATAATATTATTGGAGTGTCTGGAACCCGTGCGAAGTAGGGCTGTTCAAAATATATGGATATATCGATGCATTGGCCAAGAAATATCGATATATATCGGCGATATCTTTCTCATGGACATACCAATATATCCATATATAATACAATATCAAGTGCCGATATTTTCGTTTTATGTTATATTTTTTTCCCAATTTTCGGCAAATACTTGAAATTGTTCTTTGAAATTGCAGTATAACATAATTTTACTTTCGCTGTGTGAAAGTAAAACACCTAATTTTCTACATTTTGAGCTTTCATCACGACTAGTCTATCTCTCTGAATGTGTGAAGCAAGTTCAGCTGGCATAAAGACGAAGTCTGATTGTACTGGGGGTGGCGGTGTGAATGGAATAACAAGCTGTCCTACGTAAAGAAATAGCACACCATTTGGATTAAATAATAATTTGCTGAAACTGCTGAACAAAAATCTAAATGACAGTTTGGTCTTTGCGGTGGCCGGAGACGTGTGAGAGGAAATGGTGACGTAATCGGCATTACCGACAGGAACGGCAACGTTTAACTTCACCACACAATTTCGACACTACGACTATAGTTCGCTAGCATTTACAGATATGAAAAAAAGGGAAGTCGACACTCCAGAGAAATCCGATACGTGACGTAACCGAACGACAGACCCATCGAGTACCTTTTACTGTGCCACTTACATGCAATTACCATTGTGGTTATCGCCAGGCATGAATGTGCGTCGTTTTCCTTTTAGCTCTTGCTCTAAGGGGGTAAGCGGGCTGCTAGTTTGTTGATGTACAGAATATCTATTACTAAATCAATACGCACATATGAAGATCTGAAGCTGGCAGTATATTTACAATGTGCAGCCTTTTTTTCAGTACGTCTATTTTTTTCCGGCGATATATTGATATTTTTTTCGACATATCGAGGGCCCATAATGATACTTTTTTAAACACAATGTATCGAATTCCCAATATTTTTAAAAAATCAACAGTCCTAGTACCAAGTAGGACTAACAATAAAAAGTGAAAGCGTGTCAAGAATGGCAGCAGGAATTGTCACAAGATTGCCTGACCCATGGAAAAGTATCACTGTGGCGCTGAAAAAATGAACCGATGATGCCTGAAGATAGGCGTCAACTATCTTGTGAAAACCTACTTACTAAGTTTCAATAAACAGTAGACTACTAAGTGAGGAATCTAGCAATCAACTGCAATCTTCCCTCCTGTATGTCGCTTCCCTAGGGCCCGCGAAGACGAATTTAGACTAATTTCCGTCTGTACAGCGACATTTATGCACTTGTTTCTGTGTTCCATACACGACTGGAAGGAGAAGAAACCTTATTACCTGGTGTAATGGGGAGCATTCAGTGCCACGCATTTCTCAGTTTTTTTTTTTTTTTTAATTTAATCGCATGGCTAGGACACCCCCCCCCCCTCCCCATCGGGCAGACCGTTCGTGGGTGCCGTTCATTCAATTTGACGCCACTTCGGCGACCTGCAGTCGATGAGGATGATAGGATGATGATGAGGACAGCACAACATCCAGTCCCTGGGCGGAGAAAATTCCCTGACCCCGCCGGGAATCGAGCCCGGGCCCAGAGGATTGACAATCCATTACGCTGACCATTCAGCTATCGGGGGCGGACATTTCACAGTGGTTTGAAGAGTATATGTGCAGATGTAGATTGGCAGCTTAGATATGAACTCCTTACATTTGTCGTCGCTTAGGCGTGTTGGCTGGCTTCGGGCTGAGTGCACTTGTGTTTCTCTCACGCACAACACGTGTGGGAGGTGCGACTTGACAAGTGCAGCTTCCGCACCGGAAGAACGAACCTGGCGCCACCTGTACACGCAAATGCGGCTTCCGCGAACCGCCGTACGTGTATGTGTGTGTGCGTGTGTGTGTGTGTGTGTGTGTGTGTGTGTGTGTGTGTGTGTCGCCGACCAGCTGTTCTCACCGACACAAAACACTGCCAGCAGCGCTGCGGAAATAAGTCGTTACTACTGTGCATCAACTGCCTGAGTGCAACGATGTTTCCTAATGTGGCTCACGAGAGCATTTGATATGAGCAGTCTCCTCTATTTTTATATGCCTTTTCTTACGTGCTGTAACTTTCTCTTGGTGTAGTTTCAGTAATACCATTCGAAGACTTAGTGAATTACGTAATCCAAAATCGGCTTTGCTCGACTAGCTAACGGATCTCTCATCCTCCCAAGCAAGCATTAACAACAGCTTCCAAGCTCTTGGCAGCTGTGCTAATACCAGTTTGTTCTTTATGAACAGCAGACCCAGACCAGTAACTGTCAATTTTTTGCACGTACACTTCTCGTATGGCAGTATATACTTGAGAAATATTTGAAATCCGTTGTGCCAGCCTTACAATCCAGATCAACGCTCTTTACAATAATCCGGGATAGATGACTTCCTTTCGGATGTGGAAGTAAATACGATTCACATGTTAACAGTTAGTTGTCATTTCACCCTAATATGTTGAAGTAAATTAGAAATTTGTTGCTGTAGTAGTTTTAACAACGCCATTGTCATTAAGTGCTACCTTCCTTGTATTCAGTCACCAATAAGCAGATTAAAAGTAGCACCCTTATGCAAACGCAGACATACACAACCATCTTTCAACCGTCTTTCCGTTATTTTTACGTTGGTTGTTTATGAGAAAATTCAAGTACTAATAGAGGTACAGAATCTATTATTATTATTATTATTATACTCCAGTTAATTTGTGTTTCTCTGTCTTTCTCTCCTGTTTATATAATAACAAACGTTATTGTGTAGCTGTATTAACACTAGAGACAATACGAAAATATGTCTTCGTAGGAATAGAACCAAAATTGAAATCTCTGAGGTTTTTTAGATAAAGGGTAAATATAAAAGGCATTGATAAAGAAGAAAATTACATTAGATAAATGCTGACGTAAAGTGATATCATTTGTAATGTGACTATGGTTAGTGGACTCAAGCGGTCACGATAGCTGCACTATTTCACCTTGTTCAGAAATTTCACAATTTCGCTAATGTCAAACGAGAACACAAAATTCATTATTAAGCGTTAGACCACAGTTTTCAGAAATATCCTGTTCAGCCCTCATCTCACAGCAGGACTGTTTTTGAAATTTGAAAGTCGAGGGGGGATAAATTTTTCAGAACTCCTGTGCACCAAAGGCTACTTGTAAGCCAAAGAACTGACGCACTGAACATTCTTATTCTCAGAATAAACTGATTTAAAAAAAAAGGTTATGTCCTCCAAATGGAACAAGACGCCTTGGAGAGCCCACATTGACCTATGATACGCTAATGTAGACAGACAGGTACCATCACTTCATCTTCAGTTTTATGTGGACTATTCCCGATACTACGAATCTTACAGAAATTAATGGACCATTTCGCTAAATTAAAGGTGGTCAAATAAAACAAAGGAAAAAAACAGAAATAAAATAGACCGGATATGAGATTTTTCCTGTTTCCATTTTCAGACCTCATTACTGAATTTATTCATCTTCACATCACACTTTGTACTTTCATATTTTTCCTAGTATTATACCCAGCCACTGCGGAAAGAGACACTTCACATGATTACAATGTATAGATGGTTTCTGTTTTTCATCAAAGGTAAAATAATTAAGAAATGAAATTATATTGTTAGTAAATACATTATTTTGGAAAACATGTCCCTCAGCAGTATTTACGCTTACATTGGAAGTAGCAAAGTTGTAGCTTTGATCATTCCGTAGGTAAGTGATATTTCAGAGAAGATTGCAGTGCATTTATTTATCAAGTCCTGGAAAATCCTACAGTCCATAAAAATTATAATGTATATGTTCAAGAAATGAACTAGAACTCAGATTCGGCATCACATAAGTCACTTTTGAGCGGAAATTTGCGTTTCCCATTAATCCTGTTTTGCTTATCTGATGATAACGCAAAGGATGCCATTACACAACCCTTTAGGATCAGAAGTGACAAAAATCTTATTTCGTGAGAAACTCGTTCTACGCTCATTCTTCACCGCCTAACTTCAATTGAGAGGTACTGTATTTACTAGGCGATCTGCCCACATCACTTCATATCCTGTATTGTCTAAACATGAACCTACTGGTCGGACCACAAATATTTATGTACCGTGGAAACTGGTGCGCTGATCAGAGAACAGGGAGAACTAGCTGGAGCGTAATGCGTGACGCGATCCCCGAAGGAAGTTTCGTCATCAATGACCCCCGCTCAAATATTAACACTGGCCCATGAAATACCAAAAGCCTTCCGGCACGACAAGCTAATAATGACGGTACTTCGCTGCGCATTAGTATGCACTGTTGTTACACAAGCGACTTGAATGAACTCTTTTTCCTCTAATTGCTTACAAATTAAAAGAGGAGACAGGGAAATGAAATTTTAGGCAAGCCAACTGAATGGCAGCAAGGTACCAATTTTAATTCATTGCGTCTGAGGAAATACTAGCCTTGAGGCAATCTACACTTGGTGTCGTAGGCCGAGGGGGAATCGAGTCCCGTCCCGACAAATGGATTACCTGCTCGGTCAGCTCCGCCACTTGGCCATAAATTAGTACAAGAGCCAAAGAGACAGTCCTTTCACTTGATGACGAATTTGATTTTGTGTGGTTCTTGTACTAAGTTATGCTCAAGTTTACTTAGATTGGTGGAACGTTCGGAGTATACAGTTACATTTACTATTTTCCGTCGGTTGTTCCGTTTTTCACGGTATTTTTCGGACTTTGATGAAGATAAAATCAACAAAGGCATAACTGTTAATAATTTAAAAGCACTCATTTACAGATTTACAGTAGATATTATTCATTGTTCAAGTGTGGTAATAAAGAAACTACCGCATGAATAAAACACATGAAACGGCAAAAAAAACTTAAAACTAGTGTAAATTATAAATTTTTTCGGTTGTTTTTCTCTGGATGGGAAGAGAAAAAAATGGTTCAAATGGCTCTGAGCACTATGGGATTTAACATCTGTGGTCATCAGTCCCCTAGAACGTAGAACTACTTAAACCTAACTAACCTAAGGACATCACAGACATCCATGACCGCGGCAGGATTCGAACCTGCGACCGTAGCGGTCACGCGGTTCCAGACTGAAGCGACTAGAACCGCAAGGCCACACGCGCCAGAGGAAAGAAAAAAAGCTGTCAGAGTCAGCTACAAATTCCGTTAATAGGGGACTATATTACCAACATTCACAGAAAAGAAGCCATAAAGGAATAACCGAATAGACAGTGACATATGAAAATAGTAGAAAATCATTCAGTCGACTGTAAGGAGTCATAAAGAGAAAGGAAACAGAGAAACTAGGATAAGAAACTGTTTTCGATAGGATGTAGTGGCTTTCAGAGATTATGATAAACCGAACCCACTTTTAAAATCACGATACAGAAATTTAGCAAACACTTAGTGTCGATCGAATTAGCTTACCTGCAATGAGAAAGAACCGCTAACGGATAAAGCGAAAACGAATGAAACGAAAATCGAGCTGTGATGCATAATAATTTATTTAGGGAAAAGTCATTTGTAATTCAGAAAACATGCACCTAATTGTTAATGAGATGTTGTTCGACAGAGTATCCACAAAGTAAAAAAAATCTTATTTCTCATGATTAATAATATGCCAACAACGACTAGCAGAGAAGAAATTAATGTAATGAATGCTTAAAATGTTGCGAACATACATAGCAATAAGCAAATGGAACACCTGCTACTTCCAAATGCGTCTAGTAAGAATAACAGTCGTTCACAACATTTAACTTCACCACTGCCGATGGAGCTCTTACGAGCTGATTGTAAATTTTATTCACATACATCTCTAATGGAGTTCCGAAAACAGGCATATTTTATAGAGCGGTAGTAGTGCCCTACATGGCAGCGGAATATTTCTTTGACATGAACTCTGGTGGTGATTAACACCTGCTGGTATTTAACAGGCCACTACGTCGAAAATAATTTTCAATCCCTACGCCATAGTTAGCCAACATGAAAGAAACACGCACCGCAAAGCTAACAGTACGTGGGGGCCTGCCAGCCTCAACCGTTAATATTCAGAAAAATTAACGTTAGAATGCCTCACTCCAACGATTAAGATGCAACTGAAAATTTTCTCGAAAATCGTCAGATCAGAAAAGAAAATGAAAATATGAGGAGAGTGTAACTGCTATACTATGACTCAAAGATCATAACGGCAATTATTTACCTGAAAAATGTAGAATTCTTCACACCTTCGTTGGCCTGAAAACAAATACTCACTCATCAATAATTATTTCGCGGTTTTCTAACTTCCGTAGAGTGAAACAGGAAATTTTATATTTCCTAGGCATCGAACACAATATAATTATTCGAAAATAACTGTCTGAAATAACTCTCGCTGTACTCTCGTCATTACGTGAAAATGATCACATCCACAAGGCACAGGCGAGAAAAAAGGGAAATAATTTTTTCTCCATCTCTCTCTCTCTCTCTCTCTCTCTCTCTCTCCTCCCTCCATAGTATCAATGTCTCGGCACTAACATTACAGAGAGAGCGAACATACACAGTATCCAATTTTGGCAGTAAAGCGCTACGACACTTACGGAATGTGTGGAAACGAAATACAATAAGTAGCAAAACTAATAACACGAAAGTATAGGGAAACTGAAGAGTACCACTGAAACATTCGTGCAGATGTTAACAGCAGCCCCCAAAAATATTTTATAGACAGATAAGCACTTTCACATAAATAAGGCAAGTCCATTGGCTTATGTCTATCTTATAAATTATACCAGAAATGTAAATAATACGAAATGAATCATTCTACAAAGTTTGTTCATAGCTGAAGATATCGCTTACACGGAAGTAAACGGCTACTGCTTGGTCCAAACCGACTACTCGATTCAATCACGTGTCATGTCATAAAGATACATTTCGTCAATTTTACCAAAATAAATCTCCATAGCAATTCGCTGCGAAGATAAGACAGTCACTGGATGGAAAACAGTGTTTCAAGTCCCTATTTTCATGTAATTTTGCACCCTGTAAGCAACAATATACCATAATTCGATTGTGTTGCTCCTGCTCTCGATTTTTAACTCTCTCGTGACCAATAAACAAATCAGCAAACGATTTGCGGATCTCTTCAGTAATAGACTCTCCTCTCTATAAAATAAGATGAATGAGGATTACTGAAGAGTGAACAAAATTTAAAACATATTTCTTGTCAGTAATACACCTGTAAAAATATGTTTTGTCGTACATATAATATATTAATAGTTTTGAAAATCAAGAAATTTACAGAATAATATCATCTCTAAATCTAGTAGGTTAGGGATTATGTACCAATAACAAAAAAAAAGTGAATACTGGAGAACTTCACTGAATTGCAAGTAGAACGCTGGTCTTGCTCGTTAAACATTTGGTTAACTGAACAACGGCGATATTTAGTTACCAGCTAGGCTTTTTGTCACTTTCTTTGACTTTTTCAAACTACAGTTTCTCTTATAAAATTTTTCGTCAAGGTGACCAGTCCTCAGACGCTGTAAGTTTTATAGAGACTAAATGAGTAATTTCCGAAAAGTGTGAAAAATTCATTTTTGGCACATAACTTTTCTACGGGAGGATTTAGTCAAACAGCAAGGTTTTGGTACTTAGTTGATGCAGTATTTAATGCTATGCATTTCTGGTAACCCTGGCTTTTTTCGATTAAACGTTTAGTTTCGGAGGAATTTGAAGAAAACCAGAAAACCTTCGACATTTTGGGGATTCAAAGTTAACTCGTTTCTAACTTCCTTCACTAATGAAGGTAATCTATTAAATTTTACTCGACACGGAATACAGAGTAATATCGACAGAAAATTATGGTGAAGAACCAAAAACACTAACGTGAAGTTATTGGACGATCACGACCGAACCTGATTAACACTCCCGATTAAGAGCAAGCAATGGACGGTCATCTACAACATAGTTGCCTACTCGTTATCTACGATATTTTTCCGTTCCGATGTTGAAACAGCACAAGATCTGGGAATTGTGCATGGTAGCCTAAGGGGTCATAAAAAGTGCCCCGAAGTAGATACCAGTGATAACCTCATGTTCAACGTCTTTCCCCAGCTGAGGCAAATTTTATAAGTTTTATCCGGTACGAAACACAGAGAAATATCGATAGTAATTTTTTTATGTCAACAGTGGTAGAGAATGTAAGACTATGGCATATTTGGCCGGATGACTGCTTCTGAGAAGGATAGCAGCCTGGGGCAATTTTTTTCTTTTAATTTGACACCACTTCGACGATGATGATAAAATGATGATAACAAACACATCCCAGTCCCGAGCGGAGAAAATCCCGACCCGGCCGGGAATCGAACCCGGCGCCTGGTGATCGAGAGCCAGCAACTCTAGTCACAAGACCACGCACTGCCAATGTCAGTAGTAATGCATGAGAAACATTGCCCTGAAGTGGCCATCCGCCTATGACCACCTCTGCCTACCTCTCCCCACTGAGCTGGCGCTTTCAAGGAAATCCACAGTACGCTTACTGACTCATTATCTCGCTCGCACGTCCTAAGACCACACACGATGCGCGATTTTGCTAGCAAGGGCTCGTGCACGGTGCCTTGAGGTAAGATCTGGTCCTAAGCTCGCTTCTGCCGTCCTTTACCATCGAGAACAGGCTACCGAGATTCATGTTGAGAAAGAGCAATGCAAGTAAATCCACAATACACCTGCTGACTCTTCATCTATCCCCCACGTTCACAAGCGCTGGTGGATGTCATTATTATGGGGCCATAGAGTGCCGTGAGGTGAAATCCGGTCCGAAGCTCGTTTCTGCCGTCCTTTCCAGTCGAGGACACTCGGCCGAGGTTTGTCCCGTGCGAAAGACGGAACGCAGCCGTGCGGTAGCGCGGCAGCGGCGGCCCGGCAGTGGCCCGCCCCTCGCAGTCATCGGCGCGGAAATCATCGCGGCGGTAATTGATTTCCCGCAGCGGGCGGTGGCAGGGCGCGCTCCCCCCACCGCGGCGCGCTGCCCCGCCCCTCCGCTCCCCCTCCGCCCCTCCAGGGCGGCGCTAGCTGCGCGCCACTGGTCTTTGGCGCCCCTCGCCGCCCGCGCGCCAGCGGCAAGCGAAGCGCGCCGTGCTCACTCACGACCGCGCAGTCGCCGCTTCCTCGAGGCCCGTGACTCAGCGCCACCTCCCAGCCGCCGTGCTCGCGCCGCGCACCCACGGACACGACACAGACACTCTCTGCAGTACCGCGCGGTGGATGGAGGCGGCCCGGGGCGGAGTGAGCACACTGCGTACGCGGGCGCCTAGCCAGTGAACATGCTGATCACGACGAACGCGCTCGCGCCGCCGGCCAACTGCAGCGACCTGAGTAGCCTGTGCTGCCTGCCGAGCCGCGCCGCACCCTCCTGGGGCAAGATGGACCTGCCAGGGGTGCCACCGCCGCTCACCAGCTCCGCCGCTGTCGCCATGTTGCCCAGCCTGCCTTGCTCGCCCGCAGGTCAGTCGCCCGTCGCACTGTGTTTAGCTGTAGTAACACCGACCCTCAGCGGAAAGTACCCTTCGGCCCCAAACAAGTGCTTCTACGTGCCACCTTACTGCTGACAACACTGCTCGCTCGTCGACGATATAAAACTGTCACTGAAGGCTGATTCACTACAGCGCTCCTTTTTCGAAAAAAAATTACACTCTATCTCGTACATAAGTTATTGACATTTCTTCGTTCACTTTGTATATTTTTTGGCAAATCACGTCAGCTCTGCACAACGCCGTAACAGTTTGCGACCGGCCAGTAATCACGTCAGACTATAAAGTCACATTGCGTTCGAGTATTGTTGACAAGGCAACAGATCCCGCTTGCGCCATATGCTGTGAACTGACGACAATACTGGCAGCAAGAAACCTATTACGACACTGAAAAAAAATGCTCATATAATAGTGTCGTAAGAAATATAAAAACTTTAAATGATCCCGTCAACCGCGAAGTTCATCCTCAGACCTTGTCAGTATCACTACAACGAGAAAAAAAAGAAAAAAGCAGGAGTTATGTGCCAGTTGTGGGGCAGCGTACACGTAGCCATCAATTGGTGAGGTAGAGTTGGCCTTAGGGTGACAGATCGAGAGCTGCAAAGACTAGGCCTAACATGGTTCAGACAACCATGGTTCATAAATAGAGAAGAATCAAAAACGTGTCCACCACCGCTTTGCTTGAAGCCAAGTTCTGGATTAGCTCGCAATTGCGAAAACTAAGACATGTCACTCAATGCGGATAGCCATGGGTAAATCCAACTCCATTTCTCAAAGCTGAGAATCCATAATTTTTGAGCTACATAAAAGACCGCCAGTGGGAGCTAGAAATCGGTGCGAAACTTCTTGTCTGACTATACTTCCGTTATTAACACTAACGGAAATTTTTTTTTCATCTGGCAAGTTTATAGTCATCATCTTGTCTTTTACCTGTAATCAGAGAGTTCATATATTTCACATTGCATTCATTACGGAAAAGGTTGTAAGTTACATCATTATAGAATTCAAAATTGGAAATTTCAATGAAAGAAGCAGTGCCGAAACAAAAGACAAGTTAGGCCTATATTCGATCTTGAGAACTACAACAATGACAAACTAAAGACTAAGATTACATAGAAGCGCTAGCAGCAGTGGGCTTGAGGGCATGCAAGAATGGGTAGAACATGGGGAGAAAGAAGAATGTAGTAAAAAAACTGAAAAATTAAGAACATTGTATAGCTGGGGGAAGAGAATGTGGTGTGACTAATGGGGAAATTAAATGAGGATGAAGGAGAAGATAGCAGCATTTGCTTTACTTTTTTACTGAAGGGAAACTTAACATTCACGCTAAGTTTTTCGCAAATGTTGCGAGGACGATAAAGGATGTGGGTGTTCTTCAACTTCTTTTTAAAAGTGGCAGAGCACTGAACTGTCCTCAGAGTGCAGGACAGCGGACATCAGAAATAGAGCGAGACTTTGCGAATCTTTCTGTTTAGTGGATGGCACGGCTACGATATTAGGTAAGTGAGGTCTTATGATGCGAATGTGATGTGATCAAGGAAGCTCGGGGCATGCTCCATGAAGAGCCGAAGAAGTAGAATTGGCGTACACTAGTCACGTAACGTGTCTGGCCGGTATAGTGACTGTTATTTTCCACCTGGTGATAGTCAATACTACATCTCATTGTCATTAAATATTACGCTTGACTTGTACTATCACTCTGTCAAATTTATCTATATTCATAACACGGTAAGGGGTGTAGATGAAGAAAATAATGAACATTTCACCCGTAAAATTGACAATGATGAAATAAATAGTGTGGTCGACTACTGTTCTTGTTATTGTCACAGATCAGTTTCAGTACCAGTAAGTGTTCTATGCGCGTGATTACTTTGTAGTATCTAATACACTGACTACATCGCTTCTTCTTGTTGTAAGCTGTTGATAAAAAGTAATCAGAATCTTTCAATAACAATATGTGTCCTGTCGGTGTGTCTTTGTACACGTTTACGGTGTCTACAGCAAGTACTAGATCTATTATTTCTCGTTGGAAGTTGCTGATAACTTCGTAATCATATTTGTGGTTGATTATCTTGGCTATCACGATTATTATTATATTTCGTTTAGGCCTGCACTACGCATTTCTTAATTCTGACCCAGCACTGTCTCACCCTGGCGCTATGTGTGTTTTTTCGCCCCTGACTTAATTTCACTCCAATTCCCAGACGAATGTTTACTGCCTTCAGTGTCTGGAGAGGAGCTGTTGCTCCGATAAGAATCTTGTACTGATCTCTGTCGTGAATGTCGTTACGATAAATCTAACTAGTCTTGTCCATTTTGCGCTATACACTATCCCTCCAGAGACAACAATACAGATCCTGGAAGTGATTTTCCAGTTGTCAGTCCTGACAACATGACCCCAAGGACCAGTTGCCTCTTTGTCATTGATTATGTATAAGCCACCTCCTTTAGGAGGTTTGTATTCTATTCTTTCTATACATATATTCACTTTTATTATTCCCAATTTAAATCCACACCTTTCTCATTAATATGTACTGCGACACCAACGTCTAGGATTGCCACGTAATTTAGTCTGTATGAAAATTACAGCTGATGACATGTGGAGCATACCTTAAGAAGTGTCACATGTCTCGCGAAATCCTTTAAGAGTCCACCATGCCCGCAAAAATGTCATCGCACGCTCTCCGCTAGTTTTGATTAATCTCGTCGGTACATCCCCTTTCCTGCTCAGAAATACATATATTAGTGTGTGAAATAATTGTGGTAGTATACATGCTCGTTCGTAGACTGTTAATCGCTGGGCGGAAAGCTATCAACTGTGAAGTTCGTCCTACGCTAGGTCCTTACTATTACTGCTAGATAAGAGCCTGTTGTGTGCAGCATACACGTAGTCATAAGTTCAGCATTTTTTTTCACAAAACTCCGTTACCTATCACATTTCACACATGGTAAGCATCTTTTACGAAACAGCGAGAAATAACAATAACAGTTTCTGTACGCCTAGAAGTTTACCTTCGACTTATTCGTCTACGAGAAATATTATCTCATTTTATTTTTTTCTACACAGAGGTCGTCACCAGGTTAGACCCCTCTATAAGATTTACATCGCCCCAGCAAAGTAATGAACTGCCAATTTGGGAATTTCTGTTTTGTAATTTTGTAATTTGGGAATTTCTGTTTTGTAATTTTCTCATAAATTCTTCTTCATTCTCATAAATTACTTCTGTGAACCGAGAAGATACAGAAATAAAGGAGTTGCAAACATCACAAATGGGAACACAGTATTTTTTCACAGATTTATAATAACATACATTCAGACGTAAATGTCCTACGCTATTTCTAACACACTTTTCCGCAAATTTGTGAAAAATTGAATCAGTCTTCGATCTCCTATGCACTTTACTCAACAACAATATCAGAGACATGGGAATTACCTAGTTGTCTGAGGTGTAGCTCTATTTCACTGACGTAGACCTAA
The DNA here is from genome assembly GCF_023897955.1 of Schistocerca gregaria. Lineage (NCBI taxonomy): Eukaryota > Metazoa > Arthropoda > Insecta > Orthoptera > Acrididae > Schistocerca > Schistocerca gregaria. The sequence continues at coordinate 828,668,695 of NC_064922.1, forward strand.
CACTGATTGATACTTAGGTTTCTCACATCCAGATAACATTAAGTTGCCTGTCACATGTAGACGATGTTCTCAGATATACGGAGTTTTCAACGGCTTCACCTTTGCAAGTAATGGCACAAACAAACTACATTTCTTTTAAACTGTGATTGTACTGAATCATAAAATAACATTGATTACATTGCCTTTGTGATAGCCTGTATTCCAAAATCTCATACCTTTTTTCATCCTTGATAAATGGCTTAAGGTAAGTGCCGTCCGTAAAACTGCGAATAAAGGTTACAATCCCGTCATGAATTTCTGCAGTCATACAATGAATAAAAACTAAACTAATCTCTCCCTCTGTCGAACACACACACAGTATTTCATTAATGTGTTTTTGGGTTTCCATAATGACTGAGAAAAGTACAACAGCATTAGTAAATTATACGCACGCATAATTTTTACCAGGACTGTACGGTAATTTACAGAATTGATTTCTAATCACTTTTGATGTGAAACTGCAAGAACTCCGATTATTTGCAGATCTCAGGTAGCAAGGGATCAACTAGTTAGAAATCTTCTCTCTTCAACCAGCTGCCACTTATAAACTCTGTGTAATCGATAATACATGTATATGAATTATCTCGTAGTTCTTAATCAAGTGAGCGACATATTATGTGTGTTTCAAACCATCACATATTCTGGCTGTACTAATTTTAAAATTGCACAAAAATCTAATAAAAATGTACCGCAAGTTTTTTCTCAAGCCCGAAATTAGAATTTAGGAGTAATTACAACAAATACGCGTTCTTGACGTTGAACAACACGAAGAACTGTTGCTGTTTGTGATTAATATTATGTTCTTATAAACTCCACCGATAAATTGGACTAGGGAGTAACTGTGCACATGACTTTCAGTTTCGTCCATTCATTAATTCTGTAGTTCTAAAGAGTTCATACAATAACAGCCGTTAGATAAAGCAATAAACTCAAAAATGGAAAGGCAGACATTTATGAGAAAATAATGTGCATCATCAAAATTTAGGAAATGTTGTTCAAAGTACCATATCCTATGTATTTTCAATAAAGCACTCTTGGTTACAGTCTAGAAAAACATACAACCAAAGAAACAGAAAAGAATTGCACGTTGAATTCCCTTTGCGGAACTGGGAAAAAGCTCTACAAAAATTCTCTATTCAGTACTTCCCAGACCCATTTCAAGAACGTTATCTCCATTGATACTGATCGTATTGAACAACTGAAGAATTTTAGCAAGTTCTCGTGGCTCCAGATTTACTATCAGATCCTTTATATAAAATATAGTGTCTAAATGAACTAATGTAATCAATGATGAAACCGCAGTAACTTTCAGTTTTCGAGCAGTGTAAATGTTTTATGAGATTTTTAGAGATATTTTCATGGGATTATTGCTAAATGGAAATATCATGGACGGTTGACAATACCCGTGAGTGGAAGACAGTCATTTTAAACGCTACTGACACTTTTATGCTACAAACCTGCCTTATGGTTATTTATAGAAGGCTGTATATTAATCTGATACATACATGTTGCAACAGTTTGAATATTTAGTTCGCAATTTTCTTGGTACTCTAAAGCATTTACTCAATTGAAAAGATGTAGAAAAGAAATAAATAATAGAAATACTACAGAAATAAGAAGTATCAAATTAATAAGTTACCTAAAGCTTCAAATCGTATTTAAAAAATCCTCTAAAACTAAACGTTACTTTCCCGTGTCAATCTACATGTAACATGAGAACTAATGAAACATTTATGACTCTCCGACTACTTAGGGCATCTTCTGATTGTTCAGACTCCAAAACATGGTAACTCGCCATAGGATATTCATAAAGTCACATGTACAAACTGATGGTGTTTCATTAAGATGTAGACCTATCATGTTTGTTTCAAAACGTCATCTGACATCTAGAACTCTGCGTAAATAAATAATAAAAAACAAAGAATTTCTAGGAAACAGTTGCAACTGACACCAAAATATCACGCACAAGTAACACTACGTAAGTAAGTTACGAGTGCACCTTTTCCAAAAGAAAAAAAGCAAATAGAACAGAATTTATGCCATTTTAAGGCGCTACGGAAACAGTTTGGTACGATAATGTCAGTATCATTATAGTACAACCTCTCTGTCATGTGCTGGTTTCCAGAGATTATACTTTAACATTGCTGATCATTTGATCTCGAAAAGACAGCCTCTTTTTCTAACACTCCATTTTTTGCAGCTCAAGTATTCTCTTATTACCTAACAGTTCCATGTGCAGGGTACATGCTCAAAATCTACAACGCTTCTACCTGTTGTGCTGTTAAAAATTTTCTTGGTGCTGGAACATGTCACGACATTCGCCCTCTGGATATCAATTTTAAGAAGAAACTGAAATACTGCCAGCAAAACCTGAGGTCAAAAATTTTCACCACCAATTTAGAAGTTCATACCGAGAGACGCTATGTTGCTGAAAGGCTGTCAAAGCCATTATTCACAAACACTGTAAATCTTATTCTCACCATTCCGACGCGATATACGATAGTGGCAACGCAACTGTCGCCCTCTTTCTTCGTAAATTTGATTTTGCGAGAACACTGTACTTGTTCTTCCAAAGATAACAATTTAGGTTCGGCGAGAATCTCTGTCGCCCGTTTTGTAAGGGGTGTAATGACCCCTTGCAGTGTGAGCAGTGGTTTCTGAATTCCTTCGATGTATGCTGTTGTATCAACCTGAGAGGAACTCAAAACTCTGCAGAGGTACTCTAAAATTCGCCAAGCTAGCATCGTGTATGCGATTTCCATTACAGGCTCACCACACTCTCTCAAAGCTGTTCCAACAAACCTGAGTCTTCACTCATCTCTCCTACTACCGATTCACGTGTACTCCATAGTTCACCATTACTGTATGGAATTATCCTTAATTATTTAAATGATATGATGGGCCTCAGACGTTCACTATTAACCTTGTATTTATATTCAAAATCCAAAAATTCCTCTAGCTGTATTTAAGGTGTCGAAGCCGCACGCAGTTGACGCCAACAAGTGTATGGGGCTGAAGATGACGTTGTTACAACGTTGAAACTAGTTACCAAAATAAAATCGACACCTTAAATACACCTGGAGGAATTTCTGAATTTTTAATATAGTTTTATACCAGCTGACGTCCCACTGTCCTAAATTTCACCTACGGATTTACGAAGATTAACCTTGTAGTCTGAGAGTATCGCGTTCATTTTCTTGTGATGAGCATTATCTTATATTTATCCGTATTTAAAGAGCGCTGCCATTCGCTATACTAGAAGGTATTTTCTGCAAGTCTTCCTGCATTTCCATTAGGTATTTTGCTGTTGATAACTTAGTCTTAGCACAGTTTGATGGTTCTGTTTGTCCTATGTGATCATTTTATGTATTCATCGATCCACTCGGATTTTTGTGAATAGATGCTGTATGATCCTATTGCGCTTATTACGAAACTACGTGGTAGAGTGTCGAAGGGTTTTCCGGAACCAAAAAAGAACTCGTTCATCTGCACTTGCTATTTGCAAGATAAAGCCTTTGAATTAAGTAACATCATCTTTCAAACAGAAGAACAGCATGAAAAATGCGAAAATAACAAGAAAATCATAGAGAAAAAGGGAGCTCGAATACTTCAGCCTTGTGACGAGGCCTTTTGAAGGGAATAGGATGGCCAGCATACACGAAGTTGGAATAAGAAGAAACGCATTGTTCAGAAATTAATGAACTTGATTTGTAAATTTTGCAGCATATTCTACAATTATGTGATCTTCTTGTTTACTTTTTTCTAAGTTTCATTTGTATAGCATCTGCACTATAATCTTAAATAAAGCAAAACTGTAGACGATGAGAACGATGTAATAAGCACTTCAGTACGTCACTAGGTACTTTGTTATGCAAGGTTGCGTTCTCTTGACATTTCCCAGTTTGGAACAAGTGCAGCCAACCTCATCCCAGGACAAACACATAAATGTCTGTCAAGTGTCATAATATGACAAAAGAATAATTGGATCAGTCTGGAACATACATGCGAATCCAAATATAAATCTAAGTACAAATCAAATATTCCGAGCATTAGCCAGTTGAGTTGCAAAGCCAATACCGTCCTTGGGTCTTTCAACGAATTTCTCCGTAATTTTTCTCAGCCATTCCGCTTTCACGAACTCCCTCAAGAGGTGCTCAAAGCACGGAGCCTGCTTCGATCGTAAAACTTGCCCGCTGGGAGTGCCCCCACCTGTGAGATGGACTTGCGACGAACATCTGCCGTGTTGACCACACAAAGACGGCCACACCACTGTTCCTTAATGACCGGAAATGCACTGTTACGCTCTGATTTAAACCGCCTATCCCAATGTTTCGCCCATATACCTGCCTTCCGTGTGCGGCCATAACCTCTTTAACCTCTGGAGCAGCGAGAAGTGCGAGCACAAACACCAGTGCCACGGCCGCTGCGCAAAAGCGAGGCGCATCTCTAGCGCTGAGTAAGTATGGCGCGGAACGAATCTGGCTCCCAAGGTTCTCAGCATCGAGGCACGTAATGCACGCAGAGGTGCCCACGCACCCATGCACGCGCATTCGGCTGTCTGTTGCCTGCTGCGTGACGAATTACGCCTTGTTTTCCAGCGGCCGGAAAATAAATTACCGGTGACATCTGTCACAGTCAACAATTCTCGTTACACAGCCAATTCTTTTCATTGCTCCGAGCAGTAATAACATCGGAATGCACCACAATTTTTGTCGCAAAATGGCAGGAGTTAGTAACGTCACTGGTTTGACATTGTGGAATGTTACGCAAGTATGCGTATGTAAAATCTTTCTGGTTCCTGAGAATATATCCACGCTTCTCCCTTTTACTGATGGTGCGGCATCTGTCGTTGATATTCCTATACAACCATATCGTAACTTTCTCAGAAAAACATTAATAGTATAAAACTACCTATATGCAATTCTTGCTTCCATTTTGCTATTCTCAGAGGTTCCAGTAGACCATATTGGTTTTCAAACCATGAGTATCGCAACGTTTAGCTTAGGCGGTGATTGTTTCACCATGCTAATTTAAGCAAAAGTTTATTTTCTTTACCTGTGAAGTACAATATTTGTTCATAAAAACGAAAGAAGTGGTAGGAATCTACAGTGGAAAACATATTGTGGGGAAGAGTCGATATGGCGAGGAAATAATGTCCACGACAACGATTATTGCACATATATACGCTTCCAATTCCTTCTCTCAAAATTTAGAGATTTGTCAAGAAAATAAGTTATTTACGTCGTTATTGGCAGTTTCTGGCTTGGCACTTGTCTTCACTTCCGTAATACCAGCGTATTTCACAAACCCATACTTCTTCCAAGACACGAGCTGCCGCAATACTACAAATGCCATTCGAAATTCAAAGGGTGTGTCTACAGAAGGCACAGTTTGGAGCAAAATTGGATTTTTCTCCTTTATTTCACTTGATAAGTATTTTAGCAGTGATTTTACTTTAATTAACATGTCAAAAATATTTTTGTTTCTCCATTTTAGAAAGGTGACCCACAGCAGCAAAACTTAACCCATCATCGTGATGTGTGTCCTGAGTTTCTTCCTCCTCAATATGCATTATTTTTTTATCATGCCTGTACAATCCAACTTTCATTTTGAGTCATCCTTTTTGGAAACCATATGTCGCCGTATTTGTTCTACAAGAATTAACGCTTCCACGACATTTCATGTTGATTCAGTTGCACAGACGGTGATCGATGCAAATGAAAGGCAGTGCGACTACGTTGATGACGAATCATTGATACTATAACTGTAGAATGGGAACAAAGGTGATGGAGAAAACATATGTATTACATGACGTTAACATTAGAAGTGCTGTGATGAATGGGAAAAACAGTGAGTGTAAGAGCAGAGAAGACTTCCATACGAGTACACGGGGTGTGTTTAGCACCGGGTCGGGAGCTGCGTGATATTGTTGTCGGTTATTAAGTACAGCACCTGTCTTTTGTTGTCTCTGGTCTGATATAAAATGACATCTGCGCGCCCTTCGGAACAGAAATTCGATTTGTTTCCGTCCGGAATTTATTACAGTGAATAATTTATGTTGTTTTGTGGTCTTCAGTCCAGAGACTGGTTTGATGCAGCTCTCCATGCTACTCTACCCTGTGCAAGGTTCTTCATCTCCCTGTACCTACTGCAACCTACATCCTTTTGAATTTGTTTAGTGTAGTCATCTCTTGGTCTCCCTCTACGATTTTTACCCTCCACGCTGCTCTCCAATACTAAATTGGTGATCCCCTGATGCCTCAGAATATTCCCTACCAACCGATAACTTCTTCTAGTCAAGTTGTGCCACAAACTCCTCTTCTCTCCAGTTCTGTTCAATACCTCCTCATTAGTTATGTGATCTACCCATCTAATCGTCAGCATTCTTCTGTAGCACCACATTTCGAAAGCTTCTATTCTCTTCTTGTCTACACTACTTTTCGTCCACGTTTCACTTCCATACATGGCTACACTCGATACAAATACTTTCAGAAACGACTTCCTGACACTTAAATCTAAACTCGATGTTAACAAATTTCTCTTCTTCAGAAACGCTTTCCTTGCCATTGCCAGTCTACAAATTGTATCCTCTCTATTTCGACCACCATTAGTTAATAATTCATAGAGGCCACTATAATGACTCTCTCATGATCACGATGAAGTAAGAGACACTGACATCCAGAGAGTTACTTTATCTGACTGTAACAGAAATTGGTCACATCACAAAAAGGAGGGGGAACAGCTTGGTAGTGGAATTCGTCATATATTACTATCATCTGAATTCAAGCGGTAAGTTACACTCAGGGAAATGCAATTAGATGATTTTAACTTGCTTTGACAGAATTCTCTCTCAATTGTAGATACTGCGCTGGCTCATCCGTGCACTTCAAGGCGTTATTCTCATTGCGCAATAAATATACATGCTACACTCGATTGTATAAGCAGTTTACAAGAATGAGAAAGAACTATTTGCTATTGCAATTCTAGATCCAAATACACTCGAGGACGTTTCCGAAATTCTTCTCTCTTCAGAGTCTTAAGCATTACAGCTTTTCAACCTGTATTAATTTTGTTATGGACGCCGTTCTAGAGCAGTTTATATTCTGCGCGGTCCACCATCTCTAGCAGCCAGCTTGGAGTAACGGTCTCACTATGGTCAAACACTGATCGAAAACCGTCACATCTTTAAAAATAAAATTATTGTGTGCAGTATAAGCTACATTTTTATTATAAAAAAATTTCAATAGCGTTTACATGCGCTGTTATTTCCCAGAGCAATGTTTCAAAAAAGTCTTAACGTATTTGTAATCATAAACTTTCCTTTGCCTTTCCTTTTCATGCCTTTTATGAAAATATTAATAAATGTAATATAATGAGCTTTATTTCGGTTTATTTTCAGAGTAAGTAACGTGAAAATGTAAAATAAATAAGAGAAAATGTTTCCGCGTACGGATCCTACACCACGACCTTCGGTTTGCAGTCATGCACTCCTCCCAGTGCGCCGCCCGGTGCCTGGTATAACACAAATTGATCGTGCCTTGCCCGACCGTGCCAAAAATGCCATTTTTTCTGAAGGGTTGGCCATCTGAAGCTCTCACTTCTGTCACTTTCATTTTCGGCAAAGCCAACCGTATACGTCAAATTTGGACGTAATCCCCTTGCAAGATGACCGCGAAGCCTAACATTTCCACACTACTCAGCTATCATCAGCTACAGCATCACCCCGCTTTTCATCTTATATAGGAAAATGTGTCACACAGCAAGCATTATCTTATACTTGGCCTTCATATCATATCGAAGTACGTAAAACAGATTATGCCTCTCATGCCCCCCAATTCTGCAATATTTCCATGATGATATTACAAACTTTCAGGGTTATGGAGAAGAGTAAATGTATCAATTTGAGTTAAGGGCCAAGGTCCGGGAAAGACCTCGTCAAAAGTTACAAGTGAAAATCGTTCTGATACCTCTGACGGTGGAATACATGTACTAATAAAGTTGTTGCTAGGACTGTAAGGTACGCAGCTTCCATAACTGATAGTATGGACCAAAACAAGAAAAACTGTCTAGTAAATAGAGGCTCTAAAGTGCATAGCTGAAGAGCCATGAGCACTTGTTGATCTTCTCTATTGTGGAACACATCTACATCGGCATCTACATGGATACTCTGCAAATCACATTTAAGTGCCTGACAGAGGGTTCATCGAACAACCTTCACAATAATTCTCTGTTATTCCGATCTCGTACAGAGAGAGGAAAAAAGAGCACCTACATCTTTCGGCGCGAGCACTGATTTCCCTTCTTTTACTGTGGTGATCGTTTCTCCCTACGTAGATCGGCGTCAACAAAATATTTTCTCATTCGGACGATAAAGTTGGTGATTAGAATCTCGTAAGAAGATTCCACCGCAACGAAAAACACCTTTGTTTTAATGATATCCGCCCCAAATCCTGTACCATTTCAGTGACACTCTCTCCCCTATTTCGGGATAATACAAAACCTGCTGCCCTTCTTTGAACTGTCTGGACGTACTCCGTCAATTCTGTCTGTTAAGGATCCCACACCGTGCAGCAGTACTTCAAGAGCGGACCGACAAGCGTAGTGTAGGCAGTCTCTTTAGCAGATCTGTTAGATTTTCTAAGTGTCCTGCTATTAAAACGCAGTTTTTGGTTAGCCTTCCGCACAACACACGTTCCTTCCACTTTAATTTGGTCGTTATTGTAATTCCTTCATGTTTAGTTGAATTTACGGTCCTTAGATTTGACTGATTTATCGTGTAAACTAAGTTTAATGGATTTCTTTTAGCCCTAATGTGGATGACCTCACACTTTCCGTTATTCAGGATCAATTGTTAATTTTCGTACCATACAGATATCTTATCTAAATCGTTTTGCAATTTGTTTTGATCTTCTGATGGCTTTACTAGTCGATAAACGACAGTGACATCTGCAAATAACTTAAGACGGCTGCTCACATCGTCTCCTGAATCGTTCATATAGATGAGGAACAGCAAATCACCTAGGGCCTATAGCACTACCTCGGGGAACGCCTGAAATCACTTCTGCTTTACTCAATGATTTTCCGTCAGTTACTAAAAACTGTGACCTCTCTGACAGCAAACCACGAACCCAGTCACATAACTGAGACGATATTCCATAAGCACGCTATTTGCTACAAGTCGCTTGTGTGATAACAGTGTCAAAAGCCTTCTGGAAATACGGAATCAATTTGAAATCCCTTGTCAGTAGCACTCAACACTTCCACTGAACAAGTCCCCACAGCTCTTAAGGTATGCATTTTAGAGGACATGTTTACTAGACATCGTTATCTAGTTTTGGTCCACGGTACTAGCTCTGTAAGATGCCCACTATACTATCTTAGCGGGCGCTGATGACCATGCTGTTTAGCGCCCGTAAACCTCAAACACACACACACACTACCTTAGCAAGAGCAGTACCGGTACATGTATCCTACTGTCAGAAGTATCAGTACAATTTTCGCTTTTAATTTTCGACTAGGTTTTCTCCAGGCTAGGATGCCTTAGACTGATACATTTACCACTCTCCGCCATTCCGAAAGCTTCTCATTTCGTCACGGAGACACCTTGTAGAAAGAAGCCGTAACCTATAACGATAGATTACCACTTCGATTTGAGTTTCTGTTAGAGATCAGAATTAGTATGAGCGAATGTTACGCACACATAACACGCTGACAGTGTGTACGCTACCCACAAGCAGCTATTGTATTATCACCTTTCCCATTCTATAAATGTTTGTCGACTAAATTGATTTCGGAGGGAAAGGTCACTTGCTCGGGCTATCGTCACCTACACTTACGTAACCATATTGTTTTAACTGCTGTTACCATGCGAGCCAGTCCTCGGTATAGTCATTCTATTGTAAACAGAAACTTTATCAGAATTATTATTATGAAATTTCCTTTCTAAGAGTCTAGTGTTTGTTACTCATGCACATGTCATATAATTTCAGAACTACACCGTCTCATCTCTTCTGTATACCTTCCTGACTCGATATAATTTTTCTTTTAGCAGACATGTAACATGACCTTGCTAATGTATTTGAAAAATATTGACTGATATAGTACATAACACCGCAGATATTCCACGAAGCAACAAAAATCATTGCTATACAGCGTGAGATGCATGCAGTTGATTTCACAAAGGCGATATACGTCAGCATGGACAGTCAGCCAAGTAGCTGGTCGAAACTCGAAAACGTTTTCCCATGTGAAAATACAGCTCGACAATTACCAGTTTTCCACCTTCTTTTAGGAAAGTACCCACGTAAAGCCAGTTTCAATCCTCAAGCTAAACATTTTTAATTTTTCGATATCATGCGGCCGATGTGATATTTGTTTATTTATTCAGTTTTAAGATCTAACTTTACATTACCTCAGAACTGATTAAAAATGCAACTTGTGTGGTGAAGAGAAACAATACCCACACAAGGACGGCATTGTATTTGATTTGACAACAGAGTTTCAACGACCAGAAAAGCGTAGATTACACTGTCCACGAACGAAATACGCTAGCTAGCTGCCCTAATCATCCAGGAACATGACTTAATATTTGAAATATTACGACTTTTTACGTGACTACTTACGGAAGACGTACATCACATTCGACTTACGTCAAACAGAAAGCCGATGAGAGTATATTTATAAGATTCGTCTTTTAATTAAACAATTATCAAAGCTATTTTTCGTATCACTCACACTAAATTCCTATCCGTTCCGACGTATATCCTACAATCTTCCAAATAGTAAAATGAGACACTCTCAGTAAACCGAATACAGTTATGTGGGAAGTTCAGTAAATAACTGTCTAATAGGGACTGTATTAAAGAAATGATAAAAGAAGCAATACGCCTTCATAGACACAGATATCGCAGCTGATCGTGGTTTCTAGGAAATGACCCTTTTGATGTGGCGCAACGGTTACGACACTCGACTCGTATTTAGAAGACTTTGGTTTCCAATCCCACTTATGGTATCCTGATTCACATTTACCGTAGTGTTTCCTACATAATTTCAGACAGATCCTCAAGTAGTATGTTCATTAAGTCCAATGTCGATTTTCCTCTTACTTAAGAGAAAAAAGAAAGTCTTCTATAAATTCCTTAGCATGTGTTAACGCTGGTCCCTGTCCCCCAATTTTACTTCAAATTAGAGAAACTGCGTTTCTAGCTTGTTACTTTGCGAGTGATGGACTGCGAACTTCGGTAAATGACTGCAGAAAAAAGTTGAGAGTTTAACGATTCCACCATCGATGAATTTGTTGAAGATGGATTACTATCACAGTTGGACAAGGAAGGAACTCGACTGCCGACTTGGCGAATGACGGTTTCCTGTGTCTCTCTGCAACTATTTGAGAAAAACCAGGAAAATGTGTATCAGGACAGTCTAAGTGAGATTTCAAAATAAACCTTCCCGAAGGCGATTCCAGCGCCCTAACAATTGCTCCACTCAAAAGGTTGATTGGCTGAAAGCGGCATCTAGCTCAGTGTCGTATATTGTGAGACTACCTGTTCCTTTTGCTATTTCTTTAAATGCGTTCGTTATTCTATAGCTGCTCTTGTCTCATAGTTCATAATGCTTAGAGTCAAATTGCAAATAAGCAACATATTTCTCTAATTCTTGCTTGCTACTAGGTAGATGTATGAGATGTCGGATCGAGATCTTGTCAAGGAAGACAGAACATAGCAATGATACGAATTATTACATCCATGCAACTGATACCGAGATTTTTTTTCTACGTCTCGATTTCTAGACACGAAATTTACTTATTATTACACTAATCGACAGAAAGAATAAAACTTTTGATTGTTTACTGATGCAACGAAAGGATGAAGATCAGGCTGGAAGTTGAAAATGTTTCGCCATAAGAAGATATTTATTAACACTGCAAAAACAAAAATAACGAACTAGTTTATATAAAGTTCCTTAACATCCACACAGTCACCACAAACTGGCGTCTTTCGTATCTCAGTACCAGTTTAAACTGCCCCTCTTCATACCACGCTGTCTTTTAGTGATTCAACCATGTCGTAACTAAGTGCTGCAAATTTTCGTCATTAAAATAGCTTTTTCTGATAATATAGACCATTATCTGCTGTGCTCTTTATTCTCAGTCTTAAACAACATCTCTATTTCTGGACGCTGAAAGCGTTAACAACACTTTTTCGGTAGGCTACAACAAACTGTGATGATCGTCACAATATCTCTAACCTTCCACCTGTTGTCGTCGCTGTTGTTGTTGTTTTTGTGCTCTTCAGTTCAAAGACTGAATGATGTAGCTCTCTATACTACTCTGTCCTGTGCAAGCCTCTTCATTTCCGACTAACTACTGCAACCTGCATCCTTTTGAATCTGCTATCAACCGATTCGTTCTTGTAGTCAAGTTGTGCCACAAATTCCTCTTCTCCTCAATTCTATTCACTATCTTCTCGTTAGTTACGTGATCTATACATTTAATTATCAGCATTCTTCTGTAACACCACATTTCAAAAGTTTCTACTCTGTTCCTGTCTAAACTGTTTATCGTCTGTGTTACATGATTAAAGCAGAAGAAATTAATTAAAATTTGTGCTACGATCGGGACTCGAACCCGTGTCTTCTTCATTGCTAGGCAGAAATATTAACCATATGGTTACTTGTAAGGACGGGGCGTGAGTCGTGCTTGGGCGGCTCAGTTAGTAAAGCACTTGCCTGCGAAAGACATAGGTCCCGAGTTCGAATCTCGGTCCGGCATACAGTTTTAATCTGCAAGGAAGTTTCATATGGTTAGCATTTCTGCCTAGCAATCAAGAAGACCCGGGTTCGAGTCCCGGCCGCAGCACAAATTTTTATTCATTTCTTCCGCTTTAATCATCATCGTAGATAAAGAAGAGACTTAAATGTCTCAGGGAAAAATATAAGGTTCATGTTCCACTTTGAAACATGGCTACACTCCATACAAATACTTTCAGAGAAGTTTTCCAGTCACTTAAATCTATATTCAACGTTAACAAATTTCTCTTCTTCAGAAACGCTTTCCTTGCCATCGCCAGTCCACATTTTATACCCTATCTACTTTGACTATCATAAAATATTTTTCTGCCCAAATAGCAAAACTCGTCTACTATTTTAAATGTGTCATTTCCTAATCTAATTCCGTCAGCATCGCCTGATCTAATTTGACTACATTTCATTATCCTAGTTTTTCCTTTCTTTATGTTCATCTTATATCCTCCTTTCAGGATACTGTCCATTTCGTTCACTTTCTCTTCCAAGTTCTTTGTTGTCTCTGAGAGAATTACAATGTCATCGGCGAATCTCAAAGTTTTTATTTCTTCTCCCTGGATTTTAATTCCTTCTCTAAATTTTTCATTTGTTTCTTTTACTGCTTGCTCAATATGCAGACTGAGTAACATCAGGGATAGGCTACAACCCTGTCTCACTCCCTTCTCAACCACTGCTTCCCTTTTGTGCCCCTCGACTCGTAGAACTGCCAATTTGAGAGTATTCAGAGCCGACATTGTCAAAAGCTTTCTCTAAGTCTAGAAGTGCCCTAAACATAGGTTTACCTTTCCTCAACCGACCTTCTGAGCTAAGTCAGTAGTGCCTCGCATGTTCCTACATTTCTACAGAATCAAAAATCATCTTCCCAGAGGTCGGTTTCTATCATTTTTTCCACTTATAAATATCGAATCGCCGTTTTAACTGGTAACCGCCAGCTAATGATACGATTTAGAAACTGTACTGCCAAGACTCCACATTTCGCCAATACAACTGCACGGTCATAGGTGAAATGTTTGGTTAATTTTTCAGCTGTAACTAACAAACCCTGCATTTATTGGTAGTTTTAATTTTAGCTTCTTATTGACCATTAGTACTTAAGTACAGACATAACACCAAAACATGTTAGCCCGATAAACATCGTACTCATTTAGGCAATCAGTGAGGTTTCTGTCAGGTCCTTTTTTCCTAATGTTTTTTCAGAAAGTCAATTACAGGGCTGTGTAATAATGTTATATTAGGCATCGGAATAACATTCCGAACGTTTATATGTTTGTATGTTACTTATTGTTATTACCGCAACTGTGTTATTTCACAGCATGTGTGTATCTGTGCCCTGAAGACATAATCACGTATGAGGGATCCTCTACAGTTGTGTTTATATAACGTCTCTGTAAACAAGTACTTGTTTTGCCTAAACATCGGGTGTGATTTTCAATTTTCCTGGCATTGCTGTGAATAAAGGTTCGTTTCGAAAATTTAAATTTCCTGTAATATTTCATGCATTAACTATAATTAAAGACACCGATCACGACTGTATTGCTAGCAACAACGCTCAAGTTTGTTAATATAGCTGGTGATTTTTTTAGCGAATAGTTTTTAGTTTTCGAATCACAATGTGCGAATAACAGTTGACAACAAATCAATAAGCGTAATTTCCTTCATCCTACATACACGGCGCTGTCAATATTGAACCTGATATGTTCGAAAACACACAACATATAGAAAAACATATGTTCTCCGTTTAGCAAATGATTCTGTATTACATAAATCAATTTGTAGCACACTGTTCTCCTGACATATGTCAGTTATGGTATGCCAAGTGACTTTTAAATCAATAAACAGAACTGTGCCGTGATTGTCGCTGGAAGATTGAAAGGCAATTAAACGTGCCACTGGGAAATTGAGAATGCTGTCATGACAGAAAACATTGCGGGGCTGATCAATCAACTATTTCGTCTGTTCGTGATAAATATGGATATCGTGTTTCCATGTGTGGTGCATTCGAAAAGAGTAATGGGAAAACTAGTACTGAAACAACGGTGGCGCGCTCTTCGCCTCTATAGTGCATATTAAACTGCAGTTAGCAGAAAAGGTATGTGTGTCATTCAGGAAACATTATGGATGTATATCTATAAAAGTTGAGCATGCCTTACATGGAGAGCACTCTGATGAGTGAACGCAGTACTATGGCTGATATCGGACCATAGTGCCAGAAAATTATAGGCATCCTGTTGCATAATTTCAGATCAACTGAAGAGTAAAGTGCTAAAAGTGCTTTACGGTTGAGGATAATCCACAATTCTTAACGCAGAAGTGAGAGATAATAGAGAAATATGTCGGAGCATGCTGCTTGGATCTATCGAAACTATACCGCTGGACTTACACTAACGGTAGGACTCCTAGAAAAAATGCAATCTGTAGCGCGAACGATGAGAAACATTTCTTCAACAGCGTTTAGTCGGATTTTTGTATGGAAAGACCTTGTCTAATATGAAATTAGCGTCCACCATACACCACAGAAGTGTGATATGACCACAAGTGTTGGAGAGATATAGTCTCTGATCAAAAATATACAGACACTTATTAGTTGACAGTAATTGTGAGGTGTGTCCATCCTTCGCGTTTATGCCGGCTTGAACTCTGCTGGGGACACTTTCCATGTATCTGAATGTCTACGGAGGAATGGCAGCCCAATCTTCCTCAAGAGCAAAAACCAAAAAATGTTATGATGGACACAGGAGTCTGGAACGAAGTCGATGTGTAACTCATCCCAAATGTGTTGTGCTGGGTTTATGTCGGGACTCTGGGCAGGCCAGTACATTTCAGGAATGGTACTGATCACAAATCCAAGCTTCTTCAAGATCCGAAACCAGAAAACATTGAAATGATGAACGCTGGAGTCTGGAACGAAGTCGACGTTTAACTCATCCCAAAAGTGTACTACTGGGCTCATGTCGGGACACTGGGCAGGCCAGTCCATTTCAGGAATGGTACAGACCATAAACCGTTACTTCACAAGTGCTGCTTTATGACAGAGTGCACTGTCATGCTGATTCAAACAGCCATCGTCTCCGAACAGCTCTTCTACTGTATAGAGTACGCAGGCGTAAAATGTATTCATATCCTCCCTAACGATGAAAAACAGCCGCATCCCGTAAGAGCACTTCCTCCGTACTTCGCTGTTGACACCACACATTACAGCACTAAGTTACCCAGGTATTCGCCAAACCCAGATCCTGCCACTGGAATGCCACAGTGTATAGCATGACTCATCACTCCATATAATCCGGTTCCAGTCATACACTGTCCAGTGGCCTTGCTCTTCGAGCCATCTCGGAGCTCGCTTAGCATGTCTGACTTATGATGAACTGCTCGAACGTTGTACCCATTTCCCTTTAACTCCCTATGCACAGTAATTGTACTTGCTAGACTGCTAGTTGCACTTTGTAATCAACTGTACTGGTTTATAACCACTCTCCGCAACTCTTGCCGATCCCTGACGGTCAGCACACGAGGTCTACCTACTCTTGCTCTAGCTGTGGTTGTCCCTTCACCTTTCCACTTCCCAAAAACATCACCAGCGGCAGACTTGGGCAGCTTTAGAAGGGCTAAAATGTTTCTGATGGACTTGCTACTCAGTTGACATCCAGTAATTACCGCTCCCCCCCCCCCCCCCCCAATCGAAGTCACTGAGATCTCCTGAGCAATCCACTCTGCTGTTGTTGCTTGTTTACTAACAGTACAATAATCTCCTCCTTCATTTATACTGACGGGTCATATCTTGAAATTTCATGGTCAGTTCCACTTTACATAAAGGTGTCCTGCTACTTCTGATAAGAAAGCGTATGTATAACCTTGCAGGCAACGTTGATATTCTCTGAGGGTGTTCGCAAAATCAAAGTTGTGTACGGCGAGATCACTCCGTCATAAAAAAGTGTTGTGAAACGCAGGGCAACCTGCAAGTGAACAGTGATTTCTACAGTTATTGTAACTGACGTTTATAGGTAAAAACAGAAAATATAGCTAGATTGCACGATCGGCCATCAGTCACTGAAATCAGACATAATTGACAAATATCTTGGAATATCTGTCCCGAGCGGAACGACCGCATACATCTTACCTTGGGAAAGACAGATGTCTGACTATAATTTGTCGATGGATTCTTTGGCTTCCTACCTTTAACGCGGGAATTCGAGTCCTTATAAAACATTTTTTCGAATGATTCTCGCGTACTGTTCGTTAGTTTGAGACCCTTAACAACTGCATCATTGGAGAAGATTGACAAGCTCCAAAGAAGAGCTGCAAGATTTGTCATCGGTCTGCATAAGGAATGCTCAAGAAATAAAAGACGCATCACGTTGAGACTTACAAAGTTACGAGGGTTTACGTTTCAAAACGTGGCGAGAAACACACTGCTTCCTCCATTATGCACATCCCCTTCTGATCACAATACTGAAACTGATCCATGCAGAGAAGTACTGAAAGTAGTCATAGACGAGTACCGTCAGAGATTGGAATGGGAACGACAGAAAATAATACTGAGATACAGGGTGACCACACGAAACCTCCCTGACTAGCAGATGCAGTTAAAAAACCATGAGATAGTATGAGAAATATATTTAATGTTTGTTCAGTGACGGATGTTTTTAGATCTCGTTATTCTCAGCGAACTGACTTTGATGGACTCATTTGGAAGCTAACCAATGAGGGAGGTCTGTTCGAAAAGTAAGCTCCGATTGGATGCGAAATGAAAACCAAAGAGAAAATAAAAAAAATTTTATTCACAACAGTTAGCCACACCTTACAGCTACCTCTCTAAATAGTCGCCGCTACGACTTAGACATTTGTCATTGGGTTGTACAAACTTTCCAGTACCCTTGTCAGAGAAAGCAGCCGCCTGTGCTTTCTTCCAATTCTCTACACTGATCTGTCTTTCGTTGTTTGTGCTAAAATGTTGTTTTCATAGCCACTGCAGTTTCATCAGATACCCGTTTTCTGACAGGACCTGATTGTTCGTTTACACTCTCAGTGGTTAGGAACTTGTTATACCAAGCCTTAATCGGCTTAATGTTTGTATACTATATCTTAAATTCACGTTGGAAGTTTCTTTAGATATACTGGGTTGTTTCCGCATACCACATCATGCGTTGGTGGCTCTCTTGAAGTGTCGTCAGTTCTGGTAATTAGTTACTTCCTGAAACAGTACAAAAGGAATTCTTTTCAATAAAATCTGCATAAAGCTCTTTGAGTTGCTTTAAATGATACTGCAAACGCAAGTCTCTATCACTGATAGTTTTTCTTTAATTGCATTTGTAGATCAGAGAAATTTTGTATGGACACCTGGTACCATGAACCCTTCACCATACACCGCACCCAAGCTTGGTGAGAAAAAATACAAATATCAGAAGTAAATATAGATGCTTCTCGCCGTAAGCAGTCGTCATTTCGAGGAAACCGCAGTGAGTGCGAAAGTTAAAGATGATTAAAAACCATCCCGTTATCCACCATCCTCACTTTTTACTGAGATGTCTATTGTGTGTTGCCAACCTCCACATCAATTACCACTCGTTTCCTTTATTCAGACTTATTCCCAAAACCGCCCAGCTTCTTAGATTCAAAACGGTGATTCACCATGCGTACTTGACGCAAGGCTAGCTTATGTGCGGTGGAACATCTATTCTGAGCGCTGCTTATTCAAATTCTGCCCTACGGCAGGTCGTTTGTGCAGACTCTTATCCTTACAGAAGAGCGAGGCAGCACACGTAGCGGCATTCGAAGCACAGCTCCGTCGCGAAAGTCTTTTGCTGTCAGGTGCTGCAGGTTCTCATTACGGCGAAACGCGAGTTATAAAGACGAGAGAGAACGGAAGGCGCAACGGCCGCACATAAAGTTGACAGGTACTTGCAGAGGTTATGTCCATCTGCCGCCCTGCGAGACTGGCACCGAGCTAATCTCTCCGCCTGTGCTTAACACCGGTAGCTGCAGCCGCACGTTTACTGCAATTCACGAGACGCCACCGCCCGACAGCCGCCAGAAGTCGGCGCCAGCACATCTTTATGTGCCAGATCCGCAGCCGCTGTTGAGACCTGCGGCCGCTGATAAGACCTCGCACGCCTTCGTCGGCGCAGTGGGATGTGCAGCAAGGTGTATACGTAACTAGGCACGCGGCGCTACGTGTCAGCGCTGTATTTTCGCACCAGTCTTCTTGTTGATACCGTCGGCTGTAGTTAAACACCCGCATACCTCCACTCTGCCAATAATTCGAGATGTAGTCATCAAGTTTTAATTAACACACTGAGGAAATGAAGATGCGACCAGGAAAAATGGTGACAATGTCAGTTCTTCTCTACATAATAACCTTTCAATGGCACACATTTCCCAAATGAGGGAGGACTTGGCGGAAACTTCGGTTGTAGAAGGCCGCATTTCGAGTGTTTCGGAAACAGAAGACTGGACCAAGGTGAAAACGGAGAGATGGTGGCAAGACAGAAGACGATGGAGAGGCCTATGTTCCAAACAGACCGGGCCAGTCTGGAAACTGTCCAAGATGATGACGATGATGAGAAGGAGGAAACGCTCCTTCACGAAAATCTCCTTATCGTCTTTCTGATCATGCCTGCCACGCAATGGTTCTCCCTCCGAGAAAGCAGAAAAGAGGTTACCATGTCAGCAGAATACGGGGCATGCGGAAAAATTTGGTAGCACAAGGAAGCAGCATGTGTGACTCCATCGAGTTCAAAATGTCGTGCAATAAACTGAAAACAGATCTGTGACTCATTTTCATTGTTTCTCCTACGGCTTTGATTGTAATACACCGGTCCATTTCTCTTGTGAATCTCGTTTCTTCGCTGAGATACTGTCTGGCATTTCGCTCTTCCTACAGTTATAAAGATACTGTAGGCTACCGTAAATATGTGCAGACTGCAGTAGTTTTCCTAGTAGCTTTACTCAGCTAAGATCGTAACCGCATTACCTGTACGTTACTTGTGTTGCATACGTACTGGGGATTTCCTCATTTCGGTCGCTGTCTTACTAGATTTCCCTAGAAACTAAGTGTGGATATATAAAAGGAAGTGTAACTTACGGAACATGTATGTTCTACATAGATATCCTCCTATCTATTACTTAAAAATAAATCACATTTCTGTTATTGCTAAACAACTTTCGCGCGTATCAGTATTATTACAGGAAACTCTTGCTTTCATCATATCATGATGAAGAACACACTGTTGAGTACTAAATAACAACAAAGATTATATATATATATATATATATATATATATATATATATATATATATATATATATATATATATATATATATGCAGGGCAATGAAGATGCCTCTGCAGCGTTTTCGATGGTAAGTGTTTGGTCACTCACAATAAAATGGCCTTCTCCGATGTTCGTCTCTACTCACACGAACCGTTATCTACGAAACAACATTTTGGCACAAAAAACGAAAGACAGACCAACGTAGAGAATTTGCGCTAAGCCTAGGCGGCTGTTCTCTGTGATGAGGGTACTGGGAAAATTTATACAAATTCACGACAAATTTCTCAGTCGTAACAGCGACTATTTAGAGAGGTAGCTGTAAAGTGTGGCTAACTATTGCCAATAATTTTTTTTGTATTTTCCCTTTGGTTTTCATTGCACGTCCGATGGGTGCTTACTTTCCGAATAGACCTCCCTCATTGGTTGCATAAAAGCGCAGACGTTTTGGAAGCAGCTGTTTTTTTTTTGTTATAAAATGCAATTTGTATTTTGTAAGGATATAAAATAGACAGTGGATTAACACTGCACGATGTGTGGTTCGAATTATGTGCAAAGCAAACAAAACACAGTTCCTCTCCCACATGTTCATTAATGTCTCTCTCCCTGCCAATACTACTAGTAATCTTACCATTTACTGTGTCACTTACGTACAGCACCAAAGAAATCGAACAGTATTGATAGAATTCAACTTTAGTTATTCTTTATTCAGTCTTCTTTCACCATAGCAGAAGAGTTTGCGCCACCCAGCCATTGTTTTATGTCACGGTCTATTTTTAACGTAATCTTCCACCAACTCTTCATGTGTTATTGCAGCGGTTTCGCAAAAAACGCAGAAAATAAATTGCAGCACGGTCCTCCACTTTATAAATTTTGTTTTTACTTCTCTAGAGGATGGTACGGTACTGTGACGTGGAGATTTAAATATGTACCTAGACTGCAGACATTACCTTCTAACATAGCAAACATGCTATTACGTAGCTTTATTTTTTCAGGTGATTATTACAAATTTATGACCACCCCTCGAATGTTGTCTGACAAAAGAGATACCATAGTGGTGGTATTACTAATATCAGTCTGAGACTATTTTTGAATGTTGAACTCTGTCCACACTGTGGCACACTGCATGAGAATCGATCATTTGAGCGGCGTAGTACGGCCAAGTTGCCCTCCGCTGTAATTCTAGAGTTCCAATGCAACATAACGCAAAACGACATGAATGAACTGAGCAGTGGAAGAAACGAATGCCAACTTTTGTGAAACCAGGTGGTGGCTATTTTGAAAGCTACTACCAGTCAATGAACATATTTCGGTACTGTCATTGTTGTTGTCGTAATCTGTCCACGTCAGTCTACTCTGTGTAAGTTTCTTCATCTCATCATAACTATAGCCATGCACATCCATCAACCTTCTTTCTGTGGACCAGTATACGGTTTTTACCCCCAAGACTCCTCTCCCTCCCCGTTGACAAAATAACCATTCCTCGATGCACAAGAATGTGTCCTACTAGCCGATTCCTTCCTTTAGTGAAATTATGCCATAAATTTCGTATCTAACCGATTTTATACAGTTTCTCTTCATTATTTATCCGATCAGCACAAGCGCAGTATTCTTCTGTGGCATCACATTTCAGTAACTTCTATTCTCTTCTTGCCTGTGCTGATTATAGCACACGTTTCACTTCCGTATGAGGCTACACTACAGACAAATACTTCCAATAAAGACTTCCTTCAACTTTAATTTGAATTAGACATTAAATTACTTCTCCTTTTGAGAAACTTCAGTATATTGTTGTTACAGTCTGCCTTTAATACCTTCTCTACTCCTCCCATCGTCAGTTTTTTGCTCCCCAGATATCGAAATTAATCTACAAATTTCAGTGTCTCATTTTGTAACCAATTTCCCTCATCATCCCCTGATATAGTTTTATTATCCTTGTTTTACTTTTTACGGCGTTAATCTCATAACCTTTTTTTCGACGGTACTAGTCTTTCTTGTCAACTGAACTTCACAGCCCATTCTTTATCCGACAGAATTAAAATGTCAGTAGCAAACCTGAAAGTTTTTATTTCTTCTCTCAGAACTTCAATACCCGTTCCCAATTTCTCCTTGGTTTCCTTTACTGCTAGCTCACTGTATAGATAGTATAACATAGAGGGAAGGCTACAATCTTGTCTCACTTACTTTTCAATTACTGCCTCCTTCGATTCTCGCAACTACAGATGGTTTCTGTAGAAGTTGTAAGTAACTTATCGCTCCCTATACAGCGTGTCCGAGAAGGAATTCTCAATATTCAGGGAAATAACAGGAACAACCACAGTAAGCAAAAATTCTAGTAAACATGGGCTCTAAAATGCAGACCTGAAGAACTACGAGCACATATTAATCTTCGATTCTATGAAACAAATTTCTCTTACTACAAACTCTTTGCTTTCCATATCTTGGGAGGAGATGGTATGGACCAAAACAAGAAAAAATTGTCATATAAACACGGGCTATAAAGAGCAGATCTTAACAGCTATTATCACTTATTCAGCAGCGGAGATGCTTTCCACAATAGCAAAGATGGGAAAGTGTGCTTATAGCTCCGCACTTTAGAGCCGATATATACTTGGGCATTTTTTCCCTACTTTAGCCCATGCTGCCACCTCTCAAAACATGGAAAGGAAAGTGCTTGTGGTAGATGGGACTGTTTCACAGTATCGGGCGTGAAAAAATGCTCATTGTTCTATACCCTGTTTCTTAGACTTTTTGCTTAGAATCACTGAATATCGCCCTTCCCTCCTAGAACAACCAGTATTTTATACTTTCTTCCTTCAGAATTTCAAAGAGAGTAATCCAGCCTACAGTTTCAAAAGTTTTCTCTAAATCTACAACTGCTATTGATGTCTTTAGTCTGTCTTCTGTGATAAACCATAGGGTCAGTATTGCCTCGAGTAATCCTACATTATTCGGGAATCTAAGTAGATCTCCCCTTAGTTCGACTTCTGCTTTTCTTTCCACTCTTCTGCAAATAACTCTTGATAGCTTTCTGCAACCATAACTTATTAAAACGATGGTAGGTAATATCCACACCTGCCAACCCCTGCCTTCTTCGCAATTGTCACATATATGTCCTGCCCCACACACAACGTATTAAGTTTGAGCCCAGAAATTGTCTGTAGTAACCTTCTCGTCAACTGACATACAACAGAGTGATTTTTATTAGTATTGGCATAGGACAGGAGCACAGTTCAAAGTTTATGTGCTGTCGCACATTAATGCATAGCGATAAATGCGAGAAGTCGCCTTTTTATTTTGCTTCTTTTATCTCTTGAGCGTACTGTATTACTGCAATACGGAAGAGCGACCCTTCGATTTCCTGTTGGGGATACCCTAGTCCTTAAAGTAACTTCGTTGCCTGCTGGCGCAATGCGCAGTTTCAAAGAGGACTGATTCGCTGTTATTTTGTTTCTGCCTAGAAGAGCAACTCCTCCCATAACCGAGTAGATGAATGTCTCAGAGATCAAAGGAGGGTAAGGGATGTCGCCCCCATGAGAATTTCCCCTGTAGGGCACTAAAGCCGGTGTCGCAGCCCTAACGCATCTTTCATAGTGATCACTCCGAAGTGTTTGAAGCGGGATCACCCAAGATATCTGAAGCGAGGCAAACAGGAGAAGGAAATTGGTGTAAGTGAAGAGAAACAACAGTAACAGCGTCCAGAAGCAAATAATTTCTGCTCTCTCCAGCCCTGATAAACATAGGCCCCTCTTTCCTATGGCCGATAAGGCAACTTATTCCGTAATTTGATCTACAGTTCAATAGTGTCCTATCATTCGGTCTCGGTCGATTCTTGCCTATGTTCCTTTCATTTCTCCCTCTTTTTTGTTGTTTTCGTCTTTGGCTGGTATCTTCAATCGTCAACTGAACGCTGGAGTACTAACTGGTCAATCTTTGTTGTTGAATTTGTCATTTGGTTAACGTTCAGGATTCCAAATATAATGGTATCTTACATTGGCACGATTTTAGAAATACTTAAGCATTACATCCTGTCCGCATAGTCCAAACCTTCCAACGACATTTTGTAAATTTGCTTTACTACATTATTTTCGTTTGATTTGTTTTTTAACTCGTGCTCGGTTGGTGGGTAAGTCTCCTGTTGTTCAGCTTTGGGTGACTTTGCGTACTTGCAACTGCGAGGGAAACCAGACACAGCTCCCTGCGAGAATACAACATGAATTTGGATCTGTCTTATAGTCTTTCTAAAAATATGTGCAAATTGATTACATCCTGAACCTTACTATTCATCTCTTTAATTAAAAAATTGGTTTTCTGTGCGTGAATGATCTGCCTAATAATGCTGTTCATAAAATTGTCCCTGTTCTTTGATAATATTCGTAGCAAGCTAACCCTGAAATGAAAATATCTAACCTAGTAATGTAATTGCTTGGAAACGCTGTGATTGCTGCTCACTGTGAGCCAGCTGAAAATTGCCAGTTACAGTTGCTGAGAGCTTAGTGCAATACTCCAGACAACAAGTAAACTATTTTATACACCTCATTCAGTGATAACACCTTTAAATAAAAAATAGCTTGGATCGAGGATGTGGACAATGCTCTTAGATGAAGTATGCTTTTCACAAACTGTTTTTTAAACTATCTGATATATTATTACTTATAGGCAATTCATGTTACAACATTCGTTAACATTGACAAAGGGCAACATTGATACCAAATTCTTGCTGTCACAAATGTTTGCCAAATGATTAATAAATATGAAAAATACCTTACATTGAAAACCACTCAGTCTTTCATGAAAAATCTAAACGTCCCTAATATGAATGTGTCATGCGCCAAATATTCTAACTACTAGCGACTGTAGTGCCAATAAATAAAAATAATATCTTCATTTCTCTTCATACTCTTCTCATTCTAAATCACCAATCAAATCGTTCTCCTCTGTTTCACAATATTCAAATACAAATCATTTTACTTAAACACAGATGCACTTAACTTAATGTCTACATTGCCAAGAGTCCTCCGCTCGGCGTTTTCTCACTGCTATACAAACAATAGAACTCCCGCGGTCCTGGCTGCCACGCGGCGATGATAAAACAAACCCATCTTCCAGCGAAAGAGCTACTCTGATCAAAGACTGCGCGCGAATATTAAGCGATTCAAAATTGTCGCTTAGCGTTTGAGATATCCAAAGTATGTACAAATACAACAAATGTAAATAACAAACTCCTACATGACCTGTTTCAACTTGTATGGAGGTACGTACGTTATAGTAGATTTTATCGCCTATCGCGCTCATTGAAACTGTACACATTTTCGAAGCCCAGAAGCCAGGTAATCAGTGATATTGTTATTGACTGTCTAAGGTCATTCTAGAACTTAAGCACTACCGTTTGCTAGCAATCATCCAGTACTGAAACTATATTGAATTTAGTTCTGTGTTAAGATCGCAAATGACACATTACTCGTTGATTTTATTAAATGGCTGTATGTGTGGCAATATACCAGGCAACCTATTCTCTTCAATCACAGAATTTTGTAACACTGCTAATGTAATTTTCTTTATTCACTGCACTACACTAATTTTCTACTTGAACAAATTAACTCGAAACATAAGGAAGTAATAAATGAGATTTTAAAATTATACACTTTGTTCGAAGTTTAAATTAGCTGTGTTTTGTATCATGTACAGATATATATGGAATCTTCACGCAGTTTTCTGTAGGTTACAGAGAGTCCATAACTTTAATTTTAGCAAGCTGCTTTGTACCTTCGTCCCTCTTTCAGTCACTTTTATATCAGTTTCTCTTTATTTTTAAACCCATTTCTTTACTGAAGTATATTAGCGGGCTCGTTAAAGAATTCTTCTGCTAAGTAATGCTATCTTTTAGTAATAAGTATTTGATCATTAACTGTCTTTCCGAAATTTGCTTTCAGTTCTTTCAGTGATTAAGTGATAAACAACAGGAGAGGTACGCTGCAATCCTGTCTCAGTTTTCTCGTAATGTGAACCTATCTTTCCTGATCGACCACTTTTATTGCTCTCTCCTGATTACTGTTAATATTTTATTTTTGTCGTATCCCGCTGTGGGAGTAGTCGCAGGATTTCGAGCATGTTACACCACTTCATACTGACGAAGATTTACTCAATGATCCCGGAATCGCAACCAGGCAAGAACTGATTCTGTGTGTACCTCGCTCCATGCAAATGCACCGCGCCAGTGGATTTCTCCCACGTGATTGCGAGGCGTCTACCTGAAGATGGCGCTTCTGCATTAGTTGAAACAGTCGCTCACCTGACGTACACGGGAATGGAAACACGCCTCTTCCTGAAAGAAAGCTCCATTGTGGCTCATATTATTCATGAGGCGGAATCATTATCGTCCTTTTGTTTGCAAATGCTAACTGACTTCCCAGTCGGCCGGTGTGATGGAAGATCCCGCTGGGAGATGCCCGATAAGCGAGTATCAGCCGGATTTCATCACGATGCGCCCTGGCCCCGTATCTCGCGACTCGCTATTCATACGCCTACGCCACCTCGGCTCGTATTGGCGCTCTGAAGATGCCTTTTGTTGGACCGCTTAATGGCGCGCACCGCTCGCCGTTCTTCCTGCGTATTCTGCACAATGGCTGCCGGCCATCATCGTTGCAAAACCGAGTTATAGCCTTTATTCTGCTACAGGGTAATTCCGTGGCAAGAACTCCACAACAGGCCACGTTAATTCGACGTAAAAGTGGGCGCGTATTCTTCGCAGTACGTACCTCCGTCACGGAGCGTCATAAAGCTGTCGTCATTACTAATAAAGCTGAAGTATCGCGAACGCATAATAATTTCGATTTATTAAAAAAATCTTTCATTTACAACTGAGTATGCAGCACTTAAACGACGTACTTTGTACTCGAACACCGCAACAGCCACAGTTATCAATCTGCGCATTTTTCTTGACATTTACAACTCTCTGCTCCCTGTCAAAATCTATGCCTTATACGAAGAGAAATCCATATACTATGGACCTTAATTTATTGTTAGATCCTTCTCGTACAGCGCAGGTAAGTTACAACGCAGTAAGATAAGCTAGGAGAGGATCGAATTCGCACATCGGATAACGACCGTGGTTCATACCGACAGACATAGCCTAGCATTCATTTACTTCTACATCTACAAAGATACTCCGCAAGCCACAGTATGGAGCATGGCGGAGGGTAACTGTATCACTACCTGTCATTTCCTTTCGTGTTCCACTCGCAAACAGAGCGAGGGATAACGACTGCCTCCGTATGTGTCCTAATCTCTCGTACCTTATCTTCGTGGTCGTAGTAAGATAAGATAGGAGAGGATCGAATTCGCACATCGGATAACGACCGTGGTTCATACCGACAGACATAGCCTAGTATTCATTTACTTCTACATCTACAAAGATACTCCGCAAGCCACAGTATGGAGCATGGCGGAGGGTAACTGTATCACTACCTGTCATTTCCTTTCCTGTTCCACTCGCAAACAGAGCGAGGGATAACGACTGCCTCCGTATGTGTCCTAATCTCTCGTACCTTATCTTCGTGGTCGTAGTAAGATAAGCTAGGAGAGGATCGAATTCGCACATCGGATAACGACCGTGGTTCATACCGACAGACATAGCCTAGTATTCATTTACTTCTACATCTACAAAGATACTCCGCAAGCCACAGTATGGAGCATGGCGGAGGGTAACTGTATCACTACCTGTCATTTCCTTTCCTGTTCCACTCGCAAACAGAGCGAGGGATAACGACTGCCTCCGTATGTGTCCTAATCTCTCGTACCTTATCTCCGTGGTCGTAGTAAGATAAGCTAGGAGAGGATCGAATTCGCACATCGGATAACGACCGTGGTTCATACCGACAGACATAGCCTAGTATTCATTTACTTCTACATCTACAAAGATACTCCGCAAGCCACAGTATGGAGCATGGCGGAGGGTAACTGTATCACTACCTGTCATTTCCTTTCCTGTTCCACTCGCAAACAGAGCGAGGGATAACGACTGCCTCCGTATGTGTCCTAATCTCTCGTACCTTATCTTCGTGGTCGTAGTAAGATAAGCTAGGAGAGGATCGAATTCGCACATCGGATAACGACCGTGGTTCATACCGACAGACATAGCCTAGTATTCATTTACTTCTACATCTACAAAGATACTCCGCAAGCCACAGTATGGAGCATGGCGGAGGGTAACTGTATCACTACCTGTCATTTCCTTTCCTCTTCCATTCGCAAACAGAGCGAGGGATAACGACTGCCTCCGTATGTGTCCTAATCTCTCGTACCTTATCTTCGTGGTCGTTACAGAGCGGCAGTAGAATTGTTCGGCAGTCATCTTCAAATGGCTGTGCTCTAAATTTTGTGCATGGTGCTTCTCGGAAAGAACGTACCTACCTTCCAGGGATTCCGGAAGTATCTCAGAAACACAGAAACACAGAAACAACCGGTAACAAATGTAGCAGCCCGCTTCTGGATTGCTTCTATGTCTTCCTTCAATCCGACCTGGTGCGGATCCCAAACACTCGAGCAGTACTCAAGAACAGATCGCACCAGCGTCCTATATGCAGTCCCCCTTACAGATGAACAACTCTTTCCTAAAATTCTCCCTGTAAACATAAATCGACCATTCGCCTCCTCTACCACAGTTCTCACATGATCGTTTCACCTCACATCGCTTTGGACCGTTACGCCAAGATATTTTAACTACTCTACTGTGTCAGACAGGACTCTAGTAATACTGTACCCGAACATTACCGATTTGGTATTCCTATTTATCCGCATTAATTTACACTTTACCACATTTAGGGGTAGCTGCCATTCATCACACCAAATGGAATTTTTGTCTTAGCCGACAAATAGTTTCAGACACCAGTTCAAACAGATGCTAGGCTGGTTCGCATTTCCTTATTGCTTAACATACACGCAAGTGGTATGTGGCATTCATAGCGGAGATTACGTGACCCACTTAGAAATGATATTAATTACTCTTCCGGTCTTTGCTTCTGTTTCAGCTGGCATTGCCATTATGGCGACGTAAACAAACATGAAGGTGACAATGTTTGTATCTTTCGGACCCTATGACAACAGTAAATGACTATGTGCTCTTATATGCTAATCTGAAATATCTCATTCATTTTTCGTCCTCGTCGGGATAATACTTTAAGTAACATTGCCAACACAAGGTCATAGTCAGCAATCGGATGTCTGATATCAGTTACGAAATCAAATATTTCGAAGTCCTAACAAGATAAATGACACTCTTTAGAATTTACGAGCGTAAATGCTATTAACCGTATTTATGCAACAGATGGAACCGAATGTCTATAATGCATTTTTACGAGATCCTGTTCTATGATTTATGAATAACTGAAACAAATTTTAAGCTGTCATATTATATGAGGGAAATATTCTAAAATCCAAACTTTCCAGTTTTTTAGTTCTTCTATCTGAATTATTTTAAGTGCGTTCTTCTCAATCTGCTTGTTCATCATCTTAACACTCACGTCTTAACCTCCACAGCGTTAATTGGGCTTCTGTAAGTACCACGTTTCCGTATTCGAAGATACTGAGAGCAAAATATCTTTTTGAAATATATACCTTTACGCAACATGAGGTCTTCGTCCTTCTCTGGTCCCTATATTCGCCAATGAAATCCCATCTTTCCTTTTGTCCTGTAAATACCATCTGTTTGTTGATAACGTTTACCTATAGCTAGATGACATCTCTATCATTAATCCCGGTCACACATTTGATACTTGACCTACTATGTTGAAATAGGTCCTAAATCATGGATCTTTAAAATAATTCTGAAGCACTGCTAGAGAATTGCAGTGAGTCACTTAAAGCTGTTCCATGAAGGAAAAGTTCCCATCGATTTATGGTACTCTGTTTTCGTAAAATGTATAGGCGTAACTGGTTATGAAAATCTTATCTGATAAAAACACTACTGGGGTGTGAATAGAAACTCTCTCATCTCTTTTGAGTTATCAGCCTATTGATTGGTTCTAATGCTATGCTACATTTGTTCCTATCTTGCGTGAAGCATTTCATCTCCATATAACCAGTGCACCAAACATCTTCTATTAGGGGCGATGAAAAAGTTTCCGTTCGAAGGCCCTACAATCCAAAATCTGTGTGCCAATCAGTCAAAATCGCCGTGAACATTGAGGCAAACATTCCACCTACGCACCAGGTTAAAGATAGCCGTTTGCTATTAACACCGATTTTCGCTGCTTGAATAAGTCTTTACTGCCTGCTGGACATCCTAGTACCACAGGAATCATCCACCCTTCAAAAAGGTTTTAAAGGACTGAAGGCGTAAAAAATGAATGGGGAGTGTGCTCGAATGCCTCCTACTTGAACGGGAGTAGCTTCTGTCTTACGACTTGTGCCGTATGGGGACATACGTTATCATGGAGCAGCAGCACTCCTTATAGCAGTTATGTTCAACGCTGGTTTTGGACAGACATGCTGCCCTAAACGCATTTTTCACTCTCCGATGGATATCTATCGATATTTATCCTTCGGCAGCCAACAAAAGAAGAACAGCACATTGGTCTTGTTTGGACGTATTTGGTAATAATGTCACCATAGTTACATTTCCACATTTAACACACCGGCATCGGAAAGGCACGTATGCCACACCAAGTCCCTGACTATATGTCGATGCTTACGCACCCGCTTGGGTGTTGCGCTACGTTGCAGATACGCTGCAACAACGCCCTCAAACGGAAACTTTGTATGAACATTTTTGCATATTTTAGACTTTGTCTGGCCCGTTAGTTTTCCTATCTATCCTTCTTAAAGTGCCTGGATAACTATTATTTTAGTTCACAATGACAGAAATGACACGCGTATTATGTAATTCTGTGAATTGTTCTACCTGTAGCCATAGCTCTTAGCCTTGCGCTATGGGAACCTTGCAGAGTGGCTAGATCATTGATTTTTGTTTAGTAGTCAGCCAGGCACTGCATCTGCAGTAATATTTTTATAAATTCTTCCTCGTGCCCTGTCCGTACTTTTAAGCGATTTTTTAAAAACTGACATCTGTAAAGTTCTTTCTCTCTGTGTGTGTGTGTGTGTGTGTGTGTGTGTGTGTGTGTGTGTGTGTGTGTTCATTTAAGACCATATTGTTCTTATTTTTGTAGAAATTTTAACTCTTTTAGTCACTTTAAGCCACGCTCGTTTGATAGATTCTAGTGCGGCCAGATTTCCTCGTCGCTCCAAAACAGTTCTGTCATCGTCGTCATCATCAAGTTAACTGCTCTTGGGTGCCTTAGCAGATGTCCTACTAACCAGTACCTGAGTCTGATCACGGTTGTCGATAGACATCTTTTCTCACCCCGCCTGTTCAGCACATTTCATTTAGTTCATTACATGTCCGCAAGATTTTGAAATTTTTCAGCGTCATCACAATCCAGATACTTCCACTCTCTAATTCTCCAAATATCCTCGTGCTCACACTATTAGAAACTTTTCCCTTAGTTTTATCTCATTTTTTAGTACCAGTAAAGCTTTATTATCGAAAAGAGTACTCTTCAAATGTATCTGTCAACTTCAGCGATCTTCTTCAGACAACGTTGCCAATCGTTTCCTTTCCCTGTTACAGTGTCGTTCATATTTTTGAAATTACGGATCTCGCTATCTTTTTTCTACTATTATTCATCAATTTCGTCTTATCCTCCTTTATCCTTAACGAATACTTCGTTCATAGAATGCGGACCACTCTATTCTGCACCTTACTGTCAGAAGGGCTAAGTTGCTTGTGAACCTTAGTATTCGAATTTCTTTCTCTTGGACATTTATTCCCTGTCCAACACCTTATTTCTCTCTGTTTATTACTTCATCATTTATGGTAGGCTGCAACCCAGCCATGTATCCCTTTAACAGCACCTCGTGTTTTTTCCCCTTATATAATAGTTGGCCCATTTTGGTTTTCGCGTTTACCCACTCTCACCCAATGTTGTGGAAATCTAATGTTAAGCCCGCCACTTCATAGATTTCTCTCATAAGTTCACACATATTTCTAGTGCTTTTAATTCCCACAGATTCAAACTACATAAAACGAGACCTCATTCACTTTACTAGATCGTTTATTCCTTTCACATCCATTAACTCCTCCTTTTCTATCACTCCATGACCATATTACTGGCTGTCGATATGTACGAGCCATCTGTCTGAACTACCGTCTACACTTTGCAAAGCTTTGCCACTTCCATCACGTAAGATTAACAGAATCTCCTGTTAACACTCCCAAAGTAAGTAAGGTTCACTTTCCCTAAACGCGACCTCATTTTTTTCCTGCAACAACCTTTTTCTCAGTCTCTTTACACTTCTCTTTCATCCATTCTGATGCAGCCTGATTGCTTTTCCTCTAAATTTAATTTCTAAGCAACCTATACTGATGCCTTTCTATCTCATTATTTCACTTCCTTTGTGTTCTTTAATCTTCCGTGGGACTCACTGAAAAACGGTCTTGTTCTGTATATAAAACAGAAGGGTGGAAGGAAGGACAGTCTTGGACGATCCGTTGACAAAGAGAGGTAGATCATTTACTCACGTTTACAAGACAGAGAACGTGTTGTCCCCGACCATGTGGGAAGAATCAAAGCGATATGTAGCCAATGCGTTCAACCAGTAACAACGCTACCATCAAAAGTAACACAATCCACACCAACGTTATTTTTAACCTGTTTTTTACGACTTAACATCAAGTCTCATGCTTTAGAATGGCACAAATGGCGAAATTACATTACTAGAATCAAAACAGTAGCAGCTAAAAGCGAATATGACGTCAATGAGGAGCAATGACTCATGTTTCAAAACTTCTTCGTTAGTTACATATAATAAAGCAACAAATTATTTGTGTGAACATAAGCGCTCATAATCCAGGAATAGTTATGTTTGTATGATACTTGTTAACGTATGTGATCGTTACAACAATCAGCTTGACATTAAAGAAGTGAGCTGGGCGAGAGTTATCTGAAATGTACGTGTTAAAACGCAGTGGAAGCTATTGCAAATGAGACTCAACAATTAATACGTTGGTCAAGGAACATTTTAAATGACTAACGGTTGAAAAACTGTATTTCACAAAAGGAAAAAGATGTGCTGTATAGTGATTAATAATGATATTTTGGTGCATAATATACACGAGTAACAGAATGAAAATTATTCTCTCAACGAGAATTTTAGCATTGCCCTTCTTATTTTCCTTGGCTTTATCGCGAATCCGCACAGTGACGGCAAGTTAGTTTTAGAATTTCGCAGAGTTAGTCGTATGGGGTGCATGGATGCTGATCTTGTCGCCACCTCTTCCTAGCTGGTGCGGAATTTACGTATCCCATATGTCCTCATTTAGTGTTACTCCATGTGAAAGCGTGAGAAAGTCTGCTACATGCTTGCGTATATAGTAACTGATGAGGGTCGTGGGAAACACCCCAATATTCGCCTAGTCGAATGTGGGAAACCACCTAAAAGCCATGCCCAGACTGACGGACACGCCGGCCCTTTTCGTTAAACCACTGGGTAGATTCGATCCGGAAACCCGGAAGCGATGTGCTAATGCACGTGAGTATCTAGGAGGGTCAACGAGAATCTAGTACGAAAAGCCGAGCGGTAAATAAAATTGTTGACATCTGAACTTGTTATAAACCCACTGTGCATGTGAATATGAAGAGTCTACAGACGATTTCGTCTGCTGAATTTCTTTTTAAGTCATTCCGTCTTTCTTTTACTTTCAACTTTTGTAGACAGAGAGAGAGAACAAGAGAGGCATAGATAGATAGGTATACAGGCAGACAGACAGAGGGAGAGAGGGGAAGTTGATACGGTGGGAGGGGGGGGGGGGAGTGATAGCGTACTTCCTTTTTAATTGCACGAGACATCAACAATTATAGTAACAGAATCAGTAAGAGAAAGAAGTACCCGTCACGGATTAGATTTCTGAGACAGAGCACAAGCTCTGACTGAATGATGCAGTGAATAGACCGTTTCCCTATAACAGGAAACATGCCAGTCACGTCTTGGATGTGCGTATGGAAATTTTGTGGGCGCCCGACGATTTTTGACAATAAAGTTGATTTCAATCAGACTTTCGCATAAATTCTGTAGTTGGTAAATCGCTAACGATTAGTTACTCATTTTCAGCAGCCTCTAAATACTTCTCGGCCAAGGACTGCGTAAAAGAGATTGGGTGGAGGGGGGGGGGGGGGGGGGTCAACATTTCAAAGAGACTACTGCAAGAGGACATCACTGTCTGCATTATATCGTGCATGAATCAAGCAAGCTGTATTTCATACGAGTGGTTTTTCTGGAACTTGGGCCTAGTCTCTGAGACGTCTTTTCGTCCAGGAACCTCTTAATATTGGAATTTAAAATGGTCTCCAGGACCCTGCATCAGACAGATGTTTGTGATATCACTTGGTGATTATGTGAACGTCTGTTCTTTTACCGTTTATATAAAAGGGAGTGACATACGACGTTTTCCATCGAAGTGGAAATGCTTTCTGTGTAAGAGATGCTATATTGAAGAATAATATTTAAAAAAGCAGCTGT
The DNA here is from genome assembly GCF_023897955.1 of Schistocerca gregaria. Lineage (NCBI taxonomy): Eukaryota > Metazoa > Arthropoda > Insecta > Orthoptera > Acrididae > Schistocerca > Schistocerca gregaria. Next base: position 828,703,375 of record NC_064922.1, read on the forward strand.
ATGGTCATATGAGTGGGTGGTACGACGTAAAAACCGAAAACGGGATTTTATAAAAACAAAAAAGTACTTGTTGGACACACAGCCCTCGGACTGATGTGACGATTAGGAAAAATATAGTAAAATAAGTAGGTCATAATTGAGTAGCTATATCCAGAATCATGGAATGACGGTTGCATTGTCATGATGATAAAGTCATCGTCTCCGAACTGCTCTTCTGCTGTAGAGCAATAAGAGGACGACATCCTAACCACGAAAACCACACCCATACCGTAACTCCACTTCCTCCGTACTTCACTGTCGAACTACATGTGATGGCAGGTAACGCGTTCCGGACATTCAGCAAGCCCACACTTCCCTCGGATTGCCGCAGCATATAGCGCGATTCGCCTCTCCAGATCACTAATTTCCAGTCATCCCGTCTCTAGTGTCCTGCGCGTCGATTAGCACTGGCTACAGAAATGTGTGGCTTACGAGGATCTACTGGAACATTGTACCCCACACGTAGAGTCATCGCGCTAGGTGGTCCGCTGGTAGTAGTTTGGAGCTCACGAGTGATTCCATCTGCTGTTTTCTCGCGATTTTTTTACAACCATCAGCCACAATGCTCGACGGTCCTTCTACGACAGCTCATGACTCGGTTTCACTGACGTTGTTCCTTCGCGTTTCCATCTCACAATAATATCAACAGTCGGCTTGGACAGCACCAGAAGGGTTAAAATGTCGCTTATGGATTTGACAATGTAGGCTTCCCCGACGTATTAGTACGAGGGCTGTCCGGAAAGTAAGTTCCGATTGATTTGTAACAGTCAGCTTCACCTTCCAGCTAATTCTCTACGTAGTCGCCGTTCTGACTTAGACATTTCTTGTAGCGTTGTACCAACTTTCCAATACCTCATCATAGAAGGCAGCCGCCAGTGCTTTCCGCCAATTCTCTACGTTGGCCTACAGCTCGTTGTCTGTGCTAAAGTGTTGTATTCATAGCCAGCGATTCATGTGAGCAGAGATGAAACTCAGAGGGAAACAATTATGGGCTGTATTGTGGGTAATCAAACATTTTCAATTGAAAACGTTGCAGGAGCATCTCCATTGCCCCTGTAGAATGCGGCTGAGAATTGTCTCGAATAAGAAACCGCATGACAGTTATGCAATGTTGGCTGCATAGCTTCAGGCGAAATTTCTCACCAGTCCCTCGTATTTGGCGGGAGACACTATTTTCAAGACATCTTTACGATCTCACTGTGAGCTCAGAAATGAGATGAGCGATGTGATGCTGTCTAGGGTCATACAAGAGACACTGCTCAAACGTCTATGCAAAGTTTTATCGGATTTCCATAGTCGTTTCCATTTCATAACCGATCGGAACTTACTTTCTGGACACCCCTCGTATATCAAATTCTTGTCGGGTTTCCCGCCGGATCAAACTGTCATCTGAACACAATATTTCAGCGGTCCACATGGCCGCCAACATCAGGTGAGAAAAGCTACGCTGCTCTTGCCGATAACTGATTCCATTCGCAAATGACTGTACCTTTATAAGCATTGGAAGTACAACAGCGCATGCGCTAAATACAGTGCGCAAGCGCTCAATCATTCCTGCTGCCCCCTAGGGCAAAAAGAGTTGCAATGCCTCCGGCGGTGAATACTGTTGAAAATGATATATCGTTACAAATGATTTTTCACAGCCGGCCGATTCAGATGCTGTTGTTTCTTCATATCTGATAAAACAGGATTCCTCGTTTTACTTAACGGATATCCATTATCACGATTAATGATATTATCTGCTAGTCTGATTTCAGCAGATTCTTTTCAATTTCCATCGTGAATTTTATCTTCAGATGAATGTCCTTCAAACAAACCGCGAACAATTTTGACTGGGCGACATGTTTGGGACCACGAAGTCAATGAATAGGTGCAAATGGTCTTCACGTAGCAAAACATAACCCTTTCCAGTCAATGATAGGTTCAGTTGAACCAGAGGACCCAGTCCATTCCATGTAGCGCCCGCGTCATTATGGAGCCGTCACTAACTTGCACAGTGCATTGATGACAAGTTGGGTCCATGGCTTCGTGGGGTCTGCGCCACATTCGAACCCTACCATCAGCTCTTAGCAACTGAAATCGGGACTCATATCACCAGCCTACGATCTTCCAGCCATCTAGGTTCAAATTGGTTCAAATGGCTCGAAGCGCTATTGGACTTCACATCTGAGGTCATCAGTCCCCTAGACTTAGAACTACTTAAAGCTAACTAGCCTAAGGACATCACACACATCCATGCCCGAGGCAGGATTCGAATCTGCGACCGTAGCAGTCGCGTGGTTCCGGACTGAAGCGCCTAGAACCGCTAGGCCACAGCGGCCGGCAGTCGTCTAGGATTCAGCCGATATGGTCACGGGCCCAGGAGAGACGCTGCAGGCGATATCGTGCTGTTGGCAAAGGTACTCGTGTTGGTAGTCTGCTGTCACAGCCAATTAACGCCAGATTTCGCCGCACTGTCCTAATGGATACATTCATCTTACGTCGCACATTGGTTTCTGCGATTATTTCACGCAGTGCTGCTTGTCTGTTAGCACTGACAACCCTACGGAAACATCGCTGCTCTCGGTCGTTAAGTGAAGCCCGTCGGCCACTGCGTTGCACACGGTGAGAGGTAATGCTCGAAATTTGTTATTCTCGGCACACTGTTGACACAGTGGATCACAGACTACTGAATTCCCTAACAATTTCCGAGATGTTGTGTCCCATGCGTCTACTTCGAAAAGCCATTCCGCATTCAGAATCGGTCAATTCTCGCCGTGTGACCATAATCACGTGCGAAACCTTTTCACATGATCACCTGAGTACAAATGACAGCTCCGCCAATGAACATGAAACGTCCCCTTAGAAAAATTATAAATGACTGTGCTGATAAACCTCTTACGTTATTTGATTTTCAAACAGATGAGCGAAACTGAACGTACTCAGACATTTCTCTCTTTATTTATTCTGATCATCACTAAACTGACACACAATATTTTTAACGCAACACAATCTGGCTTTCAATAATCCCTACAAAAGAATGGCCCTAACTAATAATAACCTATAGTCCTGTACCTTTCATGAATCACTTACCTCAGAAAAATATTCATTACTAGAACTACTGCAATACAGCAAGCGCCAATACTGGCAGCTAAATAAAAGATTCTAACTACTGAAGGCGCTAACTACTGATAGGCATACTTAGCAAATGAAAGATTTTGATAGAGAACAAACACTGTATTTACCTTAATAATATATGTATTTATCAGTTCATGACATCCAGTATTACAAATTTACGGTTTCTGATGGACACACGTCCAGATCATCCGCTCTCAAAACCCCGCCACCTCTCTCCCCACGTCTACCACTGCTTGCGGCTCATCTCCAACTGCGCAACCCTACGCGCTGTTCACATCCAACTGCCCAACACACAGATATTCCAACAATGCAAACCAGCCAGAGACTGCACACAGCACAGTCTGTGATTTTCACACAGAGCGATACGTGGCGTTACCAACATAAAAACCTAAACAGCCTACTTACAAACAGTCCTTTCGTATCTTGTATGCGCGGTACTATCACCATCTGTAGACGAGTATGTGCATATCGCTATCCCATGAGTTCTGTCACCATGAATGAGATGTAGTATGCTCAGCAACTGACAGTCCGTGTACGGAACGTCTTTGCAACGCTTTAGCGACTGATAACTCACGTAAAATGAATAATTTGAAAAGCGACCATTTAATGAAGGCCTTTCACAGGCTCCAGCGTGTTGCTACATTAACGGGGCGACTAGTATATTGCCCGGCGGATTAATCTCTTACCTGTAGAACCTATCCCACCCTCGCGGCCGGTTCCCACGTGGCGCTGCATCCCCGGCAAAGGGGAGCGGTCGCCTCCCACCTCCCAGCTCCCGCCGCCGCGACGTTATCGCGCGCTCTCCAGGCGGCCTTATCGGCAGGCGCCCCTAATTGCCTCGGAGTGACTGTCAGAAGGCGGCCGGCAGCTGCGAATTATCCACAGCGGCCCGACTAATTTGCCTGACGCGGCAAAACACGGCCTGTCGAAAGCGCGAGCACGCGCGCCCCGGGCGGATACACGCCTTGGTAGTGTGCGCACCGCCGGCCAAGTGCCAGAATGTGCCCGTCTCTCTCTCTCTCTCTCTCTCTCTCTCTCTCTTTCACACACACACACACACACACACACACACACACACACACACGTAACACAGGGGCGGTCACGGCCCGTCAGGCAGCCGATGGAGCGGAGAGGGGACCTTCCGTGAGCCGCAAGCGCCAGTCTCTCTCTCTCTCTCTCTCTCTCTCTTGGCAGTTAATGAGCTCGCATCGCCCACGAAATGAGTGGACCTGTTACAGACTGCTCTTCATTTTCCGCTCCAATGTCCGCCACGGCCGAAGAATGGTGAGGCTGGATTACTCTCCTTTTGGCTCCAACCTTACGCATAGCTGGCGCCGAGGACACGTTGTCATCAGATAACTACCGGACACCGTCGTTTTTAATCGGTATAGGGATCCACGAAAAATGAACGAGTCACTCCAGTTCTCGGTAGAATTCCTCTCAACAGGCATTCTCAGCGATGTTGTCGGCGTCTGCAGTGCGTTTTACTCCGAGCAGATCAGCAAAGGTAGGATGGATACTGGTCTGATGCTACATACACAAACAAACAAGCAAAGAAGGGAGATTGGGGTTCAACGGACCGTCTACGGTCAGGTCATTCGAAATGGAGCACAGGGTCGAACTGGAGAAGGGTGAGGAAGAAAATTAGTCGTTTTCGTCTCAAACGAACACTCCTGGAATTTGCGATAAGCTATCTGGGTAAAGTACAGTAACCTGAAATCTCGATGATCGAAGGGGGATCTCAAACGCTGTCATCCCGAATGCGACACCCGAATTTTACCACTGCACCACCACGCTCTTTACGTCCATAGGGAGAGGTTCAGGACAGAGGGGTATAAGTAGGAAAAAACAGGGTGACAGTTACTGAACTATCTGAAATAACATCGTCGTAACTTCTGAATGGTTTGCGTTAGGCCGTTCGAACTACACGGTTGGCCGCGGGGCATGATGGGAATTGATATGCGCATGCGTGACGAAGCCCACATTCATTTGGATAGGTTCGTCAATAAGCAAAATTGGCGCATTAGGGTTCCGCATTTCGCGATCAAGAAGTCTCTTCACCCTCAACAAGTGACTGTGTGGCGTGCAATGTCCAGTCACGGAATAATCAGTGCTATATACCTTGATGGTACGGCGACTACCAAGCGGCACATGACGGCTTTGGAAGCTGATTTCAACCCCATTATCCAAAGAGCTCGGCCCCATTGAAGTATGAGAGTGTTTGACATCCTGGAAGAGCACTTTGAGGAACGCATTCTATCCCAGAGGCCACTGACATGGGCCTCGATAGGCCGCCATATTCTCCGAATCTGAACACAAGCGATTCCTTTTTGTGGAGCTGTATTAAAGACAAAAGACAAGGTGTGCAGCAAAAATCCCAAAACCACTGCTAAGCTGAAAATAGCCATTCAGGAGGTCATCGACCGCAGCGATGTTCCGACACTTCAGCGGGTCATGCAGAATTTCGCTATTAGTCTGGGCCACATCATTCTCAATGATGGCAGGCATATCGAACCTGTCATAACCTGAATCCGAATACCTATGGTGACGTGTACATGTTGAATAAACTGTGTGCACGCCATAGTTTGTTATTAATTCACGTTTTTTCCATATAGTTCAATAATTGTCACATTGTACATGGAGTTGGAAAGATGGAATGTAAGGAAGAGGGATGTTGGAATGGAGTGGGGGGCGCTGAGTGAAGGAGAAGCCGGGAAGAAGTAGTTCTGGAGTAGTGGCACTCCGTTTCAGGCCACAAGTGGCCCATCGGGACCATCCCACCACAGTGTCATCCTCAGATGAGGATGCGGATACGAGGGGCGTGGGGTCAGCACACTGCTCTCCCGCTCGTTATGATGGTTTTCTTTGACCGGAGCCGCTAATATTCGGTCGAGTAGCTCCTCAATTGGCATCACGAGGCTGAGGGCACCCCGAAATATGGCAACAGCGCATGGCGGCTGGATGGTCACCCATCCAAGTGCCGCCCATGCCTAACAGCGCTTAACTTCGGTGATCTCATGGGAACCGGTGTATCCACTGCGGCAAGGCCTTTGCCCAGAGTAGTGGACAGAGACATAAATAAATGGTTCCAGGAAAAATGAATAGAAACAATGAACAACAAACAGTTGGGAAGAGAAATGCAGACTTAGCTAGTGACAGACAAATGAAAAAATATCACCCTGTAGCAGTAAATCGTAGCCATTTGGCACCAATCACGTCTACCTTTAAGACTTTTTTTTATTAGACACATACATTTTTAATTGAGAGTTTTTCCATAAACCTTTTCTGAAATAAGATACCTGTAATTCCTCGGTTGTAAAATCACTGCTAGTTAAAAGTTTTTTTTTTTTAACTAAATCTGTTGCGGCCAAGTCTCAGCTGGTAACTCATGAGGTAATGAAAAAAGTTCGGTAGACGGCTTTAAAATAGGGAGGATAAGACAAATCTTAAATTAGGTGGACGAGTTTTATAAAATTACGAAAATAATTTTGGCGTATTGAGAAGTAAAATACATTAGACCCGAAACAGTTAGATGCAACATGGGGACGTCATATGTAGCTAGTTATAATTAATAGAAACGATGAGTTCAAATGAGCAATAAAGATTCCTTGAGATTATTTAGCTTTCGCATACTTTTACTGTGACAGTTCTCCTTTGAATCGATAATACATTTCTCCTCGTTCCTACGCGTGTCGCAGGTGACAGACTTACAACGCTCTTTTACAAAGTAGCTCAGAGGAGACGTATTATCAGTAAACTATTATTTCCAGTGATCCGACTGAGTTATTCCAGCTCCAGGTTGCGGTGTTACGCTGCTTGGGGGAAGCATAGAGGTGATGATACTGGCCTGGCCTTACGTGGACTGAGGTGGGGGCAACAGAAGTTGCCAGAATGAGCCACCTTATCGTAGTTACAGGGTCTACTGCAGACCACTCCATACAGGTACGAAGACTGTTCCCACACATATCTTATTAATGGCTCGCCAGGATGCTAGATTCTCCAAGCAGTTTCCAAAAAGTGTACATATTAATTTGTCTCTTAATAACTGCGTCGGTCTTCTTGGCAGAATTAACTTGGAAAACAGACTGATGGGAACATTTAGTATTTAGTGAGGTACTGTTTTTGCCTATAGAGAATTCAGATTACGAGGAAAATATTGACGGAAGAATTTTTACACTAAAATATATTTTAATCTCCAACAAATATTGATTAATTAGCTTCTCTTGGAGGTAATGAAAAATGTCAAAGATTTAGAGAAACAGGAAGAGCAACATGTGTTAACGATCCTATCACGCTAATTATTCATTTTTTGCGAAGGCTGATGGAAATTTTTAAAGGGCCTAACCAAACACCGCGTTCTTTCCATGGCTCGAAAGCCGGAAACGACTACGACCCCGTTACAACGAGCAAAAACTCCACCGACAGCGCCAAGTGGACGTAAACATCCGAACAGCAGAATAATTAACCATCCACCCGAAATTGCCGGTATCCGCTCTCTTGCAACCTGTAAGTAAAGCAGAATACTTGTTCGCATGTTGAGCCTCACGGCAACGTCATTAATGCTAACAATGGTTCAGATGTCATACATATTGTAATGAGCGGCTGATACACGAACAATCCATCAAGATCTACCATCTCATCTGACACTTTACTTGTTTATATTCTTTTTCCTTTATCGGTCAGTGTCCAGTGATTTTACTGTGACGGCTATGTTAATCGTAACCATACGATTTCCAGTGTCACATTCCTTTGGAACTTGGGCACGCTGTACTCCATGAACCAAGGCAAATAGAAATGAACGTCATTACCTCCATCCCCTTATTATTGGATTTAAAGTTTCAAGAAAGTACCAACGCCATAAATAGATCTAGTAATACCTGCATTTAAGATTGAAAAGTTGAGTGAGGGATTCGTGCAGCGTTATGTAAAAAAAAAATCCAAAGGCACTGGAGGATGCGCTGTGTTCAGTATATGATCATGCTACACCTTTCCAGTTGACGGGGTGTATACCCTTTAGTACCTGAAGTCATTGGATATCTAACCAAGAGAAGCCCCAAAAACACTGGTATAATCATGCGTATTCAAACACAGAGACAAGTAAACAAGCAGAATACGTCACTGCGCTCGACAACCCCTATATAAGAAAACAAGTGTCTGGCGCAGTTGTTAGATCTGTTACTGCTGCAACAATGGCAGGTTATCAAGATTTAAGTGAGTTTGAACGTGCTCTTATAGTCGGCGCACGAACGATGGGACACAGCTTCTCCGAGGCAGCGATGAAGTGGGGATTTTCCCGTACGACCATTTCACGAGTGTACCGTGAACATCAGGAATCCAGCAAAACATCAAATCTCAGACATCGATGCGGCCGGAAAAAGATCCTGCAACAATGGGACCAAAGACGACTGAAGAGATTCGTTCAACGTGACACAAGTGCAACCCTTCCGCAAATTGCTGCAGATTTCGATCTTGGGCCATCAACATGTGTCAGCGTGCGAACCATTCAACGAAACATATGGGCTTTCGGAGCCGAAGGCTTGACGACTGCACGACACAAAGCTTTACGCCTTGCCTGGGCCCGTCAACACAGACGTTGGACTGTTGACGAATGGAAACATGTTGCCTGACTAGGCGAGTGTCGTTTCAAATTATATCGAGCGGGTGGACGTTTACAGGTATAGAGGCAACCTCACAAATGCATGGACCTTGCATGTAAGCAGGGAACAGTTCAAGCTGGTGGAAGCTGTGTAATGGTGTGGGGCGTGTGCAGATGGAGTGATATGGGATTCTTGATATGTCTAGATATGACTCTGATACGTGACACGTATGTAAGCATCCTGTCTGATCACCTGCGTCCATTCATGTCCATTGCACTTTCCGACGGACTTGGACAATTCCGTCAGGACAATGCGACACCCCACATGTCTTGCAATATGCTGCTCAGAAGAGATCTCCACTCCGCTCGTATTCTTACGGATTGATGGACAGCCCTGCAGGATTCATTGTGACATTTCCGCCCATCAGTACTTCAGACATTAGGCGAGTTCATGTCGCGTCGTGTTGCGTCTCACGGGGGCCCTACACTACGTTATGTATGTGTTATGGATATGCAGTTCTTCGTACATGCGTTCAGAGATTCCATCTGAATTACCACTCATAAATACACGTTACACATGAACAAGCAACTCAGTTACGTCAGAAGCCGATTCTATGGGGTTTTTGTGTTTTGAATCGCATGTACGTGATTAAGATGTGCGTTGAAATTTTTCAAATTTCAGAATGCTCTTTAAAAGACGGTGAACGACTTTTCCTCAGACACACATCAGATTTTCACTCCGAAAATAACTAAGAAATCTTTAATCGAAAAGGAGAGGAGGTTTGGGTTTAACGTCCACGAGGTCATTAGGGACCGAGCAAATACTTGAATTAGAAGAGGATAGAACGTGAAACCGTCGTGGACCATTTCAGAAAAAAGCATTCCGGGTTTCACTTGGAGTCATTCGGAGAAACCAAAATAGAAATCATAACTATGGTACCGTTTTGAGACCGCAGTGCTATAAGAAAGTTGAGATACCACAGACAGTAGGAAAGTAACTTATAATTAGTGTAGATATTCATTATGTGTGAGAAATTAAAGAAGACGTTATTTATCCCAGTATTTGAATCTCAAGAGTTACGCAAGTGTTTCACTGTTCACAAATACATTTATTAACCAGTCGGGAACGGTACGCTAGAAAAATGAGTATTAACAAGCTTTAGTTTGTACCCGAAACTCTTTGAGATTATCCTCATGGACTTTTCGTGATTACACAGGTATCTAGAAGAAGCAAAAAAATGGTTGAACCTGCTAGGAAAATAAAGTCTAGGAATTTCAACTTCGATGCAAAGCGCCTTTTCTGAAGCGTCAGACCTGTTACGCCTTCGCAGTTTCTAAACGAACACGTGATGAACGACGTTGCTCTTCCTCGCATCTTCCCTGCTTCCTGTATCAGTCCTACCTGATGAGGAGTGCAGATTGGTTTGGATTGTTCCTCCTACGAGATAATACTACACCTGGTAGGATTTACACTTTCCAAACGGAAGCGCTTAGACCTATCGTCATGACTAGCTGCTGATTATAACTCACGTGCAGTATGACGACTCTGCAGTTTGAAACCTGACACACGGAACACGGTAATTATACAATGTGCAACATTTCCTCTGACGCTGTCTGAGTCTTTACAGATACTTGCTGACCACACCTTGTACTGCCTAATGGCAGTATTTCACGAAAAGCAATCAAAATCTAATAGTAGCAGCTTACAATCCATACCAGGCGTCGCTGACAATACCCTTCATCCAGACTTAACGTTATCAGGAGTTGTTCAGCCGCACGTGCTAGCAAGGTAGATTGGCACATCGATGCTTTGATCTCCACGCACAATATTATCGATGTTTGCTAAACACCGGATGCTCGTCACCCCGCAGACAGAAATGGTCTCGTGACGGAAATTGCATGCCGTGCCGAGACGCGCCCGGTTAATATTCCCACAATTCAGCTTTCCCAGCTGCCGGCGATGGCATGCACGGCCACATTTTTTTCTCGTCACCACTGAAGGCTAACCACAAAACATTTGCGGTTAAACGTTTGTCTGTCTCGTCCACGACGAACAAATATACTGACCTTAAAAACAAGTTCAACGGCCACCGCGTCACTTGGAAAATAAGAGAAAAAGCTTGATTCCTACTTGCGCATCAGTTCTTTGTAAGAGCCTGCGCACAAAAGCGTCCCCCTCATGGGAACGGATTTCGCTTGACACATGTCTGAGGGAAAACGTCATGCGATAGCACCTGAGATTATCGCTTCTTCTTTGACTAGACTCATTTGTGATTCACTTCGGAAAAACTGGCCTAATTATCGCTGCATCATACCACGTTAAAGTGACGTGAATCCAAACTACTTCTGGCAGATCTCGATACATAAGCAAATCTCGTGGAATTCACTGTCTACCGGTGTTATTTTATTCTTTAGACGTTAACCTCAATGCCAGCAACGAATTCGGGAACGTTCCTGATAGAAATCACACGCCTACGCTTATTGTGTTACACTTTTCATCATAAATGTTAACAGATAGATCTAGGCGGAACACCGTAGTGATTTAAGCTCGATCCAAACTGACCTGCGCTGTTCTTCTGCAAAATCAAATTTTAATAAATACAAAGCAGATATCATCATAACCTTCCCACAACACATATGAAGCAAGTTCAGACACGATCATCGCATACATTATTAGGTCACAAAAATCTGTATTTTAATGACAGAAATCCCCAAAAGTAATTTTCCACTGCGCGGTATGTGCCTATCTGTTACACATGAAATGTCGACTGGCTCTAATGCAATGGTTCCCAGACTGGGGGCAATTACCCCCTGAGGGGTAAAACGAGATTTTATAAGGGGTAAAAAAACCAATAGTTTGTGATTGGGTTTCACTCATGAAACTAAATTACATTTAAAACAGCATTACCATTAACACAATTTTGCAACACTTTAATACTGGTTACGTTAGTTATCAATAATTACTGTTTCCTCAGTTACCAGCATTAAGGCTTGAAGCGCAATGTATCTCACATAGACAATCTATTACACATATACTTTCGTCTTTGAACTATATATCTTTGAAATCAAGCGTAAGACATGCGTAAGAAACGCTTGATATCTCATGAAAATATCTTCTGCAAGTTGTAGATAGTTCCTGCAATAGACTAGGGATTGCTTCATTACTTACTGTGAAACAGTGTAATGAACTAATTGGCACATACTGGACTCGCATTCTGGAGAACGACGGTTCAATCCCGCGTCCGGCCATCCTGATTTAGGTTTTCCGTGATTTCCCTAAATCGCTCCAGGCAGAACCCGGGATGGTTCCTTTGAAAGGGCACGGCCGACTTCCTTCCCCGTCCTTCCCTAATCCGATGAGACCGATGACCTCACAGTTTGCTCTCTTCCCCCAAACAACATACACACACACTAATTGGCAGCATAACACTGTAGTGCTGTACACAGAATTATTATCATTATTATTTTTGTTATTAGAGTGGTCAGACACAAAGCGTTAACAGTCTGAAGTCTTGCAATGCCACCCACTTGAGAAGTGAGAAGTCCAGCAGTCAAGTGATTCACAAACAGTAATTACACTCTACATATTTTATCTCGGTGAATTTTAAATGGGGATGCATGCTGTGGATGAAGGAAATGCCGCTAGGGAAACGACGAACAGTGCAGAGATGGCACGTTTCCTAAAAGTTGTCTACCCTCATTGTGGACAGTTAGCTTTCGTGACTGAATTGTAGGTAGCACTCGCTATTCACCGGCAATTGATTCATCACTCATTATAACACACACACACACACACACACACACACACACACACACACACTCACAAACTAAATACCATTTATCTTTCATCATTTTCTAAACTAAGGTTTTCTCAGAATATTCTTTTTCATTCTAAAGTTTAGTTAGGTGTTAAAGTCGATAAAAGTAAGTGTCGTGTGACTAAGCCTCCCACCTGGTAGACCGTTCGCGGGTGCAAGTCTTTCGATTTGACGCCACTTCGGTGGGAATGAAATGTGATGATTAGAACAACACAACACCCAGTCCGTGAATGAAGAAAATCTCCGACCCAGCCGGGAATCGAACCCCGGCCCTTAGGATTGACATTATATCTCGCTGACCACTTTTTTTTTCTTTTTCTTCGTTGTTGATCGATGTGTTTGGTCGCTGCGGACGTCACATGACATCCTTTCATGTTCGTTTTGTCGATCCTTCCTCTCAGTTTTTTATTACAGAGGCCAAGCAGCGCTCTGACCGAACACGCTGAGCTACTGTGCTGGCATACCACTCAGCTACCGGGGGCGGACGTTAGAGTTGATGATGTCTGGGGGAAGCGCTTGAGGTGTGGAAGTGGTGTAGAGGAAGGGTACTAGATAATATCTAATTGCACTCAACGGTAGAGGTCTAAGAAAGGTTGGAAATCACTGCTCTAATGTTCACACAACCATATGTGAAAATCTGAAAACCAAAATCATTACGTCACGTGAATGAATGTTATTTTGTATGAATTGTCATATTCAACAAATTCCGCGTAAACTTCGGAAAACTGGCCTAATTGTCGATGCACCATATCACGTTAAAGTGACGTGAATCCTGACTGCTACAGTACAAAACTGAAACGGTTTCCTTACACACATCGGTCAGTCCTTTTCGGTTTCCATAGTTGCAAATTTCATAGAAATATTCCTGTGACATAATGTAGCACAGTCACTGAACTACATACTGTTATCGAATTCTGAACAGTAGCCTATTATGACGCAGTTATTTGAACTAGATCCATATGCGCTAAAAGGATGTGAAATAAATTAACAGCTAGCGGAAGCTGATGTGCCTCCAGATAGATGCATGAAAAATGCGAGGGATATTTTCTTTTTCAAAGTCCGATCGGTCGCGAAATTAAAACCGCAGTGAATACCTGATGAAGTTTTGCTACGAGGGGCTGCGCAGTGTCTCTGGTGTGTCCGTCGTTCGCTTCACGTCCAAGTTTTCGTTTCTGAGCGCGCAGCGAGCACGTAAAGATGTTTAGAACAACAGAGTGTCCCGCGAAGTATGAATTACTTGCTGTCATTCTGTTTCTTCATGTTGAGGAGTCGCGCCTGATTTCATGCAACCCACAGTAATATAGCTGTCATCCATGATAGCAAAGTCTGGAAATGTCGCAGGAACTCTGAAGTTGGAGGTACAGACGTTCAAGGTGCAGGAGGTCAGGGAAGGAAGCAGGTGTCAACTGATGATCCTGTTCAGTGAGTGGATCAAGTTATTCGAGAAAATAGTCTAAGAAGGGCAATGCGGAATAAGCGAAAAGGATTGTTGCCATCAGGAACTGTCCTTCTTCATGACAATTCTCAGCCAGACAATGCAGCCGCAATGAAAAACAATGCAGCTGCAGCATTTTAGATGGGAAGTGTGTGATCACCCTCCACACAGCTATTAAGCGCTGACTATGAGGACATCTACGTGAGCCGCAGCGATATGCACCAAGGGATGTTTTAACTACGGACAATGTGATAGTCACTAGACGATTCTGAAGCAAATGAACATAGGAATGAGGAGGTTCTCCGCAGAATAGGCTAAGGCAGGAACATACGGAAATCACTGACCTTAAGAAGGGACAAGATGATAGGAAGTGTGTTACGATGTCAAGAAATAACTTTCGTTGTACTAAAGGGAGCTTACAGAGTAAAAACTGTAGAGGCGGACACAAATTAGAACACATCAAACAAATAATTCAGAGTATCTGAGAGGAAGAGGCTGGACAAGAGAGGAATTTGTGAGGGACCGCATTAAACCAGTCAGAAGACTGGTGACTCCAAAACAATTCAACAGAAGAAAGGGCAGGCCAGTGTAGCCGAGCAGTCCTATGTGCTTCAGTCTGGAACCGCGCGACCGCTAGGGTCGCAGGTTCGAATCCTGCCTCGGGCTTGGATGTGTGTGATGTCCTTAGGTTAGTTAGGTTTAAGTAATTCTAAGGTCTTGGAGACTGATGACCTCAGATGTTAAGTCCCTTAGTGCTCAGAGACAATAGAAGAAATGTGATACACCATAGGTTGGAGAAAACTAACTTGGTAACTAGATGAGAGCACGATAGGCAGCGTCGGCTCTACCAATTTTTTCTAGATGACTACAGGACGGAAAAGTGTCGTTGTGAAGCTATAGTCGTAAGATGACAACTAATCTTCGATGAGCGTGCAGAAGCTACTCCGATAAGTAGAAGTGTTGGGATGTGTCTAGCACAGCGGTTTTGTCCGACTAAGCCGCAGCTGTATTTGTTAGAATAAAAGTCCATTTGTGTTCTCTGTACATGAGCAAAAATTAAAGCGTGTAGTTTTTAAAATTTCAATATTAATAACATTGGATCTTACGTAATCACACCCCGACAGTCTTATGCAGTGCTGTTTCTGCAACGCAGCTTGTTATATCTCAAATAATTAACTTCATTACGGTACTTTCAGCATATATTAAAACGGTAGTCAAGCCATACACAATAAAAATCACAGGAAATTCGCGTGTAACGTAATCAGCCTTGGATAGAATTTAAAGTTTGATCAACTCTGACTGTTTAGCTGAAACCATTATTGTCAGCTAATTTAAAAAGCGACTGCGCTCACTGACATAAGAAGTATTAGCTGGGGCAAGTGTGAATGCACACACTACTGCTCCTCGTCACTGACTGACTGCCGTTTTATGAACGTAGCTTCACAGTGTTCCATTACCGACCTGTGACTATTTGAAAAATTGTCCTCGATTCGACGTCACCTACCTTGCTCTCAGTCTATTTTCAATTTGCTGTCGTACGTTTTTCTATAAAAAATCGCTACTCCTGTAGCGAGCCGAAAAAAGAACTGCAGAACTTTCGGACAAGAGAGACTTCTCTTTTTTAAGTATATCCTTTTCATGCTATAAAAAAGGCAGCTGTATGAATACCATGAGCTAAGATGGAAAGTCAGTAGTAAGCAAACAAGGCAAAGCCGAAAGGTGGAAGAAATATGTAGAGGGGCTATACAAGGGAAAGTAAAAGTTGCAGGAAAATCATAGAAAGAGAAGAGGACAAAGATGATGATGAGATTGGAGATAAGATATTGTGAAAAGAGTCTGGCAGAGCGCTGAAAGCACCGGAGAAGACGACACTACCCAGAACGACTGATATTCTTGGGAGGATCAGCCATGGTGTGCAAGATATATG
Source organism: Schistocerca gregaria (assembly GCF_023897955.1). Lineage (NCBI taxonomy): Eukaryota > Metazoa > Arthropoda > Insecta > Orthoptera > Acrididae > Schistocerca > Schistocerca gregaria. The sequence continues at coordinate 828,719,307 of NC_064922.1, forward strand.
AGACAGGGTAAAGTGCAAGATATATGAGACAGGGTAAATGCCCTCAGACTCTAAGGACAATGTAGTAATTCCAATTCGAAAGAAAGCAGTTGCTGTCAGGTGTGAATATTATTGAAGTACCAGTTAAAGAAGACATGTTTGCAAAAATACTGACACGAGTTATAAACAGAGTGGAAAAAGTGGTAGAAACCGATCTCGGGGAAAATCAGTTTTGGTTCCGAGGAAATTTTGGAACATTCGAGGTCGTACTGAAGAAGAGAGGATATAAATTGTAACTATCAATCGCAAGAAAACCATTTCTTTTGTTCATACTAAATACACATTTAAGTGTTAGGAAGTCTTTCCTGTAGGTATTTTCTGCAGTGCAGCCTTGTAAAGAAGTGGAATGTGGACGCTAAGCAGTTCAGACAGATGGGAACACAGATGCGTTTGAAATGTGGCGCTACAGAATAATTCTGATGTGTAGATCGCGTAACTAACGGGGACGTACTGAACATAACTGGGGAAAAAAGAAATTTTTGGCATAACTTGACTAGAAAAAGGGGTTGCTTGGTACAATACATCTTGAGGCAGGGAGGAATCGTCAGTTTGGTATTAGAGGGAAGTGTGTATAAGGGGAGGGGGGGGGGGGGGATTGTAGGGGGAGGCAAAGAGACAAGTACAGCAAGCAAATATAAATGGATGTGGGATGTGGTGGTTATTCGGAGACAGAGATATTTGGACACAGGATAGACAGCATGGATATCCGCAGTCTTTGGACTGAATACCACAACAACAACAACAACAACAACAGGTGGAAGGTTAGAGATGTTGTGGCAATCATCATAGTTTGTTATAGTCTACGGAGAATGTGTTGCAAATACTATCAGCGTCGGGAAACAGAGATTTTGCTTAAGACTGAGAGTGCAGAGCACAGGAGATAATGGGCAATATTACCAGAAAAAGCTTTTTGGATGACGAAGGTCTACAGGACGTCGTCATGACAAGACTGAGTCATTAAAAGACAGCATGGTACGAAGGGGGACAGCTTAAACTGGTACCGAGCTACGACAGACGCCAGTTCACGGCGACTGTGTGGATGATAAGTAACTTCATATGAAATAGTTCGTTACATTTGACCTAGCCTGGCGATCTTTTTTGGTCTTAGAGAACCTTTCTCGGCACATTCTGCAGATTGAACCTTGGTCTCAATATCCTGACCGTTGACCCAAGTATTATCACCAGTTACCATCATTCTCTCAAGGAACATCTCATTCTCATTTGCGCGATCCAAAAGCTCTTCACAGATTGCGAGGCGAAGATCTTTCTGGTCTTGCCTCATGAATCGTGGGACGAACTTGGCGGCAACACGATGCAATCCAAGATGCTGTGCCAGGATTTTATGGCAATGTTCAAATGAAATGTTACTTTCTTCTGCAATCTCTCAGATAGTCAGACTTTGATTGTCATGCCTAATATCGTAGACGTTCCTGATGTGAGCGTCGCCGGTGGACGTCGAAGGGCGTCCTGAACGAGGGTCATCTTTAACTGCCGTCCGGCCATTTTTAAACACTGTGGTTCATTAGTAATAACGAGTACGGTTTAAGCACTCACCACCGCAGGCTTCGTGCATCGTTTCGTGTGTCTCTCTAAAGGTTTTCTTGAGTTTCATACAAAATTTAATGCAGACGCGTTGCTACTCTGACTGTGCCATCTCGAAATTCCCAAACTGTGCGACACAACGTTCTACTCAGTACTTCTTCTGTCTTCTTTTAGCGTTCAACACTGAGCTTGGTTTGCAGCACAGCGCCATTCCTCTCTTCTGTCTGCCTTCCTCTTCATTTCCACTTATGTGTTACATCCAACGTCATTCATGATCTGTTGCATGTGTGATATCCTTGGTCGCCCCCGCCGATTTCTTCCCTCAGTAGCTCCTCCTGCTATTGTTCCAATGATGTTGTCGTGTCGAAGGATGTGTCCTACAACTTTGTGTCTTCTTGTCTGGATGTGCCTCCACAGAGATCTGGTTTCCTGTACTCTTCTAAGCATCTCTTCATTTGTTACTTTGACCCTCCAGCTGATCTTCGTCATCCTTCTATAGCACCAAATCTCCAAGGCCCAAGCCGTCTTCTCTCTTCTCTTCCAATTGTCCAGGTTTCTCCTCCGTATAGGGCCACACTCCAAACGAAACCTTTCATGATACGTTTCCTTATTTTCAGACTGATGCTGTTGCTGGCGAGTAAGTTCCTTCTCCGATGAAATGCAATTTTGGCCTTTGGATGCTGGTCGCAATTTCTTTCCAGCTTCTACCATCTCTTGTGATTTTGCTTACCAGGTAACTAAATTCCCGTATCACTTCCAGCTCCTCTCTTCCAATTCTCATTCTCAGAGGCTCATATTCTGCTCCTGTACTGCATACCATCACTTTAGTGTTTTTATTGTTTATTCTCATTCCATACTGATTGCATAGAATTTTTTTCCATTGTTCTGAGGACTTCCTCTAGATCTTCATCTGTCTCCGTGACTATAGCAACATCATCTGCATAGCGTAGCATGTCTGTTTCTGCCCATTAATTTTGATCCCCACCTCAGTAGTTTCTCTAACTTGGTCTATAGCTTCCTGGATGTAAGTACTGAATATAAGAGAAGAGAGAGCACATCCTTGTGTTACCCCTTTTCTAATATTTGCTTCTTGTTCCTGGTGACAGTTCCTAATCACTGCCAACTCATTCTTCTAGAAATTGAGTATCACATGGATGTCCTTGTACTTTATTCCACTTATCCTCAGAACTCTGAACATCTCTTGCTAGATAATGTTATCAAAAGCCTTTTCCATGTCTACAAAGGCAAAATAAGTTGGTTTATTTTTCTGTAATTGCTTTTCGATAACGAGTCTCAGTGCCAGAAACACCTATCTTGTTCACAATCCCCTTCTGAAACCAAACTGATCTTCACTCAGTATATCAGCATATCTTCTCTTCAATTCTCTTCAGAACTACTTTTATGAGAATTTTTGATGCATGTGATAGTAGGCTTAGAGTTCGGTACTGTTCGCATTTTGAAGCTGCTGCCTTCTTTGGTATAGGAACAATGATACATTTCTGGAAGTCTGTCGGTACCTCTCCTGTGTTATAGATGAACCTAATACGTTTAAGCAGCATCATTTTCATGCTGTCACCAGCATTCTTTATTAGTTCTGCAGGGATGTCATCAATACCCGTTGCGTTGTTGTTCCGTAGTTCTTTTAGCGCTCTGTCAAATTCTTCTTTCAGAATGTCATCTCCCTTCTCATCTTCGTCTACTTGCTCTTTTCTTTCTATTACTTCCTCCGAAAGAGGTGTTCCGGCATACAACTCCTCCATGTATTCTTTTCATCTCTTCGCCACTATATTCACCAAACAGCACTTTCCCCTCTTTATTTTCTATTGTGCCTGAGAGTGTTGTTTTATGGTTGTTAAAAAATTGATTTGCTATTCTGTAGGCTAAATAATTGCTTCCATTTTGCATATTTTCTTCCACTTCTCTGGACATTTCTTCAAGAAAATTTTCTTTTGCTTTCCTAGCTTCTCTGTTAACTAAATTCCTTAGTCTTCTGTATTCATCTTTTCCTTGTTCATCAGTTGCACTTTTGTACAATTTCCTGTTTTCTATAAGCACAATATCTGCTGTAATCGATTTCCTCTTATTTTTGAGTTCAGATCTTCCAACTACTCAGTAGAGCACTGAACAATAGCTAACAGTCGTACAAAAATGAAACATCTGGCAGGTATACGTTAAACACAGGCGTGTGCAGGGGTGCATTTCGCTCCAACGGACCGCACCGTTAGCGCGAAATTACGATTGTTTCGGAAGTTTTTGAATATACCTGGTATATACGTTACTCGGCACACCACGTTGTTACAGTGTACTCGTATAAGGGCACTGAACGAACTTCGTGATATTCTGAGTCGTAAGAGAGGTCGCGGTTTCAGAGAACGACGCGATATCGACCAGAAGCGGTGGACGCCACGCACATCTCCCTCCAGTGTACCGTTTCCCGCAGGCTGTGAAGACCGTTTACTTCCTGCCCGAAGAAGAAAACAAAGAGAGCGCGATAATTGCCGCGCCCGTTACCCGATAATTTGCGGTGCCTGTCGAGCTTTCTTAATATCTCTAGTTGAACCGCCCCCGCATTGTGTGCAGGGGGCATTCCCAGCTAATGTTCTGATTCACGTCGCGGCCGGCGCGCCCGCCTTTCGTTTCTGGGCGATCCGCGTGGCCGCGGGAACAAGCCATTGTCAATATGCTAATGGCGGGAGAGAGGGCCCGCAGGCCTACGTAGCTCCCAGCGGCGCAGCGGCTATCGATTCGCACGGCGCCCATTGTCCGGGCCGTCCTAATCCAATTGGGGCACTCGTGTCCGACTGTTCTGCCACGGGAATGTCGTTGCTCTAGGTAGCTGCGGCCGACTGAGGCTGTGTCAAGTAAGATAGATACCTCTGCAGTTTCGTTGGCATCTTAGGTACACAGATTTCCACGATGTTTTCAGATTGTGCAGTTACGTAACAGCTATATTTGTCAGTGTATTCAAAGTAAAAAAATAATGTTTCTTTTTTTCTGAAAGCAAAGAGATGCCACTGAAGTGCAAATACAAATACTTTATGGAGGAACATAGACGTATCAAACAGTGAAATACAGAATATTGATGTTTCATGATAATATTTATTTTATATTTTGTTATAAACCGGCTTACGCCTTTATAGGCATCGTAAGGCAACTGAAGACTGAAAAAGTAATAATCAGTAGTTCTGCTTTCAGGCTGACTGGGTCGCGATGGTAAAGGTCAAACACCAGTCAAGGGATGGCTCTAATGCTCACATGACGAGTTTCGGAATTATCCATCATCAAATAGGTATAAAAATCTGATGCAAAATATTTTCTAAAACATATTAACGTATTCCACTTTAATTGAAAAAGCCTGGCACTAATTGTAATACAGGGTGTTTCAAAATGAACATACATCTTTTAAGGCGTTGTAGCAAAATGTACTGTAAGTTTATTGTACCTTGTGTCTGATGGCTGTGAACCATCTTTTTGTCTTTATACAAATAGTAATGACATTACAGTGACAAAAGGTTACAAAAATTACTTGTTACAATCGAGACTATTACGTCGTCAAAGACAACAACTGTGCGACACAAGTGAAATGAAATTAAATCATACAATAACAGTCCAGAATATGCCACAAACTAAAATACAGGCAGTGGGAAAGGGGAAGGAGAATACAATATTTTCGTTAAAACTAGTACAGCCTGCTTGTCAGACTCAAATCCGTACAAAAACGTACCAAATACCTTTTTACCTTCATCAAAAAATATTAAATTTTCAAGCATAAGAAGCAAGTACAGACGTCGTTAAATTTACTCTTTATTCACACTAGAATTACAATTTTATTAAATAGTATTAACAAGCGTCGTCTTTTTATTCAAAAAATATACTTGTCATTAGTAGTTTACATGTCAAAGAACTGAAAATTAATAATTCTGTATATTTTGAAACCTCTTAGTGAACTCCGAAGCCAAGAGTTCACTACCAGTAGTCTGCCAGAAACGGAAAAAGGAAAATTAAATACCCTGCGTAAGCTAGATGCAACAGTTAGTAAAATGGAAAGATCATGAGATTTGACCACAAAACATCAGTAACAAGAAATACAGCTCTATAAATACAAAACTGCAACACCAAAGCACAATGGCGAATACAGACTGCTTAACAATAATCTATAAGAGGGAAGGAATAGAGATATATGGAAAACTGATTATTATAAAAATAATGGGTGCAACACAAACTACAGATGGTTGTAAAATGTGAACTGATAAAAATCCAAACATGTTACCACAATTAATGGCCCACTGCAGGTAAAACTTCTTTGCAAACCTCTACTGGATGGATGATAAATAATGACACAAATAGTCCTGTATTCGTGGAATAAATCAACAATAGCATGGATTACAGAAGTATGTGAAGAACTAAAAAGGTACAATATCAAAGAATCGGAATTATTATAAAGAAACCTATTAAGGAATCAAGTATTAAATTCAGAAGACTTTGAAGGTAGAAACAGGTGAGGAACCAGCAATAATATGCAAAGGAAAAGGAAAAAAGGAATGGGGATAAAATGAAGGAGTACTCCTAAAATTGGAAAACAGCACAGAAAGAAGAGGAATTGATGTATTTACGTGATTCTTGTTGGTCAATGCAAAGAGAAAAATAAATTTTTAATGGGCTATATTTATAGGTATAATAGACGCCGACGCGTATCTTAAAATTAGCACTACTTCCAAAAATTAATGCTCAATTATCGTTCGAAATATGACAATCGTTATAGTATTCTATTTCCTGTTGCCATACATGTGTCAAAACATGCTGGTCGGTTAGAGTAGCTTCAGAAATGTTACGAACCAGTTAGCCTATTGTCGCATCGCAGTCGAGTGTGGATACTTCTGTGTGGATGAATGGTGTGTCTGTAGGCGAATGAGGCTGAAATAGTGCCACTGAACGCTGCTAGACCCAGGCGAAAGGTTTACGTTATTTTCTTGTTTAATGTTTACATTCCTCATTATCATTCAAAACCTTTAATGCCAATGAGTAACAGTACACATTGTACAGGCTGGAGCAGAGGAAACGCATGTTTTTCACTATTGAATGACTGGAACACGGTTTGATAAAAACAATAAAAACAAGTATTAAGTGATATCTTTTTTAATGCAGTTTTGAAATATACACACTTTAATTAGGATCGAAAAATAATGTCCTTCTTGCTGGATACAAATTTGGATCCTCTCCCGAAAGTTACGCATGGCTCTCTCCAACATTTCATTCGGCACGGCTTCAGTTTCCTGACTAATGAAATTCTTCAGATCATCGAGTGTGCGAGGCTTGTTCATGTAGACTTTTGATTTTAAATATCCCCACAACAAGAAGTCGCATATCGACAAATCGGGTGAGCGAGGGGACAAGCAAACATCACCATGTCTGGAAATAACATGTCCTGGGAACATCTGTCGAACCATGGATGCTCTCGCTGTGTGAGCTGTGGCACCGTCCTGCTGAAACCACACTTCTCTCATTTTCACTTGACGCCTTTCAAGTTCTGGACGAAGAAAGTGGTTTAACATTTTAACTTACCGCGCTGATATCACAGTAACTGCAGTTCCTTCCTCTTTAAAAAAAAAAATAGGGTGCAATCCCCATTTTTGAAACGCAGCACCACACTGTTACTTTTAAACCGTGGAGATGTCTTTGGTGTCATTCATGTGGGTTCTCCGGCGCCCAATACTGACAATTTTTAACATTGACGTAACCGTCTACATGAAAAAGTGCTTCATCACTCATGAAGACTGTAGCATCTGCATCTTCCGTATAAATTTCGTCCAGTACGTAACAAAACTCTTTGAGCTGCACAAAATCCCCTTCACTAAGCTGCTGGACGATCATTACCGTGTGTGGGTGAAACTTAAGATGATCATCTACGCGGTGAAGCGAACGACGTGACATTCGTAGCGCTACAGCCTGAGGGCTAGCCGATCGTTTGGTACTAGCAAAAACTGCCGTTCTCACTCGGTCTACGTTTTCCGGCGTACGAAGAGAACGGGGAAGACCAGGTGGTTTCCTTTTCATCACTGATCCAGTACTTCTAAACGCTGCAACCCATCGGAGTACAGTATTTCGATCAGACACTGCAGCTCGACGTCCAACTCTAAAATGTTGACGGTAAAGGCGCTGCACTGTGACTACGGAATCATTGTTTCTAAAGTACTGCTCGATACGAACACACGATACTCTACGCTCCAACGCTCCATAGCAGCTGAAACTGCAATGTATGGGCAGTCTGCCAACATTCATTCAAGGTTAATACCCCCTCTAGTCGCCGCGTACTAGAGGTTCCAAAAACATGCGTTTCCTCTGCTCCACCCTGTATGTGATAGTTCAGACTTGATGCACTTTTGAATGCCTCGCATCCGATATTTCAATGAATGCCTCATTTTAGACTATTCAAAACTATTTACAAATCATCGTGTGGTGAAAACTGAGATCATATTTCAGCTTTTCGGCGTTGTATAATGACATAGCTAACCTCAGTGAAAGTGGAGACGAATTGCAAGTTCTGTTGAATGGATGAACAGTCTAGGAGTACAGAATATGGATTTAGAGTATATCAAAGAAAGAAGAAAGAAATGAGAGGCAGCAGAAATGAGAAAATAGAGAAACTTAACAGCATAATTGGTGATCACGAAGCAGACGAAGTTCAGGAATTCTGCTACGTGGGCAGCAATATAATCCATGGCAGACGAAGCAAGGACACCAGAACCAGACTAGCACTGTCGAAAAGGCCATTGCTGGCCAAGAGAAGTCTACTAGTCTCAAACGTATGCCTCAATTTGAGGAAGAAATTTCTGCTAAGGTACGTCTGGAGCACAGCGTTGATAGGTAATGAAACACGGATGGTGGGAAAACCGGAACAGAAGAGAACCGAAGCATCTGAGATGTGTTGCTACAGAGGAATGTTGAAAATTAGGTGGATTGATAAGCTAAGGAATGAGGAAACTCTCCGCAGGATCAGCGAGGAAAAGAATATATGGAAAACACTGACAGGAACAAGGACAGGATGGTAGGACATCTGTTACGAGATAAGGAAATAGCTTCCATGGTACTAGAAGTGGCTGTGAAGTGTAAAAACTGAAGAGGAAGACATAGATTGGAATGCATACAGCAAATAATTGAGGTGACAAGGAAAAAAACAACCAACGACCGAACGTGGAATCTACCTGAACATTTCAAACAGACTTTACGGACTTTTTGGGTCGTATAGGAATGCAGGTCCAATGTCCGAAAACTTCAACCATGCTTCATTTGTGGATGAAGGGCGCCAATCGTACTCCAGTGCATGTTTGATTTAGGAAACGTTAAATGGATAAGCAGGCTATTAATTTCAGTCGTACCTGTGACGTCTCTGGTACGATGTGCTGCAAGACGATCACACAACTGATGTTTTGTAAAGCGGATTTGATCTGGATTCAGAAGAACGTTGTATTACCTGTTCGAGGCCATCTTATATATCTTTTTACAAAATTCGCAATACTTGCTTTTTGCATATGCAATCAAACAAAAAATCTAATGAAATAACACCCAAAAGTCTTTGTGAGTATTCATCATCACTCCAGCGACCCAGTCATGACCCAGCCGTCATCTAAGTTCCACAAGAGCTCCAGCGTTCTACACTCTTGCTGTCAACAAAATTCCTTCCAGTCTAAGTATAACCTTATTTTTCGGAAAGTCTGTGAATAGGAACCTTGTAATCAACTGGATAGAACAATGAATTCAGTTCATCATTTGGGTCTATGCTGTAACAGACATATTTTCGGAGAAACAATACTGAAAATTCTTTTCAAGAAAGGACTGTGACTTCCCGTTCGACCACCGAAATGAGCTCCTGAAAGCATCAGACAATATTTTCTTCGCAGTTACAAATCAGCCAAATATTTATTAGTTCTCGGCTCTGTAATTGCTACGACACATTATGTTCCTTCTGAAAGAAACAGCCACTACTTGAAAATGTGTGTCAGATAAATTTCAGGAAGCATATCGACACAAGCTGTCCAGATCTTATTTAAAACAGGCCAAAACATATGTTCTTCACGTTCATTTTCGCTTAAACAGGATCCGAATTCTGGTGACGGTGCGGCAGCTGTGGTGACAGGAAGGGCCCCGCTGGAAGTAGCAGAGCCTTCGATTTTCCGAGTCCTCCAAAACTTGTGGCGAAAGCGTTGCGTGTCCGCTCGACTGCTTCGAAGCAGAATGTCACTGGCGTGCACGCCACCAGGGCCGCCGCGACATCTGCTTCGACCGTAGGCTTGCTTTCCGCGTCTGCTTTCAAGCATGTCGTTGGCACTGTGCTTCACCCGCTCCTACACAAGATATGTTCACGCTTGTCCCTGCTGGTAGGAAAACTGAGAGATAGGTGACAGTTCTTTAAACAGTGGGGGAAGCCTGCGACTATTAACCTTCAGCTGAGAAATACTTATAACGAAATTAAACTTATTGGACTGAAGCGTCGTATTAAATGGTACTGCGTCGTGTGACTACTATTTATTTACCAGGGGAAAATTGCTCCTATCGGAGCACAAAAAAGGCATATATTCTGTCACTTGAACCTTGTCCCGCAGTTACGCAGGGTCCGCCATCGTCAATCATATTTGGCATGCTAATAGTGAAGGGGTTGCCGGATGCCCTTCCTGCCGCCACCCCGTACCCCCGGGACAGAATTAGTGTACCCCAACTGTCTGCATCGAGTGTAATCCATGGAATAGTGTTCAGATGTCTGCGAGCCGTGTAAATGTGGCGGAACATGGGGACCAGCCCGGTATTCACCTAGCAGGATGTGGAAAACCGCCTAAAAACCACATCCAGGTTGGCCTGATTATCGGCCCTCGTCGTTAATCCGCCGGGCGGATTCGATCCGGGGCTGGCGCTCCTACCCGAGTCCAGGAAGCAGCGTGCTGGCGCTCTCGGCTACCCTGGCGGGTACAAAAAAGGCAGATATGCTACTCTTCATTAAAAGACTGATCGAAAAGTTGGGTAGTAACTGACTCATTCGACCATCCTCAGCGCTTTTAAAATTTTTCGCAAAACTATCGGCATGCGACACATTGGCGCTGTTTTTAACATGCAACTCACTTCGCACTCCCACAAGCTGCCCTGTCTGTAACGCTCCCACACCCACTAGCCCACCTTTGTAAGTCGCTCATACCCATTCACTCCTAATTGCCCATTATCACCCACTCATTCAGCTCTCTTCATTGTCATTATGTCTTTGTCGCTCTTCGCCTGTCTCACAGTCACAGTCGCCTTCCTTCTCTCCTCCTATTCATATCTCATCTCACTGGCATTGCCTTCCTCTCGTTCTCTCTTGCTGTCACTATTTCATTCATTCCTTCCCACTGCTGCTCTCTCTTCTCACACTCTTCCTCGTTGGCACTGTCATATATTCTGTCTCTCTTCGTCACTGCCTTTCACCCACTTCCACTTTCTCTTTCTCTGTATTCCTCACCCACTGACACAGTGTCCTTCCGTCTTCTCCTAGCACTGTTCTCTCACTGCCTGCTACGTTCCACTGCCATGGTGTCCTTGTTGCTTCCCTCACACGGCCTTTTTCTCTTTCGCTCTTTCTCACTCACAACCACTGTCTACTATCTTCCAACATTTATTACAACTCCTCCTCTTTCCCGCTGGCACTGTCTCCTTTCTCTGCACAAAAAGCGCTAATACATTCGCATGCCAGTATTCTTGAAATTTTTTAAAGCTGCTGAGGAAGGCAGAACGAGGCCGCTGGTACCACACTTCTCAGTCAGAGTCTTTTAGGAAAGAGCAGCATGTTCATCTATTTTGTGCTCCAGTAGGAATCTTTTTACCCTGTTCCCTTCTTTTCTGTCACAGAAAATTATCAAGTTTGTTCGAGACCGGAGTCTTACGAGTATATCGCAAAAACTACAGCCATTTACTGTAATAGCACTCGTGGAATCCGCAGCTGGAGTTTGTTCCGCTGCTGACGGCGAAAAAATGGTTCGAAGGCTTTTTTGGATTCCCTCAGGAACTTCCCATGAATTTACGCAAATGCGTCATTCATTCATTCACTCATTCGGGGATATAACTGTCAGTTTAATCAAAATCTTGGGTTTGTCAGGGGTATACTCGTCGTCAATCAATTTATTTAATTTTGAGGTGCATATTTTACGTGTAAGAGTAAGGTAACTTTGAACCTCTGTATCGTGGAAAGGGACAAAGATATTAAAAAAATTCCAAGGTAGTTCGAGATCGGGCTGATAGTAATATATCGTAAAAACTGCAGCCCAGCCATCGGTTGGTTTCTGGACCGTTGATGACGGCAAAAATATAGTAAAAAAATCCTTTTTGGGGGTTTTCCGAGGAACCGCCCAGTGGACAACATCAAATGCAAAACCATCCAACCGATTTTCTCCACTTGCCTAAGCAGTCTGTTGGGTATACAAACAGTCCACAGCCCAAGTGTTATCAGAGTAAGCATGCTTTCGTATGTACAATGATTCATTATACATGTTTGAAAGTTAACTTATAATGTTATACGTATAATTTTAGATCAACAAATATAATATCGTCCACGTGGTTGCAGAAGGTACCTTACTGTACAAATACAAAATTAGAATGCGTTAAAACGTAATAATTAACCTAAATATTAAATTTATATCTGCATGTACAGGTCTGAATCTTTAATCTACTTACAGTTTAAATAAGGAATGACATACGAATTCGTGCACTTTGTTTTCTTAAGCAATCTAATAACTGTGTCAATGATCAAGTTATGAGCACAAATTTGTTAGCCTTCTAGCACACATGCAGGTTTTGCAGGGTGTGCATGCAGCTATAGTAGATTTCCGTTAACTGACATACTACTGTGAGTAGTACCGAACTAATGGGCCATAGGTCTTCCTTTTTAGTTATCTGCTTCCTGAGTGTGTCTATTTCTTCGTCGTATGCTCAAAAATTGCGAATGTTAGTGAAGCGCTCCCTGATAGAGACCTCGAGTACCCTGCTTTGTCGATAGCTTAATCGGATCCATTCATGCGACCAAACTGAAACCTATAGCCAAGGAAATGTTTCCAGCGTTCTGTTTTAGTACAAAGAAAGCAATGATAATTATAGATTTTAACGTTCCATCGGCGCTGGGATCAGATGTGCAACCGATTATCTTATTGACAAGGGTGGTTCAGAAAATGGGCAGAGAACCGTTTGCACACTGATCAGAACGGAATTAACGGTATTACTGGAATCATACATCAGTATGCTTGCATAGGTATCTGAAAGACGCTCAGCCAGAATGCGGAGACAGTGTCTTGAGCACTGCGCCATCTCTATCACCTTACTGGGGTAATTAGTTGTGATGACAGATACAGTCTGATTACTGTAGACCGCTTGAAACATTACACAGGCGGTATTTAAATCATGAACGGTAATCGACGCCAAGTATTAGAGTAATTTCCTGATACTGATTACTTTAGCTTCTTGTAACCTTGATTGCACTGAGGGTGAGAGCTAAAGCTTCAAAAACGTTTTTATCGTCTACGTACCAATAGGCACAAAAATTTTTAAACAATGTTTCTTCGAAATGAATAACCTAACTTTTTCTTTTCCACTAACACTTTTTGGTCATACATCATGAAGCAGATTACACACGTACAATCCCGTATCTACGGTGAAGCTTTTGTTTAAATGATGATTTAAGAAAAATTGACTGCCTTCTATAGTCCTACTGGACTCGACTATAAGGATCCCAAGACCAATATTAGATTCATCATCGCCGGTTTTCTGGTATGTCAGAAGGTTCTTTGTGCCTCCATTTCTGACGGTCGAGTGCTTCGTTCGCAATGTTATTGCATGTGCTGCCGCCCAGCACATCATACATGATCTGAAATCTCTGATTCCCTCGCCATCTGTTTCTTTCCACATACCCTTCTATGACTGTATCTACAAACCACTTATTTTTTCTTGATATATGTCCTATCTGGTTTATTTTCCTTGTCATTACGCTCTCATTTTTGCCCTAACCATCGAACTGTTTTTTTCCATTTTCCTTGTCTACCTTTCTTCCTCATTGTCTACATTTAAGACCATACAGGAGGAATCTCCACGAAAAACACTTTATCTAAATCTTTCTCCACACTGACAGAGAAAACTCTGCTTTTCTCCAGAAGCTTCTATCACCACTGTCACCTTCATTTTATTTTATGTAATGCACTTCGTACTAGAAGTTCTTCACGTGCTCCGTTTCTCCATTCAGTACTATCTTTATTATTTTATTTCCTATTAATGCCATAATTTTGGTTTTCCTCGTACTGATTTTTAGTCAACAACTCTTTCCTTTGGCTTCAATGATCTTCACTATTTCCAGCAAGTCTTTTTTATTCATTACTAAAGAAGAGTCATGTCACCCACTTCAACACTCTACTTTGCTTCTTCCAATTTTTACCACCTGTCATGGAAGGGGCAATGTTCGATCATATTCTCTAAACACAAATTGAAAGTAATAGGAGATTTATCTTGTTCCTTTTTTCCAATTCGATCTGGTTGGTACAGTCTGTATTAATTGATGGGAATACCAGGATGATTATTTCAGCGTTCTGTTACATTCACAGCTTGTGGTCTACTTCATGTGGCCTCATCATAGATGAAATCTTTCGTTTTACATCACTTACTTGTCTATGAAACTTCCAGCTAATTTCAGTACTCCTCCAATGTGGATACTTAACTAGCTGCCATTAACATCAGAATAGTCACTTACTACTTAGGTACTGACTTGTTAACTTACCTTTCTGTTTTACAGCCCACGAAGAGAATCGAGTTTCCAGTGCATGTTCCTCAATTTTTCTCTGTTCTGAGCTACTATCTCCATCTTCGGATCCTCATTGGTTTTCATTCTTCTGCATCTTTTGCCCATCGTTTCCTATATAATACAAACAATATTAACAAGTATTTAGCAAACCTGCGCATACAAGGTAGGTAAAGATATATGATATCTACTTGCACGATTAGGAAACAGTAAAGAAACGAAGAACACAACAGAAGTCCTCCGATGAAAAAGGTCGTAAGCCAGGCGTACAGTCTTGCTCATATACTGTTTAACAAGTATATCGAGGAAACAACAAAAGAAATAAAACTGATGGCTCAGAAGCAGTATTAAATTTCAGGGAGTGAGGATACCAGTGACAGAATTTGTTGATGACATGGCTCTGAAATGAGGATGTATTCCAAGGTCAGGTGAATGGACTGAAAATTGTGGTGAGCATAACTACAGAAGGACATTTTTTAAAGAAAAACGAAAGTGTTGAGGCAGTATTGAGGTCAGCTACAATCTAAATATCAAAACTAGAGATAGAAAGAACGAATTATTTTACCTACGCAGCATAGATGATGCAAGAATATAAAAAGCTGAATACCGTAGCAAAGAGAACGTTTCTCTTCCAAAATAAGTGTACCAGCAGTAAACGTAGGCCTTCAAGTGAGGAAGAAATTTCTTAGAACGTCCGTAAGCAGCACAGTATGTACGGAACTGAATCACGGGTTGTTGTGAAAACTGGTCGGTTGGTTGATTTGGGCGAGGCGACCAAACAGCGAGGTCATCGGTCCTATCGGATTACGGAAAGAGGGGGAAGGAAGTCAGCCGTGCCCTTTCGAAGGAACCATCCCGGCATTTGCCTGAAGCGATTCACGGAAATCACGGAAACCTAAATGAGGATGGCCGGACGCGGGTCGTCCTCCCGAATATGAGTTAAAACTGGAATGAAGCCAAACGAAGGGTCTGAACTGAGGAATTAAATATGGATGATGATAATTACATGGAGTAATAATGTAATAAATGAAGAGATTATCTACAGAATATGCGATGAAATGAAACTAAACTAAACTAAACTCCTCCCGAACAGGCCATGAAGGCCCAACGCGACTGACCGGCCGCCGTGTCATCCTCAGCCCACAGGCGTCACTGGATGCGGATATGGAGGGGCACGTGGTCAGCACACCGCTCTCCCGTCTTATGCCAGTTTCCGAGACCGGAACCGCTACTTCTCAGTCAAGTAGCTCCTCAGTTAGCCTCACAAGGGCTGAGTGCTCCCCGCTTGCCAACGGCGCTAGGCAGACCGGATGGTCACCCATCCAAGTGCTAGCCCACCCCGACAGCGCTTAACTTCGGTGATCTGACGGGAACCGGTGTTACCACTGCGGCAAGGCCGTTGGCTCAGCGATGAAATGAGTATGTGGAAAACAGAGACTAGAATATACATTATGTGATGAAAAGAATACGGACTCCTACGGACTGCCACAGTACACAGCTTGATTCATCACTCGAAATCACTTGCTTCCAGTCATTCAGTGGCTAGTGACGGCCTTTTTACATCACGCCAACATCCCTTAACAATAACTATAGTGATATGTGGCTTATGAAGAGCAGCGCAACGATTGTACCCCATTCATTGTGCTAACTGCATTGATGACAGCACTTTGGAACTCACAAGTGAACCCTTCCTCTGATTTTATGCGGTTTTCCAACCACTCTCTGCAATACTCTACAGTCCCTATCCGTCAGTACGAAAGGCCTGCCTGCTCTTGGTGTAGCTGTGATTGTTCTTTTGCGTCTCTACTTCACAATCAGATCACCATCAGTCGGTCTGGACAGCTTTAGAAGGGTTGAAGTGTTCCGGATAGATTTATTACTCAGGTGACATACAATGTCTAGCGGTCGTTCGAAGTCAATAAGCCCTCCTGAGCGACCCATTATGCTGTTACTGTCCTCTGCTGACACCACAATATTTCCCGCATCCTCTTATACTGGCGGGTCTAACTCTCATGACGTCTAGTAGTCAATTCTGCATTACATAGTGGTGTCTGGATACTTCTGAGCAGACAGTGTATACTACAAGTAACTGATGATATCGGCTGTAAGTGCTATTGTCAGACGCACGTGATTAGCGCAGGAGAGAAAAAGGAGAAAGCACCACAGTAACAGCGAGGAGAAAATAAAAGCTAAATGTTGACAGAGAGTAACGCCGCATACCCTATCGGGAAAAAAAAATCGCAACACCAAGAACGAGTTGTACGACATAAACGGATGTTGGCAGGGTGTTTCTATATCAAAAAGATGATGTCTATTCAGACTTCGCACCAGTCGCCTGAGAGCGGTGCTAGTGGAGCCACTGTGAGGCTGCAAATCAGGTTTGCTTTCAATGCACGGTGTTGGTTACCTTTCAGATTGGACGAGGTGGGTTGATCTCAGTCACGAATACCTTTAAGATGATAAAGACGCCATTACCAACAGCTCACAGAGTTTGAAAGAGGTCGTGAAACAGGGACACAAGAGGCTGGATGTTCCTTCTGTGATACTGCAGAAAGAGCTGGCTGGAATGTAGCCACGGCACACGACTGCTGGAAGCGGTCGTCGCGAGAATGTACGCTCGCAAGTTGACTGGGCTACTGACGGACACATTGCATTACTGAAAGGGAAGAACACTGTGTTCGGCGTATGGCTCTGCCGCATCGTGCAGCAGTAGTCTGACAAGGGAACCTCCCCATCGTATACCCCTCAGATTTAGTTATAAGTTGGCACAGTGGATAGGCCTTGAAAAACTGAACACAGATCAATCGAGAAAACAGGAAGAAGTTGTGTGGGACTATGAAAAAAATAAGCAAAATATACAAACTGAGTATTCCATGCGCAAGATAGGCAACATCAAAGAGAATGTGAGCTCATGAGTGCCGTAGTCCCGTGGTTAGTGTGAGCATCTGCCGAACGAGAGGTCCTTGGTTCAAGTCTTCCCTCGAGTGAAAAGTTTACTTTCTTTAATTTTCGCAAAGTTATGATCTGTCCGTTCGTTCATTGACGTCTCTGTTCACTGTAATAGCCATGCGATTAGTAGACGAAACGACGTGTCTCTCCAATGGGAACCGAAAACAGTTGGTCGCAAGGTCATAGTTCAACCGATTCCTCCACAGGAAAAAAACGTCTGATATATTCTATACGACACTGGTGACGGCATGTGCGTCACATGACAGGAATATGTTGTCGACCCACCTAACTTGTACACTTGGGGAATGGGTAAAAAGATTCTTCTACCTTGCCCGATTTAGGTTTTCTTGTGGATGTGATAATCACTTCCAAAAAAGTGATGAAAACATAAGAGTTTGTCACATAAACTGCAACAAATGAATGCAACCGGTTCACAGTCGCACTGTTTTGCCTGTGCTCTGTCAAAACATATGTTTTTAACGTTTTCAAATTTTTTCCTGTGTAGACCTTCAAATCCTTAATATGTCCAAGAAAATCTGAACATGTACTGGAATTTTGGAGAGCGAAGTTGATTATGTGTGAATGCCTGAACTTTGATAATTGTCTGAAAATAAAAAATTAAACTTTTCATTCGAGAGAATACTTGAAACAAGGACCTCTCGTTCCGGAGCAGCTCACGCTAACCACGGAACTACGGCGCTACTGACCTCACACTCTCATGGATGTTGCCTATGTTGCACATGGACTACTCATTTTGTATATTTTGCTAATTTTTTCATAGTTCCACACAACTTCTTCATGTTTTCTCGATTGATCTGTGTTCGGCTTTTCAAGGCCTATCCACTGTGCCAACTTATAACTAAATCTGAGGAGGGTGCGATGGGGAGGTTCCCTTGTGAGCAGCAGCCGGCACCACGGTGATACAACGGACTGTTACAAATCGGTTTCTTCAAGGGCAGCTCCGAGCCAAACGCCCAGAAGCGTGCATGCCACTGACCCAAAACCACGAGTTCAGTGGTGTGAAGCGAGAGCTCATTGGAGAACAGCGTGGAAGTCTGTTGTGTTTCCCGATGAAAGCTGGGTCTGCCTCGGTGCCAGTGATGGCCGTGTATTGGCTAGAAGGAAGTCAGTTGTGGACGTGCTACGAACCAGTCTGTGTGCTAGCCACATGGACCTACACATGGAATTATGGTCTGAGGTTCGAATTGGTATGAGAACAGGGGCACCCTAGTGCACATCCCACGCACTCTAACTACAGATAATGCTCTAAGGATTCTCGACATATTGCCTTGGCCTGCTCGATTACTACATGTCTCCAATCGGACACATACGGGACATCATTGGCCGACAACTCCAGTGTCATCCACAAACGACATTCACCACCTCCTCCACTGCCGCCCCCCCCCCTCCCCCACTATATTGGCGTATCAAGCGCAACAGGCTCTTACACCGGATATTGATGCACCAGAACTTCACATTTGCAATGACTTACCTTGCGCTTATATTAACCTGTGATCTTGCAATGTAAATCACTTAAATAAGTTACCTAGACAAATGTATCGCCGAAATTTCATAACTCGACAATTTTTTTTTTTTTTGATAGTGCGATTTTTGTGCCATCAGTGTATTTTTGCAGTATAGTGTTAAATACTGGTATTTCCGTATGAAATATAGAACTTGAAGGAAAGCTCAGCAGTCGATCCAATGACGGCGTAGATACATCCAGATTCTTTTGTTTCTTAAAGAGACCACAGCCGTCGGAAGACCGGGACTACTGGCGGCGAGCCTGTCTTGAAATTATCACCACTGCAGCAATAGTGCAACATGAGAAGCAGCATGAGCGAGTACCGGATGCAGCCAGATACATGGAGAAACGAATCTTCATTGTGGCAGGTAGCATCACCGATTTCACATGCCACATGGAAGGGAATAAATTAACAAATAGCAAAAATAATTACAGTCTCTGCTACACTGCTTTAGTTTCTTACGTCATCTTCCATCACGAATGGGTCGCTTAGGATCCTGCGAAAGCAACCGTCGTTGGTCTTCAGTGCAGGCTAGCATTCATTCATGAACGACGAGTAAGTTTGTTAACATCGCTTCGTCTGTCTCTGCCATTCCCCATTCTTTCTAAAAAAAAAAAACAACCTATTTATGTGACTTTTCCGATCTCATCTTGGTCCTGTACATTTGCCATCCTAATTCAAGATCTTTTGCTATCTATTTTTGTCAATTGCGTCTTATAATCTTATTTTTGATTGAAGTTTGAATCCGTTGAGTTAGTCAGGTTGGGTCCTTTATTTCTATACGCCCTAGGATTTGCATTCCTCATATATGCGATTTTTGGATTTAAGTATATATTTCTGCATAGGTTTTAGGTGCATATTGCATCTGCTACTCTTGACCCTAAGATTTTTCTCTTAATATTACTTTTTATTGGTTTTAATTGGTCTTTTAATGTTTTATACAGAGAGTTTGTGCCTATGATATGTACAGCAGTGTTTCGACCAGTGTTGTATAATGTACGGTTGTAGGAAAGCCATTTATGGTTATAAACATTTTGCGTTTGCTGACGTGCGGTTTATTCGGAAGCTTGTATTCTACGTTCATCTCTTCATTGCAAGTGATACATTCACGTAAGTATTTCAGTTCTTTATTACGGAAAACGTCTCAGGCTGTAGCTCACTCAGTGCTGTTTTGCTTTAGGCTGTGCTTCTGCTCTTGTTGCGAGCTACTCTTCGGCGGAGGGGACGTCGCGTGAGTGCGCCTGGGTTTCCTTTGAAGCGCTCCCAGGCAGCAACAAAAACCTCCGCGTCTGGGGCTTACGATAGTCTCCATAAAACCCTTTACGAGTGGCACCACTGAACATGGAGGTATGCGCGCAGCCGAGTCAAAACAAAAACAGCAGCATCTTATGCGAATCCTCTGGCACCCCAGGTGGCTGCATATTTATGCAGATCTCTCAGTGAAATCCCCGGTCTTCCTAGTGTTTCGTTTACTGACAGACTACACAAAATCAGGAAGAGGAGCAACATTCGTTAATGGATTTTTCAACAGGTTTCCCATAAATGTCATCCTTCTGTTGTTCTCTTGTTGTGTGTAGGTTACTTGTTTCTTTCTTTTATTTTGTCCTTCCTTAGAAAATTATTAAAACGTAAACCAGAGTCTGCCACTTCCTTCGCCAAAACCAGAATTTACACGTTCCTTCCATTTCATATTATCGTCCTTTGTAGCTTTTCACATATTCGGCTCATGCGGTTACTTAATCCTTCAATCAAGAGTTAGTATCTTATTGTTGTAGATAACTGCACAATACATACGTGACTGGAAAGCAAATGAACAGATTAAACATATACAGGAACCACAATACGAGGATAGAGATTAATGGAGAGCGACGCAAATTAAAATTAGAAAAGGAGTAAGACAAGATTCTTTGTAATCACCAAATTTATTTAACATTTTCATAGAAAAAATTGTGAATATCCACTAAGTAAAGACATCAAGCGGTAACGTGAACGAATGATCACTCAACATAAAAGGTTTTTGGGTCATATTGTTCTAAACGATGCACTCAAAACCATATGCGAAATATACATTCTAGATTTACGACAATGCAGAAAAAGTATTAACTTAAAATTAACAGTAAAAAAAGAAAATAATGACATTATTCCAATCAAAGATAAAGACACTTGCCATCCACATTGGAAGAAATGTAGATAAAAATAAAAATTTTGTTATTTAGACATATTAATTACAAAAGACAGAAATTTAGCATGGAAATCAGAAAAAGAACTGGAGTAGGAAAATGTGCTCTCACTGGAAGTCGTCTAGTATAGAAAAGGAAATAAATGTCAACCCTTTGATCTTGAGTATGCTTCTATATAGCTGTGAAACCTGGACACTGTTAATGACAGGCACAAAGCGCTTAAAAGCAAAAGAAATGTGGCTTTGCAGAAGACAAAGGAGCACGAACTGCACAGAGATCAAATCCAGCAAATATGCTTTCGAAGAAGTCATTTAACGAAAGAATGCCGTAGCACCTATTAAAAGAAAGTAAACGAAACCTTATGAAACCTTATTTAGGCACAGCAAGTTTTTTTCTCGGACGTAAATGAGGCGGACCATGACGTTCTTGGAATGACCACATCAACTCTGCAACACTGCAATGATGTAGCATCGCAGGATGGTCTGAACAGAGATACTTGGCAGAAGATAACAGAAATACAACAAAATGTGGTTATTAATTGATTCTTGTATTACTTACTACTGTAATAATAATAATAATATTTCTTACAATGCAGGATTTCCTGGCAGGAAATTACATTATAGCTATTATTACCAGTAATAAGTTCTTAACAAATACACTTACAAGTATTTTGGGAAAGAATACCAAGGGTCAAGACAAAAAAATAAATTAGTAAAATGTTTATTGGCAGTAATAAAAAGTCAAATTTACGAAGAAACGAATGCAAAATAGAGAAGTGTGTTTCCACCGACAAGGTACTGATGTCCTTTAAAATTTCAACTAAAGATGAAGTACATTTTGCATATTTTTAGAACTTATGCTACTTCCTATTGAAGAGCGGTTTCTTCTTAAAGCCAGAATGAAATATTTTTAGTTTATTCTATATTTGTGGTCATAGAGCCTATATTACAACAAACAGTAACCCGTTCGTTTTTACCTGAGGTAGAGAGAGAGAGAGACAGACAGACAGATACACGAGCAGCTCCATGTATTGAGATTCTCGTTTAGCCCAACGTGTTGGTTTCTGCAGGTTAAGTAACCTTAAAAGCTTTAATAAACGTCGGAATGCATGGAGATATATGTAGAAGGCCTTTATCCAAAAGTGAATGTCCAAAATATTGATGATGAGAACAGAGATACGTCGATTTAGGATATTGTATACTGGTATTTCGTTCGCTGTTGCCTTACCACTAGACTTTTGAAGTGAATACATAGAAATAAAATCGAAATGAAACATTTGTGTATTACAGTGTTAAGCATTTCACTTCAGTGACGGTCAAGAAACTGATTTCAGTGAGCAAGCCCTATGAGCTGAGAAAACTGATAGAATTCTTCATCGTACATTGCTTTCCCAAGAAACAATACGCAGTATTTCTCTATCGACGTATTACACTGGCAAGTCTTGTTAATCTTTGGTACAGATCAGGCAGCAGAAGTCCAGATGCCAAATCCAGAACTCGTGCATAGTATAACTATTCAGATGCGTCGAGCGTTTCCGTACAAAATAGCCTGCTCAGTGTAAGGTAATCTGCCACAAAGTCATGCTCCTACCACCGCATGGACACAGCGTTAGTGAAAAGACACGTAAAAACAGTTTTATATAATTGCAGTTGTCTTCAGAAACGTTAAGTGTTTGAGGAGGCGAAAAATATTGGTAGATTCCATTATATGTGTAAGTGATCTGAGTTATTTGTTCGTCCCTTGCAGACTTACGATAGGGTCTTCATTCGTCCCGTTTTTGCTGGGACATCTCGTTTTCTCCAAAATGTCCTGCTGCCACGAAAGTTATATGGGGCCGCTCAAATGTCGCGCTTTCTTGTGATACCACTTGGCTAAAGTGTTGTGCGCTATATTATAAACGTTAGGAAGCGCCATTTGTACAACTCGCTCTACGATTTTTGTTTAATTACCGTTAATGTTAAGCATTGTTGGTAGTATCGATTCATGTTAAGTTGTATTTTCGATTTGTTTACATAGTAAACTTATCCGTTTCCACTGTAGTAACCAAATCTCAAGGCGTTAAAGTGGATACACGACATCCTTAAATCTATAGAATTACTGTTTCATCAAACAGAAACGAAGGTACATTACATTTAACAGCAACATAAAAATTGAGTTTCCTGTTGTCACTGGTGGTGGAGAAACTGCAGAATGTATGTGTGTTTTCCTTAATGATCTCTTATCGGTCAGTGGAAAAAAGAGAATGAAGACTGAAACAGTGAAGACCTTGCTCATTGTCGAAACCCACTTTCATGAGGTATCATGTGTTCACTTTTGTGACAAAATGTCAAAGGAATGAGTATTTGGTGATAAAATACGTAAAAGTGAAAATTACTGTGACAGTACAGCATAATATTTGTAAAAAGTTATTTTGGATCATGTGAGTGCGTGATGCAAAAGTAAACTTCTACGTACCTTTAATTTTCTCAATACCGTTTGCATCCCTTTTTCGCTGATTGTCCCAGGTGTGTTCCTTAACTTTTCAGTAGTTCCATTTTTAATAAAAATAGAATGAACACCCTGACTTACAATCAATTACTAACTAATTATACAGAATACATTTGCTGTTTCACGATATTCAAGAAGTGCACGGCATTATCCCAACAGCTAAAGAAGGTCTCTCGTTTACCGTTCCATACCCCTATTTTGTTTATTGTTGCTCAGAACGTATCACAGTTTCCAAACTTTCTCACTGTCGTGAGTGATTTTCAGCATGGACAACTACTGTCATATGTGCCACATCGAACAATTTGGGGGTAATAATGATTTTCGGCTGAACTTAAATTAGAATAAATAAAATTAGTGAACAAAAGTAATACCAACATCTACTAACATTTGAGTACTGAACTTAATTCTCATTTAGGAAATAATCAGGCGTAGTGAAATGAATTGGGGAGAACTTACAAAAGCAATCGTTGCGAGAACAACCAAAATACGAACTAGTGGATGAATTGTGGGGACCTCCAAAAGAGAACAGAGAGAGTTACACGAGGTATTCTCCTGCAGTCATTTCAGTGGCACGGTTTCAAGGAGATAAGCATTACAATTGTATACTCGCTATACATAAAATATTGTTCCGAATGAAATTCGTCATAAATACTACATCTCAGTTTAAGCAAAAAATGTAATGCAAGCAGCTACAGTACTAAAATATCAAATGACAAATTTTAGATATTACAACAGACTTCAGTGGCTGTGAAAGGAGTTGCATAAGCTGCTAGAAAATTCTTTGATCACTTACCCAGTAACATAAAGTGAATTTTAAATACAATCTGAAATTATTTCTTCTCGATAACAGTTTCGATTCAATACGCGAATATTTAACTAAACTCAGATGTACCATGTTGTACAGTGGAAAAAATGTTTACTTGGTTCATAAATCTGTGTTGCATTTCCATCAAGAGCAGCGACAATAACCAAAATGTTCGTTTTTATGAAATTAAAGTCACTGAGCTATTTAAAAATTTGTAAGTAAAAGCTTGTAGCCAAACACACAATTAAATAAATATTTATAAATAGCCCGCAAACTGACTTGTCCCACTTACTGTCAATCCAAATCGTGCAACTGATCAAAACAACGTATAACTAAATAATTATAGGAGAATAGTTGGAAGAATCAGAACGTATGTTTTGTAAAACACTGCAAAATACTTCGAACAACTAATGTTTGAGACAAGTGAAGAACGGTATTATTGCCATCGTCGTATATTCTGCTTAAGAAATTTGGAAATTAGATGAGAGAGATGTGAGGCCGTAAAGATGTAAATACTGAGTCGTTTATCTCACGTTGAACTGAACAGAAAAGTGAAAGCTAAATAACCGTAAACACTCGCTGTCGTACACGTAT
Organism: Schistocerca gregaria; assembly: GCF_023897955.1. Lineage (NCBI taxonomy): Eukaryota > Metazoa > Arthropoda > Insecta > Orthoptera > Acrididae > Schistocerca > Schistocerca gregaria. Next base: position 828,744,225 of record NC_064922.1, read on the forward strand.
ACCTTACACATTTCGCTTTCTGGCTGAGGCACGTACTCGTTAGTACAAGGGCTATCCACAAAGTACATAACGCTTTGAAAATAAAGTATTGGAATTATTTTTATTTTATACAGATGAACGCCACACTTCAATACTACTTTGCTACATAGTTGTCATTTAAATTAAGGCACTTATCGTAGCGATGGACGAGCTTGGAAATTCCTTCGTCGTAAAATTCGGCCGCCTGCGCCTTCAACTACGTGGCGACTGTCTTTTGGGACAGAAAAGGTGTGATTTTTGTGGATTTACTGGAAAGAGGCACTACAATCAACTCTAAAAGGTATTGCCAAACTCTGCACAACCTCAGAAGAGCAATACAAAACAAGCGCAGAGGAATGTTGGGCTCAAAGATCTTGCTGATTCACGACAACGCCCGGGCCCACACGGCAAATGCCACTCGTGATGTTCTCGTATCTTTTAAGTGGGAGTTGTTTCCTCATACAGCGTACAGTCCCGACCTGGCACCGAGCGACTTCCACTTATTCCCAGCAATGAAGAAGTGGTTGGCTATGCAGCGTTTTGATGACGACGCACAGCTTCAAGAAGAGGTAACCACGTGGTTGAAGGCGCAGGTGGCCGAATTTTACGACGAAGGAATTTCCAAGCTTGTCCATCGCTACGATAAGTGCCTTAATTTAAATGGCAACTATGTAGAAAAAAAGTATTTAAGTGTGGCTTTCATCTGCATATAATAAAAGAAATTTCCAATACTTTATTTATTTTTAATTCCAAAACGTAATGTACTTTGTGGATAGCCCTCGTATATCTGATATTTACAGAAGACGCCTGCGTATGACCATGTAACGAAAACTAAAGCTAAATACTGTTCCCACTGTTCAGAAACAAAGAAGCATGCTGTTCAAGCAAATAAGGCCGTTTGTGAAGCAAACTAGAGCACCTTCCTTTCTCGGTACTCCACAAGAGATGTGGCCATGCGCAACCGCAGACCGTAGAACGAGTCCACGGCGCCTGCGCACAGAGGAGGGGTCGCGACGTTTGCACGCTCCTATTGTCTACTGGCTTCTAGCCGTCACACAGGCGCCAATACCAGACGTTGTCACGCAACCAATACAGCACGCCCATGCTCTTCCACACAGAATGTCGATGAACCAGCAGGCATACGCACTAATCCCTAATTGCCCACACTGTACGATATTGCTTAAGGTTCAGTATAGTGACAGCGAATCACTACACCGTAAACTAGGTGCTGTTTCTGAATCAGTTTTGCAAAACCAAATGTACAGTTGACGCTGTGTCATTATAGGCAGCAAATCCTGTTTACTCAAGCACTGAAGTGCTACCGATAACGCGCCGTAATTATCCTTGGGCAGATACACATATCCCTTTCATTTACAGCCAAATCAAGGAACAGATCTCGGGCGAAAACGTATTTGAATGGAACCTCGGTAGATAGATATACAGTGTCATTTTTTCCGCTGCCTACAAACACTATTGATTGATCGATGAGACGATACGGAAGAACACAAGTCTAATGAACTTATGTCTGCAAATGCTTGGTTTCCGTGCTAGAGACCATTTGTTCAATCATACACTACTGGCCATTAAAATTGGTACACCAAGAAGAAATGCAGATGATAAACGGGTATTCATTGGACAAATATATTATACTAGAACTGTCATGTGATTACATTTTCACGCTATTTGGCTGCATAGTTCCTGAGAAATCAGTACCCAGAACAACCACCTCTGGCCGTAATAACGGTCATGATACGCCTGGGCATTGAGTCAAACAGAGCTTGGATGGCGTGTACAGGTACAGCTGCCCATGCAGCTTCAATAAAATACCACAGTTCATCAACATTAGTTACTGGCGTATTGTGACGAGCCAGTTGCTCGAACACCACTGACCAGACGTTTTCATTTGGTGAGAGATCTGGAGAATGTGCTGGCCAGGGTAGCAGTCGAACATTTTCTGTATCCAGAAAGGCCCGTACAGGAGTTGCAACATGCGGTCGTGCATTCTCCTGCTGATATGTACGGTTTCGCAGGGATCGAATCAAGGGTAGAGCCACGGGTCGTAACACATCTGAAATGTAACGTCTACTGTTCAAAGTGCCGTCAATGCGAACAAGAGGTGACCGAGACGTGTAACCAATGGCACCCCATACCATCACCTCGGATGATACGCCAGTATGGCGATGACGAATACACGCTTCCAATATGCGTCCACCGCAAGTCGCCAAACAGATGCGAACATCATGATGCTGTAAACAGAACCTGGATTCATCCGAAAAAATGGCATTTTGCCACTCGTGCACCCAGGTTCGTCGTTGAGTACACCGTCGCAAGCGCTCCTGTCTGTGATGCAGCGCCAAGGGTAACCGCAGCCATGGTCACCGAGCTGATATTTCATGCTTCTGCAAACGGCGTCCAACTGTTCGTGCAGATGGTTGTTGTCTTTCAAACGTCCCCATCTGTTGACTCAGGGATCGAGACGTGGCTGCACGATCCGTAACAGCCATGCGGATAAGATGACTGTCATCTCGACAGCTAGTGATAGGAGGCCGTTGGGATCCAGCACAGCGTTCCGTATTATCCTCCTGAATCCACCGATTTGATATTCTACTAATAGTCACTGGATCTCTACGAACGCGAGCATTAATGTCGCGATACGATAAACAGCAATCGCGACAGGCTACAATCCCACCTTTATCAAAGTCGGAAACGTGATGGTACGCAGTTCTCCTCCTTATACGAGACATCACAAAAGCGTTTCACCAGGCTGGTCAACTGCTGTTTGTGTATCAGAAATCGGTTGGTAACTTTACTCATGTCAGCACATTGTAGGTGTCGCCACCGGCGCCAGCCTTGTGTGAATGCTCTGAAAAGTTAATCATTTGCATATCACAGTATCTTTTTCCTGTCGGTTAAATTTCGCGTCTGTAGCACGTCATTTTCGTAATGTAGCAATTTTAATGGCCAGTAGTGTACTTTGTTATAGAGACTGCGTTCTAATAGGCGCTGTACCATACAGGCACGGTTTCGGTATGCATGGTTCCCTTCTAGACGATGGTAGTGTTCCTCGTAAGTCATGCCGTACCGCCCTCCCCTGCCGTATTAATTGGTAATGTTGTGTCCAATTAACTTCTCTTGCTGGTGGATGTGATACAGCGTTGTACACAATGGTTCCTTATTCGAATCGAGAACTTGCCGCCATGGTGTTTACGTACGGAAAGACAAATGGCAACGGGCGGCTTCAGCAGTATTGCATCAGGAGACATATCCCCGTAGAGAACAAACACAGCATTCAGTGTATACAACTGTGTTTCGCTGTTTTTTCTCAGACAGAGTCATTTCAGGAAGCAGGAAATCGTGAAGGACGTACCCTAAATGTTCGGACACCAGACTTGGAGGAAAATGTGATTAACTCCTTGGAAGGCGAGACCCGTGTGAGTAGCAGGCAGTTGACCCGGCAGTACAGGGTAAGCCTACGACCGTGTGGAACATTCTCCGTAACAGTTGTTACTACCCTTATCACTTACAGAGTATTCAGGGCTTACTAGCGACAGACTTAGCACATTGGGAGCAGTTTTGTCACTGGTTTCCTCACCAGGCAACTACGATTCCGGGATTTGTGTCATCAATCCTATTCACAGACGAGGCCACCTTTACGAGGAGTGGTATCTTCAACTTTCACAACAGCCATCTGTAGAACAGTGTGCAGATCCCCCATGGTATGGTGACAGCGAAAAATCAGCATCGGTACAGCCGGGATTTGTGGGCCGGGACACTTGGCAATCGTATTTTGGGACGAGTCTTCCTTCCACATCGCCTAACAAGCCGGAACTATCGGACTTTCTTGTGCGTTGCTTTGCCCCGCTGCGGGAAGAAATCCCATTGATGATTTGAAGGGTTGTGTGGTTGCTAAGTGATGGTGCTCCAGCCCTCTTCGCCATTAACGTCCGGGCGCATCTCAATCTGTCTTCCCTGGTCGATGGATTGGACGTGGGCCCAGTTGAATGGCCTGATCGTTCACCGAATCTCAACTCTGGCACTGTTCGGATGTGGCATGGCCGATGCGAACGCATTGCACAGAATATGCCAAGACGCGTACACCCATGCGTTGAGACACATGGAAACCATTTTCAACACATACTGTAACCGTGGCTAGATGGCACAGCGCGTATTAGACAGCAGTCTCTGTAACAATGTATGAGTGAGTAAATGGTCACTAGCGTGGAAACCATCATCTATCAGTCGCTAGAGTGTGTACACGGTGGAAAAAGTCAACCTGAATACTGACTGTTCGGAGAACTCGGGTAGTGTAGTTGGTCCATACTTTAAAAGCGTGACGCGACGGGGAGGCAGAAAAGAACAATAACAGACTTCTAGGTATCAATTTTTCAAAACGACTGTAAGAGAGTAGGATTAGAATACGATCGGACACCCAATCGACAATGATGATTTTAAATCACTATAGTTACAATACAAGCGGTTTCCTTTTGTACGCAGCTTAGAAGAAACAAGGGATCTTTCAAGAAAGAATAAAATCATCATGTTCGCATCGGACTCACAGCGGAATTAAGGCACTGATGAAATGGACGCGTGGGTTAAGGCAACAGTGTTCTGCGGACCAACGGGATAAACCTACTTTAGCTGTATGTTTTCTTCTGCAACACCAGGACCCAAAATATGAATTAGTGGACTGACAAGCTGCAACTGTCACCCGGCAGTAAAGGAGGACATTATGGAGCACTGCTTCCTAATCTGACAAGTCAAACTTGTCACAAGTAAACGTAATCGCACAAGACACGCCCTACTGACAAAATCGCGCCTTAGTTTTTATCACGGGAGATTCTGCCAGAAACACATATTTATTCAATAAGGGTCGATATCTCTACTGTGACCGAGGTTCAGAAGAATATGTATACCGTAGTTTCTTCAGCTGCCACCAAAGACAGCATAACACCACGAAATGCATACAGGAGGTGGGAAACGAACGTCAAAACATTATTATCGATTATAGACCTAGCCGTACACAGAAATCTATACAATTTTTAGAATAGAGTCTGCCGAAGGTATAGACAATGTTTCAAGTACATAAATCAGCAGTTGGTTATGATTTATCAAAATAATCATACAAAATTATTATGCTTTATGTAATGATGTTTGTATGTGTAGATATGGCGTGTTGCGTTGTTCTGGCTATTACATTCCTCCAGAGGCATATTTCATTTATATCTGGATAAAACACGTGATGAGTGCTTGTATGGGTTATATTTGGCGCCCAATAAATTAATAAAACACAACTTCGCGGCATCTCAGAAAACTTTTGCACTATGCATTTGAATTTTGTTAGTCTCTGGTTATCAAACACAAATATGTAGTTCTTGGACCACAAGCTCCTAATGGGCACTGCCTCGAGGATCTACAGGGTGATTATAATTGAAGTTAAACTTTCAGACAGCTGTAGACACAACACCACTAGTCAGAATGACGTGGAATTGCAACAGAATATTATCGGAAAAGCGGGAAAACGTATGGCACATGAAAAATAAATAGTTACAAAATTTAAGCAATACATGGTACTGTAAGCACCATAATTTAATAGCGGTCGACTACAAATGACAATTGAATCATGCAACAATGCCTAAGGCTTACGTTTGACGTTAAACAAACTGTATTACTCAGTGTGCATGGTGTGAAGGTGTGATACTGTCAGTTACGTAAACCCGTCCGCCACGGCAAGGTCAGATCACGTCGGATGGGAAAAATCGGTTTTTAATTGTCCTGAGGCCAAAAACCGCATAAAAAGCATCAGTCAAAATCAAATCGGAGTATAAATTTCCGTCTGACTGGCGCTAAACATGTCAATATGCTGTCCACCGTTTTCTGTAGCAAGTTGAAATCGAGAAACAGCTTGTTCTACAAGTGATCGAAGTGTTTCCGTGGTCACGTTCAGAATGTGTTGCTCAATGAGTGCCTTCAATACAGCTAAGGTTGCAATCGGAACATTGAACACATCATCTTTCACATAGCCCCACAGACAGAAGTCACACCGAACAAGATCAGGTGAGCGGGCAGCCAGTCTGTAGAGAAATGGCGGCTGATAATTCTAGCACTTACGAAATGGCACTTCAGCAGCTGCTCACCTAGGTTTGCAATGTGTGGAGGTGCGCCATCTTGCATAAAAATGATCCCATCCACACAGCCACGCTGTTGGAGAGCTGGAATGACGAGGTTGCGCAAAGACACTCATAGCGCTTATCAGTGACGGTGCAGCTAACAGGACCGGAAGCACCTGTCTCTTCGAAATAATATGGCCCTGTGATAAATGATGCCGTAAATCCGCACCAACCAGTCACCTTTTCAGGATGAAGTGGTACTGGTTGATTTGTGTGAGGTTTTTCCGTTGCCACATTCGACAATTCTGTGTATTGAGTTATCCTGTCAGATGGAAGTGGGCTTCGCCTGTCCACAAAATCTTCCACTAGATGGTCAATCATTATCCACTTCCATGTGAGCAAGAAATTCTGAAGCATAGGTCTCTCTTGCTGGCAGGTCAACAGAAAGCAATTCGTTCACATGGGTAATTTTGAACTGACAGAAAAGAAGGAGAATTCGTAGGATTTTACGGACCGTGCTCAAGGGTATGTCCAATGTTCGGACAATTCTCCCAGCACTACACGTTCGCGCACCAGCACTCGTTTACTTCTGCATTGCTGTGGCCACTGCTTCCATTAACGCCGTATCAATTTGTTTCCTCCCTCTACCAGGTTACACACCAAAGGAATCCGTCTTTTCGAATTTCCGAATAATTTTCTTCAGGCCCACGGCACTCATAGGATCAACACCTTTTTCCAACCCCTCACTGTCCGAAACTTCTGCAGAGCGACGTGCGCAGTCATCATTCTTTTACCACAACTTTACAAGCAGAGCGCGATCCGGCATTGAGACAGTCGTGGCGAACGTTGCAGACGAGAAAGGAGGAAAAGCCGTGTACCAGACGTGTCATACTAACAGCAATGTGTCATGCGCATAACAGGTGTTTTCATTTACGTATTCTGACACATACAACGCCATCTATTGATCAATTTTCACACTATTTTTTTCCTTCTTCCGTACGTTTTTCCTCTTCCCGGATAATATTCCGTTGCAATTTGAAGTCATTATGACCAGTGGTGTCATTTCTACACCGATTTGAAAGTTTAACTATAACTATATTCACCCTGTATATTAGCTCTGTTACACTTCACGCTTAATGGTATTCTTAGCGAAATTGTTAACATAATACAGCTATGCTGTACGTACATAAAGCAAATGAATTAACTAATAACTGCATCCGAAAGATAAAAACACACAGGTTCCAGACAAAAGTAAACGAGTGCAACCACACCGAATTATTTGGTAATGATGTGAAGGGTGGCGACTACAAATGCTTCCGATTTAATGCTTAAGTTAGATCATTAAAACAGAGAATATAACGTGATATCCGTTTCATCAGTTTCAAGGGCGTGAAAGCGTTTATACCGACTACAACACAATCAAAAGACGACAGGAAAGGTGCATCGCGGCAGCTGGCAACATTAAAGGTAGAAATCGTTTGTTTTAAAAAAAAAGTATTATCAGTATGCGTGGTGGACATTTTGAAATGTGCACGCGTGCACTCAGACGTTCATAAAAGGATGGTACAGGGCTGCACAAGGAAGGAGAAAAAAAGAATCATTCCACCGTGATATAGATGTGAAATAGGCACCAAACAGAACGGTGAGTGGAACCATTAAGTCTTACAGCTTCGAGTAACATGTGCGCCAACAGTTGCTTTTAACTTAACAGTAAATGAAAAAACACCAACGATTGCGACAGATATGTGCTTAAGAGTGACAGTGTACTGCCATACTTGGACTTTTTTGATAAATACTATGTATGCCGACAATGCACAGAACATTTTCATTATCTCAAAGGAAGGAGAGAAATGATGAGTATGATACGTGGCTCACGCGAAAAAGAAAGGTACGTAGCTTAGCGTTTAACATCGCATCAACTACAAGGTTGTTACTGAGGTAGCACGAGCTCGCTTGCACAGGAAAGAAATAGACTGTAGTATTCTATGGGACGCAACCCAGCATTTGGCTCAATAGATATAGAGATTTCACAGACAGGTATCTGAAACGCGCACTTCCCAAATGCGAGCCTAGAGACTCAACTAATGCATCGCATGGTCCGGTGACTCACGAGAACTGCAAAAGTTCTACGTCAGTGGTTGTTACTGCTAACTGAGTGTTTTATTCATTGCCGCGCAACGGCGTTAATAAAGACACAGTTGTTACTGGCGGGAATGCAAATACAGGCTGGTCAGAGCGCCGCAATGATTAGCAGCATGTGCCGACTGCAAGTGGCATACAGCTGGTCAGGCGTGCTAACTAGACACGCACTTATCTCCGCAATCGCCTCTCTTTTTTCGGCCCTGTTGTCGGGTTGTAGCTACCACGCTAAACTCCGATTAACGGAGGCATAATTTCCTAATCGTTTCGCATCTCTTCGCGGGTTTAAAGCCTAAATGACCCGCTGACACAGAAAGCGGGGCAAATAACCCCCTCCCCTGCCCCTGCCGTTTGTAATGAATTCTGCCCTAATCAACTGTTACGGCGAAGCAGCATATCTGCGCCGAGGCGCGCCAATTAGCATAGTTAATTAAAACGCAAATGGCGCCACAAGTGGGGCGGCCTGCTCAAACAGCCGCCTGGCTCCGACCGCGGCGCGCTGGCCGGAATTATTCATCGCAACACGTCACAGCCGCCAACTCCGGCCGCGTTAGATATACGCCTTTCGGCCATTAAGGCACTCGTGTAACCGAGTTAAACACACATAGCGAACGCAAGGATAAGCAGACGGTGCCATGTCAGACCTGATCGAGTCTAGGAATACCAGCGGTTGAAGTAGTAAGTACGTCCGAGGGACACTCGTAAAGCTTTATCACCTCGAAGAAAATCAAGCTGCGATCGTGAGATTGGTGACGGTCCTAGGTATTCTCTGCATATTCGCTGTTCCATGTGACTTTTTTTTCCCCAATGGTGGAGAGCTTGGTTGTAAAAGCCTACTTTGTTGCTGTTCAGGAAACATTCCACCTCGAAAATCAGCTCGTGGCGTTATGGGAATGCCTGCCACGCAACGGTTTCTTCATCTGAGGAGAGAGAAAGAAATAACTGGGGAATATAGGAGTGAAACAAAATCTGATTCCCCAGAGCAGCAGCATTTGTGACTTATTTGTTTGCTATTTTCGTTTAGTCTGTTATCTATAAAATGGAAAAAACTGAATGTTGCACATGGACTATCGTGAATATAACACACAATCTGTAGTATTCTCTTTAGCCGCTTTTATGTCATCTCGTTATGTCTGCAGAGTTGTACCATGGGGAGGAAGGAGAGGATATTGGTTGGTGGCTAGAATCCTCGTTCTAGAACGCAAACTGCACGCAATTAATAACTGGGTTCTTTATTCATTAACAAAGACCTACTTAACCTAAGTTCCTATATGCTGTGGTGCAAGCTCTCTTCTGTATAGTCCACGTAGCCCCAATGCTGTTGAAGTAGAAGTCCACTATGTTCACTATAAGGTTGCTACAGGCTAAGTCTGCGGCTACGTCTCGGTGACGGAGCTGGATCTCACACGGTGTACAGGCTCGAACTAACTGGACAACCTAACTGACTAACTGGCTATCTGGCTAACTGACCCTCAGGTCCGCAGGGGCAATCCTAAATACTGGCGGCTAAGAGGGCGGTTGCGGTGCATTTCCAGCGAGTCTTGTTGGCCTCTATCGATACTCTCGTAACCCCTATGCCGCATGGTGTGCTGGCGCCAGCATTTACCATTTGGCCATCTGGCTTACCGATATCTGTTTATTCCGAATCAAGAAGGCACACGGTTTTTTGGTCTCTGACACTATGCAGCATTGGCAGCTCAAAATGTTTGTAAGTTATGATTTTGTACTGTACCACACAGCATTACACTACACAATACTACACTGCATTGTTGTACTTGGTGTCGGAACCAAGTTGGATTCCTCACTTGTCTGGATGTTTAGGCTGCGGCGAGCTGAGGTGCGACCCAGAATGCACAAGGGCTGCGCTACTGTGCCACCCAAGGTCTGCCTAGATACTGGGATATGGCTGTCAGGCTGTGAGGAAATCCTTCACTGGTACTCTCCGAGGTTCACCTCCTCACTGCTTCCAGACGGTTGCTGTAAGTCGATGTTCTGCCGTGGCGCGTTTCGTTACCATGACGTATGGGCTCTCCATCGAAGTCTTTCAGTCACGTAGGCTTGCAGTTCATAAGCTGATATTTTAGATGGCAACGAGTACAGCTTATACCGCAATTATTCACTACTTATCATATCACAGACTGCATTACAAAATGTGTTCCTGTCCTGGTATGTAAAATCTTGTCTAATGGCACATTCTCAGACAAGCATTTGTGACTGTGTCACGTCCAGAATGAGGCGGAGTCGATGTCGTGGAGGAAAAACTCCCCCTTGGAGTATTTTCCGCAACGCTCCGTGTTGACAGCCTATCGTAGCCTTGTCAGATTTCGGTAGTATGCTCCCGCGACGGTTTTCCCAATCAGGAGACGCAGTAGAATGCTCATGTAACAAGTTCCCACTTAGAGGAATAAGACGTTAGTACCACACCAGGTAATTCCCAGAAATACACACAGCAACATCTTGTCGGATGCTTGTCTCGCCTTTTTCGGCAGTGGTGAATATACACGCTTCACTCTCGAGATAACGGTGACTGGACACCTAAAGAAGTGATGTGGATTGGCCTGACACAGCTGCAACATTCCCGCTGTTTACTTGCTTTGCTGAGCTTTGAATGCTTGTAGAAGTGGCGGAAGCAAGCGGGCAGGATATTAAACTGATTTCACTTCTTCCACTATGGCGTCGATTGCTGCATGTCTATCTTCGAGCACCGGCGTCTCCACTTCTTTTAAGATAGCTGGTTCCTCATACAGAGAAGGTCAGCCACTCCGCTGTTCGTCGTTCAGACTTGTTGGGCCTTACTGGAAGCGACAGCGCCATTTAGATGGCGCATTGCACTATTGCCGTACTTCCATCAGCCAAGTTCCCCCTTAAATGATAAAAATGAATTCCCACACAATACTCGGCTACATAAATGGGCTGCGCCATTTCCCTCTGAGTCCTCTAGCAGTCTGTGCATGGATATCATTGTATACCAGCATTGCACACATATACTTACAAACAGACAAAAATGAATAACGTCACTACACTGCCGGAAAAAACTAATACACTTGGGAAGACGGTTTCGATTTTGATCCGGAGACAGCATATGCCACCCAGGGGATAGTAGTTGTACTGATTACGGTTTCAATGTCGTCCTACAACTCATAGCATAGTGGCATAGCTACCAGAGTGCCACTTGTGTCTGTCCATCTGTAAGAAACGCCGACAGTCACAAGGTTCGGTTTGGTTCATACGTTTGAAGCAAGCAGGCAACCATTCCACAGAGATGCAATCGTGTTCCCTGCAGCCAACTGAGCGAGTTTGAAAGGGGTCAGCCGGCCGCGGTGTCCAAGCGGTTCTAGTCGCTGCAGTCCGGAACCGCGCCACTGCTACGGTCGCAGGTTCGAATCCTGCCTCGGGCATGGATGTGTGTGATGTCCTTAGGTTAGTTAGGTTTAAGTAGTTCTAAGTTCTAGGGAACTGATGATCTCAGATGTTAAGTCCCATAGTGCTCAGAGCCATTTGAACCATTTTTGAAGGGGGTCAAATTGTGCCCTTTTGGGTGGTAGGATGATCTATTCGGAGAACTGCGACATAATTTGGAAGTGCTGCGTCAGTTCCGCGACGACGCTTTTATCAGTGTTCACGTGAACATTCTGACAGCCGTAGACGAGGTTCTGGACATCCGCGCAGCATAAACGCCCACCAGGATCGTCGTAATGTAGGTGCAGCAGTGGCAGATTGTACAAGTGCCAAAGAACAGATAACAAGGGTTTTGAGCCCAGACGTGACAACACGAACTGTTGTTGGCAGTGGGAGTAGGCATGGACATCTCTAGCCCGTCTCCATTCACTCCACAGCATTGACGCGTACGGCTGGTCTGGTGCTGTATCACTTAGAAGATGAAATGGCGCGTCGTGGTCTTCACCCATTAAATGCCAAATTGTGTTTTTTTTTTAAATTTCCTGAGAAAGTCTGTTTATTTGTGCAAAAGATTTGAACCTGACATGCCACTTTTATCTGCAGAATACGTTTTTCAAAGTATAGAAGGTTTTTTTTCAGAAGTTCCAAATGGGGATCGTGGCAGATGACACGAAAAAAAAGGAATAACTATAAACGTATTTTATTTGCGATAATATTTTACAGTTCTGTTTATTTTTAATTATTTGGACATAAATTACATTACATTTCGTATGAACTTATATTTTACATTTGTGTAAGTAAACATTTTATTGATGCCACTGTACCATACATTCCATATGTAAGCCTACATTACATTTTACACATTGTTTTCTCACGTTCCTCTTGTATATCACACATTTTCTTTGTTTTCCTTCACAAGTCCGTTCTAGATAATGTCCCAAAGGATTTTTTCTCACTGTTTCTGGAAGACATTTCTTGGTCTTTTTCTGTAGTGATGGTCTACTATGACTTTTAGGATTAGAAATAGACTCTGTTGTTTTGCCTCATAAACTCTGAAACGGGTATATTGCTGTTAGCATGGTAGTATAATACATAAGCATTCACTACTGCAGTATCAATTATGTTTGCGAATATGGGAAAATACCATTTCTTTCCACGTATTTTTATTCTATATTTATTTATATATCAGTCAAGTTTGTTCACTCCTGCCATGAATTTGCTGTAGAGATGTATACAAGGAGGCTGGGGTATTTTCATATCTTTCTTGTCCAATCTGTATCATATACTTACTTTCTTCTCTGGATATATGCCTTGATGGTTTGGCAAGACTCGTACACATTTATTATCTTTCAATGCAGCACAGAATATTTTGTTTTTGAAATCAAGTCTGTAATAGATAGCTCCACGAGGTTCCTCTCTGAATTCATTATCTAACTTGAGAGGGCATTTATTTATCCGGTTTGATCAAACTGTTTCTGTTGCTGCTACATTTCGGTGTGTTAAGGTTCTCATTAGATCAAAACTCGTGAAAAAAATATAAAAAAAGAAAATGTGGCTAGAGGGATTGTTCACTTCAGATATTTTACTCAGAATAACATTTTTCGAAAACACCAAACGTCATATAATTTTAATTCATTTTGTTAATGAGGGGGCATATCTTGAAATCTGCGGATGCCAAATTATTATCTGTCAGTTTAGATTTGTCGTTTAAGTGCAAATTTTTCTTTATTTCTAAGTACCTGTTTCTGGATAAACATTTCTGACACTTCTAATGTCGCAGTCTTTATCTTCGCGCTAATACATTTGCTCCTGAGGCAAAGAAGGGTAACCTGTAAGGCAGTACAAATTTTCCAAGGCAGTCTACCGAAAACGTACATTCATGCCTGTTATTCTGTGTAGCATATCTGACACTTTGACAGTGAAATTCATTATTTCTCGGTCAAACAGAATTTCGAAAATTTCGATCGTTGATTTTCCATTGAGAAAAGTTACTTGATCCCAAGCTCTGTTTATATCGCCATCATGCCCAAATGTCTTTACCTAATCAGTCTGCACTTTTTGCCAGTCAGAAACTATTTTAATCATTTTCAAGTCACACTTCTTTGACCGTTTAGGCCGTGAAGCACTAGAGTCTTTCTTTACCAGAGGTTCTGTATCGGTGTCCGCCACTGCAATTGCACTTGAATGAACATCCAGCTTACCAGGAACATCGATCGTTAGGATAAGTGTCTCCCAAATGTAGTCATCGAATTCTTCAACATCGGAAACACGATCTACAGTGTCAGGGGGAAGCTCTACAATATCTATCACACCATCATCATTATCTTCGGTGAGAAAGTTAGGATCATAAATCATATCTGCTACTTCGGCTAGTGTGAATAACTTTCTGGTTCCCATATCTAAAAAAAATTAAAAACTAGAAAATAAAAGATGCAATGACTGTGATTTTATTAAAGTACTTCGCATCAGATACGATCCCCAAATTGGTATCGCTTTAAAACATGCAATAAAACAATATTTATTAGTAATAAATGGACGAAGAAACATTTGTGAGCTACTGTAACCTACAAATTTACAATATGATCGCATCATTTGGCGGAATAATAAAAATAATGCAAAAATAACACAATTGAAAAACGATAATATTCGTATTACATGACTTACGGTTTATTCAACTTTACACAAGAAACCAAACGCAATATTTTGATTTTGCTCTGTCACTCACTTCAGTGGGACTTTTGTCAAATATTATAAGCTATTCAGCATTAAAACAAAGACACTGCTCTCAGCTGATGGGACAAAAACTATCCACTCCACAAATGGGAATCGTGAGAGTTAGTGGGTTAAGCGAAGAAAGCAGATTCTGCCTGCACGCAAGTGATGGTCGACTTAGAGTACATTCGTCCAAGACACAATGGCCCAACCCGAGGCAGTATAGTCTGGGATGCGACAAGCTACAACTCTCGTTCACCTTCTGTGTGTCTGGAGACACACTGATTACCGTTTGATGAATGCAGAATGTCGTTAGACCCGTTCTTTTGCCGTTCTTGAAACAAGAACATGATACGTGATGTGTTGTTCTAACAGGATAATGCTCGCATGCACACTGCCCTTGAAACTCGACGTGCTGTGCAAGACGTGCGGCAACATGTCTGCCCAGCACGAAATCCGGACTTTTCTCCAGTCGAGCATGTCTGGCATATGATGGGACTCGGGAGATTCGTCAACCAAAACTTCTTACAGCAACAAGCCGAGCAGTCGTGGAATAACGTATCCCAGGACAGTATTCGCCATCTGTACGATAGACTGGTTGTCAGAATCACCGCCTGCAGTGCCGCCTGTGAAGGCTACATTGTGGTGTCACCGCCAGACACCACATTTGCTAGGTGGTAGCCTTTAAACCAGCCGCGGTCCGGTAGTATACGTCGGACCCGCGTGTTGCCACTATCAGTGATTGCAGACCGAGCGCCGCCACACGGCAGGTCTAGAGAGACTTCCTAGCACTCGCCCCAGTTGTACAGCCGACTTTGCTAGCCATGGTTCACTGACTAAATACGCTTTCATTTGCCGAGACGATAGTTAGCATAGCCTTCAGCTACGTTATTTGCTACTACCTAGCAAGGCGCCATGTTCAGTTACTATTGATATTGTGAATCATGTACCGTCCAGAGCGACGTTCGTCATTAATGGATTAAAGTTAAGTATTCCACCAGCTACGTCCGTTTTTCTAAATTTTAATTTCCTTGTCCTGTTCCAGACCTCACGCCAGCCTGCGTGAGCTAAATCGCGTGCCTTTCGGCCTCCTCTAGTAACACGGTGTTGGCTCTCCTGCCAACCACAACATACTTAATCATCATCATCATCAGTTTAATGCTATATTAGCAGGTCCTTTGCCTCTCCATTTTCTGCTATCCATTGCTTCCTTGTTAAGGCTGCTGTATGTTGTACCGTACACCACGTCATCCAGTATCTGAAATCTCTTCCTTCCTCGCTTCCTTTTCCCTTCTACATAACCTTCTAAAATTGTTTTTATCAGTCGGCAATTATTTCTTAATATGTGCCAAATCCAACATCTTTTTCTTCTTTTTATTACATCTCTCCCACTCTTTTCAGTTCCTCTTCATTTTTTACTCTGTCCCTCCAACTTATTCTTTCTATCCTCCGTCATGTCCACGTCGCAAAAGCCTCCAGCCTTTCTCTGTCTTTCTTTCTAAAAGTCCATGTTTCAGCGCCATACAGAATAACACGCCATATAAGACATTTTATGAATCTTCCCCTGAGTTCTCTGTCCAGACTGATGCACAAAGTTCTCATTTTCTTATAGAATGCCTCTTTTGCCATTGCTATCCTTGTTCTAACTTCTGTGCTGCAATCCAGTCGGTATCTACCCTGCTTCTAAGATACTTAAGACTTTGCACCTATTCTAATATTTCTCCATTCAGCACAATTTTTATTTCTTTATTTCCTCGTAGTTCCAGTACTTTTGTTTTTTGTGTTAATTCTCATTCCATAATTTTTTCCGTTAGCTTCAATGGTGTCCACTAAATCCTGTAATTCTTTTTCCACTGTGGCGAGAAGGACCATGTCATCAGCAAACCTCAAACACCATACTCTTCTTCCTTCAATTTCTACTCCTTTGTCATCTAATGAGCATTGGTCAATCATATTTTGCAAATAGAGGTTGAAAAGAGTAGGTGATAGACAGCATCCCTGTCTTACTCCTTCTCCTAGTCCGATCCAAATTGTACTTTCTCCTCTCACTTTAACTGAGGCTTTTTGATTAATATACAATGCGTTTACAAGTCTTCTGGTTTTCCAGTCTACTCTCATTTCCCTCAGTATAGAAGGCTATACCACGTACTAATATTGGTGTTTCAGCATGGGTCAATACCTAGCACCTCAGGACCGCTTGTGCTAATGGTGTGCAAATGTAACCATTTCATGTACTCCATATGCACTGTAGCTACAATAAATTGTGAGTGAATTGGAAATCTCTAAAAGGGCTTAGTAACTTTTTTCGGCAGTGTATTTTCTCGAAAATCTTCATGGGAACCCTTCGTACTTATTACATACTTAAAGAAAAAGAGGGGGATGCTAATGTTCCTTCCATCGACCCTAAATGAAATTGCCCTTAGGGATGTGGAATAAATATAACACAAATCTCTAAAATGGTACCAAGAAATTCGTAACTTTTTTGTAAATATACATACACTAAGGCGTATAAGGTCACACTTACGCTATTGGCATCTCAAATCATCATACAGAAATCAGTTTACCAGTTAATATTGAACATCCCTGCCTAGGTCTCCCTCTAGAATTTTCACCTCCAGACTGCCCTCAGTTACCAAACTTACTAGTATTTTATGCCTCAAGATGCGTCCTATGAGTCGATTCCTTCTTTTAGTTAAATGATGCCACAAATTTCATTTAATCTTCATCATTCTTCAGCAGTACCACATACCAAAAGCTTCTAATCTCTTCTTGTCTGAACTGCTTACAGCCCGAGTTTCACTACGATACAAGGCTACAACCCAGACAAATGCCTTCAGAAACGACTTACTAACGCATTTATATTAGACGTTACAAAATTCTTATTCTTCGGAAATGCTACTCTTACTATTACTAGTCTGCATTCTGTACCCAGTCTACTACTACCACCATCAGTTCTTTGGTGGCCAAATTGCAAAACTCATCTACTGCTTTTAGGGTTTCGTTACCCAATATACTTTCTTCACCATCGCCCGACCAAATTCGAATACCTTCCTTTACCCCTGCGTTACCTTTGTTGTAAAAGGCTATTTCGCCTGTCTCACGTGTCGAATATCAAGTGGGATAATTTTGTCTTGGCTGGCTCAACCAAGAATCCCAATAATATATGGGAATTTAGCGTATTCCACAGGGCTTGTTTCCGCTTCGGCCCTTGATTCTTCATCAAATTTATCTACCATTTTTCATTCGTCTGTAAAGAACTCGTGTTAGTATTTTACAACCGTGACTCATTAAACTCATAGTTCGGTGATGTTTACGCCTGTCAACACCTACTTTCTTTGGTTTTGGAATTATTATATTGTTCTTGAAGTCTGAGGGTATTCGCATGTCTCATATATCTTGCTCACCAGATGGAAGAGTTTTGTCACGACTGGCTCTCCCAAGGCTACGAGTTGTTCTAACGTAATGGTGTCTACTCCCGGGGCCTTGTTTCGACTTAGGTCTTTCAGTGCTCTGTCAAATTCTTCACGCTGTATCATATCTTTCTTTTCATCTTTAGCTACGTCATCTTCCATTTCCGTAATACTGCCCTCAAGTACATCGTACCTATATAGACAATCTATATACTCCTCCCATCCTTCTGCTTTCCCTTCTTTGCTTATGACTGGTTTTTCATCTGAGCTCTTTATATTCATACAGGTGGTTCTCTTTTCTCTTTAACTTTCCTGTAGGCAGTGTCGACCTTACCTCTAGTGATATATGTCTCTACATCCTTACATTTGTCCTCTACCCATGCCTGCTAAGCCATTTTGCACTTCATACCGATCTCTTTTCTGAGGCGTTTGTATTTCTCTTCGTCTGCTTCATTTGCTGCATTTTTATGTTTTCTCCTTTCATCAATTAAATTCAGTATCTCTTCTGTTAGCCAAGGATTTCTACTAGCCCTCGTCTTCTCACCTACTTGATAATGTGCTGCTTTCTCTATTTCGTCTCTGAAAGCTACCAATTCTTCTTCTTCTTCTGTATTTCATTCCCCTGTTCTTGTCAACCGTTTCCTAAAGCTCTCTCTGAAACTGTATGCAACCTCTGTGTCTTTCAGTCTATCCAAGTGCCATCTCCTTAAATTCCTGCCTTTTTGTAGATTTTTCAGTTTTAATCTACAGTTCATAACCAATAAATTGTGATCAGAGTCCACATCTGGAAATGCTTACAATTTAAAACCTGGTTCGTAAATCTCTGTCTTACCATTACATAATGTGTCTGAAACCTTGCAGTGTCTCCAGGCCTCTTCCACGTATACAGTGGACATACATAAGATTTGATAAATTTTGGCACATAGCGAGAGGCACATATAAAGTCAAGTATCCGTCGCTCTATACCGAACAGAGTAGATCAGAAAACAGCTAATAAAATACCAAATACTGTCCGTCTTGCACTTCCCGGCGACCAGTAACACACGGAAGTACATAGAGAGATCTGTTACGAGACAGTGGAGGCCTTCAAGTAACAGCGCTGTCAGTTGAGAACTCTGGTTGTGTGACTGAAACTGCAACGCGACATAGCAGTAAGCGTGATCAGTGCCCTAGGCTGCCTAGTTAGGCAAGGTGCGACCGCGCGTCCTCTAACGCTCTCCAGCCCGCCGGTCAACGGACTCTGCTGCTCGCGCAGCGATCGCCGCTGCGGCAGGTAGCGAGCTGTCGCCACGCGCTTAGTTCACGAGGCCTTACCTGAGCTACGCTGCCTTCTGACCAGATTTGTGGGACGCGCCGACAGCCGCCTATTGCCACGCGTAATTGCCGCCGCTGTTACTTTCTCCTTACTCTTTTTCGCTCAGCTTCTATTTAGTTGTTCGTCGACTTTATGGCCCATCCAGCGGACGGAGAATTTCATCTTCGATTTTTCTGAGTATACGATGCAGACACCGTCAGATGATCTGAGGCTATGTTACTATTTAAGATGTCAATCTGTTTGGACAGAAATCGCCTGAAAGGGTTTATTTATGTTATTCCAGTGCTACTCAACGTTGTAACGTACGCTGAGGTGACAAAAGTCTAGGTTAGCCATGTAGATGGCGGTAACATCACTTACACGAGATAAAATAAAATGTAAATGTCGAGTGACTGGAGCTTCCCGTCGGGTAGACCGTTTGCCGAGTGCAAGTCTTTCGATTTGACGCCACTTCGGCGACTAGCGCGTCGATGGGGATGACATGATGATGTTTAGGACAACACAATACCAAGTCCAGTGGCGGTAAAAATGTCCGACCCTGCCTGAAATCGAACCCGTGCCCTTAGGATTAATATTCTGTAGCGCTGACCACTTTTTTCTTTTTCTTTTTTTTTTAAATCTCATTTTGCTCTATATTGGTCGATGAATTTGTTCGTAGCGGACGTCCGATGACAGCCGTTTAGGTCCTTTGTTAATCCGTTCACTCATGTTGTTATATTGCAGAGGGTAGCTAACCCTCTGACCGAGCACGCTGAGCTACCGTGCCGGCCACTCAGGTACTGGGGACAGACACATATACGAGGTAAGATTAGTGCATTGGCCGGGCTGTCGTTTGTACTCAGTTGATTCATGTGAAAAGGTTTCAGACATGATTATGGTCGCTCGACAGGAATTAACAGACGCGGAATGGTAGTTGGAGCTATAGGCACAGGACATTCCATTTCGAAAATCGTTAGGGAATTCAATATTCTGAGATTCACAGTGGCAAGAGTGTGGCAAGACTACCAAATTTCAGAGATTACCTCTCACCACAGTCAACGTAGTGGCCGACGGCCTTTACTTAAAGACGGAGAGCAGCGGCATTTGCGTAGAGTTGTCAGTGCTAACTCGGCGTAAGATAAACTCGTAAATCAATATGGGACGTGCGACGAACATATCCGTTAGGACAGTGCAGCGAAATCTGTTTTTGATAGGCTACGGCAGCAGACGACCGGTACCTCTAATACCGAGAACCACATCCTCTTGCACTGATGCATGCCTGTATTCGTCGTGGCATACTGTCCACAAGCTCATCAAGGCACTGTTGGTCCAGATTGTCCCACTCCTCAACGGCGATTCGGCGTAGATCCCTCAGAGTGGTTGGTGGGTCATGTCGCCCATAGGCAGCCCTTTTCAGTCTATCCCAGACATGTTTGATAGGGTTCATGTCTGGAGAACACGCTCGCCAAACTAGTCGAGCGGTGTTGTTATCCTGAAGGAAGCCATTCACAAGAGGTGCACGATGGGGGCGCGAATTGTCGTCCATGAAGGCGAATGCGTCGCCAGTACGCTGCCGATATGGTTTCACTATCGGTCGGAGGATGGCATTGACGTATCGTACAGCTGTTGCGGCGCCTTCCATGACCACCAGCGGCGTACGTCGGCCCCACATAATGCCACCCCAAAACAGCAGGGAACATTTGCCTGGACAGCGTGTCTAAGACGTCCTACATGACCGGGTTATCTGAAAACATGTCTCCGACGATTGTCTAGTTGAAGGCACATGCGGCACTCATCGGTAAAGATAACGTGATGCCAATCCTGAGGGGTCCATTCGGCATGTTGTTGGGCCCATCTGTACCGCGCTGCATGGTGTCGTGGTTGCAACGATGGACCTCGCCATGGACGTCGGGAGTGAATTTGCGTTTCATGCAGCCTATTGCGCACAGTTTGAGTCGTAACTAGACGCCCTGTGGCTGCACGAAAACCATTATTCATAATGGTGGCACTGCTATCAGTGTTCCCTCGAGCCATAATCCGTAGGTAGCGGTCATCCACTGCAGGAGGAGCCCATGGGCGGTCTGAGCAAGGAATGTCATCGACAGTTAATGTCACTCTGTATCTCCTCCATGTTCGAACATCGTTCTTTTCACTCAGAGGCGCCTGGATACTTCCTTTGTTGAGAACCCTTCCTGGCACAAAGTAACAATGCGATCGAACCGCGGTATTGATCGTCTAGGCATGGTTGAACTACAAACAATACCAGCCAGATACCTCCTTCCTGGTGGAATGACTGGGACTGATCGGCCGTCGGACCTCCTCCGTCTAATAGGCGCTGCCCATGCATGGTTTTTTACATCATTGGGCGAATTTAGTGAAATCTCTGAACAGGCAAACGGACTGTGTTTGTGATACAATATCCACAGTCAACGTCTATCTTCAGGAGTTCTGGGAACCGGGATGATACAAAACTTTTTTTGATGTAGGTAAAACATTTTTATTTTCGCTCTGGTTTCCATTTCGTGACCGATCAGCGGTTAGAAAAAATAGCCCTCGTAGCTTTTTTGCGGTTGGGTAGAATGTGTGCCTGTGAGGTTGCTGCTCCCATTATGAAACGCAGTCGTTCTCGTAACTCTGTTCTATGGAAAAAAGGTCAAGACACATAACCTCTCCAAATCGCCAGTTACTTCTGATTTCACGAAAACTGTCACGCTGACGCTCCACACAGACATTTACGTGGGTTAATACACAAATAGATACCCACTTAAACTAAGTGTACTTCTGTAACTTTAGGTATACCTTGACAACAGGCAGTGGAGACGACGTGTGGCCATTGTTTGTTGCAGCAGTGTCTTCGCCGACGCCGACCGTGGGCGTGGTGTCGTCGCCGCCCATGTCGTCACCCGGGGGCGGCGGAGGCGGCGCCGGGGGCGGCGCGGCTTCGGCGGGCCCGCAGCAGCTGCGCGAGCTGTACGCCGCGGCCGCTGCCGCCGCAGCCGCCGCCTCGGCCGCTGCCTCCGCCTCCGCCTCGTCGGCGCCGGGCGCGGGGGCGGCGCCGCCCCCCGGCTCCGCGGCGCACCACCCGCTGGCGTCGCTCGTGTCGCAGCAGCGCCTGCTCGAGCTGTCGCGCCTCGGTCTGCGCCACTACGACCTCGCCTCGCACGTCCTCACCCAACAGGGCGCCGTCTCCAAGCTGCTCGGTGCGTACCCTTCACACTTCACACACACACACGGGAGGCGCTGGCACTGCAGGAGTTCAGAAAAATGCCCGCGTGCGGTGAGGCGTGGAACGGGGAAAAAATCGCTTCTTTCTGCCCCAGTGCTACCTGTGGTCTGCTTTACGGCCGTCCGAAACATAACCTTACTAGTATAATTCATATTATATCACACTTATTTGCGCACAGCACCAGCGAGCTCACTAAATTTGACGTCAGAAATTATCGGTGAATGTTCACACATGCTGTTTATTGGCTAAATCGGTTTTGACAGTTAATTAGTTTTTAGTCGCCCATATTACTCGTACTTCTTAGTCGATGGCTGCGTCACAACGCAGTACGAGTGACTATCCTCAGTGTTCCTAATAGACGATTTCTTGAGGACATGCCCACTCCTACTCAGTCTGGCGCGTCCACTGTCTAAGAAGAAGGTGCGAGCATTAACTAATACCTTCTGTAGTCTTACTAGTAGACTTCATGATCAGCCTCCTTGGTTTCCTTGTCCGCCGTTTATAGTCACCCGTTTTCTTGTCAAAGAGGAAAAATGAACATGCACACATCCATCCTCATTGTAAGCAAGAAATGGTCGTTACCAACGGCTGTGTTTTAATTGAATAATCGTGGTGAAAAAAGCAATACATCAGTTGCATATAAAAGTATTAACTAACGGTTGATGCAGTAGCTCCTGCAGCAACATGCAGAGAAGTAGAGAATTTGACCTATATTATTCCAGAAGCACCAGTGCACTGAGTGTAAACCAAGTAAATGATTTCACTTCGTGCTGAAGCGCAGAAAGCATCGTACTTCATCCTATTTCCAGGCTTTAATCAAGCAGTGAAGCCTTACATTGATTAACACGGGTTAATCATGCGGATGTCGGTGGACAGGAAAAACCACACCACCACCATGACATTTTGAGAACCCCACATTTGAATCGATAACCGAAATATACTGAGCATCAAATATTTATAGTTACTCAAGCTAACAAATATTGTGTACTGAAATTACAAACAGTGAGCTAGAATTGCTCGTCATGTTTCACTAGTTAATAGACATATCGATCTACGAAAGATTACGAAGTGAATATGTTACGATATGTAGGAATCCACCACAAGGTTGAGATGAGAAGCAAGAGAGGGAAAGAGGGGGAGGGAGGAGGGGGGAGGGAGCGACAGAGAGAGAGAGAGAGAGAGAGAGAGAGAGAGACAAAGAGAGAGAGAGAGAGAGAGAGAGAGAAGAGAGAGAGAGAGAGAAATGTAAGTGGTGTGGAACGACAGTGAAAGATGACAACGTGACATCTGGCAAAAGTGTGATGGTATCTAAACGTTAAGGTTATAACTATTGATCTATATTAGAGGCAGATAATACACATCTAATTCTCTGAACTCTCAGAACAAGATTTTCGCCAACATGGCGCCCAGCACGGGGTCTCTTGTGGTGGACACTGAACAGCCGATGCAGTCAGTATTGGCTGCTGCAATAAAATGATGCTGCTGGGTCCTATTTAAAGGCAGATCCAGCAATGAGATAGAATAATATTGGTGTTGGCACGGTTTTCACATCATAGTTATGTTTTCACATGTTCATGATGTATGGAAAAGAGGGGTAAGACAGAACAGTGGGTTGATAGCGGGTACTGTATTTCTGACGGCACTATTTACGCACTTCGGTCGAGAGCTACAGAATAACACTCCACCATTAAAGAATAAAGAGCAACCACATTGGCGTCTTGCTGCTGTTCAGTTCGCAGCATCAGTGAAGGAGGATTTGTTGTACTATCAATTGACTAATGTTATTTTGGTTTTAAACTCTTTATACTTTCACAGTCATTACATTTGTAAAACTCTATTTCGTCAGGGATATTAGATAAATAGTAAGTATATATACACTAGCTTTCAACAGGGATTTTGTTCAGCAACAGCGTGCTCTTGTTCCGTTTTTATAACCTGTACATTCAGGGTTAGGCTGGGTACGTGGAGTGTGAGAAAGACCGGACGGTACCATACCCGAGTAATATTGCGCTGGAAACCTTGTCTTTCTTTCTTTTTGGCAGTGTTAACTACGGCGAGGATTCACTACAGGAAGACAAACAGACGATCATGGCGCCAATAGACCATGGAAGAAGCAATAGACGAAGTGTTATCGGGTGGGTGGGTTATTTCAAAGCTACAAGCATCTCCAAAGTTCCACAAAGCACCGTAGGAGATGTATTAAAACAAACTACGGCAAATCAACTAACATCTAACGAAGTGACTGTTGAAGGACCATTGGGGCCGTACCATCTTGTATTCTCAGGACAACAAGAAAAAGAATTATTCGATGATGTATTAACACTTGAGAGTAGCCTTTTTGATTTAGTTTAGAAATATCTCAGAAGATTAGCAAACCATCTCGCAATCGAAAATAATTGGAACGATGAAACGAACGTAGCCGGAACGAACTGGTTATGTGGTTTTCCAAACGAACATAAGGACAAAGTTGCTTTACGATTTCCAGAAAACAATTCGACATCAAGAGCCATGGATTTCAGTAAACAGACTGTTGACAACTTTTTGATTGTTAGAATGTGTGTATGACAAGCATACACTTTCTCCTTGTATCATGTACAATAACAGCGAAACAGAAATAACAACTGTTTCTAATAAGCCATCAAAAGTTCTTGCTTTACGATGGAAATAATAGATTGAATCATAGGCACTAGCAGAGGGTGGTGCTTTAGTTACCGCTGAAATTTTCATCAACGCAGCCGGCAACTTTATGTCAACAATATTTATTTTTCCTCGAAAGAAAGAAAACTTGCTCACTGATGGAGGGCCACCAGGTACCTTTGCTCAGTACCATCCTTCTGGATGGAGGCAAATTGAAATTTTAGTGTACTGGTTTGGGAAGTTTATTAAACTTTTTGAACCATCTGCAGATAAACCAGTTCTATTGATTTTCGGCGGACACACCAGATGCACAAAAAGCCTCGATCTGATCAACTTGGTCCTAGAAAACAATGTTACTTTCCTGTGCTTGCCTCCACATAGCTCGCACACCATGCAGCCCCTGGACGTGTCCTTCATGGTTCGTAAGCGGCTTGAAATACATCCTGGAAGGGCTATGACGGAGCATCAGCCAGTTCGCATGGTGCTGCGTTCCTTCAAGTAACAGGAACGCAAACCGCAGTAAAAGGGTTCAAAAAAAGAGGAATTTATCCACTCAAAAGAAATATTTCAATAGACCACTTGTTTGCCCTTAAATGATCACCGGTAGGTCCGGTTCTCCATGGTAACTACTATTCCAGAAAAGAGCCTTTTTCTAGAACAAAACCCTGCTGTAGAACAGGAACTACTTCCACTGCAAAATCTCATTCCAGAAGTGGACCCAGTTGCAACAGAAAATCCTGCACCACAAACATAGAATAATCCCTAAATCTCTATTTAATCTTCTATATCTTTTAGAAAACAAGAACGTTGAATCGTTTACGAATGAGCCCTGCTGCGCTAAAAGTCTGCCAACCTCGCCGGTGTTTGCTGTGTTATCTGAAGATATAATCCCTCCACATCCAGCTGCAAAGAAGAAAACAACAAATGGCAAAAGAAGAGGAAAACTGTCATTTTAACATGCACCATGTAAAACTGAATTGTAATATCGATTTAAAAAAAAAAAAAACATGAGAAAATGGTACCAAGAAAGATTAAGTTGTTTCTCGGTGTCTCAGAAATGCAAAAAAGGCCATCATCAACGAAAATAAACCAAAAGGAGACGCATGTGAAGAACGGACATAGAAAAGCGAGGTCAACAAAATATTGTCACTCCTTTGAGAATTCTGAGATTCTGTGGATTAAGACGATAAAAACTAATCACATGCCAACTGCTCGTATGGTAACGATGTATTTTCAGACTCAGAAGAAGGTGAAGGTCTGAGACAATGCGGCCAATATCTTTTCTGGGCTCATGAAAACTGCAATGACGCAGATGATGAGGACTCTTACTTTCCTTGTGAATTTTATGAATAATATTGTTAGTTAGATTACAGTTCAATAAGCATTTCTGCACTTTTCCACTGAAAATTTTGTTTTTCTATATTACCATGAAGTTAGTAGATATACCCGCTCATTCTCCAGTAGGGGGGTAAAACTGATGAGTTGACTTTCCCTATAAAAGAACCTCTCTTTAAAAGTTACCGAAGCTATGATTTCCAGGAATAATATATTGTACCCAATTAAACAATGATTATTGTTACTAAATGTGATAATATATAAGTTGAACAGTTTAGCTCCGCAGGACCATGGAGTGTTCGTTACCCGATCTTAACCCAGTTTCGGTTCTAGGCGCTACAGTCTGGAGCCGCGCGACCGCTACGGGCGCAGGTTCGAATCCTGCCTCGGAAATGGATGTGTGTGTTGTCCTTAGGTTAGTTAGGTTTAAGTAGTTCTAAGTTCTAGGGGACTGATGACCTCAGCAGTTAAGTTCCACAGTGCTCAGAGCCATTTGAACCATTTTTTTAACCGAGTATCCTTACAAGGAACTTGACAAATCGTGAGTCGATTAGTTTGAACCCGCGAACCCCGACAGATGCTGCTATACTACATCAGAAAATAGAGCATTTCACGATGAAACCCTCCACCACGAAAAGATTACAACAGTCATCTACAGTACTGTCGTTAAGCAGCATCATCTGACTTTGTCAGTTGATGCATTACCTTTACTGTACAAGGTGTTTGTGTACCGCCATGTCAGCAGATGTTTTAACACTATACAGCTACAAGACGGAACGTTTGGACATTCTTCTAAGGCAGATACCCCCCCCCCCCCCCCCCCCCAAACAGTTAGTTCTGCCTCGAGCCAGTTGTTCTCATGGATAGTAACAACATGGATAATAACAACACTGCGATACCGACGATCGAGCCTCGTCCTCTATAGTGGACGAAAGATGCAATAAAAAAACGAACAATGATTTTAATGTCCTAACACTTGTTTCTGTGTTCATGCTGCAGTTACGCCCATTTATCAGGGCACTTCCCAGTATCTAACTGACGGTGAAATCAAATGATATTATTGCGCACGGGACCCACCTGGAGTATGATAATACAGTACTGGCCATTGAAATTGCTACACCTAGAAGAAATGCAGATGATATACGGGTATTCATTACACAAATATATTATACTAGAACTGAGATGTGATTACATTTTCACGCAATTTGCGTGCATAGATCCTGAGAAATCAGTACCCAGAACAATCACCTCTGGCCGTAATAACGGCCTTGATACGCCTGGGCATTGAATCAGAGCTTGGATGGCGTGTACAGGTACAGCTGCCCATGCAGCTTCAATAAAATACCACAGTTCATCAACAGTAGTTACTGGCGTATTGTGACGAGCCAGTTGCTCGACCACCATTGACCAGACGTTTTCAATTGGTGACAGATCTGGAGAATGTGCTGGCCAGGGCAGCAGGTCAACATTTTCTGTATCTAGAAAGGCCCATACAGGACCTGCAACATGCGGTCTTGCATTATCCTGCTGAAATGTAGGTTTCGAAAGGATCGAATGAAGGGTAGATCCGCGGGTCGTAACACATCTGAAATGTAACGTCTACTGTTCAAATTGCCGTCAATGTGAACAAGAAGTGACCGAGACGTGTAAGCAACGGCAACCCATACGATCACGCCGGGTGATACGCCAGTATGGCGATGACTAATACACGCTTCCAATGTGCCTTCATCGCGATGTCGCCTAACACGAATGCGACCATCATGATGCTGTAAGCAGAACCTGGATTCATCCGAAAAAATGACGTTTTGCCATTCGTGCACCCAGGTTCGTCATTGAGTACACCATCGCAAGCGCTCCTGTCTGTGATGCAGCGTCAAGGGTAACCGCAGCCATGGTCTCCGAGCTGATAGTCCATGCTGCTGCAAACGGCATCCAACTGTTCGTGCAGATGGTTGATGTCTTGCAAACGTCCCCATCTGTTGACTCAGGGATCGAGATGTGGCTGCCCGATCTGTTACAGCCATGCGGATAAGATGCCCGTCATCTCGACTGCTAGTGATACGAGGCCGTTGCGATCCAGCAAGGCGGTCCGTATTACCCTCTTGAACCAACCCATTCCATATTCTGCTAGCAGTCATTGGATCTCGACCAACACGAACAGCAATGTAGCGATACGATAAACCGCAATCGCGATAGGCTATAATCCGAGCTTTATCAAAGTCGGAAACGTGATGGTACACATTTCTCCTCCTTACACGAGGCATCACAACAACTTTTCACCAGGCAACGCCGGTCAACTGCTGTTTGTGTATGAGAAATCGGTTGGAAACTTTCCTCATGTCAGCACGTTGTAGGTGTCGCCACTGGAGCCAACCTTGTGTGAATTATCTGAAAAGCTAGTCATTTGCACATCACAGCATCTTCTCGCTGTCGGTTAAATTTCGCGTCAGTAGCACGTCATCTTCGTGGTGTAGCAATTTTAATGGCCAGTGTTGTAAATATGTCCTAACACATGTTTCTGTGTTCATTCTGCAGTCACGCCCATTTATCAGCGCCCTTCCCAGTATCTAAGTGACGGTGAAATAAAATGATATTATTGGGCACGGACCCCACCTGGCGTATGATAATAGTCGAAAGCTAAGGAAGCTACGCATCGTTCGTGCGGGCTCGCAAGCAGAAACAGCGGTGCCACACAGACAAATCAGGGGGGCGCTTCTGCCCTCGGAATGACAGGTGTCTTCCGCGTAGCACGTCTAAACAGCGGCTCGGACAAAACGGCGATAAGCCGGCGGCCGCGCCGCACACTGTGCGAGAGATGCGAGATAAGCGGGCGCGTTAATTGAATGAGCCGCGCGGCCACACCAGGTGGGCGCAGCTCCGCCGGCTGGCTACGCAGGCCCGCTCCACTGCGGCTACGGTTTCCCGTTACGTAACTGCCCACCCCAGCTGCCACCTGCTCACCCGCTACGACGTTCACAATGGCCTAACGCAGCTGCACTGCTTTCAGTCAAACTCTTACTCCTGTCCCAGCCTTAAATGCCTTCATTATTCCTGCTCTGAACGATTTTTCGTAAATCTCACTCCTTCTCCTTACGCCCACTTTCTCGTCGTCCTCCAATTGCTTCCTCCCACATTCCGTCAGCCCTCAAACATCTTCCTTCTCTGTACGCTATGACTGAAAAACATTTTCTTGCGCTTTCAAACGCGTCAGCTTCGTATACATCCAACACGTTTCGGACGAGCGCTGTTTGTCCACTGCGAGCATTAACTGCTTACTGTGAGGTGTATTCATTTAGCACTTGACAACGGCCAAGGAGCACTCGGAGAAACGCTCACAAATTTATAACCACCTGCATCAGCGGGAAGGCAGAGAAAATCTTATTAACCTTCCTTCTTTGTTTCAAATACCCACAGCAAATAGATCGTATGGTTCTGCGTCGAGCTACCAAGCGAGATGGCCATGTCATTAGCACAATGGACTGGTATTTAGAAGCAGTGGGGCTCGAATCTCCGTCCAGTCACTGTATTTTAGGTTTTTTGTCGTTTCGTTACACCAGAGAAGGTGAATACCATGCCGTTATTTTAAAACGAACATTCCACTATAGGCTAAAGTCTTGATTGTTTGTTTGATGTTGATGAGCTCCCATACTCCGAGGCGCGTAGGGGACGATGCAGGAAACCCGCAAAACCGTACTAAGCAAGGTCCTAGCGGAGGTGGTTTGCCATTGCCTTCCCCCGACCGTAATGGGGATAAATGATGATGAAGACGACACAACAACACCCACTCGTTACAAGCTAGGGAAAACACCTGACCCGCCGGGAATCGAACCCGGGACTCCGTCCGCGAGAAGAGAGGACGCTACCGCAAGACCACAAGACTCTTGGTAGTAATAAGGAAAACAGACGCCTCACCTGTGCATAACCAACAAGGGACAGAACCACCGACGCAACGACTTTCCCACATCTGTACTTCATTATGAATTATACACTGCAGAATAATGCAACCGTGTTTGTGTTTTGTAGTGCAGTGCTGTAGCGATAAACTGGCTCCAGTGTTTTTAACGACACAATTAAATCGTGTTAGAGACAATAATTGAGAGATGATAAGGATAACACGTCTCGGCTTGATAGTGAAAGAATACGGCTCTCCACTTCTTAATGTGAGTGTTTTTCGTGTGGTCTACACAAGTTGTCCAGTGACTTTCTAGTTAGAGTCAATTCCTCAATAAAAGAAAGAAAGGAAGTAACCGAACATTTATTGGAATTACTGACGTATACTCTGATCTCAGTAATTGGGTTACAGTTTCTGTATTCGTTGCGCAAGAAAATTTCACATTCATTGCAATGCTTCCAACGCTCACTGGCGTGTCGGACAAGGGATCGCAGATTATAAAAGGATACTTGTAAGACTCAATTCCTTAACGTGTTTATAAAGAAGTGACTGCTGTGATTATACCGTGTGGATAATAGTAACGTACAGGAGAAATCATGATACTAACAGCTGCGGTGCAACTAGCAACCTGTGCATATGTCTCACATGGCTGGCCACACAAATGGGACGCCAGGAGAATCACGTCGATTTCAATCGCAACTGATCGTCAGCGCACTTGAAGTAGTATCGAAGTAAACTAGGAATGAATAGTACACAATATAACCGCTATCTATAAGCCATGCGACATTCTACCTCGTACCATGTGGGTCGTATAACAATAAAAGGGAAAGGATTCAGATATAAATCACGGGAAAAGCGGGAAACGATTTAGACTGATGTTCAAACCAATTTAACTAACACAATGGAGGATCTAAGTGGCTCCATGAGCGACCTGAACCACTCTTTAATGTCACGTGTAATCAATCACAAAGTAAGGTCTATATATTATAAAAAATTAAGTGCGTAAGTCATTGAAAAACGTGAGGAAGCGCTATTGAAATAATGAACCTGCGTTGCTTTAATATCGTCATTTGCAAGAAACAATGACTAGGAACACGTGGTATCGGCGAACAAAAGAAAAGAAGTACTATACGAGCCTGGAGGAGTCATCGCCGAATTCAAAGAATTAAAGAATCGCGAAATGACGAAAATTACCGCGAAAGACTGTCTGAACAAATTTAACGCGGAAAAGGCAAAAAACTCATTACCTATGCTTATCTAGCCTCACATCCTGACACCCTGAATACTAGCGGACACATAGTACTGCAGGAGATTACCCGAGCCTGCGTGAACTTGACCGAACCTCAAAAGAGGGTGTTTTTGTTTTCTCCTAACGGCAGTGTTCCCCGAGCGCATGCACTCAACCGTCACCGTAAATCAGGTGATCCCTGCTCTCGGTTATTCAGTTAAACAGCGTTTGACGACTCTAGCCAGCAGTCTCCCTGTCTACACACAGAACCAAAGATCTCCATGTTTATGCCCAATTCCAAATGGCGGGATTGTGAAGGCTCGTTACTGATTGTGATAATACCACCTCTTAGCTCTTAGGGATAGAAAAGCGGGGGAGGGGGGGGCGTAAGTAGAAGTCAGTCATTTATTTTATATATTCGGTCATATTTTTGCATTTCCTTATACAGCTGGACGTTTAACCTTTCGTTTTATGAAACGAGTCGGCCAAAATCTAGCAGACGCGTTTGACATTATTTCAGCAATACTAATACTTGGATCCCATGCTGGTAAGGCATCTTTCTTACTTACCATTAATTCTTTACAGGATAATCAACTCGTACGGGCTAGCTTAGACTTGATGAGTTTAGTAAAATCCTTGATGTGGGATATATGCTAATTACTACAAGCTAATTAAAACATGCAACAGTGTTTATACGGCCGTGAAAGAAAAGATGTTCAGAAGGTGAAACTTCCTTATTTACATGTGTGAGTCTATACTTAAAGTGCTGAATGACTGAGACCCACAGTATCCTACCGCAGCGCAATCTGACTGCTCAAAAAAAGATAACCTGACTTCAAATAATTAATTCAAAAGAATGGCCCTGACTAAAGTGAAATCCTAACAATAACTTATACATTTCATTAAGCACTTACCTCACAAAAGTCTTGATTACGCGAACTACTGCAATACAGCGAGCGTCAAAACTGCCAGCTAAGTAAAAGGTTTTAACTACTAAAGCCACTAACTGCTAATAGGTATGTGGTTAGCAAAGTAAAGATTTTGTTGCAAACCAAATAATGTAATTTTTTTTGCCAAGTTGGCAAAGCGCGCTGCGTGCAGGGAGCACGCAGCGGTGCCGGGCGGGGCGGGGCGGAGCCGGGTGCCGATTGCGCTCTTTAGGCCTTCTTCTCGGTCTTCTTTGGCAGCAGGACGGCCTGGATGTTGGGCAGGACACCACCCTGTGCGATGGTGACGCCCGACAAGAGCTTGTTGAGCTCGTCGATCTTGCGGATGGCGAGCTGCAGGTGGCGTGGGATGATGCGCGTTTCCGGCCAGCTCGAGCACCTCAGCCGCGAGGTACTCCACGACGGCGGCGAGGTAGACGGGCGGCCCGGTGGATTCTGCCGACCGGGAACTGGAGCCCAGCCCTGCTTGAGCGGGACTTTGACTTGCCCTTGACTTTGCCTCCCTTTCCGCGTCCGGACATGGCGATGGCCTAGTGGCGTTGGCGTACTCGAGCGACGGTGACGGTGTGAGCCGCAGCGAGTCGAGCAGCGGAGTCAGTAGTTCCAATGGAATGTTGTCTACTTCGGGGGCCTTGTTTCGACTCAGGTCTTTCAGTGCTCTGTCAAACTCTTCACGCTGTATCGTATCTCCCATTCATCTTCATCCTCTTCCATTTCCGTAATATTGTCCTCATGTACATCGCCCTTGTATAGACCCTCTATATACTCCTTCCACCTTTCTGCTTTCCCTTCTTATCTTAGAACTGGGTCAGCAATGGCAAAGTTAGTCGAGATCGTGGTTTTGTTGCACATCACAACATTGGAAACCGTATATTTCGACAGCAAAATGTGTATAAATCAAAGCTCCAAGGGAAGGTGTGTTATCGCCGACGCACTTTATGCCACTTCGTGAGACCTTTCCATGTTGGTTCCGAGCAGCATCGTGCATGTAAAGTTTTCCTCCGCCAGCCACAAGAAAACCGCTTGATTTCAACGCTGGGTTTCGCAGTTCTCATCTCCACGTCACAGGCGCCGAGAGAAGAAATGAGATGTGGCTTAAGGGGGGGTGACGACCTTTCCATCGTGTGAAACGTCCATGGTGGCCTTGGGAAAACTGTGGTGAAATTCAGTGGCGTCCTGACATCATGTAGCCATTTTACACCTCACAGGAACTTCTGGGCTCTGGTCCTTTTATCCATGTGTACGCGCCTTGTCCGAAGGAGACGTCACGCTTTTGCACAATTACAAAGGGCGGTTGTGACAACCTTGAGCCAAATTTCACACTTGTATCGCAATGGTGGCAAAATGAAGGGGTTTCTAAAACGTGACACTTTAATTCCTTTGCACAATGTATTATCACCCACGTAACAGAGCTCTTCCCTCCTTCGTTTGCCAGTTCATACAGACATTTCTGTCATCGAAGCATAGCATTGTTGTGAGTGTTTTTTGATGATGAGAGAAGGTAGAGGCTGAATGGTTATGCTCGTCAGTAGGTTACTCCTATGTAATGGTACCAAGAAGACAGCTGGGATTGATGTGCCAATCCAGAGGACGAATCTCCAACAACAGCGTGCATGTAGTTAGCGAGACTTACGGTGAGGTCTGGAATTAAATACAGGACGTAGGCGCAAAGTGGGTTGATCGGGGACTTCATGCCACCAGCTCTCCTCCCCTGAAAATTTTTTCCATCTCCAGTATTTCAACTAAATGTCAAATCAAACACCTTTTAGCCGTCTAACTTCCAAACTGTTAGTTTATTTCGTTGCCAGATTTGGGCGATTTACTGTACTGAGCAGCCAAGTCTCGCAACTATCTCTGCAAAGATGGACACACAGAGGATCCCAGCTGGCTGCAACCACCAGGATTCAGATCAACTCAGTGTCGAGAGCCATCGCACTGGCGTGCGGTATTGACCTCGGCTACGGAGAAGAGTAGAATGAATGTAGATGAGGTTGTGATTTGGGTGTAGCCTCTTACAGGCACTCCACTGTGCATTTCGGGCCAGCCGTTGAGGCAGGAGCGGGCTCTGTTTAATGGTGGAGAGCAGCTCCGGCGACTGAGGCGCCGACTCCTGCCCCGGCAGCTGAGGGTTCGTGCCGGAGCGCGGGCAGCGGGCAGCGGGCAGGTGCACATTACGGTGGCCCACAGTGGCCGCCCAGAGCTTGCCGCACGCTGATCGTTCCGCAGTCGGCACACCTGTAATCTCCACTGCTCCGAGGCCGCAGCCTGTAATTCTATACGGGCCAACAGGTGCGCGCAGCAATTAACCGCCACGGATCACCTTAGAAACGATTAGGCGGTGATAATGACTGTGTTTCCAAGGCGCCGCGTAAGCGCTGCGCCGCCGAGAAGCGTATCTGCCGAGCGCCGCGCGTAACTCACGCCGGGATTGCGCCTCTCCCAGTGTTGACAGACAATATTTTTAAACATAATTTCTCCTAAACAACATCCCGCTGACGTAAAGTAATTGCTCCAATATTAACGCGTGCTAAAAACCGTTCTTAATTAGCTCTCATATAGGAAATAGAGGGAGACAGCAGCTAATTTCAGAAGGTTATGATGAAGTGTAAGTAGATATTTCTGTCCTAGCTGCGCAACCTCCACAAGGAGATGGTTAAACGTTAGCCATGAAGATTAACTGCAGTGCTATACACCCAACATGTCTGCCACTTAACAGAGAAATTACATCCATTACAATCTTAACCTCTTACCATCATATTGTCCGTAAGATTTGAAATGTTGTATCACCAACCGTACTCAATGGACCATCTACTCGTTAACGCACGGAGAAGACGGATAACTAATATTTCTGTGAAATGAAGAAAAAAAACTAAAATTTAAAAAAAAAATCTGAATTAACCTTTCACTGTGAAGCGGAGAGTGCGCTGACTTGAAACTTCGTGGCAAATCAAAATTTCGTGCAGACCCGACGATCGACGAATGCCGATCCTTGTCTCCATATCAGCGCACATTCTGTTGCAGAGTTAAAGACTCATTCTGGAAAAGATCCCCTAGTCTGTAGCTAAGCCATTTCTTCATAGCCGCGCTGTCTGCGGCGCCTTGTCGCGGTCCGTGCGGCTATCCCAGTCGCAGATTCGAGTCCTCCCTCGGACATGGGTGTATGTGTTATCCATAGCGTAAGTTAGTTTAAGTTAGATTAAGTAGTGCGTAGGCTTAGGGACCGAAGACCTCAGCAGTTTGGTCCCATAAGACCGTACCACAATTTCCAATCTTTTCTCCCTATCTTCCGTCCAGGAGTGCTAGTTCCGGAAGGTGTGCAGAAGAACTTTTGTGAAGTTTTAGAAGTAGGAGAGAGGGAACTGGTGGAATTAAAGCTGTGACCGCAGGTAGTGCTTCGAGTCTGGATAGCTAAGCTGGTAACACCGTTGACGTGAAAGGGAAGTTTTCAGGTTCGTGTTTCAAAAAGCATGTACATTGCACAAAAAACAAGGTATCAGTGTCTTGGATTCTAAATTCAATGAAATGCCTAAAAGTTTTATACTTAGTAGATCTTGTTGGAAAAAAGCAGCGCCGACAGAGATGCCAACCATTACCTAAACATACATCTTCGCACGCTGGCGTACAGTCCGTAACCGAACTTGCTGCCGGTATGGTTAAATAAACCATGCCCAAATGTTAAAAGATAAATAAATAAATACATTATATAACTATCTTTGAATGATTTTCCAAGGTAACAGAGAGTCCACAGCCTCACAAACACTTACTGCTTCCTCAAAGCTAAACATTTTGTTCCTGTGGATTATTGTCTACCTGTCTTCAGCGTAGTAAACGAAAATGTGCACTTCTGAAATCATTTCTGTGTTTCAGTGATTTGTGTACGACAAAAATAAATAAATAAATAAAAGCTTTAGAATTCGGTGAGGAAGCAAGAGGTACGTGACAACAGAAATGCCACTGTCAAATATCCACAAATATGTCTACTGTGCCTAATGTCTTCTTAGCACATGTACAGTTCCTGTCGTAGACAACAGTAAAATCTTTCCTAGTCCATCCCAAATAAAGCATATGCAGCGTTTGAAAGAGAACTGTCTTCCGTATCGTAACAACTCAACCAAAAGTTGAACTATTTGCAATTGTTTAACAGACGTTTATCCAGCAAGCCCATGTAAAGACGCATGTGACCGTTATTTATTTCGCGAGAAAATTGAACTTTCGCAAGGGAAACGACAAAAAAACTCCTGGAAAACGATCTCTTAAATTTTACAAAGAAACACCTGAACGTGCTGATAAGGTTACATAGTTCTATGAAGAAAAGTGAACTAGGAAGAGCACAGAGTAATGTAATGGAGATCCTCTTACAGGAAATAGTTCGTGCCAGCACATATTTGTACAATCTGTAACAATCTACTAGGAAGAGTGGCTACACTAGGCTTGTCCGTCCTCTTTTAGAATATTACTGCTCTGTGTGGGATCCTTATAAGATAGGATTGACAGAGTACATCGAAAATGCAGCAAATTTTGTATTATCACCAAACACGGGAGAGAGTGTCTCTGAAATGGGGTGGACATCATTTAAACAAAGGCGTTTTCCGTTGCGGTGGAGTCGTCTCACGAAATTCCAATCACCAATTTTCTCCTCCAAATGCGAAAATATTTTGTTGACACAGACCTACATAGGGAGAAACGATCACCACCATAAAATAAGGGAAATCAGAGCTCGTACGGTAAGAAATAGGTGTTCGTTCTTTCCGCGCCCTATACGAGACTGGAATAATAGAGAATTGTGAAGAAGGTTCTATGAACCCTCTGCCAGTTACTTAAATGTGATTTGCAGATAATCCATGTAGATAAAGATGAACAAGTCTGAACATTACTTATGTGCAACTATTATGCCCCAATCTCTGCGTACAAAACCAACTGAGCATGTGGTGACAGCTGATCTGTAGCGCATGCTGGCTGCGCTGCTGTATGTGTCATCAGTCTCTTGTATGACAGCTTACCTAATAATGCCGAAAATCACGTAATATATACCAATGCTCTTAAAGCTTGGCAATGTGCTAAATATTTGTGATTAGCGGTACAGTTAAACAGCCCATAGGATCACAGCGCTGACGTGTTACTGGGTTGGGTTTAGTATCTAATATGAACATGTATGTCAATAGACGGCATGGATATCCCAGTTCACGTGGACACGTGACTCAAATCCAACCACAAAGAAACAAGTTCCATTTTCAATCAGAATACCTACGAAGAGTGGAATATTTAATGTTTCTAACAGCGACATCGGAAAAGAAGTTCGCCCTACATGAATGCAGCGAGTAATATTTGCAACGCGGTGCTTAACCAAAAGCACGTAGCGATGTCATCGTCAGATCTTCAGAAACATGAAATGAGATAGGCAACAGACGACCACGCTGCCGACCGGAATCAAGACAGACACTGGGGCTATACGACGCCCACATTCAGCCTCCAGTAAAAGCAAATTCTCGCAGCAAGAATCTGACTGGATTCCGCCACCAAAGAGACTCCCGTGGGACAAGTCACATTTCCGGTTACCTGCGAGTCCGCAGAGCTATGCAGTACACTGCAGCATCGATACCAGTGAATATGTGTGCTTGCCTCTTTGGATTAGATAGGAGAGCGTCACATTGAGGTATCAGTGAAATGAGTCGAAGCGAGAAGCAGAAGCGTCTCACGTCAAGTTACTGTAATTCAAAATTGGTCAGAGCACTATGGGACTTAACATCTGAGGTCATCAGTCCCCTAGAACTTAGAACTACTTAAACCTAATTAACCTAAGAACATCACACACATCCGTGCCCGAGGCAGGATTCGAACCTGCGACCGTAGCACTCGCTCGGTTCCGGACTGAAGCGCCTAGAACCGCTCGGCCACCGGTGCCGGCTTATTGTTATTACTGCTCTTAAATTGATACACAATGCAGAGACAGTACAATCGTCTTACAGCCAGTCAAGAGAACTCACTGGACTCGCATTCGGGAGGACGACGGTTCAGACCGCGTCCGGCCATCCTGATTTAGGTTTTCCGTGAATTGCCTAAATCGCTTCAGGCAAACGCCGGGATGGTTCCTTTGAAAGGGCACGGCACGGTCGACTTCCTTCCGCATCCTTCCCAAATCCGATGGTCCCGATGGCCTCGCTGTTTGGTTCCCTTCTCCCAAATTAACCAGCCAACAATCTTGAGCACTACTTCTTTAAATGTATTCATCACTTTCTATAGACGAATTTGTTTTATATTTTGCAGTGTTTCTTCTATTAAGTTTGAAGAACTGAACTGATTCTCAGCCCCACTGTTATCGTTGCTTAATTCCCTACATTTAAATTTTATGCACTCGGTTACAAATTAACGCTGTTACGTCTTTTACAGTGCTATTAAAATTGCAGTGCTATAATAAGAGGTCTACAGTATTTATGACTAATCTGGCGTGTGGTTCTTCTAAGGATTTCTCAGCTTTATGCGAACATAACCAATTTGTGACTTCGTGGTAACCAATAACAGTTGTGAAGAGATACAAACGATGTGATACAAGCTAAAGAATGGAACGTCGTCTAGGTTATTGGAGAACAAACTCGTATTGCGGGAAGATTAACAAGGGAATTGAATGTGAACTTATCAAAGAAATCGTCCCTTTATTTACCTTGTGCGGCTTAGAGCAACCTTGGAAAACCTCACCATGCATGGCCAGACCAGGGCTGGAACAGCAAATTACGTCTTAACCACTGCGCTGCATCGTTCGGTGTGGTTCATAACCTGAAATATGGTGCATGACCGGTGTTACAATTTGGTATCCGGTGTACTGCAGTCGTTGTAGATCGGACTTTACTCTCGTTTCGATAATATTCTTCGCTACCAAAATACCACAACTTAGGATAATAATACGAAAGAAAACAAACGTTAAATGCCTTAACTATGTTTATCGTGTCTTGGTATTATAACGTTAAAAGCTAAATGGTTCCTCTTGCGGATACTTATTCATTGGCAAAAATCATGACGCTGAACTACAAATCAGCACACCGTTTATGAGTTTGGAGAGGTAAAGTGAAAATAATATACGAAAATATTGTATGAAACTAACTACATAAATTTACATGTATGTAAGCGCGTCGCATGCTACAGACCAGGCCAGAGTAACTGGGAAAGTGGAAAAGCATCACATGAGGACAGCAGTCTACACCAAAATAAACTGTGTGGTTAAGTCATGGAAAAGCACTTTCGTGGAAGTCGATCGGGGGCTGTTTAAACTTGCGTCGTCCCTTTCTCTCCGTGTAGTCCTGGTATAACCAGAGTCCTGACGCCCCGCATCCGAATCGACGGTGGTCTGACTCACATCACAGCGTCGGCTGCACCACCCTACTCTGCGCAGGAGACGTGACCACGTCTGCCAAACACTTGCATTTGTCCTGGGCGTCTGTTAAGCGTGTAGAAGCACTGCCTCCGCGATGCTGAAGAGCCACGTTAGACACCGTTGTTCTCAGAAAACTCAAATTCTCACATAACCTCTGATACGATACGATCCTTTTGTCTTGCACCGATTATTAGCCCTCGTTCAAAGTCGGTAACTCAGCGAACGTGCTTCTTTCTTCACTACATACCTGTCTGTAACACTGTTCTCAGATATCGTTTCTAAACTAACGCCATACCAAAGACCTGGCCGCAAGAAACGGGCATCCTACACGGCACAATTACTAAATTAGTTACTTGGTCCATAGATAAAATTCACGTTAAACTGTATCATGTGAAGCATGTCAACAGAACAAACAAAAAACACCTACATACATCTACATAGAAAATAAAAAATAGTATTTATGTATCTACATGTTGACCATTTACAGTTTTTTTAATAATTAACTATCTATACTCAGTAATTACTGTAAGGTACAGAATGAGTTATTAAGAAGACAACTCGTAACGTTTGAAAACACTTCTGCACATGTTCAAATTGGATTACCTTCACCGTGAGTTGTAGGCCATTCATATTATTATCTTTTACAACACAAACACGAACTAACAATCTATCTCCGCCTCTCTATCATAATTCAAATTTATTGTGATTTCCCTAAATCTTTTCCATTTCGAGGAACGTGACTGAGGGCATTAATTTTGTATGATAACAAATAACTATTTGACTTTTAAATGTACGTATCTGTACTCCAACGCCTCCTTGCCATGTGTGGTGAAGGGTTCTTATCGTACCATCATCATTTCTCACTTTCCTGTGACATTCCGAACAGTGCGTGGGAAGATCAACTTCCAGTAGGCCTATTCGTCAGCACACATCAACAAAACTTTTGCATCACTACTTTATTTCGAAATTCGTGGCACAGAAAACAAAAATCGACTCTCAAGCATGCGTAAA
This sequence comes from Schistocerca gregaria, assembly GCF_023897955.1. Taxonomy (NCBI): domain Eukaryota; kingdom Metazoa; phylum Arthropoda; class Insecta; order Orthoptera; family Acrididae; genus Schistocerca; species Schistocerca gregaria. Next base: position 828,784,946 of record NC_064922.1, read on the forward strand.
TGTTCATTTGCAATATGTCCAGATCACCAAATTAAAAAAAAAGATTGTAGAGACAGATTCATCTGTTTCCCGTTGAGGGCTTTTCACAGCAGTCCTGAGTAGCATCAATAGGCGGTGGAACGTCCCCTTGGTCGAACGCAGGCTTCAATCTGTCGTGTCATACCATCGATGAGACCACACTTGTCGAAATTGTCCCATTCTTCAATGGCGATGCAGCGTAAGCCGCCCGGAGTGCGTGATCATCGACAACATCTAGAAACAGCTCGTTCCAATCGGTTCCACACATTTTCGACTGGGTTCATGTCCGAGAAACAGGCAGGCCACTTCATTCTGGTGTTCCTAGCATGCTGAAGGAACGTCTACACGAAAGCAGCACTATGAGCGCCTCAGGTGTCACCTATAAAGATGAACTTGTCACCAAAATGTTTGGTATGCGGTTACAATATTGATTGCAGAATCACGTCCCTATACCGCGGAGCAGCGACACTGTCATCAACAACAGCGAGAGGCTTTCAGTGCCCCCATGTAACGCTCCCCCAAAAAATCACTCCACGACTACCCTGTCGTGGAGACGTTAGATACTATCTGGTTGTCTCCAGACACGTTGCCTGCGATTATCATCAAATAAGCAAATGCCAGTTTCGTCCGTACACGACACCCGACGCAAATCCTGGGGCGTCAATTCTGCACGATTTCTTTCCAGTACGTAATGGAGTGCATGGTGTTTTGGTGCTCGCCACGGTAGTTGCGAATGGAGATTCGCATCATGCAGACGTCAGTATGATGCACCACATGATGTCCAGCAATCTCTTCGAACTTCAAAATCAGTTCTGCAGCACTCAGTCCATTGTTCTTTTGACTCAACAGTCGTAGATACCGTTCATCCTGTACTCCTGTCGAACGTGTACGGCCTGTGCAGTGCAAATCCTCAGCACTACCTGTCAGTTGCAACCGACTCCGGATCCACAGTACATCACTTTGACTTCAATGGAGACATCGAGCACACAGCGCACAGGTTGCCCGAACTCTTACGGGAATCGTAACCAATGTGTGCGCGAGTAATGAGTGGATGGACAAATACCTATTAGGTACATTACGTATGTATATTGTGGGCAGTTGGGAATATGTGTCTCACGGGAAGCGTGCACGAGATAAGTCCCTGTAATCGCGCTATTCATCTGCGCCATCGGTGGCTCAGACCCATGATGTGCCACCTGACACACCTTGTCCCCTTGACGGCTATGAGGATTCAGGCGGCTTTTGGGTACTATGTGTGCCTGGGACAACTCTTTAAGGTGCAGTACAACACGCTTACCCTCCCAGCGCGAGAGGGGGGCGTTGGTTTAGTGAACGTGCACGAGAAGGCGCGCGCCATGTATATTAATACTGTGCTCAAACGGTGGCGCAACAGGAATCACTCGCTTACGAGGACGATCATCGAAGAACTCGTACCAACATCGCATCTTCCTCCAGTCAGTGTCGGCCATATAGCGACCCCTTTAACGTATGTGCGCACGTTCATCGTGGAACACAGTTACACTCGAGAGCGTTTACCGACGACCCGACAGTCGACATCGAAGGACGTGTACCATCTGCTTCTTCGACAGATCTCCCGGAATAGGGTGGAACGCAAACATCCAGCTGTTAATTGGCACGTGGTGTGGCTCACGTTCTACCACCCCCACCTACCTACATCAGTCAGGTCAACATGGTACATTGTCGTGAACCGGAAATACCCTACAAATGATAGAAAGTACGCAATACATTTGGCGGATTCGCCCTTGTGTCAGCAATGCTACGTGCTGGATGCAGACGACCATCGGCTGGCCTGCGGCGAGGCATTGGCTGTCTGGACTCTCGCAAGAAAGATAATAGCGTCCATGCGGCGCACTATCTATACAGCAGTCTCTCCTGACGTAGTATTTTTTCCAGAGGAAACGTATTTTCCGCGTCATAGGACGCACGCAGTGGCGTGGATCACAGGTATGACGGTCCATTACATCTGTAGAGACACACGTACGAACTTACTGAACGTCCTGGATTACTGGCAATACTTGCAAGATGGACACACAAAACTATTACGGCTACAAAAGTACAAGGATTGGTATGCCAATTTCCTAGTAACGGTTTTTGCGGACCCGCCATATACTTGCGGTGTGCCGGGTGCGCAAAGATGAGCGGCGGTGCTTTCGCTGTGAAACCGACCAAGTAATGTGATCGACTAAGAACACTATGCGAGTATGCGACCTACGAAAAATTCACGCTTGAACAGTTAGCAAACGGATGTACTTCAAATTTTGTTTTTATATCCATAAATACTTTTCTTTAGGGTGCCGGAGGTGGCCCCACTTTGATTTTGTTGTTACTTCATGCTGCATGGCAGGACGGCAGCGAGGTTTCTTCCAGGACAGTTATCATGTGTCAGGACGTAAAATGTTTATTTTGTGAATAATAAAGGTTTCTGTTTCTCCTACCTTCCTTCATATATAAAAAAATAAAAAATAAACAGAAAAGTGGTAGAGCACTTAAAAAAAGTAGTTCTAGGGGGATGACAAAAAAAAGAGAGATAGAGCGTCTGCCATGTAAGCAGGAGATCCCAGGTTCGAGTCTCGGTCGGGGCACACATTTTCAGCTGTCCCCATCGAGGTATATCGACAACACCTGTCGGCAGCTGAGGGTTTAAATTAATTATCATTTATAGCAATATATATGCTGGAAGTGATAGGTGGTTAGTGTGCGTTAGAAGATGAGAGGGATGCCACAGGGGTAGTGGACTGTTTTGAAGGGTTCATTTGGGACGGGCTGTGATGATTAGCGTACATCATTGTTCCAAGGAAGGGTACATTTCAAAGATGAGTTCATGATATGCTAGGGGAAGGTGACTGATATTACGTCGGGAAAGGACGTGGAGAATTTGCAGATGAAGGGAAGGAGGGACCTGTTGGTAGAAATAGGTCAGGTTTATTAAGGATGAGAGGATTCAGGGCATTGGGGACACGTGAAACTGGCGTAGGTGCTATAGGTGTTTGAGGAGAAGAGGGTGGTATATGAGCTGGTGCAGAGTACGAGTGGGTGAAGCTAATCAGATACGAAATGCGAGGCGGAATGCATCATTTTCCAGGGTTTGGAGGGAGCCCTGAAACTTGGGAGGCGCGGGACTAACTACAGAGCGAATACAGGCTTTTAAGCAGTCGGTCTTTCCCGCACTCCATACTCGAATGGGTCTGGGAGGAACTCAACGTGTGCTACATTGGTAAGCGACCTGTACCATGCAGTTCACGTTGTTGGCAGATAGTACACTACTGGCCATTAAAATTGCTACACAACGAAGATGACGTGCTACAGACGTGAAATTGAGCCGACAGGAAGAAGATGCTGTCATATGCCAATGATTAGCTTTTCGGAGCACTCCCCAAGATTGGCGGGGGTGGCGACACCTACAACGTGCTGACATGAGGAAAGTTTCCAACCGACGTCTCATGTAGAAACAACAGTTGACCGGTGTTCCCTGGTGAACGTTGTTGTGATGCCTCGTATACGGAAGAGGAATGCGTACCATCACGTTTCCGACTTTGAAAAAGGTCAGATTGTAGCCTAACGCGATTGCGGTTTATCGTATCACGACATTGCTGCTCGCGTTGGTCGACATCCAATGACTGTGAGCAGAATATGGAATCGGTGGGTTGAGGAGGGTAATACGGAACGCCGTGCTGGATCCCAACGGTCTCGAATCACTAGCAGTCGAGATGACAGGCATCTTATCCGCTTGGCTGTAACGCATCGTGCAGCCACATCTCGATCCTTGAGTCAACAGATGGGGACGTTTGCAAGACAACAACCATCTGCACAAACACTTCGACAACGTCTGCAGCAGCATGGACCATCAGCTCGGTGACTATGGCTGCGATTACCGTTGACGCTGCATCACAGACAGGAGCGCCTGCGATGGTGTACTCAACGACGAACCTGGCTGCACGAATGGCAAAACGTCATTTTTTTCGAATGAATCCAGTTTCTGTTTACAGCATTATCATGGTCGCATCCGTGTTTAGTGACATAGCGATGAACGCACATTGGAAGCGCGTATTCATCATCGTCGTACTGGCGTATCACCCGGCGTGATGGTGAGGGGTGCCATTGGTTAGACGTCTCTGACACCTCTTGTTCGCACTGATGGCACTTTGAACAGTGGACGTTACATTTCAGATGTGTTACGACCCGTGGCTCTACCCTTCATTCGAATCCTGCGAAACCCTACATTTCAGCAGGATAATGCACGACCGCATGTTGCAGGTCCTGTACGGGCCTTTCTGGATACAGAAAATTGTCGACTGCTGCCCTGGCCAGCACATTCTCCAGATCTCTCACCAATTGAAAACGCCAGTCGCTACTCTTGAGGAACTGTGGTATCGTGTTGAATCTGCATGGGCAGCTGTACCTGTACATGCCATCCAAGCTCTGTTTGACTCAATGCGCAGGGGTATCAAGGCCGTTATTCCGGCCAGAGGTGGTTGTTCAAGGTACTGATTTCTCAGGTTCTATGAATCCAAACTGCGTGAAAATGTAGTCATATGTCAATTCTAGTATAATATATTTGTCCAATGAATACCCGTTTATCATCTGCATTTCTTCTTGGTGTAGCGATTTTAATGGCCTGTAGTGTGTATGTAGATGGAGGTGTGCAGCTCCGTGCAGTAGCAGCTTGATGGTATCCTCACAACTCGCCACGTAGCGGCCTCTGGTGACCGCGCTGCAGGTGACACGGCGCGTTGACCCGGCCGGCGGCGGCCGCGGCCATCAGATAAGCGGCGCCGCGGTCCGGCCGGCCGCTCCCCATATCTCACGGCGTAATTACACGGCAGCCGGGCTGGCGGCGGCCGCGCTCCCGTTCTGACAGCTCGTGCGCCAGAAAAAACACCGCAGTCCGGGGAAAGGCGCCCACCGCCCAACCTGGCCCTCTGTCCCTCGTCTCCTCTGGTCTTGTCTTGCCGCGGCGATCCGAGCGCGCCGGGCTGGCTGGGTCGACCCATCTTCACGGTCCCTCCGGGAGTCTCGACCGAACACCGGCTTATCTGCTCACTTTACGAGAGTAATGAGAATAATGTTCCCAGGTAGTTAACGCCTCAATGATAACCGAGCCACAGAGACGAAAAAGTTGATCGTATTTATGATCAGTGTTTCTGAATAACAAAATTAGAGGTAATCTGGTTCAAATGGCTCTGAGCACTATGAGACTTAACTACGAGGCCATCAGTGCCCTTGAACTTAGAACTACTTAAACCTAACTAACCTAAGGGCAATACACACATCCATGCCAGAGGCAGGATTCGAACCTGCGACCGTAGCGGTAGTGTGGTTCCTGACTGTAGCGCCTAGAACCGCTCGGCCACCCAGGCCGGCCGGAGGTAATCTGGTATCGTACCTAAAACTGATTCCTATGCTAAACATAACACTGTAGTGTTTCACACTATTCTATGTAAAAATACGATAATTGCGTAAACATTAAGGCACCGAAGAAGTTTTACAAACATTTCGCGACGCCTTACAGATTATTTAATTTACTGAAAATATTAGAATTTCCCACGCCAAGACGACTAATTTCCTGATGAAGAAGCGCTCCATCAAAACTCCATGGTGAAAATCTTCAACACATCACATGGTGTAAGTATTAAATGGTTCTACTAAGAAGCTACACCAAATTAGACGAAAAATCAGCACTAGGAAAGATATACATTTTCGGAAGAGTTCCGGGAAACAGTAAGAAGTGCTTATGTGAAGGAAATCTCATCTGAGACGCTATGCGGCCAATTCTGGTGAATCGTGACTGCGTTTAGAGTCCTTATCAAGTACGCATGACAACATACATATACTGAGTTCATAGATACGCTGCTAGACTGGAAATGTGTCAGTGGAACAGAAATTTTCAGTGATGTTGAATGGAAATTCCTGGAATCAAGACAATGTAGGTTACGCGAAACACTGTGAGTAAATTCAGAGACTGTGTGTCAATTATGCTGCCTCTGTCATACACGGGATCCCGGGTTCGATTCCCGGCGGGATCAAAGATTTTCACCTGCCTTGAGATGAGTGGTTGTTTGTGTTGGCCTTGTCATTTCATCATCATTCATGAAAGTGGCGAGAATGAACTGAGTACAGGTTGGGAATTTGTACGGGCACTGATAACCGCGCAGTTCAGCGCCCCACAAACCAAACATCATCATCATCTGCCATACACCTCGTGTAGTGATGAAGATGTCAAGATGCGTGCAGCGTCATATAAATATTCACCTTTCCCTCCATCAATATGCACGCTGACTTGGACTAAAGGTAGTCAGTGTTGGTACGAAGGGGCCTCCACCTTATCCTGTACAGCCGCTAGTGGAGTATATACACTGAAGCGCCAAATAAACATGTACAGGCACGCGTATTCAAACACAGAGATATGTAAATAGGCAGAATACGGCGCTGTGGTCGGTAACGCCTGTGGTATAAGACAGTGCTGTCTGGCACGGTTGATAGATCGGTTACTGCTGCTACAATGACAGGTTATGAAGATTTAAGTGAGTTTGAACGTAGTCTTATAGCCGGCGCACGAGCGATGGGACACACAGCATCTTCGAGGTAGCGATGAAGTGGGAATTTTTCCGAACGACCATTTCACGAGTGTACCGTGAATATCAGAAATCCGGAAAAGCATCAAATCTCCGATATCGCTTCGCTAAGGCTCGAAAAAGATCCTGCATGAACGGGACCAACGACGACTGAAGTGTATCTTTCAGCGTGACAGAAGTGCAGCCGTTCCGCAAATTGCTGCATATTTCAATGCTGGGCCGTCAACAAGTGTCAGAGTGCGAACCATTCAACGAAATATCATCGATATAGGCTTTTGAAGGTGAAGGCCCACTCAGGTACCCTTGATGACTGCACGATACAAAACTTTATCCCTCTTTGGGCCCGTCAACACCGACTTTGGACTGTTGATGACTGTAAATACGTTGACAGGTCAGACGAGTCACGTTTCAAATTGTATCGAGCGGATGGATGGACGTGTACGGGTATGAAGACAACCTCACGAATCCATGGACCCCGCATATCAACAGGGGACTGTTACAGCTGGTGGAGGCCCCGTAATTGTGTGGCGCATGTGCAGCTAGAGTGATATGGGACACTTGATACGTCTAGATATGAATCTGCCAGGTGACACGTACGTACGCATCCTGTCTGATCATCTGCATCCATTCATGTGCATTGTGCATTGCGAAGAACTTTGTCAATTCCAGCAGGACAATGCAACACCCCACACGTCCAGAATTGCCACAGAGTGGCTCCATGAATGCTCCTCTGAGATTAAATACTTCCTCTGGCTACCAAACTCCCCAGACGCGATCTCATTGAGCATATCTGGAATGCCTTGCAACGTGCTGTTAAGAAGAGTTCCCCAACCCCTCGTACTTTCGCGGGTTTGTGAACAGACCTTCAGGATTCATTGTGTCAGTTCCCTCCAACACTAATTTCGACATTAGTCGAGTCCATGCCACGTCGTGTTGTGGCACTTCTGCTCGCTTGAGGGGGCCCTACACGCTATTAGGTAGGTGTACCAGTTTCTTTGGCTCTTCAGTGTATGATATATACGTGTAGAACTGAGTAGGCTAATGCTACTATGCCCCTCGATATTGGCACCATGTGAGATTATAACCCCTATCTTTATATGTGGCGACGCCAAAGGCTTTTCTTTATCTTTACTTTTCAATAGACTCATCGATCCTTGTGTTTTGCAAACTACTGTACGTTGTGTGACACAGATAGGCACACTAGCTGATGACAAGTATCCAGGATCATATTAGTAGACATTAATGTAGGCTGTGTCCACTTTTTGCCTTTACGACGGCTTGAACTATGTTAGGAACACTTTCAATGAAGCCTCTGAATGAAACTTCTTGGTTGATTAAAACTGTATGCCGGATCGGGACTCAAATATGGGACGTCTGCCTTTCGCCGGCAAGTGTTCTATCGACTAAGCTATTCAGGTATGAGACACGACCCCTCCTCACAACCCTAAGACGTCCTCACAATGGACACCTCTCTTGTCAAAAATGGCTGTGAGCACTATGCGACTTAACATCTGTGGTCATCAGTCGCCTAGAACTTAGAACTAATTAAACCTAACTAACCTAAGGACATCACACACATCCGTACCCGAGGCAGGATTCGAACCTGCCACCGTAGCAGTCGCGCGGTTCCGGACTGAGCGCCTAGAACCGCTAGGCCACCGTGGGCGGCCCCTCTCTTGTCGCGAAGCACGCTTAAGGTGGTGCCCGTCGTGGTTGCTGTACATTCTGAGGCGACCTGTTATGTCTCAAGGAACATCAGGTGCTCCTCATGGCGATTTACGAGTACATTGTTCTCCAGCGGCAGTTCTGGCACCCCTATGATACAGTTCCTTTACAAAAACTGACGCTCGCAAATTAGCTGCGTTACCACCGTTAACGATTGTCGAAGACGAGCGGAGAAATTCTCGAAGAACATTCTGGACTCGTCGATGGCTTGAACAACGAACTGATGGTAGAGGAACAATGCATAATGCAGTACACCTAGATGAGATACATACTAGAAGAATTTACTCGTTATTTCAGTTGAATAACCACTAATTTTCGTTTTTAAATGGAATATGGTTAAAGCAAAGTATCTAACGTGCGTGCGAATCCCTATTTTCGATGTTATATTGATTGCCATGACTCTGAGGTAACCGTACTTTCTATACTCATAGATTTCAAGATCAGGACTGGTTTCGTAATTTCATTCTAATCGAGAAGGAGATTTATTCGAGTCCGCTACTGTCACAAAAAAAGATATTTACCAGCTATAAAAGAACATGAGGCAGTCCATGAAACCAGGATATATACGCAAAGTTTCGTAATAGCAAAAATTTCCAGTGTGTAACAGACCGGCAGTCACGTTAATATTTCTGCCCGACGGGAAAACACTCTTGTCGCCGGATCGTACAAGAATTGCAGAAAATATATTACTTACAATAAACAACATCGACCATTGCAGATAATAATTCTATTCAGTTACAAAGAAACACGCAGACTCTTAGAAAGCAAAACCTGGAATGAAATCGGAAGTAGCTAGTCGCGAATCTGATACCTCTCATCTTTAACTTCGTGAAATTGTCATCCACACTATGACTCAAACATGAGTGTAACGCGTCAGTTACATGGTACACATTGTATAGCCGCAGTGTCTACAAATGTCACCAAGGAAGGTGGCGCAGTGGTTACCACACTGTACTCACACTCCTTCTCTAATGACCTCGTTGTCGACGGAATGTTGAACATTATCTTCTTCTCCTCCTCCTCTGCAAATATCATTATTTGATATTAAACTTAGACAAGTTACACTCAAAACAGCGCACTTTAGGCAGATCGTCACTACCATTGTACCTTAGCATTGAAGCGGTATACTCTCAGAGTACACAAGTTTTAACACTAAATGCGTCAAATACAGGTGGCCTTTAACTACAGTTATGTATTTCGCAGTCATGTTGTTATAACAAATGGTCCCACTTTTCTAGGGATCATCCATGTGCTGATGCTTTGAAACTGGTTGTATTCACACTACATCCTTTACAGAATAGAATACACCAAATACGGAGTACTCCATACGATATAGCGGCTGCTATGTTCTGCTTGTGACGTAAAACCGATGCCGCATTTCACTGGCCACATTCCTCTCCACGAGGCAAAAATCTGACATGGCAGATTCTTCATTTCACGCTTTGTACGTGGAATTCCACTCTGTGACGTCACCAGCTTCTCGTCCACCTGCGTTTGCACGTCCCATGAGAGGACGGCTCTCCTAACATTCAAATTTGACAGAAGTACTTCCGCATACCTAGAGGAACTAGCAATACTGACAGAAAGGGTAGGCCCACTGCAGAGAGGCTGATTAGACAACGCCTTGAGCAGAATCCAGCACGTTGTTGCCCACGGCAGTTTTTTCTGGTGAAGGCGTTAAGTGCGATTCGAGTTACCAAAGGTGCACCCTTGAGACGATGGCACGCAGCAACTACAGCGACTGCATGAAATAGTAGAAGGCATAACTTACGATCCAGGTGCTCGTGATCGTCCTACGCATCTGAGGCCGGCGACCAGTACAAGTTCTGCCGACCTTGCAGTCACGTAACATGCGAGCTATTACAAGCGCCGTGGCGACAGTAGCACTGCTATATCTGTAATTCATTAGTTCATCCCTGTAATTCTGCTTTGTTTACAGAACTTCGGCGCCAGTTAATTGGCCCTAAAGGGGATCGTACCCACCAATGTTTCCAATGATGGAGTTTTCTTTTGTAGGAGCCACTTCTTCGCGCCTGTTAACTCTGTACAGATTTCCGTTATTCTGTTCTCTCGCGTTATTAAATTGGCTACTTACTTAGCTGCTGCTTGCTACAGTGACAAGCCAAGTCAGTAAAGCCATTTCCGACCAGGGCCTAAATACCGCTTGACGCCGCTGCCAGGACATGGTGCTGTAAGGAAAGTATACAGGGTGAAGAAAAATTCGCTCACTCGGACATTGCAGAGCGATTCCTCACATACGGACAATACAAAAATGTCTCTCACATAATTTCGTCCTGCACATATTTCGAACAGTAAATGGACGTTAAAAACTGGAAACCCGGTAACACTGTAATGACATGTACGGTAACTACCTCTGTACGCAGAGAGAGCAGAGCTGTGCAATTGATGTAGTTCATAGCGTTTTGGGTTAGCCTTCAGAAGATGAAGGGTTCAATTCTAGATCAAGGCATATTTGTTTTTATTTGCTGAAAGTGGTCTGCATGGTACAGTGTCTGGCATGTTTGCACGTCTTGGGCGCGAATTGTTTCGGGTCACTGCAGCTACTAGATTCCAAACCTGTTTCCTGTGCACTCTCCTCCAATGGTCCCATAGAAACTATCTGCAAAGTACCACAATGGTGACGTAAGGCCCTAACAAAATATAATGGACCTGAAGCGGTATAAAGTATGGCACCATTGGGGGAGGGTACACGCAAAACAAATTTGGAATCTAGTAGATGAAGTGGTATGAAACAACTGCCGTCCGCGGATGCAAAAGGTTTCTTTAAAAGCGCCAGCGAATTTCTGGTTAAGGAACATTACAAATGCTGTTCGACCATCTGACATACATACTAGTAGAAGTTATTCGTCATTTGAATCTACATCTCATTTTCTGTTTTAAGTTGAATATAGTTGAATATGTTGTACTGACTACCATCACACTGGCGTAACGTGCTTCATATTATTGTAGATGTCAAGAACGGGATTCTTTTAGTAATTTCATTCTAATGAAAGAATAACTTTTTCCTAATCTGTTCATAGTAATTGAACAAATCGTCCCTAAAAATGACGCGTTTTCGAGAGATCCTCAATGTCCTAATGCTGTGAATCAGCTTGTATTCATATCACGTACTACATAGTAAAAGAACCCGCCAAATACGAAGTTTATCTCCAAACAATATGGTGGCCCTACGTTTTGGTTGTGACTTAAAATTGATGCCACATCTCACTGGTCACGTTATTCTCCTCGAGGCAAAAATCTGATATGCCAGATTCTTCGTTTCATGTTTCGATATGTGGTGGAACGTGGAATTCCACGCTGTGAAGTAAGTAGCTCCTCGTCCACGTTTTCGCTACTGTGAAACATTTCTCTTCTACTGAACAAGTACCTATAGCTCTGAAGGTATGAATTTTAGAGCCCACGTTTACTGGACATTTCTTTCCTGTTTCAGTAAAATACCATCAACTCTGAAGTTTGCCTATCCTATAATCCTGGAAATAACAATACTGGTACATGTATTGTACTGTCAGAGGTTATAACTCTCTAACAGGTCGTTTCAGGACCAGGATTCCTTATCTCAAATTAATACATTTACCCTTCTCCATCATCTCTGAAACTTTTTAACATCGTACTGTAGGACACAGCCACGAAATGCATTTCCATAAAAATAATTCATAATTTTCTACTTCATCACTCTGAGTGCTGATCTGTTTACTATTTACAATATTTGAGCATACGTCGGACACTGTGTGATGCCATTGTGGCCATTTGAGATAAAATCATCACTCACTGGACGAGAGTAAAGATGCTCATAAACACGAGGAAAATAGACTAGCAAGTGCACAGTTTCGTTCTATTCGAACATCTGTGAGAACACCTGAAGATGTATCAACCCACAAGTCCTACCACATACGTTTGCTATGTCATGTTAGGAACTATGTCAAGATATTCATAAAGAAAAAGGCACTTCCATTTCATCTATAGCAAGCAAATGTACTGCCCAGCACACTGCATCCGTTTCCTTGTGTGACTGTTCGTGCTGGTACAAATGAGTCAAATGGCTCTGAGCACTACTGGGCTCAACTTCTGAGGTCATCGGTCCTCTAGAACTTAAAACTACTTAAACCTAACTAACCTAAGGACATCACACACATCCATTCCCGCGGCAGGATTCGAACCTGCGACCGTAGCGGTCGCGGGGTTCCGGACTGTAGCGCCTAGAACCGCTCGGCCACTCCAGCTGGCATTACGTACTGGTATAATCGTGGCTACGTACATAGGAAGTTTGCTGTACACAAAACTCGGTGATATTTCCCGATGGCTGCAGTAAGCGTAGAGTGCAGCTCAAATGTAGCTGCGGTCCTAATGTTTCGAGAGTACATCATCCAGAAGAAGTCATTTCCTTTGCCACCCTTGTCCGAATCCTCTGGATATGGAACTTGTTGCCGTAAAATACTGCTCAGTATACTACGAACAACAGGATGAAGATTTAACAACCTGGTTCTCTTATTCTGAGTTGGACCTTTCGTTGAATCTGACGGTGACATTATAGTTTACCCAGTAAACAATGTATCGAACAAGGAGGCAACCTAATTTCTCGTCATCCAAATGACTGTCTTCGTAACATCAAGAACTGATTTGCCTTCTCTGTATCAACGCCACAGCCGTATAAACGCTCCTAACAACACATTAAAAACTCGTGTCAGTCGCTTTATGTTTGTTCAAGCTATTGTTTTTCCCTCGTGTAAGGAATACAAAGTTTTTCTTTCGACAATTTAAAGAAGTCGCTGATGATCCACATGTGTACTTTCCATACATGATGGGATGGAAAGGAAACATGATCTGCGGTACAACAAAGTGTTTTTAAGAGACCACGGCGTTGATATAGACCTGAGTCAGAACCACTCACAGTCAAAGAGAGTGGTAGCCTTCAGTTCAAACTTATGAATATTTTAAACGTAACTCAGGCGGCGAAGAAATTGTTTGCGAAATCGTTACCTTTCTACAGTGGGATACTGCACGGCGAGCTGAGTCATAACAACTTACAGTACAAGATGCCTAATGCGGCCATATAAAGACTTTTATCCAACTGCCAAAAATCTGGATAGGTAAACGCTACTAGTAGAATTTCACTGTGTAGCAAAAGCTGTCTTGCCGGAATTTTAAGAATCGGCAACTACTGAAGGTTCTAGAATATGTAACTGACCCCTATTGCAACTCTTCCGCAGTCATCATGAAGAACAGACTGCTTTAATGACCCCACTTAAATAAGGTTAATTACAAGTCCTACAAAGACGTTTAAATAGTCATTCCCTCATGCTCTGTCGTTAAATGACATAGGAAAAGCGTCCAGCAGCACCCTCTGAAGTGCACTTAACAGCAATTAACAGCGTGTAGATGCGGCTGTAGATGACAGTATCTCAGTGGAAGCAATATTTCGCTGCAGGCCGCTTTAGGTGGGTAATCTTTACTCCTGAGAACTAAAGAACCACCTGCTTCTCAAGCCATTAGTGGAAAATTGCTATAGTAAAATTACAATAGATTATGTCTCAAGCAACTGTTGTTGCAGCTTGCCAGTTCTGCGACGAACATCTATCACGTTTACGGCCAAGTGCCCGTGTTTAGTGAAACTTAAAGACCGTGATTCTAAAAGCTTGCGCCTATCAGCGTCGCGTATTAGCATAATATTCCTGTTGTAAAATATTTACATATATCTATAACAGAGCTTGCAACGGAGTTGTCTGCATTTTACACTTTCTCGTTGTTCCAGGCTGTCGTACTGAAGAAGCTAAAGAAGTCCGGCTAATTCAGTTTTCTTGTAGGACTCGCTCTTCAACACCTTTAATGTCCACTTTTGCTTCTTGGCCGCAAAAATTGGTTTCTACTCAGAGTGAAATTCTGTACGTACGTCGATTGGCAATAACGCTCTTGCATAGGACGCAGGATTCTGTGGCGATAAAAAGCCTGCATAATAATCACAATAGAGGTTAGAGTCATTTTCGATTACCAGATAGTCACATATACTCACATTCCTCAGGGCTGTCTCGTTGTCCTCAGACAACAGTCGAATGCTTTCAGCGGCTCGCAGCTCCCCTGCAGTCTCAGGATGGGGGCCGGCTCCAGGATGCTTGCAGTGCACGCACCCAGAAAAGGAGTGAATCCGAAGTGTAATTAACAACTATTAATGAGGCTGTCATAAATACGGCTGCGCAGCAGACGAGCGTGCGGAGGCGAAGCGTGTCGGGAGATAAGCCGAGGGGACCTGTTTCGCCTGTGGCGTCGTCCTCAGGATCACGGCAACGCGGCCGCGTCCGGTCGCGCGATAAATAATCCCCCAGCCCAACCGCGCGATATTGGGCGGCGATAAGCCGTGTAAGAAATGTTTTACAAGATGTCCATAAATAAACTCCTCGAATCCCGGGCTCGTGTGTGATGGCGCAGCTGGGAAATGGGCTGTAATTTCGCGTTCCGCTGCCATCTGTTCAGAGGCGAGACAGGCCGTCCAGCCATTACGTCCTCTCAACGCCGCCCGAGTCATTCATAATATTCGGGCGTAGTAATCGCCGTAATGAAAATGTACGGGGACGACATAGCATGTGACCAACACCTTTATTTTCAGTTTACGGGATATAAATGCAAAGATTATACGTTTTGCATCTTCCTTAAACAAAACGATTTTTTTCCCCTAAAATAAACTGTAGCAGCAAGGCCGTAGCCACTGCTCGTAACCTCAATAAATTGAATTTCAAATATTATTGTTACAACCAAACGAAATTACTGTCGTCCGGTCATAACTGTGGGTCCTTTAAGTATTCTGGAAAATGGCCCATCGGAACTACAACGCGTGACATATTAGTTCACTTTATTACACGAATGAAAAAAAAATTACTTAACTTTATAAATTTTTTTGCCACGGGCGTGCGTAGAATATTTACAGCTCTCAGCTGACTATTAAAGAATTCACTTGATGCACGGATTAAGAATCTCTTCTCTTGAAGTACAATGTTCCACGTTTACAAAAATACGTTTCTATGTGAGACTAGACTATCTTTTTAGTCCGATATTGACCGATTCAGCTGAGGTCACGTACTGGGGCAGAGCGCTTCCATTCTCGATTTTATATTGACTTCTTTTTGAGGTGCTGTTGTGCTGAGAGAGAGGGCGTGCCTTCTTCAGTATCATCCGTTCGTCGATGTGGATTGCAGCGAGACATCGATAATGCCTGTGGTATCGATGTGCATTGCCGATTTTGGTGTGGCGCTGAGATCGTTCGACGAAACCACAATTTTTGGTTCATACTGATACAAAACAAAATAACGAAAAGTAAAACTTCATAAATTATCAAGTTTCAAAACTGTTACGTCACGTCACCATCGATGTTCATAGCGATGGAGCACTTACTCAGCCGGACAAGGGTGAAGGAAAGTGTCAGTAAAGCACTGGCTGCAGATGAGAACGGTGCTACTCCTGAATAAGAATTTAGTCTTTGTTATTACATCATATCCTCCAGTGCCTCTAGAAATATAACGGAAGCACATCCCCTCTCCGTTACCTGTATGGTTTCATCACTTGGTTGAAGATGCCTGCGGTGACAAGACGACGCATCAACAAAAAAGTGCAGACATATTTCATATTAAATACCCCTTCGAATATTCCGATAATTGTGCTGTTGATGTCCGTTTGAGGACCAATCGTATTTAGTGAACTGACTGTGACTCCCAACACAAACTCACGCTAAACCTCGTGTAGATAAACGATATCCCACCTACTCACTGAAGCCTTCACCAAATAATGGTTGGCTGTTCCGAATAATGCAGCTGTTCCGACACGTCGTCCGTGATGGAAAATTTTCCATCGTATAAACCTGAAGGATTTCGCAGCATGCTCAACGTCGCCCAGGCCAAATGTGTATCACGACTATGATGAAACTGATATGCAACAAGCATGTATAAAGTCCAAAATCCACCTGTGACGTATATTCAGATTCAGGCCATACCAGTCAGGCAACATGAGATTGCTGAGCCTATAGCAAGTGATACAAATAGAAATTTATAGTAACTTCCATGTTAGTGTTTCACTTGTTGTGCTGTTCTCAATAAATACCAACGGCGCATTGTATCTGAGATGAGGCTTTTTATCATGCCTTATATTATTTTCATACTAAAGCTTAGCGAGACGATGAATAAAAATTGCCAAATACGCAAATACTTCGCGTGAATGCCTGAATAATTTGGGTTTCATCCCCTCAAAAGTACTAGTCCTTAGTACTTTTAAGTTTTGATTTATTAGCTGTGAAGAAGGAATCGTGATAAGCAAATTGAGCTCCCGCAATATAATTTATTTGGATGTGAACTGAAAAGTGAGGGAAACTGTAGAATACTACATGTGAAACAATGAAATCTGACAGTGCTGAAGGGTTGGGGTTGGGTTGATTTGGTCAAAGAGTCCAAACAGCGAGGTCATCGGTCTCATATGGTTAGGGAAGGATGGGGAAGGAAGTCGGCCGTGCCCTTTCAAAGGAACCATCCTGGCATTTGCCTGAAGCGATTTAGGAAAATCACATAAAACCTGAAACTGGATGGCCGGACGCGGGGTTGAACCGTCGTCCTTCCGAACACGAGTCCAGTGTGCTAACCACTGCGCCACCTCGCTCGATAGTGCTGCAGAGGAAAGATAAATACAAAGGAAGAAGATTTATTAGAAAGAACAGTGGAGGAAGGAAATCCTTTAGTGAATCCGCAGCAGAAAGGGTGACAGGTCAATTTGAAATCATAAGGCATATAGGAAAATTCAATCCAGTGCTACAAGAAACTCTAGGAGAGCTAATTGTGGGCCTAGACGCTGATTAGAATCTCCGAGAAAACTATCGTGAAATGTGGTTGCAGCCAGCACGCGGAAAAGGGAAGATCAGCGCTAGGCAGGAAATTAAATGTCTGGACTTAGCGTCTTACCTAATCTCTCCATTCAAGAGCTGATCGCCACCCATGTACTAGCAGCGTACTGGACATGTTTGACCTGTAAAGACAGTTGTCATTCGTTGTTGTGTGTACTCTGGCGGTGTCTATGAATCACAGACATGTTTCAGAATCTCACAAGACATAATTCTACCTTTGCATGCATGAAACGTATTCCATGTCTCCCGCGGTGTGAAAAGAAGACAAGAATTTACGTTTTATTTAACATAAATGTAATGAAAAGGCTTGTCATTACGGGTGGCTATAGCATAAAAATGCTAATATTGATTATGTTACAAATACTGATTTTAAACATTTCTGTGAAACTGTTCTTCAATGAAGAAGACAGGTGTACCCAACAGAAAATTCTTTCACTCAGACTTAAGCTCCACTACATTATGAGCTATAAGCTAAATTTAATATTCTGGACCGGGATATTGAATGGATTCTTACGGCTTTATCTTTTGTCCATCTGTGTTATTGCTAAACCGTAGAAGGCTTCGTAGAGGTTTTTTCTAGTTCCAGCGTTGTATTCCTTTTTTTCTTTAAAAAAACTAGATAGCATGGAAGGATATAAATGAATATGTATTGCGAATCAGTTAACAAAATATTAAGTTCTTGGACAGTTTCGAAAATAATATTTTGTTAGGATGAGTTTCTCCAAAAAAATGATTCTCAAATCAGTAATGAGTGAAAATACCAAAAACTCAACATTCATCATCTATAAATCATCTTCATCTATAGTCATACAATATTGAGGTTTATCTGAATAAGAATTCCTATTTTACCACGCACGCTTGATTTCATTCCCACCCAGTGTTAGCCAAGCAACATTAAAACTGCCTTAAGGGAGTTACAATTTTTCTTCTAGAGTTCGAAAAAAAAAATGAAACAATAAGTCTGAAGCAACGTGAATTAATTTACTTAGAGATAAAAATGTATAATGAGGGTCGACTCAAAATACTGAGAACAATTAGAAAAAGTTTTTCTGCCAACAAGCATTCCTCCTAGAATTGCAATAGCTCTTGGAGTATCTGACTGGATTTGGAATGTGCAACAGCAAGTTGTAATCTAAATTCTAAACATTTCCCAATGACGCATTTTCATATTCAGCAAGCGAAATGATATAAGGATTTAAAATTAGTTTCTTAAATTCTTCTAGCTTCGTTTCGGCAAGTGTCTATAGGCTGGGAACAAACTCAGAGAACGATGTAAATATTATTAGTGAAATGTTCTAGAAATCTTCTAAGCGTATGTAAGCGTATCCGTTAAGAATAATCTGTGTGTTGCTAGAACTGCATTCATTTGCACGAATACATTTTCTCAAAGATTTTCTCACAGCAGTTCTCACGCCTCGTCATTAAAATGCTCTGCGAAACAGTAAATATTTGCTCCGCGTAAAAAGTATACAACGAGAAGAACGGGCGCAGTCACGCCTCTGGAACATGAATTTATACATGCTGCAATCACAGCTATCGTCTTTTTTGTGACGTCGCCTTTTACAAGTCGAAAGCTGAGCAGCTGTAGGCAAGTCTTGTTTATTCTAATGAGTTGGAATGATACAATTTTTTTTTCACCTAGGTCCTGCTGACCGGTGGCTGCGTTTTATTTCTCCGCGATATTTTATTGAGGCAAAGTGGCGGGCAAGAAAATTAAGGACTGGGAAGGATATCAATTATAGTAATTATTGCGAGCCGAGTCGGGGATCACGCACGCTTTACCCGCCGCGGGCGAGGATTCCTGGAAAGATACGCGCCCGCCGACGCCGCGATAAATATCTCCGATTGCTACTCGTGAAAGGGGGCTGGGGGAGAAGCTAGATTTCAGCTCTATGATTATAATTCCCAACGCGATTAATTCCGAATGGTAGGCTCTTTTTATGCTTCCAGTGCTCCGACGACGACCTAGGTGGATACTGCAGTGGCCCCATCTCTTTCCCTCCTCCTCTCCGGGGCTAGAAGCAGATAGTACAACAGCTGAAATCTGAGCAGTGCGCTTAATGGATATGTGTTTACGGCCTCTTTTCTCGTTTTCTTCCAGAATACGAGAAACCTTTTAGCGAATTCATTTTTTTTTCCCCTTTCTTTTCGCAGCAGCTACGATGGAGTCGCCACCTTCCCACTGCGCGAGGAATGTGTGTAGTAGCTACCATAAACGCCAGATGGCGAAGCCTGATCTCACTTCTTCGAAAGCGAGTGCAACTGTCTGGTATAATTGATCCATAAATGCTTTTATTAAGACTAACACCTAAAGGGAGAATTTTGTACCACTCTTGTTAATTGTTATACGATTAATTGCGACCTCTGTCCACTTGTACGGCTATGTGAGTACGAAAATATTCTTAATTTATTTATCAAATCAAGTTTTTAAATAGACACGTGGTTTCGATATATTTATCCCATGTGAGTGCCAAGTAACTCCTGGTCGTCTTGAGAAAGTGACGACTGTAATTCACCGTGATTGTTTACAAGTGCGTGGAAATCAAAAGAAGATATGAAAAGTAGTTCGTGAGAAGTCATCCTGAGGAAATAAGACTTCAAACATTCAAGATCGACACTAAAGATTTCATCAACTTTTTTACTGGTTTGACTGATATCCATATTTTCAGTTATGTACAAGTATGGAGAATTACGATTACATGGCATATGTATTTATTAGTAAACGAAGTTGAGTTTTGTGACACTATCAGCTGGAATCAGCGGAAGAATAGTATAAGCCATCTTCTTGTAAAAGTCACGGGTAATACGGAACTGACTCTTTATTGTGTGAATGCATACATCAGCAATAATCAATAAGGGAGATCTAAGATATATCTCGTACTTAGTAATGTGTAATACGTTTCGCTCTGATTACGGCGGTGATACGTTGTTTAGCGAGTTCTCGCCAATAACCGTTCAAACACAGTCCACAGCTGGAGCACACACTCGCCAGACCACACAATCTCCCTTCATTCGTCGTGCTTTCAATAGCGGTTTTCTGTGGTCACTTTGACACCTGTGCCCTGTGACACGCGTTGACCAGTAATACACTTGCGGGTTCGTGTCTTATCTGCCCCACAACAGGAAGGTGATTCACAACGTTACGACGGCTCATCAGTGGTGGTTGTTACGCAGCACTCAACGCAAATCATCTGTTGCCCTTTGCCCCATACACGTACTACTATAATCTTTGACCTATGTCATCAACAAGACGTTGCTCACTGACTCCGGCTTCGACAATTTTGCGCAGAATCGAATTATTCGCTGTATAACATTAAATACTACGGCAAGGGAGAGCTTTCGCGTTCTCAGAGACACTGGTGAGCCAAAAAACTATGACTGCTATCCACCGAGAGATGAATGCAGCCTGGTGGCGCAGCGGTTATATAAGCTGAGCAGACACGAATGGAGAATCTTTCTAGAGACTATATGCGCTGCAAAAGAGGAAATCACTACTGTAACCGACTTTGACCAAGGGCTGATTGTTGTGGCCCGGTGCCTGTGGACGAGCATCTCGGAAACGGCGAGACTGGTCGGCTGCTCGCGTGCTACTGTCGTCAGCGTCTATGGAAAGTGGTAGAACGAAGGAGAAACCATGAATAGGTGACAACCTGTAGGACGCCCACGCCTCTTCACAGGACGTGGAGGTAGCAGGCTTGCCCACTTGTAAAACAGGACAGGCGGCAATCTGTGGCAGATCTGAGGACAGAGTGCAACGCCGGTATAGGAACAAGTATTTCAGAACACACCACAGACCGCACATTGTCGAACAGTAGACAGACCCTGTGTGTTCCGATGTTGACCCAACAAAATCTTCCATTACTGCTGCAATGGGCCCGACATCGTCGCGATTGAACCTTGGATCAAAGGAAAAATGTCGCCTGGCCAGATGAATCACGTTTCCTCTTATCCTCTTACAAGGAGAGGACCCCAGAAGTAGGATCGATATTTTGCAACCATCTATACGGTCATGTAGGTTGTCCCAAGTACTACACCCTCCATCAGTCCACCCTGGTACACCCTCACTTGCGAGTAAACGACGAAAAAATAATTTGGAATTTCGCGTGATACTAGCAGTATAAAAAAAATATAGAGCTTGGATGCATAGCATAATGGGTATAGTACAGGCTTCATATACAAGAGGTTGCAGGTTCTAATCCCTTCGAGTGTTTTGTAATTTTTTATTTTTATTCTTTATCGAAATGACTTTGGTCATTATTTTAAATGGTTTCAATGTATTTTTTATTTCTAGTCCTTTGATACATAATTTTAATCGTCATACTATTTTTTTTTTCATTTTCTCTCATTCATTCTTCCTATAACTCCTCCACTTGGAATCTCCGTACATGTGATTTTAATTACTTCTATGTATTAACATCGATTTAATTTTTTCTGTTTCATAATTCTTTACTTTCATCTATGTTACTGCGTTCATTGTTTCTGTTCTTCATTTTCCTTGAATTTTGGTTTACTTACTATCCCTTATTGCTTTTAAAACTTCATCAGCTTCATTTTGTTGTTCGTGCAATAAGAATTTATGTTTTAAAATTCATCTTTCAATGAAATTTACATTTTTAACGCCACTGCATAGTCAATATTAGGAGATTGTTTTGTCTTTTATTTATTAACAGACAGATCGTCAGTTTCAAAACGTTTAGATATTTGGATAGATGAACAAAAATGATTACACTTGCACAATGGTAGTAAAAAACAAGAGCAGTTGCAAAAGTCAGTGATTAAAATGATGTGACAAAGGATTATACATACAAATACTTTTAAATAAATTAATTGAATAAAAATAAAGATAAAAATAGTCTCGATGAAGATTTAAAAATGTAAGATTTCGAAGTACTTGATGAAATTCGAACCCACAACCTCTTGCATATGAAGCTTGCACCACCGCCATTACATTACTCAGCCACTTAGTATAACATTTGTTTTTAAAGCTATAGCGTATCAAGAGAAATCCTGAATTTTTCTAATCGATTACTTGCAAATGAGGTCCCATTAGGGCGAATGGCTGCAGGGTGTAACACGTCAGAACTGAACTTATAATACCAAAGATGCAATCAAAATGTCGATCCCACCTCTAGGAACTTGTCCTAGTTAGACCACATCGACATTCGTGCCAAGATACGCCTTCATCCTTATGAACGGCTTCTCGAAATATAAACTACACGATGGGTGGACATCTGACGCCAAATACCCACGTAAACTTACCAAGGACTTGTTCAAGCCACGCAGAATTGTATTGCGTTTCAAAGGTGCAAAACACACTACTGAAGGGTGGGAGTAATGTTTGGCTTCTTTTATGTGGCGTACCAAATCGTCATGAAATGCGCGTGTTGCTTTCGACTGTCACACCGACGTTCTGTATACTCATCTCATTGGCACGATACGCGGTACTGTTCCTTTCACGTTATAATAGCAAAGCTTTCTCTCCAACACAGCAGTTACCTCGAATGTAGTTTCTCATCCGAGTAAATATGTATTCCTCTCTCGCGTCTCGAAAAACTGTTTACTTTCTTGGGAGAAGCTAAATCTACCTTCTATTATGTCTGTTATTTGCGCAGCATATTTGTTAATTCCCACGATTCTCATTCAGTCGTGCACAAGGGGAGGAGAAGATTAGTGTTCAACGTCCCGTCGACAACAAGGTCATTAGAGACAAAGTAAAAGCTCGGGTTAGGGAAGGATATCGACCGTGCTCTGTCAAAGGAATCATCCCGGCATTTGCCTGAAACGATTTAGGCCAAATCACGGAAAACCTAAATTACACTGGCCGGAGACGGTTTTGAACCGTCGTCCCCCCGAATGCGTATCCAGTGTGCTAACTAACCACTGGGCCATCTCGCTCGGTCGTGCACAAGCGTGTCGGATGAAGCGTAGCATTCATTTTTTACGTGCTGTCTGTAAGGGTTAACGATATTAGTGTCTATAAATGAATCACTGGGAATTACGATTTTTTTCTCAGTATTTCTCTGTAGTGTCCATGCTCGTCACTCATCTCCCGACGTACTGACGCGCCTATAGCATTTAGATGCTCTACGAACCGGCTGTGAAGAAGGAAGCTGTTATGATTTTTTGTGAAGCTTTTCTTTAAAAAAATGAACCTCAAGGCAAACAGCACAGCACAGATTCACGTGCTTCGATATGTAACCACCTATTTTCGAGCGACATCTAGAAAAATGGCTCTGAGCACTATGCGACTTAACTTCTGAGGTCATCAGTCGCCTAGAACTTAGAACTAATTAAACCTAACTAACCTAAGGACATCACACACATACATGCCCGAGGCAGGATTCGAACCTGCTACCGTAGCGGTCGCTCGGTTCCAGACTGTAGCGCCTAGAATCGCACGGCCACTCCGGCCGGCCGCGACATCTGGATCAGAATTCGGTAGGACTGTGGCTAAAATCACGGTCCGGCCCTTCAAATTTAGTTTTTCTCCAACTGAATCGTTCCATTAGAAAGCACACGGCCGACTTTCTTCCTCATCCCAGTCTAATCTGCGCTTTTGGTGCGTCACCACTGACACAGTCATTGCCATTGAACACTAATCTTCCTTTCTTTCTTCTTTAGATCAGCGCTAATGGCGACTGTCTTTTCGTATTTAGAACTTTCTTTCACAGTTTTTCTGTTTCTTTGAGGGTGATAATTTCAAATCATGCGTTAGGCACTAACTGACATTATGTCAATATTCTCCTCTTTTCGGCAGGCCGCTGTGGCCGAGTGGTTCTAGGCGATTCAGTCTGGAACCCCGCTGCTGCTACGGTCGCAGGTTCGAATCCTGCCTCGGGCATGGATGTGTGTGATGTCCTTAGGTTAGTTAGGTTTAGGTAGTTCTAAGTTCTAGGGGATTGATGACCTCAGGAGTTGAGTCCCATAGTGCTCAGAGCCATTTGAACCACTTGAACCGTTACCTCCCCCTCATCCACGTACAGCTTCCGCGCAGTGCGCAAGCGGTGCCGTACAGATGGTCCTTCACTGCCCTTTATCGTCGTCTGTTGGGTGACGAGGTACCCAGCGGGCACACACATTTCTAGTATCCCAATTGGTGGACGAGTGTGTCAGCAATACCAACAGAGACGTCCAGTTGAACAGCGAGGTGTTTGACAGTGACCCGACGATCACCTAAAATAAGAGTGTCCGCACGTTCCAACACTGCGAGGAATCACAGCTGTGTGGAGGTGGCCGACGCGCGGGAGATCGTACAGGTTTGTGCGACTGCGTTGTGACGATAACAGATGCCTCGCCCATCGACTCACCGTGCTTTTGTTCACTGCCAGGTTTCCGTAGACATTCTGCACAGGCCTACTAATACCTGCGATGCTATGTATTTCGCCCAAAAGATACTCAATGACAGCTCTCTGCTTAGAATGCAGCTCCGTTTCAGACGCCATTTTCAAGGCTACGTATAGCGCCGCCACCTTTCGAAACTTCACGGATTTCGTGAATATTCTACAGCGTCTCACTACAAATTCCGTATATTTTCAACCAAAATTTCCAGATAAAAAAATGTGTCACATTACGTATTCATCGCCCCTCGTACTTGTGCGTCTTATTTCAGAATACTGCTCATGTGTGGCGGCACACATGCCCAACAGGGCTAACTGGGAATATCGGACAGATGCAAAGAAAGGCGGTATGAGTAATGGTAGCAGGTTTGTTTGACACGCGAGCCACCGTCACAGAAAGGGTGACTGTCTTAATTGGCAGCCTGTTGAAGGCAGACGCAAATTATCCCGCGAATGTCTACTTACAGAGTATGTACGAGGAACCAATGTTAAGTGAAGAATCTAAAGATATAATCAGCGCTCGACGTACCACTTCCGAGGGGGCCACGAAGATGAGATTAAACTAATTGCAGCAAGCACAGATTTTGCGTAGTCATTATTCCAGTTTTCGCCACAGTTAGGTTGTAAATATATTTATCGTTGCAACGTTTACTATAACGGTAACACTGTAATTGTTTAGATTCTAATGTCAGAAGTCAGGTTTTTGCACCGATAATAGATTGCATGTTGTCCTCCCAGTAGCGGTGTACAGCTTCCTCGGAGGATACTTACGTGCCGATACCGTTAACTTCCTTTAATGACCTAAAACAGTGACCGTCAATTTTTTTCGCTCAAGGGCCAATACTGACATTGTGGGTCCCATCTCGGGCCGCATATGTAGCGACCCTATTATTAATTTGTAACCTACATAAATTAGTATGATATGAAGCCCGGGTAGACTAGCTATAGTAAAGGCGCGATAAACTGGCCACCGGCCCGAAATACAGATCGTTAAAAATCAGCACCATTCGGAACACTCCATGTCGACTGTTCTCTGTTAGCTGAAAACCTCAGCGACCCCACTGCTGTGACACTGCAACTGCCTGACAAAGTGCTGTTATGTTGTCTGTGTTTATTGGTTCAAATGGCTTTGAGCACTATCGGACTTCATCAGTCCCCTAGAACTCAGAACTGCTTCAACCCACCTAACTTAAGGACATCACACACATCCATGCCCGAGGCAGGATTCGAACCTGCGACCGTACCAGTCGCGCGGTTCCGGACTTTCCGGACTGAAGCGCCTAGAACCGCTCGGCGACCGAAGCCGACTTTATGTTTATTAACACTTTGATTATCGGCCAAGTAAACCTTGCAGTTTCTTAGAAAGTCAGCCATTTTTACGGTGTTCCAGTATTTTCATGAAGAACATTAGCCAACATTTAACTGAGACACTAACGTTTTAAGAAACCCTGGAACTACTTCCTCTGGATTACACGTATAAATTGATGTATGATATTCTGTGTGATGCATTTCAAAAAGGCTTCTTGCCCCTGGTTACTCGTATTTTGCATACTCTGCCCTGGTACGTAGTGTCTTTTCTCACAGCCTTTCCTGATCGTCTATAATAAATTTAAAAAAAATAGTGGTTCACGGTTAAGAAAATGATGGAACATCAGAAGAGAACGCAGCTCTTCAACGACGTTTTATGAGGTCAAAAAGAGAAATATTCAATTAAAGTTCTACTCAGTTCTTGCACAAAGTGAGGATAATCGTCTGAATCCTCGATATCACCATCCTCGCTATAGCTGTCAACAAAATCATGCTCCAATTCACGCATAATATCGTCGTCTGTGAGACAACATGAGGCAATGTCTTTCTTTTCTGTACGTACTGACCGAACTCCTGTCGCCCTCCAGCAGCTTGACTTTATACAACAAATGGCTGTATTAGAAGGTACATCTCCCTCGCAAACGATGAAGACCGATCGCTCCCTTCAGTGAACGTGGTTTTGTATAGAATAGCGGGAGAAATTTTATCTTATTATACATCAGAAATTTATGGTAAGGACTATGGGACCAAACTGTTGAGGTCATCGGTTCCTAGGCTACTACCTAATCTAACTTAAACTCACTCACGCTAAGGACAACATACACACCCATGCCCGAAGGAAGACTGGAACCCCCGACGGCAGAAGCCGCGCGAACCGTGACAAGACACCTAACATCGCAAGGCTACCCCGCGCAGCCTATTATACATGTCTGGAACCGCAGTGTACACAAAATTTGCGTCCTGTCAATTGCCGGAATCGGCAGTAACACTTATTGTACTTACACCGAAGTGCATTATACAATATGAGGCACGATCACCAATGTTTACTAGCCTTCTGAATGCGTTTTTCGTTTTACTGATGGCATTATATTAAAACAGGCTTAGTTTGATTTCATATTTCTTGCTGCAAATATGTACCGCATTTGTTGATGTTGCGGTCTTCAGTCCAGAGAAGGTTTGATGCAGCTCCATCCTGTGCAAGCTCCATCACATCCAAGTAACCACTGCAACCTACACCCTTCTGAATCTGTTTAGTGTATTCATGCCTTGGTCTCCCTCTACGATTTTTACCCTCTGCGCTTCCCTCAGATACTAAACTGATGATTCCTTGATATCTCAGAACGTGTCCTACCAACCGATCCCTTCTTCTAGTCAAGTTGTGCCACAAATTTCTCTTCTCCCCATTTCTATTCAGTACCTCCTCATTAGTTACGTGATCTACCCATCTAATCTTCAGCATTCTTCTGAAGCACCCCATTTCAAAAGCTGCTACTCTCTTCTTGTCCAGACTTGCCATTTCTCTAATGCGCATTCAGGAATTCGTGTCACTTCTGTTTGAAATTTTGAAACTTATACCGTAACAACTGGTCGGTAGGCCGCACACACACCCTTGGGTTGTCAATGCTGGAAGACAAACGATAAACTGGTATAACTTTAATTTAAAAAGCCTATATACTGCTAAATGGCCTCAACTTCTTAGCATACATTTCCACGCGCTTGTCTATCATTAGGTCTTTGTCCTCTTCCAAAGTACTTTTGGAGTGAGGAAACTGCTGGTCAAATTTACAGACATCTCGTAACACAACATACTAGAGAGTCTCGAATGAGTGTTTAGAAACGTTTTACAAAATTTGCGTTGGGAGACACTATCGATTTATTTGAAGTTTCCCCGTAAACACATTACAACCTTTTCCCTGCTGACTTGGATCCAGTTTCGTGACTAGTATGTAATTCAGAATTCTTAATTCCTCCTCAATATCTTTTAAGTTGGTTCGTTCATTTTCCCGCTCCCACCTTTATGATAAACCAGCGAAGCCGGCAAAGCTTCGCAATTGCTAAATATGTATGGGAACTGGAAATACGCTCTAATCTTCATCTTCCCCTTCTCTCTCTCTCTCTCTTTCTCTTTCTCTTTCTCTCTCTCCTCTTACCACCTCCCTTCGTGCATCTCCTCCTACCCCCATCTCTGTCCATCATCCATCTCCCCCCCCCCCCCCCCGCGCCCACCCCTCTCCCCGTACATCTGCTAATCCACATTCAAACCATCTCCTCCTGCCTCATGTCTCTCTCCATATACTCCTTCCCCTCCTTTATATCCATTCCCCCCTCTTATCGATCCACCTCTTCCTCCCCTTCTGGATAGTCTAGTCCAGGGGTCTCGAAACTACGGCCCGCGGGCCGAAACCGGCAAACCGGCCCGCGTTAGCTGGCCGGGCATTCGCAGTATCCGGCCCGCTAAATATTTGAGGTGGTACCTATACTGCCAACAATTGAGATTCAAGGCCTATCGCGACCAATACACCTTGACATTGGCTCTGCTACTCGCTACAAGACTACATAACTAAACTTATCGTTGCGCCGCTTGAAATAACAATGCTTTGACATACTCTACCTCTGTTACGTTTTTGCAGTAATAGTGTTGCTAACAATGATTCTGAGATTTCGTTAACTTTGCAGGACGCTTTCGTGAAGTGACATACTTTTTTGTCGGTGAAATTCTCCAGAATAAA
This sequence comes from Schistocerca gregaria, assembly GCF_023897955.1. Taxonomy (NCBI): domain Eukaryota; kingdom Metazoa; phylum Arthropoda; class Insecta; order Orthoptera; family Acrididae; genus Schistocerca; species Schistocerca gregaria. Next base: position 828,813,549 of record NC_064922.1, read on the forward strand.
ATACGCCCGAATTTCGGTCAGTTACGTCCACCAATCAAAATTTTGTAATTAAATAAAAATCGTAGTTCGGTTTCAGTGCTAGCTATTGCCACAACCTTAGATTTCTGCTATTTCATCTTTCCTTTAGCCTTACATTACGGTGATCGTGGAGTGCTAGGGTGCTTTAATCCCACTAGGTAGGTCTTGGCCCTTATGACTTCGTGGAGGAGTCAATGTGGCCGCGGACTGAAAAGTTTCGAGACCCCTGGTCTAGTCACGTCAGATTGGTAGCGCAACCTGTTGTCAGGTGCAGCAGGCTGAACGGGACCTGTGAAGCTTGCGAGGTGTGCAGAAACGCAAGTTGGCTGGTTTCGACCACTGTGCTTCGGTGCAGATGCACTCCTGTGTCTCCGTTGCGGCGGAGACAGGGGCAGCCAGGCTAGGAGGAGAATTTGCACGAATGCCGGACATTTGCCACGCCGGACATTTGCCACACTTGCCCCTTCGCCAGGTACCGATCCCTCAGGTAAGGGACGCCCTTCCTCGTACTTCATCTGTCCGCTTTCAAACCGCCGTCTCCACATCTTACTGGATACAACCAGTACGTAAGGGACCTTCTTCTTCGACATCTTAGCGAAATACTGAGCTTCTTTTCCGAAATCGAAATATTTATATTGGGAAACGAAAGCAATTCCGACATACTCCATATTAATTTACTCTCTAAAATCCGATATCCCTTCCGGCGAAACATTAGTTAATAAAGTGTAGCGGGACAATGTTCAAAACATGATTGAAAGTATAAACAGAGGTAAGAACATCTATGACTGACATGTCATCTAAAGTCGCCGTACAATTTTAAAATGTTATAAATAAGGAAATGAAGTAATACAGAATGCTATGCTTGTAACGTACGTTGTTGTTGTACATTGTCTAGCTCTGGTATTTACAGGGCCACAGAGAAAGCATCCTAGATTTTAGAGGGAAAAGCCGTAATTGTAATGATCTCCACTACAACACAGACAAGAAGCACAACTGAAGGAAAAATAATGTAATGTGTGTTCCAGCTCACAAGCAACATTGAAGCAGGTAGTTCCTGTGACTTAGTGTGGACAGAGGTTATATTCGACAACCGGAATAAATTAATAACTGGCTCCTTTTTCAGACCCCCGGTCTCAGATGAAACATTTGCTGAATATTTAAAAAAAAAAAAAAACCTCGAGTCTCATCGCAAATAGGTACCCTACCCATACACTTACAGTTGGCAGACTTCAATCTACCTTCCGTATTTTGACAAAATATATTTTCAGACCCTACTGTAAATAGAAAACAACTGCCATAATTGTTCTAAATGATTTTTATAAAATTATTTTAAACAATTAGTTCATGAGGCCATTCATATTGTAAATGGATACGAAAACACACTTGACCTCTCAGGCACAAATAATCTGGAGCATCACGACGGGTACAGAAATTAGTCAACACATAGTCGTAGCGAGGCTCAATTCCGTAACAAAGAAATTCACCAAAGCTAAACGCGAAATATATACATTTATAAAAGCAACAAAAAATTCGGTTGACGTCTTTCTAAGAGACAGTCTCCAATCCTTCCAAACTATTTAAGTGAAGACCATATGTGGCTTAAGTTCAGAGAAATAGTATCAACAGCACTCGAGAGATTCGTACTAAATAAACTAATATCAGACGGAACTCATCCCCCATGGCACACAAAACACGACAGAAAGCTTCTGCAGGAGCACGGAAAAAGGCACGTATAATTTAGACGAGAGCAAAATCTCCAAGAGTGGCAAAGTTTTACTGTGGCTCGTAATTTGGTGCGCATTTCAATGCGAGATGCATTTAATAGCTTCCACAACGAAACTCTCTCTAGAACTGTGGCGAAAAATCCATAGAGATTCTGTTCCTGTGTTAAGAAAACCAGCGGAAAGGCTCAGTAAGTACCTTTACTGCGGGTCGGGCGGCGAGTGAGCAGGAGGAGGAGGAGGGTGAGGGGAGACAAGGGCCCCAACCCTTCTGAGCAGGTAAAATCGTGGCAAATGTCCGGCGTGGCAAATGTCCACACACCATTTGTACACCTCCGGACCAGCGTGGCGGGGGCTGCGGTCGAGGCTGCTGCCGCGAAGGCAGCGCGCGGTGGGCGGAGCGCGCAACGCAGCCAGCGGCGGCGGCGACTTTTTGTTCGGCGACCGCGCGCCGCTACTGTGCTGCCTGCCGACCCTCCGCTAGTATAATTACTTTCGCATGTCGGGCTGAGCCTGGTCAACCTTTTCCGAGTAGCGAACAGCCCGGGGAGCTCACGCACGCCCGCGACGGCAAAAACATTCTCACGTTCGGCCGCTGCCGTGACCGCTCGCCGACAGCCCACGGCCGCTCTCGCCCGCGAGTGGGCGGGCCCGCCCGGCCGCGGTGGCGCGGGTTCCACTGCGAGGCTTCCCGCGGTTTCTCTGAATCGCCTCTAGCGCATTCCGTCCAATACGCTTAACTCTAGCTGCAAACGTCAAGTGCTTTTCCATATTTCGATTAACCATGCTCCAAGGGCCATTCAGTAATTAAAGAGACAGATTAAAACTGTGTGCAGGGCCGAGACTCGAACTCCTGACCTTTGCCTTTCACCTTTACTCTATCTTGCACTTGCCCGCGGAAGGCAAAGATCCCGATTTCGAGTCTCGGTCCGGCGCACAGTTTTAATCTGCCAGGAAGTTTCATATCAGAGCACACTCCGCTGCAGAGTGAAAATCTAAAAAGTGTTTCACAAGCTGCGGCATCGTCTCGAAAAAACACAGTGACCTGTACATGTAAAAAGTTTCCTTTAATTTGTGTCTATGGTACAATCTTTTCTGTTTAACAGATTACCGGTTTCGATCTTTAATGACAATCATCAGATTTGCAGCAAAAATGGGAAAAATATAAATACACTCGCAAACTGTATAGAGCTTAAGAACAATACATAGAGTATATTGAAAAATAGTACTGACAAAATTTGCATATGTGCGCTTTAAAGACGAAGAGGCATACCTGTCTCATGAAAACAAAGTCCTAATGCCACTATGGCTGCAGTACATTAGGACTTTGTTTTTATGAGACAGTTATGCCTCTTCATATTTAAAGCGCACATATGCAAATTTTGTCAGTACTATTTTTAAATATACTCTATGTATTGTTCTTAAGCTGTATACAGTTTGCGAGTGTATTTATATTTTTCCCATTTTTGCTGCAAATCTGATTATGGTTATGAAAGACCGAAACTGGTAATCTGTTAAACAGAAAAGATTGTGACCATAGACGTAAATTAAAGGAAACTTATTAAAAAGTGTTTGTTTTTACGAAACAATATTTTTGATACTAACCAACATAGTCCCCTTGAACTTTTATGCACTTGTACCAACGGGCTACAAGCTTTTTTAGTCCAGCTGCAAACAACTCTATATCTTGATGTTTGAACCAATTTACCACAAACTTTTTCACGTCCTCGTTGTGCTGGAACCTCTTCCCACCAAATGCCTCGTTCAGTGCACCAAGAAAATTGAAACTATTAGGTGCTAAATCAAGGCTGTAAGTGGTATGAGGCAGTACTTCGCAGTCCATTTTGTCGATGATTTCACGGGTTGGTTGAGCAATATGAGGACGTGCGCCGTCTTGCTGGAGAATCCCACCTCACCTCTGAGATCCATGACGTCTCTCTCTCACGGCTGCCTTCACCTCGTTTAAAAGCAAATACGAGTACTACTGGCTGTTCATTGTACGCTGCTCTTCGAGATAATCACAAAAAAACTGGACTTTCATAATCCCAAAACAACGTCAGCATGACTTTTCCTGCTCATGCTTGGGTTTTCAATTTTTTCTTGACAAGTGAGTTGGTGTACTTTCACTCCGTGCTTTGACTTTTTGATTCTGGCTCGTAATAGTGAATCCAAGTTTCATCACAAGTTAGAATTTTGTTCAGGAAGTGCTCATCTTCCCTTTCATAATGTTCCTTTACCTCTTTGCACATTCTCAACCTGATTTCGTTGTGTAGTCGCGTCAATTCCTTTGGGACCCATCTTGCACATATTTTACGGTACTTCAGCTTTTTACATGTAATGTTATGATCTGTACCAGTACTAACTTAAACATTATCAACTATCATTTCCACAGTCACAAGGCGGTCGGCAAGAATAATGCCATCAGTTCAACTTTCAAGTGAGGGAGTTGAAACTGCAACTGGTCGGCCAGAACGGTGTTCGTCAGTTACTGAGTCGCGACCATATTTGAACTGCTCTACCCACTTGTAAAAATTTGCACTATTTATATAACCTTCACCATAAACTTTAGACATTCTTCTGTATATATTCACTGGTTTCTCGCTTTCATCAGGTAAAAAACGAACGTTGCTCAACTAATGTGGACGTTTCAAGCGGACTCGCCATCGTGAAATGTATTTTTGAGGTTAGAAACAGAACATTGTTGATACATTTGCTGATAAGGGCTCATCCCAGTGATGCCAACCTAAACCCATAAAAGTACCGAACTTGCCCTACTGAGTTTTTTCCCCAGACCAATTTGTCTCTTTAATTATCGAATGACCCTCGTAGTTTATTTCAATCTGACATTGGTACCGAGCGTGGTAACACACACACATTGGCATAGGATCGAACGATGATGAAGGCTGGGACAGAGAGAGAAGGCAATTGGCGGGCAACAAAAAGAGTGTTTATCTCCTTTGTTACTTGAAGATAAAATGAGCGACAGACTAATTTTAAATATCTTCGAGAAGTCATAAAGCAGAATCGACTAGAAAAATTACGAACAGATTTGATAGGTAATGTTGTTGTTGTTGTCTTCAGTCCTGAGACTGGTTTGATGCAGCTCTCCATGCTACTCTATCCTGTGCAAGCTGCTTCATCTCCCAGTACCTACTGCAACCTACATCCTTCTGAATCTGCTTAGTGTACTCATCTCTCGGTCTCCCTCTACGATTTTTACCCTCCACGCTGCCCTCCAATGCTAAATTTGTGATCCCTTGATGCCTCAAAACATGTCCTACCAACCGATCCCTTCTTCTAGTCAAGTTGTGCCACAAACTTCTCTTCTCCCCAATCCTATTCAATACCTCCTCATTAGTTACGTGATCTATCCACCTTATCTTCAGTATTCTTCTGTAGCACCACATTTCAAAAGCTTCTATTCTCTTCTTGTCCAAACTAGTTATCGTCCATGTTTCACTTCCATACATGGCTACACTCCAAACAAATACTTTCAGAAACGACTTCCTGATACATAGATCTATATTCGATGTTAACAAATTTCTCTTCTTCAGAAACGCTTTCCTTGCCATTGCCAGTCTACATTTTATATCCTCTCTACTTCGACCATCATCAGTTATTTTACTTCCTAAATAGCAAAACTCCTTTACTACTTTAAGTGTCTCATTTCCTAATCTAATTCCCTCAGCATCACCCGATTTAATTTGACTACATTCCATTATCCTCGTTTTGCTTTTGTTAATGTTCATCTTATATCCTCCTTTCAAGACACTGTCCATTCCGTTCAACTGCTCTTCCAAGTCCTTTGCCGTCTCTGACAGAATTACAATGTCATCGGCGAACCTCAAAGTTTTTACTTCGTCTCCATGAATTTTAATACCTACTCCAAATTTTTCTTTTGTTTCCTTTACTGCTTGCTCAATATACAGATTGAATAACATCGAGGAGAGGCTACAACCCTGTCTCACTCCTTTCCCAACCACTGCTTCCCTTTCATGCCCCTCGACTCTTATTACTGCCATCTGGTTTCTGTACAAATTATTAATAGCCTTTCGCTCCCTGTATTTTACCCCTGCCACCTTTAGAGTTTGAAAAAGAGTATTCCAGTCAACATTGTCAAAAGCTTTCTCTAAGTCTACAAATGCTAGAAACGTAGGTTTGCCTTTTCTTAATCTTTCTTCTAAAATAAGTCGTAAGGTCAGTATTGCCTCACGTGTTCCAACATTTCGACGGAATCCAAACTGATCCTCCCCGAGGTCTGCATCTACCAGTTTTTCCATTCGTCTGTAAAGAATTCGCGTTAGTATTTTGCAGCAGTGGCTTATTAAACTGATAGTTCGGTAATTTCCACATCTGTCAGCACCTGCTTTCTTTGGGATTGGAATTATTATATTCTTCTTGAAGTCTGAGGGTATTTCGCCTGTCTCATACATCTTGCTCACCAGATGGTAGAGTTTTGTCATGACTGGCTCTCCCAAGGCCGTCAGTAGTTCTAATGGAATGTTGTCTACTCCGGGGGCCTTGTTTCGACTCAGGTCTTTCAGTGCTCTGTCAAACTCTTCACGCAGTATCGTATCTCCCATTTCGTCTTCATCTACATCCTCTTCTATTTCCATAATATTGTCCTCAAGTACATCGCCCTTGTATAAACCTTCTATATACTCCTTCCACCTTTCTACCTTCCCTTCTTTGCTTAGAACTGGGCTGCCATCTGAGCTCTTGATATTCATACACGTGGTTCTCTTCTCTCCAAAGGTCTCTTTAATTTTCCTGTAGGCAGTATCTATCTTACCCCTAGTGAGATAAGCTTCTACATCCTTACATTTGTCCTCTAGCCATCCCTGTTTAGCCATTTTGCACTTCCTGTCGATCTCATTTTTGAGACGTTTGTATTCCTTTTTGCCTGCTTCATTTACTGCATTTTTATATTTTCTCCTTTCATCAATTAAATTCAATATTTCTTCTGTTACCCAAGGATTTCTAGCAGCCCTCGTCTTTGTACCTACTTTATCCTCTGCTGCCTTCACTACTACATCCCTCAGAGCTACCCATTCTTCTTCTACTGTATTTCTTTCCCCTATTCCTGTCAATTGTTCCCTTATGCTCTCTCTGAAACTCTGTACAACCTCTGGTTCTTTCAGTTTATCCAGGTCCCATCTCCTTAATTTCCCACATTTTTGCAGTTTCTTCAGTTTTAATCTACAGGTCATAACCAATAGATTGTGGTCAGAGTCCACATCTGCCCCTGGAAATGTCTTACAGCTTAAAACCTGGTTCCTAAATCTCTGTCTTACCATTATATAATCTATCTGATACCTTTTAGTATCTCCAGGGTTCTTCCACGTATACAACCTTCTTTCATGATTCTTAAACCAAGTGTTAGCTATAATTAAGTTGTGCTCTGTGCAAAATTCTACTAGGCGGCTTCCTCTTTCATTTCTTAGCCCCAATCCATATTCACCTACTATGTTTCCTTCTCTCCCTTTTCCTACACTCGAATTCCAGTCACCCATTACTATTAAATTTTCGTCTCCATTCACTATCTGAATAATTTCTTTTATTTCATCGTACATTTCTTCAATTTCTTCATCATCTGCAGAGCTAGTTGGCATATAAACTTGTACTACTGTAGTAGGTGTGGGCTTCGTATCTATCTTGGCCACAATAATGCGTTCACTATGCTGTTTGTAGTAGCTTACCCGCATTCCTATTTTCCTATTCATTATTAAACCTACTCCTGCATTACCCCTATTTGATTTTGTGTTTATAACCCTGTATCACCTGACCAGAAGTCTTGTTCCTCCTGCCACCGAACTTCACTAATTCCCACCATATCTAACTTTAACCTATCCATTTCCCTTTTTAAATTTTCTAACCTACCTGCCCGATTAAGGGATCTGACATTCCACGCTCCGATCCGTAGAACGCCAGTTTTCTTTCTCCTGATAACGACATCCTCCTGAGTAGTCCCCGCCCGGAGATCCGAATGGGGGACTATTTTACCTCCGGAATATTTTACCCAAGAGGATGCCATCATCATTTAATCATACAGTAAAGCTGCATGTCCTCGGGAAAAATTACGGCTGTAGTTTCCCCTTGCTTTCAGCCGTTCGCAGTACCAGCACAGCAAGGCCGTTTTGGTTAATGTTGCAAGGCCAGATCAGTCAATCATCCAGACTGTTGCCCCTGCAACTACTGAAAAGGCTGCTGCCCTTCTTCAGGAACCACACGTTTGTCTGGCCTCTCAACAGATACCCCTCCGTTATGGTTGCACCTATGGTACGGCCATATGTATCGCTGAGGCACGCAAGCCTCCCCACCAACGGCAAGGTCCATGGTTCATGGGGGGAGGTGATAGGTAATAAAATGATAAAAACACATAATTTAATTGAAAATACATACAACAAAACAGGAATGAGGAGACCTACCAAAACACATAGAAGATATCCAAAATACTGACATAGCAAAGATTAATCTCCCATGTACAGAACTACTGAATGAATGACAGCAGATTAATGAAACAAATATTTCTGTAGTTCTGGAAACGGTATCGATAACAGCACGGATTACAAAAGTAAGTGAAAGAATAGAAAAACAACTTCAAAGATAGAAAATAAAAGAAAATATTTATGAATAAAATGCTATATTTAGAAGGATTTCAAAGCAGAAGAAACAAGAAACCGTATACAATATGGTTGAAAAAAGAAAAGGATGACATGATGAGAATATGAATAAGTAATGGAAAAATGCGGAACAAAAGGAAAGAAAGAACAGGTATTGAAAATGTTAGGTGATTCTAGTTGCTCAATACGAAGATGAAAAACTTATCTCTGACGCGAAAGATATAGAATCAACATAGCTGCAAAGAACAGGCGGCGTTGGCCAGCGACGTTTCGGATAACTTAGAGTTTGCCAAACCTATTTCCACTCAGAACTGCCTGAGATGTCTGTCGTGCTCGCTCAATAGACGGTTGTCAAAATTAAACTGACCCACAAATTGCGTAACGGACATTTATCTTCAGATAATGACTCGCCTGATCAACATACTGATGAGTAATACATTGAAATGCATCTTTTGTACATTTGTTGCCCCGTGTTACTGATAACCACTTCGATTATAATAAGGCTCATGGCAGGAATAAGAAATTCTCAGTATTGTCGGGGTGATTCCAGACTATTACCGCTGCCTCTAAAAGCGAGAAATACAGGTGCAGTTCTCGCCTCAGGGATTGTTGTTTAAAAGTCCTTTTATTCTATCTTAGTTTGTGTTCCTACAGAAACAGAGTCGTACAAAATGTGCGTTACTGCCCGTCCAATTTATTTTTATGGATTGTTTCGAAATAAGTGTAAAAATATTCTGAAAGTTATTTGTTTAATTAGATCGGTGATCAGGTGCAGGGACGAAAAATGCAGTTTCCGTTTATGTGGATGCACTTTGATCGACTTTTCCAGAGGCTGGACTCTTATCTTAAGTTGTGATGACGAAAGTCACACAAAATACGAAATACCCATCTAAATGAACCATAACTTATTCACTGAACTCAAACTTTTCCAGTTACGCGTTTCTTTACGTGTGGGAATAGGTTGAAATATGGTGCTGAGAGTATGGTTATTTCAAATCCCTCGATTTCTCTACCGCTAAATCTCAACTATGTGCAAAAGTATTGTTAAAGTGAAATATTCGTCGTCTGCAATCAGGGATCATGGGCTCTTCTCACGTTTTTTTTTTTCGTGCAGCACATAAAAATGAAAACATAATTTGCCAGTTATTGCTCTACCATTCATAAGTTAATCGATCAGAAGCATCGCCCAAGCAGCCCAAAGAACAATGTCCATTCTATCTCCGGCAAAAGAAAGTGGCCGGCTCTTGTGCGTTTCAGCGATTGCTCTTTTGTTTCTACCGTCAAGTACTGGATCTGTGTCACATTCACACTGAAACTCCGACAAAAATTTGTTGCATCCTATTTAAAATATCAACAAGAAACTCATATTAGAGTTGCCTACGGTCAGAATTCAACATATGCGTTTGTCTAGTAGATCGCTTGTAGGAGCAACAAAATTTAAGAAAATGTAAGTTCGTTAGCTACCGTTCTGGGCATTGTAGCTATGTAAAGACGACAAGATTGTCACTATTAAGAAAAAACGATGAACAGCATCAGACCACGCGAGACTTAAAACAGAAAGAAGTTTTTTCGTTCCAGCTGTAGCTTTCGGCATTGTATTACTTGTCAGCTTAACCAACGACCAAATATTAAGCATTTCAGAAAGAGAGAGCAAGAACTGATATAACTATTCGTTGCGTAACACATCGAGTAACAATACATAAGAAATAGTATTGCTTTCACAAAAAAATATAGGTAGTTAACAGACTTTCTTATCATGATTTAATGTTCACAAGACGAGATGATCACGCTTTCTTGTGCCTTTAGAAATACAAACACTGCACTGGCTAGACGTTAAGGATGCGTGACATTAATGGTAATGTAATGAAATTTTTGAATTTGTCGCCCTTTTTAAATGAGACACAGGAACTCTATGCATCCGATCAATATTTAGTGAGGGAAGTTGCGTTTTATACCGGTGTGTTGAATTATTGCCCGTAGTATAAGAAGTCGGCAGAGTAAAACGTTACGCTCGGTGAGAGGAATTGCCTTTAATATCACTGTGCTGTATTATTTCGTGTACTGCAGTATTCAAGAAATTATCGGAGTAAAACGCCAATAATTACTTCCCTCTGAATGTGTTTCTGAATAATACGTGGGGCTGCCTTAGGTTGGAATATGGTGGGGAAAGACAACATACATAAATTAAGAGGCTATATTCATAAATTTACAAGCAAGAAATGCATTCAGGTTTGAAATGCGCAGTATAACTACATAATGAACGTTGTCTTAAACGGATGGTGGTTGTGAAATCTTAAATATGCTCTGCTCACCGCGGACGCGGTGCAATAATTAATTGCCGTAAAAAGGAATTTCTTGCCTAATCACATTTTTTAAAATAAAAATTTCTCTGAATGTTGAAACTGTAATAGTCTATTTGAGTATTGTTGATGAAGTATATTCGTTTGTGGATAAATCAATAATCTAAATGTTATTTCACAAAGCTTTCATTTATAGAAGCTTGAAATTGCCAGAGCTACTTTGTTAAATGTGTCATAATTGTTTCTGTCCAGTAAACATCGCCATTCAATATTCCACGAGCAATTTTGTTAACAAGTCCGTCTGGACACAGCAGGCATGAGATGCTAAATATTAACAGTAGATAATTTCTGCCGCTTCCTATTCGACTCCTGTTGCGAATTGGCAACATTGAATGAATCAAAAGGGTTTTTTTTGCGCTTGAAACTATTTATTTCACTGGACCAAACATTTTAATTGCAGTCTGATGTGGGGCTTTTGATTTACGCGTGGTTAGTCTGGTAATAATGAGCAATTCAGGGCATACTTATTGAGTCATAATGCGGAAAGTACGTTTCATAATAACTGAAAGTATACGCTGCACACACTGATGAGCTGCAAAAAAGAGCTTCAAATATTTTCTGCCTTTAAAAAAAAAAAAAAAAAAAAAAAAAAAAAAAAAAAAAAAAAAAAAAAGAGGATAAAGAATGAGCGAGAGAGAGAAAATGTTTATGTTGTGAACTTTATGAATTATGTACAAATAGACCTGGTTAGAGTATGCGGTATATGAAGAGCTGTAAAATAACCGACCGTCATCGAAATGATGAGGATAATAAATGAAGGCTGGAAATGGCAAGAAAGGTGTTTCTGAAGGAGAAAAATTTGTTAATATTGAGAATTAATTAAAGAGTTAGTAAGTATTTTCTGGAGGCATTTTGTCTGGAGTGTAGTCTTGTATGCAAGCGAAACGTGGATGAGAACGAGTTCAGATGAGAAGAGAAAAGAAACTTTCGAAATGTGGTGTTAGTGAAGAGTGCTGGGGATTAGATGAACACATCGCATATCTACTGAGACAGTGCTGAACAGAATTGAGGAAAACTGAAATTTTTGGCATAACTGACTCAAAGAAGGGACTGGTTAACAGGATACATTCTGAGACCTCAAGGAAACGTGAATTTAGTACTGGAGGGAAATGTGGGACCAAAAACTATAGAGGGAGACGAAGAGACGCATATAGTAAGCAGGTACCACTGGATGTATGTTGCGGTAGTTATTCAGAGACGAAGAGGCTTGCACAGGATATAATAGCGCGGGGAGCTGCTTCAAACCGGTCTCTCGATTGAAGGCTACAGCAGCAGAGAAGAGTGTTCTCGAAAATTGTAAAAAGGGCCTTCCGATATGGGATATTCTACCTACTACTTGCTTGGATTTATTGATATTTCACTGTTCACTCTGGAAACACGCTGCATTAACAGTCTACGACATGGATGCTCAGTAGGGCATTTATTTACCTACGTTACGTGAGGAATAAGTGCATGCACTGTACAGCTGTGCAGAGCTTGATTTCCTTTCAGTCACCATTCACAGCGAAAAATGTAATGTTTTACTTTTAATATTTATTTTATAGACAACATTTTAACAGACAACATTCTGAAGCCGTTAAGTTGTTGGACACACTGCTTCTGTAGAGATAATAAGCTATGCTGACCCTGGTCTCTCTTTCTCTCGCGCACATATATTATAAACATTTAGTTATATCCAAAGGAAGATTAAGAGGTTCGAATTTTCCTTGTGGTCAGATATAATACGTTTCGACAGAGACTCATTTCTAAGCTCCGAAAACATTCTCAAAGAAATTACTTTCTAGTTGCCTTTAGGAGACAAAAACAATAGCTTTGTTTTCAGGACATGCACCACACAGAGCAGGAGTGCTGTAGTATTTTGTATAGAGTGCTACAAAGACCGAGAAGGTGTGACGCTCAAAGCTAATCTTTAACTCCCTTCGTTTGCAGGAACTCTTAGGCCGCCAGGCCTTATTGGAGGCAGCAAACCTAAGGTGGCCACCCCGGCAGTCGTCTCCAAGATAGAGCAGTACAAGAGGGAGAACCCCACCATCTTCGCCTGGGAGATTCGTGAAAGGCTCATCTCTGAAGGTAGGTAACACATCAACTGTTTCACGAAATTTATGCACTTACATGATAGTATATTTAATTATTCTTAAAAAGTAGCCTTACGCTGTTTTGTAAATGAGCAATGGCAGCAAATAAACGAATTGGATCCACCGCAAAGCGTAATAGCCGTAATGCTGATACATGAAATACGTAAATGATTCCACCCCATTCTACTCTGTTGGCTGTGGGTTCCGATATGACTAGTATTTCTGTGTCTGTTAGCTTTTCATATAGTGTAGCAAAATTATTCGCACCTGTCAGGCACACTACTTCCTTCTTCCCACTTTATCAGTGGTATTTGGCAGTCCTTTAATTTCCAGTTCCTCTTTTTCTGTCTCCTACACAATTGTAGGTGACAGGTGCTAAGCCGCCACATTGTTTACATCTACATTTAAAGATTCCACCCATTAATTATGCTTTTGAGACTGCGTCGGTAAACATTTCATAGATTACTTTTGGTAATTAAGATTTGACCAATTCGTTTCCTCGGTCCACACAAGTAAACCTTCATTCATTTTTTTTTAAGTGTGTATATTTTCCCACCATAGATCGATGGTCCGCGAGTGCGGACCTTCCAGTTCTTAGTTTTAAAACCAGGGTGCATCACCTTGCAAGGAACAATGTGTGTGTTAGTTTACAGCTTGTCGTGCGCAAAAAATGGATGTTTCTACAAATTGAAAAAGGATGTGAATAATTCTTATGCCTGAACATTAGATTGAGCATCTGTATTTCTTTCCTAACGTTGGCAAACTTTTCTAGATGTTAAGAATTAGTTCAGATTTGAATAAATTCTGTTCGTTATTGTAACTCATTTCCGGAAAGTCCTCATATGTGGATCTCAGGTCACAATGTATATTTACTAACTTCAATTTGGTTTTCGATAATGGGATACTGAAACAAATGTTACTTCTAAACTCTACAGCACTGCTTGAAATAATTAACTGATGAGCAATTAGATGCTATTCTTGATGGCCGCAATACGAAACTATCTCACTGGAAAGATGACGAATTCTCGTTTTTGACTGAAGACTGTCCTGTTGCGCTTGGTAAAACTGACTTGTAAACAATAATCATATGAAGATGTCGTGCTAGTAGCTAGGACAAGAGGACGTCCTTGTACAGTAAATTCCTCTGACAGAGAAGATGTATAAAATGTGAATAAAAAGCCAAAAAGAGCTAAGTTGCAACGAATTTCAAAAATTAAGTGTTACAAGGCTGCCCAACTATCAAAATTCGTTGAGGCAAGGGAACGCCACAAAGTACAGGGAACTTGGCTGCTGTTCCAAGGTAAGAGACTTTGGGTCAAATGTGGAATGTATTTGTGTATTGTGGTAGATAATTGTTTTGAAACTTATAATAAAAGGTCAAGATTTATTTACTGTCAGTAGCAAATTATTATTTGCCAGAGATAATTTTATCGTAATTATTTTCTTACATTTGCGGAGTTGTTTTAGAACATCGACAAAAACCTGTATTGAAATCCATATATTTCAAAGCTATTAAGAACCATATTTTCTGTGTACGTTAGCATATATAGTCTACTGCTTCAAACGAAATATATGCACTACGTGATCAAAAGTATCCGGACACACCCAAAAACATACGTTTATCATATTAGGTGCATTGTACTGTCACCTACTGCCAGGTACTCCACATCAGCGACCTCAGTAGTCACTAGACATCGTGAGAGAGCAGAATGGGGCGCTCCGCGGAACTCACGGACTTCGAACGTGGTCAGGTGATTGGTGTCATTTGCGTCACACGTCTGTAGGCCAGATTTCCACACTCCTAAACATCCCTACGTCCACTGTTCCCGATGTGATAGTGATGTGGAAACGCGAAGGGACACGTACAGCACAAAATCGTACAGGCCGATCTCGTCTGTTGAATGACAGAGGCCGCCGACAGTTGAAGAGGGTCGTAATGTGTAATAGTCAGACATCTATCCAGAACATCATATAGGAATTCCACACTGCGTCAGGTTCCACTGCAAGTACTATGACGGTCAGGCGGGAGGTGAGAAAACTTGCATTTCATGGTTGAGCAGCTGCTCGTAAGCCACACATCACGCCGGTAAATGCCAAACGACGCCTCACTTGGTGTAAGGAGTCTAAACATTGGACGATTGAACAATGGAAAAATGTTGTGTGGGGTCACGAATCACGGTACACAACGGCAGGGTTTGGGTATGGCGAATACCCGGTGAACTTTATCTGTCAGCGTGTGAAGTATCAACAGTAAAATTTGGGGGCGGTGGTGTTGTGGTGTGGTCGTGTTTTTCATGGAGGGGGCTTGTACCCCTTGATGTTTTGCGTGGCACTATCAAAGCACAGGCTAAATCGGTGTTTTAAGCACTTTCTTGCTTCCCACTGTTGAAGAGCATTTCGGGGGATAGCGATTGCGATTGCATCTTTCAACACGATCGAGCACCTGTTCATAACGCACGGCCTGTGGCGGAGTGGTTAGACGACAGTAACACCCCAGTAACGGACTGGCCTGCACAGAGTCCTGACCTGAATCCTATAGAACACCTCTGGGATGTTTTGGAACGCCGACTTCGTGCCAGGCGTCACCGACCGACATCAATACCTCTCCTCAGTGCAGTACTCAGTGAAAAATGAGCTGCCATTCCCCAGGAAACATTCCAGTATCTGATTGAACGTGTACCTGCGAGAGTGGAAGTTGTCGTCAAGGCTAAGGATGGGCCAACAAAATGGTTCAAATGGCTCTGAGCACTATGGGACTTAACACCTGAGGTCATCAGTCCCCTAGAACTTAGAACTACTTAAATCTAAGTAACCTAAGGACTTCACACACATCCATGCCGAGGCAGGATTCGAACCTGGGACCGTAGCAGTCGCGCGCTTGATGGGCCAACACCATATTGAATTCCAGCATTACCGATGGAGGGCGCCAAGAGCTTGTAAGTCATTTTCAGTCAGGTGGCCGGATTCTTTTGATCACATAGTGTATACTGCTGAATAGAATGATTTCATTGAAAAGAGGGGTAGGAAAATACAAAGTCAAAAACTAGTAAGTTTTCACGGTAAGTCAGACTTGAGATCCATATATGTGGACCTCCATTTATGCGTTACCGAATGATCAAAACGGTATTTCATTTGGATTTGTGTCTTGCTTGTTCTTTAATTTGCTGGAAAATATGAAAACAAAAATTAACTGTGATTTTTTTCTCGAGCGTGAAGAGGTTAAGAAGAAACACCTCTTGATTATTGTTATTATTAAACAGGCAGTGTTTACTAAGATATCGGCTACGTAATAAAATGAAATGTCCTTCATTTAATATTCACAAATGCCGACGGTGTAAATTTATAAGAGTACGCATCTGAAAATGACAAATAGCCGAAATCAATTGATCGTGATATAAATGACAGTGATTGTATAAAGTCAGGTAGAAAATAGAATTATGTTCCTATATTACACGAGCTACGTATATATAACAGAAATATACATCGAAGCTAGGTGATCGAGTCACTGAACTCTAGAGTTCACAGTCACGGTGGCACATGTGGTAGGAACTGTTAGATGCCTTGTCTGATCTACAGTACTTGGTCAGACACAGACTGCCAGTACTTGTAAGTACGGCACAACGCCTTGCGACTGGACGACAACCACACGTGGCGAAGAGACGGCCAGCGCAGTCATGGGGGCGCACCGAGTACGCCGTATAGGCCATCTTTTGTTCATCACGCCTGATGAGCATCAATTATTCCGAGCAGCTCATATTTAAGTTTCTTTGTGTCCCTCTAAGTACACGTTGCGCACATAAGCAATTGCGTCGCACACACAATGGCCCGCCACATTGTGCGTGTAAAATTGCTGCACACGCAGGTAACAACTGGCGTAGGCAGCGAGACAAAGAATTAGCTTCTTTAAGTAGCCGCTCATTTATTTTGGATTAGCACCAAATAACACGTCTCAGGCTGTCGTTTCGACGTTATCCTCGTCTCTCCCTCCCTCCCTCCCCCCCCCCCCCCCCACTTACCAACTGCATCGCCCCTTCCCTCCGGTAACGTTCTTAAAGGTAGAGCGTTGGCTTCACTTTTACTTAATTAGATGAGTTGTGCATATCAAGCTACGGCAGCATTCAGAGTGACAGACGTGAAGAATAATACTATCCTTCCGACGGCACAGTAGTGGTTAAAAACTTCGTTGGAGAGACCCACTCCACTTTACAACACGATGGAAAAATTTTATAAGGGTCGTTTGTCTTCGAATTATCTCTATTGCGCGGGACGGTTCAGAGGGTTTCCGTTTAGTGCCACTTAATAGCTATAGGCTTACGCATTGACGCGGTAGTGGGTTGCTTACGTAACTCATCCCATGTTACGATCTTGCTGTTCTGTGTGTTCATTGCTTTGATTCATTTTTTGAACTAAGATGCCCTTAATGAACTTGGTCGAGGAATGGCGGCAAAGACGAACCGGTCAGGTTTGATTATATCGCAACATTAAAAAAGTAGGCTGCAGCTTCTAGTAATCCTTTATGAATTGCCAGATTAAATGAAGTTACTGACAGTTGTAGAAGAAATGTGGGGAAAACTATGTGTCAAGCACTTGGCTCTTTACGGAGACATTTCAGAAATAGCAAAATTTGAAGGCTGTATACATATGCAATCGATAACGGTACTGCTGCGGGGAATGTTCACAAGATTACATAGTACATGCAGTTCACCTATGTGCTTGAACATCATTTTTCATATAACTTTATGTGACTTAAGAGCGAAAAAAGAGATGCCATTACAAAACTCAGGACTAAATCTCGGTAGCGATTTATTTGCGCATAAATATGCAACAAGTTCCTTTTTTGGATTTCAGATATGATTTATTGTACCATTAACTAGTTTTCGAGCCACTGCAGGCTCGCCATCAGATGGAAATGTTACAGGAACATTATATCGCGGACCAAGGACAGCTAGACACTGTAGTGAAGAGGCTTGCGAAAATAATGGAAATTTAAGAATCAGTAATGGAGCTTTAATGAAACAGAAATTTTGTTACGTTTTGGGCACTTACAGTGCGTTTCCATAGCAGTTCCTTTCTCATACGGAACATTTTCAGGTGTACACAAAAATACACACAGTGTTTCGCCTCACTTCCACAGTTATTCACAGAACGTAAGCACTGTATGTAAATACAACGAATATGTATGAAACAGATATAACACTTTGCTACATCATGTTCTTCGGACTGAAATGCATTGTATTTCAAAATAAATAATAATAAATACAGATAACATATTTAAGTGAATCTTGTTAGCTCTAAGTGTGCTCTTATAATGACGATATACAAAGAACATGGCTTAAAAGGTACACAAAAGATAAACCTTTTTAAGCCATATTCCTAGTATATTATCAACATAAGAACACACCTGCGGCTAGTAAGATTCACTTAAACATATTATCTTTTATTGTAAATATTTATTATGTGATACAATGCACCTCAGGCCGAAGTTTATGATGTAGCAGATCGTTATACATATTGTATTACCTTCATCTGATGATGAGCCTGCAGTGGCTAGAAAACTAGTTAACTGTACAATAAATCGTACCTAAATTCCAAAAAGCGACTGGTTGCATACTTATACCCAGATAAATTGCCAGTTTAAATCAAAGTAGCAGTTGGTTGTCCATAATGGATACACTGAAAGTACATCAAGGAATTGTGCCAACGAAGTTATTAATTAAATACATAACAGTAAGCAGTACTTATCAAAGTAACTGGAGTTTCTTGTGTTCATAAGATTGTGGTGTACCTCACACGTAAGTCCTGCGGATATTGTCCTGGACTCCGAAAGCAGTGTTCATCAGCAGTGGAGCGAAACATTTGAAGCACAGCTAACGCTCCAATTACTTTCTTTTCCGTAGGTTCATTCCGTCTAGTATATGGTCTATTTTTCAGCATTTGGGATATTTTATTTTTATTCTTTAATTTTGTACCCTTCCTGATCTCCTAGTCGTCAAAGTAAACTAAAGTAGAGGCGTCGTGTGCCCCATTTGTCTGCCAAACTTCGTTCTGTGTGTTGATCGCAATTTTCCTATTTGTGTATTTTCTCTGATGCGGGTTTTGGGGGACAGCACAGCATTTGCCTAAACGAGCGAGGGAAACCACGTAGAAACCACTCACAAGCAGGCCGGTATACCAACCGACAGTTGTTAACCCGCTCCGCAGATTCGATCCACATTTTGTTCATCTCCCCAACTCGTACGGTAACAAGCTATGTTGCAGTTACACTGAGCATATTTCTAACGGAAGGCGGAACCAAATCAAGAGTGTCTGTCAGTACAACCATCAGATTTCCTGGCTTATTTGTCATGTGGAGTACGTTTGTCTGTTTTAGTGCAAGTCATAATATTAGAAATATAGTTGAACCCGAGTGAGGTCGAGCATTTTTCAAGTCATTGACGTAGAATTTGGTAGAAACTGGATTCCAGTCCTTCATTAAGAGTCTTTATTGTTTCTCTAAATCACCTGAGGGGAGGTCTGTCATAGGTCCTTCAACAAACCATCTCCAACGGAGCTAGTTCACACTTTCAGACGAGGCCGCTGAAGAGACTTTGCTCGTGTTCAGGGAGGTAGGTCTCTTCCTCCGCGATACTTGGATCACTATTACCAGTTCCTTCAAACACATAACTCTGAAATATATATATATATATAGTGATCCATGTATAGCGGAGGATGAGATGCACCTCCCTGAACATGAGCAAAGTGGCTTCAGCGGCCTCGTCTGAGAGTGTGAACTAGCTCCGTTGAAATGGAACACATTGACACCGGTGTGTCAGACCCACCATACTTGCTCCGGACACTGCGAGAGGGCTGTACAAGCAATGATCACACGCACGGCACAGCGGACACACCAGGAACCGCGGTGTTGGCCGTCGAATGGCGCTACCTGCGCAGCATTTGTGCACCACCGCCGTCAGTGTCAGCCAGTTTGCCGTGGCATACGGAGCTCCATCGCAGTCTTTAACACTGGTAGCATGCCGCGACAGCGTGGACGTGAACCGTACGTGCAGTTGACGGACTTTGAGCGAGGGCGTATAGTGGGCATGCGGGAGGCCGGGTGGACGTACCGCCGAATTGCTCAACACGTGGGGTGTGAGGTCTCCACAGTACATCGATGTTGTCGCCAGTGGTCGGCGGAAGGTGCACGTGCCCGTCGACCTGGGACCGGACCGCAGCGACGAACGGATGGACGCCAAGACCGTAGGATCCTACGCAGTGCCGTAGGGGACCGCACCGCCACTTCCCAGCAAATTAGGGACACTGTTGCTCCTGGGGTATCGGCGAGGACCATTCGCAACCGTCTCCATGAAGCTGGGCTACGGTCCCGCACACCGTTAGGCCGTCTTCCGCTCACGCCCCAACATCGTGCAGCCCGCCTCCAGTGGCGTCGCGACAGGCGTGAATGGAGGGACGAATGGAGACGTGTCGTCTTCAGCGATGAGAGTTGCTTCTGCCTTGGTGCCAATGATGGTCGTATGCGTGTTTGGCGCCGTGCAGGTGAGCGCCACAATCAGGACTGCATACGACCGAGGCACACAGGGCCAACACCCGGCATCATGGTGTGGGGAGCGATCTCCTACACTGGCCGTACACCTCTGGTGATCGTCGAGGGGACACTGAATAGTGCACGGTACATCCAAACCGTCATCGAACCCATCGTTCTACCATTCCTAGACCGGCAAGGGAACTTGCTGTTGCAACAGGACAATGCATGTCCGCATGTATCCCGTGCCACCCAACGTGCTCTAGAAGGTGTAAGTCAACTACCCTGGCCAGCAAGATCTCCGGATCTGTCCCCCATTGAGCATGTTTGGGACTGGATGAAGCGTCGTCTCACGCGGTCTGCACGTCCAGCACGAACGCTGGTCCAACTGAGGCGCCAGGTGGAAATGGCATGGCAAGCCGTTCCACAGGACTACATCCAGCATCTCTACGATCGTCTCCATGGGAGAATAGCAGCCTGCATTGCTGCGAAAGGTGGATATACACTGTACTAGTGCCGACATTGTGCATGCTCTGTTGCCTGTGTCTTTGTGCCTGTGGTTCTGTCAGTGTGATCATGTGATGTATCTGACCCCAGGAATGTGTCAATAAAGTTTCCCCTTCCTGGGACAATGAATTCACGGTGTTCTTATTTCAATTTCCAGGAGTGTATATATATATATATATATATATATATATATATATATATATATATATATATATATATTGCCTGAAAAACGCGTTGATAGAATATTCCAGCTAATGGACTTTCTTTTCCAGTCAACTGCAATCTCGAATTGTAGATAACAGCAGCGATGCTAAAAAGGGAGTTTCATTACATCGTCTCCTGAGAGTATACGTGAATGTCAAAGGTCTTCACGTCACTCATATAAGACGTTTTCTGCGCCTAGCCAGGTGTCCAGTGGAAGATTTCCTTATGGTAAAATAAGATGCTGAATGAAAATTAAGTTAAATCTATAGTTTACTGACACTGTTAATTTTTGTGGAATTCACTAAGCAATAATAAATAGTTTCTGTTTGTTCAAATATCGTATAATTCTAATACTTTCTTTCGAGTCGTAGCTTCAGAAAAAGTGGACAAGTCACTACTGCAAACCACGTTGCGCGTGGAAAGCAAGGTCGACGTTAAGTCGATCGCTGAAAATATCGCAGATGGCGAAAGTTGCTACTGCAAAAATCAGTGCCAATGACCAAAGCCAGAATCTCCTCAAACAGCTAAAAACATATCTGAGGCTTAAAAGCAATGTCTAGGTCCAGAAATCGCGATAAGATTTACATTCAAGACGTGAAGTACGGAGAAGTCAGTAGCGTGACGTGAACTGCCGGTCCGGATATTTGTACTGCGTAACAACAAAAGTGGTGCACCTAGAAGACACGGTCGGATGACGATGTAGCTCCGTAGATGTATACATCATCCACGGTAATGCAGATGCTTAGAGCTGCATTTCTCTGTGACATATAGAACGCCCACCGGAGTCCATTACGGTTATTCGTGTTTTGGTTCGTTATCAGGCCCGGTAGAGTACATACTGGGCGTGAACAACGTCAGATATTGAGCGATCATAGTGAAGGACACGGTACGCCTCGTACTCGCATGAGAGAGCGTTATCATCACCTGACAGAGTCCTCGTTATGGGTCTCCATTTCGCCGGCTGGTCGAATGGCATAATATCCACATTTGTAGAGCATGCGGGTGTGATAGTGGCCCGATGTTGAACTGCATGGTCCGTGAGGGCAAGCATGCTCATTGTCGAGGGAGGATCGCTGTATTTTGCGCCAGGCACATCGTAACACCTTCACATCTATCCCGCCATCCGAGGCAAATAACGAACTTCCTACAACGTTCTATGTTACCCCACTCCATTGGCCAGTAACTAGCAGCAGTCGGAGATTGGAATTAGCATCCCGTAAGTAGGCTGCTGTAGACACAGGGCTGCGTTAGGAATGGTGCCATGATCGGGAAGCATGGACTGATAATGAATGGCGTCGCGTCACTTTATTTCATATTATGTGTCATGTTCCGCACGATGAAACTGAGGAGCAAGTCCACATGGTCATGGAACGAGACAATACGTGATATTATAACAAGAGTAATCATAGATAAAGTGAAACATACATGAGTCTTATGCAGGCGTCAAGCCATAAATTTAAACAAACATAATCAACAACCTAACGCAGGAATTGGCTTAATTATTTAATTTTTTTCAAGAGTTCCTCGACAGAGTAGAAGGAACGACCCACAAGGATATTCTTCAGTTTGGACTTTAAAGTGCATGGATTACAGCTGAAATTTTTGAATCATTGTCGTAGCTTATGCAGCAGAATACTGCACGCCTTTGTGCTCAAGAGTTAAGGGAGTGCGTTCCAAATGCATATTTCGGCCTAATATCAACTGTGTAAAAGCTGCTAACTCTTGGGAATAAGCTGATACTGATAAAATCAAACTACATTAAAGAAAATATGTATTGTGAGGCCAATGTCAGAATTCTCAGACTGCTGATCAGGATCGACAAGAGATTCCCGAACTCACACCACTTACTGCCCGAACCGCCCATTTCTGAGACAAAACTACCCTTTTTGAATCAAAAGAGATACCCCAAACAATAAGACCATACGTTATAAGCGAATGAAAATAAGTACACTAGATAACTCTTCGTATTGAACTGTCACTTATTTCAGATACTGTTATAATTTTAAATAAAGCCGCATTTAGTTTTTGAAAAAGATCCTGAATATGGGTTTTCCACGACAGCTTACTATCTATCCGAACGCCTAGGAATTTGAACTGTTAGTCTCACTAATTATAAGCCCATTCTGCGTAATCAAAATATCAGTGTTGTTGATCTGTGTGTTAGAAACTGTAAAAACTGAGTATTACTATGATTTGGCATGAATTTATTTCTACAAACCTTTCCTGAAATGCATTATTTGATACTGTGGCAAAATTTCACATAACATCCTTTACTACCAACCTCCTGTCGTCAGCCAAACCGAAGTATTTTAAATTACCTGTAATACTAGAAGGCGTGTCATTTCTATAAATAGAAAACAGTAGCAGCCCCAGCATCGACCCCTGCGGCACCCCCACTTAACTTTGCCCCACTGGGACTGCACGTAGCAGCCATTCTGAGTATAGCTGTCTGTTCTTGAAGTAAGAGATGAACCAATTGTAAGCTCTTATTCCATAATGGCCTAATTTCGGCAGTAATATTTTGTGATCAAAACAATTAAATGCCTTAGTTAAATCAAAGAAGACACCTAGCGTTCGCAACCTGTTTTTTAATCCGTAAAGAGCCTCGCAGAGAAAAGAGAATATAGCATTTTCATTTTCAGTTCTTAAACCACTTCTAAAACCAAACTATATATTTGACAGCTAATTATGTGGACTGAAATGATCAATTATTGAGACGAATTGCAGCCCTGCACTACCCAGAATGACCATCGTCCTCGGACGTGGCGGCGACCTGGCCACAGGTCCCATTCTTCCAATGTTTTAGAGAGACACAGCGGCGCTGTTTCTGGCGGCATGGTATGGGGAATCCCCTAGAGTAGGACTTCGGGTCACGAGTGGCAGTGCTCCTGACATCACAATGGTACGTCACGGACATCATACGTCCTCGGTGTTACCCCTCGTACGACACTAGCATGGTGCAACTTTCCAACAGGACAACGCTCGTCCACACATGGCACGTTTCTCTATGAGCTCTCTGCGCGACGATGAGGTACTCCCATGGTCAGCAAGAGCCACACATCTGTCCCCGAGAGAACGTGTCTGGTGTCAACTCGGACGTCACTCTCACAAGAGGCAGTATCCAAGGCATCAAGGACCAGTTAAAGCTGTCGGACCCTTCAGATCTCGGGATGATTGATCCAGAATATGTGCAAGCCCATAATAACAGAAGTCATAGCTGGAGTTAATCACACCATATTTGGAAGTAACACTGTGTCAGGACATGAAGTGGAACGATCACTTAGATTTTTATTGGTAAGTAGGGTAGGACGTCAAACGGGCCGACTTGGAGCAGGAGAGGCACCACAGGACATTTTAATTTCCGCTGTCTATACTTTTACAAATAAATTCATAAAACCTTGTCAGCACGACCAGGAAGGATTCAGAATTCACACTCATAGGAGTGGAAGTTTGGAAACATAACGAAATGATTTTTTTTACATGTGAAATTTCATCATTTTTTCACCTACTAATGGCAGTATTTGTTGCTATAGGTACATTTTTCTTCATAAGTAAGAGAAATTCTTAGATGAATTTTGCACAGCATACAAACCATACTTAAAGGTGTACGAAACTCTAGAATTTTCCAATTCTATTAAAAACTGTGGTGAAAATTGAGGTAATTAACTATAAAATTTGTGTTTATTCTAAACATGAATTTTAAAATATAACAGTTGATTCGTTTTTTCATAAATTAAATAAATTATGGAGTTTCATACACCTGTGAGTATGGTACGTATGCTGTGCAAACTTCATCGAAGAATCTCCCCAACTTTTGAAGAAAAGTGTACCTATAGCAATAAATGCAGCCATTAGTAAGTGAAAAAATAATGAAATTTCGCACGTAAAAAAATTATTTTGTTACGTTTTCGAACTTCCACTGCAATGAGTGTGAATCCTGAATTCTTCCTGGTGCTGCTGACAAAGTTTTATGAATTTATTTGTAAAATTATATACACTGGAAATTAAAATGTCCTGTGATGTTTCTCCTGCTCCAAATCGGCCCGTTTCACGTCCTTCTCCCCCCCCCCCTCCTCAAGTAAAAAATGTGGCAACTAGTAACGCGAAAGCTGTAATGTATTACTTGAGTGTGGGGGGTGGCGATGGAGGGTACGTGTGGGTAACAGGTTTGTCTGATTCATGCTGATGTGTACCAGGAAACGTAAAAATCTTATCTGGAACCACAAAAAAGTAATACATCTCGAAGCAGGAGTTAGAAAATTTGTAATCATCCTTCTCACACACTATTCATACTACAGTCACTCAAAAGCAACGATAATATGCAGTACAGAAAAAATGACCCTATGCTGAATGCTCACCACTAATTCGTAGATTGCAAATGTACGTGCCACTAATTTCTTATAAAATAAGTATAAAAATGTATTACTAACAGAATAATGGCTTATCTTGGAAAAACGTTCAGTCACTGATTTTCCCGTGCGATTTACAGCATCCGAAATTATCGAGGGTGTCACGCAAAGAGACACCCGTTCTGTTTCTGATCGATCTAGCGTTACGGGACTATTTTGCGACAACGGCTATTTTGCGATAACGATTTGATTACTCAGATGTCTGGCCAAAAGTAATGTACCGATGCCTGGTCCAGCTGATATTGATATATCCCATGTTAGCACAGAAAAGCTACTGTTTCTCGCGCAAGACAAATGGCTTCTGCCTACAGTACAGTCTCAAGTAATTTATACTGAGCGTCAGTGTGCATAAATTAGATCAATACAATGCTGAGGTAATGCGTAACATTTATCACATGATGAAAGATTTGTAGATCATTGTTACGAAGGGAGAGCAACCGTAATAGCCGCTTCCTCTGCGAGATTACTCGCAGCAGAAAGCATCACTCGTGACACTAATTGCACACGGGTCATAAGTAAATATTACTTAAAATATGCTAATGAACTGTGTAATAAGAGTGATGTAAATACTATCTGAATCATCTAAAGCTATCGCTCCATCTGTTTCCTACCCGAAGCCCAGCGGCCGCCGGCCTTTTCGTATCAATTTATAGAATCACGTATTGTTAATGTATCACAGGATCACGCTTTAAGGCATTTCAGTTCTCAAATCGCAACGCCCGATCAGATAAATATTTTAGTGCGTTGACAGAAGCAGCTTGGATTTGGACGCCAGATACGTATCTGTGTTTAAGATGTATGTTTTTGTGGAAGCCTCGACGACGCTATAATTAACACTACCAGCAGGACTAATGATAAGACATGGGAGCGGTCAGAATAATTTACTCTGGATGCGGAGTGTAACTGTGGGAGGATGGCGGGCAGAGGAGAGATTCGAGGGGAACGCGAGGGTGGGGAAGGGGAAGGGGGAAGGGATGCCGGATCTGCCCCTCTCGCCCTCTACCTGCAGTGGCAGACTAATTCAACGAAACCAACATCTCGAAACACTAACTTTATATCCATAATAGGAGAGCCAGGGATATTCTCATATGAGCACAAATACACACACAGCGCGACAGTCGATCAGAGGGTGTTATAATTTTATGCTTCTTGTGACAGCATACATGAAATACGGCCGGACTCATTTACAAGCATTCATACCGTTAATTACTTGCACTATCTCCCTTTTAGTTATTCTTCATTCTATACCGCCAGACGTTTCCTTCCATTAACGCAGCTTTCATGCGTAGGTGACTCTCGCTTTTTAATTTTAGGAAATTACTGCTGTGCACACTATCTCTGCCATTAATTTCGCGAAGAGGCACACAACTTTTCTTTTGCGCCTACTTCCTTTATCCTGTCTTCATCCGTCCCTATTTTAAGACTTTTTTATTTTCTTTCTTTTCCTCGGTAATGTTCTCTGCATTTTTACTCCATAGTTCATACTTACACGACAGTATTTTTTTCCGCTTTTATTTTCGTTGCAAGCATTACGTGCGAGATAAAAGTTTGATCGCAAAAATAATTTCGCATTCAACTCTGTAACCAAATCAACAGGTTCCTTTTACGTTATATCCACCTTTATACTTCCTGCCCCTCCCCCCCCCCCCCCCCTCCCGCCCAAATTCCGCTACCCACCGAACATCAAACAGAACTACAAGTTACAACGCTAGCCACACACTTTGCCTATTTGACGCATGCAGTATATTTTAGTATGTTGACGACTCGGAATTATTGAGTGTCTTTTAATTCTTTGTTTCTCCCATGGATTTTGACGATACTGCGTGAGGGGGTTCGTTTAACAGTGCTTATTAGATGTATCAATCATTATAGGTGCATTTACTGCAGTTCTGGAAGACAAAATGGAATCGCAAATGTGATGAAGAGATTGCAGTGACTACTGCAAGATCTAATGATTTTCCCATATTGGGTTATGTAAACAAAATTTCCTCTCAGACAGGTAGAATGGAAACACTGTTCACCACATAAATAGTTCATATCATAGATCAGCCACTATTTGATGGAAAGATACTACGGTTCTGGTACACTGTAGCTGCAATGCAACTTGAAGTGACAGATGGGCGAATGACCTCCCAGGTTGCCATGACTAAGTGCCTTGTCACTCGCAGAACGAATGTACGTGGAAGTCGTCGCTGACTGATTATGAATGATGAGCTCTGTTTGAGACTTCTGGTCCGTGATTCAACGATATCCCCCCTTCCGACACTAGAGAGTCGGCGACAACATATTGGATTTCTGAGTGACGCTGTCTTCTTTGTCTAGTACATTTCTCCACTATGTAGCGGAACTAGCTGGTTTCAGTCTAGATTAGTCACGCGCTCTACCTCCGTTCATCTGAATGCAGCCGTTGGTTTCCTGACTAAGGAACAATTTTAATGCGACAGTATTAGGCCAGAAAAGAAGGCAGAACTACTGGCATGAACATCTCCCGATCAAAAACCTCTCTTTCAATATACTAAATGAAATTCCAAGAACCTTGGGAAGACCGCATGTAACTTTGTGACGGCTATCCGTCCGCCGGAAACAGACGTTGTGTTCGACGGCCACTCTGCACTATAACGGAGGACCTAGGGTGCAAGGGCTACTCTGAAATGATGAGTCTGGCACATGACTGGAATTCGTGGTTAGCCGCATTAAAACCAGTCAGAATACTGATGACTCATAAAGGGAGAGAGAGAAGAAACTAGGCATCAGGTTGCTTCTCGTTTCTCCCTTTATTTCACACCCATCCACAGTTACATGAACACAGTACTTCATTGAATAAAGCACTCATCATCCACAAGTTACTGTGACACCTTTGAAATTTTATCACAATACGAAATCACCCTTACCAGGACCCGTTACGTAACAGCAATTCGGGACTTCCTTAGCATTCTCAGTGTTACAGAAGAGTATGCAACTGATTCGCGTAGTTAATTTTTGAGAAATATTCGCTGCAGTTCTCTTCTTAAACACACCGAAAAATATCTGTGAATTAACTTATGGCGAACTTTCTCTCTGAGTATACATCAACAAGAAATTCAACCCCTCACGCAAACAGAGGACATGTGCCTTACCGTAATGAAAAAATTATACATTTGTTTCACGCCTATTGAGAAATTCTGAAATTATTTGATGGCCGAAGAGAATCTTAATTTCTCAGAATTTTCTTGATAGGGATTATCAGTTTTTATAAATATCTGCGTGTTAATGTTGCTTCATGACCGTTTTACTCGTAGAGTTACAATGAGGAGGGAAATACACATTTTCTCTGCCCATATCTTAGTTGAACGAGTGCTGAAATTCTTTGAGGTTGTCTCTGTTGTCTGTGTTGTTATGGCATAGTCTTCCATTCATAGTCATTGACTGATTCTGCACCCATCTAAATGTAAAGAAGTCCTCAACCCAGTGGTTGGCCAGCAAACTGGAGCGGCCACCAGGTATGTTGGTATGTATATTGCTCACACAACCACTGCAGACCACTGAACGACACACTTGGTCCGTTAACTTTACTTGCTGTGCGTGTACTCACGTTTGCAGCGCCCAAGATCGCTCATTTACACTTTTATTACACAAACTGTAATTATTCTCTAGTCTGGAAGCTAATTTATGTAGTTAAGCTACAGTACCAGACTGCACTTGATTACCGGCTTCGAGAAGTACTAAAATATAAGTACGTCGATCTACTAATACGGATTGAACCAGTCCATCATCCTTTCGTTTCTTACAGTGTCCCTTTTATGCAGATGATTATATAACTTCAACAGTAGAATAAATGTTATAATCTTATTCTGAGTAATATACCAAGAATCTGTACTGTTTTCTACCCTCAATAGAAGGCCGGCAGGGGTGGCCGAGCGGTTCTAGGCGATACAGTCTGGAACAGCGTGACCGCTACGGTTGCAGGTTCGAATCCTGCCTCGGGCATGGATGTGTGTGATGCCCTTAGGTTAGTTAGGTTTAAGTAGTTCTAAGTTCTAGGGGACAGATGACCTCAGAAGTTAAGTCCCATAGTGCTCAGAGCCATTTGAACCATTTGAACCCCCATACAAGGTTAACAAAACGACTGCCAAGTGCTGCTGTGTGATAAGGTTAACAAAACGACTGCCAAGTGCTGCTGTGTGATAGTTCTGCAAACATTGTACAGTTAAATTCATGGTTGATGTCAGTTGTCAAATCTAGGTATCTACGAATAATTTGCCAATCTATTCGTTATTTTGATGGGCAAATTCTTATAGAAAGTATTGCCATTACAATATGACACTAAAATATCAAAATAATGTGTCGAACTACAGGTCCACAATCACTTAATTCAATAAGTGATTAAGATCACAATTCAAGACATCATTTACCACGATTACGCAGAAATTTAATTTCCTGGCTACTTTTTACTGACTCTCTTTACCAAGGGAAGCTGCACAGTAGACACGCATTCGGTAGGAGCGTGGTACAGAATACGTTCCGACCACCCACGTTTAGCTCTGATCAGGTAGAAAATGTTGCTTACTAGCTGTAAGGTAATGTCATCTTGGACACATAGTTACGTAGTTTAGGCGCCCGAGGCTGACATTTACATTAACACATTTTCACTAGCGGTTAGTGCTACATGCTTGTTTTTACATACTTGAATCTTCTTCGAGAATGAAAAAGACACTAAAAGATGAGACAGAAAACATAATGTAAGAAAAAGAAAAACCATTTTCTGAGACGTCCAATTACTTAAATACGACTTTCGAACTTTCGTAAATTCTTTTCTACGGATCAGAGCTTGTTTCTCATTTTCGCCTCGAAGAACTTAAAATAAAAATATAAAAAGAAAATATGAAGCTGGTGTCTTAACAAAAAGAAAAGACTTCGACTTTTATGTTACCAATGATATTTTGCTACAGCAGTATGCAATGCGAAGGTGGTTATACCTCAAAATCTTTTCTAGCGCTCGCATGAATGCGCGCCTTAACATAGCACTATTCCGTTTTTAATAGTAACTGCTAGATAGGAGATAGCTCACACAGCACTGTGTGTAATCAAACGTCACTCCAGCACCCTTCTGCCCCCCCGGTAATAAAACAATGAAATAACCTGTTCACCGCCAAATCAATGAAGCCTTCCCGAATTCGAACATTATTTTTTACGTGGTGTCCGTCGTTGTTCCTGTTCAGTTTGGACCGAGTTTGACAAACAAATTCCTGTGGTCGCTAGTCCCTTCACTGTAACAGCAAGCAGTTGTGGCGCTGAAACATACATTGCCGAAGGCGACATGCTGCCAAGTTTTCCGCGCCTGGTGATGGCTATTCTCCCTTGGCAGATGGAATGGGAAGAGAGAGCCAATTACATTACGATGAGAAATGACTTATCGAATAACTACTGAAGGAGAGAGCTCGCGTTAATGAAAGCATTGTGTTGCCTTCACCGTCTTGTTCGACCACAACGTATTTCGGGTGCAATTAGCACAGCGTCTTGCATACTCATATATCATGGAGATAATGACTGATCCACAGTTCAGTGGACCGGAATATCTGTAGCTCACAACCACCACAGAGCGCTTCCTTGGATTATGTTTCATTAGCGACAAGGAAGTCGGCAATTAATTACTCTTGCGTAAGAGTTAATTAGTTAATTCAGTTGCAATGATCCTACCGTCCTACCCGGGTAGGCAGTCGACTAGTCGATTACGAAGGTAAAACAAGGAAGCAAATAAAATACGTTTACAAACACAACGAGAAGTAATGTAACAGAGAGTGCCCTAAGGGGATCCAAAAACGTCTCTCCGTGTAAAGAACTTGCAACGCAGGGCCGTCGTTAACAAGGAGGAAACCTGTTGCATACGCTCTGCTCAAAACACAAGCAACTTAAGTTTCATATTACAACTAATATCCTTAAACACTCACTTCTTATGTAGAGAGGGACGCAATACTGGAAATATTTCAATTCAAATCCGGTTTAATTTACTATCGACGATCTCTCAGCTGGTTCTAAGCTTCTTTCAACCGCTGTGATTTTCTTTTCTTTCTATGCTTTCTGCATATGCTAAGTACCTAGTAGGACCGTGGTACGGATCACACATTAAATTGCGATTGAGCCAATTATCAGATCAAAGAAGGGGAAATTTGTAACTGAACAGTGCAAAGTCAAGAAAAGCTCTGGGATGAGAAAAACCAGCCTTTGAACTGGTGACAGCTTCGCATGTGAAACTCTCCAAACAAAGGTAAAAATAATATTTGCTGTACTGGATAATCTTTTGTCTCCCGAAAACTTATCGGTAGTTCCTTTAGAAAAATCACAATACTTTCCAGGTCTGTAACCTTGTTTGTTCCCCTCAAAGTTCCCCCTAGGATCCTCTTACACTGTGTTGAAGTTCTTTATTCTCATTTATTGCAATAAGACCTAATCTAGCAAACGATGCCGTTTATAGCGGGTTACATGAATCGTTTCACGGGAGTGGATAGACTAAACTTTACATCATTTACAAAACTAAAGTTGGCTAGCTACTGTATGTGACTACGTAAAAGATGATGGAAGACGATTTTTTTTTTCAGTGGCAACTACAGTTTGTATACGAAAATGCACAACTGTGCACTGCAGTGAATAATTATAATTCTTATTTGTCAAATCCATATATTGCGTGAACCGTAAAGTAACGTCACTTTTTTACGTTAAAACCGAACAGATAAATTGTGAGAAAGATTTTATTTTTAATCAGAGATGTAATAACCGTCGTTATCCACAACCTTTTGCCACCTAGTATGCAAATTTTCAATGTCGGATCGATAAAAATCAACTGGTTCTTGGGCAACAAATCAGGAGATGGCATGTTGGACATCAACCACATATTCAAATTTTTTGCTACTTATAAAATGTTGCAGCGGTGGAATCAATGGCAATATGATGGCGCAACATCGGGCGAGTATGGTAGGGGAGAAAATACATCCCAGCCCAATTTATTAATTTTTTCCAGGGTTCGATTTGCGAAGTGCGGTCTTGTATTACTGTGTTGCAGAAAAATGCCTTTGGCGCTGACAATCGTTGGGCACTTTTCGGTTAAAAATTGATTTATTTGATCCAGTAATTCACAAGAAGGCTCTGCATTTACAGTTTGTCGAGGTTTCAACACTTCAGAATGAACATCCCCTCGAATACTCCACTAAACGCAAAAAACTCCTTTTCGAGGCGTAAACCTGGCGTGGCTGTACTTTGTGGCGATCCATTCGGAGAGCGCCTTACTGTCTATTGCGTTTCAGATTATCACAGAGGACCCATTTTTCATCTCCGATAATCAAGCGACCCAAAAACGCTTCTGTATTGTGTCACTGAAGCAATAAATTGCACGTGGTTGACCAGTTAGCTTTGTTTGTCTTTATCAGAATGCTGTAAATGTACTTGGATTGTCGATCAAGGTTGCTTATGAGCGTTTGAAAGTCCCTCGATTGTCTGACACAGATTTGCTTCTGCCCTTAACGTGTCACTGTCTAAAGCTGTTGGTCTGCCTGATCGACACGATTCGAGAAGATGAAACTTACCGGTTTTGAACTTTAAAAACCATCTTTGGTATTTACGAATGTCTATTGGCTTGCATAAACATCGCAAATGTTTTTGGTAGCAACATTTGCGTTACTAACCTTGTGACACAAAAAGTATATGATGCTGGATATGTTCCTATTCTGGTATTTTGTTGTCCGTTTCACCATAAATTGGAAAAGATTTATGATTTAATGATTATGAGTAAACAAATCACTCCAACCAGAAAATGTCTCTGACATGACTTTGAACTAGGAAATGAGCTGATAAATGAAAACAAATGATAATACTTTCCGGTCTTCCTAATACAGGATGTTTATTAATAAATGGTACAGTTTTAAAAGTTAACAATAAGTCGATTTATTACTTACAAACAACATAAGCAGCGGCAAACGTCCAAGATACTGATGCGTTAATCACAATCATTCAATATGTACGTCATCGGTTACACGACACACATTTACACGCTAGCCAAATTCATCCCACACTCGGTATAGCATGATTTGCAGTGAACGCTTTACCAATCACACTCTTCCTCAAGGAACTTAGGCATTGGCGGTACACAAACTCAGTGTTTCACAAAACCCCATAGAAGGAAACCACAGGGTGTTAAATACGGCGAACGGGTTGGACAGGGGGGAAGGTTGTTGTCTGTTGTTGCACCACGTCCAGTCCAGTTAAGTGAAATCACGACTAAAGATCTCACGTACATTCCTATCAAAATACGGTGTAGTACCGTTCAATTGGAAAAGGCAACCGTCATAATAACTGGTGTTCAGCTAGGGTACCAATCAAGTTTCCAACATTTCTAGAAATGAGTAAACCGTCACCGACTGTCGCTCGAAAAAAATTGGGACGTGCACTTTCTCTCGTGACACCGCACTGGAAACGTTTGCTTTTGGAGAGTCACGCTGATGCTCTCTATCAGCGTGTTTGGGTTCTCGCTTCCCTAGATACAGACATTGTGTGCGCTCACCTCGCCACTTACATGGAAAGAGGCTTCATTGCTGAAGATGTGTCCTTCTACAAAAACCGCGTCCTCCATTTTTTAACTGCAGCTCTTCACCAAAGTCACGCCTTTTCATTCTGTCTGCTAGTGTAAGGGCCTGCATTAATCCCAATTTTTACGGTTTAAAACATAGTCACTTGCGCAACACTTTCCCCACCGTAATCTTTGGCATGAACAATTCCCTGCTTGTTCTACGAAGTGATTTGTGAGAACTTCGGTGAAACTCCTAGGGCACTCTTTCGGCGAGGAGTCTTCTTCATAAAAAGGCAACTGGAAACCTCAAAGTGAGTACACGGTAAACCTTTTCCTTTTGCAACGTTATTATGGAAACAGACACTACGTATACGCAGTAAGCATGATAAGCGAACAGCGAGTTGCGCATTAAAAGCTTGGACAATTGCTGCTGCTTATGCTGTAAGGTTTGCCATATAAAGTAATACATTAATTTATTATTAAATTTTAAAAACCGCACCATTCATTTATACAAATAAACACCCCATACTATGATAAGTGCTTTACGTATTTTTCTTCTGCTAGAGTGGCGAAAAACTTGGATTATGTGACACGATTTTGTGGTCACACACCTAGAAAAAGTTTGTGGAACTTGATTAAGGACAGGGGAAGCTACAAACTTGCATTTTAGCTACTGTGGCTTCCGAGTGTCGATTTTAGGTTAATAACTGTACCAAAATTTCCACTATTTATCTTTATTGTGACATTCCTTAGGTGGATATGGCCCAAACCCTGAAATTAATCAAAGACAAAAATAATAATAAATTATGACATAGCTCATCCAAGGTGCAGTTACTTTGATTGCTTTGACGAAAATTTTCACTTTGCCCTCCTCATTCATATCTGGTAGTCAATATGCGGGTATAATGTTGATGGTCTAGAGATTTTAATCATCTGAATGAAAATGAACACTTTGATGTTGTTATGGTCTTCAGACCGACGGCTGGTTGCATGCTATTCTCACGCTATCCTGTTCATCTCGGCACAATTACAGTTCTGTCTAGTAAGGATTCCATACAGCAATGGATTTGAGGCTGCTTGCTATAGTCGTTGGTGTCCCGCTACAGTTTTTGCTCCTACACCTCTCACCACTACCAAATTGACAATTCTTTCATGCGTCAGCATGTGTCCTACCGATCGATCCCTTCTTTTAATCATGTTGTGTCACTAGCTTATCTAGTTCACTTTTCAACTGAGTATCTCCTCAGAAGTTATCGGATCTATTTATCCAATCTTCAGCATTCTTCTATATCACCACAATTCAAAAGCTTCTGTTCTCTACTTGCGTGAAATGTTCATCTTCCACGTTTCACTTCCTTAAAAGACATCACTACAGTCAAATATTTATAAAAAAATTTGCCTAGCATTTAACTTTGAATATGATATTAACGTAACTTTCTTTTTCAGGTGCGCTCTTCTTGCTACTGTCATTCTGCGTTTTATATCATCTCAACTACTTATCACTACTCCGCAATTCCCACTTAACTGTCTGGCAGAGTGTCCTTCGAACCGCCTTCAGACCATTTCTCTACTGTGTGGGAAAAATGAACACTTCAATCTTTCTGTAGGAGCTCTAATTTCTCTTGTTTTCCTATGATAATCGTATCTCCCTATGTAGGGCAGCGACAGTAAAATATTTCACGTTCATAGGAGAAAGTTGGCGATTAAAATTTCGTTAAAAGATTTTGGCACAACGAAAAACTTCTGTGTTTTTATGACTGCCATTCCAACTTGCTTATCATATATGTGGCACTCTCTCGCCTGTTTCGCGATGATATAAAACGAGTTGCCCTTCTTAGAACTTTTTCGACGCTCTCCGTTAGTTCTGTCTATTAAGGATCCCACACGGCATAGCAGAGGACGAACAAAGGTAGTGTAGGCAGTCTCTTTAGTACACCTGCTGCATCTTCTAAGTGTTCTGACAAAAAATTTCTGTCATTGGTTTGCTCTCCCAACAACATTATCTATGTGATGTTTCCAATTTAAGTTGCTCATAGTTGTAATTCGTAGGTATTTAGTTTAATTTACAGTCTTTAAATTGATCTGGTTTATCGAGTAACA
The DNA here is from genome assembly GCF_023897955.1 of Schistocerca gregaria. Classification (NCBI taxonomy): domain Eukaryota; kingdom Metazoa; phylum Arthropoda; class Insecta; order Orthoptera; family Acrididae; genus Schistocerca; species Schistocerca gregaria. Next base: position 828,849,621 of record NC_064922.1, read on the forward strand.
GAAATTTGACAGATTTCTTTTTGTATGCATGTGGATGAGCTCACACTTTTCCTTACTGGGAGGCAGTTGCCACTTTTCGCACTATGCGGATATTGTGTCTAAGTCATTTTGCAGTTGGGATCTTCGGATGACTTCACTACACGGTAAATGATAGCATCGTGTGCAGAACGGTCTACGAAGGCTGTCACGATCATCTACTAAATCGTGTATGCAGATTAGGGACAGCAGAGGGCTATAATACTTCCTTGCGGAACGCCGGACATCTCTTCTGTTTTACTCGATGATTTTCGTTAATTGCTACGAACTGTGCTCTTTCTGGCACGAAATTACGAACCCAATCGCACAACAGAAACGGTACTCCATAGGCACGCAATTTGATTAGAAAGACTGGGCCACCGTTTGTTAGTTTACCGCCCAGAAAACAAATCTCGTCTACTACTTTTACTCTCTCATTTTCTAATCTGATCTTGTCAGCATCACCTGATTTGATTCGGCTGCATTCCGTTACCTTTGTTTTAATTTCGTGGATAACGACCTTATAAATTCTTTCATAAACACTATCCATTGAGTCAAACTGCTCTGATGCCAATATTACATTGTCATCGGCAAACCTCAAGTTTTTGAAACTTCCTGGCAGATTAAAACTGTATGCCCGACCGAGACTCGAACTCGGGACCTTTGCCTTTCGCGGGCAAGTGCTCTACCAACCTTTTTTTTTTTTTTTTTTTTTTTCCATAACAAACATAAACTGCTTCTAGCAATTTTTTTTTTAATATAGAAGACGATGACTTCATAACATAATTTTTTTTCTGGGAAACGTAAATAAGTGGACTGTCCACCTTTTTTTTTACACAAGTGTGAAAAAAATAAAAAAAATTAAAAAAAAATTAAAAAAAATAAAAAAAATAAAAAAAATCCTGCTTCCGTCAGGACAAAACAACAACGGTCTACGTTCCTCTTTCAGGCGCGTACCTCGCTAATCCCGTCATACCTCGCGTTGGTGTCGGGTACGTCTTCACGTGTGTTTGTGGACTCTCCACTGTCCTGGTCCTTTCTTGTTCTAATACTTATAGGTAATAATTACATTCTCCTACCCGGGACACCCCAACTGGGTGGGGGATCAAGCAAGGCACTCCCTAAAAAATTTGCGTAATATGTTCTATATCTCGGATGTCTCATAAGCTGTGAGTGATGTTCCTGTAATAAGGCCCAGAAGTCAAGCACATTCTTACTGCCGTCTCGGAAAAGATAACGTACAGTCAAACCTCGAATCCAAGTCACGGCGTTTGTCTTTGTTCGGGGATAATATGTCCTATCTGGGAGAAGTAATGTGCGTGGTTCTACTGTTTGCGGCCCCACCCGAAGGAGGAAGGCGATCATTTTTTTGACCAAACACCATACGTCCGCCGAAGGACCGCATATCAGGCGATGCTCCTCTGTGTCTATAACATTGCACTGCGGACACAGTGGCTCGTCCGCCATATGAATTGTATGCAACCTGGAACGAGTCACGTATTTCCCATTTACCACCTGATACCACAGTGCGCGCGTTCCTGTATCAAGGTGTGGATGGTGCACTGTACGCCATACCACTGACCACGTAACTGTTGGTTGGCGGCGCTCTACGGCATTGTTCGGCCGTCGTCGAGTTAAGATGTGATATATATCACGTGCCGTTGCCGTCCTGGTAGTCGGTAGTTCCATATGTACGTAACTGTGTTCCACAAAAAAGGTTCGCATATGGGTAAGCGATGGTGAGATGTGAGCCACCGCTACCGGAGCCGAACGAGAAGGTGGAGCGAGTACGTCTATCAAGGTGCCCGTCAGACTTGTCTGGTGTCGTGTCCACATCTTTATCATTGTGGTTACATAAATAGCCACTGCTCGGTCGCGTACGTGGTCTAGTCCAAGACCTCCACGACTACGAGGAAGGGTGAGGGTTTCGTATCCTACCTTAAAAAGCAGACCCGTGCTCACAAAATATCCTAGTGCCGCCAGGATCCGGCGGGCCAGCACCACCGGCATAGGAAGAACTTGTGCCAGGTGGGGGATGCGAGAGGCTAGGTAAGTGTTGGCAAAGGTGATTCGTTGTATCATATCCAGTGCCCTTAACCTGTGACTTCGGACACTCGCACGAATTGTTTGCAGAAGATGTCTGTAACTTAGTGCCGCCGTGCGTCGAACGTCTGTAGTGAAGATAATTCCTAGGCATTTCATCTTGTTGATCGGCTGTAATGGTGCTACACTTCCTGTCGGGAGTCCTCTCCCGATGTTCATCGCTCCCGACTTTGCCATGTTCAGGCGACTTCCCGTAGCCATACAATACAAATTAATCCAATGCAAGGAGGCTCTTGCCTCGTCTCCTGACCGTGCTAAAAACACTAGATCATCTGCGTATGTTCGGCATATAAACTTGTTGTGCCTTATCGTCATTCCTTGGAGTCGATTCCGGAGCCCGCAGAGCAGGGGCTCGACAGCGATGGCATACAATATCGTTGACAGCGGGCACCCTTGTCTGATCGATCGTGAGATGGTGATGGGCCCCACCAAGCGTCCGTTGATGAGCACTTTGGATGCGGCTCCGTGGAGTAGTCTCATAACGACGGTGACAAAACTTTCCGGAAACTTCATTTTTGTCATAACGTCCGTGAGATAAGCATGACTCAGCCTGTCAAATGCGCGATCGAAGTCTATCGATACCAATACACCCCGGAGACGACATGTTGATGCCAGTGCGATAACATCGCGGTAGTCACTGAGTGCCGTTTGTATATTACTGTCTCCTCCTAGCTGGGTTTGGTCGAGTGAAATCACTTGACGTATTACGCGTTTAAAACGTGCTGCAAGTATCCTGGCGTAGATCTTGTAGTCGCAATTAAGAAGGGTCAGTGGCCGGTAGGCCTGTATCCCTGTGCCGCCAGATGGTTTGTGGATGGGGATGATCATTCCTTCCACGAAGGCGGGTGGAAGAGGCACGTTGGGAGACATCAATTCGCAGTACATGGCAGTCCATCGTGGAATCATGAGATCTTTAAATGTACGATAGAACTCTAACGGAAACCCGTCGGGCCCCGGCGACTTGTGCGACGCTCCCTTATCAATCGCTCCCATTACGTCGTCAACTGTGATTTCACCTGTTAACTCCAGGTTGGCCGGCTCGTCGAGACACGCGGAGAGCGTTCGACGGACCTCCTGAAAGGCTGGCTGATCGTGTTCCGCTTCTTCATAGAGATGACCGTAGTGTTCCACGAAAGCGTTGGCAATATCTTTTTGCGTTGTCATGCGGCGACCATCTGGCAGTACGACCGTCTGTATTAAGGTTCTGCGGCTACGTTGTTTTTCTCTGATAACGTGATACATCGACGGTGATTCTCCATGGACTCGTTCAAAGGCCCTTGCACGGATTGCGACTCCCTCCAGACGGCGGCGCGTTATGGAAATTATTTGGGCCTGTGCTCGTTTTATACCGGCTCGACGCTCTTGTGAAGGTGCTTGTACAGAAAGCTCGCGGAGCATCGTGAAATAAAATTCCGTCGTGTGTCGCCTCCACATCATCTGCTCTCTTCCGTATGCAATTAACGCTCGGCGCAATGCAGGCTTAACGCATTCCAGCCACCACTGCAACGTCGTCGGATATGTCGGGAGGCGTCGTTCACACACGTGCCAAGCATCTTCGACTATGCGTCTGCACTCAGGTTCCCTGAGGTGTGCTGTATTCAGTTTCCAAACACTGCGACTCCTCCAAACTTGTTGGCGACTCAGGGAGACCGTGCAAATATATGCTATGTGATCTGAAAAGGCGACAGGCCACAATTCCGCATCGAGGATCGCAGGTTCGAGACGACGTGTTACGTAAATGCGATCGAGCCGACTTGCAGAGTGACTCGTGACGTAGGTGTATCCACGTCTGTCGCCATGTATCTTCTCCCATGTATCAACGAGATTCATGTCCTGTATGAGTTGTCGCAGCTCCGGGCATGAAGTATAACGTGGGTGTTGATCCTTTGGTGCGAGCACGCAGTTGAAGTCGCCTCCAAATAAGACATTTTCATACCGACCTAAGAATAGTGTTGCAATCTCCTCTGCGTAAAATCGGGATCGGTCGCGCCGTCTGTCGGACCCCGACGGTGCGTAAATGTTACCGACCCGTACTCCCAGCACTGTGAGAGCCAGTCCCCGCGCTGACGGCAGGTACACCACGTCCTCGGCTACTATGCCACTACGTAGAAGTATCGCTGTTCCGCTGCCGCCGTCGGTAGTAGGTGTAATGTACGTATCGTACTCATAGAGGTCGGGGAAGCTCTCAACACATACTTCCTGCAGCAGAACGATGTCGACGTCTGACGCATGCAACATGTCTCGTAATAACTGCAATTTTACAGGCGTTCTGATCGTATTAATATTAATAGAGGCTGTTCGATATGCCTGCCGCTGTTCCTCAGTGCGTAAAGCGCACATGAACGCTTATGTTAATTTGTGTGCTGCTGCCCGGTGACCTGCTGTCTGTGCGTCAATCTGCATCTTCTGCGCGGTTAACATCCGGTGGACGCAGCACTCGCCATTGCGGGTGCGTCGTCAGTGTGTGGGTCAGCATCGGATTCGTCGGCCCAGTTACTGTGCTGGAGGTCCAGCTCCCGTCGCGTCTCTCCGGTCGGGCTGACCGAAGGCGGTGGCGTTGCTGCGGTGGGTGGAGGGTCTCCTTCCGTCGGCTTTCCGTCCGGTGTGTCTGTATTCAACTCCTGTCTAGCGTGATTGGCGTCGTACTGCTGTGTGGGGGGTAGAACCTCCCGTTGCGCCTCCGGATGCACTGTATCGACGTTACACCCAAGATCGTCTGACATGGACTGCAGTAAGCAGGTATCCGACGGCGCTAGCCGTCGTTTCTTGTGGCGCTTCGGCGACCGTTGTTTGCGCGTGTGCGCCTCCGTATCCGAGTGCGGAAGTGACTCCCGGTGCTCAGGGACGAAAGCAGCTGTCGGCACAACCGCAGGATCAATTTCCATATCTCCTACCGATCCTTTCCGCTCGGTTAAGGGCGTCGTCGGCGGCGGAGCGGCAGAAGTGTGCGTCGTTTCGTCACTGGAGGCGGTCTCTGCTGCAGTCGGTTGCCGTAAACTGTCAGGATTCTGTACCTGGTCATTCTTCGGGATGGGATCTGTTCGGAATGCGTCCGCATACGTTAGTGGCAGCGGCGTCAACGTGGACGTAGGTACAGGTTCGCCATTTGGAACTTGCACTATCCTCCGCTGCATACATTCGGAACGCACGTGGCCCTCTTTCCCGCATCCTGAGCATGTTTTGGGTTGTCCATCGTAGATGACTATAGCTCTGCATCCGCCGATGAACAAGTACGAGGGTACATGTTGTGTCAGTTCTATTCTGATTTGACGCACCCCATTGAGAACGGGGTAAGTCGTGAAGTTGGACCATTTTTCCTGAACGTGGCTGAGCACTCTTCCATACGGGCGTAAGGCGTCAATGACCAAGTCAGACGGAACCTCGAAGGGAAGTTCGAAAATGCGTATGTTTCGTAAGCCCAGTCCTGCATGATCAATAGTTACTTCTCCAACATGTCCATCAGAGTGACGAAATTTGAGTCCATGTTTAGTATCTCGGATGATTCTGTCACACACTGCATCGTTAATCAGCTTGACGTAAACGACACTGCTCACTATGGAGAGGTGGATTCCGATAAGTTCGTTGTAGTCAAGTTTAACTTCGTCTCGTAGGAACCTTTCTATTTCGTAGGCTTTCGGTCTCGCATATACGTTCGAAAAACTAATCTTGAGAGTCGACTTTCGGTATGCATGTGCCATTCTGTATCGAGTCGTCTAAACGCGCGAGTACTCCGAAGAGGTAAACAACTGCGCGAGCGCGAATTACTCCGGCAGGGACGTAAACAGACGTCCGTGCCGTAGCACTGCCGAAGGCAGACTGAACTGAGCTACCGAAGCACGACTCACGCCCGGTACTCACTGCTTTACTTGTGCCAGTACCTCGTCTCCTACCTTCCAAACTTTACAGAAGCTCTCCTGCGAAAGTTGCAGAACTAGCACTACTGAAAGAAAGGATATTGCGGAGACATGGCTTAGCCACACCCTTGGGGATGTTTCCAGAATGAGATTTTCCCTCTGCAGCGGAGTTTTTATTCTTTCCTCTTGAACTCAAATTCCCTCTCTAAATTTCTCCTTGCTTTCCTTCACTCCTGCTCAGTGTACAGGTTGAATGACATCGCTGACAGCCTACAACAGTGCCTGCCTCTCTCCTATACTAGTATTCGTCTTGTAGTACCCACGGTAACGGGCCAAACCTAGTTGGCTCCAAACATAACAAAGGGAAAGTTATGGCAGAAGAGATTCTGGTAACCTACGCGTGACAACAGCCAGACACCGGAGAGAGGTTATATAAAATGTCAGAAGCTCCTGAACACGTTGGAGAAATATTCTGATCAGAGGCGACAGGGTAGCGACAGTCGCGTGTAGCGATAACACTATAAGTGAAAAAAAACAAAAACAAGAATAATGTAACTGCAGACAAGGACTAAGGGTAATAGTGAGATGAAAGGAGCAAGTCTTTGGAAAGGGCACCTGTACGTAAGGAAGAGCGTGTAGCAGGCATTAGACATTATTTAACAACAGACGCCTCCCTCTCCCCGCCTCCGAAGAACAGTGCACAATTAGAGCCAATGAGATGGTTAGAGCCCTTCGACAACACGCCATGTCAGGAGGGCGAAGGGGAAAACTGAATAAAAATCGGAAGCAGGACGCTCCAAGTGTTCTACTGCATTGAGATTAGGAAGTTGCAATTTGTATCGGCATAGGCAGCCAATGAGAGGAGCCAGGCAGAGCTAAGCAGAGTTATTGGCAATAGCTACAGCGCAGCTGGTGGAATCCTGTTCGATTAGCTAGGGAATTCTACGTATCGTGTCTTGGGTGTGAGCTCTGTCAGTACTGACAGTTCCATTTTAAGTAGACGGAACGGTGCTAGTTCGTCACCGTCTCTGTGTAAGGAACTGGTTTCCTTCTGGCTGCATTTCCTTTTTGACAAGTACATAAGGAGTTGATACTGTCTTCTGAATTAAGTCAGAAGTTGTAAAACACTCATAGCGTGTAGCATTACAGTACTTATTCAAGTAATAAGGAAATTTTAACAACATAGTCAGATCAAGACTCTCTCTCACTTAGACCAACCGACTACTTCCCTTGTTGCCGAACTTTGTCGTCCAATCCCAAGCAACACTTACGATCGGTATCCGACATCCTTTTCTGTCTTTCGACTCTTCTAACCGTACTAGATTTTAGTACAAGTTGTGGATGACCTTTGGATACATGTATATTTTCATTGTTGCCATTAGAATTTCAAAGGGCATATTCCAGTTAGAGTTTTCTACAAAATACACAATACAATGAGGTGACAAGAGTCATGGGCTACTTCCTAATATCGTGTTGGACCTCCTATTGCCAGGCATAGTGAAACAATTCGACGTGGCAAGGTTTCAACAAGCCGTTGAGAGTCTCATGAATAATTATTGGGCCACGCTGCATCTATAGCCGTCGTAACCGCAAAAAAGTGTTGTCGGTGCAGGATTTTGTGCACGAATTGTGTCTCACAAATGTTCGATCGGATTCAGGCTGGGCGATCTGCGACGACAAATCATTAGCTCTAATTGTCCAGAATGTTCTTCGAACCACTCGCGAAACATGGCGCACTGTCATCCATAAAAATTCCATCGTCGTTTGGGATCATGAAGTCCGTGAATGGCTGTCAACGGCCTATGATCGGTTAATTTGGATTAGAGGACCTAGTCTATAATATTTAAACAAAGCACACATTAATATGGAGCCAGAAGCAGCTTCCACCGTGCCGTGTTGACAAACCAAGGTCCATAGCTTCGTGGGGTTTGCACCACACTCGAACCCTACCGTTAGCTCTTACCAACTGAACTCGAGATTTATCTGACCAGGCCACGGCTTTCGGATCGTCTAGACGCCAACTGATATGATCTCGAGTTCAGGAGTGGCTCTGCAGACATTGCCGCACTCTTGGCAAAGGCATTCGCGTTGGTGGTCTGCTGCCATAGCGCATTAACACCAAATTTCGCTCTACTGTCATTACAGATACGTTCGTCATACATCTCACATTGATTTCTACGGTAATTTCACGCAGTGTTGGTTGTCTGTAAGCACTGACAACTAAGTGAATGTCATTGTACTCGGTCATTAAGGGAAGGCTGTCGGCACTGCGTTGTCTGTGATGAGAGAGAATGCCTGAAATCTGGTATTCTCGGCACACTCTTGTCATTGTGGATGTCGCAACGTTGAATTCGCCAACGATTTCCGAAATGGCCTGCCAATGCACTGCCCTTTTCTACCTTGTGTACCCGATACCACCGCCATCTGTACACGTGGATATCGCTTTCACATGACATTTGTCACCTCAGTGAATAACTGAGGCGGTAAGTTTGTACGGAGATAGCGTGTTGGAACTCCCGTGATTAAATGCAGTCGGAAAGACCTAAATCGTCTACAGAGCTCCTGGATCGATTAGTCGGGCGTTGACGGCTGCGCAGAAAAGGGCAGACAGTCGTGCGCGACCGCTGCAGCCCAGTGCGATGGCCCCAGCGGCTGCATTGAGCGCGGGGGCGGCGGCTTCTGACGCCCGCCACAAAGCGAGTGCGGCGAGCATTTACCGGGAAGCGGCCGGCGCCTTAGCCCGCGCCGCTTAATCGGCGGAAGCGCCGCCGCTAAACAAACACCGATCCGGCAAGAAGTGGCGCCAAGGCCTTGTATCCGGTGCCTACACAAAATACCGGCTGGGAATTCTGGCAGCGTTCCGCACGCGTGGCCTCTTTCTCTTGGCGCTATTCGCGAGTGGCTTCGCTTTCCGAGAAAGCTGTAAGCAATGAGCGACGATCTTTGTTCCGGCTCACAACCATAAAACCCTTTTACCGCATTACTACTGACAATATCTGGAAGCAAGAGATGCTCTGCAGAGTAACATTGTTATGGCCACATCCTAGAAGGTTCAGATAGTCACCCAGCCATTCCAAATTAGATTTCTCCAAGCAACTTGAGGCAAAAGAGGAAATGGCTTGATATTGTTTTTCTTCTCCGAGTGTTCCGTCTTTGAAAATCTTAATATTAATGGGGTATTTAGTTATTATTCCTCTCCTTTTCTTTCACTTCATCTGAAGTCACCGCCTGGCTAACATTGTGTGTCTCGTCATGTGTCGAGATATACAGAATGATTCCGAGATGTATCACAAATTGAGGTTAGGACCCAGATCCGGAAACGAGAGACTCCTAAATTGTAAATGTATGTCATCCTGATACCTCCGACAGTGGAAATACGTGTACCGGCACTATTGTTGCTAAGGTAGCAGGGCAGGCAACTTTCAAAGGCGTTTGTATTGACCAATACATGAAAAAATTTCTAATAAGTATGAGCTCTAAAATGCACACGTTAACAGCTGTGAGCATTTTCCATCTTCGGTACTATGAAACGTTATCTCTTCTAATCCAAGCTCTTTGATTTCCTGCTTTCTGGAGCAGGTAGTATGGACCAAAACACGAAAAAATGTCTAGTAAATATCTGCTCTAAAATGTCTATCTTACGAGCTACGAGCAGTTGTTCACTTTTACTACTGTGAAACACACCTCTTCTATTGAACAAGAGCCAACAGCTCCTAAGGTATACATTTTAGAGCCCCTATTTAATGGACATTTTTTCTTTTTTTGGTCCATAAAACCTCCTCCAAAAATATTGAAACCAAAGAGATTGTATTACAAGAGACGTGTTTCACACTATCGAAGATGAACAAGTGCTCACAGCTCTTTATGGTACGCATTTTAGAGCCTGTATTTACTGGACTTTTTTTCTTGTTTTGGTCCACACTGCCACATCAGAAGTTGCCGCGGCTTCAGTCTTAGCAACAACAGTATTGGTATATCTAGTCCACTGTCAGAAGTATAGAACCATTTTCGCTTACAACGTACAATTCTGTCGTTACTGGAACAGGTTCCCTTGCTTCAAATCGATACATTTACCCTTTTTCATTATCTCTGAAAGTTTGTAATATTATCACGGAATCATACTGTATATGTGGACTAAGAGCGTGTCTGTACGCGTCTACAATTAGTGTCTGTCGTTGATCGACTTCACACTTGCTACCCTTAGGTATTAATCTAAACAACAACGTTATCCTCCGCCAAAACTACCGCCTCATTTGCCTCAATATGTTCCTGGAGAAAAGATAGCGCTTTAGTCATTCCTGAGTCGTTCGGCTTCTCTACAGAACAATGTACAGCCGAGCTTCTTGCAGAAGACTTTCCGGGGGTGGGACACGAAACACAGCACTGTAGTAGACTTCCGCATGGGAAAAAGTTTTACCGGAATTCGCAGTAATGCCTTGATTAATAACTAACTCTCGCGCAGCGCAGGACACTTCGCTCACATGACGAACAGGTTTCTGACGGGGAGGTAATTTTTTGACAGTTTTCGATTCAGTTTTAAATTTAGATATTTCGAAAAAATGATATGATCCATAAAGTGAGACAATTGAAGGCGCAAGGGGGAGATAAAATATTCATCAATATTTGATTACTATCTGGGTAGAATAAATAGAAAATTATTACATTTACGTAGCGAGCGAATTATGTAAGATAAAACATTTTAACAGCCAAAACAAAATATGACATGGTGTACCTAAGCACTAATTTCATTTTGATACTGATTTGCTATTGTAGCGTTCCACATAAAAGGCTGCAAATAACAACACGCATTTAAAGACTTTTATGTAAACAATGCTAACTAACTAGCACTTAATCAACGAAGTAATAACTTACCCAAGTAATTGAATGAATTTTCAAGATACTGAACCACCTTCAGCAACCATACATGCACCGAAGAAGATAATTATTATGTTTTGCTACAGTTACTTTGTTTACAATGTCTTTTGTTTACGCTTACCATATTTTTTTGGATCAAATTCAGTGCATAATTTTTAAATTACTTAAAAGTGTTACCCGTTTACTCAGATATTAAAATTTATTTACTCAGTTCTATTTTTTCACATATTGGGAAACATACTGCGTCAAAATGGGAGTAGTTTCGCCTGACACTTTATCGAAATTTAAAAGTTTAACTCGAAATTCTTCATCCAAACTGAAATATCTTACTACAAATGACTTTAGCGCTTGATCCAAGGTCGGCTGAGAGGCGCAAAACTGGAAGAGTATGTTTAAAACCGCGATGTTGAAGAAGTAGATGAAAATTAAAAGAAAAATCTTCGCCAATCATAAAATTCTCAAACCTCAGGCAGTTTCTCAACCCCGGACATGACCATGGACAGCACTAAACCCCCTGGACTGTCCGGGCGTACCCCGGACGTATGGTAAGTTGAATTTCTGCCTAAGATTTCCGTATAGCTCCGTGGAACATTAAAATTTTGTGTAGCATACTCACCCACTAAAATGCCTCGTCGTGCGGACCTGAATGATGACAATGATTATAGATATGTCATCGTATAATTCAACGCGTAGAACTTTATCAACGGGAATCGTATAGCACAGAACTTGAACAGAGCATTAGGTAACAATACACTGCTACAAAAAGTCCCATCTATAACATACATATTCCGACATATTAATTTAATTTGGACAAGTATTTTGTTTCTAAGAGAGTGTTAGCATAAATTTCTCTTCCTGAACACGTATTACTTCCTTTTCACCCCTATTTAGAAATCTGAATACCTTTCCTGTGGATGCTGAGGATAGTTTTAGTTATTTGGAATTTCTTTTTCAACTTTTGAGAAGGTGTAACTACTATCCACTATTTTATTTCCAAACCGCTCTTAGCACGTTATACTATTAACTTCTAATGCAGGTAATCCTGAACAGTGAATGGAAGACCATCCACACATTAGAAGGAGTTTGACACTAAAATAAAATTAATCGAATAATAGACTAACGTATCATTAACACAACGGATTTTTTTACAGATAAATGATTTACTCACAGAAACAGAGTTACTGTAATTTGGACAGTTAAAAACCATGACGACACAGACAAAAAATAAATTAACCAAAAGAGTAAAAGTAGTCTGGATTTCTTTTGATATACTAAAAGTTGTTTGCAAAACTAAGTACCTGATGATTCCAGAATGAGATTTTCACTCTGCAGCGGAGTGTGCGCTAATATGAAATTTCCTGACAGATTAAACAGTGTACAGGGCCGAGACTCCAACCCGGGACCTTTCCCTTTTGCGGGCAAGTGCTCTACCATCTGAGTATCTCTACCATCTAAGTATTGATGCAACTGAAACGGGACGTTTATAATCAACTAACGTATATTACCTTTTTAAATTACGGCATTGAAATATGAACTTGCAAACAAGAAAACATTACAAAACCGGGAACTAATTCTCAGAGAACAATGGGGAGATACATCCTCAAATTTCTAGGACCTATAGGAAAACTAACAAAAGAATCGGGAAAATGAAGAGTAATTTTAGGAATAGACTATATGTAGCCAGATAAATGAAAGGCAATTCATTCTTTGCTGGATTCCAACATACACTACTGGGAGGTCGATGTATGTGAACCTGAATAAAAAAAGTAGCTAACAGTCGAGTATGCAATGTGGCGATGCTGGTGTTCCACGCGTGCAGTCTTGCTGCGTTTGTAGTTTCGCAATGTTTGAAAAGAAACGTTATCACCTTTCCTGCTAGCGTGGAGCAATGAACTCGTTTCTCAGGATTTTACTAGTCTTACCACTTTTCTGGGTACTGTCACTGCTAGCTTCAGATATTTTCTTGCTGAACATAAATACGTCGAACAGAGAAACAACGCACATAACGAAATGAAATCTCAACAATCAATTTCACGATCTGAACTGTTGTCCGCAACTGACTATAGTAAATGGCACAAGTGATAGGGTGGGGGTGAACAGAACGGAAGGCATCACCTAGCTCATTCTCTGTCTGGTTGTTACCGTAGCTGTCATGTAAGTTACCGTACTAGCTGTCACTTACTTTTTTTCTGACCCAGCTGCAAATGACACTGCAGGAACAACATGGATGCGCTTTGGTAAAAATTGGAATGCCTGGAGAACTCTGGAAGGGGCCTCTGTCAACAGATGTCATGTGCTTGAGGTACTCGTACAGGAATTCTAAGTGTTGATCAAGACAATAAGACCATGGAATCAGCAAAGTAAACATCTAAATGTGTTTGTGAGAACGCCGCAAAATTCGGGGTGTTAAATCAGTTTGTTACGTCAAAATCACAACAATATGTCATTTGGTGTACATTGGTAAGTATAAGCGAGTTTTCGCCTCAAAATGCATCAGACGTTCTTATGTTCAAGTACACTCACTCTTTTTGTCCAGACGAGAGGAAACGCAGCTTTTGGCAGGAATGACTACCAGGACAAAAAATGCCTGAAGACGGATTTTAGTGTAAAAGACTTCTGCATCTGGAAAGTAAAATACTGCAGCACGCCAAATGAGCATGAATCTATACAGCTAATATTTATATACTTGCTCCGGAATATTGCCACATCAATAAACTTGTGTAAGACAGGGGGTAGCATAACTCTAACCGAAAATAATGTTTCAATATGTTTTCGAATTGTTTTCTTCCGTATTCCTTTGGATTTAAACTGTAATAGCCGTAAAATCTGATGCTTGACAAGTTAATTTGAATTATCACTCGAAATAATCTGAAAACGTAATTACATGCTTATCACAGCATACGACAAATAAATTTTATATTGTAACTATCAAAATACATCCTATTTCATTGTATAAAGGCTGTAAAGAAAAATTTAAGAGCTTACCCAGCGAAATTACTAGCCCGACACACATTATTTGTATAATGTTTACGAAATTAAAAAGTTAACAACAATGATGCGCTAGAAATTTAATAACTTAGAGATCGGTCCACCAATGTGAAGACATATACGCTGATATTCCTCATTACGAAATGAACTTCATCACTTTTAGTGATGAAAATTTGAAAACCGACTTCGGCCTAAATGTAGAATGCACGGCAGTAAATTATATCCAGCAGTCAATAAAATATCCTAACGTCTAGCGAGGGATTTAGTTGTTACGTAAACATTCTAATACACAGTTGTTATATATGCTGGACAAAGCAAATTAAAATGCCGAAATATTTGTAGGTTTTGATTATTTTCAAACGCATATAGATGCCAAGCATTTAAAGAATGGCTCCTCAAGGCTCAGAAAATGAAAACTAAAACTTGAATTGCAGAAGGAGCAGATATTTTTTCTGTTTCGTTACTTAAGCTTGACAGTGTACAATGCTACCGAAAAAAACGCTCTTCTCTCAGCGTGGCGCAATTCAATTCCTATGTACACTTTTTCCATGGCAGTACGAACATGGTAAAACGTTGCTGTGCCCACTTCATTTTACTGCCATTACAGGTATTAAAGGCGTAAAGTAAATAGCAGCATATTTCTATATTGACGTCATTAAACTATAAGCACGCCAAGTGTTGTAGATATCACTGCTCCTGTGATTTTAACACAACAAAGCTAAATAAATAAAAGGCTCGTCCACCGGAACACAGATATTTAATAGAAGACCAGCACGTAATGACCTAAGACTTTACTGCTCCTGATGTTTTCGCGAGGATAATTACTAAACGAAATGTTTACCGGAAACCAAAGTTTTTTTAATAGTGCCGTTACCTGAGAGATAACTTGGGAAAGTTGAACATGCAAACGTGCCTACCATTAAATTCTTCCAGTACAACCATGGCAGCAAAATGCGAACAGCAATTCACGTTATTGCTAACCTTTTAAATTGAAAATAAAAAAAATCGCTGGTAATTAAAAGGTAAGCGCACAACAATAAGTACGATTAAAATTTCAGTAAACCAGCTGATGTTACAAACAGAGTTATGACTTACGTGAACATTATGTTTTAGTGATGCATTCTCTCTTGCTGGAGTAACTACAATCTGATGTTCGTTTCTTAGTGCGTTTACTGCCTTAAATTCAAATTTCGAAATTCATTGTTAGTACGTCGAAGACCTAAGCACATCCTAAAAAGTAGAAATTATACCCAATTCTTTTAAGGAACTGCTGGATTCATTGCAGTGCATATTGCATTGTTACTATAAATATCAGAGTTAACATCTCTGCTTTTAGATTCATGTTTACAGTATTATCTCTGAAACTATTCTTCGCAGTTTCTAGTTCGAGTCGTATACTTTGTTCTTTCGCATATTTTACGAATCGGAATATCGCGTTCATAACGGCTAAATTATAAACAGATTTTTCCGTTTTTCGAAACATAATTTCACTTCGTAAAAAGTCGACAAACATAGCAATATTTTCCCGTTCATTATTGCAGTTTACAATATGGATGAATCTTAAGCTAACGCCAGTCACAGACGATGAGAAAAAACGATGTTTAGAGAGCAAAAAAAATTCTGTGTAGTTTAATTAGCAGTGTAGAAAATCTTCCTGAAAAATTCCTCCCCATTCAGAATGATGCTAAGTATGTTACTGCAATGCCGAGCTCTGTATGTGCGTTACCGCACACAATGTCTACATCTACACGATTACTCTGCAATTCACATTTAAGTGCTTGGCAGAGGGTTCATCGAACCAAAATCACATCATCTCTCTACTATTCCACTCCCGACCAGCGCGCGGGAAAAACGAACACATAAACCTTTCTGTTCAAGCTCTGATTTCTCTTATTTTATTTTGATGATCATTCCCATTTTCGCATTCGGAAGAAAAAGTTGGTGACTGAAATTTCGTAAATAGATCACGCCGCGACGGAAAACGTCTTTGCTTTAATGACTTCCATCCCAACTCGCGTATCATATCTGCCACACTCTCTCCCCTATTACGTGATAATACAAAACGAGCTGACCTTTTTTGTACCCTTTCAATGTCCTCCGTCAATCCCATTTGGTAAAGATCCCACATCGCACAGCAATATTGTAACAGTGTAGTATAAGCTGTCTCTGTAGTGGACTTGTTGCATCTTCTAAGTGTCCTGCCAATGAAACGCCACTGGTAGTTCTGACCCTAATCTTTCAGCACATAGGCCTCTCAAAATGGAAACCTTTGATATATGAGGGAACGATATTACAGTGCCTATGTTGTTAAGAAGAACAATTCATGTTGCTTCGGAAATTCATACATGCCCGAAGGAACTCCGTATCGTTCATCCTTAATAACTCAGGCACACTGCAATATAGTATTTATACGTCGATAGGAGACAGCGATTTTCAATTTAAATGTCCTCCCCTGTACGGGAATTACATAATGTGTGGACGAGTGTAGGCAGGAATGACAACATATTGAAGTCTGGGTCTGTTCCTGCGTACTGCACGGATAGCCAAAGAGCTGGCGGCACGGCAGCTCAGCGTGTTCGGTGAGTGGGTTAGCTGTCCTCTGTAATAATGGGAAAAAAAACTGAGTGTACAAACGAGCAATAACGAAGAAAATGATATCAGCTAAAACAAAAAACAGGTTAAGGTGACCGCTCTTGCAAAGCGAGAAACCCGTGTTCGAGTCTCGGCCCGGACTAAATTTTCATTGTGGTCATTCCTCAATACAGCTGATGGTTGTTCGTATTCACAACTACTAATAAATTTCTTGTGTTTGATATATGATGTCCTTGCTTCTAGCAATGAATGATAGTATACGGATGTTGCATGATATTTTTATCAGTTGGCAATCTCTAGTTTGTGAAAGGGTCTTTACGAAAGAAAGACTATCTACAGAATGCGTTTCAGTATTTTCAATACATTTTATATAAACTAGGGTAGAGACGAAATCAGTGGAATGGTGGTAACTTATATGGTATTTTAAGAAGATGTTAGAATGAAACTGCGTCACTGGAAAGTGTTAGAAAACTAAAAGAAGAAATGAATTTAAAAATAAAATGGAAATGCGTGAAAAATTAATTATTCCTACATAATTTAAATTTCTTCACCCCGTTATTATACTGTTTCTCCGCTACGTATTCGTAAGGGTAATGTGAGCAACAAGTTATAATTAAACTTTATGTTTCACATTCCCCTCGCAAAATCTGCTCGTGTGGGTTCAGACTATTATTTGATGCATGATGAAAATGAAGACCTCATGCTGCTACTATAGCGCATCGCATAAAAGAAAGATGCGAAACTAAGACCTTTGTTCATTCATTTACAGTCAATTGTGCTAGGTTCATTATAATTTGAAGAGAATATCGCTGTGCTACGAACATAAATTAGAAATTGTGGTACTAATTTACTGTTCCGCTGACGACTGCAACCATATGACAAATCCTGTAACATCAGTGAAGAAAAAGTGAGAATCGAAGCTTCTGTTGACGTTTTTCTACGCGTATGCTTACAGTAAACGATCAAAATCCGTTTTAAGGAAAAGGAAAAAAAACCGTAACCCGGACTCATACAGCGGCATAGACCTCTAAAACACATCTTTCAAAATGTTCATGCAAATGTTAATAAGCAGGCTTACTGCTGAAGTAGATGCCCAAGTACCAGAAAACAGTTTAGTTTCAGAAATGGAAAAAGCACCCTACTTGCAATGAACTGCTTAACAGAGCAAGTGTAAGACGTATTAAGACATCCAGGGGAAAATATTTTGCAGTCTTTATAGAGTACAGCAAAGCCTTCGACACGGTTAATAGAAAGAAACTTATCCAAAACACACTCTACTAATTCGCGCTTTCAGACACCCTAAGATACAACCACATCCAAAAATCTGATGATATCAGGCACCCAAGAGTTTAACTCAAACGAGGAAACCCGATCAGTCGGATACTGTTCAGCATCATGGATAGCTCAGCAACACTCATACTTTATGAATATTATATGGTAATAGGTTCAGAAGGCAAAGAAGAGCTCCAAAATGTATTAAACAGACTCACATCACGGGCTGTGGAAAATCACATAGAAATAAACCACAACAAAAGCACATGATTTTCAGAAGAGGTGGTTAACTCCCACCAAACGACACGCTAGCACTTCAAGACAAAGTACTGGAAGTAGTACCTAAGTACAAAGATTTCACACACATTTGAACATTTTAATTAGTCTCGTTTTATGTTACCTCAGAGTAATAAATATTCCTGATTCTCTCGGGCCGGCCGCTGTGGCCGAACGGTTCTAGGCGCTTCAGTCTGGAACCGCGGAACCGCTACGGTCGCAGGTTTGAATCCTGCCTCGGGCATGGATGTGTGTGATGTCCTTAGGTTAGTTAGGTTTAAGTAGTTCTAGGTTGTTGAGTCCCATAGTGCTCAGAGCCATTTGAATCATTTTTTTAGGCTCTCGGAAGATGGTTGATTGAGCACCTGATCATCTTCAAATAATGCTGTTAACTTCTGGAAGATAGTCACAGCAGTCGTGTTGCACGCTTCTCTTTCTAGCCATTATTTTGAACTTTGATCATCGACGTCTCGAAACGGTGAACAAGAGCCCATACAACCAATAAAGACGAGTTCGCATGAGTCTGTAGCAAAGCGGCTATCAGGCAAGGTGACTTTCCATTCTTTTCCAGCGTCGTGGATTTCATACACATTAGCAGCGCTCATTTCTTTGGATCTGTTGCGGCTTACATTCGGAGACCACCGATTTTCATATCTCTGTTAATGACGTAATGCCATCTCTGGCATCTATGGGGTAGCCGGCTAGAGGCTCGCAGATTCTGTACAGTTTTGCGAAGAGTACGAGATGCTGATCTCAATGTTTACATATCAGTGAAGATTCTGTTCCAATGCCAGTAATCCTCTGTTGGTCAAAGTGGCTGGACTGTACACAGTACGGTTGCGATACGAGACGTCCGCTGTCAGAGGGTTATTGGGCGGGAGAAGTAACTTCTACCCAAGTCTTACTGTGGAAGTGAAACCAAAATGACGTAGCACAATATGTTGTTAACAGCTGTCGACTGTTCGTTCCATTCACAGCTATTGAAGCTGTGCTCTTTTGTTCCTGTCGAACCACACTTTCTGAAATTGTGACATATTCAGAAAAAAGCAATCTAGTATTTGTGACAAGTAAGGATACAAACGTCATTGCTCTAATTTCAACGTTACAATGAACACACACATTTACCGAAAACAGTGTCTTTTATTTTAGGATCTCTTGAGGGTGACGAGTTTGCGATAAATTTTCACTGTGCCTCTGTCTTGAAACAGTATATTGTCATACCACGAAAGATATAATAGTGAAACAACGAAAAAATCGAAATACGATAGGGCGTCTCCAAAATTCCTCAGCTGCCGGGTACCATCGAGTTGCGTGCCCCCATAAAATGTCAAGACGGACACGCCATTTAGACGTTACTTCCGAGTGTTAATCGCGTGAAAGCAGCCTCTGCCACTGAGGCGCATATCGAAGGTGCTCTGTGCGCATGCGTAACGCGAGTAGCCAGGTCTGGCGGCAAACACCACCCATCTCATTGTAGTGTAGTTTTAAGTGGGCCATTGTCGGCAGTTTAGATTGTAGCGTCAGCGCAAGCTGGCATGCCTAAGCTCCGCTGTGTCTAATGCTAGCGAGCGTTCAGTAGACACATGGAAGAATGGTACCACACGAAATAGAGGGTGCAATTCCCGCACACTGTAAATACGGTGCATGCATTGCACGGACTTCATAACGCCAACATGCTGCTCACTTAGTCGTCTTCCTTTGACTGTGTTATTAATATATCGTGTGACGAGGGCCTCCCGTCGGGTAGACCGTTCGCCTGGTGCAAGTCTTTCGATTTGACGCCACTTCGGCGACTTGCACGTCGATGGGGATGAAATGATTATGATTAGCACAACACATCAGCTAGTCCCTGAGCGGAGAAAAATCTCCGACCCAGCCGGGAATCGAACCCGGGCCGTTTGGATTGACAGTCTGTCGCGCTGACCACTTTTTAAAAATCTCATTTTGTTCACTTTTGTTCGTTGAATCTGCTCGGGGCGGACTTCGTAAGACATCCGTGTACGTTCGTTGTTGATCGATTAGCTCAGTTTTTTTTTATTACAGAGGGCTGCTAACCCTCGGACCGAACACGCTGACACAAGTGATAATTTAGTCAATAGAGACACAGGATACGACACCAGCAAGGCGTGAAATCCGCAACTGATCATACTAAAATCACATCGATTTCAGGAGCTGTTTAGCAGTGGCAGCAGCAGCCTTCACAAACCCAAGAAGTACTCCTCCTCGAACGGGTAACGAGACCGAAATGATTTAAAAATACTGAGATATGTTGGTTCTTCCAGCGACTAAGGTCATTTACCTTTCAAACTTTGAGTCTGTCTTCAACCGATATGTGAAGGTTAATGAACCTACAGACTCCAGAAACACAATTCGATGAAGAGACAATCTCGTGTAATAGGTAACTGTAACCAACAGATTCATATCCGTCGTAAATGAGGTATTATTTAAAAACTGAAAATGGTTCAAATGGCTCTGAGCACTATGGGACTTAACATCTATGGTCATCAGTCCCCTAGAACTTAGAACTACTTAAACCTAACTAACCTAAGGACATCACACAACACCCAGTCATAACGAGGCAGAGAAAATCCCTGACCCCGCCGGGAATCGAACCCGGGCGCGGGAAGCGAGAACGCTACCGCACGACCACGAGCTGCGGACTTAAAAACTGAAATGTACGGTACCGGTGTTCCACAATAATATTTATTTTATAGTTTGTTGTTAACCGTCTTTCGGTTTTATAGGCCACCCACTGACAGCGAATAACTGAACAGCTAGTCCACACAACATTACTGAGAGCTTATAGCTGTACAGACAGTGTTTTTCCAAAGGTATGTGGCGTTTTACGACTATACGAAAAATCCAAGCATACTAAAATACACAGAGAAGTTAAGAACGAATAAACTTTGTATCACACTATACTCGAAGATTAAAGGTATAAAAATACAAAGGACAAAACAGTTAAAAATAGAGTACTGGCATAGACTACTGTGTTATCTGGATAAAATAACTGGTGAATGTTAAGGACAGGCAAAAAAAAAAAAAAAGAGAGAGAGAGAGAGGGGCAGAGCGGAGGAAATTCAGTGGAATGTGTGTGGATAACTGCTATACTATTGACAACATTAACGGGGTGCTGTTCCTTTAGAAATCGTGAAAAATGGAACTGTATTTGATCATGAAAGATTAACTCAGGATGCTGCGATTGGTGTTTTATGTAGCCATAATTTCAAGTGATGTCAGTTTATTTATTCTACGGATAACACATTTCATATCTTAATAATGAGATTCATTAAAAGCATGCCGGCCGGGGTGGCCGAGCGGTTCTAGGCGGTACAGTCTGGAACCGCGTGACCGCTACGGTCGCAGGTTCGAATGCTGCCTAAGGCATGGATGTATGTGATGTCCTTAGGTTAGTTAGGTTTAAGTAGTTGTAAGTTCTAGGGGAGTGATGACCTCAGACGTAAACCAACTTCAAGAACTTTTAAATAATGGTGCCTGCACTATACGACAGGCCAGAATCCATCCTTTTCGAACTAAGTAGAGTCACATTGTCCTACAGACACTGACACTGGTAACCTCTCAGATCAACATTTGTGGTTTCACGCACAGTCATACAAAGAATATGGTCCTATCGATACTACAAAGGTTGAGTACCTTCATTAAACTCCGAGATTCATTCACATTTATGGTGGAAACTTCCTGAAAATCCTCATGGCAAATGTGACAGCCTCCTTGCAGTGTCCATGGCTTCGTGGGGTCTGTGCCCCACTTGAACCCTTTCATCAGCTCTTACCAACTGAAATCTGGACACATCTGACTAGGCTACAGTTTTCCAGTCCTCTAGCGTCCAACCGTCATGGTAACGAGTGCAGGAGAGCCGTTGCAGGCGATGTCGTGTTGTTAGCAAAGACAATCACATCGGTCGTTTAGTGCCATAGCTCATTAAAGCCAAATTTCGTCACAGTGTCCCGGCGGAAACTCCCAATCTGATTTCTGCGGCTACTTCACGCACTGCTTCTTGTCTGTCATCATCGACCACTCTACAAAACACCGGCGCTTTCGGCCATCAAGTGAAGGCCGTCGGCCGCTGCATTGTCCGTGGTGAGAGGCAATGTCTGAAATTTCGTATTCTCGGCACACTCTTGAAACTGTGGATCCCGGATTGCTGAATTCCATAACGATTGCCGAAATGGACTGCTAATGCACTCCCATTTTATATCTTGCGTACGCGATACTACCGTCACGAGTATATATGCATGTAGCTGTCCCACGATTTTAGTCACCTCACTGTATATTGTAGGCCATGCATGTGCATTTGCCGTTGTTTTAAAAGAAAATTCCGCAGTGCAGGATTCGTCTCTAACACAGAAGTCCCGTTACAGCCATCCCGGCAAAAACTGATGACGGAAATCGGACCCAGTGTGACCAAGTTGACGGTGGGCGTAAGTTATTGGGCGACCTCTGGTGACTGTATCCAGCGACGTTTGCCCGGACATTGTGGCCGTTTTATCATAGTGCGTCAGTGACTGTCATCCAGAATACGTGAAAGACAAACGTAACTATTAGGAGAAGAGACTGTGAACACAAAAGTGGAAAAACATACAGCACACTGACAAACTACTTCATTTAGCAGAAACACGACTCAACTGGTTAAAAACACGAGTAAGCAGCAGCAATAATAATGCGTAGACAGCTAATACTGATCTACTACACTCCAAAGATTCACTACAGTAACAATAAGCATAAGATTCACCACTCTTTTCCGGTTAAGATTTTGGCTGATGCCGGTTTCCAATAAAGCTGCGATTACGGTCAGGAGATTCTGAGCTCTATCCCGATTAGCAAATTTCTATCCACAGCATGCCGCAAACTGATTTCTGGAAATAAGATTTTCAATGGCTCACAGTCCATTTTTCGTGTGTCAGAGAGCCGGTCGATTCCACTGAAGGAAACAAACCGATTTTAATTCCGGCTGTCGCCCGAAGTCTCTAAGTTCGGACGATGAGGTCGGCTGCATTGTGACCGCTCGCGTGCTAGTGTACTGAGTTGCAAATTTCGGCCAATTTCAGTCGTCGGAAGAATCTGCTGATGTCGGTGACACACTGTGATCGCATACTAGGCGTAAACATCCGATGCAGCGCCCGATAGCCGCAACCAGCGACGACGATTTATTTGCGACATTGGTGAGCTCAGAGGCTATCCATCGGGGGCGAAATAAAATTGCAGCCTTTTTGCAAACGTTCCGTCATCTTTACCGTCGTTATCGGGAGGCAGCAAATCTATAATCAACGGGAGCACAGGAAGCCCACTCGCGCCCGCCCTGGCCCCGTTGCTTTGATTGTCGTCGACGGAGGGCCCGGCCGACTGCCGGCTGCGCTCACGTCTGCGCGCGGCCACAAAAACGACGCGGCCTAACTAAGCTTCACGGAGCGAGCGGCCGTAAACACAGGGCGAGCCGCGGCACGTAGCGGCCGGCGATTGTTACGAGCGGGCACACAGTAGTTGTGTTGATTCAATCGCGCCGCGCTCAGCCGACAATCTCAATTAGGGCGTCGCGGCCGTGGTTATTAGCGCGCCGCTGAACCCGTGGTTAGGCCCGCCGGGGCGCGCACTTGTCGCCCTCGTTAAGCCCGCCCCCGAGTAAGACGTCCGCCACGTCCGCTGAACCTCGGCGCTGCGCCGTTGCGCCGCGCGGAAAGCTCGCTAGGCGACGGCCATCGCCCGGGTCGGCCGAGACGCGTATTCCAACAGGCGAGCTCTGCGTCTTTCTTTGCGTCGGCGAGCCTCGAAAGCTGCAATACCACATAGGAAGACTTCTCCTGCCCGGAAGAAAGAACCCGTCGGTGGATGACAGAAAGTAAAAACATGTATCACGTAAGCATTCGGATGTGCAGAATGGGAATTCTGTTCGCAGCATTTCCTGCAGCCCAAACCACGTGATTTTGAGCCTCCGCATTTTAACCCCTACAGCGCTGAGAGTAGTTGTTCCCAACGTTTCTTGGACTATGGTCTCTGAGTGCAAGAGTGAAATTAGACGTTAGCTAGTAACCCTCGTGGTTCAAATGGCTGAGCACTATGGGACTTAACATCTGAGGTCATCAGTCCCCTAGAACTTAGAACTACTTAAGCCTAACTAAGGTAAGGATATCTCACACATCTATGGCCGAGGCAGGATTCGAACATGCGACCGTAGCAGCAGCGCGGTTTCGGATTGAAACGCCTAGAACCTCTCAGCAACTCCATTACGTTATATCTTATTGATTTATTATTTGTAGCTTCAAGGTAGGTTGGTTTTTTACAGTTCGTTTCTTGAAACTGATCAGCGGAAATCTTATTTTTGGCCAAATGAAACTATATTTGCGATGGTCTTACGTAAAGAAGTAATTCACCGGTAGTCTAAATTGTAGCTACCAAAATCGGAAAAAAGTGGCTACTGTATGCTCAGACGGCTATTAGCGCCGTTATTTGTACCAGTAAGCGCTAGGAAATTTTATTTCTGTGATTCTGATTGTTGACTTTTCTCTCTGTAGAGACAAAAATAGCTTGATCTAACAACATCAACAACAAACTGGGAAACAAAGACGACCAAATATCTGACCCTAAATCTACTATAGCTTGTGACACAAAAAAAACAGTAGTTGTTCTGGGTCCTGTTCTCAAACGTGAAACACTGAGATCCAAAATATTTTGGAATATATTACAGAATCTGTAGCAAAACTCTGTCCTTGCAGCCTGTGGAAAGGAAATAAAAAAAAAATGGTTCAAATGGCTCTGAGCACTATGGGACTCAACTGCTGTGGTCATTAGTCCCCTAGAACTTAGAACTACTTAAACCTAACTAACCTAAGGACATCACACACATCCATGCCCGAGGCAGGATTCGAACCTGCGACCGTAGCAGTCGCACGGAAAGGAAATAACTTATAAACTTTGTTCACACAGTATCGCTCTACAACCGTACGAGATATGTATTGTATTGCATTATATGCAACTGGGAACCTAGAAACGACGGAAAGGCTTCGACCCCGCCTAGCCCTCAGTGGTTCACAACCCCTCAACAGGCTACAGAAGTCCACTCACCCCAACGCCGCCCCACACCTAACCCACGTTGGTTCAAATGGCTCTGAGCACTATGGAACTTGACATCCGAGGTCATCAGTCCACTAGAACTTAGAACTACTTAAGCCTAACTAACCTAAGGACATCACACACATCCATGCCCGAGGCAGGATTCGAACCTGCGACCGTAGCGGTAGCGCGCCTCCAGACTGTAGCTCGTAGAACCGCTCGGTCACCCTGGCTGACCCGAACCCAGGGACAACATATTTAACTAAATATTAAATTAGTTTATCATCGTAAATACATCTGCCATACATTTTAACTCAAATTTCAGGGGAAGAGAAATTACAGTAGCACAGTTCAAATAGTAGTACAGCTATCCAGCTTTATACTACTCGTACTTTCACCAAGCCGTTGAATGCAAATCGCGGAATGGTTCAACTCAAATCGACACTACCCATTTGCTTATTTTCTTGCCTCACCTCCACCTCTAGTGACGTTGTCGTCGACATGATAAGCGTCAATTATCCTCTATTTTTTCAGAGTAAAATTCCGGTTATACAGCGTGTTCAAAAGAAAGTGTCGAATACTTTGAGAGGCGGTAGTACTCGTCGAAAAAAGAACAGTAAGTCCAATAAACATGGGTTCGGAAACACAAACTTTCCGTGATAAACACATGTTTAGAGGAAGGGCTCGCGACGCGTGGTTGCGGATATTAGCACAGTCGTTGCATTAATAAGAGACTGGTGACCATAGATGTTTAATCATATTGTGGTGTTTCAGCACAGTATCACCACCCAACAAATATTTGAAACTGACTTAAAGATTCTTAAAACTAGTAACAGCCTATACCAAAAATTAACACTAGAAGAAAAATATCACGTCCAAAAATCAGTAGACCGAGGAAATAAAGTATTAACCGAATAAACATCACTGTGTATTAAAACTCAATTTGGGCAATTGAAGAAGTATATAAGTAATTTGGTTAATAAATTTGGTTTCTTATAATTGAAACTATATGAAGTCATCACTTGGTTCGTCTTCCTGTAAACAAAAAACCAAAAATTGACAAAATATAGGAAGAGATAATTTGCTAGTTATGGTTTTTTTTGTGCTTAGATGACAATGAAATTCATACTGCACCACTAGATTAGTTGTATCCGCATCAAATTTGTTTCCTCCATTTTATTTGTTTCCTCTACGCTGCGGCCAGTGTGACCATACCAGGACAGTATATTTGGTCATGCCTCCGTGACTAACATGCTTAAAGAAAAAAACAGTGGGTCATACTAAGTGCAGCCTGTGATCACACGACAGCATAATTGTAGGCGGGTGAAAACAGGAACACAGGTCTACAACTGGAGAAATCAGGCACGTACTCTTGGCGAAGCGCGTGGCCAATCAACCTGGTGATCTGGAGATCGTAATAGGCGTGACCCACTGTTCGTCCTGCCTGTGAGACTAATGTGATTAATAACTTGCTTACATCTGTGGACGCTTCCATGTGCACTTTAGCCTGGTTAGGACTGGACGTTTCCGTGAGTGCTGTTCATAGTCTTCATGTAATTTATGTGAGAGGAATTCTTTTGTCACTGGGACAGTCGCCCTAGAATCTTCAAAACATCGAACTCGTGTGTTGATGCTGTGAAATGCCCTGCTGTCTGAGTTAATTACAGGGAACAGAAAGAACGAAGTAAGGCTGAACGGGATGTATTACACAGACAACGTATAGCACGCAGTATAACGCGTTTTACTTTCAGGCTTACACCAAAATCAAGCAAATATTTTAACAGAAAACAGAGCGCAGAATCGGACAAGTCACATGTCCTGCCATCGCCAGTGCTATTGTTTATGCCTTATGTTGCTGAGAATAACGCAATAATTTTCTGAGAATGGTAATAAGATCAACGGAAAAGAGATACTGTTACCAGAGAATGGGGCTGATGGCAGAAAGCTTAAATGGACGCCAGTATAATAATCCTAACAAAATTGAAGCTATCGCAGGTTGCAAAGAAAGACACTAGCTTAAATATAATGACGTAAAATTTCCATTAACGATTATGGGTTTAAAGAGACTAAATATCTAAGGATAGCATAAGGGATTCAGCCTCATGCAAGGCGTCTGGAGTTTTGTTTTACTCAGACATGTTTCAGCACTTTTTGTGCTACCTTAAGCGGATTACTTACTTTCCTTTCTGTAAAATTGTAGATACATATTAACGCATAGAGAAAACATCTGGTACAAAATATTTATATTTCTGAATGAACTATTTTTATCAAATTTTGTGCATGGTTTGTTTACAGTTCACAGTTGAGATATGTATTACTGGGTTGATGCATTGAATGTTGCTTATTACAAATGTCTAAACTTCTTGTTTTATAGCTTACTTGTAAGAAAGGTGGAGGTATGCAATAGTTTACATACCTTACATGAAGCTATTCAATGTTTATGATGGTAGCTGTGCGTCTGCTGCATAGTCTACAACGTGTCACCTGAAAACAACAAAACGTAAATTTTTTAAATTTTTTTTTAGTATGCACTTCCGAAAGACAATGAGTATGTACCGCTTTATTTTGATTGTTACGGCTTTGATGTTGTGGTGTCTCTCTCCTTTGTCTGTTGTGTGGTGACACGCTGATTACTGCAATTTATGTCGTTTCACAGAGGTTTCCTTCGGCTTTACGAACATGCACAGTATTGTGGCTGTGTAGTATTCATTTGTTTCGTGGCATATTTGCGTGAGGACCGCAAATTTGATTTGTTGTTGGCGTCAGTGGTGTATGGTTTGTGTGTATGTGTATGTGTGTGTGTGTGTGTGTGTGTGCGTGTGTGTGTGTGTGTGTGTGTGTGTGTGTTTTCATGGCTGGCAGGGAGAGGGAGGAAGGGAGGGGTATTTTGTATTGGTATTGAACCAGGGACCTTCATACGACGGAGAGGCTCCGACCGCCGTAGCCCTCAGTGGTTCACAACCCCACTACAGGCCACAACAGTCCACCCACCTCACCGCTGCCCCACACCGAACCCTGGGTTATTGTGCGGTTCGGCCCCCAGTGGAGCCCCCCCCCCCCCCCTTTCCCTTGGAACGTCTCATACCAGAGAAGTGTAGCCCCAATGTTTGTGTGTTAGAGTAATTATGCAGTACGCGTACGTGGAGACAGTGTTTGCGGAGCAGTTGCCGACATAGTGTAACTGAGGCGACATGAGGGGAACCAGCCTGCATTCGCCGAGGCAGATGGAAAACCGCCTTAAAAACCATCCACAGGCTGGCGGGCACACCTGACCACGACAGTAATCCACAAGGCGGATTCGTGCTGGGGAACCGCCACACCTTCCCGCTCGGGAAGCAGTGCGTTGGAGCGCGTGACTAGCTGGGCAGATATTGGTTTGGATGTTATTTATATAGTTCTTCAATTGCGCGAAGTGGGTTTTATTGCACAGTGTTGTGTATTCGGTTAGTACTTTCTTTCCTCGAGCTACTGATTTTTGGACTTGATAATTTTCTTCTAGTGTTAATTTTTGGTATAGGCTGTTACTAGTTTTAAGAATCTTTAAGTCAGTTTCAAATATTTGTTGGGTGGTGATTCTGTGCTGCAACACCACAATATGATTAAACATCTATGGTCACCAGTCTCTTATTAATGCAACGACTGTGCTAATATCCGCAACCACGCGTCACGAGCCCTTCCTCTAAACATGTGTTTATCACGGAAAGTTTGTGTTTCCGAACCCATGTTTAATGGACTTACTTTTCTTTTTTCGGCAAGTACTACCGCCTCTCAAAGTATTCGACACTTTCTTTTGAACACGCTGTATAACCGGAATTTTACTCTGAAAAAATAGAGTATAATTGACGCTTATCATGTCGACGACAACGTCACTAGAGGTGGAGGTGAGGCAAGAAAATAAGCAAATGGGTAGTGTCGATTTGAGTTGAACCATTGCGCGATTTGCATTCAACGGCTTGGCGAAAGTACAAATAGTATAAAGCTGGATGGCTGTACTACTATCTGAACTGTACTCCTGTAATTTCTCTTCCCCTGAAATTTGAGTTAAAATATTATGACTGAATAATTTGTAGTTACTGGAATGGAAACTTCTGGGTGAGAGAAGTCACTTCCACAATATTTTTACACAATTATCTCACACTCTTCCAGGTATAAAAGTAATTGCTCCACCTGGAAAAAAATCTCTATGGCTCTGCCGACTTCCAGTTATCGTCGAGTCTGAAAATTCTTAAAATAATCTGAAGCACAATCGTACGCCTTAAGAAAGCCGTCTTGGTTACTATGGCGTACTCGCTCTGCAGCATGGGAATCAGTGTCCAAATTCGTTATCAATTTCGATAAATTCCAGATTATAATCTCTTAAAATAGAGCATAAACGACCGTGGTGCAGGCTCTACTGTTTTTCCAAGATTTAAAATTCCTATGTGTTACGACAAACCAAATAATGTGCCGAGCCCCAAACAGGGGAGAAGTTAAAATAACCATAGAACAGAATGTACCTATTTCACTCATGAAATTATAATTTCCCATAAACGACTTTCCAGGCTACATTTTTGTATACATCATTGTCCTGTATGAGATGATATGGTGTTATAATTTACCAAATTACATTCGGTATTCAAACTGGCAGCTTACAACAATGCCGATAGCTACAATTCCACTGCGACCCTGCTCTACACAATTCTCAATCAGAAGTAGTCAGTCCACTGTACACCTAATGTTCCACAGCATATCTCTGTGTCTCTATATGACGAGTCAGAGAGACTCCGTCTCTCGCAATCGCAAGGACTCTTTGAGCCATGTGAATCGCCTGCTCGATTATACAGAGAAGCAAATGTGCTACGTGACGCGGCGTCGGAACTACTGTGACACCTAGCACGATGACATCATACAAGAATCCTGCCTCGGCCAGTAAAAAAGCACCCGACTAATACCCTCATCTCGAAATTAATGACCTTGCATAGGAAAGTCGTCAGTTTCTGTGCCGTTGTGAAATTTAACCGAACTACTTGATTAGAACATCAGTTCTCGAAATGTCCAAAGGCGAAACCCGAGGAGCGATTACTCGCAGTCACAGATACGAGCCACCCAGAACACAGAGTTTACAGATAGAATCAAACTATTACAAAGGCCGTCCAGTATTAATTGGGCCGTCCGCTCGCATGTGGCGACCCCATGCGTTTCAGTCCCCGATTATAGCTGGACCCGGCTTCGGCCAGTCGGACTCGGTAACGACATGACGTAGTTTTCGGCCGGGAACGGGATTCGTACATAAGCATCGATGTCAATTATACAAGGGGGCCGGCCTCTGGGACACGGCGCAATAATTGCTCGAAATGCTAGCCCGGCCAGTCGATCGTTAGCGGCGCAATTAACCTGGACCCGCACAGGCGGACTCGGTAATTGCCCAATAATTCGTGCAGCTCTTTTGGCGAGTTCCATTTCCTGTCAGCGCGAGACTAATGCAGCGGGCAGCTCCGAATGCCGCCGCACGCCACCTCCAGGCCACCGCCAGCCGCGCTGACTCGACGGTACGCAGAAAAACGCAGGAGCTGCGGCACGGCCGAGTCGCGACCGATCTTCCTCCCGCTTCACGGAAAAACAGATTTCCCGAAGTTTCTCACCACTTACTCGCGTCGTAGCAAAACGGACAGCAAATACATACAATTACAGAAACAGTTCGCATCGCGTGTCGTGAGCAACTGTGATACATTTTGTTGGACTCCTTCCCGAGGGAAGCGGGTTCAGTTGAAGCTGTACGTGAACAAGAAGAAGAGCTTCGGGCTAGGCAAAGAAATGACCATGGCATTTAAGAAGTTACTTCGAAGATTTGCAGTTCCTCTCTGGGAGCAAGCTGCAGAGTGACGCGGATCCTTGAGTTGTGCTGCTATGCGGCTAAATATTTATTTTATTTTATGTATTTAGGCTGACCTGATTAGGGCCTTGACTATCCATTAAACTTATAAAAGAAATGATAAGCTAAAAATCGTTCCACTTGTACATTCAGCTACATCAAAACAATAACATATCCTCACTCTCTATCTCTCTCTCTCTCAATCACACACACATAAATACGATTTTTACCATAGCATTTCTTCTCACATGTTTGCTCTCAGCCATACATATATGAGAAATGCTTTTCTGCAGTGTGTGTGTGTGTGTATGTGTGTGTGTGTGAGAGAGAGAGAGAGGGGGGGGGGGGGAGAGGATATATTCTGATGTGGCTGCATTTACAATTTATATATAGCATCGTCTAATTATACCAAAACGCAACACTTCATACACACACACCCACACACACACACACACACGCACACACACACACACACACACACACACACACACACACACACGCACACACACGCACACACACACACACACACATACACACACACATACACCCATGCAAACACAAACGAATCACAGATATCACAAATACACATTAAATCACTTGGCAATAAAACTCGATTGCTGGAAATAACGTTCGACACCTGGCAGTACCAACCGAAACGTAACATCAAAACGTGTATTCAGTTCCTTGTGCACTGAAGTTTGTAAACAAATTTTCAAACGACTCTTATAAAAAGAAGAACAGTGCTAACAAAGGAATGAAAACAAAAAGTGCAGATCAAAATCTCCGAAACTTATAAGAAGAAATTTACAGCATAACAGATAAGCAAACTGGCAGAAATGTTTACAACCTTTATATACCACTTCCTAAATTTAAACTAAACAATATAAACAAAAGTATGTACATATTTCAGGGCGCTGAAGAATTATCAGCATACCATAATGACACACCCTAGATATTACAAAACATTCCCAATAATAAAATTGATTGCAATAATAATAACAATAATGACAATAATAAAAATAACTCTAATAATAATAATATTTAAAGAGATTTTAGAATGATACAGATTAGCTTAACACATTAAAAACCATGTTTAATATTATCTGATACGAAAGGGATAAAGAAATAGGAGAAGATTGAAATGATAGTGACAATGGCTGTTAGGAAAGAACAGAAGGCAATTAATAGAGAACTCTGGCGACAGTGGGTACAGAAAAGTTGTTGGGGAGGGGGAGTGACGAGAGTGAGCGCAGAATGTGGTAAAGATGGCTATTGTGGCAGAAAGTGGACCAAAGCCGTCGTTTGAAGTTTGGAAGCAATTTAAATTTCACTGATATTCTGAGGGAAATTATTCCAAAGGTCGGGTTTTGACACAGAAAATGATTTGGGGAATTTGCGAGTGTTATACAGGGTGTTACAAAAAGGTACGGCCAAACTATCAGGAAACATTCCACACACACAAATAAAGAAAAGATGTTCTGTGGATATGTGTCCGGAAACGCTTAATTTCCATAGAGCTCATTTTAGTTTCGTCAGTATGTACTGTACTTCCTCGATTCACCGCCAGTTGGCCCAATTGAAGGAAGGTAAGGTTGACTTTGGTGCTTGTGTTGACATGCGACTCATTGCTTTACAGTACTAGCATCAAGCACATCAGTACGTAGCATCAACAGGTCAGTGTTCATCACGAACGTGTTTCTGCAGTCAGTGTAATGTTTACAAATGCGGAGTTGACAGATGCCCATTTGATGTATGGATTAGCACGGGGCAATAACCGTGGCGCGGTACTTTTGTATCGACACAGATTTCCAGAACGAAGGTGTCCCGACAGGAAGACGTTCGAAGCAATTGATCGGCGTCTTGGGGAGCACGGAACATTCCAGCCTATGACTCGCGACTGGGGAAGACCTAGAACGACGAGGACACCTGCAATGCACGAGGCAATTCTTCATGCAGTTGACGATAACCGTAATGTCAGCGTCAGAGAAGTCGCTGCTGTACAATGTAACGTTGACCACGCCACTGTATAGAGAGTGCTACGGGAGAACCAGTTGTTTGCGTACCATGTACAGCGTGTGCAGGCACTATCAGCAGCTGATTGGCCTCCACGGGTACACTTCTGCGAATGGTTCATCCAACAATGTGTCAATCCTCATTTCAGTGCAAATGTTCCCTTTACGGATGAGGCTTCATTCCAACGTGATCAAATTGTAAATTTTCACAATCAACATGTGTGTGCTGACGAGAATCCGCACGCAATTGTGCAATCACGTCATCAACACAGATTTTCTGTGAACGTTTGGGCAGGCATTGTTGGTGATATAATGATTGGGCCCCATGTTCTTCCACCTACGCTCAATGGAGCACGTTATCATGATTTCATATGGGATATTATACCTGTGCTGCTAGAACATGTGCCATTACAAGTACGACACAACATGTGGTTCATGCACGATGGAGCTCCTGCACAATTCAGTCGAAGTGTTCGTACGCTTCTCAACAACAAATTCGGTGACCGATGGATTGGCGGACCAATGCCATGGCCTCCACGCTCTCCTGAACTCAACCCTCTTGACCTTCATCTATGCGGGCATTTGAAAGCTCTTGTCTACACAACCCCGGTACCAACTGTAGAGAGTCTTCGTGCTCGTATTGTGGACGGCTGTGATACAATACGCCATTCTCCAGGGGTGCATCAGCGCATCAGGGATTCCATGCGACGGAGGGTGGATGCATCTATCCTCGCTAACGGAGGTCGTTTTGAACACTTCCTGCAACAAAGTGTTTGAAGTCACGTTGGTACGTTCTGTTGCTGTGTGTTTCCATTCCATGATTAATGTGATTTGAAGAGAAGTAATAAAATGAGCTCTAACATGGAAAGTAAGCATTCCCGGAGACATGTCCGCATAACATTTTTTTTTTCTTTGTGTGTGAGGAATGTTTCCTGAAAGTTTGGCCGTACCTTTTTGTAACACCCTGTATAATGGTACAAAGAGAATTTTACTTTGTTGAGAACGAATATTTATACTGTGCTGTTCAGCTAGTGTAGTAAGAATTGAAGACCAGTAGAGAGGGTGCGCAGACAGAGCAGACATACAATATGATAGCCTCCTGGCTCATCGCAAAGATAGTTGTGCGTAGGCTGGAGCGAAGTAGACGGAATAGCGTACGTCACAAACATATCCTATACAAGCATTCATCGTCAGTTCCAGCCTGTGTGAGCATTCGTATAAAATTCCTTGGAGAATATCATCGCAATCGTTAAGTATGGGGAATATTAGTTTCACTACGAGCTTCTTTTTAAATTAGGAAGGAAATACACCTTCCTCCAGATTGCAGCAAAAAACCATCCGTGATTGGCGGGCTAGTAAAGAAGAACTGAGAAAAACCGTGGAAGACGAGCATAGAAATAGAGAACTCAATGCAAAATGGCCAAAAGTAGAAGATTTTCAGGGATTTTAAACATCAGTTCGGTTTTATAAACTTAGAAATTTTTTAGTCTGGTTTTGCTGTCCTAGCGATGGTCCAGAACTATCCCCAAGTTCTTTGCAGAAGAAGAAATTGCTACTTCTGTGCTGTTTAGAATTAATTGTGGAAGATATTCTCTGAACTGAAGTGTAATAAGTCTCCAGTAAGCGACTAGGATGGCTTGCGTTTCAGATAGGTTATGTTTCAAACCTCTGTGTTGTGGGCTCACTCTGACAGAGGCAGTAAATCGGCATTTACGTGCTGAATGGCTGAGCATAGGTTAGTAGGACTTACATTTACATATAACTGAAGGTCGTCGGCTTATAGGTGATATTTTCAGTGGGGAAGAATCGTTGACAATTCGTTAACAAATAATGAGAAGGGTAATGGGCCCAGTACAGATCCCTGTAGGTCCCTGACAACATATAATTGCATTATAATATTTTTGTTCAAGTCATTACACCCTGTTGGCGGGATATAAAATATGAATGGAACCAATGTACAATACTTGAAGAGAGATATTCTTGCCTCGTGCGAACTCGAACAGTTCATGTGGAGGAGTCTGACTAAGGTTGCACCAAAAACATGCTTGATTCAGTCTAGCTGCTGCAAGGCAAACAATTTGTAAAAATTTGCTTCGCAACGGGAACTGCTCTACTAAACACCACAAGATATGTAGTACTTGCTAATTGCCTGAGAGACGGTAAGCATCCCTTGCTTTGATACATTCATGCATGTCACTACTTCAGTCAAGGGGAAGCTTTGTGAAGAATACCTAAGACATCGCACAAAGTTCGTATGAACTAATGGCAAATAACTACGAGTTAAAAGTTTTTTATTGATTTTGTACCATATTTTACGGACTATAAGCAACACTTTTTTTCTTCGAAAAATTACCTCCAAAATTCAGATGTGTCTTATATTCGAAAGTAATATAAAAATGTCTAGTGTTAGATTTAAAATTCCCGCCAGCCTTAAAAATCCCATATATTCGATGCAGCGAGAAACCCATATCGGTCTGGCAACACTGGTTTCTTTTGGCAGCAGCAATGCATCGATGCTGCAAGCATGAGTTGCGGGGATTCACAAGCTTGTTAACACTGCCTTCCTCCGCACCGCCATCACAAACCCAGAACACTATCTAGTCTATGATGTGACATTGGAGTCTACGGTGCCGGTGAACTTGAACCGAAAGTGATTTGTGTTACCGATAACAGTGCAATATTTTTGTATGTAATGGAAAAAATGTGCATCCAATGTGCTCACAACATTCAAAAGAAGCATAGTCACGCTTGAATCCTATAGTTCATTTATTTACTGTATGAAATGAAGAAGCAGACGCGTTATATTTCTTAACCAAATATGGATTAATTTCCGTTGGAGATAAAAAGTCGAAAAAAATGTGAACGCACAGTATTCCATTCGCACAAATAACACAAAACTGATCTGAAAAGCCATATAGGTGAAAACTTATCTGTATATCCAACTGACTCTAGACGTATCTTTTTGTACAAACTGCTCCGACATCATAACTAGAGACTGCTTCAATTTTATTTATTTTGTTTCAGAAACAATGCACGTGACACAAGCCAAGAAACAGCACTACTTAATTTCACAAAACATCACCTTTGCTGAGTTAAAGCCTTGTACGTCGATAACAGTAGGCTCATTACGT
Organism: Schistocerca gregaria; assembly: GCF_023897955.1. NCBI lineage: Eukaryota > Metazoa > Arthropoda > Insecta > Orthoptera > Acrididae > Schistocerca > Schistocerca gregaria. The sequence goes on from NC_064922.1 coordinate 828,885,658, forward strand.
TCTACTCCATTGAATTTTGGAAAGAAGTTGAAATGAGACGTCTTCTGGGGCATTCGATTTAATTAAATTGTTTCCGGGTCAGCCCACTTCAGTCCTAAATCTTTTAAGACTTATCCACACACATCAAAGGAGTAGCAGATACTTATACAAGGAAGAATAATATTCTAAAATTGCAAAATGTTTGATGTAAATGATTCGTTGAGTGTGGAAACATGTCGTGCGGTAAAGAACTAAATTTGACTGGAGGGATATAAAATCTATTGTATTTCAAACAGTTATCCACTCAGTACATTTAAGTGGGATTACCTTGACACATGAACGGAAGGCATATTTCAGTTCTATATGTGAAGTAAATATGTTTATATAATTAATATGATTTTGGATAATACCTTTGAAATTCAACGATCTGAAATTATTACCGCTTGATAACAAATCCAAGTTATGTAAAATAATTAGAAAATATTCGCAAAAATTGTTCATATCCTGTAATATTAGGTCTGAACAATTAAAAATCAGATAAGTAAAAATGAAGAACGATTTAGAAAGTTCTTTTGAATTTAAACAAAAACAACCAGCCAAAAAATTACATTACAGTTACTCAGAAGTGGAGACACAGGTAATAACTTTTAAAAGCTCTTACTCAATTTTGATGTACGTAGTTTAATTTCAAACTTTCTCATCTGATCACGATACCATTGTATTATTTCCACGCTATCCATTTTATAATGTTGACTGGCATAACTAAAGTTGGAGAAGATATATTTGGGGATTATATTTTTGTAGCTGGGTAGATGAGATGTGACCCAGGGCCGACATATAACTAGAGTAACGGGGTAAATCTTCCAAAACCACCATCAAATTCGCTCATGGAATCGATTTTTAGAAGCCTTGGACTCAACCAAGGCAGTGGTCGTCTCTTCAGTTTGTAACGGTATTGTGCAATCGTATCAACTGAGCTGCAGAAAGCTTAGTTACATTAGAGCATGTAGCGTAGCGTTCAGACGGTCCCAGTTCCTGTAAAAGACATACTTTCGGCTTAAAAAGAACCACTTTTTTTCTCTGTTCTAGAGCAGAATATACTATGGCAGATACAGTGAGTGCTTACTCGATTTTAGAATGAGCACACCGTAGTTATTCACATCAGTGTCTACATCTTCATCGTCAAGAAATGCAGCGCTGTTAAGGGGCAACATGCAAGAAGGAATAGTGGAGGGAGGGAGGTGTGGGGAAGAACGTTCCGAACTGTGCAGACACAGATAAACACTTTGGGAAATTGCGCAAAATGGTATCGATCGGCTGTTCATTAAATGTGTGCAAATTAGTTGATGCTACAGGCAAAGATCCACACGAAGAACGTTCCGAACTGCAGAGACAGATAGAAACTTCGTGAAAGTGTGCCAAATGGTATCGATCGGCTGTTCATTAAATGTTTGGAGATTAGTTGATGCTACAGGCAAAGATGACGATATCTAATACAACAGATATTTCAATAAATACATTGATTTAACAGTCGAAAATTCACAAAGAGTAAACATTATATTATATGCATTTAATGTTCAATGAATGTTAAATATATATAACGTAACGTTCACTCCTTCTAAATTTTCTACTGTTAAACCAATCTATATATTTTGTAATATCTCTGACAGAGAATTTCTTTGGCACTGCTGTATTACTTGTCGCCATCTTTGTGCACATTCCCATGTGGCAAAAACTTCTCGGTGTTGGTACTTCACTCATTGAGTTTATAAAGAAATCAAATAAGAGCTACATATGCTGTACCGTATTTCGTGAAAACAAGCCGACAACATTGCAAGAGGTCTTAAAAATAGGCCGTTTATGACATGGTTTTTTACCGTAAGACGTCACCATCCCAAGAATATTTCGTCACAAGGGGAAATAAAGAGCCAAAAATCTTATGAAAACCTTAACAAATGTGCATCGTGATGTGAATAGTCGTTCTGATGATGAACCTGTCGATTCGAACTCGGGTACGGCACTATTTACATAAACGAATAGCAATATCAATGCAGGTTGGTTGTCTTCTTCTTTGAAAGATTAAACATATATTTACTACAAAATTTGTAAGTAAATAGCTGTCAGGGCCCATAAAAATCTGAAAAGAGAGAATAGAAGAATGAGGTGCAAAATTACTGGACAAATTCGCTACGTCTAGATGAAAAAATCTAGATGAATAGTGAAGGAATTCAATGTGTTTCAGCAGTTGTCTTAGTGTAAATTAAATACCTTAAGAGAAAAAATATTTTTTATAGTTTTTGTTCTATTATAATGAATATATGTACTTCACAGAATTACGATTTAAAAGAATTCTACTGTTTCTTTTGGGATTCCACAAGGGTAAGAGCTGTACAAGTTATTACCAGTTAACGTGTGCGAAATACAAACACTGAAGTGGTCAAAATGAAGTTAGTCAGAAGACATAAAATGTGAAACACAGGAAGCCGTGATACTTTGTTAAGTCGGTACTGTACTGCATCCTAAAACTATACTGCGTCTTCAGTCAACAACTGTAAAAATAAATAAATAATTCGAATACGTAACCTCATACGAAGAATTCTTGCTCTATTAATAGAATCTGGACAACTATAACGTTTCCAAAGGAATGGAAGAGAGTGTTATCCATCCATTGCAACAAAAAAAAAAAAAAAATGCGACAGAGGAGACCCCAACAACTACAAAGACCTAGCTCTTCTGCTAATCATACATACTATTCTGCCAGCTGTTGTGGCCGAGCGGTTCTAGGCGCTTCAGTCCGGAACCGCGCTGCTGCTACGGTCGCAGGTTCGAGTCCTGCCTCGGGCATGGATGTGTGTGTTGTCTTTAGGTTAGTTAGGTTTAAGTAGTTCTAAGTCTAGGGGACTGATGACCTCAGATGTTAAGTCACATAGTGCTCAGAGCCATTTTGAACATACTGTTCTATACAAAGCTCTCTAAAACAGAGTTGACAACAAATAGATTTTCTGATTGGTGAATATCAATCAAGCTTTAGGAAAGGCGGAGTGTGCTAAGCAGATATGGTGTTGGAGACGATAACGTCGAAGTACCATCACACATGTCTCCTTTGTGGACTTTAAGAAAGGATGTGGATCTGTTGACAGACAAACCGTTTTGCGCAATTTAGAAGAGCTCATGACAGGAAGATTAGAGAACTAATCTGCCAGAGTCTCACCGTCACAACATCATAAGTGATGTTTCTTGGTAAAACATCTGGTCCTTCTAAATTACATAGAGGATTTTGACAAGGAGATGCTCTTTCCCCATTTTCGTTTAACATTGTATTAGACATAAGGTAGTATCAGACAAAGCCGTCATGAAATGGGTAAAAGAAAGCGAAGTTATAAGCATCGGGACCTTAGAACAGAGAATGAGTCTGTAATGTCTAGCTTTTGCCGACGATCAATCAGTCTTCACTAAGACCAGACAGGGAATCAAATACCGAATAGAGAAGTTACACCAAATAGCATCAAAGACTGGCCTCCAAACACCATTTTATGGAAAAGTTACGTAAAAATACTCGTACCAAAAGACGCCCTTTTTAAATATCTTGCTGGCCGCGGTGGTCTCGCGGTTAAGGCGCTCAGTCCGGAACTGCGTGACTGCTACGGTCGCAGGTTCGAATCCTGCCTCGGGCATGGATGTGTGTGATGTCCTTAGGTTAGTTAGGTTTAAGTAGTTCTACGTTCTAGGGGACTGATGACCATAGATGTTAAGTCGCATAGCGCTCAGGGCCATTTTTTAAATATCTTGGATGAATCATAGAACCATCTAGACTAGACAGTAAAGCCAATATATAAAGAGCCACAAAACTCCAGAAAGCGTACGCAGTAACATGGAATCACTAGAAGAAACGAGTATTATACCGTAATGCGGAACTTCGGCATTACAAGACAGTTGTCTTGCCTGAAGCGTCATATGGCTGAGAAACTACACCTCTAGGAGGCCATTCAAAAACTGATGAAATTCCAAAGGTAGACCGAAAAATTCCAATAACAACTTATAGTTCCCCTAACATAAGTGGCACATGGGATTAAGGAAAAACTACAGAGCTTTACACAGTAATAGATAAGTTCACTGATGCAATACGTAGAAGACGCTAGAAGCTCTATGGTCACATCAACGAAATGGACAACACTAAGTTAGCAAAAAAATGTTTAATATAATAAAGCGAAAAAAGTAAAAACCACTGGGTTAGAAGAAGTTAAGCAGGGCTTACGAGAAATGAATGCTACAGAAGACACCATCGGGGAGCGCAAAGCCTTTGGGGTTCTGGTTGCAAATAATACATTCGCAGAAAAAGCTGAAGGAACCACTGGAAAACAGTTGAAAACAGTTGACAGAGGAACGCAAGAAACAACACAGCGAATGGATGAAGATATTATGGGAAGCGAAGAAGAACGAGAAGCTGACGGACCAAGATAATAAAGTTCAAAAGTGCTCTTTACTCGGGCATAACGAAGAAAGAAGAAGTTGCGATCTAGACTGCCTATTTTTGCTGTGGTTAATGTAAACGAAGTGCTACTTGTTTATTCTCAGTTTGACTTAAAGGTGTCTAATCAGACGTCTCGTCAACAGAAACAAGAAAAATTAAGCTTCCTGACTGCCCGAAAGTTAACCCATGACAATCTAAGGAGTGAGAATTTTCATCAACAATCGGATTAAGATTGATAATCGATAGATATGCGGCAGCAGGCTAAGTCTTCACTGTGAGAACACAGCACTGCAGATGATGATTATGTCATCGCCTGAAGACAGTAAGCTCAAAATGCTGCTTCAGCGGTAATATAAATAGTTAAGATACGTGCAGGTAAAGCACTACACTCTCCAATTTCAGTGTCATTTACATCCTTGTAAGTAAAAGCAAAAAAAGAACAGCTTACAATAAACGTCACTCTGCACCATTCAGTAATGTTTACACACACTTCAGGAATTTGTGAGTACATTACTACCCAAATCAGCTGACTTTAGAATTTTCTGAACAGTGCACGAACGATCTTGCGTTACAGGCTTTAATCTGTGAGTTCTGTTTAGGCATGCAATTCGTCGTGACTGAAGTGTCCTTCTAACTTGACGGTACGCTTCAGTCAAGCTCCAATCACTTCCTAAGGTGCGTTAAAAACATTCACATTTAATTATACGTTCGTCAGACTGGTTTATGTGGGGCAATAGTACGGCTGTTATGTGGTCAGAATTGCTTTCTTGAAACACAACATTTTAAGAAACTCTCTGTTACTGACACTTTTATTCTCACCATTGGTTAGTTACTTGCAAGAGTCGGACATAAAAAATTATAAACTGATTACAGTATATGAGAAACACAAACTGCAAGACAGATAATTCACATGAAAAGTAACATTAAAATGAGTTCCTGTCCTTCAGTAGGTTCAGAATTCCAAATATAGTGGAAGTGAATGTCGAGAGTTATAGATCAACTGGTTTTCTAAAATTTTCTTGCACTTTTTCACCGAAAGGGGTCGACCGTTGGTAAGACAATCGACTCGTATTCAGGAGGACCGCGATTCATATAGCTGTCCGGCCAACCAGGTTTGTGTTTTCGGAGTCGCTTAAGGCAAATACCCGACTCGTTCCTCGTGCTGTATGTCTTGTTGCTGAAGGCCAGCTAAGCCCTAATCTACCTTCTAAAGGTAATTATTTTCCATTTTGTTGAAGCAAGTATCAAGCTTGGTTTTATGGTGTATTTACATGTGAAAAAGGACAACAAATCACTTTTTTTGGATGATAATTGAAAACTACAGGGTTTTTTTTAATAAAATATAGAGCAGAATTTTTTCAGGCACCAGCGGATATCGATCTATTGTGATGTCGAAGTACATGTATTTCAACTCGTATCGCGTTAGCATCAAGGAGGCCAGGCTGAATCCTTTTGGTTCCTTCTCGCTCTTTCTCTCTAGGATTCGAAATTATTTTGTTGGTACGTTGAGCGCCCATAATTTAAAAATTATCCGGAGATAGAGATCCAACTGCACCAGATAATACGTGTCAATATTGGGTAAATGCTTAGTTGCCACACATGTGCTCTTCTTGGATTTAATGCCTTCTTTCAGCATCTAATTTGAAAAAGAGTGCAGTGGCTCGACGATCTTTCCCATGTTGCATAACCACTGTAGCAGACGCAGTCGGCATACAGGGTGTTTCTTTTAACTTGATGCAAATAAATATCTCGAAAACGGTCCATCGTATGAAAAAAGTGTTCTGGGTAAAAAATTAATGTTAGCAAAGGGAACATATGTCTCTTCCGCAGCTGGTCACCTCCCAACCAACCTTCCTGCGTGGTCGGCGTCAAAATTGTGTTTTAATATGAGAACCTCAGCTGTTATTGTATGTCCTGATTCCAAGACAAAAAGTACCTCCGGTTTGCCTAAATCATTGTTTCCATTCTTGGTAGATGGCTATGTAATCGACAAATATCAACTGTACCTGGTTTTGCAATTAAGAACCGACGCATTTTATTTTTCATTTCATTTACAATGGAAATGTGAACCTTTGTGTTATAGCGGTTAATATTTATATTCGAAATTTACTTTAGTGCTGCAAATTTGAATGTGCAGAATAATGTTGTTAGCCGTTTCAATGTCTCGTAAGAAACTCCTCTTCCAAAACCACACTGCGCAACACAACTGAAGGATCATTTTTTCGAAATACCACAATTGTCGCCAGATGCGACGTATAAGTTTGAAATAAGGCTCAAAGTTGGCTACAAATTACATCTGTAAAGGTGCAAAAGCTTGGCGCCCTGCGACATCGTCCTTGGGCTCGAGAACGAATCAGACAGCAAGGTGTCGACAACTGCGGGCAAAGGACCGGAGCTCATAAGTTCATGTGAGGTGTAAAGTAAGTTACTGCAGTCACATTGGCACCAAATTTCACTAGAATTGTTCCGAAAGCCACCTTGAACGTGTCACACGATGGGAAGGTCGTCACAGCCCCTCTCATCCATACATCACCTCTTCTTTTGACGCCTCTGCAATGGAAGTCAGAACAGCCCAGCAATAAAATTACTCAGCTTGGTTATGAGTGGCCAAGGAAAATATTTGAGACACAATGGCGCTCAGAGTAGAAACGAAGAGATCTCATGGAGTGAATAAAGGGCGTGAGGGAAACCACCCCTTTCCTCGAGACGTTGATTCCCACACATTTTGCAGTCGAAAACGAAAGTTCACAGTGCAAATAGCAACGCGAAGACCTTCTTGACGATCTTTGGAACTGATGACACCTACTGGGCCGTTAAATCGTTCTCGATCGACATTGCGGGGCTGAAACCAAACTGAATGTGTTCTCAGCCCTTTGGAGTGCAGTGCGCCTGGAGTTTTTGCCCTGGCGTACAGGGCAGAGCCACTAGGCACAGTTCGAAACCATTAGACGAAATTTGAAAGTGATCCGTAGCAGCAAAGGATCGTTTTGCTTTTTCAGTGCTCCTGTTCCACGTCCTCCTGTGCCACAAAGGGGTGCGACATTGACAGATGCGTGAATACAATGGCAAGGAGTCCCTCTAAGATCCCCCAGTTCGACAAAACCCTCGGTGGTATCCGCCCACATTTATGGAGCATTTTATAAATGTGTCTTTACAGAGAAAACCTGTGATACAGACCAAAGCGCCTCCAAGTAGGCAACCACTTGACAAACCTCTGGGTCGAGAGACCATAATCAATTCCTAAGGAACAGAAAACGATGTTACCATAAATGTAGCTTATTTGCCAGAATTGTCAACGTCTAGCCATGTTATTTGTTCTGTACAATCACATTTGCAACCTTCAAGTAAAGTTTGAACATAATATCCACTGCTAGAACACAAAGGTTTACATTTAGTTTGTAAATGAATTGTACTACGAAATGCATCTGTTCTTAATTACAAAAACAGGCATGCTTGATATTTGTCGATTACAGCACGATCTGCCAGTAATGGGAAACAATGATTTAAGTAAACTTTTAGGGTTTTTTTGCTTGTAATCCGATTAAAAAATATACAAAGTTGACACTACCCACGTTGGAGGTGTGGTTATAAGGTGACCAGTTGTTGCAATGAGAGATTTCCCCTTTACTGATTTTAACATTTCACCTACAACATTTTTCTTCACAAGATACGTCGTTTTAGAGATATTTAGTTGTCTCAAGTTAAAACACACGTGTAAAACTGAAAAACTAAAATAACTTTCACATGATGCATCCTGCCAAGTAGCATAGCTCGATGAAACTTGGACCATACATAAAAAGAACTGCTACAGTGTACCACTGAATGAATCTGAAAGTAAGACGGAAAGAGACGAACAGAAGCGGAACTTTTATTCAAAGACAATTGATTACACTGAAGTCACCGTTATTCATGACAAAAGGCGGGACGTGGTTCTTAATAGAGCGCGTGATCACCACGGACGGCAGTTCATGCTCTGCGATGTGTTCCTAAGCTGTCCACTAAATTTGTAAGGAGTTCCTGTAGTAGGGTCTTCCATTCCCAAAGCAGTGCGTCTGGTCGTTGGTGCATGTGGAGCTGCTGCATTACACCTTTCCAAACATTGTACACGTACTCGATGGGATTTAAGTCGGAGAAACAGATAGGCCAGTCCAAACGCCGAATATCGTTCCGTTGCAACAGTTCGTCCACCTGCACTGTTCAATACGGTGGTGCACCGTCATCCACAAAAACGAAAGCAGGTCTCAGTGCACTCCTGACCACACGCACATGGAGAGGAGAGCACCGTCACTACAGAAACTTTATGTTCTTACACACGTTAACACCTGGACCCATCTAACAATACCACCACTTGCAAAGTAGGTTAGAAATCAGATTAATAATGTTGCTCACGTGCTGTTACTAAACATTTTAATCTGTGGGGCTAGACTGACGCACAAATCAACATAGAATTGGATGAAGTTAACGTGGTCTCTATGCCGACATTGAAGACCATTGACTTTCGGATTAATGAATTTAAACGTGGTCGGACGAGCACCGAGGACGAAGCGTGCTCGAGCCATCCAATTGAGGTCACCACAAAGGAAACCACTGACAAAATCCGTGATATGGTGATGGAAGGTATGTTACTCTGAGTGTCCTCGCGCAATTTCACCCTTCCGCTCAGTTAAAACAGTGACGCCCTCCCGAGGCCTCCAGGGCGCCGGACTGACAGCGCCATCCTACCCACCGCCGCTGAGGCGTCCAGAGCCTCCATTGTGGCGCGCGGCGCCGGCCTTCCAGGAAGGTTCCAGCTCCAGTCGGTCGCTGGCGCCGCGACACGCTCCAGCGAGGCCGCCTGCTCTCCAGCGTCACGCGTCGCGCTCCATTTCTCTGCAGCGTCAGTCACCGCTAATCTGCATGGTCGGACGCCAGTCTTATTACGTTACACCGCCAGAGAGCGACTGGGAAAACTGCGTGACTTTCATTGAGCAGCCAGAGGCGACGGCTCACAGAGACTACTCCTGAAATCACCCACGTCGGTGAATGAGGTCACTAAACCACTGTGACGGGGTATTTCCATATGGCACTGTGGATTGCTGACACTGATAGCATTATATCTCCGGAATTTGACCAACATCGAGAAAGAAGTTACCCTGTGTAACTTTCGTTCACAATGTTTTGTAGGATTCCATCCCAATCAGTATATGATAAAGTTAAACACCAGACAAAGTACATTTTAAGTGTACGTATTCACCACTCTAACATTATTTATCATTAGGAAGAAATAATTACAAACAAAATAAGATTTAGACCTACTTATGTTCATGACGACAAATCAGAACTACAGCCGGCTACAGGCATTGAAATAAATCAGTGGTGACGGTCGCAAATTTGTACCTGACTGGGACTCGAACCCAGATGTTCTGCTTCTCTAGAACTATTGCCCTAAACGCCTCGGCCATCCGGACAAGCTTACCTTCCAACTCAAATTCTCAACCTGTGACACGCAACTATCACATCCTTAAAAAAAAAAAAGTATTTTTCTTTGTCAAGGGTTGAAGATAACAACTAAATAAAAAAGAAAACCACAAAAAAATGACAAACGAAAACTGTAAGATGTACGACCTGATTCAAAACATAACAAGTCTTCACATTTACAATAAATAAATAGCGCCCCCTCCCGTTAGCCCCATTGCTAGTAGAATTCGCGAAGTCCCACAAGGGTTCGGAACATCACTTGAAGTATCTACAGCCGTGTATATATATCAAAAATAAACACATATTCTTAGAACTGGCGTGAAGCGCTCATGTTTATAATCTCTCGTTTACAGAATTTTTTCAAGACAGAAACATTTTAATTACACAGATTTTATAATTAGCACATTTAATATTCATAAATGTATACATTTTTAAAAATCTTTGAGTCAGTGTTGCATGAATATAATCTCGATTAGTCCAATCTTATTCAGTTTTTACAAAAGAATCTCTTAGAATGCGAAAAATTTTCAACATATAATGTCTGTTCTGTTGCGCATTCTTTCCTACTCGTTGTCTGAGGTTGGGTTTGTTAAGTGATGAGGGAACATTCCTTCGCCTTTTTCGTCTTTTATTAACATCAGAACGGCTGTTCGCAACATAACTTTTAAAGACAAGTGCAACAAATTACAAATTTCTTCATACGAGTCCCGTAGTATCCTTCAAGTAGTAAGTTTAGCACACACCGAATGGCACAGTATCTTTACAGGTCAAAATTAAACACATATTTCTAGAATTGGCTCGCAACGCCCATTTGTATACTCTCTCGTTTAGAGCGAGGATTTTTGTGAGACGGAAACATTTTATTTACAGTAATGAGATGAAAATGTTGGCGGGCCGCATCAAACTAGTCAGAAGACAGAGGACTCAAGGAAAAAAAAAGTGATCAAACAACATTACTGCATATTTTCGCCTATTTATGCGCAGTGCGTTGTATGTATTAAGATTCAGGGACTACAAGCAGACCTATGTCAACTGTAGATTCTCTGTAAGTTCTCCATTTCGCTACAGCCTATGTGCTTCTCGAAGTGTCCAGCGTTATCACCTAGATAATTAATAAAAACTGTAAATATTAGCGGCCCCGTGATGCTCCATCGGGGTACCCTCCAAAATTGCCTTTGAACTTGCCGATTTCGATCCATCCACAAATGTTCATCTACATCTAGGTATACATATAATGTCCGAGAAATGTTGCGACGAACTTCGAGGGGCTGTAGAGGGTGCCTTCAAGGACAGATCGAGTATAGGAACTCGTGTCATCCAACAACGCTGCACCTGCCACTCAACCAACCCTTCGTCAGCAAAAGCGTCTTTGTACCCTCACGGACTGTAAATGGAACGTCTCGCAATGTTGTTCGTTAGTCAGCGATCACGACTGATTGCCATGGTTGCCAGTGGAGTTCTAATTACGAAATTTTAATCACCAACTTTCTCTTCCGAATGCGAAAATATTTTGTATACACCCACCTACGTAGGGAGAAATTATCATCATAATAAAATAAGAGAAATTAAAATTTCGAACGGGAAGATTTGGGTGTTCCTTTTTCCCCGCGCCATTCTAGAGTGGAATGGTAGAGAATTAGTATGAAAATGGTTCGATGAACCGTGTGCCAGGGACTTAAGTATGAACTGCAGAGTAACCATGTAGATGTAGATGCTGCGTAGACTGGCCTTGTCCCCCATGAACACGATGCTTCGATGCCTTGGTGGATGACGGTACGGGACACGCATTTCCATCTGCAGTTCATTTTTGTCCTGTATCCTGAAAAACAATGGAGATTATAGAGGGTTTCAGAAGAAAAATGAACTGCGAATGGAAACGCTTGTCACAAACTGTCGTGCTCTGAGGGAACAGAGCATCGCATTCATGGGAGACAAGGCCTTTCTAGGCAGTAGGCGATAGCGGCAATCAGTCGCGATCACTGAAAAACAAAAAACATTGCGAGACGTTCCGCCTACGATCCAACAGTGTACAAAGCAGTGTTTGCTGCCGTAGGGATGGCTTTGCCCCAGACGCCGGCGCCTACAGCTTCGATGCTCTGTAGCAGTGGTTTCCAACATAGGGGTCATTACCGACGCGCAAGTCGCCGAAGTGGCGTCAAATCGGAAGACTTGCACCAGGCGAACGGTCTACCCGACGGGAGGCCCTCGTCACATGACATTTCATTTCATTTACCGACTGAAGGGGTAAAATGACACCGACTTCACGTGTTTCTTTCATTTTACATGTCTTTACAACGTTACGCCTAGTTACTGAATTGACGTAATTACTAATACTGTTTTTGAACACTGTAGAATTGTTTCACCATTTCATCTGCATTTATTTACATTCACATACATTTAGAGCAAGCCGCCATTCATTACACAAAACTGAAATTCAGTCTAAGTTTTTCTGTATCGTCCTACACTAACTCAACAATGACGTACACTACAGAGTTATTAGAAAAAAGTCGCAGATCGCTGCTCACACTATCAGTCACATCGTCTTTGTGTTATTAGAAATTTCCTTATTTTTTCGAATATCGTGTTTCCTCATGCGCACCTACTTTTGTCCCCTTTTTCCTTAAGACATATATTTTTTTTTTTAATTGAAGACGAGGAGCCCGTGGCGCAATGGCCGAGGAGTTGCATCATATCACTACGTTTTGTTTACTACTGTTACGCTTAGTCTCTTCAACACGTCGAAATTCTTGACTAATATGAACTTATTAATGCGTTACAATGTGAAAATTTCATTCTGGAAACATCTCTCAATCTGTAGCTATACCATGTCTCCGGAATATCCTTTCTTCCAGGAGAGCTAGTCCTGCAAGTTTCACAGGAGAACTTCGGTGAAGTTTGGAATGTAAGAGACGAGGTACTGGAGGAAGTGAAGTTGAGACGAGGGCTCCTGAGTCACGCTCTGGTATCGGAGTCGGTAGAACACTTGCCAGCGAAAGGTATGGATCACGAGTTCGAGTCTTGGACCGGCACACAGTTTTAACCTGCCAGGAAGTTTCACATCAGCGCACCCTCTGCTGCACAGCGTATGATTCTCTTTGGAATATGATAGCAGGCAAGCACACCCACAAGCAACCATAAGCGACACGTAGTGACATGACGCTACTTGTTGGACACTGCGGCATGGGTTTCTCGTCTTCAAATTCCACAAAATAAGTCTTCAAATTCTTCTTAAAACAGAAGAAAAAACGAGGGAATGTGCGTGAAGAGGCAGGAAATTCGAAAGAATAAGAACCAGTGTAGTTTGTACAAAGAACAGTAGCGGCTCTATCACACCTCCTTGGGGCACTTCTGATGATAACCTTGTCTCTGATGAGCCCTCGCCGTCCAAGAGAGTGTACTGGGTTCTGTTACTTAAAAAGTCTTCGAGCCACTGTCATGTCTGGAATATAATCCGCATGCTCGGACCTTTGTTAACAGTCTGCATTGGGGCACTGCGGCAAACGCCTTTTGGAAAGGTAGCAACATGGAATGTGCCTGTTGCCCTTCATCGATATGTTGTTGTTGTGGTCTTCAGTCCTGAGACTGGTTTGATGCAGCTCTGCATGCTACAATATCATGTGCAAGCCTCTTCACCTCCCAGTACCTACTGCAGCCTATATCCTTCTGAATCTGCTTAGTGTATTCATCTCTTGGTCTCCCTCTACGATTTTTACCATCCACGCTGCCCTCCAGTACCAAATTGGTGATCCCTTGATGCCTCAGAACATGTCCTACCAACCGATCCCTTCTTCTAGTCAAGTTGTGCCACAAACTCCTCTTCTCCCCAATTCTATTCAATACCTCCTCATTAGTTATGTGATCTACCCATCTAATCTTCAGCATTCTTCTGTAGCACCCCATTTCGAAAGCTTCTATTCTCTTCTTGTCCAAACTATTTACTGTCCATGTTTCACTTCCGTACATGGCTACACTCCATACAAATAATTTCAGAAACGACTTCCTGACACTTAAATCATTAACAAATTTCTCTTCTTCAGAAACGCTTTCCTTGCCATTGCCAGTCTACATTTTATATCCTCTCTGCTTCAACCATCATCAGTTATTTTGCTCCCCAAATAGCAAAACTCCTTTACTACTTTAAGTCTCTCATTACCTAATCTAATTCCCGCAGCATCACCCGACTTAATTCGACTACATTCATCAATAGTTCGCAGAATATCGTGCGAGAGAAGGGCAAGCCGAATTACCCGCGAGCGAGGCTTTCAAAATTCGCACTCATTCATGAACTGACAGCCTGTTCGGTACGATATTTTACGCGTGCATCCTTCCACGCTACAACGAATTCAGAAGTGTATACGCGCCTGAGGGAGTCACACTTTGTACTGGTGTTGACGATGAACATCAGTTCCGGAAGGAATGAGAGGTTAATCATCTGGTACCCGTTATGCGATGAACATCTCCACACAGCTCGATATATACCGGACCGGTGCTTCACGGTGTAACACTTTCCATTTCAGCCAGTAGAAATGGCCCAGGTGCGGGCGCTCGGTGTCGAAGCCAGCGTGCGGCTGAGGCTCTCGCCCGGCCGGCGTGTGAGATGAGTCCCGCTGTTCGGGCGCGCCTCGCTCTCCGCGGGGGCCGACCCCCTGCCGCGAATCACCGGACCTTATTACGCCGGCGCACAGTGGCGAGCCGAATGTCTAATGCCGCCTGTGTTTCACACGTTGTTCTGCGGCGCCACCGCACTGCGCCGCTTTTTACCGCCGCCGCCGCCGTTCCCAGCATCCTCAGCGCGCCCGCACGGCCGGACGAAACAAATTCCACGAAGTGATCCCCCCGGGGATTTAAATATGTGGCTTATAACGTTTTTGAGCGGGGCGCCCGGACGCGACGGCGGGACAAACCGGCGGTGGCGGTGTCTGCGCAGCGGGAGTCCCGACAAATGAGAAGCGTGACTCGTATTGTTGCCGTCCCGGTTTCCATTAGCAACTCGACAAAGGGGCGCCAATCAGACCGGGCCAGAGTTTTCAACAACCAATTACCGAACAAAACACTGGAGCATCAACACTATTTAGAGATGGCCACGAGGGCGAGAGGGGACATTCCTCTTCGGTGCGTCGTTTTGTGGTCTGCCGGGATGGATTCTTTAGGCCGACCGCGAACGGTTGTGCTCCCTTCCTTCCCCCCGGCGACAATCGTCAACCCGGTCGGCTCTCTCTCTCTCTCTCTCTCTCTCTCTCTCACACACACACACACACACACACACACACACACACACACACACACGTGCCGCTCCGACTCGCGCGCCATTCGTAAGGGAGATGGGTTCGGCTGATTCTCGGAAAATCGTTCCCGTTTTTTGGGCTTGTGTACATTTGACGGACTGCGGGCCCAGAAAGGTTTTTGTCGGGCGATATTGTTTGGATTGAGAGGGGCCGGATGGGGTTCCCATTGAGGTCCAGAAGGACCCCTGCGGTTTGGCTGATGGCTCCGATCGTGTTGATCACCGGCGACTGCGGATGTCCGGATGATGCGAGGTCCCAAACTACGGTCACTAGGTGTGACTGACGGTAAGTGCTGCACCCTCCTCCTCTGCATAATTACGCTACGACTGAGTGCTATTCGAAGGGGGAACGCTACAAGTATATCGGGGGCGATGTGATACAGCTGCCTTTCTTTCGTGCTGTTCTCTCTACTTGTGGACCATCTACGTAGTTTACGTACATATTGTTTTTCAAAAACTTTATCTTCATTTAACGTGTCCTTAACATGTATATCCAACTGCTGAGCAGTAGGGCTACTGACTTCTGGTTGGCTATCTATTGCGTTTGTGAACTCTGTCGTGAAACAAAACTTTAATCTTAGTGACAAGCTGAATTTGAAATAACGAAAATGAATCTATTTAAATCCTGAAAGAAGCTAATTGCGCATTCAGTGAAAACTATACAGCAGACACTCAATACTGAAGTACGTTGGCCGGCCCTCGTGGCCGAGCGGTTCTAGGCGCTTCAGTCTGGAACCGCGCGACAACTACGCTCGCAGGTTCGAATCCTGCCTCGGGCATGGATGCATGTGATGTCCTTAGTTTAGTTAGCTTTAAGTAGTTCTAAGTTCTAGGGGACTGATGACCTCAAGTGTTAAGTGCCATAGTTCTCAGAGCCAGTGAACCATTGAAGTACGTTGTGAAAGTTAAGTAACATGAAGTGCAATGGCTGACTCGATATAGCCACAGAATAAAATACTGTTCAACTCGAAAGAAAATAACTGTTTAAGATTCACTGAAAATCAGTCTGCTTTCTTGGCACAACACCTGAAAATTCTGACTACGTACTGTTTGCTCACAAAAATGCAAAGTGAGATCCGCTCTGAAAGAAAAGTAACTTACCTTTTGCTCAGCATTCTGTTTCGTGTCTGTTGTACTGGCGTCCTCGAACGCAAATTGAAATCAGCGAATGCAGCAGCGAAAGAAAAATAATCTACTCACTACTACATTTTCCTTTGGTTGTCAGAGTCTGTGGCTGCGTGTGGTGTAAGACACAATGCAAACGGGACAAAATGTTTAAAAATTTACTGAGAACTATGGAGGAGATTTTTACTTTAAAGAAAAGTGTTCCTGAAAAATTAAATTCTGATTAGTGTGAAAGAAAGACAGTACTGGGTAAGAAGACTCTAACAGTTACAAAATTTACTCATTACAAAAATTGCTGACATTTAAACCAGTTGCGTTATTTGCAACATAATGAAAACGAGATCAAATTAACACTAATTATGAACATTAACTTGCTAGTTATCTAAGGCAGAAAGATTTCCTTCAGTTAATAGTTCTGACAAACAAACAATTCATTCTTACACGTGCATTGGTTACCTTCAAGTACGCCTCCAAAAATCTTCTCCGTCCGTACAATCAAGAAATTATGTTTACTAAGAAGATTTCATCACTATAATTAAGTATTCCTGATAACTACTCCCACATTCATAAACATCAGAGCTCCTTCTCTAAGACTCTCCTGCTCACGATTGCCTCTAATAAGAATCCCCTAACTCTGCACAACTGACAGGCGACCAGACGCACCACAGACCACATTAAACACAGAGTCAAGGATCTTATCCACTATTCGTGCAGTGCGCTCATACAACTTTGTTCCAGTACAGCAAAGGTGAATATAATGGCAAAAATATATGAATACCTTGCACACTGAACCTTCGGAGACCTTGAGCGCTCGATCATCCTTGACACTACAAGGATCGCCCCAAAAGAAATGCACAAAGCTTTTTAAACATGCAATTTATTTTGCAAACGTCTGATATTTTTTACGTATGTTGATCCATTCTTGTGAGATTAAATATCATGTGTCCACATAATATCCGTCCCTTTAAACTGACTTTCACGCCACCGTGGAACTAAGGCCTGTGTACCTATAGGTTAGAAGTCAAGACCAGCACGTTTGAACCACTGTTTACATCACAAGGGAATCGTAATCTAGATAACTCGTTCCACAAAGGGCTTGCTTAGATGTATCAGATAGGTGATAATTACACAGTACTTCATCTGGGCTGTAGAGTGATTGTTTCAATGTTGTCCACTAAAATTTTGTGGTCTCGATTGTGTTTTGCTCACCCGTGCGTTATCATGCAACGTCAAAGAATCTTGTTTTCCTCCCCGTCTTGTAGTGGGCGATAAAGTTTTTTAACTGTTTCGAAATTTGTGAAAAAAGTCCTGTTGTTATTCTGCTGTATTGTAAAAAATTCTTTTGTTTTCTGGACGATGACAGAATTATTAGGACAAAATGGTTCAAATGGCTCTGAGCACTATTGGACTTTTGAGGTCATCAGTCCCCTAGAACTTAGATCTACTTAAACCTAACTAACCTAAGGACATCACACACATCCAAGCCAGCGGCAGGATTCGAACTTGCGACCGTAGCGGTTTCGCGGTTCCAGACTGAAGCGCCTAGATCCGCTCGGCCACTCGGGCCGGCCTACGTGCCGGAACTTATAGTATTTTTGTGTAGCATTATGTCCACAAGCGACAGACCTTCGCAATCAGCAATCGCAATAGCCTTTACCTTTCCTGCTGAAGGCACAGTTTTCAATTTCCTCTTCTCCGGCAAGATTGCATGATGGCGATCCACAATCTGCCGTTTTACTACCTCAAAGTGATGCAGCCACGTTACATCTCCCGTCACGATTCTTGCAAAGGAAGTCATCTCCAGAATTCTTGTACTGTTCCAGAAGTTAGCTGCACACTTTCTTCCGTATTTCAGTGTTGTTCGTAAACTGTAACACTGTTACATGTCCTTCCAAAGGAAGTTAAACGTGATTTCACGTCCTATAAGAAGCTCTTTAATTTCGCGTATAGTTTCAGACTCATTCCATTTTACCAGAAAGTATGTCAAGTGACGCAATTTGACATTCACTCGCACGCTCTATGCCACCTGTCAACTTTCCACATTCGTTTCTGAAGCACACAGATGTGACAGTCACAATACCCGGTAGTTCAATAGCGATTTATGGTAAAGTGGTTTCTCCTGTGTTAATCGTTTACAGTGCATGATCACAAAGAAATAAGGACACGAAAAATCAGTAAATAATTGTAGTCCGATTTCTATGGGAGAAGCACTACAGTACTTAAAACCTCGTGTATCAAAGACACTGATACAGTCAGTGCGATTTCTCACAGATCTATCTGACACCCTTGAGAAGTCCTTTTTGCGCTATCACTCGATTACACACCATGTGATCCAAAGTATCCGGACACCTATTAGCGGGTATTAATATGGGGTGTGTCCACCATTCGCTTTTAGGACGGTTTCAACTGTGCTGGGGACACATTAAGTGAGGGCTATGGAAGTCTGTGCAGGAACGGCAGACCAGTCTTCCTCAAGAGACGAAACTTGAGGTGTTAGTGAAGTTGTACTCTACCATCTGGCCGGAAGTCGACGTTCCATATCGCTCCAAAGGTGCTCCATTGGTTTCAAGTTGGGTCTCTGGCCAGACAATTCGATTCCAGGAAAGTTGTTGTCTACAGACGATTACTTCAGATTATTTCATGACAGCGTTCATAAGAATCCTCGATAATGCTCGCCGGGTTCGCGTCCGCCAGTACATGAGGTCCACCTGGCCTTGATTTACCCGTGGCTACCTCTTCGCGCTTCCACTTTACCATCACACCACAAACAGTGGACCAGGACAGCTTTGGAAGGATTGAAATGTTAGTCACGTGACATCCAATGATTAGTTCACGTTCACAGGCACTGATGTGTCCCTACTGACCAATTCTGCTATTACTTCTCCTGTACAGCGTTTACTAAACAGGAATGTACAACTTTGATCATTCGTACAAACTTATTCATACAACTTATAGACTTTGTCTTCATGCCGTTTTGAAGTAAAATAGATAAAGTTGTGACTGTTTGGTAAGAGACTGGGGATTTCCTAAATGCCCGGTTTCCACTTGAGTGAATAGGCCGAGGTGAGCCGGTTGCATGGCCTGCACGGCACTGGCCCTGGCACCTATTGAATTTTTCTTTTGGGAAATCATCAAACGCACCGTGTTCTTCCACAGTTACCAGCTTCTTTATCAGAGCTCAGAGCTAGAATCTATATTGCAACTGAACGAGCCACGCATGATACACTGCGAGTTTGGCAACAAACCGACTTCAGATCGGATGAGCCACAAATAACCACTGGAGGTCTCTTTTAACCTGTTTAGAAATATGGTACAAAAATTGATGTATTTTGCTGTAAAACAGTACCAAAGTCGTGTCTGTAGGTTAAGTGGATAAGTCGATATGAGTTTTCAATGTCCATTTTGATACACCATATATACAGTCAATACGCCAACGGCCTTGCGGCGCTGGTAACACCGGTCCCAGTCAGAAAACCGAAATTTAGTGCTGACGGCCTTCGCCAGCACTTGGATGGGCACTGTCCGGTGCTGCAGAGCGCTGTTGGCGAGCTACGTGTACTCAGTCCTTGTGAGGCCACTTGAGAATCTATTTGATCGAGAAGTAGCGGCTCCGGTCAGGAAAACTGACTACGGCCGGGAGAGCGCTGTGCTGACCACACTCCCCTCCACATCCGCATCCAGTGACGCCTGTCGTCTGAGGATGACATGGCGGTTGGACGGTACCGGTGATCCGTCCGAGGCCTGTTCGGAAGGAGTTCAGTTAAGTTTAATATAGAGACGATATAGCACTTCCTGCTTTCTTTTATACTGGCGAGCCCACCTCTCGTGGCGTGTGATTAGTTAGTTCAGCATTACATTGGAGTGTTCGGATACTTTTCATCACACGATGTATGCTAGCACCCATACTACGAACACAATGATAAACATGTTTTTTTTTCTTTCAACATACTTGTAGCTCATATCACTCCTGTGAGACCTGTAAAGTTTCAACGACATTATTAACAACGTCTCATATAACTTCCTGTTGGATAATATTCATTCTGGTTCCTCACAGAATGTCTCACTGTGGTACAATTTTGCTCTGCATTTGCAGTGTTCGGGACATATTTGTCAGTTATGTTGTAAGTAGGCTGTTTAGGTTTTTTTATTGGTAACGCCGCCGCCATGTAGCGCTCTGTATGAAAATCACTGGCTGTGCCGTGTGCAGTCTGTGGCTGGTTGGCATTGTTGTAATACTCGCCATTGTAGTGTTGGGCAGCGGCAGCTGGATGCTAACAGCGCGTAGCGTTGCGCAGTTGGAGGTGAGCCGCCAGCAGTGGTGGACGTGGGGAGAGAGATGGCGGAGTTTTGAAACTTGTAAGAATTGGTGTCACGAACTGATATATATATATTATGACTATTAAGGTAAATACATTGTTTGTTCTCTATTAAAATCTTTCATTTGCTAACTGTGCCTCAGTAGTTAGTGCCTTCCGTAGTTTGAATCTTTTATTTAGCTGGCAGTAGTGGCGCTCGCTGTATTGCAGTAGCTTGAGTAACGAAGATTTTTGTGAGGTAAGTGATTTGTGAAACGTATAGGTTAATGTTAGTCAGGGCCATTCTTTCGTAGGGATTATTGAAAGTCAGATTGCGTTGCGCTAAAAAAAATATTGTGTGTCAGTTTAAGCACAGTCGTGTATAAATTGTTCTAAGGGGACGTTTCAATGTGATAAAAAATATCTGTGTACTTGTTTGGTTAAGTAAGTGTTTCCCATGTACATTAATTTGCTTCCAAATCTCCCTTACTTCGTTCGTGTAAATTAGTTACCTAAAGAGCAGCTTACCGCAATTTCGTCCACATTTTCTCCAACAAACAGGTTGTTCATTGGTACATTTGTCTAATTGTACTTTGTAATCTGCCCCCTGCTTCCTTCTTCCATCTATTATCCACATTAAACAATTCCTACTGCAAGTAATTGATAAGAAAAGTCTTTTATGGAGATTTGAGAGGAGCGAAGATTACAACAAACTTTGAAGTTTACTGAGCTTGTCATGTTGCAGTGGCTCCAGTTCTTCTTGTCTAGGGATCTGATTCTTGAAGCTGAAAATCTAATATCAGGTCATCACCGTTGGTTTGATATAAATAAATAGGAAGACTGTTGTTGCAGAATTTTTCACCTAAATATATTTTTCGCTGATTGTCTCACATTTTAGTAATCATACAGTATTTTGATTTTTTAGATTAGCAAAGCGGAAATTACATTGTTCGCGCCTATTATCCAGAATATATCCGATCGCATCAGAGGCAAGCTTACGACTCTCACACTCTATGGAAATAACAATATTTCAAAGGGTTTACAATTTTCCTTAACAAATGAATTCCTACTAGTTTTCATTACATTATTAATTTCGATTGTTATTTCATAAATGAAACCAGAAATAAACATAGTAAACAGTACAGGGTTGTTTAATTATTAGTACAAATTTTAAGTGGATAAATAATTCGTATTTTCAAATGTTTCTAAGAAAAGTAATTTTAACTGTACATCAAACCATTACTTATCGATTATAACATCGAAACTTAAATATTTTATAAAGTAATTCCTTTTCATTTATTTTAGCTTGAAATATAACATTCTGTGTATAAAACTATATGAACGTTTTAAGAAAATCAACTGAGATAATACTGACATGCCCAAAATTCAAAAAATAATACTGGTACCGACAATTACTATTAAGGAATATTCATTTTAAATTTCATAACTAAATTGTGTTTTTAGGAGCCTGTGTACTCTGCTGAAACCATTACCTCCACTTTCAACACACGAATCAGACGCACTGCTATACCTTTGTCACTGTCACAAATTCTTATGATACATTCTTCAATACAGGCAAGCACACATTAAATATCCACACAAGTCCGTTTAGGGACAGCATTCACTGTTATTTATACGGGGTTCCCCCCCCCCCAAAAAAAAAACAACGATATGGTTTAGGTACAGCTTCCTTACACCAAAACATGGAAAAAATGTCATTACACATCGGTGGAATGTGTGTTCTTATAGGACAACTATCCAATTATTTCCACCCAATAATATCCAAACTGCAGACTCTGTACACAATTCATTAAATTTCGAATACTAAACTCTTTTAAATAACAACAAATTCATATAACTTACAGAACTTAACAAATGGTTAAAAGAATGAGCTTTAAAAACAATAACGGCGGCTTTCCACCATAAAATCAAAGAACCTTTTTACAATAGTGCTTTTAGAGTTTACCCAAGAGACAAAATCCAGTAATAAGTTAACTTGGCAATACAACTTAAGATCTTTTACAAAAACCTTTAAGAATGATAACGACACTTGGCACCACAAAATCGGAACTCATTAAGAGCAGTAATAAACCAAAATAAAAAAAAAATAATGGCAACTTGGCACCATAAAATAAGAGAAATTTCTTCTGCAAGAACAAATTACAATGGTGCTCTAAAAGATTTTAATCCACAAACCAAGATCCAATAATAAATTAACTTGGCATTACAATTTAAAATCATTAATATGAAAAAACTTTGAGAAAAATAATGGCACTTGGCACTATAAAATCAAAGAAGAACACAGAACCAATAAATATAATAACAAAATAATAATTTGATACAACTAAAGGGCAAGGACAACTCCCAACGCAATCACAGACGAGCGAACTCTCAGCTCTTCGGAGCCTTCCCCGTAGATACGGTCCCCTAAATAAAACGCTGAGAGCTCCCTGACATGCCTCCCACAACTGTCCATCACTTACGCACCTTTGTTATGTTCTGCAACACACGACAGATAATATCAACACAAGATAAAATTCAAAAATCAAATGACAATATAACATCCAGACAGCACATGATAAGCACGGCGCCGTTAATTTGGGCACTCTTAACAAGTGCCGGGAGCGAACACTCACAAATCTTAATAAACAATTCTCGCTCCTTTTTTTTTTTTTTTTTTTTTTTTTTTTTTTTTTTTTTTTTTTTTTAAAGCCAAGCTCACATGAATAGTCAAACCACAGTCTTAGAAGTTCCTTAACGACACCAAACGCGACTACTTCTCCAAGCTACTAATAACACAGTGAGATAAAAATGCAGAACATACTACTAAACGCTGTTACACAAACCAAATTGACGAGATCGTGTTGTTCAGGTCCCAGAAGACCACACATACCAAGCAGCAGTTAATTAACTATCCATATACTGTCGAAAACCACCTTTCTTAGGCAGACTTTACCTAACACATCCAATGCCAAATATACCATACATGAACGCAACTCCGGGCAGGTAACAGAAACCACCTACGTGAATTCCTTCAAAAAGGAACAAACAGGCACCACCAAAAGTAACACTGAGCAGACTGGATGGGCAACGACCCACTCAGCAGGATAACGAAAAGATACTCCAGTTGAGCGAATAAATTAGTACCAACAACCATCGTAACGTGACACTCTCACACACACACACACACACACACACACACACACAGCAAAAACTTCCAACAAGGCCGTCCCACATCAGAATGAAGTTCAGAAGCCGCTGCTGGAGCTTCCAGCGGAAAATCTGACGAGCCAACCGAGCCCACACCCTAACCTGGCAGGCGGCTCCAAAATTCAGCAACTAGTTGCCTCCGAGGCAGAGTATCACAGGACCCCACCGGACCTCCACATCAGACAGGCAGGCTGAACGAGTACGTCGACTCCAACTAATCACCACCGTATGGCCAGCACAGCGGCGAGTCGCCTCCGCCCCAGACCGTATTGCGAAGCACAACAACCTTAGCGCTTAGTCACCAGGTCAGGTAGATCGAACTTCTCGTTCTGTGCAACACCCTGAAACCGACTACCCTCTCGCTTTCCGTCGGCCACCGCAAACACACGTCAGCGACGTAATAGCAAATCACCACAGGAGCGCCACCCGCAACAGGACAACGGATCAAAGGATAGCGGCGCGCGCCATATCAATCGGGCCTAAAATGCATACCTTAGGGGCAATGAGCACTTGAAACTTCCTGGCAGATTAAAACTGTGTGCCTGACCGAGACTCGAACTCGGGACCTTTGCCTTTGGCGGGCAAGTGCTCTACCAACTGAGCTACCGAAGCACGACTCACGATCGGTACTCACAGCTTTACTTCTGCCAGTATCCGTCTCCTACCTTCCAAACTTTACAGAAGCTGCTCTCCCCCAGGCTGTGGCTAAGCCATGTCTCCACAGTATCCTTTCTTTCAGGAAATGAGCACTTGTTGATCTCAGCTAGTGTGAATCAAATTTCTACTGAGCAGGTGCTCTTAGGTCTTAAGGTATGCACTTTAGAGCCCTTGTTTAGTGGACTTCTTTTGTTGTTTTGGTGTAAGGAACCTGTCCTTAAAGTTTGTCTGTGTTTCTTTCGGTCGCCATGCATGTCTTCAATACGCAACGAGCACACCAGAAGCGCTCCATCTGACGTCAGTCGCAACACGGTCCTCTGTATGTGTTAGTAGCGCTACAGCCTCCTAGCGAGTAGCGGCGCTGACGCGTTCGCTGTGTTGCAGGCGTGTGCACGAACGCGACGGCGCCCAGCGTGAGCAGCATCAACCGCATCCTGCGGAACCGCGCGGCCGAGCGCGCGGCCGCCGAGTTCGCGCGCGCCGCGGGCTACGGGCTGTACCCGGGGGCGGCGGCGGCGGCTGCGGCCAGCGGCCACCCGCCCGCCGGCTACGCCTTCCCCTGGGGGCCGCAGCTGTGGGCGGCCGCGCCGCTAGGTCTGGGCCTGTCGGCCGCCGCCGCCGCCGCCGCCGCCGCCGCGCAGGCGCACCACGGCCAGCCGCCCGGCGCTCAGCCGCAGGCGCCGGGGCAGGCCGCCGCCCCCCACGACGCCGCCGACCTCATCGTGCCGCGCCTCATAGGTGCGTCACCGCTCGCTCTGCACACCACAGCCCTCTCTCCCCACCCCTCCTCTCACACACCCCTTCTACCATCCCATATCATACGTGGCTCCCGTGTCACTTGTTTACCTCAGTGGATATACCCTACAGCTGTCACGATCAAATAGAGAGCTGCAAGGTACCTGTTAGAGATGGGGACAGTGGGTAAGGTACACGCAATAACCCATGTACCGATACAATAGACATGTCCCCTCAAAAGTTGGCCTTTGAATACATGACAAGAGTAGTGGGATGAAAGTGATTAGGGACGTAATCTGGACCAATGTCACCCCTATCTATCTGCTTCCAGTGGTAACAATTTAAAATGCTAAAATAATCTAATTTAAATTGTAAGACATTTCCAGGGGCAGATGTGGACTCTGACCACAATCTATTGGTTAAAATTGAAGAAACTGCAAAAAGGTGCGAATTTAAGGAGATGGGACCTGGATAAGGTGACTAAACCAGAGGTTGTACAGAGTTTCACGGAGAGCATAAGGGAACAATTGACAGCAGTGGGGGAAAGAAGTACAGTAGAAAAAGAATGGGTAGCTCTGAGGTATGAAGTAGTGAAGGCAGATGAGGATCAAGTAGGTAAAAAGACAAGGGCTAGTAGAAATCCTTGGGTAACAGAAGAAATATTGAATTTAATTGATGAAAGCAGGAAATATAAAAATGCAGTAAATGAAGCAAGCAAAAAGGAATACAATCGTCTCAAAAATGACATCGACAGGAAGTGCAAAATGGCTAAGCAGGGATGGCTAGAGGACAAATGTAATGATGTAGAGGCTTATCTCACTAGGGGTAAAATAGATACTGCCTACAGGAAAATTAAAGAGACCTTTGGAGAAAAGAGACCACTTGTACGAATATCAAGAGCTCAGATGGAAACCCAGTTCTAAGCAAACAAGGGAAAGCAGAAAGGTAGAAGGCGTATATAGAGGGCCTATACAAGCGCGATGCACTTGAGGACAATATTATAGAAATGGAAGAGGATGTAGATGAAGATGAAATGGGAGATGCGATACTGCGTGAAGAGTTTGACAGAGCACCGAAAGACCTGAGCCGAAACAAGGCCCCGGGAGTAGACAACATTACATTAGAACTACTGACGGCCTTGGGAGAGCCAGTCTTGACAAAACTCTACCATCTGGTGAGGAAGATGTATGAGACAGGCGAACTACCCTCAGACTTCAAGAAGAATATAATAATTCCAATCCCAAAGAAAGCAGGTGTTGACAGATGTGAAAATTACCGAACTATCAGCTTAATAAGCCACAGCTGCAAAATACTAGCGCGAATTCTGTACAGACGAATGGAAAAACTGGTAGAAGCGGACCTCGAGGAAGATCAGTTTGGATTCCGTAGAAATATTGGAACACATGAGGCAATACTGACCTTACGACGTATCTTAGAAGAAAGATTAAGGAAAGGCAAACCTACGTTTCTAGCATTTGTAGACTTAGAGAACGCTTTTGACAATGTTGACTGGAATACTCTCTTCCAAATTCTGAAGGTGGCAGGGGTAAGATACAGGGAAGGAAAGGCTATTTACAATTTGTACAGAAACCGATGGTTGTTAGAAGAGTCGAGGGACAGGAAAGGGAAGCAGTGGTTGGGAAGGGAGTGAGACAGAGTTGTAGCCTCTCCCCGATGTTATTCAATCTGTATATTGAGCAAGCAGTAAAGGAAACAAAAGAAAAATTCGGAGTAGGTATTAAAATCCATGGAGAAGAAATAAAAACTTTGAGGTTCGCCGAAGACATTGTAATCCTGTCAGAGACAGCAAAGGACTTGGAAGAGCAGTTGAATGGAATGGACATTGTCTTGAAAGGAGGATACAAGATGAACATCAACAAGAGCAAAACGAGGATAATGGAATGTAGTCGAATTAAGTCGGGTGATGCTGAGGGAATTAGATTAGGAAATGAGACACTTAAAGTAGTAAAGGAGTTTTGCTATTTGGGGAGCAAAATAACTGATGATGGTCGAAGTAGAGAAGATATAAAATGTAGACTGGCAATGGCAAGGAAAGCGTTTCTGAAGAAGAGAAATTTGTTGACATCGAGAATAGATTTAAGTGTCAGGAAGAAATTTCTGAAAGTATTTGTATGGAGTGTAGCCATGTATGGAAGTGAAACATGGACGATAAATAGTTTGGACAAGAAGAGAATAGAAGCTTTCGAAATGTGGTGCTACAGAAGAATGCTGAAGATTAGATGGGTAGATCACATAACCAATAAGGAGGTATTGAATAGAATTGGGGAGAAGAGTTTGTGGCACAGCTTGACGAGAAGAAGGGACCGGTTGGTAGGACATGTTCTGAGGCATCAAGGGATCACAAATTTAGCATTGGAGGGCAGCGTGGAGGGTAAAAATCGTGGAGGGAGACCAAGAGATGAATACACTAAGCAGATTCAGAAGGATGTAGGTTGCAGTAGGTACTGGGAGATGAAGAAGCTTGCACAGGTTAGAGTAGCACGGAGAGCTGCACCAAACCAGCAAACCGTAGCGGTCGCGAGGTTACAGACAGTAGCGCCTAGAACCGCTTGGCCACCCCGGCCTGCCTCAAGTCACAGGTTTAACAGAATAAGGCAAGTATTACGGTTAGAAACTGTATATACATGGTGTTTCCGTAAAAGCGTGCAAAAATGTAACAGAAAATAGAGAATGCTCCACTGAACACTTTGGGGTAGGGAACCTGGCGTCCGAGAAGCCAGCTTAAGGAGATATGGAAGTACACTTGTCTGCCGCTCTGACTAGGATTGCTGTTTTCCAGCTTATTAACAACTAACATATACACAAGTTTACACGTACTGTGCTATTTATTTACATGTAAATTCTTTACTTCCTGCTACGAAACAAGAGGGACGAACCTGATCATTAGAAAGTTTGGAAATTTGTGGTAAGTTCTTATGGAACCAAACTGCTGAGGTCATCGCTCCCTAAGCTTACACACTACCTAATCGAACTTACACTAAGGACAGCACACACACACCCGTGTCCGAGGGAGGGTTCGAACCTCCGACGGATGAAGCCGCGCGAACCGTGACAAAACGCCTTAGACCGCGAGGCTACTCTTTGCGGCGCTATTAGGAAGTCATGATGCGGGTTCTGTTCGCTTTACATGTCCATAAGGTGACTGTTGTATCGTATTTATAGGTGCACTGTCCCATGATAGAACATGCTGTGAATCAACGACAGACCCATTCATTAGTCAGTGATGTGCAAGGACGTACTATACAATATGATGGAGTAGTACCGGTACAGTTTCGCAGAAATCGCTGACATGCACCTGGTGTATGGGGAAGTAGGTTGCAATGCTCTCGCTACTGAAAGGCTGTACAGGGAGCGATTTCATAATAGGCTTCATTCGTCTATGCGAATGTTTATTTCTCTCGGTCGACGAATGCTGGAGACTGGTTCATTGGAAAGAAGAAACGAGGGACTTGCCAACACGAGGACCACTCACACACCCGACTTTGAAGAGGAGGTTCTGGAATGTGTTGCAGCGGACCCCACAAGTCATCGTCGTATTGCACGCGAAATGTGCGCTGCACATACTAATGTGTGACGAGTACTCCACGAACAACAATTACACCCGTGTCACCCATAGAGAGTTATGCAATGTTTGTGACTGACTTTGCACCAAGGGTCACACTGTATCAGTGATTGCTCCAATAATGGATTGATCGACCAGATTTCCTGCAAATCGTGCTGTTTACTGCCGAGGCCTCATTTGACCGTGATGTATTTCGAACAAGAGGAACAGCCACGTGTGGGATGAAAATAAAACCCTCGCAGTGTAGTAGAGTCACACCATCAAGTACGTTTTGCTGCGAATATGTAGGCTGGCATTGTAGGCGACCATCTCACTGGGCCATATCTTCTTCCTGGCTGTCTGAATGGCCACCTGTACATGAGGTCAGTGCGAAGAGCTCTACCTCAGTGGTTGGAGAAGTACCCTTGGCTGTTTGTGAGAGGATGTGGATACAACGTGACGGTGCACCGCCTCACTTCAATATGGATGTCCCCAACCGTCTCAAATCTGTATTTCCTGGTCGCTGGATTGGAAGGCAAGGTCCTACTGCATGGCCTGTAAGTTCACCAGACGTGAATCCCCTTTAATATTTCCCATGGGGATACCTGAAGTCAGTTGCGTATAAGACCCCAATGGATACAAAGGTAGAATCAGCTGCAAGAATTGTAGCTGCCTGTGATGTGATTCGAAACACATAGGGGGATATCAATCACGAGGCGTCAGAATCTTGTTCGCTGATGTCATGCTTGCATTGAGGCTGATGGCCGTCAGTTTCAGCACATTTTGTAAGATACGGTACAAATGGTACGTTCGTTGTGTCAATGATAGTATTTTCAGTACTATAAAATAGTAAACAGTAATGTGGTTTTATTCCCATTATCCACTTGAGCTGACTTCTCCGACTATACCTGAAATTGTTCAGTGAAGCAGCCTTTATGTCGTTTTAAGTTCTTGCAATATCTTACAGAAACACCCCGTATGTAGATGTAGATGTCTTGAGACAGCATAGGTCATGGCGCACAAATTACCAGGCTATATTCATGCAATATTTGAGAATGAGAGCATTTAGCGACTTCCAGTTCGAACCTTAAAGAAACTTTTTCTCTTTTACTTGCACAACATGAAAAATGTAACACATTGACTAATGTCTAAAGCTATCAGAAACTTCAAGCTGTTTTGTATGTGGGAATTAAATGCAATGGGAATCTGGGATCTCCCGCTTAGTACTAAGATACTACCATAGTTGGGTTTTTCATAACATTTTCCAGACACACGTTGCTTTTTCTGCTCACTTGTCCTATTTCTGAAATACAAATTACATCCTTCCACTACAAAGACGTTTTATTTAGACAAAAAACTTAGGCCGACATGCACTTTACACACCGCACTGACTCTGCATGAACTATATGGAGGAGACGATGATGTATGGCACTTTGAACTCCAGAGGGAAGTAGTGCTTCGCATAAAGACCATGCACAAACCGGTAATTGTTGTGTGACACTTCGAATAGAACGGTAAGGAGAGGTGAATTACAGACTGATGCTACTTTTGTCGTAGAAAGGTTGGACAGGAGCAGAAATGATTGGCGAACATGTTAACGCAGTAAACAGAAAAATTACTTAAATTGTATTTCTCCAAGCGTACGAGGATTCATTAAAAATAATGCAGCAAGAAGCAGAGTCCAGTTCTCAATGTCTACGAGGATGAGGCTCTCTGAACTAAGGAGAAACGATGGTGATGGAGCTGCGACTACGCGATGTATTTGTAGCGCCACATAAGCGAAGAGGCTCCATGTGCGAGGGGGCCAGATGGCTGCCGCTGGCCGTCCTATACCACGCCGGCAGAGGGCGCTCGTGCTACGGAAACGCTGATGGCGTGGCTCAGCGAATATGTACCACTGGATCCGCCAGTTCACACACGACTGCCTATGGCGTCTGACAGAAACTTGCAATTCTGTTGCCAACTTTGATGCCCATGAGATGACACCGATACGTGATACCACAGAAATGAATGTTTGAAACATATTCCCTATGATTTAGCACTTGAAACAAGTCTATCGACATG
Source organism: Schistocerca gregaria (assembly GCF_023897955.1). Taxonomy (NCBI): domain Eukaryota; kingdom Metazoa; phylum Arthropoda; class Insecta; order Orthoptera; family Acrididae; genus Schistocerca; species Schistocerca gregaria. The sequence continues at coordinate 828,916,497 of NC_064922.1, forward strand.
CAGAAAGTTACCGGAAACACAATAGCAGAGAACGCACATTTCGTGAAAAAATGGTTAGAATTTTAGTTGCCCTTCGAAGTTGTTAAGTAGCCAACTTGCAAATGGCGCCAGTTGACAATTTTAACTATACTAACATACTGTACTAATATATGTACCAACATACACTACTGGCAGATGATAAACAGGTATTCATTGGACAAATATATTATACTTGAACTGACATGTGATTAGATTTTCACGCAATTTGGGTGCATAGATCCTGAGATATCAATACCAAGAACAACCACCTCTGGCCGTAATAACGGCCTTGATACGCCTGGGCATTGAGTCAAACAGAGCTTGGATGGCGTGCACAGGTACAAAAAAATGGTTCAAATGGCTCTGAGCACTATGGGACTTAACATCCATGGTCATCAGTCCCCTAGAACTTAGAACTACTAAAACCTAACTAACCTAAGGACATAACACAACACCCAGTCATCACGAGGCAGAGAAAATCCCTGACCCCACCGGGAATCGATCCATCGAACCCAGGCGCGGGAAGCGAGAACGCTATCGCACGACCACGAGCTGCGGACTGTACATGTACAGCTGCCCATGCAGCTTCAACACGATACCACAGTCCATCAGGAGTAGTGACTGGCGTATAGTGACGAGCCACTTGCTCGGCCACCATTGACCAGACGTTTTCAGTTGGTGAGACATCTGGAGAATGTGCTGGCCAGGGCAGCAGTCGAACACTTTCTGTGTCCAGAAAGGCCCGTACAGGACATGCAACATGCGGTAGTGCATTATCCTGCTGAAATGTAGGGTTTCGCAGTGATCGAATGAAGGGTAGAGCCACGGGTGGTAACACATCTGAAATGTATCGTCCACTGTTCAAAGTGTCGTCAATGCGAACAAGAGGTGACCGAGACGTGTAACCAATGGCACCCCGTACCATCACGCCGGATGATACGCTAGTATGGCGATGACGAATACACGCTTCCAATGTGGGTTCACCGCGATGTCGCCAAACACGGATGCGACCATTACGGTGCTGTAAACAGAACCTGGATTCATCCGAAAAAATGACGTTTTGCCATTAGTGGGCCCAGGTTCGTCGTTGAGCACACCATCGCAAGCGCTCCTGTCTGTGATGCAGCATCAAGGGTAACCGCAGCCATGGTCTAAGAGCTAATAGTCAATGCTGCTGCAAACGTCGTCGAACTGTTCGTGCAGATGGTTGTTGTCTTCCAAACGTCCCCATCTGTTGACTCAGGGATCGAGACGTGGCTGCACGATCCGTTACAGCCATGCGGATAAGATGCCTGTCATCTCGACTGCTAGTGATGCGAGGTCGATGTGATCCAGCACGGCGTTCCGTATTACCCTCCTGAAACCACCCATTCCATATTCTGCTAACAGTCATTGGATCTCGACCAACGCGAGCAGCAATGTCGCAGCGATAGGTTACAAGCCGACCTATATCAGAGTCGGAAACGTGATGGTACACATTTCTCCTCCTTGCACGAGGCATCACAACAACGTTTCACCAGTCAACGCCGGTCAACTGCTGTTTGTGTATGAGAAATCGGTTGGAAACTTTCCTCATGTCAGCACGTTGTATGTGTCGCTACCAGCGCCAACCTTGTGTGAATGCTCTGAAAAGCTAATCATTTGCATTTCTTGTCGGTTAAATTTCGCGTCTATAGCAAGTCACGATCGTAGTGTAGCAATTTTAGTGGCCAGTAGTGTACTTGTCCTGTGAAACCAAATATCGAGATTGGAGACTCAGTTCGGCTGTGGTTCTACATCTACATCTACATGACTACTCTGCAATTCACATTTAAGTGCTTGGCAGAGGGTTCATCGAACCACAATCATACTATCTCTCTACTATTCCACTCCCGAACAGCGAGCGGGAAAAACGAACACCTAAACCTTTCTGTTCGAGCTCTGATTTCTCTTATTTTATTTTGATGATCATTCCTACCTATGTAGGTTGGGCTCAACAAAATATTTTCGCATTCGGAAGAGAAAGTTGGTGACTGAAATTTCGTAAAAAGGTCTCGCCGCGACGAAAAACGTCTATGCTGTAATGACTTCCATCCCAACTCGTGTATCATATCTGCCACACTCTCTCCCCTATAACGCGAAAATACAAAACGAGCTGCCCTTCTTTGCACCCTCTCGATGTCCTTCGTCAATCCCACCTGGTAAGGATCCCACACCGCGCAGCAATATTCTAACAGAGGACGAACGAGTGTAGTGTAAGCTGTCTCTTTAGTGGACTTGTTGCATCTTCTAAGTGTCCTGCCAATGAAACGCAACCTTTGGCTCGCCTTCCCGACAATATTATCTATGTGGTCCTTCCAACTGAAGTTGTTTGTAATTTTAACACCCAGGTACTTAGTTGAATTGACAGCCTTGAGAATTGTACTATTTATCGAGTAATCGAATTCCAACGGATTTCTTTTGGAACTCATGTGGATCATCTCACACTTTTCGTTATTTAGCGTCAACTGCCACCTGACACACCATACAGCAATCTTTTCTAAATCGCTTTGCAGCTGATACTGGTCTTCGGATGACCTTACTAGACGGTAAATTACAGCATCATCTGCGAACAACCTAAGAGAACTGCTCAGATTGTCACCCAGGTTATTTATATAGATCAGGAACAGTAGAGGTCCCAGGACGCTTCCCTGGGGAACACCTGATATCACTTCAGTTTTACTCGATGATTTGCCGTCTATTACTACGAACTGCGACCTTCCTGACAGGAAATCACGAATCCAGTCGCACAACTGAGACGATACCCCATAGCTCCGCAGCTTGATTAGAAGTCGCTTGTGAGGAACGGTGTCAAAAGCTTTCCGGAAATCTAGAAATACGGAACCAACTTGAGATCCCCTGTCGATAGCGGCCATTACTTCGTGCGAATAAAGAGCTAGCTGCGTTGCACAAGAGCGATGTTTTCTGAAGCCATGCTGATTACGTGTCAATAGACCGTTCCCTTCGAGGTGATTCATAATGTTTGAATACAGTATATGCTCCAAAACCCTACTGCAAACCGACGTCAATGATATAGGTCTGTAGTTAAATGGATTACTCCTACTACCCTTAGGATTGTTCATCTAATAACACAATTATGAAGAGATTCGTTCTGGAACTGACAATGACAGTCCCCAAAACCCTGTGGAGTAATGTTAGAAACGCGATTGTCCTTCCATGAACCAGACACCTCACAGAGGTGGATCGGGACTCGCAATTAGGGCCCGGCCGGTAGCCGCGCGGCGGGCAATGCACGCAGGCGCTACCCAGTGTTGTGCCGAGGCCGCGATATGACGCTCGTGGCCCACAGTCGGCGCATGCGCGTGCTGCCTTCCGTCCGCCACAATGGCGTCGCTAATTGCGCACTTAGTCTGAACGCCGCTCACTTCGGTCCGCGAGGCTTCTTTGTCCCGCGCCCTCGAGGCGAGAGCTGGCCACAGGAAATTCGAAATGGAAACGGCGTGTTTACACAATCGCTGGGCCGCCACGTCGCATGCGTAGTCAGCCGATGAATGCGGCGCAGATTACCCGCGTCACGAACTGCTCGGCTCTTTACGTAACGGACGCTGAATAGCTACTAGAACGGCTGAAAAAGTTTGTACTGCCGGTACGTGGCTGTTAGCCATTTACAAGACTCGCGCAAAAATTGGAGCAGCACCAGTCGGCAATTACTGACTTCAAAACTATCAATTCTTATTACAGTCTTCTAAAGGTTGAAGAGGAGACGTAGTACCAGTGTTGTTTTCATTTAACCTGAAAAAATTTCATTTAAAAGAAAACATTAAAATCCGCCATTAAACGCAAGTGTATTTAATTATGGGAGTTTAATTAACATTTAAAGTGTTACATAGTTAGCCTTATACAAATTAAAAGAGAACTGAAGGCAACTATTTACTGCCACACGATTTTGTTTAAAACACAATCAAAAACATTTACACTTGCAGGAAAAATGCAGAAAGGTTAGCTCTTCACTAATTTGTTGGATCTTTTCTCTCCTAAATTATTACTTTATTTTGAGCAAATAAACCCATATATGCAGCAATGGATACAGTGCTGGAAGGGCAAAAAATAGGGGCTAATAAAGTAGTAGTAAGGATGGGTTAGTGCTTTTAACGAATAAATTAAAACTGAACTATTTAATCGCAAGTACAAAAAAAAATCTCAATAACCGAATGAATCCATAATATCCCAATTTTACCCACCTTTCTTTAATACTTGGGTTTCTCTCAACCCTGCTTAGCAGATAATGTTTTAATTATGTACTGATGTCCGGAATTGTACCGTTTTGATATTAAAGCCGATTACCATAATAGGGCTACAACCAGATACTTAAGTATTATACAGGGTGATTCAAAAAGAATACCACAACTTAAGGAATTTAAAACTCTGCAACGACAAAAGGCAGAGCTAAGCACTATCTGTCGGCGAATTAAGGGAACTATAAAGTTTCATTTAGTTGTACATTTGTTCGCTTGAGGCGCTGTTGACTAGGCGTCGGCGTTAGTTGATGCTAAGATGGCGACCGCTCAACAGAAACCTTTTTGTGTTATTGAGTACGGTAGAAGTGAATCGACGACAGTTGTTCAGCGTGCATTTCGAACGAAGTATGGTGTTAAACCTCCTGATAGGTGGTGTATTAAACGTTGGTATAATCAGTTTACAGAGAATGGGTGTTTGTTAAGCCTGATATGCTACAGAGAGTGTGGTACGAGTTGGAGTATTGCGTTGATATTGCTCGAGTGTTTGGAGGGGGCCATATTGAACATCTCTGAACTTGTTTTTGAGTGAAAAAAAAACCTTTTTAAATACTCTTTGCAATAATGTATAACAGAAGGTTATATTATGTTTCTTTCATTAAATACACATTTTTAAAGTTGTGGTATTCTTTTTGAATCACCCTGTATTATGATAAATGCCTACAGACGTAATTTTAAGTGGCTTTAAGTAAATAGTGAGCGCTCTGACTTCAGTAGTTTGAGTATGGCTTAGAGAGCGGCCCGTACTGTCTGATAAGTGTAGCCAATTTTAGTACCATCTACATAGACTAACGTGTTCTCGTGAAACGCACGTGGAAGTGTCTGTCATGTATCTAACTATTTTCTTAAGAGTTAGACACTCATAACAATATGAATTTATGAAATTTCAGCGTGTCATGATCAGTATCGTATACTGCGATTACGTTCGCAGTTGCACACGCCGGTAATTCAAAATTGCTGCCGCAATGGCTCCGACATTCTTAGGGGTCGCAGCTGTTACCAGTCGCTTGGAGCGTGGCGAATCACTGAGATAAACACGGCCCAATTGGAAGAATGCACACCACCTGGGGACACTGGTACGATCCTTACGCCCGTCTTCATATACGCCACGCATGCCCCTATGAATTTCACTCGGCTTACTAGTATGCCCTTCGACAAACAAATATCAAACTACTTCGGTGCTGCTCTACACAAGTTGACAACATTTCATTCGGGCCATGTTTGTTCCGTAGCTCTGGATTTACTCGCTGCAAATGTACATGAAAACAGAATACCTTCTGTAGTGCAGACTTCAAACTATATTGTTGTGAAATTTCAACATTCCGGCTGCAACATTAGCGATGAAAAAAAAAAACTGTGCTTTATTTTCCGATTTTCTCTTGTGCAATGGGATTTCAGAAAATCGGTTATAAATTATTAAGGAAGGCCAAATAACTTTCGACGCTGTTTGTAACATAGTCATCGAATTTCTGTATCTCGACAACATTCCTCACCTCGATCGCAGGACCATTCGAGAACCGCAATGAAACCTTCCTCGCCGTGTAAAATCTCTTTCACCCGTAAGCAATTTCAGCTAGACGAAAAGATGGAGTTCACTTAATGCAAGTTTTGGACTTCCAGAGCGATATTACCCAGTTCTGTACTGCTTTTGTGAAATTTTTGACACAATTTCTCGAGGGCTAGACCTGACACTGCATTTCGTCCATATACCGCCTTAGTTTCATGATCAACCTGTGTGCAATTTATACGTTTTGCCCACAACAATGGTACTGTCCCGCATTCTTCAACTTTCGAGTAGGCTACGTTTCCAGACACTGCGCCTCTTGAATCGCACCCTGTGATGCACCTGTTGTCCGAACTGCAACGGAAACTGTGACTCCACAAAGCCCGGAACACGTATTCCCTTCTGACAATGTACAGCTCTCGCTTAATGGTCTTCGTATGGGACGGCATGTGTAACATTAACATACTTTGTGACGTCCCTGCACGTATGTGCATACGAGGCGTTACTAACTTCAATATTAAATTTCACCTAAGTTAACAGGAATGTATCTGAACTGTAAAAAACTAAACTCCTCCCGAAAAAGCCATGAAAGCCCAACGGTACTGACCGGCCGCCGTGTCATCCTCATTTCAGTGGCGTCACTGGATGCGAATATGTGGGGGTATGTGGTAAGGACACCGCTCTCCCGGCCGCATGTCAGGGAGGACGACGGTTCAATCCTGCGTCCGGCCATCCTGATTTAAGTTTTTCGTGATTTCCCTAAATCGCTCTAGGCAAATACCGGGATGGTTCCTTTGAAAGGGTACGGCCACTTCCTTCCCCGTCCCTCCCTAATCCAGTTAGATCGATTACCTCGCTGTCTGGTCTCCTCCCCCAAACACTCCAGAAATCCGTATGTCATTTTCCGAGACCGGAGCCGTTACTTCTCAGTCAAGTAGTTCCTCAGTTTGCCTCACAATGGCTGAGTGCATCCCGCTTGCCAAGAGCGCTCGGTAGGCCGGATGGTTTGCCACCCAAGTGCTAGCCCAGCCCGACAGCCCTTAACTTCGGTGATTTGACGGGAAGTGGTGTTACCACTGCGGCAAAACCGTTGGCATGTGAACTGTAAACTTTTCGGTTAATCTTCCATTAAACTGGGTTGTAACTTCACACTTGGGGGTGATCTAAATCGAAGTGTTGATAATCTTGGCAACAGTTCATATAAACATTTAAACTGCTCGTGTAACCCTTCTTAAAATGTGGCATTACGATATAATGTATTAATTTTTGTCCGCGCGGGCGCGTGAGTGAGTGTGAGTGTGTGTGTGTGTGTGTGTGTGTGTGTGTGTGCATCTGTTTGTCTTGTGAGGTTTGCTTGATTACAAACTAATTTATTAACCTAAAACGTAGAGTGTCTTTGACCACTGTACTTATTTAAGTGTGTTTCAAGTTACTTAACAATTTGTTAAAAGCAACTCTGTCAGTTTGAAATGGCGATTATTGTACCCAGTGATCATCAACATAAATTAAGACAAATAATAATAATTATTGTGTCATGTGAGACTGAATTAGATATTCCAGTCTCTCTCCTATGCGTCGTCATGCACATTTTCTCAATTTTTTTGGCAGATATCCGCAATTTCGTTTTTGCAACGTGCAGCTGGAGACAGCCCAAAAATTAAAAAAAAGGTTCAAATGGCTCTGACCACTATGGGACTTAACTTCTTAGGTCATCAGTCCCCTAGAACTTAGAACTATTTAAACCTAACTAACCTAAGGACATCACACACATCCATGCCCCAGGCAGGATTCGAACCTGCGACCGTAGCGGTCGCACGGTTCCAGACTGTAGTGCCTAGAACCGCTCGGCCACCCCGGACGGCGACAGCCCAAACAAATCTCTCTAATCATGTCTTTCGTACGGTGCCTAGCGTTGAAGGAAAGCGTCGATTTGTTTCCCATTACAAACAAAATGATCTCCAAATCGAAATTTATGTCTCCATTACATAGAGTGGTCCCAAATTAGCCTAGTACGCCATCCTTTCTATCGACGTGTGTTGAAAGAGACAACAGAACACTGTGAATAACGAATAATTGAGCAATTAATTCGTGGCGGTAGCAAGCGGTGCGGGCCAGGGCTGATCTGTCACTGCAGGAATATTGGTCATTCTTCCTTTTATACTGTTGCTCTTAATACACACTGATAAAACGAATATCGCACTAGACTGTTTTGATTTGTTCTATCGAATGGGCACGTAAAGTTCTACTGCAAAAATAATTTTGTTTGTATTGGGAAACAAACTGACGCGCTTCACAAACGCTGATCGTCGCATGGAAGATGTGACGAGCAGTATTATTTTGGATTGACTCCAGTTACACGTTGCAAAAACGAAATTGCAAATATCTGCAGAAAGAGCAGGGAAAATATGCTTGACATCTCTTCGACTCTTAGGAGAGATACCATGTATAACTAAAAAAAATCCCTAAAGCCCTACTAACAATGCAAAAAAAGACCAAAAGCACTACTAACAATGCCAAAAAGGACCAAAACCCCTACTAACAATGCAAAAAAGACCAAAAGCTCTACTAACAATGCAAAAAAGCTTTGACTGCTGAGAATTATTTGAGGGCTTCGTGCATGATGCTAGGTAATGTGTGTCGGCGTGAGGATGAAGTGATATACAGCCAATCAATGGCCTAAATGGAAGGTATATACAGACTGCTTGATCTAGGTTTTGACGCCTTTAAAAACCTCTTCTTCAGAAGGATCGATGGTTACACTGAATGCGTAATGTTGTATGTTAAAACTGTAGCCATATCCAGTGGCGCTCAGCACGATTTGTACGGTTACACTGTTATGAAGGGGAATTTTATCTTTTATTGGTCGCTTATGGCAACAATTTTAACTTACCTTCACAATATAATGTTTACCCACTGATCCTTCTGAAGAAGACGTTTTTCAAGACAGCAAACCTTGGTCAAATGGTTTGAATAAGCCTTTCAGTTTTACAACTGACTGTATTTCCCTTTCTCATCACGGAGATCCGATTCTATAGTTGCTGCATCCAGCCCGTTCAAGATTTCAATGCGTATCAGCTGCTCTAGACAGAAGGCTGACGACGTTGTTGGTTTGGCAGATGTCGACGGCAGTGCCAGCGGAGGAGTCTGCAAGGACGACTCGAGCAGCCTGGATGGTTCCGACCAGCCCAAGTTCCGGCGCAACAGGACCACGTTCAGCCCCGACCAGCTGGAGGAGCTGGAGAAAGAGTTCGAGAAGAGCCACTACCCCTGCGTCAGCACGCGGGAGCGCCTCGCCTCCAAGACCAGCCTGTCGGAAGCCAGAGTGCAGGTGAGGCCTCCGTCTGACACTTCCTCTCCAACTAACCAAAATCCCAGAAATCAATTCACATATGCACACTCACGCAGAAATAAACACACACACTCATCCCCCCCCCCTCCTCCCTTCCACACACACACTTCAAGGATAGTCATATTTCCCACTTGTGAGCGAGAGTTGTACACGAGGCCTACGAAATACCTAGCGGTTCAGACCCGCATCAGCCCTTTCTCGTTTGGTTTTTCCGTGATTTTCCTAAATCGCTTCAGGCAAATGCCGGAATAGTTCTTTAGAAGAGTCATGGCAAACGTCCTTCCGCGCCCGTCTCCAATCCGACATAACCGATGACCTCGCTGTTTGGTCCACTCCCTCCATCAACCAACCAACCTACGAAATCCATTAATGTATGAAACAAAGTCATTATATAAGGTGAAACCATAATTATCGGAAAACAAACAAACTACATGAAAATACCTACAGACTGTTTCAGCAATGCACCGACAAAAGTGGATGAACCGAATGTCGCATACTTACAAGATTTCTTGTTATGGAATGTACGCTTGCTATTCAACAATTTTTGGATTTCGAATGAGTTTTCCATAGGTTTCTGAGAATAAATAAAAAGTATTACATTCGGTCTGCATCTTATTAACGGCATGTTCAAATAAATATGGAACAGGTTTTCAACTGTTTGCGCTAAAGCACTTCACACGCTGTATATTTTCGTAGCAGTATCGAGAACGGCAGGATTCCGTTTCAAGTCGTAAAATATATAATTGACTTGGCAACTAGCTCTGGTGGCAATTCGAGTAATGTACATCACACTCTTGGCACCCCTCCATGGAAAAACCGTGAGGCGTTGTATTTGGCTACGGAACTGGTCCTGTACGACTTATAAGGTGTTCCTTAAAGCCGACACTTACCACTGGTCGCCCCGCCAGGTTAGCCGTGCGGTCTAACACACGGATTTCCGGATTCGGAAAGAGCGCCTAGTCCCGGGGGACTTGTGTCGATGTCCGGTGAGCCGGCCAGTCTGTGGATGGTTTGTAGGCGGTTTTCCATCTGCCTAGGCGAATGCTGGCTGTTTCCCCTTATTCCGCCTCAGATACACTATATTCCGCCTCGGCTAGACTATGTCGGCGTACGCTGCGCAAACAAGTTCTCCATGTACGCGTACACCACCATTACTCTTACCACGCAAACATAGGGGTTACACTCGCCTGATGTGCGACGTTCCCTGGGGGAGGGGGGGTGGAGGGGGGGGATCCACCGGGTGCCGAACCGCACAGTAACCCTGAAAGAGTGATTCGGTGTGGGACGGAGGAGGGGTGAAGTGGACTGCGGTAGTCGTCGTGGGGTTGTGGACCACTGCGGCTGCGGCGTGGACGAAGCCCCTCCGTCGTTTCTAGGCCCTCGGTTAACACATAATACAATACATACCATACCATACCACTGGTCGTGAACGAGGCCGAGATATCCGGGTGCTGCGTTTATTCTGCAACCAGAGGGAGCTAGGCAAACAGGAGGTGCTGTATTTAGCGGTTTCTTACGTATGCAGAAACTGATGCCAAGTAACTCCAGTGAAACGTGCTGGTACAAATACACGTCCTAGAATGTGGCCGCCAATCATTCCAGTCCAAAAGTTCACGGACACTGCGAAGAAAACGGTTCCAATATAACTTGTCTGCGTAATTTTGAAAGTGAATTGCCATTATTTAAACTAAAAAAATGCTTTACTTCCGAAGTTAACGAAAGCAATCATGTCAGAATTTGATAACGAACTAAAAAAAAAGGTCCCATAAATGTTCACGGGACAGCTACAAATGAAAAGATGAACAAATTAGCACTTTGTGTCGAGTATTCGGTAATGTCACGTTTAACCGAAAGTAAGAAAGAGTTCACGGAAGTGGATAGCAGTCAAACTCAAAAGTTTCCACCTGTGGCGTGCCTTGCACCAGTAGCAAGCGAGTACCCTTGTTGTGATTGGCCAGCGCTCGGAATCTAATTGCGGACGCCATAATGTACGAGAATTACCACATACAACGAAACATCTCAAGTGCTGTCGTATGTCCACTATTATGAACAAAATGATTCCTGGAACCTAGAACGTGATTTATAGTTGACTGAGGAAAAACAGCACAGAACAAAATAAATAAAACTAAAGACGTTCACGCAAATGTTAGTAATTTATTTATGTATGTCGCATAAAGATGAACTGCAATTTTAAGAATCTCATTTCAAATTCCAAGAAGAACGACTGCACATGGCGGTGGCGCACATCTTCCAACAAATAAAGCAACAGACATACAAGAAATGAAGCAACTGTTAGAACTGTAAAAACAATGGAGTACAATACTTTGCTCATCACAGCGGAGCGCTTGGATGTAGTCTGGGTGTTTTAACGCTTGTAACAATGAAGCAAGAATATTTTAGGAATTAATGTAAATTCATAGCCGATATTTTGGTTTTTAGATTTCATTTGCAATAAATCTCGGAAATAAATCGTGAAAACAGAAATACACCAAGGTCGACGGGCATTTATTGTATGTGCCGCACGAAACCATTACGGATTCGTTAAAACAACGAAAAAATCTTCAATTCCTGCATCTACATACCTATACTCGCCTGCCGCGCTGGTCTCGCGGTTCTAGGCGCGCAGTCCGGAACCGTGCGACTGCTACGGTCGCAGGTTCGAATCCTGCCTCGGGCTTGGATGTGTGTGATGTCCTTAGGTTAGTTAGGGTTTAAGTAGTTCTAAGTTCTAGGGGACTAATGACCACAGCAGTTGAGTCCCATAGTGCTCAGAGCCATTTGAACCATTTCCTATACTCGTGTTCCACGAACATCTGCAGTCCTTAAATTTCACCAGAAACTCTGCACTTTTTTATAAAGTTCCGTTCGCCTCGCACAGCCTCTCATGTATATTAGAACAGCATTAAATCGCCCTCGCAGTGACAAAAGACAAAAGCACGACAGCGCTACACACGGCAAAATTTGTTGCGTGGCGTTAGGGGAGGGGGGTGAGAGGGGGGGGGGGGGGGCAGTCGGATGTCTGGTGGTCTTACCCGCCCGACATCCCCACAAGAAAAGTTTGTCGGTCGATCGGTCTGTCAAACCGCCTACACACGTCTAATTTGTCGCTCGGTCGGTCGGTTGGTGCGTGTGTAGGGCACTTTAATTTTATATGACGCATTCAACATAAGTATGGTGAAACTCTTGCATACTCTATTAATAGGAGAGTCGTGTTGCAATATAAATGAAGCAAAATGTATTTATATTTCATACTACAGAGCAAAACAAAAAAAAATATTCTTTCTCAACAAATATATCTGTACAGAGTAAATAAAGCAAAAGGAGAGACAGCAGAAGAAATTTGTCTTTCGCAATTAGCAATAACTTCGCAATACGTACGTTGGTTAAATTTCACAAGAACTGCTTTTTGATTCTCGTAGTTGCAGTGCGACCAATTAGACTGTTAAATTAACCGACGGGGCCTAATCTGTGAATAATATGCGTTTGTGGAAGTCGACATAATTAATATTTTGAAGAAAATAGTTGCTGTATAAAGCACACAGTCTGTCTGAGTTCTACTCCTGCGAAAGATTAGGTAACTTGTGACCATATTACGTGCCACCTCACACATACTGGCTGAGGATGCCTTACGAAATTCACCACTTTGCTATCCTCCGAATCTGATACATCTGACATTTCATCACTAATGAGTTCGTGATGAAGGTTGGCTGTTTTTCGAAAGTGTCGTTGGTGGGCAGTAAAGACACTGTAGCGTTGTTGTTGTTTAGGGAGACAATGTCCCTAGCGTCTTTTCCATCGCCCAACGGCCCATAGTGCCCGAGATCAGCCAGTTCGCAGCCCAGTTGGATTCATAGCCTAAAAATGTATGCAGCTGGTAAGGTGCACTGCAGGCTTGGACACAGAGCAACCTGTCACTAGCGTTCGGCTGCGGTGTATTGGCTTTTAGGGCGATTTCACCTCGTTCACGCACTCGTTAAAGAACTAACAACAAAAATACTCTCTGTAGTCCCTCAGCATTTGTTGGTAATGTGCTGCGGCACCACGTGTAAAGCTCGATTCTAGTCGTATAGTCAGCAACATCTACAGCTACAAATAAGTGCAGAATATCCATAATACCCAGAATAATTAATGCATACTTCAACTCGTCAGTGGTGCTGGCTTTGCACCACAGATAAACCGAAGTAGTGTCCCGTAACAGGCGGCAGGTCTGGCCGAGCGGTTCTAGGCGCTGAAGTCTGGAACCGCCCGACCGCTACGATCGCAGGTTCGAATCGTGCCTCGGGTATGGATGTGTGGGATGTCCTTAGGTTAGTTAGGTTCAAGTAGTTCTAAGTTCTAGGGGACTGATGACCTTAGAAGTTAAGTCCCATAGTGCTCAGAACCATTTGAACCATTTTGTCCCGTAACAACGATAAGAAATAGGAGCTACAGTTCCCCATGTGTCGTCAAACATTAGTCTTCTCAAATGCCAATGGAGTGTCTTAGCCACGGCGCCACGTAGGCTGGTGTGTCAACATGAATTAATCCATTACAGATGCGGTCCTTTATGTGTAGTTTTCATATTCAAATCACCTCCCCTTTCAGGTGCTCTTTGCAATAAAACTCTTTTGGATAAATTGACAAAATACAACAAATTTCGCGTCTCTGTTTCACACGAGACATATAATGAAACTTATGCCGAGTTACAGTGAGCTTCTCTGCAATAGAACAGAAATAACTGTTTTGAACGACAACTGATTAAGTTCTTGGTCAAACCCGAAACCGTCTCTTGTAACATATGCGACAAAAAAGCGAATGATTCTGAGGTACTACATTCGGAATCGAGAGTATAAATTCGTAAATGGTGATCTAATCTTTCCGCGTGAGTCTGCTTTCCGGGCTACACTGTTTCTCATCACGTCACACGTACATGGCAATCCCAGATATATGAGTTACTCAGTCTCACGCTACATAACATCAAAGGAAATTGGAAATTTGTGGTAAGGTCTTATTGGACCAAACTGCTCAGGTCATCGGTCCCTAAGCTTACACACTCTATAATAAAACTTAAACTAACTTATGCTAAGGACAACACACACCCATGCCAGAGTGAGAACTCGAACCTCCGACGGGAGGAAGCTACGCGATCCGTGACAAGGCACTTCATACAGCGCGGCTTACATCAAAGAAACACACAGTTGCCAAGTTATCGTGACCGTGGAGCCAGTTCGTCGTTCGATAATATAAAATATGCGTTTCTCTGTTATTCTTATCGGATAACACACCACTTACCAAAAATGACCTTTTCAGAAATATCGACATTTTCTAAATAATATTCACTGTGGCCACATGATAATGGGTACATTGTAAGTTAATTTAGAGGCAAATAAGTGTTTAAGGACCCCTTGTGAGTAAAAGGGAGCAATAATGAGAATTGGTTCTCATTTTCCGTCTACTTAAGACATAGTGTTCGCGATCGGTTCTCGCCTGCTTCTGGACGTCATTGAATGAGCGACACACCATATACATAGTGATTCCATTGCCTGTTCTTGCTTCAGAAAAACGCAAATACAACACAGAGACATTCAGTTACACTTCAGTAACGAACATCAAGAAAACTAAGAAAACAGCTCCTTAGTGCTATTAGTACTATTACTATTGCCCAGAATTGCTATAAAGTAACGTTGCAGCCGCTTGAACTGAATACATTTTCGACTGTCAAACACACAAATTACTTTTTTTATTTTAAAAGTTAATATTTAATCAGAGTTAACTTCATTCTTGGTCTATTAACTTTATTATACAAACTATTTAACTTTAGTTGTTCTGTTAGTATTTATTATAGGTTATGTACATGATTCTGTGGATGGTTTTGATCACTTTTGCTATACAAATATGCTTATCTCGCTTGTTTCAGACCTAACGTGAAGTAATTTATTTAATATGGCTGTCAGTTTCAGTTTGAGTACAAAATATAATTTTTTGTGTAGTTATCAGTCTAATGCAAATCAAGTCCTAAAAATGAGTTCTTGTAATTATTTTAAGTTGTGCAATTGCTGAAATTTGTAAGCTACTGCTTGGGACAGATATCACATATGAAATGCTTTCTACATGTATTTTTTTTGTTACAAAGCTTCATCGCAATGAAATATTATTCTAGTAAATAAGGAAGGAATTATCACGATGTTAATTTCTGTTGTCGAACATATACTTCCTTTTGACGATTTACCAATAACGACAACTTTTTGAAATATCTTGGCTCATGTAAATTAAAAACGATCTGTAGAAATGATTGTTTTATAAATTTATTGTCTTTGTAGCTAGACATGTAAACTGGTCTTTCCACACTGAACGTTCGACGAAGACTAAATGTCGAGACCCGGTGAACTCAGTACGATATAATCCAAGCAATGAATTTTCTGACAAAAGACACGAAGCCTCGCTTCAAGTACCTGGATTGCGATCTCAACAGTTGATCACGTCTGAAGGAAGGCGCGTTTTCTTTGTTAAGTCCGCAACGCATAAGTCTAATGAGGCCTAGGCTGTACTGATTCTGCGGGAGCAAACTAATATTTTTAAACTTCTGTTCGCTCGTATGACCTCCAACGCTCTAGCAGCTACGTGTTAAGTATGTTTCTGGGATTAAATCGACTGTAATTTAACTAGTTTTCCTTTGATTTCTTAACGGACATTTCTATCAAGATCGTTCTACCATACGACGACCTCCGTAACTTGCTTCGGTTTTCTTTTTCTGTTTTTTTTTTTTCATTTTACACCGTCCTTCCAAAAAGTTCCAAGACTGATTTTATTCGTGGCTTATAAGCGGCATTATCGCATTAATTAGGGTGGCACCTTGAACTAGCAACTGTAAAAAAACAGATCTGCGTTACTTAGAGGCTACAATTACGAATAACTTACACTGGACTGATCACAATGATAATGTTGTTGGGAGAGCAAACCAAAGACTGGTATTTATTAACAGAAATGTTGGAAAATGTAACAGGTCTACTGAAGAGACAGCTTGCTATAAATTTGTCCGCCCTGTTCTGGAGTATTGCTGTCGGTGTGGTATCCGCATCAGATAGGACTGATGGAGGACATCGAATAAGTGCTGAGAAGGGCAACTCGTTTTGTATGATCTCGAAATAGGGGAGAGAGTGTCACGGATATGATAAGCGAATTGGGATGGCAATCACTAAAACCAAGGTGTTTTTCGTTGCGGCGGGATCTTATGAAAATTCAGTCAGCAACTTTGGCCTTAGAATGTGCAAATATTTTGTTGGCGACCATCCACATAGGGAGACGTAAGAGAAATCAGAGCTCGTGCGGGAAGATGTAAGTGTTTTTCCCGCGCTATGAGTGGAACGGTGGAGAAACAGCTTGAAGGTGGTTCGATGAACCCGCTGACAGGCACTTAATTGTGAATTGTGGAGTAATCATGTAGATGTTGTAGATGTAGAAGCATTCGACCAGTAAGCTGCGAGTAGTGAGTGTTAAATGCTGTACTTGCGGCCGCAGCATGTCAAAATTGTGTCACAAATCGCAACAGAGTAGTAACATTCCTAAACCACATGTTCAGGACATTCTCCAGAATGTTTTGAAGAAGGGAAAATTGTGTCCAAAGTTTGTCCTACATACTATGACTTCTGCACAAAAACTACGACGTATGGACAGCTGGCACGACTTTATAGAAATACGAAATTTGAAGAATTCACATCTGGGAAAAATCTAAACCGCTGTCGAGACTTTGTGAAACCAGTACAGATCCACCAACAAAAAAAAAAGAAGAAAAGAAAAAGAAAAAAAAGAAAAAGAAAGCCGCAGAATACAGAAATTCGCATGAAGGGCCAATTCTCTGACGACATAACCGACGTTGAAGCCAATGTGCTGCACGAGTTGAACTACATCCTAAGGAAGGAGTTTTCTGACAATGTCACAATGTTATGTTGTATGACGTTGTGCGCGATGTACTCAGGTGAGGGAAGATTATGGAGAACACCCGAAGCATTAAAACCAGTGTTAACGGTCCTCTGTTTTACTAGGGCCATTCAGTAAGTAACGTAACACCTTTTTCTGCTGGCCCAGTTTCGGTTGAAGTATGCGGAATTTGTTTCGGGACGCCGTGGAATATTCTCGCCACAGCTACTGTAGTTTGACAGAGTTCCGATAGGTGGCGGCGCTATACGCAGACTTCAAAATGGGATCGGTAAAGGAGATGCGATTCAAGCAGAGAGGTATCATGAAGTTTATTCTGGCGGAAAAACAGAGCATCACTGATATTCATAAGCGCTTGCAGAATGGCTTCGCAGACTTGGCGGTTAACAAAAGCACGATGAGTCGTTGGGCGAGGTCTGACATCATCGCGACAGGGTCGCTCAAAGCTGTCCGACCTCTCGCATGCCTGCCAACCACACACAGTAGTGACTCGAGCAGTGCTGGAGCGTGCGGAAACCCTCATTCGAAGTCATAGTCAACCATCTCGCTGCTCAGCTGGATGTCTCTGTTGGTAATACTGACACACCCGTCCACCAGCTGGGGTCCTCACAGATGTGTGCCAGTCGGGCTCTTCATCCACCCTACAGCCCGTTTCCCGCACATTCCGATTTCCATGTGTGTGACCCATTGAAGTATGCACTCCACGGGAAGCAATTCGTGGATGATGGGGAGCTTAATGATCCAGCAAGACGTTGTCTCCGAGGTTGACCAGTAGAGTCGTACCATGAGGGCATACAGGCTCTCCTTCCCTGTAAGGTGGCGTAAGGCCGTCGCACTGAACGAAGACTGTGTTGAAAAACAGGCTTTTGTAGTCAAAAGAGTACACAATAATATGGTGTATTGGAATACTATTTTGCTTTCAGAAAAAATGTGTTGAATTACTTATTGAAAGCCCCTCGCATATTTTTTATCCAGTCTCGAAATTTTCTGGATTGGCAGGATAAGTTAGTAATACCTGCAATAGGACCATGCTTCAGAAGCACTATGGGTTTGATGATAGCTTTACCTAAATGTAGTAACTTTTGAATGGAGTATCATTCACAATGCCTAGACCCAATGAGATACTCCGTCCAAACTGGCCTAAAAGGCGCAACAGTACTAACCAACCGCGGTGTCATCTGGAGCCCTTAGATGTCGCTGGATGTGGATATGGGAGAGCATGTGCTCATCACACAGCCCTTCTGGCCGCTGTCAGTTAAAGAGACCAGAGCCGCTACCTCTCAGTCAAATAGCTCTTTAATTTGCTTCACAAGCGCTGAGTGTTACCCGCTGGTCAATAGCGCCTGGATGGTTATCAATCCAAGCCGCCTTGTCACGGTTCGCGCGGCTCCCACCGCCGGAGGTTCAAATCCTTCGTTGGGCATAGGTGTGTGTACTGTCCTTAGCTTAAGTTAGATTAAGTAGTGTGTAAACCTAGGGACCGATGACCTCAGCAGTTTGGTTCCACAGGAATTTACCACAAATTACCGAAATTTCCATCCACGTCCAACAGTGCTTACCTTCAGTGATTTGACATGTATTTGTAATTTATAGAATCAATTCATTCAGACTACGGCAACGGTCTTTCCGGAATTTGAATGAAGTGAGTCAATAAATTAAAAATCGGAATTAAAAATTAAATATCTGTTACATGGGGTTTAGTCACGCAGAGACATGCAAGAGCTTACAGATTTCAAGCAGTTACTGTAATTATAAGCTAATATATGTACATACATATTGCTTAGTTATTTGGTAAACCTGAGATGTTCACGTAGTTTTTCATTGACTCCCAGGTTTGGTTTTCCAACAGACGAGCCAAGTGGAGGCGCCACCAGCGCATGAGCCTCCTAAAGCGGGCGTCGCCGGGGGGGCCGACGCCGGCGCCGGCGCCGCCCCCGCCGCCCCCGCAGGCCCCGGCGACGCGGCCCCCCGGGCACACGCCCGCCCCCCAGCCCCCGCACCCGCCCCCGCACCCGCGAGCCCCCTCCCGACAGTCCCCCTCTGCCTTCGGCGACCCTGGCTCGCCGGCCACAGCGCCCGCTTCCAGCCCTGCTGGCCGCTCCACGCCTTCGGCTCAACGCAGCTCCTACTGCAGCACGCACCAGCTGCAGATGGGCGGCGAAAACAGCGCTTTTAGGGCGCTGCCGGCCAGGGTCGGCGGTCTGGCCGCGCCGCCACCGCAGCCGCCCCCGCAGCGGACGCCGTCGCCTCGCGACTGCCACTATGCCTCGTCCGACTCCGAGGAGATCAACGTCAACGACGACTCGGACGACGATGACTTCCGAAGGGAGCGGCTGCGCCCGGAGGGGGCGGCGTTGGTCAACGGCCGCGGGGAGGCGGCGACGGACGCGGGGGCGGAGGTGGAGGCGGCGAGGGACGCGTGGGAGGCGGCGGGGCAGCAGCCCCTGCAGCTCACCAAGCACGACCGCGATCGCATCTAGGGGGAACTCCAACGAGTCACCCTCCACCTGCTCTACCGTCACGGTCAGGCAAGCTGCAGAAAGTTCCTTGCAAGACCTACATTCTGCGCTGTGTCGAACCCGCTTAGCCCGCCAGATACGTGAGATGTACGGACATTAACTACCAGTTCAACGGAGAGGAGAGTGCGGTACTTTACGGTGGACCTCACCTGCTACATGTGTAAAGGAGGACCTCTAGCGCAATTGCGGACCACCAAGTGAAAGCAGAAACTATTATCCCGCCGAAAGAGAGTGAAGTGTGTTTTCAAATAACAACTACTGGACCATCGTTGCCGTTGGAAGGAATGTGGATATACCGGAAATATTTTTTTCTCCTGTAAGCAGTCATAATGCAGATACAGGAAGCTATTAATGATCCATTATTCCCTATGATGGATCATTTAGCCATGTATGCGTTTCTGCTCAAAGAAACACGAGAGCTAATTCAGCAATACAAGCGATTTCCTGCATTCAATAATTCATCGGGAACCATGGTAGAACTGTAACTGCTACTGAGTTTAGAACTGTTTAACAGGTTTTTGCGACTAGATACTTGCACGAACCAGTACATTCATCACAAAGAAAAGGTTTTTCAGAAGCTACAATTCAGTTCAGTTGAAGATGTAAGAGAGATGTCCCAAAGTTTTTAAAATCGATGTTTATTTTTCTTCGGATGGTTAAGTACGTTGCATCTGTTCAACATCAGTGTTAAGCGTTACATGAGACATTCACAGGCATTAAAATGTTGATATTCTAGCTTAAACCTTAAGTAATCACAATACATTTTAAATGACTCGTATTCTGGTGTACAAAGAAAATTTTCTTTCCGTAACGGAATACTGAGTGACGCAGTGTAGCAATAACCCTACAGAAATTACATGCGAAATCATAAACAGAGGACAGAATGGAAGTCGCGTAGTGGAGTCCGAATAGCTTACAACAGATATGTGTCAGTATGGAAGTGCACTAAATTTGTGACGCTGAATTATGGATACATCGCTCATTCGATACACACAAACATGATGGAAATAACTACAACCGTGATTTTGTGTGACAGTTGGATAAAATCAGAATTTGCCTACAGTCACAAACACTTCTGTATTATCTATTAGTAGAAAACAATATTTTGGGCCTGAAGGCGCTTTCCATTTGCAACTAAAGAGACAGCCATCGAATCCTAAGGCATTATGGGAGAAGTTATTCTGGAATATGGCAGTGAAGTACCTCGGCATGAAGCAACAAAAACTGCAGTCCTGGAATGACAGAAATAAAAATGACAGAAATGTAATTCTGTGACTTGCCGTTCCTGAAAATTACTTGTTATTTAACGAAATAACAGAACTCATATACTCTGAATCAGTTTTGTACGGGGTACGCAAATCATAATTTTTTGCAACTAAACTAAATTATGAATGGGGAACCGTTTCTAAATTATTTTATTTGCTCTCAAACACATAGTTTATTAGACAATAGTTTGTTATATAAGTGTCTGTCACAATTTTGTGCTGTAGAAGTATCACGTTAGCGGCATATGATTATGTTCTGTGGCGTCTTAGGAGAAGCTGATATTTCAACACGTGATCAGGATAAGCCTATTTTGTTATTTCAGGTGTTAACAAATACTACTTAATTATAAAAAATTTCTTTTAGGTCAGCTGCATACTTGAGAAACTTACCCGAAACTTGCCCTCATATTACGACGAAAACAGTGATACGTCCCCACAGTGAACACATGCGTTTGATAGTAGATCTCTCTGAGGAAAGACCGACAGATTCGCATGTTTACATACAAGGGTGGTTCTGACAACATGTCCCATTCCAGTCAGGGTATCTGTTTGTTATGGGCCCTATATCAAAGGCTAATTGAAGAACATACTAATTGGTCAGCGCTCTAGCGATAGGCATACTAGTAATGGAATGTTTATTCTTATGAACTTCTGTCTTAGATATGGAATATAGCAGATTGTGAGTTGTGTTTGCACGGCGAGTGTTTTAAAATTCCAAGCAACTTGCTGGTCCTCACAAAGACTATTTAAAATGATCTTCTCTTCTTCACATTGTAAATAATAAGTATTGTAAATGGTTTGTTTAATTATATGGCTTAAATTTGTTGTTTGTATTTCTCTTGTGTACGTTAAATGGAACAGAACTGTTACTATTAAATACATGACTTGAAGATACTCTTGGTGTTATCCTTTTCCTCAAAGGTATTATCCTACTGTGTGTTCTCTGCAGTTATCTACTGTATACTGAGTTCACAAAATCTTCTCTGTTATGAGATAATCTGTGCATGGCGATGCACATCCACAAATTTGGAAAGGTGTGTCTGTAGTGTGTAGCTGAAAATAAATAATTACATGCGTTCGTTTTAACGATGTATCATGGTTCATAGCTCGCTACTTCAAAATTTCCATTACATTGTAGATTTCATTACCAAAGTACACTGTTCTTTAATACTGACACTGTAACAGGCATAGATCAATTACAGCGCTGAATCCAACTGTAACATCAAATCTGAAATTGTATTTGCTTAATTAAATTCTCGAAAAATCTAGAAGTATTTACTCATATTGTTACTTCCAGCCTTATTTGATGAAGGTAAGTGAATTCCTTCAACGGAGCTTTGGACTAACCAGTTTGTGTTAGCATCAAAGAATTTTCTTGTAGGCACCGTTCACCTGGATACTAAATGCTCTTAATAATCTTTGTCACGGAGATTCCATATTTATACGACTTCTAATATATTTCCTTTTGTCACTGAAAAAATATAGATTTGACATTATTCTGCCTAAATTGATATTGTTTAGGTTGTTTAGCAGAAGGTGTCTGTATATAATTCACTGATGTCGCAGAAAAACAAGCTGCGCTCAGATTCAACTCTCTTGGGTAGAAACAAAATATTTGAAAACACCATATCACACATTACAAATAAATTCAAGTGACGCCCGTTACATATAATATCAGTTATGTTATACACACAACTGCATGTTACTTTCTTTTTGTTTTTAAACAAATGGAAATTGTTATTGGGTGTCGATGACTTAATTTTTACGATGATTGGTTTTTAACAACGTAAGAAGAACGTGAATCCTTCGCACTAAACAATCTCCATCATACGGTTTTACTATTTTGGACATTTTTTAAGAAATTAACCAAACTTTACTATTTTTGTGTATTCTGCCTGAAGGTGAGAGCCTACTATCGAAACGCCTCGCATAAACTGAGATAGAATTTTGCGTGATTGAGCCAAATTTTAATATTTAGGTAATTTTCATAATCACGAGCTCACAACCACTTTAAATTTAAAATGGTAAACAAAATCTTCGTTTGAAGGACCTTTATGGCGTCGCTGTTATTGGACAGTCGAATGGAGGAGACGTTCAGTTAGCAACGGGTACACCGACTGCAAGAACTCAATGGCCGCAGCGTAACAAACAAATCCAATTACAAATTTTGCCATTACCATTGCGCAAACATATTCAGTATAATTAATGTCACGTGAACTTCATGTCGCACCCTTTGGCATCTATTAAACATCAAACTTCAGTGAACCAGTATCAGCGCCCAACAAATATGAAAATACATCTACACGTCTTGAACCACAGTAACAGCAGACAAAAATTAGCGTTAGAGGTATGTATTATATACAAAAGGCGTTTCTTGAATCCAGAGACGTAACAAATGAGCATAGAACACTCTGTAACAGCGCACTATTTACCAGTGTCAAAGAACAGACAAATGACACAGAAAACTCTTAAAACGCACACATAAGCACTGAAAGAGAGAAAAAGTAAGATATATCTCCCTCGTTTTGTGTCACTGGCTTCCACAAAAAAACTCCGACCAATCTAATAAACTGATTTGTCAGAAGACGGGGAAACCGATCAAATATTCACTGAATTCGTAACGGAAACAATGTGATGTTACAGTAGATAATTTGTCAAAAACTTGGATGGGTGTCAACGAAACAGTGCTTAACAACGGAGTTATATGGAATAAAAATGCAACCTAGAAAGGTGAGTACACCAATTAAATACTCTCCAGCCCCGTTTTCTTGTATAGTGTTACCAACCTACAAACAGGAGATCACCATCTAAGAAGATAGGGTAAAAGAGGACTGTTTAAACATCGCTAAATTTACAAATATTTCAAAGGTAGTGACGTAGTGAATTGAGGGTAATACATGAGTATGCTCTTAAGAGTCACGGATTGTTCACATTACAGCCGTAATTTCATAATTTAGGTACGTAGAAGTAACTTAACCAAATTCAAATTTTATTAACAACAGGACCACATGATACAGTTAGCACATTATGTGAGAAAAGCACATCAGGTTACTAGGGTACTGGCTTGTGAGAAATATAAAGAGTTAAAAGTATTGTATAAAACACATTAAAAAGATTAATTCAAAACAACATTCACAAAATAACATGTTTCACTAAGTAGCAGTTCCATTTTCCACGTGCTGTAGAATAAGAGAAAACCGCCTGGTGATGGCTTATTATCACTAAAACTAGTTTGGGAAGGAAAGCGAGTTGTTTACATCAGGACTGACCCAGAAATCTCACACTATTTATGAAAAAACGTGTCACCATAATTGTAAGCACGGTCTTCCGTGCGTTGAAGAGTTCAACTGTGTATTCGGAAACCTAGAAAATATCCAACGGAGATAGATATTTCTTGGTTATATATACATGCCCCGAGTGACAAATACAGAGAAAAATCAGATATTTGCTTTTTGTTTCATTGTTTAATGTTTGTTCACTTATTAAAAATTAAGAGAATTTAAATTGTTTTACTGTTCAACTAGGGGTACAAATTAATTTCCATGACAGTAATGTACTGAATCGTAGCAGTCTAAAACCTACTGTCTTTGGAAATCTAGACCAGACCGTGCACATGAAATACATTTCATCAGAAAGTAATCAGTGGAGAAGGATAGTTTACAACAGAAGAGCCGTTTTGTTGGCGGGAGCAATCGACAGGGGCACAAATAAAAAATTTTGTGGAGGTCGAGACAGAAGGGGTAGAAAACATTTAATCTAAAGACCTAAACGCACGTACGAAAATAGGTAATCTTTCCTTGGCGGAAACGAATCTACTAAGCAAAGAACAAATTATTTCTCCGACGATGAGCTGTTAGCCTGAGGTACCATATTTTACATCACGATAAGTTCATCAGAATTTTTACAATCAACCAGGAAAGACGTAATTATTTCATGGCATCTCCATTTGCTTAGACGTAATCGCATATTGCTGATAATTAAATGACCCACTGAACATTTGTTTGGAATTTAAACTTAAGTACGAATGCAACGATCTTAGAACCTAGACTTACGAAAATGCAAGCTGTTTGTTACAGAGAAGAAAACTGTATCTAGCCACTGTTAATAATGCTATTTATTTACAAAAATAGTGCCGTCAAGATATCGAACCCACAGATTCGTCATCAGACGGTCTTTCACGTTTAGATTCCATTTGTTGTGTACGTTAGAGGCGAAAGCTACGTGGGGTGGCAATACCTTCAGCAAAAAACAATTTGCGAAATGGCCTATGTGTGTAACTGAACATAATAATGAATGAAAACAACGTAAACGAATCTCCGGGACAAAAGTGGATCAGTTTTAGGCTGCTTACGTCGAAGTTCTAGCGTCATAATTTTGGGCTGTTGGCTACGTCTGTCCACGATATAGTATAAACGCAATATTCACATATTATACAGTTTTATAACAATCTGCTATCTTTTAATTGTAACCATTGCTCATTCAATGTGAACTGCATTAACTGCAGCCATGAAACGTTCATGATTTGTAAATTTTCTGCTGTCACATCAATGTAAATATCATAATATCTCTGAGCGAGAAAGAAATTCTTTGGCACCGTTTTACCTGTGGTATCACCATCTTTGTATTCAGTGTCTCTTGTGGCATAAACAATTATGTGTGTGTGCGGTTTTCTGTGCAAAAAAGTGTTTTACGTATTTTGTACCATTTTGTGATCACAAGCAGTCAAGAGTGCAACATAATGATGCAGGAATTTTAACGTAAGAAACCCAAAACCATCCCAGTTCTATCTCAGAGAATATTTTTACATTATTTTCATTCGTTATTGGATACGCCAAAACAGCCCGTTTCTCACTCTGTTTTTTCGTTTAGGGGACCATCACCACAAGAAACTCTCGCGACAAGGTAGAAAATACAGCCGACCACTAATGTAAACAACAACAAATATGATCCTAACTTGAACAGCCATCTAATGATCAACTTGTCGGTTCGAAACCATAACGGCGCTATTTGCGTAAATAAATACCATTATTGACAGCGGCTGTACGCTGCTTTTTGTTCTTTCTTTCTTTGTTTTTTACAAGAATAAACTTGTATTTTGTACACAGCCATGATATGATCTCAAAAAGAATTTTTTCTACTAAATGACGTTAAAAATTTTATTGTTAGGTTTCAAATGAAGCCGACTGCCTAGCGAACAATAATTTAGCAATTACAACGAACTTCTAAGTACATGCTGCTCTCTTTGAAAACTAAACAAGCATCAAGGGAAGTAGAAACATCCAGTTACATCCGTCGGAGTATACTACCTTGATACGAAATAAATGAAAATGCCGTTTGTGACTTACAGTAAGAATCTGTTCGTAGTAAACAACTCGTTCACATCCTCGAAACTGCCCGTGTTAGAGCGTAAGAATACAGTTCAAGGCTGGAAAACAATCGTACACTATTACACCAAGACGCATAGTTCTTACTAACGCAAGAATCCTCCTTTCTTCTGTTTCAGTGACGTATACAGGACACTAAATAACAGGCTGTGAAAGGAAAGTTTAACAATGCTTTAAATGACAACGGAAATACTGTTGCTCATATATTAACGAGCTCTGATCGCTACGACAAGGAGTAATCACTCGACACCAACCACGAAGTACCTGTCTTTCATAAAAACAGTTGAACTTTTGAATGAAGAACACCAAACAAAGTCGCACGAATGAGACAGTTAGCCATTATAGGTGTGAACGAACGTACTAAGAGACCAAATAATTGAAGCGTACACCGAAGGTATGAAATACGACAAAATCCCAGAATAAATTACAAATAATCTCATTATTTACTTATTTAACATGGCAAGATTAGGGCCATCAGGAAACGCATTCTGTATATTTTGGGTTACACTCATTAGAATAAGCATGTTATGGTTATATGTTATATAAACATTGTACAGTATTTAGAAATTAGTATAGCGCAGAAAGGAAAGAAAAATACGGTTTACTTTTGTTTATGAGAAGTACAACAATTAATATAAAATACAAGGTGGTAGATTTAAACTATTAGTGCAAGAAGTAATGAACGTGAGTGGAAGAGGTAAGCGATAAGACACAGTTAATGAAGGTAGGGAGATAATAGCGTAACTGATGGAGAAATGAAGCCTAACTGCGAAAGATGGAAGCTGTTGCTTTACTGTTTGACACAGGAAACACTGCCATATACGTTAAGTTTCGGGAAAAGTTATGAGGTCAGTCTAATTGTGCGCAGGTTGGAGAATGGCTCGTTCCAGAAGCGCCAGCAGCAGCAGAGGAGTTTGCGAAAATGTTTTATATGTGGTCACAGCTAGGGTACTAGGTGTAAGTGATACCTTATGTTCGATTATGATGAGATGACAAGTACGTAATCTCTGATGCGACGTACTTGGATACATGTGCATTACTGCATTTGCATGTGCATTACTCCACCGGCAAAGGACTATTGGATAAACTTAAGAACAAGTGAAGACACTTAAGAAGCAAATTTACGTACAAGGAAAAGAGGCCTATAAAAGAGGACATAACAGAAAAAAACCTAACACTTGACGACAGCAGAAGTGTTTACTTTTTCGACGCTACGGCAAACCATAATTCTTAAAAACTGATTCTCATGACACCTGAACAATAGGCTACAATTAAAATCATGGACAAATACACATTTCTCATTTATCCATCTCGTTTACAGTACGACTGTGTCTGTCTGTATATTGCCTTATTTACATTAACCTAGTCATCTCCTTGAGTGTCTGAAAGTGCTTATACACAGACTTCACATACACTCCCGGATCAAAAAAGTAAACGAACACCTATTAGTCGGCACTAATGTAGGGGCTGTCCACCCTTCGCCTTTAAGAGTGCCCGAACCCTGCCGGGAATAATTTCAATAATATGTCTGAATGTCTGTGGTGGAATGGTTCTATACTCCTCCACAAGAAACAAAACCAGAGAACCTAGTGATGTTGGGCGCTGTGGTTTGGAGTGATGTCGACAGTCTAACTCATCTAAAAAGCGTTTTTTCCTGCTTATGCCGGAACTGTGGACAGACCAGACTATTCCAGGAATAATACCGCTTGCAAACCATTGCCTCGTAGCTGCCTCTTTACTATTGGGTGAATTGTCATTCGGACACAAAGAATCATCGTCTCTGAACTATTTCTCTACTGTACGCAGTTCACAGTGGTGTAAAACGTATTCGTAACCATCCGCGTTTAGCGTTTTCCTCTTGTACAACACACATCAAGAAAAAATCCTCCAACCCTTAACACCACTTCTTCCATGCTTCGGTGTTGGCACTACACGTGGTGGCCTATAACATTCTGCAGACATTCACGAAGCCGAAAGCCTTCAATCGGGTTGCCACAGGATATAGAGTGACTCATTACTCTAAGTCATTCGTTTCCAGTCATCCACTGTCTAATGTTTGTTGGCGCCGTTTAATATTCATTGCAGAAATGAGTGGTTTGCGAGGAACTGCTTGATCATTGTACTCCGTTCTTTTTAGCACTGTACACACAGCGATTTTGCTTGCTAGATTGCTAGTAGCTCTTTGGATCTTATGCCTGCACGTCCACCGTCGTCGCGACTGCACAGATATCGCTTCGCACTCCCCTCCTCCCGGCAGCGGAGCTGATCTCAAAAGTTTGTGTATATACTGTCCCGGTTAGTTAAGAACCATTCCCTGCCGTGTGGGTCGATCATAAAACATCTCTGAATCACGTTGAGAATCTAGTCGTGTGAACTAGCAGTTGAAAATTGATCGCGTTTTTCCCGAGATATTTCATACACTTTGAACCACAACGTATCCAAAGACAGTTTTGTTTTTATTTTTATTACTCTGGAGTAAGATATCATTTGAGTTCCAGTCCATTTTTAATAATTTGTTTCCCTGAGCAATTTGATTTAGTTACCTTAGCAGTCTGTATGCATTCGTTGAATCCTATTAAACCTGTTTGTAAAAAGGTTTATCAGCTTCCTTCAATAACCCTTGAATGTTCACAGATATTATTGTCTATGTACTAGCTGATTATGGAATATAGTAAACATTGGAAAGTCTCGTATCTTCCTGTTTTATAGACACAATTAAGTTCCTAAATTAATAAGAGATGGCACTAGGGGGATCAATGAAAGGAGAGTTGATCCTAGTGTCTTTTGTTTCGGTATGATAACAGTCAGTCTGTACTACATTCCTTCGTGTACCTATCACCTAAGATATGCTTACCCATGAAACTGTCCTTTGCCATTAATGTCCGATAAATTATAAATATTTCTCTGGGCCTTACAATGTCTAAGCTTCTCGTTTCTCACGACATGATATTAATTATGGGTTCGAATCCTTTCAATGTCTGTTCAGCACAAGTTTAGTCTTTTAAGGGGCACTATTTTTCACTTCTCGTTTATTAGAGGAAACAACTTGACAACGAGCGGCAAAGATACTAGTGTGATAAGGTCCAAACTGTTTTCGGTCCCAATACTCTTCAATAATCCGCATACAGCAAATATGGTCCTAATTCAACGTAAAGTTTCCGTATTGTCAATAAATCTCTTCACAATCGTAAGTACACGATCGTAGTGTTTCGTTTAAACAGGTACAATCACCATTCACTTGAATGTTAATGTTCGTACACCCAATCATCTGTAATTGACTCCGTCTCTCAATTTATCCTAAAGTAATTTATTCTCCATCACTCTAATATCTAATCCAGTTCTAAGAATGCAATTTAATTAGGCTTCTAATCCCAAAACTCCGACTACCACGGAAGAACTGCGAGCCCACTCGCCACCGCTGAAAACAAAAACTCAAGAGACCTAACAAAGCTGCGCGTTATATTACATTCAAAATAAGACGCAGCTCTGTTACGTATTCATTGGATTCCCTTTGTACTACTTTGGGTTACTCTGTTTCGAATATCTACTCTTTGTAAAATTTTAACTAACTATGACTTCGAAATACTACTAGTGGTTTTTGGCTCTTAGGTCATTTCGTGTTACAGAATTTAATCTAATACACGTTTCACTATAACCACTCTGTAAAGAGCAGTTACAAGCTCACAAGTCATTCCTTCCGCTAATTTCATTCGACTTTTTACAATCACTTGAGGGTCCCTGTCCATTAGTAAATGAGGCCCGCATAGTCTTGGTTTCGCTGCGACTGTCCCTTCGTATTTTCACTTGACACTCTCATAACCAACAATCGACTGGACAGCTTTACAAGGGCTGAAATATCCCTGATGGATTTGTTGTTATCCATTCTGCTGATACTGCTTCCCTACCGACTATTATTCCCTCTTCTCTTTATCTACATCCACGTCATACTCTGCAAGCTACCTCATGTGTGCGGCGGAGGATACTTTTCGTACCACTAATTGAGCCGTCCAACTCTGTTCTACTCGCGAATAGCACGTGGGAAGAATGATTGTCGGTAAGCCTCTGTATTTACTGTAATTTCACGAGCTTTCTCCTCATGGTCATTACGCGAGAAGTATGTAGGAGGGAATTAATACGCTGTACGACTTTTCCCAGAAAGTGCTATCTCGAAATTTCAATAGAAAATCTCTCAGTGATGCACAACGCCTCTCTCGTAACGTCTGCTAATGGATTTATAAATGATAGAGGGCAGCAATCAGTCGTCCATTTTTTTGCAGGTTTTATTACGCAGATACAGATTTCGGCTAATGTTTATCCATTATCAGTGTACTATTTTTTAAACTCGATGTATGCTATTTCCCTGTTGTTAGGGCGTCAGTGACAGTTCTTTGAATACTATAGTTTAAAAACTAGTGCACTGATAATGGCTAGGCACTAGCTGAAAGCTGGGTTTGCGTAGTAAAACCAGCAGAAAATGGACGACTGATTGCTGGGCTATATCATTTGTAAATTACCTAACAGTTGCTGAGGGCACCCACTTTGCTAATGGAAGGTAACCTGGTTTGTCCAAGGAGTTTGCTGAGGATCTTAGTAACGCTCTCGTGCCGACCAAACGATCAGGTGACGAACTGATCCGCTCTTCGATGAATCTTCTTTATCTCTTCTATTAGTCCTATCTGGTGGGGATTCCAGATAGATGGACAATACTCAAGAATCGGTCAAACAGGCGCCTTATAAGCCACTGCCTTCGGGGGTAAGTTACATTTCCTTAAGACTCTTCCTATGAATCTGAGTCTGGCATCTGTTTTCCCCACTATTTGTTTTGAATGGTCATTCCACTTAAGTTCGATCCGGATAGTTGCTGCTAGAGTATTGCGGAAATGTAACTTAACGAAGAAGGCAGTGGCTTATAAGGCGTGTGTATGGGTAATATGTTACATTTATTTACGTTCACGATAAAGAGCCAGAAACGGCACCGTTCATCAATTCTCTGGAGGTCATTCTGCAAATCGTTATTATCTTCTGGCGTTGCTGCTTTGTTATAGACAACCGCATCATCTGCAAACAGCTTTAGAGAGCATCCGACGCTTTCTACTAGATCATTTCTGTGGACTGTAAACAGCAACGGTCCTATCACACTTCCTTGGGGTACACCGGACATTATCTTTACATCTATAGATTTTGTTCCGTTAAGAGCGACGCCAGCTATTTTGGCGGGTCCGTAACTCCTCATGTCCAGCGGTTGCTTCTGCACTACATAAGAGTGTCAGAAGATTTTCGGACAGATAGTGTATATGTATTGACCATTTTCTTAAATCAAAGCCATAGTTAATGAGAATTAGTAGAAATCATATACCAACATCGCTATCCTCATTGTGAAAGGCTTCCACTTGTTTATATAGCCATGCCATCATTGTGTCGTGCAATTATCCACTTGAAAAGCCACAGGAGTTGATGAGGCCAGGGACAACAATAATCGTGGCTGCTTATTAATTGCTCACTCAAGAAAGCCCAGTAGCTGTTTCGACAGATGTCGGAATACAGTATATGACAGCGGACCAGCAGTCAGTGTTTCGGGTCCCACCCAACGTTAGCTTTCAATACTGTGTGCTGGTGCACTCACGTTGTAGCCAGACTGCTTCCGCGTTAACGTCGCCCTATGATTATGATACTGCACAGAGGACGTCCCTGTCCTAATATTTGAAACTAATAATATTCTGTGGTTTCGTGTAAGAATAAGCAGA
The DNA here is from genome assembly GCF_023897955.1 of Schistocerca gregaria. Taxonomy (NCBI): domain Eukaryota; kingdom Metazoa; phylum Arthropoda; class Insecta; order Orthoptera; family Acrididae; genus Schistocerca; species Schistocerca gregaria. Next base: position 828,948,468 of record NC_064922.1, read on the forward strand.
AGCACTAAGTACATTGTCGTCTGCTGGCCAAGGTTGACTTGAATGGCTGCGCAGAGAAGACAGTGGGTACTCAGCGATGCTATCCGACTTCTATCGGAACAACCACCACCGTCAGCCAACACCTCGAGACAATCCTAAATGTGAACAATTAACACTGAGAAGCACGCTACGCAGGACCAGGCCGCTATTGTGCCGCTTCTTCAATTCAAAAATCCCCACAACAATTCAAAAGACAGACTATGGCTACATTTCCTGGAGACGAGGATATCGTTAGTAGGAACTGAAGGGCAGAGTGAACACTGGCTCAAGAAAACAAGTAGCAGTCGTTTTTACAGAATCTATAGGGAAGCGATAGGAAAGATGGAACAACGTGTGCCGTGCTAGTCAAGGCGCCGTTCTGTTGCAGCACTTATAGCAATTGAATTTGCTGGCAGCTGCTTCGAACGGCACCGCCAAGCGTTACTGAGTGCATGGTTGTGCCAGTACGACCGAAAGCAGGACGATACGGGAGAAGCTATGTTCTCATTGGGGCTGTCGATAAAATATCGATATTTTTCCCGACGAAAGATCTATACATATGGGTGGTATATTTTCCACCTGTAATCGATGTACAGGGTGTATCAAAAAGACTCATCCGGTTTAAAAGAAATTCGTAACTATTATGTCATTTAATTTATGCGTGTGAAAAACGCATGTTGAAAAGAACGAACTCTCGAGTTCTGCATGGCTCCCGCTAGGTAGCAGCAGTGTCCGCCCCCTCGAGTTTCAGTAAAATGGTGTTCGGACAACAGAAAGCGTTTTGTGTTCTACGGTTTGCGCAGCGCGGGTCACTAATAACTGTTCAGTTTCGTACTAGGTATGGTGTGGATCCTCCTGCAACACCGAGCATTAGACAATGACATGAAGAATTCCGGGAAACTGGTTGTTTGTGTAAAGGCAAATCGCCGGGCCGTTCCCGAGTGTCTGACACAGACATCGAACGCATCCGCCATAGGTCCCTAAGGAGTCCGCAGCAGAAATCCGTTCCCCGTGCAGCTCGACATCTCAACATGGCCCCTATGTCCCCCTGGCGTGTTGCGTCGACGTTTACACATGAACCCACACAAAATATAACTACTGCAAGCTCTTCGTGAAAGTGACAAACAACAATGTGTGGAGTTCTATAATTTCGTTCTTGCCAAGATGGATGATGACAGATTTCTTCCAAGCTTAGTGTTTCGTGACGAGGCAACATTCCATTCAAACGGAAAGGTGAACCGTCATAACGTGAGAATACATTCCAGCACGAGTATATTACTTGATCAAAAACGAATCGCCAAAGTATATGTCACATCAAACGGCCTGGCGGGGTATTTCAATAAAATGTGGTACAACGATTCCAATACATGTCTGAATTGTAGTGTACAGCGAATTAAGGTTGTACTTAAACAAGTGACTCAATGTTCCATACTTGCAGGTACCAGCCAATCAATTTATTTAGTTCGGTTTCTTAAGAAGCTATACATGTCATTAAAGATGAGGAATCATGGATGAGGAGATAAGGTGATGAGAGTTAGGAAGAACATAGCAGACTGTCAGCAGAGAGTTTTGAGAGTAAAGAGCAAAGCAGTATCTTCAGATATGTGTACGAAAGAATGGCTCCATGACGGGAAGTGAAGGAATTGTGTAATTTTTCCGATGCATTAGAGTACATCTTTCCAGAAAATGATTCTTGAATCTCAGAAAAATGAAAAAAATACAGGAATTAACTAAGTTACAAGCAAGGCTGTTTTAGTTTCTTCATCGTCAGGCATCCATTAAGGGTTAGCAATCTGCTATATTTGAAAATTTGTTTCACAAAAAATGTTCAAATGTGTGTGAAATCTTATGGGGCTTAACTGCTGAGCTCATCAGTTCCTAAGCTCACACACTACTTAACTTAAATTATCCTAAGGACAAAAACACACAGCCATGCCCGAGGGAGGATTCGAACCTCCGCCGGGATCAGCCACAAAGTACCTGACTGCAGCGCCCCAGACCGATCGGCTAATCGCGCGCGGCTTTTGTTTCACACATCCTGTTTAGAAACAAGGGATTCGAATGAAGTCTGATTTGTTGAATTATTGACTGGACCAATATTTCCGAAAATCGGTGCATTTCATATGTATACGAGCACCACACAGCACACGTGTATTTTATGGAACTCGATAATTATAATAAAAGAGAAAATAACGTAGTACATACCCCGCATTTGCACACACACACACACACACACACACACACACACACACACACACACACACACACACACACACACACACACATACATACATATAGACACGCACGCACACAAACACAGACGCAACCCCCTTCTCTATTTCTCTCTTTCGCTCTCTCTCAATCTCTCTTTATCTATTTATGTGTGTGTGTGTGTATTTTGTATTACTGTGATCAACTCATTGCGTGGCTATATAAAATTGTGACACACTCTGTTAAATTGTTGGTCGAAACATGTTATTGGAAATCCTCCCGAAATTTCACTTTAAAATATTTCGAATTGTAAACATATATTCAATTACTATTAAAAAGTATTTGAAAAACAGCCTTTTCCCCGAAGGTCGAAACCACAAAAATGTTATGTAATTAAACACACGAATTTGAGGACTCAACTGGCATAAAATACAATCTATTATTTAGTGGGATATACACAATACAGACTGAAATACTTCCCACTTTGAATTAGAGTAAGTCCTACCGCGTTACTGTCGTGAAATTCGTTAGCAAAATAAATTTCATTGTACTGACCACGCGGAAAATGAGAGACGAAAGCACTCCATGGTCGTTGTTAATAGAGCACTGTGTTACGGAGGTGGAGACGGTGCCAACTCTTCTCACATTAATATGTATTACACGTCCGTAACCATGACACCAGGTAGCTTTCCCGCTAACATACGAGTAGAGAAACTTAATACCCATTCGTTTCTTACGACCAGTGCGATAATTGCCTCTGACGCAAGTTCACGTCCATTAACATGTGAGCTACGGCATGATTTATTCCCACTTTACACAAAGGAGGCATCGATTGGTAAGCTCTGCCATTACTACCAGGAGAATCTTACACGCACGTTATAACTATGCCACCTCGAGAACTTCCGGTATATTCAACGAACCTTACCGATGCCTCTGAAATACAAATATTATCGATGAGGAGGATACTGTATCCCATAAATACTTCTCATGTAACGTTTATTTTGACTTGCGAATATTATGTTGCAAAATATTTTGGCACGATTAAGACATTTTGTTCGCGAAAGTACAGTTTCGAGGACCAGAACCAGACATTCGGTATTCTGGATGGAACAACCAAGGATTACTCAGCCGCTGGCATACATGATAATAATTACTTTACGGAAAATATTGTTTTGGCGATTCTGCATAGCTCTGGCAGCTCCCAAATGAAGAGGCTATTAAGATTTGTCTAAGAATGATCCAAGAATGAATACCTGCACTATATCCCACCTCAATCAATATTGCTGGATGCAAGCTCTGGTGGGCTTGGTCGATATTATTTTCGAACTATATATAACTTTTTCATTATTTCTTTATCTTGTAACTAACCACTGGTAAACTTGCGCAATTTTCTACAACTTTAAAAAATTACACCACACTGAAAATATTAATTAATTTACAGGGTGTAATACTTGCAATTCTCCCAGCGTGAAGAGAATTTCGTGAAGTTTTGGGATTACAACCGGATTACGTCGACTTCTTGCTACCATATTTCGGATGACAACCATTCTGTCATCTTCTGGTGAGAGCTGTTTTTGTTTTTGTTTTTTTTGTCGTTGTTGTACGGCCTAAAACACTAATAATCAATCATCGTGCTTTGTCCTGGAGATTACCAGTCCACATCGCAAACTTTGTATCGAGAATTTGCACGGTGGCTTATGTGCAAAGGAAACCACAACAAGAGCGACCTCGGTCGAGTTTCGTGCCCTCTTCGGTCACTGCTCCATCTATGTGACGCACGAGCTTGCACAGTGATGATAGTACATGCCAGCTCTCTGTCGGAATGTGCAATTGGGGAGATAAAATTAAGATGTTAAAATTGATGCTATTAACCTGTCATCAGTCAAAAACATTTTTCTCTCTGATGAGCTTAAAGAAATCACCGCGTCTCACGCTTTACCAAGCTGAACACTCCATTGTGATTAATAAGATCTTCTTTCAAACGCATTTCCACCGATTCCGCGATAACTGAATCTCAGAAGGGTCTCGTCGAAGACAACTAGAAAACTCGACAGCAAAACATACACCTGAAGATTACTAAATGGTTGTCAGCCGAAATATCGTGGCAAAAAGACGACTTAAACCGTCTGCAGTTCTAAAAATTCGTGGAATATATAGTGACCATAAAGTCTCACTAGCATTTCAGAAAATCATAATTTGGATAGTATTAGAAAAAGAGCATCTTGGTGTGTTGCAAATGTTTAGCAGCTTTAAAAGTTTTTTCTTTAATCCTACAATTTCAATGTCTGCCCTTCTGTCTTTCGTAGAACATAAAGGCAATATTCGATTTCTGCCCATGTATGGGTGAGCATTGCAACATCAGCAGTTCTGATTGCCTCATTGCAATTGCAATGTAACTGACTGCTGTTGTGACACGCGATTCTTGAAGTAACGTCACAAAAGGAAGCGGGATAGTGCGGGACCATGCGATGGAACCGTCACGATCCATTCACCCTCAGGAAACGTGCCACTGGGCATGTCGCACACGTTCAAATTTCGATGTTGGGGTACACCATCATACTGGAAGACGATGGACGGCTACAGTTCTTTAATTTGTGCAAGCGGGAATTGTTCCGGAATGTCCAGGAAAACGTCTCGTGTTGTAGTTTTTATGCGAAGAAAAACAGATTTATTACCATATCGTCCATTGACCCACACCAAACATTAAGCTTTGTGCTATCACAAATGTAGTCTCCATCTGATTTTGAATTAATTACATGTGGTGTTCCTTGGGTCCATTGCTTTTTCTTGTGTTCATTAATGACCTGTCGTCTGTTAGATTTCCAGATGTTAAGTTTGTTTTGTTTGCAGGTGATACAGACATTGCAATAAGTAGCAAGTCAAGTACAGATTTAGAAATAGCCACTAATAAAATCTTCACTGACATTAATAAATGATTTAAAGCTAATTCACTGTCATCAAACTTTGAGAAGACCCACTATATGCAGTTCAGAACCTGTAAGAGATTTCCTTCCAGCGCGTCTATAACATATGAAGACGTGCAGATCAAAGAGGTTGACAGTGTTAAATTTCTGGGAGTACAACTCGATAATAAATTCAGTTGGGAAGGGCATAACACAGAATTGCTTAAGCTCCTAAACAAGTCTCTATTTGCAGTGAGAATGATGTCAGATGTAGGAGATATAAATATAAAAATAGGCCTACTTGCATATTCAAAACGAGCAAAAGATTTTAGGGTGTAAAAGCGTGTGATAAGAATCATTTGTGGTGTAAATTCAAGAACATCATATACAAACCTGTTCAAGAAACTTTGTATCCTAACAACTGCTTCTCAGTATATTTATTCCTTAACGGCATTTGATCCAAATAGTATGTCTCTATTTCCAACCAATAGCTCAATACTTAGTATCAATACTAGGAAAAACAACAGTCTTCATAAAGACATAAAATCACTTACCTTGGTCCAAAAAGGGGTCCAATATTCAGGAACAGACATTTTCAATAAATTGCCAATAACCATTAAAAACTTGGTTTCAGATAAAGACGGTGCAACATAGTTTGAAAGACTTTTTGATAGGCAGTTCCTTCTACTCTATAGCTGACTATCTCAACAGAGACTGTTAAGCCAGCTTAAGTAAAAATGTCTGTTATATTTCAGTTTTGACAGCACTTGGTCACAACAGTCAAGATTAGCTAATTTGTGTACGATAAATTTATTAATGTGTATAACAATATTTCATTCTGACAGCGCGTTAATTCTGTATCTACATCTACATCATACTTCGCAAGCCACCTAATGGTGGATGGTGGAGGGTACCTTCGGTACCACTATCTGATCCCTCCAACCCTGTTCCACTCGTGAATAGTGAGTGGGAAGCCTCTACTGGCTCTAATTTATCAATTGTCCCCTCTTGTTAATACGCGAGTTCTATGTCGGGGGGAAGTAATGTGCTGTTTGACTCCTCCTGAAAAGTGCTGCCGGCCTCTGTGGCCGAGCGACTATAGGCGCCTCAGTCCGGAACCCCGCTGCTGCGGTCACAGGTTCGAATCCTGCCTCGGGTATGTATGTGTAATATCCTTAGGTTAGTTAGGTTTAAGTAGTACTGAGTCTAGGGGACTGATGACCTCCATTGTTAAGTCCCATAGTGCTTAGACCCATTTGAACCATTTGAAAAGTGCAGTCACGAAATTTCAATAGTAAATATTAGCTGCTCCAGTTTACCGCCCTGTATTCACCTATTCCGACAGTCTCGTGACAAATGGTCAGTATGGTAAGTATTATATTCAATAGTAGTAGTTGTCTTCAGTCCTGAGACTGGTTTGATGCAGCTCTCCAAGCTACTCTATCCTGGGCACGTTTCTTCATCTCCCAGTACCTACTGCAACCTACATCCTTCTGAAACTGCTTAGTGTATTCATCTCTTGGTCTCCTCTACGATTTTTACCCTCCACGCTGCCCTCCAGTACTAAATAGGTGATCCCTTCATGCCCCATAACATGTCCTACCAAGCGATCCCTTCTTCTTGTCAAGTTGTGCCACAAACTCCTCTTTTCCACAATTCTATTCAATACCTCCTCATTAGTTATGTGATCTACCCATCTAATCTTCAGCATTCTTCTGTAGCACCACATTTCGAAAGCTTCTATTCTCTTCTTGTCTAAACTACTTATCGTCCATGTGTCACTTCCATACATGGCTACACTCCATACAAATATTTGCAGAAACGACTTCCTGACACCCCCTAACACTTAAATCTATGTTCGATGTTAATAAATTTCTCTTCTTCAGAAACGCTTTCCTTGCGATTGCTATTCTATATTTTATATCCTCTCTACTTCGATCATCATCAGTTATTTTGCTCCCCAAATAGCAAAACTCCTTTACTACTTGAAGTGTCTCATTTCCTAATCGAATTCCCTCAGTATCACCCGATTTAATTTGACTACATTCTATTATCCTCGTTTTGCTTTCGTTGATGTTCATCTTATACCCTCCTTTCAAGACAGTGTCAAATCCGTTCAACTGCTCTTCCAAGTCCTTTGCTGTCTCTGACAGAATTACAATGTCATCGGCGAACCTCAAAGTTTTTACTTCTTCTCCATGAATTTTAATACCTACTCCAAATTTTTCTTTTGTTTCCTTTACTGCTTGCTCAATATACAGATTGAATAACATCGGGGAGAGGCTACAATCCTGTCTCACTCTCTTCCCAATCACTGCTTCCCTTTCACGTCCCTCGACTCTTATAACTACCATCTGCTTTCTATACAAATTGTAAACAGCCTTTCGCCCCCTGTATTTTACCCCTGCCACCTTCAGAATTTGAAAGAGAGTATTCCAGTCAACATTGTAAAAAGCTTTCTCTAAGTCTACAAATGCTAGAAACGTAGGTTTGCCTTTCCTTAATCTTTCTTCTAAGATAAGTCGTAGGGTCAGTGTTGCCTCACGTGTTCCAACATTTCTACGGAATCGAAACTAATCTTTCCCGAGGTCGGCTTCTACCGGTTTTTCCATTCGTCTGTACAGAATTTGCTTTAGTATTTTGCAGCTGAGTTTATTAAAATGTTTTGTATTTTTATGTTATAGTTTCTGACATGTTGCACACCCGCGAGAGTCGTCTCTTTTTTCGGGTCTATGGAACGAAAAATGAATGTAATCCAATCTATTCCAGCCTATTGTGTGAGTCTTCAGGGGCCCAAATCATAATTTTGTGGCGACTCACATGTCCATACGAGTGAAACGTTGCTGTACCTGGAAACAAGCACTTTTTCGGGTAGACGTTGTTACCACCTATGGAGGCCAGCAAAGAATAGGCGAATGTATAGAAAATAGCACGATCGTTTGGCTGGAATGTTTGGAACATTTGCACTGTTAAAGTAAAATAGCGTAACCACTTATGTAACACTTCATGTATAGTTGATCTTTTTTCGTCCAATTGGTGTGGTGTACGACGAATTGACTTCTGGGGGTTGCGTTGAAACGGAGCTTGCAGTTTGTAAACACGTACTTGAGACGCTACTTGAGACGCTGGGGAGGGGGGAGGGGGGACAGCCACTTCCAGCAAGGTCTTTGACGCAGAATTTTTTCTCTTGTCTAAAAAAAAATGGCGCCATGCCATATTAGCGTCGATAATTTAGCAGTACTGGTATCACAGATTTGGATTTTGCACACCAGATGACATATCGCGCCTTCTCCTGGTCCGTCGTCATTTTGATGCTCTCAAGGTCATATCTGTGACATAGGACAAAAGAAAAAAATAGTTGAGAGCTGCTATATGTTTTAGAATAAACCGCTTTTCTCTCTATCTAACAGTTTCTAAGTTATGATTTTTTGGAATGATAACGGGACGTTGTGGACGTCCTAGAGAGCAATACTGTACTTAAAAATTTGTTCACTCGTAGTCTTAATTATTTTCATTTAGCTCAGACATTGTTTGTGCTACTGCTTCAAAAAATGGCTCTGAGCAGTATGGGACTTCAGTCCCCTAGAACTTAGAACTACTTAAACCTAGCTAACCTAAGGACATCACACACATCCATGCCCGAGGTAGGATACGAACCTGCGACCGTAGCGGTCGCGCGCTTCCAGACCGTAGCGCCTAGAACCGCTCGGCCACCCCGGCCGGCGTTGCTGCTTCCTCAGATCATATAATAACTGTGATAATAGTCTCATCGGACACAACGGCCTAACTTCGAATTTTTCTTCCTCTGGATACTGATCTATGCTTAACCAGTCGTAACTCTGACTAATCCACAAAAGATCGTATTTTTTATAATTACTGAATATAAAATTATAACTAGGCTTCGGAACTCAAACCCCATACACACACAAGACCTTGACTGTTTGTTTGGTCCCAAGCTTCTTCACGGTCAACATCTGTAGCAGACGACCCTCTTCGGTTGCAAATGCCACGGGAAATTTTCTTGATCAGAGAGGTAGTTGTTTTCGCAAATTATTTAACGTATTTGAATGTTAGGGGTACACATTTTTCTTTCTCCATCCGCAATCAGTGAAGCCACAGATGTTACGAGATCGAGAAACGATCATGTATACACTTCGGAGAGATCGAACAAGGCGGCTCTGCGGCAAAACACTGAACATGTGTTCGGAAAGGCAAACTTGCAAAGCTCCATCTGGGAACCCAGGTACAGTTTTCCAGTGGTTTCCCTAAACCATATAAGAGAAATGCCGGGACGGATCCTTTGAAAACTCTACCTAATTCGAGCTGGTGTTCCGCCGCTAATAACAGTATTCTTGAAACTTTGTTCGTTTTAGAACAATGTGGGAATGCAGCATCGTGGAGGCGTACTTTTTACATTCCCACAAACACACCAAAATGATGAATAATTAATTTGTTAGCTACGAAATTACACACAATTAGTTCAGATTATTGCATTAAAGTGTGCATTAAACCATCCTTGACAATATCAAACTATTACCTTGGTAAATCTGCGTAGGACGTGTGGGATCTGAGTCTGATAATTGCGTCTCCGTATAAAAGAATAATATTCGGAAGTCGAAACGCGACTGCCTAAATGTTGGTATTAGAAGGCAGACAGTGGTATAGAAGGGTATGCGTTTGAATCTGTGGAAGATGTTGTAAGCGTATTGATCGTAAATTCTGCAAGCAAGTCATCAGAGTAAAACGTGGGAATTACTGAAACTCAGTCGAAATCATTTGACTGACCACGCGGTTGATCTCGCTGGCGCCGCCGTGGTGGCCGTGCGGTTCTAGGTGCTTCAGTCCGGAACCGCCGGACTGGTACGGTCGCAGGTTCGAATCCTGCCTCGGGCATGGATGTGTGTGATGTCCTTAGGTTAGTTAGGTTTAAGTAGTTCTAAGTTCTAGGGGACTGATGACCTAAGATGTTAAGTCCCATAGTGCTCAGACCCATTTGAACCATTTTGATGTCGCTGTCTCGGCTGTGTCTCAGCATGTTTATTTCCAGGTGGAGGCTGAAGTGGCCGCAAAATCAGTCATTGGTTTCGCACCAGCAACTTGCGCCAGCGGATAAAAAAAAGTACTACTCAGCTCGAAATACGTTACCGGGAAAAAAACGTAGCACACGTGAGAAGACGACGTCTATTTTTATCCAATGACGGCATACGGAATTTAGGTGACAGTAGATGCTGTGATAATGGTTTCAACGTCCCCCCCCCCCCCCCCAATAGTTTGCGTAGTGGCATATTTATCAGAGCGCCATCTGTGTCTACCCTATAATAGAGAATGCTCACAGCCAGAAGATAGTGTGGCGCAATGGTATGAAACAAGCAGGCAACCAAGCCATGGAGACGCACACGTGCTCCCTACAGCCAAATGAACCAGTTTGAAAGAAAATTGTGGCTTTCCGACTGGCTGGTCCTTTTGGAGAACTGCCATGCAAGGTGGACGTGTTGCGCCAATTGTGCAACGATGCTGGTATCAGTGGTCACGTGAGCATTCTAACACCTGTAAACGTGGTTTTGGACATCCACGTAGAACAGACGCCCGCCACGTTCTTGTAAGGGCAGCAGTGGAAGGTCGTACAGCTACCACAGCACAGGTGAGAGGGCTTGTGAGCCCAGACATGTCAACACCTATTGTTGCGAACTGGTTATTAGCAGTGGGACTATGGGCATGCTCAAATCTGGCCCGTTTTCCACTCACGCCACAGCATGGCATGGTTCGACTGGTGCAGGCAGAGGGTGACTTGGAAGACGGAATGGCGCGCCGTGGTCTTCAGCGATGAAAGCAGATTCTCATTGCACGTAAGTGGTGGTCGTTTGTGTGTGTGACGTAGACATGGTGAATACTGTCTTGCAGAGTGTACTCATCCACCACACACTTGGCCACACCCCAGGCCTTATGACCTTGAGTGTCATAAGCTGCAACTCACATTCGCCGTAGGTGTTTCTGGAGGGGATGCCAACCAGCGCTAGGTGCATGCACGACGTTGTTAGATCCATTCTTTGGTGTTCGTGCAACGGGAAGCTGATGTGTTTTTCCAACAGGTTAATGGTGGCCCACCAACTGCCTGTGAAACTCAACGTGGTGGAACTTCCGTGGCCAGCACGATCTCCGGACGTGTCTCCAATCGAGCACATGTAGGATGTGATGGGACAAAAAATGACTCCTACGATTCGTCAACCAAGAACTCTTACAGAGCTACGTCAAGAGGTCGTGCAGGCGTGGCGTAAAGCATCCCAGGACAGTATTCGCCATCTGTGCGATCGACTGGATTTCAGTCATCTCTTGCGCTGCCACCCGTGGAGATTGCACCACTTACTCCTACAGGTGTTTCAGCATATGGCGATACTTGGTACTCAGAACCGCTTCTTCTACTGATCTGTAAATGTAATCATTTCATGTATTCCACATCTACTGTTGCTACAATAAATTTCGGGTGGACTGGCACCTTCTAAAGTGGTGTGTTAATTTTTTCCTATCAGTGTTTTTCTAAATCCCTCAGTTCATCTGCTCGAAGGGTTGCATGGCTGGAGAGATAGGATCCTGTCGGTGAAGTCAGGCGCTGAAGAAGTTTGGCTGAGAAGAGCCCTGTCAGAGAAATTATTTTTTCCAGTTTGCTTCCGAACAGGTGTTTGCACTCTTTATGTGATTTTCATTGGCTGAGCTTTGAATATTCCGAGCGCTGGCCAGTAAATGGTGCCTCGAAAGAAGTTGGTCCCCTCCCTGAGTCTGATTTCAGGTGGTTAACCACTGAAACTTTCCTTTATACTTGGTACTGAAAAACTGCGTCCCACTCTCACTCTGTATTTTTCTATGGGCAAAGAGGTGGTTCCTCGGCAGTACAGCCGTGTTCCTCTTTCTCACTCCTAATTCTTTACGTTAGTCAGTCTAGGTGGCTGTTACAGCATGTTAATTCGTGTTTTACAGTAGCTGGGCTCCGTGGCGTCCTACGCCCTCAAAGGTGGTTCGACTTTGAGTTATCACTCCATATTTCGAACTAATCTCCTGCTGGCAGTGTATTTCGTAGACGTGCGTGTTTCCTACGTTTTGTTGACAAAAGTGTTCTTCCAGACGTCGCTGAAAACGGCATTTCTACTCCTTCTGTCTTAGAGCTGTAAAACAGACTCTTCTGGTGGCCCTACGCTTTGTGATATCGTATCTTTATCGTGACTTAATCACCGGCGTCGTGCGGTGTCTCCTCAATGAAAGGCCAGATGGTGAAGTGGCGTTGACCTGGGAGGCTCCTACTTAGTGCTTTCCGATAACTTCCGCGGGGTGGTGAACCACTGCCTGTCGACCTGCGTGACTTGATGCTCGTTCACATGCTTGTAACCAAGCTTAGTATGCTCCCAGATCCCCTTACTGTACATATAGCCTCTTATTTGGGTGAACCATGCAAATCTGTTCAAAAATGTAAACTAACTCATTGGGTTTAGCCAATCAATGGTACTGCTTTTATGTTAGTTATAGGACACATTTGGGAAACTTTGTCGCATAACAACACACACACACACACACACACACACACACACACACACACACACACACACACACACACACATGGAACATTTTTCTGTAATTAATTTATATCGATAAGAGAATGACCATGAGAGTGCTCATATACGCATGTAATTATATATCCAATAGACGGCGGAGTAAGCACTTGCAAATGACATAAAAAGATTATGTTCACATAATATGACAGGGGGTACAACCTGTTAGAATGCGCCTGGAGCTCCTGTGTTTATTTCAAATGGTTCAAATGGCTCTGAGCACTATGGGACTCAACTGCTGTGGTCATTAGTCCCCTAGAACTTAGAACTACTTAAACCTAACTAACCTAAGGACATCACACACATCCATGCCCGAGGCAGGATTCGAACCTGCGACCATAGCAGTCGCACGGTTCCGGACTGCGCGCCTAGAACCGCGAGACCATCGCGGCCGGCTGTGTTTATTTAGAAGCCACCATGGAAACAGAGAAACAATTATCTAACGTCTAATGTAAATGTTAGCGGGGATGAGATTTTGTGTGTGTGTTTGTGTGAATGTTAAAATTATGTCGCCACTTTCACTTCACCTTGATGTTCATGATGCTGCAATTTTAATGGCCGCTAGTATTTTTAGAATTCTCATCGCTTGGGAACACTTGAAATAAAAATGTGGTATGTGGCTTGGTGCAAGCTTCCTTTATGATCCCTTTTACCGAACAAGGCGGACTCATTTTGAGTGTCAAATGGTCTCGAGATCGTGCAAAGAAGGTAGTTCCGGCTGGCCCGTCTTCACTGCGCTGACGCTTTAACGTTCTTTTAGGTGTGTTGGTAAATACTTTCAGAGACAGCACCTCTAACAGTGTGATGGAGTTTAACGAAGGCTGATCGTGTGGAGCATCTGTGATGAGTATCTGAACGAGAGGCCATATGAGCCTGAAATCGATTACATTGTAAACTGACCAACGTAAAAAAGGCTACAGCTGGAAGGAAAATCTTTCTCCTGTAGTAAAACCGCCAGCAACTCACATCTACATCTACATCCACATCTCACACCGCGAGCCACCTAATGGTGTGTGGCGCAGGGTACTTTTTGTGACACTAACTGCGCCCTCCACCCCTGTTCCACTTGCGAACAGAGCTTGGAAGTAAATGATTGTCAGTAAGCCTCTGTAGTGGCTCTTAATTTCTAGAATTTTCTCCTGATGGTCATTATGCGAGACGTTTGTGGGAGGAAGTAATATGTTGTCCGATTCTTCTCGGAAAGTGCTCTCTCGAAATTTCAATAGTAAATCTCTCCGTGATGCAAAACGTCTCTCTTGTAACGTCTGCCAAATGAATTTGTTCAGCATCTCCGTAACGCTCTTGTGCCGACTAAAATATCTCGTGACGAAATGCGCCGCTCTTCTTTGGATCTTCTCTATCTCTTCTATCAGTCCTATCTTGTAGGGATATCAGATAGATGAACAATATTCAAGAATCGGCCGAAAAAGTGCCTTATAAGCCACGTCCTTCGTGGATGAGTTGCGTTTCCTTAAGATTATTCCTATGAATCTAAGTCTGGCGTCTGCTTTTGCCACTATTTGTTTTACGTGGCCATTGCACATAAGGTCGCTCTGGACAGTTACTCCTGACATTTTACGGCAGGTACTGTTCCCAGCGGTTTGTCATCAATAGAGTAGCTGTACCGAGAAACAGACATGGACGTTCATTCAGAAAATATACTTGCTTCATTGTTGCAAATGTTAAAACAAGTCCAGCCTATGCTGTGAAGAGCAAAGTGTGAGAATTTTCTTACAGTTCCAACAGTTTCTAAAGGCTTTAATGCTTACGTATCTGTTTTTGTGTTTATTATATGATGTGCGCCATCGCCATTTTTAGTCTATCTTCACCTAATTTGAAATTACTTTCTTGTACTTACGAAGCCATATTTCATGCTGGATGGGGAAATAAATTAAGAAAGTTTACGTGAACGTGTTTTATTCTGCTTATTTTGTCTTACCCTGATATATTTCCTAGGGCATCTATACATCTTTTAGTAGATTCCAGGAATCATTTTAGATAACTTAATAGTTGTGGGGATACTGCAACATCGATTCTGAGGTCCTCTCAACTTCTGCCAGTGGCTAGAAACAGGTAGACAATAGCCTCTAATCTGAATTTACGGCCTCTGCCTTTCTAACGATCGTATTCATTTTTATTAAAAATGGTTTTTATGATGTGCAGCAGCCCCAAGAAGCATGTTTCGAGCATTCTTAGATAATTATGAAAATCATCTGCTTCCCGATCCTTAAGTTAACGCAGCGTAGGTGAATTTCATTCCTTTCTTTGCATTCTCCATTTCTTGACCTGCAGCCCTTTTTTTGGCCTTGTTGCCTCTAAAACAGCCAAGGCAATGCCTAATTGTAGTTTCTGTGTAAAACCATGTGGGATCCCGTAGAACGGAGCCTCAATGAACTTAACGATAAACAAATCACAAAACAGGACGTGGCTGTAATAGCTGAGTGCAGTCGGTGTGTAGGCTGCCTCGAAATTGGTCAGTCGGTCGCCCGACAACTTGATATGTGTGTGTGTGTGTGTGTGTGTGTAGGGGCCTTTATTCTTAGTTTGGTACACTGTTTACGCATCGCAGAATTTTCACGGATGTATTGCCTGTGGCTCTAAAGCAGTTTGAAACTCAGCTCATGCAGACCTCACGCCATTTGGTTGCGTGTGGTTAGTGGCGGATCATTCTGTGTTTGATTTTGAGTGTTTACTGTGATATTCCGGTATACATATATTTCCCCACTTCATGTTTTTGCTTGACAACCTATAAGGATTTTCAATCTCATAATGATTCACCAAATGAACACGGTCTTCAGTAACTCGAACTCAACAATTTAGGGGCCAAACGAACGAAAAATGACTCCATGGCATGTATCAGTTATCAACAGAATACTTGCACTTACTCTCCATAAGCTCAAGAGAAAGCAATGAAAACAAGAAACATCTCTCGACTCCTTGCTGAACAAAAGAAGAAAGAGAGGAGTTTCAGTTTCAAATCAAGGTGAAATCTGAAATTTTGGGGCTCTTAGCCGGATTGTATTGTCTAGTTGTGGGAGGTGTGAAAATTGTGTTACTCATAATATGCGATAGACATCTCATTCAGTGTTCCCATTGTAAGATGGTTTCAAGTGATAATGAGAAAAAAAACTGTTTTGATCAATGCCACTTGAATGTTGCCTATTATATTTGCCAACTTCCACTTATTTTGTTACGTGTCCACTGCTCTTTGCAGGCAGATCTGAGGCATCTGATCGACTTCAGTGCATTCACTATTGCATTTGCGACGCTACTTTCTTTGTATAAGATCTTTGAGTCGAAAGGGGCCTCGGCTACGGAGAAGCGAGAGCACTGAAACGCTCCACTTGGCTTGCGACATTTGAACAGGAACATAACGTTGTTCACGACTGTTCTTGAGTGAATGTGTATTTTTGTCTGCGTATGAAACCAGAAACATATTTCTTAAGCACTGGTGTTGAGTGAATAGTTTTGTATCCCGCCTGGAAGGCGGCGCGTGGGTCTGCTCCTGAAATCTGTAACATAGGCCGAATGTAGGAAGCGGGTAGGATCAGGTGAGGTAAAGCTTTCGGTACGGCAAGTAAAGTAAAAGTGGTTTTACTATAGTCCAACCGGATTATACACTTGAATACATAACTTGGTAAAGGTGAGAACGTAGGTGCGAAGCCGTGGTCCAGATAGAAATTCTCAATAGAAAGTTAAGCTAAAGTGATGGTTCTCGGCCGTCTGCTCTTCATGAACTGTGCGGTGCCCGTTGAGCTCCACAGCGCCGGCCAGAGGGCGCTGTGTTCGGCGTGAACCGTCCGCTCTCGTAGTGCCAACCCACTATCTTGCACCCAGGCTATGGCATCGTAGCTATTGATACCACAAATAGCGAAAGGTGTTGGTGGTTACGATTAATGGGGTGGGTGGAGGAGGGTAGATTTCGTTCTGTTTACATACTATATTTTATTCGTGACTTGCCTCAGGGAAGGCCGGTGTATCATTCACTAAGAGGTTTTTGCTCCTCATGTTTTTCAAATCTACGTTATGGAGCAGTTCTTTGTGTGATTGTGTCGAAGACACCACGAAGGTCATGTAACACTAATCTTATTGTTTTGTGCAAAACCTTCGTATTCTCGGGATGCAATAATAACTGCAAGGCTAAACATAAACTCATATATTTAATTAAGTTTCATTCCCTCGTCAGTTTAATTAAATGAGATATATTTATTTACTTGAGGGCAGCACCGAGCAACAACCAGGCCTTGCTCCCCATGTAGAAGTAATGAAAGAAATGTTTTTTGTAACTTTGATTCAATCAGTAGTTATATCAGAACCACTTCAATTCTCATTTGACTTATTCAGACCGCTGAATAGTCTTACGTTTTAGTAAACTAAAGTGCTTCGTCCCGGGCAATCGCAGAGGGTGGGCTTACTGGTAGTTGGGAGCTCCAATGTTAGGCGCGTAATGGGGCCCCTTAGGGATACGGCGGCTAAGGAGGGGAAGAAATCCAGTGTGCACTCCGTGTGCATTCCGGGAGGAGTCATTCCTGATGTGGAAAGGGTCCTTCCGGATGCCATGAAGAGCACAGGGTGCAGCCAGCTGCAGGTGGTGGCACATGTCGGCACTAATGACGTGTGTCGCTTTGGATCTGAGGAAATTCTCTCTGGATTCCAGCGGCTATCTGATTTGGTGAAGGCTGCCGGTCTTGCTTACGAGATGAAGGCAGAGCTCACCATCTGCAGCATCGTTGACAGAACCGACTGCGGACCTTTGGTGCAGAGCCGGGTGGAGGGTCTGAATCAGAGGCTCAGACGGTTTTGCGACCGTATTGGCTGCAGATTCCTTGACTTGCGCCATAGGGTGGTGGGGTTTCGGGTTCCGCTGAATAGGTCAGGAGTTCACTACACTCAGCTGGCGGCTACACGGGTAGCGGAGGCTGTGTGGCGTGGACTGGGCGGTTTTTTTAGGTTAGAAGGCCTCGGGAAAGTGCGGGATGGGCTGCAATGTCAAAGGGTGCTTGGCAATTACAGGACGTGCTTGGATCAAGGAACAGTCGGAATTATAGTTGTAAATTGTTGTAGTTGCGCTTGAAAAGTCCCTGAGCTTCAAGCGCTAATAGAAAACACAGAAGCTGATATCGTTATAGGTACAGAAAGCTGGCTAAAGCCTGAAACAAGTCCTGCAGAAATTTTTACGAAGTCTCAGACGGTGTTCAGGAAAGATAGATTAGTCAGAATTGGTGGTGGAGTGTTTGTGTCTGTCAGTAGTTGTTATCTTGTAGTGAAGTCGAAGTAGATACTCCGTGCGAATTGGTGTGGGTGGAGGTTATACTTAACAGCCGAATTAAGTTAATAATTGGCTCCTTCTACCGACCCCCAGACTCCGATGATACTGTTGCGGAACAGTTCAGAGAAAGTTTGAGTCTCGTAACAAATAAATACCCCACTCATACGGTTATAGTTGGTGGGGACTTCAACCTACCCTCGGTATGTTGGCAAAAATACTTGTTCAAAACCGGTGGTAGGCAGAAAACGTCTTCCGAGATTGTCCTAAATGCATTCTCCGAAAATTATATCGAGCAGTTAGTCCACGAACCCACGCGAATTGTAAATGGTTGCGAAAACATACTTGACCTCTTGGCCACAAACAATCCAGAGCTGATAGAGAGCATCATGACTGATACAGGGATTAGTGATCACAAGGTCATTGTAGCTAGGCTCAATACCATTTCTTCCAAATCCATCAGAAACAAACGCAAAATAATTTTATTTAAAAAAGCGGATAAAGTGCCACTAGAAGCCTTCCTAAAAGACAATTTCCATTCCTTCCGAACTGACTATGCGAATGTAGACGAGATGTGGCTCAAATTCAAAGATATAGTAGCAACAGCAATTAAGAGATTCATACCTCATAAATTGGTAAGAGATGGAACGGATCCCCCGTGGTACACAAAAAAGGTCCGAACGCTGTTGCAGAGGCAACGGAAAAAGCATGCGAAGTTCAGAAGAACGCGAAATCCCGAAGATGGGCTAAAATTTACAGACGCGCGAAATTTGGCACGTACTTCGATGCGAGATGCCTTTAATAGGTTCCACAACGAAACATTGTCTCGAAATTTGGTAGAAAATCCGAAGAAATTCTGGTCGTATGTAAAGTACACAAGCGGCAAGACGCAGTCAATACCTTCGCTGCGCAGTGCCGATGGTACTGTTATCGACGACTGTGCTGCTAAAGCGGAGTTATTGAACGCAGTTTTCCGAAATTCCTTCACCAGGGAAGACGAATGGAATATTCCAGAATTTGAAACACGAACATCTGCTAGAATGAGTTTCTTAGAAGTAGATACCTTAGGGGTTGCGAAGCAACTCAAATCGCTTGATACGGGCAAGTCTTCAGGTCCAGATTGTATACCGATTAGGTTCCTTTCAGATTACGCTGATACTATAGCTCCCTACTTAGCACTCATATACAACCGCTCGCTCACCGATAGATCTGTACCTACAGATTGGAAAATTTCGCAGATCGCACCAGTGTTCAAGAAGGGTAGTAAGAGTAATCCATTTAACTACAGACCTATATCATTGACGTCGGTTTGCAGTAGGGTTTTGGAGCATATACTGTATTCAAACATTATGAATCACCTCGAAGGGAACGATCTATTGACACGTAATCAGCATGGCTTCAGAAAACATCGCTCTTGTGCAACGCAGCTAGCTCTTTATTCACACGAAGTAATGGCCGCTATCGACAGGGGATCTCAAGTTGATTCCGTATTTCTAGATTTCCGGAAAGCTTTTGACACCGTTCCTCACAAGCGACTTCTAATCAAGCTGCGGAGCTATGGGGTATCGTCTCAGTTGTGCGACTGGATTCGTGACTTCCTGTCAGGAAGGTCGCAGTTCGTAGTAATAGACGGCAAATCATCGAGTAAAACTGAAGTGATATCAGGTGTTCCCCAGGGAAGCGTCCTGGGACCTCTACTGTTCCTGATCTATATAAATGACCTGGGTGACAATCTGAGCAGTTCTCTTAGACTGTTCGGAGATGATGCTGTAATTTACCGTCTAGTAAGGTCATCCGAAGACCAGTATCAGCTGCAAAGCGATTTAGAAAAGATTGCTGTATGGTGTGTCAGGTGGCAGTTGACGGTAAATAACGAAAAGTGTGAGATGATCCACATGAGTTCCAAAAGAAATCCGTTGGAATTCGATTACTCGATAAATAGTACAATTCTCAAGGCTGTCAATTCAGCTAAGTACCTGGGTGTTAAAATTACGAACAACTTCAGTTGGAAGGACCACATAGATAATATTGTCGGGAAGGCGAGCCATAGGTTGCGTTTCATTGGCAGGACACTTAGAAGACGCAACAAGTCCACTAAAGAGACAGCTTACACTACACTCGTTCGTCCTCTGTTAGAATATTGCTGCGCGGTGTGGGATCCTTACCAGGTGGGATTGACGGAGGACATCGAAAGGGTGCAAAAAAGGCCAGCTCGTTTTGTATTATCGCGTTATAGGGGAGAGAGTGTGGCAGATATGATACACGAGTTGGGATGGAAGTCATTACAGCATAGACGTTTTTCGTCGCGGCGAGACCTTTTTACGAAATTTCAGTCACCAACTTTCTCTTCCGAATGCGAAAATATTTTGTTGAGCCCAACCTACATAGGTAGGAATGATCATCAAAATAAAATAAGAGAAATCAGAGCTCGAACAGAAAGGTTTAGGTGTTCGTTTTTCCCGCTCGCTGTTCGGGAGTGGAATAGTAGAGAGATAGTATGATTGTGGTTCGATGAACCCTCTGCCAAGCACTTAAATGTGAATTGCAGAGTAGTCATGTAGATGTAGATGTACATCTTTCTACGTGATTACTCTGAGGTTCACAGTTAGGTGCCTCGCAAAGGGTTCATACAACCCCCTTTAAGCTACTTCCATACGGTTCCATTCGCGAACAGCGTGTGGGACAAAAGAACACTTAAATATTTCCGTGAGAGCTCTGATTTCTATTTTATTACGATAATCGTTTCTCTCATGTACATGGACACTAACAAAATATTTTCACACTCTGAGAAGAAATCTGGGGATTGAAATTCCGTGAGAAGATCCTGTCGCAGCGAAAAACTGTTTTGTTTTAACATTTGCACCCCAGTTCGGGTATGATATGAGCGACTCTCTCTTTCCCCTATTATTGGAGAATACAAAACGATCTGCTCTTCTGTGAACTTAATCGATGTCCTCCGTCAATCCTATATGATGCGGATCCTACACCGCACAGAAGCACTCCAGAAGAGGGTAGACAACCATACTGTAAGCAGTCTCTTTAGCAGACTTGTTACACTTTCTAAGTGCTCTACCAGTTGATCTCAGTCTTTAGATTGCTTTCCCCACAACATTATCTGTGTGGTCGTTTCAGTTTAAGTTATTCGAAATTGTAATGCCTAAGTATTTAGTTGAGTTCACAGCCTTTAGATTTGTGTGATATATCATGCAACCAAAATTTAGGGAATTACTTTCAGTAAAAGTGTGGAAGACTTCACACTTTTCATTATCTAGAGTCAACTGGCACTTTTGACACTATACAGATGTCTTGTTCAAATCGTTTTGTAATTCTCTTTGATCATCTGATGACTTTACACGACGGTAAATGGCAGCATCATCTATAAACAGCCTAAGAGAGCTGTTCAGATTGTCTCCTAATCCATTTATGTATATCAGGAAGAACAGAGAGATTGTAGCACTTCCTAGGGGAACATCTGACTTTACTACTGTTTTAATCGATTACTTTTCGACAGTTACTACGAACTGTGAGCTTTCTGACAGGAAACAACGAATCCAGTCTCACAACTGAGGCGATATCCCACAGCCACGCAATTTCATTAGAAGTCTCCTCTGTGGAGCGGTGTCAAAAGCCTTCTGGAAACCTAAAAATATGGATTTAATTTGACGTCGCCTGTCGACAGGTCTTATTACTTCGTGAGAATAAAGAACAAGTTGTGTTTCTCAAGAACGATTTTAATCTATCCATGTAAGCTATCTGCCGATAAATCGCTTTGTTCCAGGTGATTCATAATGTTCGAGCACAGTGTATGTTGGAAAATCCTACTGCAATTAGGCATCAGTGATACTGGTCTGTACTACAGTGGATTACTCCTGTTTCCTTTCTTGGTCATTGGTGTGACTTGTGCAACTTTCCAGTGTTTCGGTAACAATCTTTCTATGAGCGAGCGGTTATATATGGTTGCTAAGTATGGGGCTATTGTATCAGCATATTCTGAAAGGAACCTGACTGGTATAAATCTGGATCGGAGGTCTTGCCTTTCTTAAGTATTTTAAGCTGCTTCGCCACCCATATGATGCCTACTTCTAAGCTTGTCAGTTGTTCGTGATTCGCAATCCGAAAAATTTACTTCTTCTTCTGTGAAGGAATTTGGAAAAACCGTTTTTAATAACTCTAATTTAGTGGATCTGTCATCAATAACATCTCCATCCTCATAAAGTGCTTTGTGATAACGTAACATTATCTGCTCAAAAAGACCAAGTGTTACAGAATTATAGCAGAACTCTCGATTTTGGTGGATATCAAGCTGACTAAGTGATATATTCATGTAGCATATGGGATTCATATTTAACTTCCAAAACGAGAAACTTAATCAATGGTCAAGAGTAAATCATTTCAGCCTTACAAATATCTGTTGTGCTAAATATGTGTGCCTGCATAATTATGTTTTTGTGGCTTTGTTCATTTTATAAAGAGGGGATCTTTAATAACGGGAATTTCAGCTGGAACATTAACGTCCGGTACCATACGTAAAGGCTGTTGCATATTCATTTTCGTTTTATATTTTTTCATAGCCACCATATACACTCCTTATGAAGTAACGTTTGTCGGTGACTTTACCATTATCACCTGAACCCCTCTCAAGTTGCTTTTTGAAAAAAAGTAATATAAAAAGTAAAACATATTTTTTTCTGTTTTGAATCTGCTTAGCGTATTCATCTCTTGGTCTCCTTCTACGATTTTTACCCTCCACGGTGCCCTCCAATACTAAATTGGTGATCCCTTGATGCCTCAGAACATTTCTTATGAACCCATCCCTTCTTCTAGTCAAGTTGTGCCACAAATTCCTCTCCTCCCCAATTCTGCTCAGTACCTCTTCATTAGTTACTTGATACACCCATATTACCTTCAGCATTGTTCTGTAGCACCACATTTCGATAGCTTCTATTCTCTTCTTGTGTAAACTATTTATCGTCCATTATTCACATGCATACATGGCTACACTCCGTACAAATACTTTTAGAAAAGACTTTCCGACAGTTAATCTATACTCGGTGTTAACAAATTTCTCCAGAAACGCTTTCCTTGTCATTGCAAGCCTACATTTCATATCCTCTCTACTACGACTATCATCCGTTATTCTGCTCCCTAAATAGCAAAAGTGATCTACTACTTCAAGTGCCTCATTTCCTAATCTAACTCCCTCAGCATCACCTGATTTAATTAGACTACATTCCATTATCCTCGTTTTGCTTTTGTTGATGTTCCTCTTATATCCTCCTTTAAAGACACTGTCCATTCCGTTCAATTGTTCTTCCAGGTCCTTTGCTGTCTCTGACAGAATTACAATGTCATGGCAGACCTCAAAGTTTTTATTTCTTCTCCATGGATTTTGATTCTTGCTTCTTGCTCAATATGTAGATTGAATAACATCGGGGATAGGCTACAACCCTGTCTCACTCCCCTCTCAACCACTGCTTCCCTTTCATGCCCTTAGACTCTTATAACTGCCATCTTGTTTCTGCAAAAATTGTACATACCCTTCTCTCACTGTATTTGACCCCTACCACCTTCAGAATTTGAAAGAGAGTATTCCAGTCAACACTGTCAAAAGCTTTCTCTAAGTCGACAAATGCTAGAAACGTAGGTTTGCCTTTCCTTAATCTGTCTTTTAAGATAAGTCGTAGCGTCAGTATTGCCTCACGTGTTCCAACATTCCTACGGAGTCCTAAATGATCTTCCCAATGGTCGGCTACTACCAGTTTTTCCGTTTGTCTGTACATAACTATTGTCAGTATTTTGCAGCCGTGACTTATAAACTGAGAGTTCGGCGATTTTCCGACCTGTCAACACGTGCTTACATTGGGATTGGAATTATTATATTCTTCTTAAAGTCTGAGGATATTTCGCCTGTCTCGTACATCTTGCTCACCAGATGGTAGAGTTTTTTCAGGGACATAAATAAATTGTGAACTGTCGTAGCCAACGAAAATAATTTTAGGCCGTAAAGAGTGGACCCTCGTGGAGAAGTTCTAAGATAAGTATTTACTGTTATGATAATTACGACGACCAACTGCCTTGCCGTAGTGGTAACATCTGTTACCGTCAGATGACCGAAGTTAAGGTGTTGTCGGGATGAAGTACAATTTGGATGGGTGACCATCCGATCTGCCGAGCGTTGTAGGCAAATGGGATGCACTCAGTCTATGTCTGTGCGGTTCTAGGCGCTTTAGTACGGAACCGGGGCTGCTACTACGGTTGCAGGCTAGAATCCTGCCTCGGGCATGGATGTGTGTGGTGTCCTTAGGTTAGTTAGGTTTAAGTAGTTCTAAGTTCTAGGGGACTGATGACCTCAGATGTTAAGTCCCATAGTGCTCAGAGCCATTTGAACCATTTTCAGTCTTTGTGAGGCAAACCGAAGAGCTACTTGATTGAGAAGTAGCGGCTCCGGTTTCCTAAACTGGCAAACGGCCGGGAGAGTGGTGTGCTGACCACATGCCCCTCCATATCCGAATTTAGTGACGCCTGTGGGGTGAGGATGGTGCGGCTGCCAGTCGGTTCCGTTGCGTCTTCGTGGCCTGTTCTGGCGGAGTTTAGTTTAGTTTTTGATTATTATGACGTGCTAAGTGTGTAGAAAATGGAAGGATTTGGATCCTATAGTGTATGCTATGCGAGAAGTGCACTGCAGCCGAAGTGAGTAAAACGCAAGGTGATTGTAGGTTGGTTTTTAAGACCATCAAAATACGGTCTAAGGTAAAGAAAAGAGAACGACGCGCCACGAAGGAGTTAAGCAAATTGACCACAAATAGATATTCATACAGGTATCAATGGAAAGTACAATATCGTAGACTTGGCCGTTAGATGGATGAATGTGTGACGCTGCAGCTCAGTTTCACAGCGCAGCTGGTAGGGATTGCAAACAGAGGACACGTCGATACCAGAGCATAAGTCTTTGTGAATTTCACTGAGTGTCATCGTTTGAGATAGGACGTGTAGTTGGGCTCGAAGTATCCGGTTGGAGTAATCGGTGAATCGGTCGACATTTGAATAGGGCGACACCATTATTCAACAAAAAATTGGAAATTGCGGTAAGGAGTATGGGACCAAACTGCTAAGGTCATCGGTCCCTTGGCTTACGCACTACTTAATGTACCTTAAACTAACTTACGCTAAGGACAACACACACACCCATGTCCAAGAGAGTACTCGAACCTCCGACGGGGGGATCTGCGCGAACCGTGGCAAGACGCTTCAGACCGTATTCGACTATGATGGCAGGTATGGGTGGAACATGGCCGAATACAGCGTCAAGAACCAATCAGTCGACCTACAGGCAACAGAACGTGAGGACCAGGCAATCGAAAGAGATGCACTCAGAGCCGACTATCATCGACCTCTGTACACCAACAAATCGATTTGCAGTGGTGTTGGGCATAATCGGCCTGGAATCCCATTGAGTAGAATAGAATTATCTTCAGTCATGAGTCCCGCTTCGAACTGAGCCCCGATAACCAGCAACCATGTGTGTGAAGTCATCCTGACTATTTCGCATCATACGGGCCGAAAGCCAGAAGTAATGGTCTGGAGTGCCATTTCATTTCATAGCAGGATTCCTTGGGGTATCATCCGCGGCATCCTTACATTACATCGGTTCGTCGATGATATTCTACGTTTCATGTGGTTTCCCTTAAAAAAAAGTTCAAAAGTGTGTGAAATCTTATGGGACTTAACTGCTAAGGTCATCAGTCCCTACGCTTCCACGCTGCTTAACCTAAATTGTCCTAAGGACGAACACACACACCCATGCCCGAGGGAGGACTCGAACCTTCGCCGGGACCAGCCGCACAGCCCATGACTGTAGCGCCCTAGACCGCTCGGCTAGTGCGCGCGGCCGTTGCCCTTCATAGCAAGCAATCCTGAGCTTGCATTTCAGCAAGATAATTCCCAATCTCATACGACGAGAGTTTCTAGCTATTGTCTTCGTGCTTCACAAACCCTAGCTTGGCAAGCAAGGTCGCTGGATCTCTCCCCAGCTGAGGACATTTGGAGCATTATGGGAAGCGTCCTCCAACCATCTCGGGATTTTGACGATATAACGCGCGAATTAAGACAGAATTTGGCACGACATTCATGAGGAAGACATCCAACAACCGAATAACTGCTTGAATAAGGAGGAGGACCAACGCGTTATTGACTTGCTCAGTTCATGAAGCTCTTTCTTTGAATTGATCATCCAATTTTTCTGAAATTGTAATGATTTGTTTGTCTGATGATGGACACCATAACTACGGATCTACGTCCGATACGGATAATTTCTTCGTGATGTCCCGTTTTTTCCTTATAGTATAATTACGATGGGGAGTGGTGGTGGGGGGTTGGGGGGGAGGAAGGTAAGTTACAAGATAGAGCGCGCAAATTTGAGTTAGTTGGGGTTGGAGATGGGAATTGATTGCTTCCTTTTGAAGGGATATTGATTGCTTCCTTTTGAAGGGATCAGTCTACATCTACATCTGTATAGATACTCCGTATGCCACCATAAGATGCGTGGCGGCTCGTATCCTGTACCACTGTTTGTCATTTCCCCTCCTGCCCCACTCGCAAATAGAGCGAGAAAAAACTATTGTCTGTACGCCTCAGTATTAATCCTAATTTCTCGTGTCTTATCTTTGTGGTCCTTACGAGCGATGTATGTTGGCGGGAGCAGAATCGTTCGGCAGTCAGATTCAAATGCCGGTTTTCTAAATTTTCTCAATAGCGTTTCCCGAAAAGAACGCCGTTTTCCGTCCAAGGATTCCATTAGAGTTCCAGAAGTACCTCCGTAAGACTTTAGTTTTGTTCAAATCTGCCGGTGACAAATCTAACAGCCCTGCTCTGAGCTGCTGTGACGTCTTCCTTCAGTCCGACCTGGTACGGGTCCCAAACACTCGAGCAGTACTCAAGAACAGGTCGTATCAGTGTCCTATCTGCGGCCTTCTTTACAGGTGAAACTCTCTTTCCTAAAATTTTCGCAATGAACCGAAGTCGACCATTTGCCTTTCGTACGACAGCTTTCACATGCTCGTTCCAGCTCATATCGCTTTGTAGCGTTGCGCCCAGATATTTAAACAAGTTGACTGTCTCAAGCTGGACTCTTGTAATAATGTATCCGAACATTACAGGTTTGTTCTTCCTAATCATCCGCATTAACTTAGACTTCTCCACATTTACGGCTAGCTGCCATTCATCACACCAACTGGAAATTTTGTCTAAGTCGTCTTGCATCTTTCTACAGACACTCAAATTCGACACCTTACCGTACACCGCGGCTTCATCAGCAAACAACCGCATATTGCTGCACATGCTTTCAGAAAATTCATTTGTGTTTATAAAGAGCAACAGCGGTCCTATCGCTCTTCCCTCGGGCACTCCTGAAGATGTCCTTGTCTCTGGTGAACACTCGCCGCCGAGGACGACATACTGGGTTCTCTTATTCAAGAAGTCTTCGAGCCACTCGCATGTCTGTGGACTTATTCCATACGCTCGTACCTTCGTTAACAGCCTGCAGTGGGGAACCGTGTCAAATGCTTTCCGGAAATCTAGAAATATGGAATCAGCCTGTTGCCCTTCATCCATAGTTCTCAGTATATCATATGAGAAAAGGACAAGCTGAATTTCGCAAAAGCGATTCTTACTGAAACCATGCCCATTCGTGGACATAAGCTGCTTAGACTCAAGAAAAAATGGTTCAAATGGCTCTGAGCACTATGGGACTTAACATCTGTGGTCATCAGTCCCGTAGAACTTAGAACTACTTAAACCTAACTAACCGAAGGACATCACACACATCAATGCCCGAGGCAGGATTCCAACCTGCGACCGTAGCGGTCACGCGGTTCCAGACTGAAGCGTCTAGAACCGCACGGCCACACGGGCCGGCTTAGCATCAAGAAAGTTTATTATACTCTAGCTGAGAATGTGTTCAAGGGTTCTGCGGCCTACAGAAAATAGTGATATTGGTCTGTAATTTTGCGGGGTCGTTCTTTTACCTTTCTTATATAACTGAGTCACCTACGCTTTCTTCCAGTGGCTTGGGACTTTGTGCTGGTTGGAAGATACACGATAAATGCAACCTAGGTAAGGCTCCAATGCCGTAGAGTACTCTTGGTAAAATCGAACTGGGATTCCATTCAGACCTGGTGATTTATTTGTTTTAGAAACAGCATTAGCCTAAAGCGGTTTACGATAAACCGCACTAAATCTGAGTATGGGCGTCTGCTGAGGCTTCAACGGGTGTGCAGCCGAACGCGAGACCAGTGTCTTAACCTCTGCCTCAGCTCCCCCGGTCTCACCTCTTTACAAGGAGGTGTAATGGAACGGCCGGAAACGAGCCTACTGCAGTTAGGAAATCACTGAGAGTACAAGAGCAGAAAAGGCGGCGAGACGTAAAGATGCTTGTTTAGGAGGAGAGTGGATGGACGGCGTGGCCAGGGGCAGCGGGTAACGGCCGCGGCAGGAAGCGAGCGCCATACGTTATGCGGCGGCAATCTCTGGGCGAGTGATTCCAATCATTAGGGACTCATCTCCATTTTAAGAGGCCCCCGGGGGCAGCCTCCAGATCGTTGAAAACCCACACGCCGCTCGCCCGGCTGCGCCGGCGCGGCCACACCCCACGGGCTGTTTTACGCCACCTGTCGCGGGCAACCAGATACATCGTTCCCATTCAGCACGGTAATCAAGAAGCGGTCTTTCGGCCAGCCGTTCATTCGTTTTCCCAGCGACGGTATCGAGGCGCAGGTGATAATTACTGCCCTCGGCCTTTTGCAGGCCGGAGTGGGAACCTACGCCTGTCCGAAGAAGTCGCTGCGGCCGCAAATAATAGAGGTGGGCTAATGAACATCAGCGGCGATCTGCGTTTCTTTGCCCTCTGCTGAGCGTCTTCCTCCGAGGCTGCACCATGAGCGTTTATCTAATGGCGCTTCCTGCTATTAAACCTAGGAAAACAGTGCCCTGCGTTAACTTCCACGAACGCTCACTGCCGTTCACAGATTCAGTTTGTAACAACACAGTTAATTCAAGACAGTAACACACATTTAAAGACACTCAGTTTCGAATCATAAAGGCGCAGCATAATTTTCATTCATGCATTTGTTAATTTCAACTGATAATCCAAATAGAGATATTTTGAAGTACGAGCGAATTTCCTGTAAATGTGACACGTAGCGCCATCTGTAGTAGCGTAAAGAGCTATTTGCGTAGACGTTGAAAGTAGATTCTGCTGTGTGCATACACAAACTCTGAGTCTGAGATATTATAGCGTGCATTAGCCAGCGAACAGTTGTAGATGGGAGTCGGAAATGATCGGACGCAGCTCGCGGTGGAAAGAAGCCACGCGACGTGAGAGGTCGCAGACTGCTGTGATAGCGTTAGTAGCACCGGAGGAGACTTTGATATCTGTTGAGCTTTTCGGTGATTTGCCTTTTCACTGCACGTAGTTGTTGACTGCTTGCGCACTGGAGGGATTTTCTCAGAATTGTGTTTGCATAAATTGAGAGTAATATTCGTATCTTTGTTGTGGACAGAAACTTGTTTATCGAATATAGATATTGTGGAATAATTAAACGCCTGTGTAAAGTTTGTCATTGTTTAAATAATATATTGCAAACTTCATTGGTTTCTTTCATTTTTTTACACCGTTTAAGGCTAGCTGACAAAACCCGCCATGATCATTCAATTTCTGTGTATAAAAATATGGCATTAACAGTTGCAATTAGTTCATTAGACTCTACAAGCATCGTAACATTGCTTTTGAAATATATTAGCATTTTGCAGATCACGCAGTTGCAGGGGCAAGACGAGGTACTTTGTTGTCTGTTGCGCACAGAATAGTTGTTGGAAGACGTTAGAGATTTTTTTTTAATCTCGCAGTCAGATAGTCGAAAATGTATTTCTTTATAATTCGTGGGAAACGTAATTAATTTTCTGTTCCTATTACTTATTTTCCTTTGGTTCTCAATGAGAAATCTGTTATTGTCACTGAAGGAACGTCACACATATTTCCGTACGTCTTAAAAAAATCACATAAGAGTTTCAACGTTGTTGTATTCATGCCTGAAAAAACTAGTATTGTTGATAATTCAAGAGCCCTTCGGAAGGTGAAAATTGTTTTGTTTTTACACGCGATGCCGTCCTTCTACAACCACTGCCGACCGACCATTTGGTACTCAAACCACTTCAATTTGGAGACAGCTATGATCCAATGAGGTTGCTTACTGAATAGCTGTGCGACATTAAAATGTGTGACAGAACTGCTTTTCCCACAAAGTGCTAGCTGCACAGTGTTATCCGCTTTTTAAACGCGCAAAAAGTTCTACCCATAGAAATTTATAGCCAGATAACTCCGGTTTACGGTAATGTGGTGAACAAAGTGTTAGTACGGAAGTGGTGTATCGTTTTTACTGGCGGACGGAAGAATGTTCATGGCGAAGATCGCTCACGCCGGCCTTCAGTGGTGACTGACTGATACAAAGCAAGAATTGAAACAAAAATACAAGAATATGTGAGATTTACAATTAGTGGTCTTCAGCGCATTCTTCCCAGACATTCCAAGGACTACGCTATAAAAAAGTGCGTGCCAGTTGCGTTCCTCGAAATTTGCCAGGCGAACACAAAACCAAAAGAATGGCAGCTCCACTGACATTTCTGAGTCACTGCTAAATGGATGGCGATGAATTTTTGAATCACATTGTCACTGACAACGAGACTTGGATGTCACATTTCACACCAGCAACAAAGCGCCAATCAATGGAATACCACCATTCGCAATCCCCAACGAAACCGAAAAGAGCATAACAAATTTTGAGCTTCTGAAACATAAGGCTACGATGTTTTGGGATCGACTACACGCCTAGAGGTGATGCCGTAAATGCATACGCTTCAACGAGTTCGCCGTGCCAAAAGAAGTGCCGCGGAACGCTAACCAGTGGAGTCATCCTCCTTCACGATAATGGACGTCCGCATGCAGCGACAATGATACAGGACTGGCTTCAACGGTTTCAGTGGGAAATGTTCCAACATCCGCCATACAGTCCGGACTTGGCCCCAACTGATTTCACTTATTCGCCAAATCGAAAGTTTTTTGAGTGGACAACGCAACTGCACTGATGTCGAACTTAAAGAAGCCGTTAATAAATGGTTCAACAACTGGCGGCAACTGGGTATGCAAAAAGCATTAACAATCTGGTAAAACGGTACGACAAGTGCATAAATATGAACTGCTGCTTGGGTATAAAATGTATTAAAATACAGTTTTTGATGTTGCTGAGATAGAGTCATAAAATAATTTTTAAATGAAAGCACCACCATTTCACTGTATTGTTGTTTCTTTAATTACCACCAGGTTTCGGGCTTTTATGCCATTTTCAAGTGAAAGAGTTTATGTCATTATGTCAATATACACTAAAGCGCCAAAGAAACTGGCACAGACATGCGTATTCAAGTATAGAGATATGTAAACAGGCAGAATACCTACTACGGTCGGTAACGCTTACGTAAGAATCCTAAGGAAATGCAATCCGACAACAAAGGAAGTAGGTTACAGTACGCTTGTTCGCCTACTGCTTGAAAACTGCTCAGCAGTGTGGGATCCGCACCAGATAGGGTTGATAGAAGAGATAGAGAAGATCCAACGGAGAGCAGTGCGCTTCGTTACAGGATCATTTAGTAATCGCGAAAGCGTTACGGAGATGGTAGATAAACTCCAGTGGAAGACTCTGCAGGAGAGACGCTCAGTAGCTCGGTACGGGCTTTTGTTAAAGCTCCGAGAACGTACCTTCACCAAAGAGTCAAGCAGTATATTGCTCCCTCCTACGTATATCTCGCGAAGAGACCATGTGGATAAAATCAGAGAGATTAGAGCCCACACAGAAGCATACCGACAATCCTTCTTTCCACGTACAATACGAGACTGGAATAGAAGGGAGAACCGATAGAGGTACTCAGGGTACCCTCCGCCACACACTGTCAGGTGGCTTGCGAAGTATGGATGTAGATGAAAATTGACTGGCGCAGCTGTTAGATCGATTACTGCTGCTATAATGGCAGTTTAACAAGATTTCAGTGGGTCTGAACGTGGTGTTACAGTCTGCGCACGAGTGTTGAGACACAGCATCTCCGAGGTAGCGATGAACTGAGGCTTTTCCAGTACGACCATTTCACGAGTGTACCTTGAATATCAGGGATACGGTAAAGCATCAAATCTCCGACATCACTGCAGTCGGAAAAAGATCCTACAAGAAAAACCAACAACGACTGAAGAGAATCGTTCAAAGTGACAAAAGTGCAACTCTACCGCAAATTGCTACAGATTTCAGTGCTGCGTCATCAGCAAGTATCAGCGTGCGAATCGTCCAACGAAACATCGTCGATATGTGCTTTCGGAGCCGAAGACCCACTCGTGTACTCTTGATCACTATACGACACAAAGGTTTTCACCTCGCCTGGGCCCGTCAGCAACGACACTGAACTGAAGATGACTGGCAACATGTTGCCTGGTCGGACGAGTCTTGTTTCAGATTGTGTCGATAGGACGGACGTGTACGGCTATGGAGACAACCTCATGAATCCATGGACACTGCATGTCAGCAGGGAACTGTTCAAGCTGGTGGAGGCTCTGTAATGGTATGGGGCGTGTGCAGTTGGAGTGATATGGGACCCCTGATATGTCTAGATACGACTCTGACAGGTGAAACGTACGAAAGCATCCTGTCTGATTACCTGCATCCATTCATGTCCATTGTGCATTACGACGGACTTGGGCTATTTCAGCAGGACAACGCGACGCCGCAGAATTGCTACGGAGAGTTTCCAGGAACACTCTTCTGAGTTTAACCCTTCGGCTAGCCACCAAACGCCCCAGACATGAACATTATTGAGCATGTCTTGGATGCCTTGCAAGTGCCGTTCACAGCAGATCTCCACCCACTCGTATTCTTTTGGATCTATGGACAGCCCTGTAGGATTCATGGTGTCGGTTCCCTCCAGCACTATTTGAGACAATAATCGAGTGCTTGCCACTTCTAGTTGCGGCACTTCTACTTGCTCGCGAGGCCGTACACGATATTCGGCAGATTTGTTTCTTTGGCTCTTCAGTGTATGTTAATGACTTAACGCCAGTCACCTGAAAATGGCATAGTAGGCGGAAACTTGGGTTGTAAATAAATAAACAACAATACAGTCCAATGGCGGTGTGTTCATTTAAAAAATATTAAAATGCGGCTTCGTTTAATTGTATCAAATAAAAGTTAATTGTATCAAATTAACGTTCTTTGCTTTTCGAATGGCCTTCGAATATTTGTGATACTACATCATTCGCTAACTTGCTTCAACCTTCCAACGTCGTAAATGCTTTGCTTCTGTCTGATTACAAACTATGGGTATGTGCACGTAAAAGTCAAATATTGTTACGGCGCGTTTTAAAATTTTGTTATACCACTACGCTGGATTGTCCAACACTGACTGTCGTAATTTTAATAACTCAGAATAATTAGTAAGTACACCCCGACGGCCACGTTTTAAGTTGTTATGTTTCATAGCAGCGTAGCACAGGACGTTTTATTCCACTTCCACATTTTTACGTGACGTTGTTGCTTTTCACAGTAAAAGCTGCTATGTTTAATATGAGCTTGAAAGTGGTCTGGCAAAAACGTCTTTCAAGCGAGTCACTTCCTCAGTGAAAGACTACATTATCCTTGCATTCGTCCAAATGGTTCAAATGGCTCTGAGCGCTATGGGACTTAGCTTCTGAGGTCATCAGTCGCCTAGAACTTAGAACTGCTTAAACCTAACTAACCTAAGGACATCATACACATCCATGCCAAGGCAGGATTCGAAGCTGCGACCGTAGCGGTCGCGCGGTTACAGACTGAAGCGCCTAGAACCGCTCGGCCATTTTGGCCGGCGTTTAGTAGAAGCGTGAGTCTTATGTTATACTTGCACACTTTGAATATGTTATGTTTGAATATGTTATTCAGCATGTCGGCAAGCATTCCTTTGAAGTCAGAGCGTTTATAACATGGCTGCACTCTCTGGAATGTTATTGACTTAACCCAGATAGTCAAATGGTTCAAATGGCTCTGAGCACTATGGGACTTAAAATCTGTGGTCATCAGTCCCCTAGGACTTAGAACTACTTAAACCTAACTAACCTAAGGACATCACACACATCCATGCCCGAGGCAGGATTCGAACCTGCGACCGTAGCAGTCGCGCAGTTCCGGACTGTGCCTAGAACCGCTAGACCACCGCGGCCGGCACCCAGATAGTCCTGAAATAAAATTTTAATAACTTTTGGTTTATATTCTAATACTTTATTAGTGTTTGTTGTTACAGGCACAGAAAAGATATATTACAACTGCATTTATAGTCTACTCACAATAGGTCTTCATTCTAGAAGAATGGCAGGATAATATGACTACATATTCAACAACATTACTTCAACTACAATTTTGTACGGAAAGACAGAAAACATGAAACATGGAGAGCCAAATCGCACTTGAGGCACTTAGTTGTGGTCTTCTTCTTGCACATTCTGCATTGCAGTTGTAGTTTCTTGTTTGTTTTGCCATCTACCATCTACTGGTACGAACGCAGGAGCTGCTGCAAGAGGTTTACTGTGTGACATTGTGCATTGTCATGAAGGATAATGCGGTACAGTGCCAGAAGGAAACACTGTTGTGCGCTCCGATCACGTGCTACTTCTATTTGGATCCACGCATGTTGTTCGTATGTGCTAAACATATTTTTAGGGCGATAGAACTGGTCTTTCGCACTTTCAGAGGCAGAATTACTGCAATTGACCTTCTGCTATCAGACACAGGCCGCGAAAATGCCATGCGACACACATCCTTCATATTACGGAGGTGTTGCTACTACTTTTTATCCAACCCATGTACGTTTAGTAAATGGTGCGCTTGCGGAGTACGCCGAAAAAATTATAGTTCAATTTTCTGCCACCAGGTGAAAATGTGGCACTTTAAGCAGTCAGAATGTGAGCTGTTTCCGGTTTTGATGTTAGTATCCTGTTTGTGGTTTGGCGACACGTGTTGATCTCTTTTGTGAAGTGACTGTTGGTGTAAAGGGTTAAGAAAGTTGAAGTTTTCCGTAGGAAACGCAATGGCTGTTGAGAAGGAAGACTGTGCACTGCTCGTAAAAGTGTTTTGTTAGAACGGCAGCAGTAACTGCGTAGAGGCCCCATGTCAATAAATGGACTAAAAAATATGATCAAGAAATTGAAGAAACAGGTGAATGAGGTGGTGCAGCAGGGAGGTGGAAGCGTCCTATTCCCATCGAAATTGTTGATGAATTTGATGAAGTTTTTTAGGTTATAGGGCCTCATGGAACCACAGAAAAGGCATCCGTGTAAAAGGGGCCAGGTAAAACACAGCAAGTTAATTGTAGAAACGATCGATACTGTAGTTGTAAATTGTCGTAGCTCTGCTGGAAAAGAACGAGAGCTCCAAGCTCTAATAGAAAGCCCTGAAGCTCAAATAGTTATAGGTACAGAAAGCTGGCTAAAGCCGGAAATAAGTTCACCAGAATTTTTTTCTAACGGTCTAGCAGTGTTCAGAAAGGATATATTCAATGCAATTGGTGTTGGAGTATTTACTGCTGTCAGAAATACACTCCTGGAAATGGAAAAAAGAACACATTGACACCGGTGTGTCAGACCCACCATACTTGCTCCGGACACTGCGAGAGGGCTGTACAAGCAATGATCACACGCACGGCACAGCGGACACACCAGGAACCGCTGTGTTGGCCGTCGAATGGCGCTAGCTGCGCAGCATTTGTGCACCGCCGCCGTCAGTGTCAGCCAGTTTGCCGTGGCATACGGAGCTCCATCACAGTCTTTAACACTGGTAGCATGCCGCGACAGCGTGGACGTGAACCGTATGTGCAGCTGACGGACTTTGAGCGAGGGCGTATAGTGGGCATGCGGGAGGCCGGGTGGACGTACCGCCGAATTGCTCAACACGTGGGGCATGAGGTCTCCACAGTACATCGATGTTGTCGCCAGTGGTCGGCGGAAGGTGCACGTGCCCGTCGACCTGGGACCGGACCGCAGCGACGCACGGATGCACGCCAACACCGTAGGATCCTACGCAGTGCCGTAGGGGACCGCACCGCCACTTCACAGCAAATTAGGGACACTGTTGCTCCTGGGGTAACGGCGAGGACCATTCGCAACCGTGTCCATGAAGCTGGGCTACGGTCCCGCACACCGTTAGGCCGTCTTCCGCTCACGCCCCAACATCGTGCAGCCCACCTCCAGTGGTGTTGCGACAGGCGTGAATGGAGGGACAAATGGAGACGTGTCGTCTTCAGCGATGAGAGTCGCTTCTGCCTTGGTGCCAATGATGGTCGTATGCGTGTTTGGCGCCGTGCAGGTGAGCGCCACAATCAGGACTGCATACGACCGAGGCACACAGGGCCAACACCCGGCATCATGGTGTGGGGAGCGATCTCCTACTCTGGCCGTACACCTCTGGTGATCGTCGAGGGGACACTGAATAGTGCACGGTACATCCAAACCGTCATCGAACCCATCGTTCTACCATTCCTAGACCGGCAAGGGAACTTTCTGTTCCAACAGGACAATGCACGTCCGCATGTATCCCGTGCCACCCAACGTGCTCTAGGAGGTGTAAGTCAACTACCCTGGCCGGCAAGATCTCCGGATCTGTCCCCCATTGAGCATGTTTGGGACTGGATGAAGCGTCGTCTCACGCGGTCTGCACGTCCAGCACGAACGCTGGTCAAACTGAGGCGCCAGGTGGAAATGGCACGGCAAGCCGTTCCACAGGACTACATCAAGCATCTCTACGATCGTCTCCATGGGAGAATAGCAGCCTGCATTGCTGCGAAAGGTGGATATACACTGTACTAGTGCCGACATTGTGCATGCTCTGTTGCCTGTGTCTATGTGCCTGTGGTTCTGTCAGTGTGATCATGTGATGTATCTGACCCCAGGAATGTGTCAATAAAGTTTCCCCTTCCTGGGACAATGAATTCAAGGTGTTCTTATTTCAATTTCCAGGAGTGTAGTTTGCCGAGTAGTGAAATTGAAGTAGATAGCTCCTGCGAAATAGTACGGGTAAAGGTTATACTTGACAATCGGCCTAAACTATTAATTGGGTCGGTTTACCGAGCCCCAGACTCAGAAGATACAGTTGGTGAACAGTTCAAAGAAAACTTGAGTCTTATCTCAAATAGATATCCCACTCATAC
This sequence comes from Schistocerca gregaria, assembly GCF_023897955.1. Taxonomy (NCBI): domain Eukaryota; kingdom Metazoa; phylum Arthropoda; class Insecta; order Orthoptera; family Acrididae; genus Schistocerca; species Schistocerca gregaria. The sequence goes on from NC_064922.1 coordinate 828,985,724, forward strand.
AATTATAATCTTGGTGACTATAATCTACACTCGATATACTGGAAAAATTATACGTTTAAAGCCGGCGGCAGGCATAAAACGTCATCCGAAATTGTCTCGAACTCTGGCAGAAACCCCAAAGAAATCCTGGTCATACATAAAGCACACCAGTAGCAGGACGCAGTCAATATCTTCATTGCACGATAACAATGGTGAAGTCATTGATGACGGTGCCACTATAGCAGAATTATTAAACACGATTTTCCGAAACTCCTTCACCAAAGACGACGAAGTAAATATTCTTGGATTCCAATCAAGAACAACTGCCAAGATCAGAAACATAGAAACAGATATCCTCGGTGTCGCAAAACAGCGTAAGTCACATAATAAAAGCAAGACTTCCGGTCCAGATTGTATACCAGTCAGGTTCCTCTCAGAGTATGCTGATATATTAGCTCCAAATATTGCAATTATATAAACAGTTCGCTCACAGAAAGACATAAAGACTGGAAAATTGCTCAAGTCACACCAATACCCAAAAAGGGAAATAGGAATAATCGGTTTAATTACAGGCCCATATCACTAATGTCGATTTGCAGTAGGGTTTTGGAACACGTACTGTATTCGAACATTATGAAGTACCTCGAAGAAAACGATTTATTGACACACAGTCAACACGGTTTCAGAAAACATCGTTCTTGTGAAGCACATCTAGCTCTTTATACTCAAGAAGTAATAAGCTCTGTAGACAGGGAATGTCAAATTGATTCCATATTTTTAGATTTCCAGAAGGCTTTCGACACCGTTCCTCAAAACCGTCTTCTAACCAAACTGCGTGCTTATGGAGTATCGCCTTAGTTGTGCGACTGGATTCGTGATTTCCTGTCAGAAAGGTCACAGTTCGTAGTAATAGACGGAAAGTCATCGAGTAAAACAGAATATCCGGCATTCCCCGAAGAAGTGTTATAGGCCCTCTATTGTCCCTGATGTAAATTAACGACATAGGAGACAATCTGAGTAGCCGTCTTGGATTGTTTGCAGATGATGCTGTCATTTACCGTCTTGTAAAGTCATCAGATGATCAAAACGACTTGCAAAATGATTTAGATAAGATATCTGTATGGTGCGAAAAGTGGCAATTGACCCTGAATAAGGAAAAGTGTGAAGTTATTCACACGAGTACTAAAAGGAAACAGCTAAATTTCGATTACGCGATAAGTCACACAAATATGAAGGCTATAAATTCAACTAAATGCTTAGGGATTACAATTACAAATAACCTAAGTTGGAACCATCACACAGATAATGTTGTGGGTAGAGCAAACCAAAGATTGCGATTCATTGGCAATACACTTAGAAGGTGCAACAGATCTACTAAAGAGTCTGCTTACACCATGCTTGTCCCCCCTATTCTGGAGCATTGCTGTGCAGTGTGGGATCCGTATGAGGTGGGACTGACGGATGACATCGAAAAAGTACAAAGAATGGCAGTTAGTTTTGTATTATCGCGAAATAGGGGAGATAGTGCCACAGACTTGATACGTGAATTGGAGTGGCAATCATTAAAACAAAGACGTTTTTCGTTGCGACGGGATCTTCTCATGAAATTTCAATCACCATTTTTCTCCCCCGAATGCGAAAACATTCTGCTGACACCGAGCTACATAGGGAGAAATGATCATCACGATAAAATAAGAGAAATCAGGGCTCCCACATAAAAATTTAAGTGCTCGTTTTTCCCGCGCGCCGTTCGAGAGTGGATCGGTAGAGAGACAGCTTGAAGGTGGTTCAATGAACCCTCTGCCAGGCACTTTATTGTGAATAGCATTGTGAATAGCATTAGATGTAGATGTGAACTATAGCTGACCGTGCAACACATGTCTCAAACTCTACAGTCAGATTCGAGGGGTGTCACTTGAATTATGTCTGCCCCAATAAACAGTTCGAAAGCTTTTGCGGCACATTTTACACTGATGCGAGATTCTGAATATGCACCAGTTGAATACCCAAGGTAGTCTACAACATCGTGACTTGGACCTTTGTTTCTTGGTGCGCCTGAAAACGGATGGCATGCGGCCGGTGATTATTTTTTGGATGGACGAGGCACATGTTACTGTGTACGGTGCCGTGAGTGCACATAATTGTCTCATATGGTGTTCTGCTCCGTCACATGTTGTGCACGAACATCCACTGCAGTCAAGGTTATGTGACTGGTGAAGTTTCACAAGCTCCTTAATTCTTGGTTCGTACTCTTTCGAGCAGAAGACAGCTCGTGGCCCTGTTAGGTGTACAGGACATCTGTATGTTTCAAGGCCCTCCTGGTGCAACACATTATTCCAGCTTTGCGCACCACTATTTTCATTGCAGCTCACTGTTTTCATGCAAGATGGGGCGACATCACATGTCGCTTGACAGATCAAAGACTGAATCATCTTTACACAATTTCGAGATGTGTGGCATTCCAGACCCCTGACTTCCAAGTGACTTCTGGGTGTGGGGATATCTAAGAAACTGTGTATATCCGAGAAGTATCCCTTCATGATCTGAAGGATAGGATACAATGACATATCGCCTTGATTGCAATGGATATACTGCGAGCAACTGTCAACCATACCATACAACGGATGCAGCAAGCGGTTGAATCAGGAGACCGTAATGAACACATGTTGTAAGTTGTGACCATATCCTCATACAGTGAAAGAACCAGCGTTATCGTGAGGCTGATCGTTCTTCCCATTTTATTTAGCCCACACGACATCCTGACTGTTTAATGCTCCATATTTTCACCCGGTGGCAGAAAGTGGAACTCTGTGAGCGCACCGATTAAAGAAAATAGCTACAGCGTTCGGCCTTCTGCGATGTATACAGCCCACACCGTGGCACTTGGAATGCCGTTATTTTACTCATAACCATGCGGTGTATTCACCTTTGAGTAGCTAAAATCAGGTATTAGAGAAGGCCTTCAAGCTGCATCCGCTACACCTGTAAAGTGAGTGTAAAAAGTTGAGACCGGCCGCAGTGGCCGAGCGGTTCTAGGCGCTTCAGTCCCAAACCGCGTGACCGCTACGGTCGCAGGTTCGAATCCTGCTTCGAGCATGGATGTGTGTGATGTCCTTAGGTTAGTTAGGTTTAATTAGTTCTAAGTTCTAGGGGACTGATGACCTCAGAACTTAAGTCCCATAGTGCTCAGAGCCATTTTGATTTAAAAAGTTGAGGTACTGTATTAAGTCCTTTAAATACATAGCACAGAGGGTAACAACCGGTTAACTGAACAAGGAAGTAATATATGCCTCTTGGAAAACAAAAAAGATACAGAAGTAAATAGTACTTAAGAAGTAAACAGTTAGCTAGCATTATGCAAAGTATTATTTGTTTTATCACGAAATTGTCTGTCGTCTTGTTAGACCACCGTCAGTATACAACTGAAAGTCACAATCATGGGTAAAATGACGTAATCTTCAATAGGTATTACTAATACAGGCACAGAAGGTATATGAAGTCAAAGGAAAGATAACTGTCACCATATGAAAGTGTACACTTATAATTTGGGGCTATGTTGGTTGTGTGTAACTGGTACCAGATCATTGTATGACCCTCCATCACAGGATTGATTTGTGATAATGAAGTGGTGTATGTGTGTGTGTGTGTGTGTGTGTGTGTGTGTGTGTGTGTGTGTGTGTGTGTGTGTGTGTGTGTGCGTGTGTGTGTGTATACTTTTGCCAATCGGTTTCAGGAATCAGCACAGTAAGAAAACGTGATGTGGAGACTTGACAGAACGGCAAAAATGTGCTACTGTGGATACATCTATAAACACACTGAACTTAGCATATTTATTGGTATATCAAAGTGGACCGTCCAACCTGTCCACAAGGAACGGTGTACCACTTTCAGCCGTTCAATATGGCGTATGGCCAACAGTCGTAAGAAGGTTCTAACCGATGAGGACAAAAAATGACTCACGCCTTGTCAACGACCATCGGTTAGAAACCAAACAGGAATTACTGCTGTCGGTGAATGTAGGTGCGTCTCAATGACTTCGCGAGTGAACACAGAAAAGGGAACTGCCATTAATTGAATTTTGGTAGCGTATACCTCGCAAAAAGCCATTTCTCGTAGTGGCATAGAAAGCTGAACCACACAACTCAGAACTGGACAGTAGCTTCTGGGGGCGTGTTGTGATGTGACGAGTCGCTATTTTGCCTCTTTTCGAATGTCACATGCATAGAGTGTACCGATGGTCCAATAAGGAGTTTAAACCCTCAGTGTGCGTAGGGAATAGTTCAGATTGGATGTGGCCCTGTAATGTCCTGGAAGTGTTTTGCGTACAGTGACTTGAGACCATTCAGCCCAGATACCGTGACATGAAACCTTGTATTTATTCATAGTGACCAAGTGTTGCTCTTTCCTCCACATTCTTTTGATGAGTTTGCTGTGGAGATTCCCTTGCAGTTCAAGGTACAAGGCGAAAACTGTCAACCTGATGTGCTAAAAATGTTGTGTACAAGTGTGTAAGCAGCAGTAAAGAGAAGTGGGTTACAGAGTGATGTCGCAAATGTCACTGTAGGATAAATGGATAGGAGCAGAAATGATTACTGAATCAGATTGCACAACAAACAGAAAATTTACTTAACTTGTGTTTCTCCAAACGCATGGAGATTCATTACAAATAATACAGCAAGAATTAGAGCCCAGCTATCACAATGTCAATAACGATGAGGCTCGCTGTAGTGATCATGAACGATCGTGTCATAGCGATGAGGTTGAGGTTCCAAGTGCAAATGAGCGTCTTGCTGCCGCCGGCAGTCCTACACCGAGGCGGCAGAGGGCCCTCGTAGCACGGACCCCCCTCCCCCCCACAATACTTATGGCCGCTATCAGCACCGGGCAGAAACTTGGAATACCGTTATCAACTTCACGACGCCCATTGGTGGTACTAATATGTGATATCACGAGGAACGACCATAGAACAGTACATCAATAGATGTTTGTGTTATTATTGATCGTCTGGCTCCATCGATGGGACACATCAATTCCACTGTGAATACTGACAGTAGGAGCATGCAAGCCGTTATTAAGTGTAGCTAGTATTGCCGAAGGTCTTTCATCTTAGTGGTTAGTTGTTCCACCAAAACACAACGCAAAAGAGAAAATATGTTCTTGTAAGTCACTAGTATTAATGACTGAAACATTGTGCTGATGTGGTAATAATCATTCAGTTTGTGGTGTCATAATTGGAAACTACAAGCTATTCACACCATTTTCTGATATTCATGATGTAAAATTATGTGCTGTAGATACAGACTAGGTGTTGTTAACCGATGCAGTGTGATTTACCTTGAATGAGCCATCTCCACTTTTGTCTAATCTTGGGCCTAACTAGGCCAGTACGAACAAATGAAAGTATTGAATAAAAGTAAATGATTTCTACTAGTTGGTAAATGATTTGATAACTAGCCATACGGTTTTTTTAACATTCGAAGGCACCATTTATACTCTTAACCTCTTGGTTTCCAATATAACTTATTCAGTTTCGGATGTCAACAAAAGCTCTTAAAAACAAAAAGAAAGAAATTTAGTGACACTTATTTAGATGTTTCTAATGTGAACAGCTATTACATTCACGGAAAGTTCCTGGCCCAATGAAGGAAACCAGTTCCAATGAACGGGTCACTGATACATGACCTTATTTTTCAAATATTGCATTAACGGTGAATATTTATGAGTTCTGTGTATAGTATAGCGAAATGCAAAAGATAATGTTCAAGCTACACTGAAAAAATATTTATTACAATATCCAAGGTTTCACTACACATTTTCATTAGGTGGCCCATGGATAGCAACGTTCTCCTAAGGTGGTTTTAATTAATTATTAAAATTCTTTACATCGTAAATGTAATCCATTACTCACGCAATTAGGCGAAGAAAGTACGATTTTCATCTCGACATTTCTTAATCTCTCAAGTACTACTGTAAAATGAGTAAATACATTAAGCATCAACCACTGGAGCACAACACTCAGTCTGTGGGACTAGATGATAGTTTAGTCAGTAATAACCTTGTCCATGATGGTATGTTAAGCTGTAATGTCCCTTGCCTTTTATCTTTTTGATATTGGTGTTGCTGGCCGCAGTGGTCGAGTGGTTCTAGGCGCTTCAGTCTGGAACTGTGTGCCCGTTACGTCGTAGGTTCGAATCCTGCCTCGGGCATGGATGTGTGTGATGTCCTTAGGATAGTTAGGTTTAACTAGTTCTAAGTTGTAGGGGACGGATGACCTCAGATGTTAACTCCCATAGTTCTCAGAGCCATTTGAACCATTTTTGATACTGGTGTCCAAAAATATCACAATAACACAAAGTGAATAATGAGCTTTCATCAAAGCACAGATTTCTGACGAATATTATTGTAAATTTTTTGTGGCATTGTTTGTTCGGATATCCGATATCTCCTAAATCAAATCTCTTCTCATTCCATGTCGAACGAATAAGTATTGTTAAAGAACAATAATTACATTTTTTCTCTAAACACGCTGACGGAAAGAATTGTGACACCAAAAATTAATTAATGCAGAGTAATGAAATTTCGAGAATATACGAGGGTAACCCCAAAAGTAAGGTCCCCTATTTTTTTAATAAGTACATAGATCTGATTATTTCTACAATGATTTACATCAGTTTACAGCTTGAACATTTAGCTATTTTTCGACATAATCACCATTTCTGTCGATGCATTTTTGTAAACGCTGTGGCAGTTTTTGTATGCGCATGTCATACCAGCTCGCCGCCATGTTGTTCAGAAAGTTATCAACCTCTCCTTTCACCTCTTCGTCGGAGCTGAATCGCTTTCCGGCTAAATGTTCTTTTAACCTAGGGAACACGTGATAGTCACTGGGAGCCAAGTGGGGTGGGTGATTATGTTCCACTGAAACTGTCGCAGGAGAGCAATGGTTTGACGAGCGATGTGTGGGCGAGCGTTGTCGTGGAGAATGTGTACGCCCTTGCACAACATTCATCTTCTCCGGTTCTGAATTGCCCGTATGAATTTTTCAGAGTCTCGCAGTACCTGTCAGCGTTAATCGTGGTCCCAGCGACTCAGCTCCAACGATGAGGTGAAAGAGGAGGTTCATAACTTTCTGAACAGCATGGTGGCGAGCTGGTATGACATGGGCATACAAAAACTGCCACAGCGTCTACAAAAATGCATCAACAGAAATGATGATTATGTCGAAAAATAGCTAAATATTAAAGCTGTAGAAATAAACAGGTCTATGTACTTATAAAAATAGGAGACCTTACTTTTGGGATTACCCTGGTATTTGTCTAGGTAACACATTTAAGTAGTATTATAAGACCACCGGTTAACGCATGTGCCCGATATGCCATTGGAAATTTGAAATGCTGGTACAATAATTACCGGTGTGATCACCACGATGATGAATGCAAGCACGCAAACGTGCATGGATTATGCTGTACACATGGCGGATGTCAGTTTGTGGGATGGTGTTCTATGACTGTTGCATATATTCTGATAATGCAGGGACGGTTAATGCTGTTTGTGAATGACGCTGTAGTTGTCATCCGATGATGTCGCATATGTGCTCGATTGGTAACAGATACGGTGATCGAACAGACCAAGGCAATTTGTTGACCCTCTGTGGCGCATGCGGTGTTACAACATTGGTATGTGGGTGAGCGTTATTCTGTTGGAAAACACCCCCTGGAATGCTGTTCATGAATGGCAGCACAACAGTTCTATCACCAGGCTGACGTACAAATTTGCAGTCATGGTGTGTAGGAAAGCACTAGAGTGCTCCTATTGTCATACGAAATTGCACCCCAGACGATAACTCCAGGTGTGGGTCCATCGTGTCTAGTACACAGACAGGTTGGTTGCTGGCCTATCCAACTCACGGCCATCATTGGCAGCGAGGCAAAACTAGCTTTCAGCGGAAAACGCAACAGACTTCCACTCTGCCCTCCAATGAGCTCTCGCTTGACGCCCCCGAAGTCGCAAATGACAATGGTTTGCGGTCAGTGGAACGCACAGGGCGTAAGACTCGGAGCTGTCCTTGAAATAATTGATTTGTAACAGTTCGTTGTGTGATAGTGGTGGCAACTGGTGCTCATACTGCTGCTGGAGATACAGTACGATGCATCAGAGGTACACACCGAACGCGAAGGTCTTCTTCCTGGGTTGTGAGATGTGGCCATCCGGAACCCAGTGTTCTTGCGAGCGTGCACTCTCGTGACCACCGCTGCCAACAATCATGTACAGTGACTAAAATCCTGCCAAGTCTTTCTGCAATATCGCGGAAGAAACGATGAGCTTCTCGCTGCCCTATTAGACGACCACATTCAAACTCAATGAGGTGTTGATAATGGCATATTTATCACCCTAAAGGCTTTCTTGACTATCATCAACTCACCACGTCCAGTCTCAAAGGTAACTAACACTCACTATTTGCATTCTCATGTAGCGCTACTACCAACGCTCTTATGCGACTGGCGAGAAATTTGAATGTACATCATCTTTTGTATGTAGAAATACGACTACCTACTTTCGTTTATGTTGCACAACTCCTACTTCGCGACGCAACTTTTTTTCATCAGTGTATATCAACATTTGTAGCGTCTTCCCATGGAATTTCGCAAGTAGCAAACGGTGAACTACTCTATTTAGGTTAGCATACAGATAGCTCTTGAAACTTGTCAAACTTCTATAAACATTAAGAAAGTGTTGTTGTATGAACTTTCTGGGTCTCATTGAAATGAACTACCAAAAACTTTCTGCATCATTTCTGATTTTAACGACAAACCGTCAAGTCCCCTTTTTGAGCTTTGCTTTACTTTGTAGAATAGTATTACCTTAATGAGTAGGTTAGTGGTTCGAAAAGAATCGCCAGAGCAGTTCCGTTGTTGTATTGCAGCAATTGTCCTCTCACAGGTTAATCTCTATACTGCACCATATTTCAAATGTGAACTTTCCGTTTTACCGAAAGCCTAACTGTGCCAACCCACGAAATCGTCCATACTCTACTGAAGCTGTTATTAGAATGATTCAGCGAAATAAAATAGATTTCCCTAGACCGAATCGCGATGCTACAAATTCCTTTCTTATTAATTTTGACAAAGCATGCCCTCAACTGTATATAAAAAGTTTCTTTCATTACCCTACAAACTTAAATAATATTAAGAAATGCTAGGTCACATTTTTATAGCTCTGAAGTTACGATTGTTTCCCGTTAAATAATATAATGGAATTATAATTTACAAAAGACTAAGCTAGAATACTGATATATATTTGTGACATACGAACAGCAAAAGAAACCCCGCTCCTATCGAATCGTATGAAAATATGTATGAGTTGCCTTCGTGTGAACACCGTCGGATAAGTACGACAGCTAATCTAAAAGCGAACTCATATCGGCTTGAAAAGACACGTAGCAGCTCTAGGTGATAATCGCACTGCTCATAACAACCACTAATGTATGAACTCGGGAAATGTCAGCCACGACACTAATTAGTAGTGTCATACAGGAGCATTCAGCGCGTAAACATGAGTACGTTAAAGGCCTCGCAGTCAGCTTAAGCTGTGACGTGAGACCGGTTCCCTGCAGATGGAAGGTCGCAGTGGCAACGATATGCATTTGTAATTGTGGCAGGTGTCAACTGCTAGCATCGCTTCCATATGGTGAATGAATTGCACACTGAAGCGTGCAATAGAGGTAGGTGACAGATGAGATAACTATGGGTAAAGTTGACGAAGCAGACAGCGAACAAAAATAAGAGAGAAAACTGATTAATAAGAGATTCATTACTGACAAATAATATAGAATACTGACCGATATGCAACATCCTAGGACTCCGGAGCTGTCTGATATGTAAACCTCGAAAATCTGAAAATCGATTCTTTGGAACCATTGCTCGGGAACGACTGGTGGACGATTAAATTCTCGGCTAAGTAGGATGAAAGGCGTTACTTGCAAGGTTTTCGGGCGGTTTCCCTCGGTTGCATGGCAAATGACGATACTGGCAATGCCCTCCCATTTATTCCCAGTTGCGAACGCCACTTAGCCCCACAAACTGCTGCACTATAAACAACTCAAACGAGGCGGCAAGACTTAACGGAAGCAAGAGCGCCTCTGAAGATGTCCAACGCGGTTGCGGAACGAAACGTTACGGACGGTAAAGTTTCATGGACCATGACCAAACAACTCGGAAGACTACTCACCAGTAGCCTTCACTGTATCATCGGGTTAAATTTTGCACACATTTTTTTTTCCGTCCATTATACTGGAACTAAAGAAGTTTCATTCACTGAATAAGTACGATGCTAACAACATCTTATCCACGCTTACCAGCATAAAACCTCTCCTAGCCTTCTTGATGGATTTATTGACTGTAGTAACCATCGCCGCTATGATGATATCGTTACCGATAATTTCTGACTCAGTACCGACAGTGTCGATAGGGTCAGGCGTATTTGTAGCGACGAGTTCTAAAATATTTCCATTACGCGAGGGTTGTCGCGTTGGTTGCTCAAGACAGTTTTCGAAGAAAGCGTTCAGGACTTCTACGCTTGAGTGTCTGTCCGTCCTGCCTGCAACGAATCGATAGACATCCCAGTCTATACACGGATGGTTAGTCTTCATCAACTAATATTGCATGATTAGGGTAGTTCATCCCTACTAAAGGAAGACTTTCTTTGGCTGATTCCACAACTGTTACAACGGAAACAGCATCAGACGATTAATTTTTCATCTAGAGTGCTTTCCCTCATCTCGATAACTTCGAAGTCAGACGCAATTTCGACCTAGCGAGACGTTATACTTTCGTCGCTTGCAATGAAACCTCCCACTCCATTGATGTCTAACTTGTCTTTCTGATATTCGTTATGCGTCTTGTTCATTGCAACGATGTGCTGAACTTATGGACGTTACTAATTTTCACATGGTGCGTCGCTATTACGTAACATAGTGATGGCTCCGAACTTCCACCATAACCGAGTCAATCATCATGAGGTAGCAAATATAAGGTAGCCAAGGAGGTGGAAACGCGGGTTCTACTATGCCAAGGCTGCTTGGTAGCTACAACAGGAAAACACAATTAATTAGCAGGAGTACAAAATAAGAAAGTATTTATTACTTAACTTTGCTGTAGTCCATGATCTGTTGGTTGACAATTACAGAAGACGAGACTAGACTATCACAAATCTTGCAGTGACGAATTAATCTCCCGAAATCTTGAATCTCTAATCCGGTGAATTTGAAGACTAACTTGGTACTGGGCTACAAAGATTTGATGGCAGCAAGGACTGAGCTGCAGGCGATGACACAAAACATCGGCGCTGGTTGACCACTGAGCGCGGCTACGAACTGTAGACTGGCGCACCTGCACTACACTCCTGTTACACATGAAGTGGCCTAGCGGCGCCTCGCTCGTTGGAGGGCAAAGGGCAGAAATATTACCTTCATTAAATCGTGGAGAAACAGAGTCTAACAAGGAACTACGAAGGCATGCTGAAAAGAAATGCCTCTAAACTTTTTATGTTTTTAAATTAAACTGACTTTATTAACATTCTACATATTTATTCTTCGAGTATAGAAATTTATTTCTCAGCATAGTCACCCTGATGACAGGGCATTTCTTCCATCGAGAGACCAGTTTGTTGATACAGTCACTGTTGATGCCGTCACAACCTCACCTATGCTTGCACCAAATCACTATGAAAGTAAAGTCCTCGGAGGTACTCTTTACATTCTGGAAACGTATGAAAGTCGGATTGGGCCAACTCATGACTGTATGGAGGATGATCGATGACGGTGAACCCAAAATGTCGGACTGTTGCAGATGTCGCAGCGCTCATACGTAGTCTGGCATTGTCATGTTGAAGGAGACGAACTGTTCGAATTCGTGCTTCTAGTTTTCTGAGGAATTGCAGCATGCTGTTTCTCACGCAACGAAATAGTTATTTTACACACCGCCATGTTACAAGCTGTAATTCGGAGTCCTATAACGGCAGAAGGTTGCAACTTGGGTCAGAGAAGCAGAAAACTCGGCCGAGTAATATTGGTGACATGTAATACCTCAAACGATGTTGAGAACAGAACAAAAAATTAGAAGGTACGTTTCATCACGCCCTCTCGTAGTAAAGAGTCTTCTGCTACTCGTTAAGGCGAACGCTTGGCTTTACTAGAATAACAGATTGCGAAACCACACAGTAAACTCCGTATCGGTGATGTTAGATTAGATTAGATTAGTTTTTCGTTCCATAGATCCGTGTTGAGGAGATCCTCGTGGATGTGGAACATGTCAGTATTATGTGCGGGCAACAGTCGGCTAAGACCACTGTTGGTTTTTATGTGCCTACGCAAATCAAATCTTATCAAATCACTGAGCATAAGAGCACCTGTAAACAGATCAAAAATCGGGGTTACTTCATAAATGGCTGGGGGATGACAATAAAACGAAAATACTTTAGTGAAATTCCTGATTATTAATAGGGATCTCAATAAGCAGTGAGAAATAATAAATTTATACTTGTCCTGTGATGGACCACGTGGTGTACGGTTTCATGGTACATGAAAATCAGAACTATAAAAATTTCATACGCTCGAAAACACTCTGAAAAACATGAAAACAATGGGAATATAAGGAATACTTCACGCTAACCTCAAAGACGCACAACTGGAATGCCGACGATGTGGCACGATTATGAAATAAGAATCTCTCTCTCTGTCTCTCTCTCTCTCTCTATTAACAACAGGAATTGAGTCTAGACACAACTTGAAGTCCAGATGTTCAAGCATTAACACCACAACGCCACAGTCGTTGTAGTCTGCAGCTTAGGGTTGGCTATCAGAACGTAAACCTACACTCAATACAGAGCGTCTACAAGCCAACACCGACCAGCGACGAAAAGCAGGAACAGGAAGAAATGGTCATTAGTGTCTCTTCTGTTGGAGATGCCCGACACCACACACACACACACACACACACATATATATATATATATATATATATATATATATATATATATATATATATATATAACAGTGGTTCACCTGGACCGGGTGACAGTACCTCGTGAGAGCCTCTTGCCAGGGATACGGTGAAGACCTCAACAGCAGTCCAGGCGGAGATGGAGACCATCGGTACAGCGGAACTGGCGGAAGAGGCAGCCCAAATCCACTAGCGTCTGTTCCGGAATCCAGCGGGTAGTGACCAGCGTCTGTTCACCTAATTGGTGAGGCTGCTCGATGCTCTTCTTGATCTCAACAATCAAGTCGTAAACACGTGACCTTCATAGTAGGTCATCACAAAACAAGTTTCAACTTGAATAAGCATGATGGAACAAAAGGAAACAAATCCACTACCCCACGCATCAGTCTCTAGACTGAATCTTTCTGGTCATCGGATTCTGTGGGACCAGGAGCGTCATGGGCAGAAGAGTCGGAGCTTCTCAAAATCTCTAAGACCAAAACAGAAAAACTTCATTCGAACTCTCAACACAAACACACTCTCCAAAGTAGGTAAACTCAAACAACTCACAAATACTACGGAAAAATTCCACATAAAAATCCCTGTGATTCAAGAAACACTATTTACTGACGAAAATCATGTTGATTCAGGAAACTACAGAATCTACAAAGGAAAACCTACAGTCCCGCTGAACAAGGGACCCAAACAATTTGGCAAAGCTTTTATTGTGCACAAAACAATTATAGACTCAATAATAAACTTCCATTCAACATCAGAAAGAATGTTAACAATCTCAGTAAAATCTGAAAACAAGGCATACACACTGATGAAGGCACACGCCCCCATAAATAATTACAATAGAAAAGATCCACAGGCAGTAGATGACTTCTGGGAACTACTGGAGGAAACCTCAAACAAAATCCCTACTCATCAAGTGAAAATTATGTTAGGAGCTCTCAATGGGCAACCTGGCAAAGAAAAAAAATTAAGAAAACAACAGGAATTCATACAGCTCACAAAAGAACAAATAAAACGGCGAGAGACTGATACATTTCTGCCAAAATTTTGATCTGAATTACATGTCGACACAAGCCCTTAAACCTGAAAACAAATTTACATCATGGGAATCACCAAATTCAACTTTGGGCGAATTTCAGACAGACCATGTTGCCATATATAATTAGAATACCAAATAAATACTCAACTTACGAACAAGAAAGGGATTTTTTGAGTCAGACCATCATCTGCTGCATATAAAAATTAGATTTCAACCTAACATAAAGAAACTGCCAATGAACAAAACAGTTAGAATTGATCCAGAATACCTCAAACTTAACAAGAGGGAAATACTCCAGGAAATTGGACAATCAAACGCAATGAACTGGAAGGAACTTGTAGGAGTACTGAAAAACACTATGAAATTTGGCAAACCCTCAAGAAAGAGAAAACACAGATGGTGCAACAGTGCATGTGATCAAGGAATAGAAGAAAGAATACAAACTTGGAAAACATTCAGTAGCAACAAAACTACAGAAAAATGGCAAAAACTTTTGAGAATACAGAAGAGTTCATCCAAGGCAATACGAAGAGAAAAACGTAGATATGATATAAGCCGGCTTAAGGAAACTGAACAAGAATTTATCAAGAACAACACCAGGATTTTTTACAAAATTTTCAAAGGAAACCTAGCAGGGTATCAACCATCTAATCTGTGCTTTCGCCGGTCCGATGGATCACTGGAAACCAACCCTTAAAAGAAATGTCAAATTTTGAGCTAAATATTATCACTCGTATATCAACTACGAGCCTTCAGCAGAACAGCTAGATTTCGAAATACCCACATCCGATCCTGATTCAAATCCACCATCACTTAAAGAGGTAAAGGAGATAATCAATTCTTCGAAGAACAACAAGTCTCCAGGGAAAGACGGAATCATAGCAGAAGCATGGAAATTAAATGATAATAATCTCACACAAGCAACCAACAGAATAACATCAAACATTTGGGAAACTGAACAAATACCTGCAGAGTGGAAATGTGCATTAATTCACCCTCTCCACAAAAAGGTCCAAAAACCGATCCAAATAATTACAGGGGAATTTCACTCCTCCCTGTCATACAAAATTCTTTCAAAGGCACTGTTAAACAGACTAGAAGAATATGCGGACCACTTAACAGGGGAGTATCAGGCAGGGTTTCTCAAAGGTCGATCTTGCATCGAACAGATATGGAACTTAAAAACAATTTTGCAAATGAGAAGATGTAGAGATACTGTGGTAACTTCTGTCGATTTTAAAAAGGCTTGCGGTTAATTAGATAGACATAAATTATTTCACACTTTAGAGGTGTTCAGGATTGACAGGCAAACAAGGACAATTATTCAACAGTCATTAACAGATACATCCTCTAAAGTTAAATTCATTGGAGAAACATCAGAAGCATTTCATATCCATACTGGTGTTCGCCAAGGAGATGGAATGTGCCCCCTTCTGTTTAACACGGTTCTGGAAAAAATTGTGAGGACCTGGGAAAAGGAAACGAAAGGAATTCAGCTCGGGATTAAAAAAAGAGCAGAGAATTATGGTGAAGTGTCTGGCTTTCGCGGATGGTCTTGACATTCTAACGAACAATAGAGAGGAAGCCAAACTTGCACAGGTAATGCTACACGAAATCTCACAGAAAACTGGCCTACAAATCTCCTACGAGAAAACATAGTATATGGAAAACAAACCTTTAAATAATCTCCCCATTACTACTCAATACGGGAAAGTGGCACAAGATGCCCACTTCAGATATCTGGGAGAGATAATCCAGCCATCAGGATTGAACTCAATAGCCAATAAAGACAGAATCTCCAGATTACAAAAAAGCGTATAAGCTCACTTGGAATCACTATAATAAGAAATCTATTTCTGTTAATGCGAAACTAAGGCATTTCAACACAGTAGTCCTACCAGAAGTACTTTACGCTGCAGAAACTGCAGTGATTCATGGTCATACGAAGATCAGAGAGATTGAATAGCAGGAAAGGAAACCATTGTTTCGGGAAGGAATCTGGATGAAGAGGCCAACTAAAGAGATTTACAAAGACATAGAAACCATAACAGACACCATTAGAATGAGAAAGATGAAATTTTATGGAAATATCAGTAGGATGAATAAAAGCAGGCTCACAAGACAAGTCTTTGAGGTAGTAAACAAGAGCAAAAACAAGACAAAGTGGATCACTGAAGCAAAAGAAGACATTAAAGAACTGGGGTTCACATAAGACAACATAAACAATAGAGAACAGTTTAGAAACATCATAAAGAAACACATACTTAAACAAGAACATATGGAGAACAGAACGGGAGAAAGGTGGTCGCAAGACCGCAAGAGAGGAAACAGTGAACGTATGAAGAGAATTTGGCAAGAACGAAGGAAGAAGAAGAAATCATGACTACTCAAGTTCAATCGCTCTCTCAAAAGGGAATAATCGATAGTAATAATAAGAGCGAGGACTGCTCTGGGTACTTTCAGTGTGATTACACCACATCTTCCGAACCCCTGCGGTATGCTGCGAGCACTAGGGCTAATGGATGAGGGCGCTACTTGCACGTGACGGGTTTAGAATTTGGGTTGGACGAGAAGCGTGTCCGGATAGCTGAGGCGGTTAAGGCAACATTTCTAGAGACGTGGAGCATTCGGGTTCAAGTTCCGGTCCGACACAAATTTTCAACTTTCGCCACTGATATACACTAATGGAAATTGAAATAAGAACACCGTGAATTCATTGTCCCAGGAAGAGAAAACTTTATTGACACATTCCTGGGGTCAGATACATCACATGATCACACTGACAGAACCACAGGCACGTAGACACAGGCAACAGAGCATGCACAATGTCGGCACTAGTACAGTGTATATCCACCTTTCGCAGCAACGCAGGGTGCTATTCTCCCATGGACACAATCGTAGAGATGCTGTATGTAGTCCTGTGGAACGGCTTGCCATGCCATTTCCACCTGGCGCCTGAGTTGGACAGCGTTCGTGCTGGACGTGCAGACCGCGTGAGACGACGCTTCATCCAGTCCCAAACATGCTCAATGGGGGACAGATCCGGAGATCTTGCCGGCCAGGGTAGTTGACTTACACCTTCTAGAGCACGTTGGGTGGCACGGGATACATGCGGACGTGCATTGTCCTGTTGGTACAGCAAGTTCCCTTGCCGGTCGAGGAATGGTAGAACGATGGGTTCGATGACGGTTTGGATGTACTGTGCACTATTCAGTGTCCCCTCGACGATCACCAGAGGTGTACGGCCAGTGTAGGAGATCACTCCCCACACCATGATGCCGGGTGTTGGCCCTGTGTGCCTCGGTCGTATGCAGTCCTGATTGTGGCGCTCACCTGCACGGCGCCAAACACGCATACGACCATCATTGGCACCAAGGCAGAAGCGACTCTCATCGCTGAAGACGACATGGCTCCATTCGTCCCTCCATTCACGCCTGTCGCAACACCACTGGAGGCGGGTTGCACGATGTTGGGGCTTGAGCGGAAGACGGCCTAACGGTGTGCGGGACCGTAACCCAGCTTCATGGAGACGGTTGCGAATGGTCCTCGCCGATACCCCAGGAGCAACAGTGTCCCTAATTTGCTGGGAAGTGGCGGTGCGGTCCCCTACGGCACTGCGTAGGATCCTACAGTCTTGGCGTGCATCGGTGCGTCGCTGCGGTCCGGTCCCAGGTCGACGGGCACGTGCACCTTCCGCCGACCACTGGCGACAACATCGATGTACTGTGGAGACCTCAGGCCCCACGTGTTGAGCAATTCGGCGGTACGTCCACCCGGCCTCCTGCATGCCCACTATACGCCCTCGCTCAAAGTCCGTCAACTGCACATACGGTTCACGTCCACGCTGTCGCGGCATGCTACCAGTGTTAAAGACTGCGATGGAGCTCCGTATGCCACGGCAAACTGGCTGACACTGACGGCGGCGGTGAACAAATGCTGCGCAGCTAGCGCCATTCGACGGCCAACACCGCGGTTCCGGGTGTGTCCGCTGTGCCGTGCGTGTGATCATTGCTTGTAAAGCCCTCTCGCAGTGTCCGGAGCAAGTATGGTGGGTCTGACACACCGGTGTCAATGTGTTCTTTTTTCCATTTCCAGGAGTGTATTTCAGTGTCTGTGGGGGCTGAATTATTGATTTCTAGTAATTCACCGTCAGTGGAATGCCGGAAACAGAAGTCCTCTGTCAACGAGGACACTCTTCCACTCATTTATGCCACACGGGCATCTCACTGATGAGCCAGCTGTTAAGTCCTAAGTCCCTACCACAGACACACCTTCACGATAGCAACCATAGTGTGCTTAGCATCTGAGAACCCAAGTGCAGAGCCTGTTTGCAGCAGTTTAGCCACTCACAACTCGCCTAAAATGAATAATTTGTAAGATGACTAAATGAACGGCTTTCAAGATGCAGGAATTGAGCCCTATTGATGCGAATAAAGGTACAATTTATAACAGGCAATCAAAAAGTTCGGCCGCGCGGTCTAGGGCGTCTTGTCACGGTCCGCGCGGCTCCCCCGTCGGAGGTTCGAGTGCTCCCTCGGGCATGGGTGAGTGTGTCGTCCATAGCGTAAGTTAGATTAAGTAGTGTGTAAGCTTGGGGACCAATGACATAAGCAGTTTGGTCCCATAAGATCTCACCACAAATTTACAGAATTTCAGGAGAAAAAGCTTCATAAATTGAGCAATCCAATAATGTGTTAGTCTACCTCTGGCCCTTATGGAAGCATTTATTCGGCTTGGCATTGATTGAAAGGGTTGACCTCCTGAGGATATCGTAACAAATTCTGTTCGTTACATCTGCTTGGTTAGAGGGCTCTTCCATAATGCTCCAAAAGTTAGCAGTTTGGATGAGATCCGATGACATTGCTGGCCAAGATGTGTTTTGGCAAGGACGAAGACAAGTAGTGGAAACTCTAGCCGTGTGTGGATGGGCACTATCTTGCTGAAATGTAAGGCTTGTGTGGCTTTCCATAAATGGCAACAAAACAGGACGTAGAATATCGTCGACGTAATCTGTATGTGCCGTGGATACCGCGAATGGCAACCAAAGGGTTCCTGGTATGAAAAGAAATTGCACACCAGACCATCAGTCCTGTTTGTTGCGCTGTATGGCGAGTGATAGTTGGGTTGTTATCACACCGTTGTCTGAGGCATCTCCAGGCCAGGGAGATGACTGAGTGGAGTAGAATTGTCTTTAGTGATGAGTCCCGGTTCAAAGTGAGCGTCGATGGCTAACTTTTAAGGTTTAGGGATTCCACTATTCAAGTCGTATCAACCGTACTCAAGCAAAATAGACGCTTCACTACATTTTTGAAAAGCTTGTATCTTTTGGAAAAAAATACTTTTTTGAACGAGATGGAGAAGCACATTGCTGGTTGCTTTGGGAATCCTTTATTCTGTCCGCGTTACGCAGAGAAGAGAGAAAGAGGGAACATAAGTCAAGTGGACGCTCTGAAAGGCGAACTGGAAACTGTATCGCCAGCTGGCCGTGATGAAGCATCGGGACAGCGTCCAAGATTGGCTGGATCACATTACCAGTGAGAGCCATTCTGCCGCTGATGAGTCTATGTTAAAACCATCATACCACCACAGGAGCCAACCTATTCCTTAGTGGAACAACCAGTGTCTTTCTGCAATGTGGTATAGGCGGACAGCTTTGAGAAGATTCAAACGCTGTCCATCTGCAGAGTATCTTCAAGCATTTTTTCAGTTAGCGAGATCGACAATCAGACGGACAGTGAAGAAGAGCCAGAAGTGATAGTGGCGATAGTTTCTGAAGTCCATTAACAGGTCCATTAAACGGTCGACTTCCGCCTCTGCAGTATGCCAATTAGTACGGAAGAGCTGTGTGAAAAGGATGTCATGTCCGCTAGCTGCCATACTGGATAATGGAGTCCTGAAAGTCACACCCGTCATGCCAAAGACTAGGGCGTGCTACTATGAGGATAAAACGTCAGCATGAGTCCAGTGCTAGACTTTCTAGCCTATCCAAAAGTTAATATGAATGTACGAACTCACTGCAGCTCAATTGCGAAAAGGCTTATAACCTCCCCTGCAATTGATGAGAATACCCCAGGGCCGAACATAATACGTTATGGCGTGCTACATTAGCCTAACCCTGAATATTAAAGAAATCCTCCTTGGGTTTTTCCATATAATATAGAGTGATTACCAACATACTGACACTTGGAAGTAACCAATGACGATTCCAGCTTTCGAACCAGGAAAAGATGGCGCACATCCTATATCTGTAGGAAAGACTCCCGCCTTGTATGGACTTCAGGATCTAGAAATCTTGTAAGTCGTTTCTAGTGTGGGTTCAGAAGATGTCGTTCCACAGTGATAACCTAACCATACTGGAGGCGGCTATAAAGGAGGAATTCCTACGAAACACTTAATGTCAATTTTATTCGACACTGGAAAGGCCTTCGACACTATGTGGAGGTACAATATCATATGTCAGTTACATGAATGGTGATTGCATGGTCGTTTCTTCATTTTCCTGCGGTCCTTCAGTGCCCAACGTCATTTCAGATACAGAGCCAGAAGTGCTCGTTCTAACAGGTTTCGCTCAGGGGAGAGTTTATAGCACGACATTGTTCGGAAGTGCGATCAGTAGCGTATCGTCTGCAATGAGGTGTCCTTTGAACTGCTCATTGTTTGTGCATGAGCTCTCCATTTTCTACTCCACTTCTAGTCACACTTTTCCGTCAATCAAAACTGATGCTTGAGAGACAGGAACAACGGTGTGCTAGAACAATTTTTAATTTTTTCCTCAGAATGCCTGTGTATTGATTTTAACTGTGGTTGTTCTCTGTTTTCTTCCCCTGAACTAAGACTGTCGAATATTGTTTTACATTTTAAGGACGAGGTAAAGTTTCTGGGGCCCTCATTTTGTAGAAAACTTAAAAGTAAACATGTAGAATATTCATAAGGCTTGTTTTATTTAAAAAGCTTTAATAGCTTTCACGTAGGACATCCGGAGCATTACTTTCCAGCACGCTCTCGTAGATTTGAGAGCAAGGGCGAAAGACTCTGTTCTTTTCTTATACACTTTTTCATCAGAACTCTTCGTTCTTGGTCTTCCAGTATTACTGTTTCCTCTTGTTTCTTATCAATATTGTGCATTACCAGTCTTTTCTTTGTCTCACTCCTATTTGTCAGAATTTCGTAGATCTTGGACCGGTTTACGTTTTCGAACGCTTTTTCTAGGCAGACATATCGTACGAGCGTGTTTTGATTTTTCCTCAATCTTGCTTCCATGATCAATTGCAACGTCACAATTGCCTCTTTGGTCCACTTACCTTTACTAAAGCTAGACTGATCGTCATCTAACAGATCTTCAGTTTTGTTTTTCCATTTTTCTGTATATTATTTTTGTGTGCATCTCTTAAGCTGATTGTGCAGTAGGTATCGCACATATCAGCTCTTCTATCTTCGGAACTGTGTGTATGATATGTTTTCAAAAGTTTCATGGTACGTCTCCATAGATTCTACATACCGACTTGAATAGTCGTTTGCTTCCAACTTCCCTCAGTTATTTGAGAAATCCCTATGGTACATCACCTATCACTTTGTCTCTAATACTGGATCCCATACGTCTTCTATATCGACTCCAATTTCCTTCTATATCTTTATCGGACAAGTCCTCCTCCTCATAGACGCCTTCAGAGGACTCTTTCCACCTATCAGCTCTCTCCTCTGCGTTTAACAGTGGAACTCCGATTGCAATCTTAATTTTACCACTCTTGCCTTTAAGTTCGCCGAATTTCTATACCCTGAGTCAGTCCTCCGGTCGATCAATTCTTTTTCGACTTTTTCACATCTTCCCTGTAGCTATTTCGCCTTCTGCGCACTTCCGATTTATTTCGTTCCGAAGGGATTTGTATTCCCATCTTTCCATGAACTTCTATCTTTCGTCGATCAGCTGCGGTATTTCTTCTCTTATCATTGCTTACTTTGCCTTTACCTTCATTGTACCTATGTTCGTCTTACATGTTAATAGAATCGGCCGACTTGGAAAAAGCTGTCGACATGTAAAATGGTGCAAGATATTCGAAACTCTAAAAAAATAGGCTTAGGCTATACAACCAAGAGGGAACACTTTCACTCAACACTATATAAAACGGAATATTGAGTAGTATCGCTGACCAGCTGTTATTTCATGTGTGAATTACGTTGTTGTCTAAAGCAATCCTACATGTCAAAATATTTGTAGTGTACCTATGACAAACTACTACAAAGTTGGTTGTACGTACTTTTAATCCCACTTTACATTGTTCTCATTATGTTGTTTTATGTTTTGTAAAGGCTTGAAAATGGGATGATGCCGAAATTACAATCCTAAAATAAATCTGTAACGGCTGAAAGTGAGATGACATCATTTAAAAAAATATAGTTCGTGTTACTAACAAACTGGAAGTTACATTAGCAGGCATATCTTTTGTGGAAAAATAATATCAGCAAGAGATTCCGTTATTTATTCCCTGTAACACTTGTAGACATACGTTACTACATAAAAAAGACTAAGTCCTCTCTTAATAACTTCTTCGTTTGTGGGGCACAGTGTCTGTAGTTGCTTTATAATTCATTATGGTATTTTTGATAAATCGTTGCAAATACAAAAACGCGTGACTTTTTCACCAGACGCGTTTCGCTTTATTGACGTAAAGCATCATCAGTGGTCTGTAATTAAGTTTATTTACACTTTGATTTGCCTTATAGATTGAACAACAGTTCGTTAAGAAGAAGTTAGTTTGTGCGTACGGTGATTCGGCTGCTTTCTCGCTTACATCAGGAAATGACATTTTGCTAGCACATCGTTGTTTTTCTGTGTTTGATAATTTTCGTCTACTTTTTAGACGTTCTGCAGCACTATGCATTTGTCACTACACACCTTTATGCACACCACTGTATTCTGTTTGTTCTCGTACTTCAAGTATGTGTTGATGTTTGTGTTTTGTAGTGTTGCCAACATAACCTTTCCACTACTTTGTCTTCGACCTACAAATGTTCTTTTTTAAATTGCCTATTGTATGTGTGTAATACTATTTAAGTCTGTTTCTGTATATTTATATACTGTCTAAGAGAATAGGAGGAATAGTCGGTCGGAGCGGCCGTGCGGTTCTAGGTGCTAGTCTGGAACCGAGCGACTGCTAGGGTCGCAGGTTCGAATCCTGCCTCGGGCATGGATGTGTGTGATGTCCTTAGGTTAGTTAGGTTTACTTAGGTCTAAGTTCTAGAGCGACTAATGACCTCAGAAGTTAAGTCGCATAGTGCTCAGAGCCATTCTTTTCAGAGGAGGAATAGCGATGATGATTTGCTTTCGGCGGGGGGGGGGGGGGGGGGGGAGGCGAAACCTTGATGAGTGGACATAAGTATATAGCAGTGTGATGGAGTGTGGGTTAGAGGAGAAGGTGGGGAGCGAGAGGCGAAATGAAACTGTGGTTGGGGGGAGGGGGTTGTGGGAGAGTGGGAGGGGGTGAAGGATGGGAAAGGCTCTTTTCCTTTTCATGTGATTTCATAAGTTATTCTATATCGAGTCTGATTTCTAATATTTATCAAGTCATTGAGCAACTGTTTATTTTGTGTTACTGCTTTTTGTATGTGGGAATTTTCTTGGAAAGGAAGGAGATATTTGTCTTTATTGATTTTTATGATATTCATATCGTTTTCAATATTGCTTGGTCTATGGTGTTCTTCCATCCGCTCCATTAGCTGAATGGTCAGTGCGAAGGAATGCCACACACGGGATTCCAATTTCGATTCCCTGGTGGGGTGGGAGATTTTCTCCCCTCAGGGACTGGGTGTTGTGCTGTCCTCATCATCCTTTCATCCCCACTGTCGGCGCGCAAGTTGCCCAATGTGGCGTCGCACTCAATAAGACTTGCACTTGGCGGCAGAACTTCGTGCCTGGGAGCTTCCGGCCGCTGACACCACACGATCATTTTCATTTTAGATGATCCGCAAATGTTGAATGGCTTGTACCATATGTAAGTGCTTTGATGTGTTCTTTATTTCTTGTGTCAAATGTCCTGCCACTCATTCCATTGTATATCTTCTCACAATCTCGGCAACATTGTTGGAATCTATGTAGTTTTTATTTTACTTTTGGGATGTGCTTTTGTATGGTATTGTTTGCTTTGTAAGCAACGTTTACGTTTTATTTTTTGAATATGTTTCCTGTTTTATGAGTGAATTTGTTGTGGTAGATCACTGTATGTCACTTTTATTGTTGTAGTGCACGTTGTACGAGTTAGTGTGGTTTGTCCCTTTAGTGTGTCTACGATTGTTTCTTTGTGTCCATTTTTTAACGCTACTTGTTTTATAATGGCTAACTATTTTTGGTAATAGGAAGTGTTTAGCATGTATCTGACTGCTGCTTGTTTGTTGTTTTGTGGGTGATTTGAAGTTTCATTTAAGATAATGTCACTTGTTGTGGGTTTTCTGTATATGTAGAATGTGTGTTTATTATTGTGTTTTCTGATGGTTATATATAAAGAGTTGAGTTTGTTTTCTTATTACTTTTCTATTGTGAACTTCATGTTTCAGTGTACAGTATTTATGCCTTTGTGTAGTTGCTGTATTCTGTTTTTAGGTTCATCTACCATGCGAGTTATATCCATGTATCTGTATCAGTAGATAAAGTGAAATGGTACAGTAGTTTCCGCTCTATAAGCAGCAGGTTTCGCTGCTCTCTCGCACCGTGAAATTGAAACAGAGGCGGCTCCGCAGCCAATTTTATTACACGACGCGGCCGGCCGCAGGTGGAAGACCTCCGGGTGCCCGCCATACTCGGGGAGTGTTACAGAAGACGACTAAGTGAGCACACGTGCCCTCAGTGCGTCTGTCTCAATGTTCACGCATGGAGGAGAGGTATTTGAGTATTTGTACTAATTCCTTTATTTCCAGCTTCGGATTGTGTAAGGTAATGAATGTGCTCGTTTAATTCCGGAAATTTGACCCCCTGTGTTAAAGTATCTGGTGCCCAGTTTGTCCGTTATCCTCCTCACATAGTGAATGTCCTATGTTAAATATTGGGAGACTTTGGTGGTATACAATTGGCCAGACTGATGATCATAGATGTTAAGTCCCATAGTGCTCAGAGACTCAGATCCATTTGGCCAACGCAATTCCGTCTTACCCGTGGAAATGTGCCTGCAGATTGGTATACAATATACCCGAGCTACAAGTTGTAAAATTGTAATATCTGTAAAGTGAAATAATTGCTGCAAGCGCTGTAAAGTCGAGTGATAATGTTTAAAATAAATAGATAATCAACTGTCATCAATCTTTAACATACCTTAAAAATCACAAAGAAGTCAAGTTAAAGGAATTTATTTAAAATAAAAGCTATAGATTGCAGGGACCCACACATCAGCGTGTGAGCCCTCCAGCCCCTTGCCCAGTATCATACAGAAAGGGCACGCTCTCTAGGTAGCGCTCTCAAGCTCCCCTCCCCAGTTATCCGTTGCGCAATTTTCATTCAGGGCTTGACGATATCAACTTTCATTTGGCGTCCCTAGGCAAGGAGGTATGACAGGTAAACTTTAAAAAGTTGTAGCTTTTCTTTGTTATTATGTCTTCACATGTCAGATTTTCTGTGTCATTTATGAAAATGTTGGCTAATTATCCTGAGATAGGTGAACCCATGGGTAAACCTTCTTCTCGTATGTAGAATTCTTGATTGAGTTCAAAATAGTTTCGTTGTGTTATTAACTGTAATAATTTTATAATTTCATCTGTGTGTTCGTGAGGTAGCTGGTTCTGTGTTTTCAGGTTTTCTTAAATGATTTTTTGGTTTCATTAAAAGGGATGCAACTGTACATACATTCTACATCAAAGGAGAGCAATCTTGCTGTGTCAGTGATTTTTGTGTCTATTATGTGTTCTACCCGTTGAGAGGTATTTCTGATTGTTCTATAATTTTCTAGTTTATAATAGTGGGTGAGCTGTGATTACATTTGTTTTTCTAGTACGTACACTACTGGCCATTAAAACTGCCACACCAAGAAGAAATGCAGATGATAAACGGGTATTCATTGGACAAATATACTATACTAGAACTGACATGTGATTACATTTTCACGCAATTTGGGTTCATAGATCCTGAGAAATCAGTACACAGAACAACTATCTCTGGCCGAAATAACGACCTTGATACGCCTGGGCATTGAGTCAAACAGAGCTTGGATGGCGTGTACAGGTATAGTTACCCATGCAGCTTCAACGCGATACCACACTTCATCAAGAGTAGTGACTGGCGTATTGTGACGAGCCAGTTGTTCGGCAACCATTAACCAAACGTTTTCAATTGGTGAAAGATCTGAAGAATGTGCTGGCCTGGGCAGTAGTCGAACATTTTCTGTATCTAGAAAGGCCCGTATAGGACCTGCAACGTGAAGTCGTGCACTATCCTGCTGAAATGTAGGGTTTCGCAGGGATCGAATGAAGGGTAGAACCACGGGTCGTAACACATCTGAAATGTAACTTCCATTGTTCAAAGTGCCGTCGATGCGAACAAGAGGTGACCGAGACGTGTAACCAATGGCAACCCATACCATCAGGCCAGGTGTTACGCAAACATGGCGATGATGAATACATGCTTCCAATGTGCGTTCACCGCGATGTCGCCAAACACTGATGCGACCATCTTGATGCTGTACACAGAACCTGGATTCATCCGAAAAAATGACGTTTTGCCATTTGTGCACACAGGTTCGTCGTT
This sequence comes from Schistocerca gregaria, assembly GCF_023897955.1. Classification (NCBI taxonomy): domain Eukaryota; kingdom Metazoa; phylum Arthropoda; class Insecta; order Orthoptera; family Acrididae; genus Schistocerca; species Schistocerca gregaria. Next base: position 829,012,461 of record NC_064922.1, read on the forward strand.
GAGTACACCATCGCAGGCGCTCCTGTCTGTAATGCAGCGTCAAGGGTAACCGTTCCACATGGTCTCCGAGCTGACAGTCCATGCTGCTGCAAACGTCGTCGAACTGTTCGTTCAGATGATTGTTGTCTTGCAAACATCCTCATCTGTTAACTCAGGGATCGAGACGTGGCTGCAGGATCCGTTACAGCCATGCGGATAAGACGCCTGTCATCTCGACTGCTAGTGATACGAGGCCGTTGAGATCCAGCACGGCGACCGTATTACCCTCCCGAACCCACCGATTCCATATTCTGCTAACAGTCATTGGATCTCGACCAACGCGAGCAGAAATGTCGCGATACGATAAACCGCAATAGCGATAGGCTACAATCCGACCTTTATCAAGTCGGAAATGTGATGGTACGCATTTCTCCTCCTTACACGAAGTATCAGAATAACGTTTCACCAGGCAACGCCCGTCAACTAATGGTTTGCTGTTTGTGTATGAGAAATCGGTTGGAAACTTTGCTCATGTCAGCACGTTGTAGGAGGCGCTACCAGCGCCAACCTTGTGTGAATGCTCTGAAAAGCTAATCATTTGCATATCACAGCATCTTCTTCCTGTCGGCTAAATTTCGCGTCTGGAGCACGTCATCTTCGTGGTGTAGAAATTTTAATGGCCAATAGTGTATATAGGAGCTGTTCTGAAATTTACTATTGGACGGACTGGATAATTTTTTTTTTTGAACTTTGGTTGAGATCTCTTGTTGGGGCTTGAGGACTTTTTGTGCAAGTCTGTATTTCTCTCTGTCTGTAAATGTGTAATCTATGTTTTTGAGCGTGTTTTTAACATGTGTTTGAAATCTGTTAGTTGGGTTTGATTTTAAATTCCTTATGTTATTTTTGCTGATGAGTTCTTCTGTTTTTTTTTCCCTATACGTTCTTTTGTTTTCATGAGGACAACACTATTCCCTATGTCAGATTTTGTTGTAATGACATTATCTGTTTGCAGTTTTTTCTTTAGATTTTTAAAATGTGTTTCATCACAATTATTTTTTAACTTATTGTTTTCTATTTTAATATGTGTTGCTATGTTTCTAATTTCTTCTTTTATTAACTCCCTAGTTAGCCCTGTGTGTACACTACTGTTTTCATTTTTTCCTTCTATAGTTAGATTACATTCAGATTCTATAATGAGATCTTATATATGTTGTTCATTTGCTGGTGAGTCAACATTGTGTTTTTCTGAGAGCTTTTTTCCGTTTTCATTTAGTGTTACATGTGTAAGATTGACCACCCTAGAATAGAAATTGTGTGTGTGGATGTGTTTGCTGTTATGCAGTTTTGTGTGGGGCAATTTGAGATTTTCAATTTTCTTAATATGCTTTAGTCGCATTTTGTTTATAGCTCTGCATGTGCAACTTCCAACTTTTTTCTACAATGGAAGCAAAAATAGCCGGGTTATTTAATTGTTGTGCTAGTTGAAGGTGAATTTCATACAATTCTTCGTTTTATGTCAGTTTCTTTGTATATAGCGATTGAATTTCGTGCTTCAGCCAGGCATTTTAGCAGCCTGTCGGGCAAGTCTTGCTGCGTTTCGATTTTTATATTTATGTATTTTGGTATAAGATCATTATGTTCACAATAGTTATTGAATGTGACGGTTTCAACTGTATTATACAAATTAAAATGAATCTTTTTAAAATGGTAATAGAAGCCAACTGGAATGCTTGACAAGGCGACATTAAATTCTTCATTTGTGTAGCCATAGAGTCTGTAGTTGCTTTATAATACATGAGGGTATTTTTGATCCTTCGTTACAACTGCAAAAATGTGTGATTTTTTCATCAGACGCGTTTCGCTTTATTGAGGTAAAGCATTATCGGTAATCTGTAAATAAGTTTATTGATATTGTGATTTCCTTTTTAGATCGAACAACAGTTCGTTAAGAATGGGTTGGTTTGTACTTGCGGTGATTTCTCGGCTGCTTTCTCACTTACATCGGGAAATGCCGTCTACTAGGGCATCGTTGTTTTCCAATGTTCGACACTCATATTTTTCGTCTATTTCTTGGATGTTCGGCAACACGATGCATTTCTGACAACACACTTTTATGCAACACACTGTATTCTGTTTGTTCTTGTACTTCAAGCATGTGTTGATGTTTGTGTTTTGTAGTGTTGCCAACATAACATTTCCACTATTTTGTCTTTGACCTACAAATATTCTTTTCTATATTACCTATTGTATCTGTGTAATACTATTTAAGTATGTTTCTGTATATTTATATACCGTCTAAGAGAAGTTGACGAAATGACGAATAGTGATGGAGATGATGATCTTTTTTTGCGGGGGGGGGGGGGGGGGGGGGGAGGAGAAACCATGATGAGTGGACATACGTATATAGCAGTGTGATGGAGTGTGGGTTAGGGGAGAAGGTGAGGAGCGAGAGGCGAAATAAAACTGTGGGTGGGGGTTAGTGGGAGGGAGTGAAGGATGGGAAAGGCTCTTCTCTTTTTCATGTGATTTCAACAATTATTCTATATAGAGTGTGGTTTCCAGTATTCACCTGGTCACTGAGCAACTACTTATTTTGTGTTACTGCTTTTTGTGTGTGGAAATTTTCTTGGAAAGAAAGGAGGTGTCTGTCTTTAATGATTTTTATATAGTTTCCAATATTATAGTCAATACATATATATATCGTTTTGAATATTATAATATATTAATGTATTGTCAATATAGAATAAAAAATGAAAACAGTAGTGTAAACACAGAGCTAATTAGGGAGTTAATAAAAGAAGAAATTAAAAACATAACAACACAGATTAAGAAAGAAACCAAGAAATTAAAAACAACAACACAGATTAAGAAAGAAAATAATAAGTTCAAAAATAATTGTGCTGAAAAACAGCTTAAAAATCTAAACAAAAAACTGCAAACAAAATGGCATTACAACAAAATCTGACAAAGGTAAAAGTGTTGTACTCATGGAAACAAAGGAATACGTAGAAAAACAGCAGAATTCATCAGCAAAAACAACATAAAAAAGGTAAACTTAAACCCAACTAACAGATTTCAAACACAAGTTAAAACCACACTCAAAAACGTAAGTACAGATTTACAGACAGAGAGAAATAGAGACTTGTAGAAAAGGAACCCTGACGCTTCCAACATCAGATGTCAACCAAAGGTCCATAAAGAAAATTATCCAGTCCATCCACTAGTAAATTTCAGAAGAGCTCCTATATACCTACTAGCAAAACAAATGTAATCACAGGTCACCCAGTATTATAAACTAGAAAATGATAGAAAAATCACAAATATCTCTTAACTGGTAAAATTCGTAATTGACACTAAAGTCAATGACACAGCAAGATTTCTCTCCTTTGATGTAGAAAGTATGTACAGTTGCATCCCTGTTAATGAAAAAATAACAATGATTGAAGAAAACCTGAAAACACACAACCAGCTACCTTAGGGACACACAGATGAAATTATAAAATTATTACAGTTAATAACACAACAAAACTATTTTGAATTCAATGAAGAATACTACATACAAGAAGAAGGTTTACCCATGGGTTCACCTATCTCAGGAATATTAACCAACATTTTCATGAATCACTTAGAAAATATGACATTTGAAAACTAGAACAATGGAAAGCTACAACTTCATCTACTGGTACAGATACATGGATATAATACGTATGGTAGATGAGCCTAAAACAGAATACAGCAACAACACAAAGACATAAATACTGTACACAACACCATTAAGTTCACGACTGAAGAACAAGAAAACACACTCAACTTTTTTGACATAACCATAAGAAAAGACAATAATAAACACACGTTTGACTTATACGGAAAACCCACAACAAGTGACATTATCTTAAATGACACTTCAAAATACCCACAGAACAACAAACAAGCAGCAATAAGATACATGTTAAACAGGCTGAACGGGATACCCCTCAACACTTCTAATTACCAAAAGGAGTTAACCATTATAAGACAAATAGCATTAAAAATGAACACAAAGAAACAATCGTAGACAAACTAAGCAAAAAATAAAGGGGCAAATAAGGAAGAAAACTAACCAAAGCACACAACTTGTACTACTTGCACTACAACAAAAAATGGCTTACAATGACCTACCACAACAAATTCACTCACAAAACAGGAAACATATTCAAAAAACAAAGCATGAACATGGTTTACAGTACAAACAATTCCATACAAAAGCACATCACAAAACTAAAATCAAAATTAGACAGGTACCAACAATGTGGTATCTATAAGCTCAGTTTGCAGAGAGTGTGAGAAGATATACACTGGAATGACTGACAAGACATTTGACACAAGATATAAAGAACACATCATAGCATGCAAATACGATGCAAGTCATTGAAAATTTGCTGATCATCTTAAAGAAGAACACCATGGACGAAGCAATATTGAAAACGATATTAATATCGAAAAAATGAGTAAAGACAAATAGCACTTTCCTTTCCAAGACCATTTCCACATGCAAAAAGTAGTAACAAAAAATAAACAGTATCTCAATGACCAGATAAATATTGGAAGCCCGACTCGATATAGAATAACTTATGAAATCACATGAAAAAGGAAAGTGCTTTTTCCATCCTTCATCCCCTCCCACTCTCCCACAACCACCCCCCCCCCCCCCACTCAAGTTTCATTTCACCTCTCGCTCCTTACCTTCTCCTCTAACCCATGCTCCATCACACTGCTCTATACGTATGCCCACTCATCATGGTTTCTCCCCCCCCCCCCCCCCCCCAAAACAAAAGATCATCATCTCCATCGCTATTCCATCTCTTCTCTTAGACAGTATATAAATATACAGAAACATACTTAAGTAGCATTACATACGTACCATAATTGAATTTAAAAAAGTCTATGTGTAGGTCAAAGACAAAGTAGTGGAAAGGTTATGTTGGCAACACTACAAAACGCAAGCATCAACACATACTTGAAGGACGAGAGCAAACAGAATACAGTGGTGTGCATAAACGTATGTTGTGAGAACTGCATAGTGCTGCAGAACATCTAAAAGTAGACGAAAATTCTCAGTGTCTAACACAGGAAAACAACGAGATGCTAGCAGATGGCCTTTCCCGATGTAAGTGAGAAAGCAGCCGAAAAATCACCGTACGTACAAAGTAATTTGAAATGAATAAATTGTGGAGCAATGTCAGCAGTTTTTATCCACGCACAAGCAAGACCTTAATAGAAATATCAATTTAAAAGGGCCACTGGGGCAATACGTCAGTTCCTGATTAGTTCTGTGGTATTTAACTAATTGTAAATAACGTCTCTGAGTGATTTTGATGAATATATTCCCACAACTGAACAGAAGAGGTCGTCACAATCATGCAAGTTTCGTCAGTTTTATTGACATTACTGAAGGTGCATTATTTAATAGAAAATGAAATTTAAAGATACATTCTTCGTTGCTCATGCAATAAAGCAGAGACATCGAATATTGTTAGAGTTTAAGTGTCTGTTGTGCTGCCTAAGGACGACAGAGGAATGATATTATTTACTAAAATAGTTACCAGTGTTTCCTTTTATTGGCAAAACGATGGCAAGGAAGAAGGTTGTATCGTATACGCAATAAACGTGGCAGTGTTCGTCTGAAAAAAATTGACTCGATAAGTAACCCGAGCTATCAGTAATCGGAATCTAACCTGCATAACACTGTGTGGGTGTTGTATGAGTGTGAGTTTCACTGTCACAAGCCCTCAACAGAACATCACATCAAAAACTTAAAATTAAAATTTGGATAAGCTATCTGGCTGCGTATTTTTAAAAGAATTTATAAGTGATGCAAAAGCTGATTTGTGCATCGGAATTTGCTGGATTAGTGTACATGACATGTTGTGGTGTGTCAGTGTCTCTGTTTTGGCCCTAAGTTTTGCACTCACCTCTTTAAATGACTGCCTTTTTACACGAGGTTTACAGCAATTCGCAGCAGCATACAGTAGCAGTGGCTAAAGCTTATTGTTGCTAAGAATGAATTTAATAAGGAGTTTGCTTGCATGTAGTTAAATCATAAATCACTTGTGAGAAGGGATTTCATAAAATAAGTCAGTTTCAAACTTCAGAAATCGTCATGACCAATCATACACAATGACAATTACACAAGTATCAATTATGGCTGAGTGCCAGATTAACAAATTATTTCAATTTCAAAGCTACATTAACATTTAATAACCACAGCATATTTATTAATTAGATGTGGAGAACAATTATTATTATTTTAAGGATAAGGAGGCTTCTTTAACTGACAAACAAAACATGGGATTATTGTAAAATCAGGCTAAAAGTCATGATCGTAACTCTGCAATTGTGCTTTACGCTATACTTGCGAATTTTACCTTGAATTCCATCTTCAGGCGTCGTTAAGCCTTCTAAATCTCTCCTGGCTATATAAATGAAATCAGGCCTTGAGTGTGGTAAGACCTCTCATCACCGACGCGACAACAATACTTAGAATCGTGCTCCCATGTTTTGCCCTCAGATTGTTACTATCGATATCTGAGTGCTTATTTATTTCCAATCTTATCCAATGCAAATAATAGCGTTAATCTGGCCACATTATTTTCAGTGTAATGGAGAGTTCAGACACACTCCTTACAAGATCACTTCAATAAATTTGAAACCGCTTTAGGATGTAGGAAAAGAACACTGAATGTTTACAGATATTTCAGCTTTACGAAGCAAAATTAGAAATTAAATATTGGAAATGTAATATTGTTTATATTTTCAAGACTAGGAATATCGATTTAAAAATGAGTCTCTCTATGATGATTGCAGCGAGCCTGATATTCAGACAGTACTGAAGAGTTGTCCGGATCCGCGTAGTTTCCCTTTCTTGGAGACAAAGCGGGTACTGACAGATAGCGTTAAAACTAACGACAGTAAACCCGCCCTAAGGGATGTTAAACTATTGTTATGAGGAAGAGCAAGGAAATATTTAAAAGTGAGGTGCGTAAACCTTGAGTAATGGGCGACAAGAGACGACCCATAATTTGAGAGCGAACTCATGTAACTACCGCTAAGAAAATAAAAGTTCATTTTTACTGTGGGAATGGCTTTTTAAATAATTAGAAGGCCGTTACTAATAATGTTGTTGACACCGAGGAGATAATGTCACTGCAGGCTCTGTGTGGATAACTGCCAGAGCAGATAAGATAAACCCTTCGCTGCTGTTCCCATATAAACAAAAGGAAAACATGAGCAAACGGCCACAAAATATGTTTTACAATGGAGTGTTCTTCATACCTTTAACCTGATTTTTTAAAAAGATAAAAGGTAAATAGAATAAGGAGGGGGGGGGGGGGGGCGGAAAGTTGGAGGCAAGAGAATCCAGAACGTAACTTTCACAGGAAGAAAGAGCCCGATTCAGTGACAAGACTGAAACAAGAACGTACGGCAGTATGCACCTATTGGACAGCACAGTGTAATTCGACGAGCGTTAAAGGAAGGCAGTATGTATAAAATTTTTCAATGAATCAGTATTAGCTAGGATACACAGGCTTTTACGTCTTGAGTTCTGGGCTGTTCCGAAGAGCATACGAGAGTTCACGTAGTTTTCTTTTATGGTGCAGTGTACTTTTCAGGTGATTAGGTAATTTATTTCTGCTCACCATTTGTAGTCGCGTGCCTAGTCGGGATCGGTAACACTCATATGCTCAGTGATGCTCGACTGTGGAACGTGGTAGGTTCAAATTCTGCTGGTGGAAAGTATTTTCATTGTTAGAATTTTGCCGCCAATAGAGGGACAGGGTGCAGTGCAATTCCTGTCACCAGACTCTGTGCCAGCCTTGTAGGTTCAATTCTAAACCTCTCCGCACAGTCTCTTGAAGTGAGATCGTTAGACGTGGTTGATGGTGATCCGGGTGGTTGATTTGGAGGAGGGGATCAACACTGAGGTCGTCGGTCCGGTCCCATCGGATGAGGGAATGATTAGGAAGGAAGTCGGCCGTTTCCTTTCAAAGGAACCATCCCGGCATTCGCCTGAAGCCAATTTCGGGAAATCACAGAAAACCTGAATCTGGATGACCGGACGCGGGTTTGAACCGTCGTCCTCCCGAATGTGCATCCAGTGTGCTGACCGCTGCGCCACCTCCCTCGGTGATGGTGATCCGTTCGTCAGGTGGGAACATTAAGTTTGGCGGTCTCCATGGCACTTTTCGAGAGGCTACAATTTCCTGTTCAACTGTCGAGTTCAACCTTTCATCGTTTTCGTAAAATGCTTAAATGAATGGTCGGCGAACGCATCAGTCAAAAGAGCCAAATATCAATAGTACAAAAAGTGAAATTTCTTTTGAGAGCCAGTTTTTATGTCTAAAACTATGAAGGTACTTACATCTATTTTTTACATAATTAGGGTATTCCTAAGATGACCATTGCTAAAACGTCCACAGTCTGAATGAGGTACTTTTGATAAGGTCGACCGCTTCCAACTCTCCCATTAAAACTGGTATACTTGTTACGTCTATCTCATTTCGTTCATCCTCTCTGTGCTTCAAAATCGTTTCAGCTTGCCTTTCCGAATACTCGGTTTTATCTTAAGTTGTAAGTCTTAGTTAAACTTTAGATAGCTGACTAAAAGTTGATATGATACGCAACAATGATATAAAATTAAACTGTAAGGTATCCTTAACGTTAAAAGATGACAATGACTGACATAAAGTTATGTGAACAGTAGCGTTGCATCTCCTAGGATTTAGCATGTTGTTTTTAATTTTAGACAAGATTCCAGGTAGTCACCAATCGGACGACTTTTCAGTTTATTATGATAACGTTCCTACTTGAAAATGATCGTTCTCATGAGTATGTAGGCCCGAGTAAGGATATGACCGGAAAAGCTAATTGTTCAACTGATTGTATGGCATGAATATTATTTCTGGTGTTAAAAACTAGGAAACCTTTGCTTCAGAACACTGGCCTAAAGATAAAAGACACTCCAACTAAGTAGGTAAATATATAAATAAGAAAACCAGTCATATCTATAAGTAACTGTATTTGTTGTTACATGATCTTATATTTCCTTGTGGCTGTTATCGTCTGTTTCACCTATTTCTGACTCGGAATTATTATTTAATCGCTTAATAGACGATCCCTTATTACTGCATTGTAAACATAATTCTTCTTCTTTCATCCTTTCACACTTTTTTTTCACACTTCACGAGAAACAATTCCATACTCTTCAGCGGAACAGATATACCTTCCACTGATTCAATGTGCATGAACTTTAGGACATTGAAAATTGTCTCACGCGCCGTACTTCCAAATATTATCCACCCCTCACTTTCGAAGCCACTGTCACAAAACGCAAAAGCAATACGTGTGGCTGCGAGTGCACATGGCCTGAGCCTCGTACGTCCCAGCCTAACGCCACTTCTTCAAAATAGACTGGCGCAGGCCGAAAACCGACATCTGTCATGCGCCACGAAGTTTCATTGGCACTTTAAGTGGGTGCCCACGCGTGTATTAACTGAAAGGACATCACTCAAAGAGCCAACGAGCCGCATGTAGCTCGCGAATCACTCTCCACTGACCATTGGCTTAAAGAAATGATAGAATGATCTGTTTCAAAAAGACACGGCCGATTCACAACCCCATTCTTCCACAATCTGAAATTGTATTCCTTCTCTATGACCTGGTGTTAAACAAAATATTGCTTCCTTCTTTCTGTCTACGCACGTGTCTCGTTGGCTGGCATTCCAAACGCACGACTCGACACGGGGATAGTCATTTCATATCAAGATGGTGAAAGTAATTTTAATTACAGTTATTTGTGCAGCAGGTAGACAACTGACCTCTCCGTACAGCTCCCGATCAACAGTCATTGTACCAATGTCCATTCATAAATGTGAAACTCTTTGAAGAATATGCTGGTAGTAAAAATGTGAATGCCGTGTGGTTTGGGCCTCCCGTCGGGTAGACCGTTCGCCGGGTGAAAGTCTTTCGAGTTGGCGGCACTTCGGCGACTTACGTGTCGATTGGGATGAAATGATGATGATAATGACAACACAACACCCAGTCCCTGAACGGAGAAAATCTCCAACCCAGCCTGAAATCGAACCCTACTTTCATTCAACAATGTCATATGGTATAATATTTTGGGGTAACTCTTCAAGTCACACAAAAGTTTCCAGAGTCCAAAAGCGTGTAATACGTATTATTTGTCGAGTAAACTCACGGACGTCTTGTAGAAACCTCTTCAAAGAACTGGGTATACTAACTACTGCCTCTCAGTATATTTACCCCTTAATGAAATTTGTCCTAAATAATAGATCTCTTTTTCCAACAAACAGCTCAGTTCATACATACAATACTAGGAACAAAAATGACCTGCACAAGGACTTAAAAGCACTTACTTTAGTTCAAAACGGGGTCCACTACTCAGGAATACTCATCTTCAATAATTTGCCAGCAAACATAAAGAATTTAGTTACAAATAGAGATCAGTTTAAAAGGAGCCTGAAAGACTTACTAGTGGCCAACTCCTTCTACTCCATTGACGAATTTTTTAATAGAAACAAATGATGTGTTGTATATATTTATACTATTAGTATTGTTATTTCAGCTTAAAAAAATAAAAATAAAAAATAAAAAAGGTGACATGTTCCACACCCACGAGGATCTCCTGAACACGGATCTATGGAACGAAAAACTAATCTAATCTAATCTAATATAATCTAGGTATGACATTCCGTGGCGCTGACCACTCAGCTACGAGAGGCATACTATGCAGGTAGTTAAGAGATGCACCACTGTCGGAGAAGTTCCGTCTGGCGGATAAGACTACAAATTCATCTACAAATGATTGTTCGAGAAGTGTAAGTGGCAGCACAGAATTTCTTATAGAATCACGGTACCAGTTTTCTCTTTTGTAATACTCTTCAATCGTGCTTAGTTTTTTATTAACCAGTAAATCCAGATTTTCTATGGAAAAAAATTCCCACTCATAAAACAACTTCAAGCATCCCATAAATAAATCAATGTATTAAATATTTAACTATGTAAGCGAGAAGGGTTAGATACTGCTTAAAATTACTCTTGAAATTCGTTGGTAAGTGCTCTCATTATCAAACACAGTAAGAGTAAAGTGTGGCTAATTTGCGTTCCATTCCAAGCAGAAGCTAGTTTCTTACCCATTTCAATGTTTATGACGGCATATCACCTGAAATACGCTTGGTACACCAATACTACTTAGCAGGCACATTCAGGGATGTATACTAATCAGCCAGGATATTATGATCACCGACCTGCTATCGATATAAGCCCTACCGACCAGGCGGCAGTAGCATCACCTGACGAGGAGTGACTGCTACTCAGACACACGCACGGTACTTGCAGTACCAACGAGCGTGCTGTGATGGTGCGCGATCTGTCTGAGTTTGACCGACGGCAGACTGCGATGGCCGGAGGTTCGCTACAAGCATTTCGGAAACTCCACAACTTGTAGGGTTTTCGAGGGGTGCCTTGGTGAGTGTGTTCAACACGTGGCGAAACCAAGGTGAAACCACGGCTAGACATTATGGAGTCGAGTTTCCACCCCTCCTTACAGATGTCGGAGGTCGTAGGTTCGGCAGATTGGCGGAATTTTAATGTGGTTTCTCTTGAGGGACACTTGGTTTCTAAATAAATGAGATTGCCTGGTATGCTTACTGTACACGTCTACTACCAACTCTAGACACATCAAACGGGCCCAGGCTTTAACAGTGTGGTTGGGGTTGGGTTCATTTCGGGGGAAGATACCAAACTGCGAGGTCATCGGTCTCATCAGATTTGGGAGCGATGGGGAAGAAAGTCGGCCGTGCCCTTTCAAAGGAACCATCCCAGCATTTGCCTGAAGCGATTTAGGGAAACCACGGAAAACCTAAATCAGGATGGCCGGACGCGGGGTTGAAGTCTGGCAGCTTATGCTGGAAACTACCGGAAATCGCAGCAAGTACCTTTAATGCAGGAATCGAGAGAAAGTCTCCCGAAATGCCACAGAAGCAACGAATGTGTGATTGGCTCACACACGCAGGTGCTGCATCAGAAATGACGTGATTCGAAATCTCTTCCCACTCCCTTCTTAAGTGTTGTCCAGAAGTTATAAATAAGATACACAGAATGGGGATAAACACTTCGTTTTTTAATGACGGAGTATGGTTGTCTTGCTAAGGTATAACCAGCCTCGTCAGTCGTGAGTAGCATATCCAATACTCTGCTAGTATACCGTCAACTGCGTCGGCTCTTGTAATCTACTACAGACTAAGCCGGTACAAAGTTCCACAAAGTTCAATAGGGAGGCTTTTTAATCTTACCCTCCCGCATATCATCAGTAAATTTTCAGGCTCTTCATTAGTTTCGAAAGCTTCGAGAGACATAATATGAACAAAAAGACTTTTTTATTTATGTTCATTTTCTCGTTGTTGGCTGCAGTCACATCTAGGGGTAGATTCTTTAGGCTAAAATTTCTTTAACTTCGTAGGTTCTAGTTGACATAATGTTTGAAGATTTGCCTGTCTTACTCATGAATTTTATTTTTGCCACATACTTTCAATATCACTCCGTCTTTACAAAGACAAACTACATTGTTATTGCCATATTTAAAACACGTCAGTTTCCATCAGAGACGTGCCCACTACTCTTAACTCATTCTGCGAGTTTCAAAGAGTTTACAAAACAAAAGAGTTTACTAACTCTCTTGACAAGAGAAGAATCTTCACTAAGTCACCAGAAATAAATTTAATAATTAGCATTAGATTATGAATATGTTGTTGTGGTTGTTGTCTCCAGTCCTGAGACTGGTTTGATGCAGCTCTCCATGCTACTCTATCCTGTGCAAGCTGCTCCCAGTATCTACTGCAACCTACATCCTTCTGAATCTGCTTAGTGTATTCATCTCTTGGTCTCCCTCTACGATTTTTACCCTCCACGCTGCCCTCCAATGCTAAATCTGTGATCCCTTGATGCCTCAAAACATGTCCTACCAACCAATCCCTTCTTCTAGTCAAGTTGTGCCACAAATTTCTCTTCTCCCCAATCCTATTCAATACCTCCTCATTAGTTACGTGATCTATCCACCTTATCTTCAGCATTCTTCTATAGCACAACATTTCGAAAGCTTCTATTCTCTTCTTGTTTAAACTATTTATCGTCCATGTTTCACTTCCATACATGGCTACACTCCAAACAAATACCTTCAGAAACGACTTCCTGATACATAAATCTATATTCGATGTTAACAAATTTCTCTTCTTCAGAAACGCTTTCCTTCCCATTGCCAGTCTACATTTTATATCCTCTCTACTTCGACCATCATCAGTCATTTTACTTCCTAAATAGCAAAACTCCTTTACTGCTTTAAGTGTCTCATTTCCTAATCTAATTCCCTCAGCATCAACCGATTTAATTTGACTACATTCCATTATCCTCGTTTTGCTTTTGTTGATGTTCATCTTATATCCTCTTTTCAAGACACTGTCCATTCCGTTCAACTGCTCTTCCAAGTCCTTTGCCGTCTCTGACAGAATTACAATGTCATCGGCGAACCTCAAAGTTTTTACTTCTTCTCAATGAATTTTTAATACCTACTCCAAATTTTTCTTTTGTTTCCTTTACTGCTTGCTCAATATACAGAGTGAATAACATCGGGGAGAGGCTACAACCCTGTCTCACTCCTTTCCCAACCACTGCTTCCTTTTCATGCCCCTCGACTCTAATAACTGCTATCTGGTTTCTGTACAAATTGTAAATAGCCTTTCGCTCCCTGTATTTTACCGCTGCCACCTTCAGAATTTGAAGAGAGTATTCCAGTCAACATTGTCAAATCTTTCTCTAAGTCTACAAATGCTAGAAACGTAGGTTTGCCTTTTCTTAATCTTTCTTCTAAGTTAAGTCGTAAGGTTAGTATTGCCTCACGTGTTCCAACATTTCTACGGAATCCAAACTGATCCTCCCCGAGGTCTGCATCTACCAGTTTTGCCATTCGTCTGTAAGGAATTCGCGTTAGTATTTTGCAGCTGTGACTTATTAAACTGATAGTTCGGTAATTTTCACATCTGTCAGCACCTGCTTTCTTTGGGATTGGAATTATTATATTCTTCTTGAAGTCTGAGGGTATTTCACCTGTCTCATACATCTTGCTCACCAGCTGGTAGAGTTTTGTCATGACTGGCTCTCCCAAGGCCATCAGTAGTTCTAAAGGAATGTTGTCTACTCAGGGGGCCTTGTTTCGAATCAGGTCTTTCAGTGCTCTGTCAAACTCTTCACGCAGCATCGTATCTCCCATTTTATCTTCATCTACATCCTCTTCCATTTCCATAATATTGTCTTCAAGTACATCGCCCTTGTATAAACCTTCTATATACTCCTTCCACCTTTCTGCCTTCCCTTCTCTGCTTAGAACTGGGTTGCCATCTGAGCTCTTGATATTCATACACTTGGTTCTCTTCTCTCCAAAGGTCACTTTAATTTTCCTGTAGGCAGTATCTATCTTACCCCTAGTGAGATAAGCTTCCACATCCTTACATTTGTCCTCTAGCCATCCCTGCTTAGCCATTTTGCACTTCCTGTCGATCTCATTTTTGAGACGTTTGTATTCCTTTTTGCCTGCTTCATTTACTGCATTTTTATATTTTCTCCTTTCATCAATTAAATTCAATATTTCTTCTGTTACCCAAGGATTTCTACTAGCCCTCGTCTTTTTACCTACTTGATCCTCTGCTGCCTTCACTACTTCATACCTCAGAGCTACCCATTCTTCTTCTACTGTACTTCTTTCCCCCATTGCTGTCAGTTGTTCCCTTATGCTCTCCTTGAAACTCTGTACAACCTCTGGTTCTTTCAGCTTATCCAGATTCCATGTCCATAAATTCCCACCTTTTTGCAGTTTCTTCAGTTTTAACCTACAGGTCATAACCAATACATTGTGGTCAGACTCCACATCTGCCCCTGGAAATGTTCTACAATTTAAAACCTGATTCCTAAATCTCTGTCTTGCCATTATATAATCTATCTGATACCTTTTAGTATCTCCAGGATGCTTCCATGTGTAATCTTCTTTTATGATTCTTGAACCAAGTGTTAGCTATGATTAAGTTATGCTCTGTGCAAAATTCTACCAGACGGCTTCCTCTTTCATTTCTCAGCCCCGATCCATAATGACCTACTATGTTTCCTTCTCTCCCTTTTCCTACTGAAGAATTCCAGTCACCCATGACTATTAAATTTTCGTCTCCCTTCACTACCTGAATAATTTCTTTAATCTCATCATACATTTCATCAATTTCTTCATCATCTGCAGAGCTAGTTGGCATATAAACTTGTACTACTGTAGTAGGCATGGGCTTTGTGTCTATCTTGGCCACAATAATGCGTTCACTATGCTCTTTGTAGTAGCTTACCCACACTCCTATTTTTTTTATTCATTATTAAACCTGCTCCTGCATTACCCCTATTTGATTTTGTATTTATAACCCTGTATTCACCTGACCAAAAGTCTTGTTCCTCCTGCCACCGAACTTCACTATTTCCCACTATATCTAACTTTAACCTATCCATTTCCGTTTTTAAATTTTCTAACCTACCTTCTCGATTAAGGGATCTGACATTCCACGCTCCGATCCGTAGAACGCCAGTTTTCTTTCTCCTGATAACGACGTCCTCCTGAGTAGTCCCCGCCCGGAGATCCGAATGGGGGACTATTTTACCTCCGGAATATTTTACCCAAGAGGACGCCAATTATGAATATATTAATAGGAATTTTAAGCTTGCCAGATATTTCGTAATATCAAATATTTCTAAGGAAGACTAATTTTAACTGTACATACATATCGATTGTAACAAATTAATTTCTTTTTATACACTTTAGCCTGAAATATAATACATCGTATACAACATCATATGCTTATATGGATATGGTGTCTGTTCTTTCGGACATGTTAAATTAGTTGACACATACCACACATGTGTAGTGAATATGATCAATGGAATACGCAACTAACTGACAAATCAGTTGATGTGATGCATCATCTCCACTGAGGTAATGAAAGCTCATTATATGAGGTCGGACCTCCTTTTGCCCGGCGTATTCCAGCAACTCTACATGCCATGGACTCTACAAGGCGTTGGAAGTTCCCTGCAGAAATACTGAACCAAGGTGCCTCTATAGCCGACCACAGTTGCGAAAGTGTTGCCGGTACAGGATTTTGCGTTCAGCAAGGAATAGCAGTTTTGCACGACCCTGGATGACTATCGTTGGCTAGTATGGTGACAACAAGGGAGTAAGTCTAGTTTTTCCAAAGTTTTGCAGGTACTCCTCGGTGTTACTCGTTGCATCATTGTATGGGGAAACATCAGGTATGGCACCTGATCGACGCTAGTGGCGACTGAGGAAACTCCGACAGCACAGCGGTATGTCACGGACATCCTATGACAGTACGATGGTGCCATTTTCAAAGGGAAGCCGGCCTGAGTGGCCGAGCGGTTCTAGGCGCTACAGTCTGGAACCGCGCGACCGCTACGGTCACAGATTCGAACCCTGCCTCGGGCATGGATGTGTGTGGTGTCCTTAGGTTAGTTAGGTTTAAATAGTTCTAAGTTCTAGGGGACTGATGACCACAGCAGTTAAAGTCCCATAGCGCTGAGCCATTTCAACAGGACACACGGAACGTGGGCCTATTTCTATGAATTGTCTGAGTGATACTGACGTATTCCTGTGGCCAGTGAGATACTAAGATCTGCCGCCGCCACAACATCTGTGTCACCTCCTCCCGAGCGCCAGTATTCAGGTTATAAAGGACCATTTGCAACAGTTTTGGACCAGACTGCTCCAGGACTGCAGTCTTCCAAATCGATTCAGTGCATGAATCTATACCAGTGAAGGTGCAACACCGTACTAATAAGCAGGTTCACATTGTCAAGTTCTATGCCAATTTAGCTGGCTATTGTAATCACTGAAATAACAATACATATCCTATCAAACTGTGAAATTGCCTTTTGTTTCCTCCTGCCTTCTGGTTTTGTCAGGCAGCGTCTATTTTACGAACTAAGACGAGCAAACACGACGGGCGCCCTGTGAGTAATACAATTTTTTTTTTTTGCTGAAAGCAGATTAGTTTTATTCTGGATTCCAATACATCATATTATTCCCGACGCTTCGGGCTACAAAACCATATTTATTAGTATAACCTCCATTTAATGAAACGGCCTTACGCCACCTTATCGGGAGCGCCCGTATGCCCGCATGGTACCACTCCACTGGACGACGTCGGAGCCAGTTTCTTGTTGCATCAATGACCTCCGCATCATCCACATACTGCTTTGCGCGGAGTGCATTCCTCATGGGGCCAACAGATAGAAGTCGGAAGGTGCGAGATTGGTTCTGTAGGGTGGATGAGGAAGAACAGTCGAATGCAGTTTTGTGAGCTCCTCTCGGGGGCGCAGGCTTGTCTGAGGCCTTGCGTTGTCATGAAGAAGGATAAGTTCTTTAACATTATTACAGTGATGAAAATTCTGAAGTCGGTTTTTTCAATTTCCTGAGAGTGGTGCAATACGCTTCAGAGTTGATCGTTGTACCATAAGAAGGACATCAGAGATAATAAACCCTTAAGAGTCCCAGAAATGCGTTACCATGGCTTTACCTGTAGAGGCTGCGGCTTTGAACTTTTTCTTCGGATGCGAGATGGTGCGGCGCCATTCCATGGATTTCCGTTTCGTTTTCGGTTGGAAGTTATGAACCCATGTGTCATCGCCTGTGGCGAATTTAGGGACAAAAATGTCATTGAACCTTCTAGCGCGCAAGCAGTTCCACACCTATAGCCCTTCGTTGCTGTTTATGGTCTTCTGGTAGGTGGCGAGTAACCCAGCGGAGCTTTGAGTACCCTAACTGCTGGCTGAGAGTGACAGCACAACCAACAGAGACGTCGAGCTGTGCAACACGGTATTTGATTGTGATCCGTCGATCACCTCCGATTAGTGTCCGCACGTTCCAACATTGCATATGTCACAGTTGTGAGCCGCCGACGGGCAAGCAGGAGGTGAGTTTTGGGCAACCTTGCTGCTATGATGACAGACGCGTCGTCCAACGACTCAGCGTGCTTTTGTTCACTTACAGTTCTCCATAGACATTCTGCCTGTGAATATCTACGATGCTCTGGTTTTCCGCCAAATGAAACTCAACTCTCTGTTTGGACGGACTTCCATTACAGATTTTGAAAGCTACGTATAGCGCTACCACGTCTCGGAAGTTTATGAAACTGTAGGAGCCGAAGCGGGAGTATTCCACGAAGTCCCACAACAAACTCGGCAGTTATTCAACTGAAATTGGCCGAGACAAAAAATTTGTTGCATTACTTCTTGAATGCCCCTCATTGCTCTCTTACAATATTACTTCCTTTTTACTTGCGCTCACCTCACCCTCATGTAACAGCAGTGGGCAAGAACGAGCGACGTGTCGGGTACTGCGGTGTGAGACTGCGCCGCCTCGGCGTACGCAGTTTACCTGGCGTCGCCCCCTGTACGGGGGCAGGGGCGGAAGGCGGCCCCGTGACCTTGTGCCTGGCTGCCGCTGCGCCGTATATCTGCCGGTTATTGGGGAGCTGCCTGCCGCCGCCTTTAATTGGTGACACTTTTATTGGCTCCACGTTTAATGTGCCCATGAGGTGTGGATGGCTGCGTACGTCTTCGCTTCCCGCACCGCTTCGGACCGCTCTACTGCGCGATCACAAAACATCGTCCCTGCGCTTAACCTCTCTACCAGCGCTGCGCCATACAGACGCCACACGCCACACGCACGGTCGCCTGTCAGAAGTGTTTCATCTCCTGCAGTCCCCGATATAAGCGCTGGCAGTAAACAAACCTCCTATTGTAAGTGAGGCCTGAGCTTCCATCCAAAAGGTCACACTGCGTTCTCGGCCGAATCAACCCTAAAAAGAATCTCAGCACCGAAGAATATACTAAAGATAGTTGCTGTTTTACTGTCTGCACATTACTGTGTGGACCTGGGAAAAGTAATATTCTACAAGTGCTGGTATTGTTCTTCTCCTCGATTTCTCGCATGTCTTAATATGTCTTTATCCAAAATTCTTAAAAAAAAGTAATGTATCCAAGAGCAGCATCAGATATTTGTAAAAATGAAGCAATAACAAAATGCCAGTTTCGTTTTCAGAAAGGCTTTTCAAAAGAAAATGCTCTTCATGCTTTCTCTGATCAAATAATAAATTCTTTGAATAACTGAACATCACCCACTGGGATATTTTGTGATCTGCCAAAGGCTTTTGTCTGTGTGAATCATGAAATTCTTCGAGATATGCTTAAGTATTGTGGTATGAGTGTGCAGTGCACAAATGATTTAATTCGTATTTAACTGGAACAATGCAGAAGGTTGAAATTAACAGTAGAGATAGTCTGCCAAAATCAGCAGAGTCCTCTATCTGGCGAGGTAACAAAAATGGTGTCATACAGGGTTCAGTCTTGTGTCACTTATTTTTCTTAATATATATTAATGATTTGCCACTCTGTATTAATGAAGATGCAAAGCTTGTTCTTTTTGCTGATGATACAAGTATAGTAATCATACTCAACAAACAACAATTAGTTGAGGAAATTGTAAATAATGTCTTTCAGATTATTAGTTCTGTGCAAATGGACTTTCACTAAATTATCAGGAAACACAATACATACAATTCTGTACAGTAAATGGCATAACACCATTGATAAATATAGACTTTGAACACAAGTCTGTTGCTAAGGCAGAATATTCAAAATTGGCATTCCTCAAAGCAAGCTATTCCGTTTGTGCAACACTACTTTAACTGGTATATAGCTACTGATCAGCCCACAGAAAATGCTAGTGTGTAGGTTATATACTTAAATGAAAGTTGTTAACGCAGCATGTGTATGAATGGATGACAATGTTTATTCGGTTATTTGAAATTTTATTATTTAATATTTCTGAATTTAAAAACAGTAATACGCCGGCCGCGCTGGTCTAGCGGTTCTAGGTGCTCAGTCCGGAACCGCGCGACTGCTACGGTCGCAGGGTCAAATCCTGCCTCGGGCATGGATGTGTGTGATGTCCTTAGGTTAGTTAGGTTTAAGTAATTCTAAGTTCTAGGGGACTGATGAGCACAGATATTAAGTCCCATAGTGCTCAGAGCCATCTGAACCATTTGAACAGTAATACGAAAAATTTCAATACTGATTTAGCTACAGAGCTTAAACTTACGGCGAATATGAATGCATCGATAGAATAGGCTCATTGGGATATAGTCGCGTTACATGCACTAGACACTGATATTACCATTACACGTTAACGACTTAGAAGGCCTCTTGTGCGTCGAATCTTGGCATCAAATTCTGGCATTTGGAGGAGTTGTAACGTCATCAAGTTCCACACTCCGTTCTCAACGGTGACATTGCTATCCTCTATTGCGTTACGTTTATCTCTCTCATGGTATATTTCAAGGAGGCAGAATTGACTGTCGATGTTGTAGCGAAGTACCTTCCTCGTACTCGACAAACGTCACTCCACCACATTTTATTTCTAACTTTGATAAACAACGCATTCGACTTTATAATCACTAGAAACACTTTTACCCTCTCTCAGTAACACGTGATATCTATTATTGTATCAAGCAATCTACGAGGTTGTGTTTTTTACGCTTAGCGTTTCCCTTACAGATGTTTGGCTGACATATCGAGTCCACCATCTATGACTTTCAATATAATGGTATAGTATTAGAGCAACCTCATCAAGAGTTCTCACTCTGCCATTCTATCTCGTTTCATTGATTCCATATGCCTTAATATCCTCCTTACAAGAAATAGGTCTTGGTGGTGGAAGCAAAAATTCTACTTCGATTTAATACTTAAAATTTGATGTTTTAATTGGAAAAGCAAGTTTGCACTTTAAAAATCTGAGAAAATATCTGCCTGCAAGGACCTTCAATGTACATGATAAAAATTATTCTGCATTATATGTTTAAGTGACAGTGAGGGAAAAAACATGAATGAAGAAGGACAGAATCGATTTCATTTATGTGTCTCATCGAAGTTAAACTGATACTCTGGCAAATGCCACATTTTCTGATTTTTAAATACGTCTGCTAAATATTGTGTCAATCGGCGACAACACACATGGAATGTGTGCGTTTTCTGTAAATGCAATAAATATCTACTGTCATCCATTATTTTTCTTGTATCGCATGGCTTCGTTCCTCTGTTAGGCAGATAAGAAATAAAGAGTCTGAAGCTATCGCCCTACGTGCCAGCATAAAACTGCTTTGAACTGATAAAGCAAAAGTATATAATAACGTTTATCGTCAAAATGTTATTTCCTTCAATGTTGTCGCCAACAGATTGGGCGATATTTTTCTTTTGTGTGTGTTCCTCTGTTAGGCAAATAAGAAATAAAGAGTCTGAAGCTATCGCCTTACGTGCCAGCATAAAACTGCTTTGAACTGATAAAGCAAAAGTATATAATAACGTTTATCGTCAAAATGTTATTTCCTTCAATGTTGTCGCCAACAGAAGGGGCGATATTTTTCTTTTGTGTGTGTCAGTAACTTTTAATGACACTATGAACGTCACATCTTTAAGCGGCACGTATATCATCTGCTAAACTGCAACTGTTCAGCTAACCATGGAGTAATACCGTGCATCCGCAGTATAAGTCGAGGTGTTAAAAAGAGAGACGACGATTACATACGACACAAACATTGCAAGACTTCATCATATTGCAGAATATAGGGACATTGCCTTTGGAAATGATGCTGCATGCTTTTTGATGACTGGCCCAGTAGCTCAATACGGCCTTCCGGAATAATTCTTGTGAAGAGTCACTAGCATATTTTCGAGATAAGTGCCTAAACTGTTATGAACATCATTTTCGTCCGAGGCTTTATTAAACGTACCTTCGTTGAGCAACTGCTTCATATACGCCTCGTATTATGATATCATCTGTTTCGCCACACTAAGATGTCTTGTGACACATTACTGGAATGTTTACTTTAAGGTTAGTTTGGATATACGACTACTGTTTCCTGTCACGATTAACATCTTATATCACGTAAATCGAAGCTTACATGTCCTTGCATTTTATCGTCGATGTTTCCAGGAAGTCCGGAGTGATACAGCCGAAGTGCACTTGTAACTATATTTTGATCGTCTGAATGCTGGGATGTCTAGAACTTTCTGTTTTGAGCATTTCATTAATAAATGAGTCGTCAGAAAGTACGGCTATGCATGGTGGACTGAGGTATTCCATTTCGATTCGGTTTATGGCTACCTTTTGTGACAAAAGATCCACCAGGCTACACCTCTAAGACTTCTGACTTGGTTGTAAATTACAGGAGAAATTATGCGATTGTAAGTCAGAATAATATGACTAACAGCATGTGTATAGCGTTTCGCTGGGAGTTTTATTCTAAACTGTGTGATGGGTGTGAATTTCGATCTTTTGTATGCAACTTGTGAGGGTTGT
Organism: Schistocerca gregaria; assembly: GCF_023897955.1. Taxonomy (NCBI): domain Eukaryota; kingdom Metazoa; phylum Arthropoda; class Insecta; order Orthoptera; family Acrididae; genus Schistocerca; species Schistocerca gregaria. Next base: position 829,034,956 of record NC_064922.1, read on the forward strand.
AACGAGTCCATGAGAATATTTAAAAAAGATTGTGATGAACTCGACTTGGCATTTCTTTAATACCAATGCAACGGAAGAAGCGGTCCATTCAAGGTGCTCGAATATGATGCAGTCCCCGAGACAGAAGAGTAATCTACAATTTTACAAAGTTCGTGTGGGACTAGCGACATCTAAATAACAAAAAAAAAATGTTCGTAATAAGAAGGATGTAGTCCGACGCCACTGATGTTTAATTTACGTCTCAAGAAAGTCTCAGAATAAAACAAAAGTGCAAGAAGATGGTTCAAACGGCTCTGAGCACTATGAGACTTAACATCTGAGGTCATCAGTCCCCTAGAACTTAGAACTACTTAAACTTAACTAACCTAAGGACATCACAGACATCCATGCACGAGTCAGGATTCGAACCTCCGACCGTAGCGGTCGCGCGGTTCCACACTGAAGCGTCTGGAACCGCTCGGCCACTCTGGCCGGTTGCAAGAAGAATTAACACATCGATTAAGGTTTGGAGAAAAGTTTTCTTCCCGTTGAAAGTAAAGAATATAAAAAACGACTCTAGCGGACCATATAATTGGTGTAGTGTTTAGATTAACGACGACAAAAGTAAAGATAAAAGTTGCGGAAGCAGCTTGTATTTGAACATTGATATTTTCAGAGACATAGTAAAAGAAAGAAGCAGTATGGTAAAGGAGATTGTAGTATCCCAAGGAAAAGGAAAGAGAGAGAGAGAGAAAATCTGTAACTAGCGGTAGTGAGGCCGTGCTGAATCAGTGGCTTCTTCGGCATTAATTGTAAAATAACCGAACAACCCTCTCCTAAATTCGTTGTTACCTGTAAAATCTTGATTACAAGCTTCAAGCTGCCTCTGCAGCACCTAGGTGGTGTGGACGTATTCGTTCTCCACTGATCACAGACGCTCCTACAATGCACATGCTTGTATTCTGCTTTACTCTTTCGCTCCCACGGTCACTCCGCCAACCTAAGCCGTACCAAAGTCCACCATTATTTGTGTCAGCTTGATGCACAACTGCACTACGTTTTCCCCCAGTTACTAGTTCGTCTTATCCCATTAGCCAGCCGTTGCGAGGTCTGAACCCCCACTAGTGTTCACTACTCAGACTGTTAAGCTCAATGCTGAGTAATATGGTCACAGTTCAAACTGAGCTAAACTAGCCATCAGTAAACCTTGGGGCATAAAGAGTATTGCTAAGCGAGTTCGGAAGCGGACCACAGTCACTTCTTTAGAGCTGTACACAACAGACTGTCGAAGATGTTGGACAGTTAAGTGTGTTCAGACGAAAAGATTATCACAGCAGGCGAACATACACGTCATGTCCTAAATAAAATTTTTCTCAGCCCGAATCTTTGCTTAAATACCGCATGGTCTTATTGGAGATAGCATCGCTTAGATTTTCTCTGACCTTTGAACTGACTTAACCCATCCAGTTATAAAGAGACTAAGTGTCCAATGTAGACTAGTAATCAGATTTGAAAGAAGTTGTTCTGTAGTCCGACTCTTACCGACGTAGTCAAAGTTCAAACCATCATATCCTACTGACAACCCACAATGGTAATATGATATTATTCTTTAACAAAAAAATAGAACATTACTTCTTAACCGAGTTTTCTCTTTTTTACCAATGTGAGTTGGCCACTTTCTGTTAATTTTTATTCTGTGTAATTTTTTTCTTCGATTGATCCAATTTTTTATCAACCCACAAAACGTTTTATTTCTTGTGTTGATAGTATACGGCCTTCTATGAGACATATTGAAGCTTTTTGTATTGTGCCATTACATAGTGATGGTTTTATACCTGCCGTCAGCAAGGTCCGTTAGCAAGTTATTTCACAATCCCTCCTCCATTTTAGTATGAATTTATTATAAAACTGGCTGACAAACCTGGCATTGCTCGGGTATTCAATTTTCCATTTTTCCGTTAGAAACGAAACCAAAAAATTAACTGTGTTAGTAGCGTAAGGTCCCAGACGGCTTATGTACACTGGGCGGTGCTCCTTCGCGAGTCTACAACGCGATTCTGTAAACGTCTCTATGGAAACGCCTCTTCATAGCTCTGCAGAAGGCGAATCTTTTCACCTAGAGTCGTTTGCGCATCGCAGTTGAGGGTCGTCGAAGGCGCTGCCAGATGTTAAGGATTTCCTTAATCTGACTCGACTGTAGTAGTGTGTTAGCAGTCAAGAATAAACGTATTAAACCTTCATTCATGATGTCGTGTTTTTTTTTCGGGCATCTCAGTGTTTATAACGTCATATATGTTGAACGATGTGTCCTACAATGATATATTTGTGAAGATACAGTCAACGGCATACCGTCTGCAAAATGTGTTGCGAAAGTAGCTAGTAGTAAGGAAGTACTAAATTTAAGTCATTTATAATGCTGCAATTTTCACGCAGCTCAGTGTTTATGACGTCATATCTTATGAACCATATATGGTTGGTTGCTTGTTTTGGGGGAAGAGACCAAACTGCGAGGTCATCGGTCTCATCAGTTTAGGGAAGGACGGGGAAGGAAGTCGGCCGTGCCCTTTCAAAGGAACCATCCCGGCAGTTGCCCGGAGCGATTTTGGGAAATCACGGAAAACCTAAATCTACATCTGCATCTACATCCATACTCCGCAAGCCACCTGACGGTGTGTGGCGGAGGGTACCTTGAGTACCTCTATCGGGTCTCCCTTCTATTCCAGTCTCGTATTGTTCGTGGAAAGAAGGATTGTCGGTATGCCTCTGTGTGGGCTCTAATCTCTCTGATTTTATCCTCGTGGTCTCTTAGCGAGATATACGTAGGAGGGAGCAATATACTGCTTGACTCCTCGGTGAAGGTATGTTCTCGAAACTTCAACAAAAGCCCGTACTGAGCTACTGAGCGTCTCTCCTGCAGAGTCTTCCACCGGAGTTTATCTATCATCTCCGTAACTCTTTCGCGATTACTGAATGATCCTGTAACGAAGTGCGCTGCTCTCCGTTGGATCGTCTCTATCTCTTCTATCAACCCTATCTGGTGCGGATCCCACACTGCTCAGCAGTATTCAAGCAGTGGGCGAACAAGCGTACTATAACCTACTTCCTTTGTTTTCGGATTGCATTTCCTTTGGATTCTTCCAATGAATCTCAGTCTGGCATCTGCTTTACCGGCGATCAACTTTATATGATCATTCCATTTTAAATCACTCCTAATGCTTACTCCCAGATAATTTATGGAATTAACTGCTTCCAGTTGCTGACTTGCTATATTGTAGGTAAATGATATGGGATTTTTCTTTCTCTGTACTCGCAGCACATCAGGCCGGCCAGACTCGGGATTGAACCGTCGTCCTCCCGAATGCGAGTCCAGTGTGAAAGCATATATGGTACCATGTTATTATTTTGTAGGTGTATTTAGCGGTCTGTTTGTATTTATTGCGAATAGTGTTAATAGCAAAGGAGTAATTAATTTAAACGTCGTACACGATTCGGCAATTTTAAAGCATCTCGTCGTTTATGATGTCATATCTCCTGAACTACGGTGGGTAAATGGTTCTTACCCTCACAATGACTGTTGCCTGACAGTGAAGGATAAGTGTATCAAGTCTGGGTTGAAACTCGCCCAGTGGTTTAGGAGGAGATGTGAAACACACACTAACACACACACACACACACACACACACACACACACACACACACACACACACATACAGGGTGTTACAAAAAGATACAGCCAAAATTTCAGGAAACATTCCTCACACACAAATAAAGAAAAGTGGACATGTGTCCGGAAACGCTTAATTTCCATGTTATAGCTCATTTTAGTTTCGTCAGTATGTACTGTACGTCCTCGATTCACCGCCAGTTGGCTCAATTGAAGGAAGGTAATGTTGACTCCGGTGCTTGTGTTGACGTGCGACAGATTTTCTGTGAACGTTTGGACAGGCATTGTTGGTGATATCTTGATTGGGCCCCATGTTCTACCACCTACGCTCAATGGAGCACGTTATCATGATTTCATACGGGATACTCTACCTGTACTGCTAGAACATGTGCCTTTACAAGTACGACAAAACATGTGGTTCATACACGATGGAGCTTCTGCACATTTCACTTGAATTGTTCGTACACTTCTCAACGACAGATTCAGTGACCGATGGATTGGTAGAGGCGGACCAATTCCATGGCCTCCACGCTCTCCTGACCTCAACCCTCTTGACTTTCATTTATGGGGGCATTTGAAAGCTCTTGTCTACGCAACCCCGGTATCAAATTTAGAGACTCTTCGTGCTCGTATTGTGGACGGCTGTGATACAATACGGAACTCTCCAGGGCTGCATCAGCGCATCAGGGATTCCATGCGTCGGAGGGTGGATGCATGTATCCTCGCTAACGGAGGACGTTTTCAACATTTCTTGTAACAAAGTGTTTGAAGTCACGCTGGTACGTTCTGTTGCTGTGTGTTTCCATTCCATGATTCGTGTGATTTGAAGAGAAGTAATAAAACGAGCTCTAACATTGAAAGTGAGCGTTTCCGGACACATGTCCACATGACATATTTTCTTTCTTTGTGTGTGAGGAATAAGTTTCATTTCCAATCAGTCAGTTGTTTAACCAGCAACTTCATTTGACTTTGCTTTAAAATTAAGTATTTCAGATTAAGTAACTGCAAACTTAGTGCTTTCTGATTCACTTATTTTCCCATGAACTGTTATGTTGTGAAAAGCGTGACAAACTTCTGTTGTCATGCAGGTGATCATTTGCTTAATTATATTTGCCATTACTTTTCTTAGGATTCCGGATATTCATTGCCCTAGTGGTATTTCGAACGTTTAATTATCCCTGTTTTGCTAATCAACATTTTTTGTACTAAATATTACACGGTACCCTCTTTGCCCGTATGTGATTAGTGAGCGATTGCACAAAGCTACTCCCATTTCAATATAATTATTACAGGTTATATTTAGAAGAGATTCCTTCAAAAGGGTCTGTTGCACACTTTCCTCATTTTAACCGGTAATATTTTCCTTCGGTAACGATAGCCACTTCACTGCAAATTTTCATTAGGCTTGCGCGATCACGATCAGTTATATATTAATCCAGTAGGCGGATTAGGAAGTGGGAGGTTATAACCTCCAACTTCAACGCACTTTCGAATTCTTTTAACATCACATGCAGCGCTTCAGAGTTGTCTTTACCTTCTTCTTTGAGGGCGCCACTATTCTTAAACCGAACGTGTATTGTGATTACTTTTCCTTTGTAGGCATCGCCTTTCAACCACCTGAACAGCCAAATATCAACAGAGGTTAAGTCCGAGGCCACTGGCGGCTAAGGAACGTGATCACCTCTGCCGATCAACCTGCCGGAGAATGTTAGGTCTACATTATGTTTCACCTGACGTATGAAATGAGCAAGGGCTCATCATGCTGGAAGAACATACCCATTCGGCCAAAGGAATCTCTTCCAATGCTGCTGCACAGTCATTTTCAAAAAGCGTAGACAAAGGGGACGTGTAGGGCGATGTGGTAATAGAACAGGCCCAACCAACTGATTGTCTATCATACCAACCCGCATATTTTGAGGGTACAGCCCGATAATGCTGAACGCCAAATCCTTAAAATTTCAATTTCATTTGACATGTAAAACATGTGCAGAATAAGATTAATAATTTTTAAGCATGTATGAAAAACACAAGCATGCCAGAATTCCTAACGACAGTGCAAGGGCATACAAGGATGGCGGCCAGTTTGGCCCTAGGGCATTCGTTTCTGAGAGCTGGAGCACAAAAGACGTGTTTATCAGCGGTGATGGCGACGGCTTTTTGTAGTGTTCTGAACTTTTATAATTAGGAATCATTGGCTCATGATACGTGGGTCACCGGTGAATACTTAGAAAATCCACAGTCACATAGTCGTAGGGATTTAGGAAGATTTCGGCGGTTTGGTGTCAGCGTGGACTTAGAATAAGTCAAACGAGGTGAACAGAACTGAACTCTGAAACATTTTCACGAGTTTGTGAGCGCTTTGCGTCCATTATTTTCATTGGTTATCCGGTGTCGGACTCGAAATTTGTAGTGTCAGGTCGTATCAGACACTGCCTAGGTTTCTGTGTTAGGTCCTATACACTTTTTGTTGTACGTAAATGATATATCATCAATTTTGTCGTACTGCGAATACCACATGTACGCTGATGGCCACTGCTTATATCTACGTGCTAAACAAATAAATCTGAAGACTGCTGTCGAGAATCTAAGTAGCAATCTGTGCGCATTCTCAAAATGGGCGCAGGATATAGGATTGAAGCCCTGCTTACCCAAAACCCAAGGGGACTGGTTAGTGATTGTAGGCTCATCAGCCTGAAATATCGGGATGCCCCACCATCTTTAAGTCTAAATTGGGCAAATATCAACTTTCGTCCTTCAGAAAAAATTCTAGTACAAATAATAGATGATTTTTTTTTGAAATAAGCATACAACCGCTATGTGCAAGAAGGCATAAGCGTCTCTCCATGCCCTAAAAAATGCAAAAAGCTCTTCCCTCTTGATCTGAAAAAGAAACTTGTACGAGCACATCTTCAGTTATTGATGAAAGTGATGTTATCCTGAAAGGCCTTTCTCCGGAAAGCTCACTGCGCCTGGAATTGCCTGTGTTCGTTATATCTGTGTTGTTCGACTCTCTGATTATAGTTCACCATCACATGTACACTCTGGCTGTGTGCAAGAAAGCGCAGAGATCTCTATAACCTATGTCTTCTCTACTCTCTCATCAATGAACACTGTTCCTCATATCTCTCCTCCAACTTATCGCTCTTATCTGAGCAACATGGCAGAAACGTCTGTCCCTATCAGTGCAAATTTCTTTGGGTTCCATCCCCGTAGTTAGCAACTTTCTCGAAGTCTTTCTCAGTAGCAGAAAACCGACTCTGGAGCCCCCTGCCGCATTGTATTTCAGAACTAACTTCTCCAGATTACGGAGATTGCTAATGACATGTCTACTAAAGCGACGATAAGGATTTCCATTGTCCATGTACGCACTCTTGTACATCCTTCTTTCCAACCAGATCTTCCTCCTTTCCCAGTATTCTTTGCTTGTGCAGTCTCCTTAAATTTGTACAACTATAAATTCTTTTTATATCTGCCACTATCTTATTATTATTATTACTGGCAGCAGCTTCAGTAGCATAAGTACTGCCAGTGTTAACTTAATTAGTTCACAGTGTTATTTACTCACAGCGCAACTTCAGACGCTCAAGTCATTTTAATACTATCTGTCATATTAAAACCGTTATTTCTCAGGAAAATGTAAATGTGAAACACTGCTCCGATGTAAGAGAGGTCCTAATGACCCTAATTAGATCAGGCCAAGAAAATAAATAAGTTTAAACGTATGCGACTGAGCTTTGCACAATTATCGGTAGTTTAGAGGAAATATTCAGTACTGAACGTGGCATGCTGCTCTGGTCCTTTACCTTAAAGGCCTTAGTGCAGTCGTTACGTTGGCTCTAACTGAATAGATATCAATAAACCCTGATTTATTTAACTCAAAACTTTAGTGGGTTGTGAAAATAATTTAGTTTCCATCGAGTGAAAATGTTCTGCGTGCATATTTTCCACTCACTGAAGCACTGTGTGAGTCATTAGCAGGGTATTGTGACTAACGCTTTGCGTGGCCCCTAGGTGTTAAACGCAGCCAATAATTAAAACAAAACACGCATAGAAGCTTTGTTATTATTTCAACGAATTGTATAAAAATATACCATTAAGCAGCATACGGTTAGTCTGGTATGAATAATTTTTAATGGTCTAAATTACAGTAAAATCGTTGCCTTGGAAAAAAAAGCGTTCTTAAACATACGCCTCGACAAAGGCATGTGGGTTTTCGTCCGACCACCGATGTCAGTTACGACTGTCATAGCTACCATCACGTCAGGAGACACTATGAGTGAGATTACTGACCTACTTTCAATTAGCCGACGAGGAAATTCCCATCGTCTCCCCTCATTTCTTTCTCGAAGGTGTTGAATCCGCTCTAAATGACAAGACACATGCCGTGCATACGTAATATTCGGCGTATTCTTTACTGTAGAGAACAGATACGACCAGAAACTTTGCTTGTGCTAGTTGAAGGACTAGGTTTCATCAGCTGAATGTCATATTTACTTCATCCACACTCCACTCAAGCACGACCTTACAGCTTCAGAACAAACGACAGTCGATAAATAAAGCCATAGTAACTCGACTACCAACAAGCGAAATGCAGGCTAATTTTGGCAACCAGATGAGGGAGCAGGTCTATTGGAAATTTTTATTTGCATTTCTGGAATTTGTACGTACTTTGGATGTCTCAACCGCTAAGCGAAAATTTCGAATCACTCTTAATTCACGCGCAGTCTTTGCTCAGAGAAACTCTGTCGCAGGAAGATGTGCTTGTTTTTGTCATCGCTGCTCGGCAGCAAGGAGTGCGAGAGTTCTGTTGATAGAGGTAGTAGTGAGACAGACGCCATGTACAGAGACGCCCCTCCTATCCGCATCCTCCATCGAGGAAATGGCGATGTAGACCTAAAGTTAAGTGCAACTGTATTTAAGTAAAATGATTTGTGTTTGAATATTGTGAAGCAGAGGAGAAAGATTCGATTAGTGATTTAGAACGAAATGAGATGTAATGAGATAAGAAATGCATCTGAATATGAATGAAGGTAATATTTGTTACTTAGCTGCAATGCAGTGCCGCATAGTTCGGAATCATTGTTGATTGAGACATCCATATAAGGAACTTTAGATTTTTCGTTAAAGATTGAGTAATTTTCACTGTAAGGTATTTTTTGTGCTTATCAGTTCTTTGTCTGACTCTTGTGAGAGTAAGAATTTGATAGTAACTTTGCCCTTTCTCAATGCTGATGAGTGTTGTAACATGAATTTCCTACATTTAATAACATATCAGATAGCTCACAAATAGTTTGTTATTGGAATACTTCACCTAAGAGCATTGCCCACATCTTCCTTCCAAGTCATTTTTATTAAAAAGGAGTGTCTCACCTAGTGAATCACCGAAGTTAAGCGCTGTCGGGCGTGGTCGGCACTTGCATGGGTGACCATCCAGGCCGCAATGCGCTGTTGCATTTTTTCGGGGTGCACTCAGGCTCGTGATGTCAATTGAGGAGCTACTCGACCGAATAGTAGCGGCTTCGGTCAAGAATACTATCATAACGACCGGGAGAGCGGTGTACTGACCACACGCCCCTCCTATCCGCATCCTCCTTTGAGGATGACTCGGCGGTCTGATGGTCCCTATGGGCCACTTGTGGCCTGTAGACGGAGTGGTCTCACCCAGTGATGTGTATAAAATAGTTTACTCGTTGTTTGGAGCATTGCACTAAGCTCTCAGCAACTGTAGTTAGAAATTTGCGGCTGGCCCACAGAGAACAGCAAGCACCGCGTTTCCAAACAATCACACTACGAGAAAAGATATTTTCAGCATCAACGCGAAGAGACTTTTTCGTATACAGCATTATTAGACAAGGACTCACAGGGACCACTTTGTTTAATTAAAGAGATTAATACTAATGCTCAGGATTTAACCAATTTGCACATTCTTTTTGAAAGATTATAAAAAAAGGTCAAATTCATGATTTATTCTCGCAGGCCGATATATTTGGTTTCTCTCGCAGTCGGAAATGGACAAAGAAACCCAAAGCGAAACAACAACAAAGTTACAACGAACCCAGTACGAAATCTCACATCAAAACAGTAAAGGAAACTTTCACTGTAGCCAATGAAAAGGGGACACACACTGTATTATAAACGTAAGGAATATACGAGGGCTATCCACAAAGTACATTACGTTTCGGAATTAAAAATAAATAAAGTATTGGAAATTTTTTTCTTATATACAGATGAAAGCTACACTTAGATACTACTTTTCTACATACTTGCCATTTAAATTAAGGCATTTATCGTAGCGATGAACGAGCTTGGAAATTTCTTCGTCGTAAAATTCGGCCGTTTGCGCCTTCAACCACGTGGTTACCTCTTCTTGAAGCTGTGCGTCGTCATCAAAACGCTGCATAGCCAACCAGTTCTTCATTGCTGGGAATAAGTGGAAGTCGCTCGGTGCCAGGTCGGGACTGTACGACGGATGAGGAAACAACTCCCACTTAAAAGATTCGAGAATTTCACGAGTGGATTTTGCCGTGTGGGCCCGGGCGTTGTCGTGAATCAGCAAGATCTTTGAGCCCAACTTTCCCCTGCCCTTGTTTTGTATTGCTCTTCTGAGGTTGTGCAGAATTTGGTAATACCTTTGAGAGTTTATTGTAGTGCCTCTTTCCAGGAAATCCACAAAAGTCACACCTTTTCTATCCCAAAAGAAGAGGTAACCACGTGGTTGAAGGCACGGGCGGACGAGTTTTACGACGAAGGAATTTCCAAGTTCATCCATCGCTACCATAAGTGCCTTAATTTAAATGGCAACCATGTAGAAAAGTAGTATTTAAGTGTGGCTTTCATCTGTATATAATAAAAAAATTTCCAATACTTTATTGATTTTTAATTCCAAAACTTAACGTACTTTGTGGATAGCCCTCTTATTATTGGAATTAGTCTGTACAGTCATATCATATAATATTTATTTTTACTCCGGAAACAGCCTGTATATCCGACAGACTATTGTTGCACCATCCTCTACATACCTGTACCACTCATCTCTAAGGTTCGTTGTAAGTCAAACGTGTTTTCTAGTATCAACGTATAGACGTTCTACTGTGTGTAAAGGCCTTGGTGACTGATTACTCGAATTAGTCTGTACAGTCAGGTCGTATATTATTTATTTTTCCTCCGGAAACAGGAATCAGTGTGAACTCTTATGGGACTAAACTGCTAAGATCATCAGTCCCGAAGCTTACACACTACTTAAGCTAAATTATCCTAAGGACAAACGCACACACCCATGCCCGAGGGAGGACTCGAACCTCCGCCGGGATCAGCCGCACAGTCCATGACTGCAGCGCCTCAGACCGCTCGGCTAATCCCGCACGGCTCCGGAAACAGGCTGGAAATCCAGCACACTATTGTTGCACCATCCTCTACACACCTGCACCACTCATCTCCTACATACCTGTACCACTCATCTCTAGTATCACCTTACAGACGTTCTACTGTGTGTAAAAGCCTTAGTGAGTGTTCGTACGCGTGAAAGAATGCGGTTCCGAGTGACGCGTTAACGCGTCTCACCAAGCTGCGGTGGCAGTATAGGTGCACGTCACATGCCATCTTTACAGCGCTGCGTCCGTCTGTAGACAAGGCGAGGATACCGGCCCAGCGAGCGATCAGGAGGGACGGATGTTTTCTCAGCGGCCCGTACCACGCCTAAAACGAGACTGTTAAGCCACTAAGTTTCAGTTTAAGGGGATTGGTTTCTTATTGGGCGGCTATCGCGATGGGCGCACGACGAGGACGGAGAAAAAGAGAGAGAGACAGGGGGGGGGGGAGGAGGAGGTGGCGGAGGGGGGAGGGAGTAGCCACTCTCAAGCAGCACCCGCCCCAGCTCCTACTTTACGAGTCTAGCGCCGCTCGGCCCGACGCCTACAACACCTTATAAATTACCGCGTTTTAAAAAACTTCCTTGCCGCGACAAAATATAACTTGGCCGCACGTATTACAAACACCCAGCCCCAATACAAATACCTGCGCTACACACACACACACACACACACACACACACACACACACACACACTGAGGCGCGCACGGCTACGCACCGGTCTGGGTGAACACGCCTGGCTTGGAAACACCGGCGAGATTGCGGCGGTCATTAAGACGTTTCTTCCGAACGAAAATATTTAACCCGAGTTGCGGCGGGAAGCGATAAATCACCGCCCGGCGTTTCTTCCTCTCATTCCGCCTCCGCCCGCTGCTCTGCGCGCTTGGGCAGCTTTTAGTGTTGTCTGGAAAGCTTGCAAATCGGCGGCAAGCTCTCAGATGCTCGATGGAAATATTAATGAAGTGCGAAGATATTGCTCTCCCTGTGCGAGCGCTTTTAGGACAAAAAACACTAAAGCTTTCTGCTGCCTTCCGCGAAATGTTTATGTGCGCCGCTAACTTTCACACCTCCACGTGCCATTAAACAGCGTTCAGGCGATGGAGAACGCTAGAAATAGCCAAAAAAGTCACGCCCGTTCTCCACTTAACTTTACGCCAATTTCGCAAAGAAGTCTATCTCAACATTAACGCTTATTCAACATGTTGATGTGTCAGAGAAATTTCCAGATAATAACAGAATTCTTGTTTTTTGTACCCAGAAACCAATTTGCTTAAAGCATTTTTTTTCGAATTTCAACAGGCTGTGTACTATCAGTACTATCAGCTGAAATATTTATGGATAATTTTCAACTCAAAGTTTCTTGATGAAGAGCTCGTAATTTCTAAGATAAAATTCTGCATCAGCTATGTGGATGACATACTGTGCTTGTGGAAAGATACCACCAGGCACTTAAACAAACTTATCCAACATTTAAATTTACACCAAACCAAAGTTAAGTTTAGAATGGAGTTGGGAAGAGACTGAATCACCGTCTTACGACTTTACCTTTTATTTATCATTTATTTAAGACGTGGAAATAACTTTTATATGCACAGTAACACCTACAAAATCTCCGGCATTTTGTAAAACCTACACATGCCACCTTCCACTCCGTGGTGGGCTGGCAGATATCTAAACCACAAACCAAACCAAATTTAGAAAATGAATTAAAATAAGGCAGTTGCATACAGTAGTGTTTCTAGCCCTGCTCTAGTTGATGACATACGTAGTAGAAAGAACGGACAGAAGTGAACTGCACTTCTGTATCCTCCTCAGAAAGCATTTAATCACACTGACAAAAAGTAGGTCCTATACCTACACTGGATCACATATCTTTGGAAAATAACCTGACTATTGAGCTATAGACTCTCGCTGATATTATGGGGACTATCTGTTTAGTCTCACGTTGTTTGATGATGGGGTAGAAAACCGAAAGCAGGTTTACAACTAACTATCAAAAAACTATTATTGTGGTGTATTTCAGTTTTCAGTATGTCTATTTCCTCCAAGTACCCATGGAATATTTTATATACATTCAATAATTTTTAAATTATACAGTATAAGTTGTATATCAAAATTTATTTGCAGATGGAGTCAGGAGGCTTTAAGTTTTATAATGACAGATTATACATGTTCAATGTGTCTTTATCCTGCACAGGAAACATGTAAGTGGTAGCAGAATTTGTACCATACGTGGAGAATCATTTATAGTGTTGTCGAACTCACCGCAGCTGCAGTACGGCTCATCGAGTCGACCTGAACTGTTGACAGAAGAAGAGATTATACTGCCCCTTTTACAAAGCTCCCTAAGAGAGTCATTCATCGAGAGATTTCGTCGATCAGAAATACACTTGCTTTTCCATGAGACTGATCCCTCGTTCAGGATTCGTTCAAAAACATTGGACATCAAGTTGTCGATGGGGAGGGGCCCAGTGTGTTGAAAAATAGTCTTGTGAGTCGTCACTAAGTTGAGGAAGAATCCTTTGTTGTAACACAGTGAGGTACTATACTCCACTGGCAGGTATGCAGGAATGCTATGGTGACGCCAGCACATACTTCTTACCTAGGTTGGGGTCTAGAGGTCCTGTCTTCAGAACCCGGTCAGAGCATCTTTGCTAGTATTTGCAGTTGGGCTAGATGCAGGGGCAATGACGTCACAAACTAAAATGTATCGATGGAAGATGCCGCTTGCAGGAAATTTACAAAATATGAGATGGTGATGATGGGTAATATAAAACCTTTAGTTGCAATTAAATGACACAGCTAATCACAGTGCAGCATATTACCAATCATGCAACCGAAACAGCCAATCACTATGTGTCCACTACGTTCAAAAGTACCCAAACGACATTTATTACTCACGAAAATAAGTAAAGATATTTGCAGTACTACAGTATTTCCATGTCAAAAATAACAGAGGCCTCACTTCAGTTGCTTATGTTGGTGGCATGTTCAAAAGTACCTGAACAATCTGAATTATTTATCAAAAATATGTAAGTACGACCCTCCCCCTTTCCCAGATACAAATACACACACACACACAGAGAGAGAGAGAGAGAGAGAGAGAGAGAGAGAGAGAGAGAGAGACATACACATCTGCATGTGATTAACAATAGCTAACTGTGACAGGTGGATGCAAGGAGAGCAGCATGGTACATTGTCAGCAGCTTTGTGTAGTTGGGGCCAGTGCACCCTCTTTCACCAGCAACAGCTCTGCCTCATCAGTAAATTTCATCTCTCTTTGTCACACACACATGTACATTTAGATCTCCCAATCCCAGCCAAGTATTTTAACAACCATTAAAATTACACCCCCAGTTACAGTGTATCCCTGTAGTAGCCATCTTGGGTACTAGCATAAAAACCCAAAGTATCTGTATTTGGCGTCATGTTCAAATGTATTAGACTGATCTGTAGTATTTGTCAAATAAGATACTGACATATGGTATTCACACATCAAAAATTATTAAGCTTCCCTAACTTACATATAATGCAGCACTTGTCAATGACGTATTACGTTGGAGCAAATGTTTGTAGATTTTATATTTTGCGTGTTGGTATTCCAGTTGCTATGGGTTTATTTATCGACTATCTTTCTTTATTTGTAATTCATTATTGCTGCTTGAGTTTCTATATTGTCATTTTGTCAATTGGAGACAGTGTGTGGAGCTGTTGATTCTAGAAAATGGTGAGCCAAGTAGGGAAATCGGAGCGTTCCGACATATTCTTCTATTTGGGTTCAGTAATGTGATGATGGTAGCGGAGGCAGCCAGGAATATTTGCGCCGTGGAAGTGGATAACGACATTGGACAGAGCATAGCAAGAAAATGGTTTTCTCGTTTTACGCAGGATTAAGGACTATCCACGTTTAGAAACTCTCCACGATCAGAAAGACTATCGAGGTTTGATATCTGATGCACTGTGATCATTCTACTATCGTGCGACAATGGATGTGATGGACAGGTTAGAAAATCAGACGTATAGGTACCACATGCTCTAAGCCAAAATCACACAATACAGTAGATGGCCATATGTACATCTCTGGTTGTTCGTCATCCATTGGCTCATGAACAATACCGACGAGTCATACCCTGTATCTTAACTGGTGATGAAAAATGGTGTCTTCTTGCTAACACAAAGAAAAGAAAGGAAGGGTTGAGCCCAAACAAAGCAGCAACTCCCCATAGAAAGACCTGTGCAACGGAACAGCAACAGTATCGTGTACCACAGATTGCTCAAATTTCTTCCCTGAGGTGCAACCATCACTGCTGGCACTGATTGTTAACAACTGAGACGTCTTGCAGACGCAATGCAGGAACAGTGACAAGAAAGACTGCGTGGAGTGATGCTACTGCACGATAACGACCGCCCACATTCTGCTACACTGACAGAAAATACTGTACGGTAGCTGGGTTTGGAAGTCACTTCGCACGCGCCTTATTTACCTAATCTTGCACCTTCAGCTTTTCATCTTTTTCGCTCTCTATGGAACGACCTTCAAGGAACAGGAAACTACCTTTCGAATGAAAATGCACTCCGAACATGGCTCGACGAATCTACACATCAAAACCATGTTAGTTCTACAGCTGCGGAATTGAGAACTTACCCTAGCGTTGGCGGATTGTTGTAAATAGTGAAGGAGAATACCATTAATGACTAAAATCTCTGTTTTATGTGTCTATATTGTTTACTAAACATATGGAATATTGCTACGAACGTATGTACAACCTAACTCTCATTATTGCACCACACTAGGTGCAAAGTACAATGGAACATTCCAACTAAATACTTCATACACTTGTTTTATACAAAACTGCCTTTCCTGCTGCTAGTTACTTTATTTATCCCATAAGCGTTTCGCCTTCTCCTGTTCTAAGGCATCACCGGCCGCGGTGGTCTCGCGGTTCTAGGCGCGCAGTCCGGAACCGCACGACTGCTACGGTCGCAGGTTCGAATCCTGCCTCGGGCATGGATGTGTGTGATGCCCTTAGGTTAGTTAGGTTTAAGTAGTTCTAAGTTCTAGAGGACTGATGACCACAGATGTTATGTCCCATACTGCTCAGAACCATTTGAAACATTACAAGGCATCATCAGTGGCATCTATAACGATACAGTTTTGTTAGTTTAGTATCGTTATAGATCCCACTGATGATGCCTTACAACAGGAGAAGGGAAAACGCGTGTGGGATAAATAAAGTAACTAGCAACAGGAAAAGGCAGTTTTATTTACAAAACATATTTATATGCTTGCTGCGGAGGATGGCCACCCAAACAAACTTTTTAAATACCTCTCGTCTACAATGTTTATCAAAATACACGTGGCATTACCGCTGATTGAATTTACAGGTTTAGTTCCACTGCCGGCCACAGTGGCCGAGCGGTTCTAGGCGCTACTGTCTGGACACATACAATTACACAATGTTTATGTCAAGTGTCACAATATTATTTCCACACTACAATATCTGTAAAAAGTGATGCCTAAACATGTCTGTGGGCTGTCAAAATTATTGCTCCAATTCTATCGGTTGAAAACATGTTCAGCCAGTGTGGACATTTCACTTTTAGACTAAATGAGGTTATCTACAAAAATGAGCCTGCCCAAGACTGTAATTGTACGAAATGCATTTGGCTAATATGTTGTTATTCTACGTAGAGCACAATGATAGCTGGCACGAACAAATAGGCAGTCTGAGATACTTTCAATAACTGTGAGCCACTGGAAGACTGAAGTGTGACAATTTTATTACTATGTCTTAAAATGGTTCAAATGGCTCTGAGCACTATGCGATTTAACTTGTGAGGTCATCAGTCGCCTAGAACTTAGAATTCATTAAACCTAACTAACCCAAGGACACCACACACATCCATGCCTGAGGCAGGATTCGAACCTGTGACCTTAGCGGTCGCTCGGCTCCAGACTGTAGCGCCTAGAACCGCACGGGCACTCCGGCCGGCTACTATGTCTTACCCAAAGCCTAAAACATTACTGTGAACACTCACATATAGTGCCTCAACGCTAATTCCTTGTCTAAATACATGAGGATATTTGCATTTCGAAGTTAAGCCTACTTGAGCTGGTTATTAGAGGTACATACATAAAATTTCCATTAGCCGACCTTTTCAGAGGTTTTTCAGCAATGCTTCACCTCCCTGAGCACCATTTGGAGAGAGGGGGCTGGAGAAGATAATACATCATGTTCTCCACCAGGAAAAGGTAACTGATGTTATTGCCTGGATAAATTTGCTGGTTACTTTTTGATCTAGCACATACCTGCAGTTATGTTCCACTGGTGTCCTACACACTGATGTCACATCTTCTGTCACTTTAGAACTACAAATTACTTTAGAAATGTAACACAAGTCTAACATGCCAGATGAGAAGGGGACATACTCCAAGATTGTGTGGTCACTGGAAGTGTTAGATTCAAATCATTGAATATTCACTAAAATAGCCAAAAATGCTTACAGTTGAGTTTCGAAAATATTGGCACATCTCTGAAATTGGCAAAGCCCTAGAACTCAATAAAATTATTTCCATATTTGCAGAAGTCTTGTTTAGAAGTTATTAAAGTTTAAATATTTATTTATTTACAACAAAATAATAACAGTTCGTGAATATGTTATCAATAAATACAATGCTCTGCAGGACATGGCTTCAGGTATATGATGAGCAAGATATGTACAAAACTAAATTTATTGCTAATTGTTTATAATATTTCATTCAGATATGATAAAACAAAGAACTCTGCTCATGGAGACTAACAGCTAGCTTTAACATGTTGACTTTCATGCAGGGATTAAAATGTAATGATCTACAAAAACAGAGTTTGTAATGCTTATGAGAATAAGGTATGTGCTTTGGGTCACACAGTGCTGCAAGGGCAAGTAGGATACCAACATGCACGTGGCTCAGTTTTGTGATGTCCTCTCAGAACCACCGCAAAATAATACATTATAAGTATAAATCATGAATATTTAGATATGTAACAAGATGTATATCCATGTAGAGGTATGAAAATTTTATTTTACAGACAAATCACAGTAAAGTGTATTATTTCAATAACATGTCCCAGAAAAAATCTGCAATATTGACTTGAGTCATGGGTCACGTGACCATGCTCTGGAGTAAGCAGGCAGAGGGGTCTCATGTCTGTTTGATTTAGGTTGGTAAGCTTTGTGAGACTGGGGAGTCATCAAGCCACATGTGTAAAAATTGCTACGAAGTTGCTCTATTGGCTTAGTGCTATTCTATGAGGCCGCACTGTCACTTTATAGTGTTTCACAAATGAGTAATAGAACTTATAGGAATGTCTATCTTACATATTCAAATTAATTCTCATTTATTGTTCCATCTAAGTTACACACTTTACGGTTCTAGGCGCTTCAGTCCAGAACTGCACTGCTGCTACGGTCGCAGCTTCGAATCCTACCTTGGGCATGGATGTGTGTGATGCCCTTAGGTTCATTAGGTTTAAGTACTTCTACGTCTAGCGTACTGATGACCTCAGATGTTAAGCCCCATAGTACTTATAACCATTTGAACCATTTTGCGCATTTTATTAATTCAGGTACATGATCCTATCATTCTGGATCGTCTTTGGATCCAGAGCAAAGAAAACTAAATATGTAACATCTAATATCTTACAATAGTATAAAGCAAAATAATTATACATAAATGCAGAATCTACCTAAGCAACTGCATCTGCAGCCCGTATTGTTTTCTCAGAACAAAAACGGGAATTATCTTAAATATCTACTCGCATACAGCTGCTGAATCTTCTTGAGACGATTATGTCTACTACAGTGAAAATGTCTGAGTTAACTTAATCTTTAAGGAGTTGTAGTGGACATTTTGCAAACATCGCATATTATTGAAACTGTGCTATGAACTGTAAGCTTAGTAAATAACTGAAGCTCTCATTTCTCATTCTGCTTGATTTGCTCTAATATTTCAATTGGTTTATTTAAATAATTGTTCCAAATATGTTTCGAATTGGATGGCCACCTTTACACAAATGTTTCTTATTCTTTTGCTTCTAATAAGTTAACAATTCGAGTTCAAACCAATGCATTGGGTTATTTCCTTTTCCTTCAGGTTTCAGTAACTATTTTCATTTTGTTTATCAGTCTGATTTTATGGGGTCTAGTACATGAATCTGTGTAAAAATGGTTTTAAAATTCCATTCTTAATTTTGTGTTGTTTTCTGAACAATAGAAAGATCAGCTCAAGGAAATTTGACCAAGGGAAGCCCCCAAAATACGAAGAATTTAAAAGTTGCTTCACACATGACAACACCCCCATGTCATGCAAATACTCTGTTAAAACCAGAATTAGGTGCTCACTTGACCCTTTCTTATGACTTGTAAGTCTCTAATGTTGGAAAAACTATAAAAGCATCATGGTGGCTTCACTTTTGTTTATTTATTGAGTTATGTCATTAGATTGTCACTAACATTTCTGTTTACAATGGAGTAATGGAATTAGGAGCAGTAGCTCTGTATGGCCCTTAAATAAAACTTAAGCAAATCTTGTATGTATTTTAGGGATAGTAGAAATGTTTTAAAATTTACGAAATTATGTCCTTTGTGAAAGGCAGTATGGGCTACCTTTTTTCATAAAACATCTGCAGATGACAACCCATGTCATGTACTCTGCCCACCAGGCTATGAGTCATGATGTAGTTACCAGATGTAAGACCTACATCCTTAAGCGTTTTTTCACATAATGGAAGTCATAAACCTATACATATGGATCTTAGTAATGCAGGATTATTAGAGAAGGATTTACATAATAGGACTCATAGCCCAAATGACAGTGTTGCACAACTTTGTAAGACAACAGATGTGGAAAACAAGTCAGTTGGATACCCTGCTGTGTTTCATCGCTGCTGCAGTGTCAAGATGTAATGTTCTGGAATTGGTAAGGTTGCCTGATTATGTAAATATGCAAAGAGCTTTAATAGTAACAGGTTCTTTGAAGTAGAGAAGTCAATGTTGGAAGCCACCAAAGATGTAAGAATAAAAAGATCTCTGAAAAAGAATGAAGAACAACAACAGAAAGACGATGAATATGAACCTGATATATGTTAGTGCTATGCAGATTAGAAAGAAAACAAGTTTTAACTTTAAACTGAAGTTCCCAAAGGTCCACTTTTTATGTTTTGGTACACATTAGTTATAAACTATTGTGCATAGAGAGTTGAATTTTTTTACACCATATTAAAAAAATACTTAACTAAAGATTAAACTATTCTCATGACTTAAATATAAAAACTAAAGATTTTTAAAAAGATCTATGATATATTTACTAAATTTTGATAAAGATAATTAAAATTTTTTAAATATAATTTATATCACCAACTTTTAAAATGTCTACTTTGGAGGTAATAGTGTTACAACTTTCAAGGAAAAAATCTATCTTCTGTTTAATATTTATTTCGAGATATGTGTACCTATGTTGTACAAAAATAAATGACATGCTGTATTTCATTTTCAACACCAAAAAAATTTAGGAAACAGTGTGTGACCAAAGGCCATGGTCCTCAAAATGTCAAGTAGTAGACAGTAACACTACAATGACACACAAAAGTAATTTTTTGAGGTACAGTACTTAGAAAAAAGAAATTTTTTTAAAGACGTCCCATTTTATTCATGTACCAGTCAGCTTATAAGTGTTTAAAATGTGTGCTTCATTACATAAATATTTCATGAAGTTTTACACTCTGCCACATCAGTGCTTCAATGTTTTTCGAGCCAAAAAGCAGCAGTACATGGCCTATCCTTATATATAGTCGAACCTGAATTGTTGTACGTAGTGAGGATGCCCAATCACTTCATTTTGCTGTTGATAGGATCTCACTCATACAAATTCAAGTAATAGTCCAAAAAATTCACAGCTGAAGTCACATTTGGGAGTCCAATTATCCATATGACTACCCAGATTTAGGTTTTCGTAGACTTACCTGAATGACTGTATGCTTCCTCCGAAAGGGCATGGTTGATTTCCTTCCCCATACTTCTCTACACCAAGCTTGTGCTCTACTTCTGATGACCTCTTTGTCGATGAAAAGTTAAACACACCTCTCTTTTCCACAATGTACTAAATATGTAATGTAAACGTCGCCAAAGACAATGATGGGGAAAGCTTACCACACACACGAAAGTTCAGTATCGAAGAAAATTATTTATCGAAACATGTACAGTTTGCCTATGATAATACATACAGATCTGTGGTCATGAACAAAAGTAAGCCTTTGCACCAAAATAAAATTATTAATGAAAATATGTAATGTTTTGAGAAAAAAAGACATGTGGCTCTACTATCATAACCCAACTGTTCTCCAACATTTAAAAAAATACGTAAGGTTTAAGGTTTTCATAATAGCACTATTGATAAGACAGTTAAAGCTGTACTTATCAGGAAGCTTAGTTTGATCCTTGAACCATACATTAAAGAAACTAGAATGTGTTTGCATTATTTATCAAAATATGTAAAGAGTAGTATACCTATGCAAATAATTTACGCTCTATCCTGATCAGTTAGGGACAGGTAATGTAGTATTGGATAAATAAGTAAATGAAAGTATTTGTTAATAAAAGCTATTATGTTTTGAATAATAGTCTCACTGCCGAAAATGGACATCATTATGTACAATAGGATTAATTGTAAAATGTGTAAAACCAGGTATGGTCTTCGTAAGATTAATCTGATTTTTTGATCTTCTTAACTTTGCAAAGCTTCTTTGCCTAGAATATTAGCAACTATAATGTGATCATCGTTTATTTTCTGGTGTGTGTATCTTTAGCGCAAACATAAATGTTATTGAATGTGTGAAGTCATGAAAAAGCCATGTATATCTTACATTTGAGAAAACAGGTTCTGGTAAATACAATCCTGTGCTCTGAAGTTTCTGACCTTATGCTTTGTTAATGGGCATAGCGAAGGCTGATGTTATTGGGGACTGTTGTCTTATCATTTGGAAAGGCATGGTTGGATCAGAAGGTGCGAGATTAATGTGGACCGTTAGCACAGTATTCTTATCTGAGACAATGATGTTCTTGCCTACGTCGCGCCCGATTTAACTTCGCGATGGCCGGGTCCCAGGTTGTGTTGAGCTGCAAGCCGCCGTCCTTGTTGATGGTGTTACCGAACTATCTGTTTAATAAATCGTGGTTGCATAATACTTGTTCACATACAGAGGAATAGAAAAACTGGTAGAAGGCGAATTTAGGGAAGACGAGTCTTGGTTCCAGAGAAATGCTGCAACACAAGGATCAATAATGACTTTATGAGATACATTAGAAGAATAAGTGAAGAAAGGTAAACTAACATTTGTAGCATTTCTAGATGTAGGGAAAGCTTTTGACGATGTTCAATGGATTGCAACGTTCCAAATTCTGAAGCATTCAGGGATAAAAATACAGGAAGTGAAAAGTTATTTATAGCTTCTGCAGAAAGTAGACTGCTTTTAAAACTGTCGATGGACGTGAAAGGGAACCAGTGGTTGAAACAGGGGTACGACAGGATTTTAACCTCATAACATTAGAAGCGCTATGTCCACTGTACAAGGTGCTCAAAAAACAGCGGGTATGATTAACCAACAGGTAGCTGGCACATTTTTGTAAGGCGCCTGGAATAGGTAGCACTCAAACGAGCTCGGGAATGTTTTCCGAGTCGCTGGTGTGAGTCACACGAGAAGGTGGGGGCGTGTGTCCAAAGATCTCCGAGCGGATATAACTTCGAATTCCAATGGCGAATAGATGAAGACGTAACACCACTTACCTAAGAACGCCGAGAAATATGGTCAAGATCTAACTATGCAGAAGCTACAAGCTACGAGTAGTCACCGAAACTTCCATCATACTGTAGAAAATCACATGAATTGTCGGAATCACAATAAAGAAACGAGTTCATTATCACTATTACCATATGTATGCAACAAATATTAACAAAGTTATTAATAGTATTGTGTAAAATTGTTTGTAATAACAGTTACAGATGTGTGCGACACATCTCTAGATTTGTCTTAAAGTCACCACATTATTCTTAAAGGACAGATATATCGATATTTATAAATGATTTATTCAATATTCAACAATATTTAAAAGAGCATCAAAACGAACAGTTCTCCATAGGTACATGACAGATTAGCCCCATCATTAATAATTTTTTGTATTATTCTAATTTGTTTCCTGTTATTTAATAAGAAATACAATAAGTCAGTGTTTGTAAGTGGGTGTCTGAGAAGGATAGTATGGCAATGGCAAGCTGAATGAAGTTATGAGTCTGACAAGCTCATGTCGTTTATTTTTCATCGTATAAAATATAAATTATTGTTGATTATTGTTCAACATCCAACATAATAAAATAAACCTGTCCGAATATTGTCCAGAAGTATATCTCACTTATATATACACTACTGGCCATTAAAATTGCTACAACATGAGGATGACGTGCTACAGACGAGAAATTTAATCGACAGGAAGACGATGCTGGGATACGCAAATGATTAGCTTTTCAGAGCATTCATACAAGGTTGGCGCCGGTGGCGACACCTACAACGTACTGACACGAGGAAAGTTTCCAGCCGATTCCTCATACACAAACAGCAGTTGACCGGCGTTACCTGACGAAACGTTGTTGAGATGCCTCGTGTAAGGAGGAGAAATGCGTACTATCACGTTTCCAACTTTGACAAAGGTCGGATTGTAGCCTATCGCGATTGTGGTTTATCGTATCGCGACATTGTTGCTCACGTTGTTCGCCATCCAATGACTGTTAGCAGAATATGGAATCGGTGGGTTCAGGAGGGTAATACGCAACGCCTTGCTGGATCCCAACGGTCTCGTAACACTAGCAGTCGAGATGACAGGCATCTTATCCGCATGGCTATAACGGATCCTGCAGCCACGTCTCCATCCCTGAGTCAACAGATGGGGACGTTTGCAAGACAACAACAATCAGCAAGAACAGTTCGACGACGTTTGCAGCTGCATGGACTATCAGCTCGGAGACCATGGCTTCGGTTACCCTTGACGCTGCGTCACAGACAGGAGCGCCTGCGATGGTGAACTCAACGACGAACCTGGATGCACGAATGGAAAAGCTTCATGTTTTCGGATGAATCCAGGTTCTGTTTACAGCATCATGATGGTCGCATCCGTATTTGGCGACATCGCGGTGAACGCACATTGGAAGCGGTTGTTCGTCATCGCCATACTGGCGTATCACCCGGCGTGATGGTATGGGTGCCATTGGTTACACGTCTCGGTCACCTCTTGTTCGCATTGACGGCACTTTGAACATTGGACGTTACGTTTCAGATGTGTTACGACCCGTGGCTCTACCCTTCATTCGATCTCTGCGAAACCGTACATTTCAGAAGGATAATGCTCGACCGCATGTTGCAAGTCCTATACGGGCCTTCCTGGATACAGAAAATGTTCGACTGCTGCCCTGGTCAGCACATTCTCCAGATCTCTCACCAATTGGAAACGTCTGGTCAATGGTGGTCGAGCAACTGGCTCGTCACAATACGACAGTCATTACTCTTGATGAACTGCGGTATCGTGTTGAAGCTGCATGAGCAGCTGTACCCGTACACGCCATCCAAGATCTGTTTGACTCAATGCCCAGGCGTATCAAGGCCGTTATTACGGCCAGAGGTGGTTGTTCTGGGTACTGATTTCTCAGGATCTATGCCCCCAAATTGCGTGAAAATGTAATCAAATGTCAGTTCTAGTACATCTGTCCAATGAATACCCGTTAATAATCTGCATTTCTTTTTGGTGTATCAAATGTAATGGCCAGCAGTGTATGTTCGAAACATGTAAAAATTATAACATTCGTACTCATTGGACTGCTTACTTGACTGTAGAAGCAGGTCAAGTGACAGAACCCATATACATGCGTGTAGAGCATGGATCGTGTTGTTTTGATGCTCGTGTTTGAGTGTGTAAGGTCGCTGGTGAGGTTTGAGCGGTCAGTGAGCCCGGGTGTTTAAGTGATAGTTCAGTATAATAGTTTGAGAATTAGAAAATTTACTCTAAGACAAAAAAATGCACGACGAAGGAATTATCCGAATGGAATGAAAATCGGTAGATATTATGTGCTTGTGCTGACAAACAAATGATTGCAATTACAGAAAATTGGTTGATTTATTCAAGACGGAGAGTTTCACAAGTTCAGCAAGTTTATAGTGTGCTAGTCCACCTGTGGGCCTCATGCAAGCAGTTTTTCGGTTTGGCATTGATTGACAGAGTTTCTGGATGTCCTCTTGGCAGATATCATCCAATTGGCGCGTTAGATCGTCAGAATCCCGATCCGCTGGGAGGACCCTGTCCATAATACCACAAACGTTGTCAGTCGGAGACAGATCTGGCGGCCTTGCCTGCCAAGGTAGGGATTCAAAAAAACGAAGACAAGCAGTAAAAACGCTCGCCTTGAGCGAACAGGCATTGTCTTACTGAAGTGTAAGCCTAGGATGGCTTGCCATAGAAGGTAACAAAATGGGGCGTAGAATATCGTTGACACTTAGAAGTGGCTGCCATGTCTCACTTGCAATATGCTAATATTATTTATGCTTGGAGTCCTTTGATTTAATATTGGAGTATAAATGCATCTTACGATTCGACGGCTTCCAAAAAACATATTGGGTCCCTGACTTTCAACTGGATCAATGGCTTCCTGAGAAGGAGGATCTAGCACACTATTAAATATAATTTAAGGACTGCGAGGGAATAACTGTTGTGCTCTGCTGTGCTCCAACGGAGTAAGATTATCGTACACTTTTTTTTAACACTCTAGACTGTTTTCAGCGGTTAGGGGCCATCTATAGATTTAAACGCACTCTATTCGTTGTCATTAATCGTTGCGTCCACAAATGCTTAATTTCTCGGCCTTAAACGTGAGTAATGCACATATGCAGAATCTCATTTATAGATACCACCTGACTCCCTACTGCTCAACTATCACTCACTGTGCTGCATGATACTTTCAGAACAAAAAGTGATGCGAAATATGACGCCGTTTGGCAAAGAGCTTTTCGCTTTCTGTGTTGTAAGATAAGTAATTTAGTTAGTAATTAATCGTTTGCGCTGTGTATTCTACAGTATTTATGTGCATTGGTGTCAGATACACGTGATAAATTAAAGCTTTCAGTTTTTATTTGCGTCTGAATAAGATAAGCGAAGTTTCTATTTAGGACAGTTCCGGGTGTCCACAAACGTTTGTTTACATTCTTAACTGACGTTAAATACGCGGGATTATCAATTAATTCAGTGCACAATACTTAGTATTTGCGATTATTAGTGTCATTTAGGCTCGATACACTGAAGGTAGCGGTTTTTACACGTTTTATTAAGCTATTTTGCGAGTGAACGTAAACGTTTGTTTACATTATCAATACGAGGGTTAATCAGTTTCAGTTAGTGTACAATACTCAGTATTCACGATCATTAGTGTCATTTACACTCGATACATTGAAGGTAGCAGTTTTTATACGTTTTATTGGGAACAGTGATACTGACAGTGATTTCTAACCTCACTTGTATACGTTTGACTAGAGCAACCTGCGACTGTTAACAGTTAAGCAAAAGTAAAATACGTGGTAAATTAGTATTACATTACAATATATGAGTAAATTGGTTACAATACAGTTTCTGAGCCCTTCTTACATACGGTTTAGTTAGCAGAAAGCTGAAACTCACCTCGCCGGCTGCTTAAATTCCTTAGCCTGTTGTGGGCTTCAGTGGTCGTGTACTGTAAGCCCAGCGGTTCCTATTCAGTAGAATTTGTACTTGTACATTACATTCTGAACTCTTATTGTTAGCTACAGGTTTTGTTTTATACCCGCATCTGTCAGTGTATAATACTCAGTATTTACGTTTATTAATGTCATTTAGAGTCGGTACATTTTAAGGTAACAGTTTTTTTAGTTTTATTAGGTCATTTCGCGTGTACGAAAACGCTTGTTTACATTTTAAATACTAGGGATAATAAGTAGGTGCAGCTTACCGTAGGTCACTGTTTAATTCGTGTATAATATTCTTTAGACAGCCCCTAGCAGTTTACTGTATGTCACTGTCTTATTCTTTAATATTCGTTAAATAGCCCCTAGCAGGAAAATAAGCACCAGATATCGCGTCTACCATAAATATTTATTTTCATTATTGAGTGTCCTTTCCGCCAACTAGAGTGTAGCTGTTAATCTTGTGCGACAGTAGGTTTCCTTAAGTTTTTATAGCAAATCAGTTATTAGCTAGATGGATAGGGACTGTGTCTGTTGTGTGCGGATGCAGGAGGAGTTGGCCACAGTCCAAACGCAGCTGGAAGCTTTCTTGGCCACAGTCAACAAGCTCCAGAGAGCCACCTTGAGGTGAGGTGGGGATGGGGTGCATGGGGCAGCCTCTGCTGTACTAGATGTGCAGAGGGGTGGGGTGGGGGGAGCACTCTCACCGCAGTGTGAGTAGCAGACTGTGTCGACGTCTCGAGCCTCAAGGCGAAGGCTGCATGGGGGACGCATTCTCCTACCAGATCCCATGCTCTTTTCTAATAGATTCAGTGTGCTATGTGATGCTAGGGGAGGGGGGGAGGGAGGCTGAGCAGGATCAGAATGCACCTTCTGTCAGGATAGTGGCCACTCCTTCAGCAAGGTCCAGACAGGCACGTGGGGGTGGGGGTTTGTTAGTTATTGGGGGCTCCAATGTTAGGTGGGTCATGGAGACCCTCAGGAACATAGCGGCTAGGGCGGCGAAGAAGTCCAGCGTTCACTCGGTGTACTTGCCAGGGAGCCTTGTCCGGGATGTGGAAGAGACTCTTCCGGCGTCTATCGAGCGTGCGGGGTGCAGCCAGCTGCAGGTTGTTGCACATGTCGGCACCAACGATGCCTGTCGTCGGCGTTCTGAGGAAAACCTTGGGTCCTTTCGACGGCTGGCTAAATTGGTGAAGGCGGCCTCCATCTCTAGAGGAGTGGAAGCCAAACTGATGATCTGCAGCATAGTACCCAGGGTGGACCGGGGTCCTTTAGTTTGGAGTCTAGTGGAGAATCTAAACCAGAGGCTACGTCGACTCTGTCATGAAAATGGTTGAAAATTCCTCGACTACCCTTGATAGATTAGGGATGCACTACACGCAGGAAGCAGCTACATGGGTAGCACAGTACTTGTGGCGTACTCCTGGAATTTTTTTTAGATTAGGTTCCTCCCCATGGGAAACCAACCGCAGGCCTGCAAAATTACCAGTTCATGTCACTCATGTGGGTATACCGACTGTAAAAATTGTTAATTCGCCTAAACAGGTCATTCCAAAGGATTTAAATATGCTTAATCTCATGTCGAGGTGTCTGTAGCAAGAACCCCGAGTTAATCTGCGAAATAAACAGTAG
This sequence comes from Schistocerca gregaria, assembly GCF_023897955.1. NCBI lineage: Eukaryota > Metazoa > Arthropoda > Insecta > Orthoptera > Acrididae > Schistocerca > Schistocerca gregaria. Next base: position 829,063,390 of record NC_064922.1, read on the forward strand.
CAATGGCAATGTTGTTTTAGGTACTGGTAGCTGGTTGAAACCAGACATAAGAAGCAGTGAAATTTTGAACTCGGATTGGACAACGTTTAGGAAGTATAGGACTGATGCTATGGGAGGTAGTGCGTTCATTGTACGAGATGCATTCAAGTTCTAAGGCCTCAAATTTTTTTTATAATTAACTACTCACCCGAAATCGATGAAACTGGCGTTACTTCTCGACGTAATCGCCCTGCAGACGTACACATTTTTCACAACGCTGACGCCATGATTCCATGGCAGCGGCGAAGGCTTCTTTAGAAGTCTGTTTTGACCACTGGAAAATCGCTGAGGCAATAGCAGCAAGGCTGGGAGAGTGTCTTTCATTGTTGGAAAAAGCCAAAAGTCACTAGGAGCCAGGTTAGGTGAGTAGGGAGCATGAGGAATCACTTCAAAGTTGTTATCACGAAGAAACTGTTGCATAATGTTTGCTCGATGTGCGGATGCGTTGTCTTGGTGAAAGAGCATATGCGCAGCGCTTCCCGGACGTTTTTGTTGCAGTGCAGGAAGGAATTTGTTCTTCAAAACATTTTCGTAGGATGCACCTGTTACCGTAGTGCCCTTTGGAACGCAATGGGTAAGGATTACGCCCTCGCTGTTCCAGAACATGGACACCATCATTTTTTCAGCACTGGCGGTTACCCGAAATTTTTTTGGTGGCGGTGAATCTGTGTGCTTCCATTGACCTGACTGGTGCTTTGTTTCTGGATTGAAAAATGGCATCAACGTCTCAACCATTGTCACAACCGACGAAAAGAAAGTCCCATTCGTGCTGTCGTTGCTTGGCAACATGCCACACGGGCAGCCATGTGGTCGTCCGTCAGCATTCGTGGCACCCACCTGGATGACACCTTTTGCATTTTCAGGTCGTCATGCAGAATTGTGTGCAAAAAACCCACAGAAATGCCAACTCTGGAGGCGATCTGTTCAACAGTCATTCGGCGATCCCCCAAAACAATTCTCTCCACTTTCTCGATCATGTCGTCAGGCCGGCTTGTGCGTGCCCGAGGTTGTTTCGGTTTGTTGTCACACGATGTTCTGCCTTCATTAAACTGTCGCACCCACGAACGCACTTTAGACACACCCATAACTCCATCACCACATGTCTCCTTCAACTGTCGGTGAATTTCAATTGGTTTCACACCACGCAAATTCAGAAAACGAATGGTTGCACGCTGTTCAAGTAAGGAAAACGTCGCCACTTTAAGCATTTAAAACAGTACTCATTCTCGCCGCTGGCGGTAAAACTCCATCTGCCGTACGGTGCTGCCATCTCTGGGACGTATTGACAATGAACGCCTCATTTTAAAATAATGCGCATGTTTCTATTTCTTTCCAGTCCGGATAAAAAAAATCGGAGGCCTTAGAACTTGAATGCACCTCGTAGTTAAAAGCTGTATAAACACAGTTGAGATCGATACTTGGTCAGACTGTGAAACAGTCTGGATAAAGCTGTCAATCAGACAAGGATAGACCATTGTATTAGGATGGTTTTATAGACCACCAGCATCCGCAACAAACGTCGCAGAACGTTTCAGGGAAAGTCTTGAGTACATAGGAGGTAAATATCCGAATTACCCATTAGTTATAAGTGGAGACTTTAATCTAGCATTCATTGACTGGGAAAATTACACGTTTATCACAGGGGGCAGAAGCAAAGATTCGTGTGAAGTTATTCCAGGAGCGCTCTCAACATACAGACTTGAGCAATTGGTTAGAAAAACAACTCCAGATGGGAACATATTAGATATCTTGGCGACAAACCGACCTGATCTTTTTGAGGAAGTTAATGTAGAAGAAGATATTAACGACTATAATGTCGCTGTGGGTTCTATGTCAGTGGAAGCTGCAAGAAAACAAAAGAAACAGCGTAGAGTTTTCTTGTTTGGGAAAGTAAATAAAAGTGTCATTAATGAATATCTTGATAGCTCCAAGCATTCGTTGCAGACACAAAGATATTGAGCATATTTGGTCGACATTTAGAGGTATTGTCCACCATGTGCTAGAGAAGTATGTGTCTAGCAAAAGTATAGGGGAGGGAAAGGATCCACCGTGGTACAACAAACATATTAGGATATTAGGAAGTTGCTGAGAAAGCATAGAATTTTGCACAGTCATTTAAAACTGCCCCGCTGACAAACAGAAATTACGCGAAATAGAAGCAGCTGTCAGGACAATGAGAGATTATTTTAAGAAATTTGAAAGCAATATTCTATCTGCAGATTCTAAAAATAATCTCAAAATATTTTGGTCGTATTAAAAACTATGAACGCTACAAATAATTCAATACCTTCTCTTGCTGACAGTACGGTTAATGTAACTGATGTTTGTAAACGGAAGGCCGAAATTCTAAACCTAGCTTTCAAAAACTCGTTTACGGTGGAGAACTGCAGCACCATTCCCCCTCTCAATCATCGAAAAAACGAAAGGATGCCTGACATAGTGTTTAGTGTATCTGGGATTGTAAAACAGATAGGATCCTTAGATGCTAGGAAGGCATCTGCCCCAGACGGTATCCCCGTAAGATTTTATGTTGACTATGCTACAAATATAGCACTATTCGAATCCATCATCTAGCAGAGACCATTGGAACGGAGGAAAGTTCCACGGGTCTGGGAGAAGTCCCAGGTCATAGCAATCCAAAAAAAGTGTAGAAAATCGTATACACTTAATTAACGGCCAATTTCAGTGACATCGATTTGTTGTATAATCATGGAACGTATTTTGTGTTCAGACATAATATCCTCTCTAGACTCTGAGAAGCTCATCTGCAGGAACCAGCACGGTTTTAAGAAACAGCGGTCATGCGAGACATAGCTGGCCCTCTTTGCGCATGATATACAACAAGCTCTAGATACCGGCTCCCAGGTTGATGCCATATTTCTCGACTTTCGAAAGGCGTTCGACTCAGTTCCGCACTGTCGCTTACCACAAAAAGTGCGCGCTTACGGCCTATCCGACGACATATGCGGTTGGATAGAAGTTTTCTAACAGACAGACAGGGAGCAATATGCCGTCCTGAACCGGGTGACTTCTAAAGAAACAAGCGTAACTTCAGATGTGCCCCAGGGCAGCGTAATAGGTCCTCCGGTTTTTACCATTTACATAAACAATCTGGTTGATGGTATTGACAGCGGCCTTAGACTGTTTGCTGATGATGCTGTAGTCTACAGGAAAGTAGTATCACACAAAAGTTGTGAACAAATCAATGAGGATTTGCAGAAAATAAATGCGTGGTGTAATGACTGACAGTTATCTCTCAATATTAGTAAGTGTAACCAACTGCGTATAACAAGGCGAAAATCCCCATTAATGTCGAGTACAAAATAAATCCCCAGTCTCTGGAAGCCGTGACGTCCGTCAAGTGTCTGGGTGTGACTGTTCGAAATGATCTCAAATGGAATGATCAGATTACACAAGTAAGGTGTAAGGCGAACTCTAGATTGCGGTTTATTGGTAGAATCCTTAAGTGATGCAGTCCTTCAAGAAAGGACATAGCTTACAATACGTTATTTCGTCCAGTCTTGGAGTGTTGGTCGTCTGTTGGGGGGGGAATATGACTTTGGCGCGTATTGTGTCCTCCGCCACACACCGCTAGGTGGCTAGCGGAGTATATATGTAGATGTAGAGTATAGGAATGTAAGATATGCTAGTCTTAGAATGCAATAAATGGAGCCCTGATCACATGATTCTAACCTCATTTAACACTATTTTTAGTTAGTTTATGTGTGATTGTCCACTGAGTTTTAAACCTTCCCTGATAATTTATTCCATCAATTTAAGTATACCAGTTTTTACCAAGAGAAAGAACGCACAAAAACTCAGTTCTGAAACGTAACATCGAACTAATTCCCTGAGGCAGGGGGGCAGTAAGCGTTGATCTGTAAGGGGTGCGTAAATTAGCTGCAAACAGTCTTGTCTTCCGATTCTGCGTACCTGGAGCCAAATAGCATATTCTCGACCTGTTAAACCTGTCCTTACATTTGATGCAGTTGTGCTTATGCTGCGCTTCCATATGTGGGAGCAAACAATATGCAAACTAAGTTGACACTCGACGCGGTGGCTGATGGGAACGACTTTAAATGGGAAACGCCTTTACCGTCAGTCCCATCAGCCACCGCGCCGAGTGTCAACTTAGTTTGCACGTAAAGTACTTGAACTTTGCATGACTGTGACAACACTCGGGAAGATGGCGGTACTTCGTTAAAGACAGGACAAACTAACCTGGTAAAATCGAATATATTTTTAAGACTCATTATCCACCAATTAAGGTGGTGTATGTGCATTACAGTATTAATGCAAAGTTGACAACAACCTCATCAGAGCTCAGGGAGCCAGAGGGAGACAAACTAATTGACAATGAAAGCTCTGCACTCCAGAATGAGCTACTCGCATTTAACATTACAGTTACCTTGTTGCTCTGCCACGCGGCACATACACGCTAACCGCCAGAATAGTTTTGTAAAGTGCCAAGAGTAAGAGGCCATTTCTACGAGGCAAAGACTACGGTAACTCCACAGTGACGACCAGATGCCCATAGATCGACACTCTACAACAATACTGAATGATTAGCCTCGTCCAGCTTCCTGACGTTTCGTTGAGTGATGATATATTTAGTGCCATAAGATTTGTTCGGTTAACCGTAGCTTTATATTATCACCAGTATAAAATGTACTTTTAATCACCAAATTACGAGGGTTGAATGAAACGTAATGCCCCCACCTTCGTTAATTGTGTTTGGATGGGAATATTTTAATAAATCAAACGCAGAATTAACACTTAGAATGTTATCTTTAATTACCAATATTCACTTTTCCACATAGTCACCAGCCAATTTGATACATTTCTGCCAACGATGAACAAATTTTCTGGGGCCGTCACGGAAGAAGTCGACACTCTGTTTCCGCAACCACAGACAGCCTCACAGTTCTAACAATGTCTTCATCAGAAGCATAATGATGTCCCCAAAGGCCGTCTTTCACTACAGGGAACAAATGGAAGTCAGACGGGGCTAGACGTAGACTATGTGGAGGATGCCGTACGGTGGTGAGATTCAGCCTCTGAAGTTCTGCTGTGGTGTCACGCGAAATGTGTGGTTTGGCAATGTCATACTTCAGGAAAACATTTACCTCTTTATTTCGGACCCTTGTTAGCCATCGTTTCAGATTTCACAGAATTCTGGTGCAACGCTCTGAATTTATTGTTGTTCTACGATCAAGGAAGTAAACATGGATAAAACCATTTGCGTCCCAGAACACTGTGGCCATGATTTTTTCAGCTAAGGGCTGCTTCTTGAATTTTTTTCTGTGAGTCTAGTCTTTGTGTCGATATGCCGCGCGGGATTAGCGGAGCGGTCTCAGGCGCTGCAGTCATGGACTGTGCGGCTGGTCCCGGCGGAGGTTCGAGTCCTCCCTCGGGCATGGGGGTGTGTGTGGGTTTCTCCTTAGGATACTTTAGGTTAAGTAGTGTGTAAGCTTAGGGACTGATGACCTTAGCAGTTAAGTCCCATAAGATTTCACACACATTTTTTTCGTGTCGATATTCCATAGACTGACATTTCGTCTCCGGGTCGTAATGGTGTACCCACGTTTTGTCTCCTGTCACAATTGAATGGAGAAAGGCATCATCTTCAAGCTCGTAACGCGAGAAGAGTTCCTGACTAATTTCAAGCCTGTGCACTTTCATTTCATGAGTTAGCATTCGTGGTAGGCAAAAATGTGAGCCACACGTTCTTGTGAAATGCCGATTTACTTGCAATTTCTCACTGAGTGATACGACGATCGTCCTGAATCAATCTGTCAACATTTAGCTTGTGAAACTCGGTGGTTGCTATCACAGGACGTCCAACTCTTCGCTTGTCACACATGTCAGATGTTCCCGCCTGAACATGTATAAACTTAGTCGTCCAACGACACACAGTACTCACATCAACACAATCATCATAAACTGCTTTCATTCTCTGATGAATCTCCTTTGGGGTGACACCTTCTGCTGTCAAGAAGTCAATGACTGCACGTTGCTTGGATAACATTGACTGACCGTTTGCGCAAGTTTCCATACCTTACACTATCACAACACAACTTTTCAGTGCTAAGGCTTCCTGCCAACTGGAGCTGTAGGGAACAGGCTATGGGAGAAGCTATTGCCTGCCACATACCGATTGTGACAACTGTTGAAGAGTTACGAAGATGCAGGCGTTACTTTTCAGTCAACCATCGTAAAACCACAGTCTACGTGACTGTACGTATTCAAACTTACTTAATATGAAATGAACAAATAGAATGCTAATGTTTTAACAAGGATAAAATTGCCATCTGACACAGGTTTCACCTCAGTCAAGTCGCAAAATGTTCTCCTTCACACAATGATCTGTGACTCCTACTTATAACTTTTGAGTCTGCTGTGACGTCAGTCAATCCACTTAACCAATTATTTTCCTATAAAAATTGTAATGTCCTATATCTGCTCCCGCAATTAAAACTCTGTTGAATACTCTCTGAAATAATTATCGCTTCATTCTTATTCTTATAAAATGTATTTTTCTGATGAACTATTTTTCTTTCCTCGATCGTAGGACAGTTTCACAATCTTGTGGCCAAGGGGTGTCTGCCCTCAGAAATTACGCCTTACTTTTAGTCTGTGCCTCTCACATGCTTTCGCTGGCCCTCTAAAGACATTCTGTACACGTGCTCTGAAGCCCATCCTGATGGTTTGGTGTCGTTGTGCGCTCTGTCGACCCACCAAGGCGACAATGGCCGCTTCCTGCCTTTGTACGGTAGCCTCGATTCAAATTTTAGAGCGTAACTAAAATCGAAATATCACGTATCAGTCTTACTGCAGCCCTTACTGTCACAAATTCTTTTACATGTACCCTTTCAGTTATCAAAGCCTTGATTTTGCTGTTCATTCAGTTAAAAAGTAGTTGTTTCAGGTAACCAACACAACGATATCAAAATGGTGGGATGCAACAGCCAAGACATTGACGTTTATCAGTGTCATCAAGCTCAAAAGGAGATTAATGAAATTTCGTAGGTTTATTCTTTTGAATGGTAAATGAAAATTCTAACTTCAAAACCCCAGTTATTATTATTATTAATCTTTTGGTAAATTGTTGCGAAACAGTCTAAAGTTTAACACTGAAAAAACTTACTTTAAAGCATAAATGAACGCCAGTCATCATTTAAACAATCATTCACACTTGTGTTTCAGAACAATTTGATTAGGTAATTATTCCAGATAATATTGACTTGGAAAGACGATCACCGATGTCTACAGTTACATTTCATGCTCCCTGATTTTGTTCGTCCATATAAGGCAAACATTGTTAAGCCTTTTACAGTCTTATTGCTGCAGACACTATGTAGTAGCTCATCGGCAACAGTAATACATACTTCCACAATGTGGTGGCTCACTTCCTGACCCTAACGTTTCTGGCACTTGCTATGACCATGAGGTTGTTAGTATTTGGCAGTAATCTTCCGCCTAGACACCATGGAATCTCATAATTATCAGCCAGTATACTGTGTCTCTTTCTTCTTAGAGTGCGCTCTGTTGTTCTCTCCATTTACGACCCCCTCCCCCTCCTCCCTCCTCCCTCCCCCCTCCCCCCTCCCCCCTCCCCCCACCCCTCTCACACTCTCGCGCAGTTCCATCAACTACTCACATCAACGAATACCACTTCGTTCCTTCAAACGCTTTTATTGCTCTGCTTTGATCAGTAATCCCTGTCAGACTCCAGCTGCCTAAGCATGCCCTCATACTTCGTATCTTACCCAACTAAAACATTATCCAATCAAAAGAATCTTGGCACTTATTAATGGAGCTTAAAATGGGAATGTCGACCCTTCGCCTTCATGACAGCTTGAACTCTGCTCGGGACATATTCAGTAAGGTGTACGAATGCCTGTGGAGGAATGGCAGCCCATTCTTCATCGATATCTGAAAGCCAAGAATGTAGTGATTTTAGTCACTGGAGTCTGGACCTTTGTTCATTTCATAGGTGTTACTTTGGTTTCAGGTCGGGACTCTGGGCAGGCCAGTCCATTCCAGGAATGATATTGTCAACAGACCATTGCATCACAGATTCTGGTTATGACAGGCCACATTGTCACGTCCAGCAACCTCTCCGTGTCCTGTGCGACCATCGGGAACGCTGCCCTGTTCCAAACTACCCATTCATGAGGGCTGTGATTGGCTAGAATGCTCGCGCTATGTCTTCATGCCAACGCACCCACACAAACATAATGAAACACATTCGAAGTACTGGATTTACGTTTAAATTCTTGAAATTAAATAAATATTCCTACGGCTGGACCATAAACACACTGTAACACACATTATTAATTACATAAACAATTAAATAAACATATATCGAAATAAATAGAACATCAGGTAGGCCAGTAGCCTCTTGTCTCTGTGCTTTCTAAAATACAGTAAATATTTAACCAATTTCTTCATGAATAGTATATTTCGGATATAAACAAAGACATATATGAATAAATAGATTTATAAACATGCTGCTCCCGTTTACTCGTGTAACTGTGGTGTACTTATGGCCTGACGCGATCGATAGTAATCGGCTAATTTGACCTCCAATAACTCATGTACTATTCAAGTTACATGCCTGTAATTCATACTAATTTAGGTTTACACTAATAACTTTCTAAAGACACGGCGATCGACAAAATCGGATGAAACGATTACATTTTGGAAATTCGTTGCTGGGTGTTACTTGTATAATTTACCGTCAGATACTAAACTTAAAACTAAATAATATATTGAAAATGTGATTAGATTATCAGAATCGTCGTGCAAATAATGGTAATGTACATGTTTCTTTTTGAGGTATCATGATTCATCTGGCTACTATTAATTTCTATACGGACTGAAAAATGTCTGCCATTGTGGTTTCAGAAAGTCCGCCATCTTTGGCACTCCCGGCATAGACATATCCTTCATCGACACAAAGCACTATTGAGGTAGAATAAGGAAAGATGGCGCTACAGAGTTAACGCTGTAAGTTGTTTTGAAGCCAGTGGGCGGTGCGTGCCGCCATCTTGGATCCCCCAAAATAATTAGCAGACGAATGTTTACAATTGCTTCTTGTTCGTTATTTCTGTCGTGTGCACGCGATATTTATTTTATATAGTAAATATTGCACTGTTTTAGTGAACAACACAGCATAAGGAACGCAACTTCAAACGTTTTTCTGGTCTTAAATGCATATTCGATATAGTAATACGATACGAAAATACGACGCTTCTAATCTCAGTACTATAATTCCTTTTTGTATATACACTTCTAATAACCGAGAAGAGAAGTATGTGCTATGAAAACTGTGCTTTCGTAATCCATTTATATTCACTTTCATTGTGTTTGTGTCGATAATTGATAAAGCCAGAACTCCAAAAGCAATTATTGATAGTTTAGAGGCACTGATTTGTATGCGTTGCATTTTCAAGTTCAATGCAAATTTTAAATGTTCAAGTTTGCAAGCAACTTGCCTTATTTCCTTTGATGTCCCTTGGATGTATACAGGTATGATATAAACAAGCCAGCTGTCATGTCAACAAAGTGAAAGATTCGTTAAATTACGAAGGAAAAGAACGAAATTTAAGATTGTCAGGCCTGGTAACACGACAACACAGTGATTAATATAATGATCTAAGTAGCCTGGACATAGATAGGGAACTTTGCTTTAACAAATAGGTGACCCTCTGAGTACTTATAATTTAACCACTGTAACAAGTGTTCCACACATTTTACTGAAGATTTCATTAACTACATGCAGTTACATTACTTTTATATTAAATTATCGCATTTTAAAACATTATTCCCCATTTCCAGGATATTCCTAGCCAGGACTTTTCAGTTACTTGGGAGTAGCCAAACAATGAAAAGTGTATTGCTCATCTCCAGAGAGCTCTTTGCGTTGGATTGATAGGAAACCTTAAGTCAAATCGCAGAAATAAATCATACTGTAAAACTATACAGTGCATCAGAATTTCAAGTATATGTAAGAAAATGAAACGCACTCCGTCTTAAAGCCACAAGTGGCCCGTCGGGACCATACGACTGCCGTGTCATCATTAGTTGAGGATGCGGATAGGAGGGGCGTGGGGTCAGCACACGGCTCTCCCGGTCATTATGATGGTATTCTTGCCCGAAGCCGCTACTATCCGGTCGAATAGCTCCTCAATGGGCATCGCGAGTCTGAGTGTATCCCGAAAAATGGCAATAGTGCATGGTGGCCTGGATGGTCACCCATCCAAGTGCCGACCACGCCCGACAGCGCTTAACTTCGGTGATCTCACGGGAACCGGTGTATCCACTGCGAAAACGCCGTTGCCCATGTAATAAAATAGCGCTTAAATAATTTAACTTACGAATTAAATGTGATTTGTTTAAATTTTAGACTACAATCAGAACGATTAGTACACTAGTAAGCGACGCAAGCCGGCATTTTTTATCAAAACACTTCACGACTACACGGAATCAAACGACCAGAAGCGAATGTTTTGGGGTAGCTAAGATAGCGGATCTTCACTTGGGTCAGCTTCAAGTTTGTGACGTCATGACAACTCCTCTTATTTTTACCTCGGTGCAAAGCACCGTCCTCGTCACAGCCGATTTCCCTTCCATGCGGCTGGACTCCTCCTGCTTCGGCCAGCGTCTGCTACCACGTGGTCGGCCTACCGAGCGGCCCGCACCCGCCGAGCGACCACTGCTTCCTCCGAAAATACAATGTTTTCAGGACGCGACGACCTGCCCGTTACCTCACAACCATCTGAAAACAGTTTATCTACTTTGTGCAGTGCGCACTGCTATAAAATGTGTTCATATCCTTCTACATTTATTGTTTCCTTAAGCGCAGTAAGGGGATCACATCGTAACCACGAGAAATACCCGCGTACCGTAACACAACCTCCTCTTTACTTCACTGTTACCATTACACATGATTGGTGATAACATTTTCCAGACATTCGCCATACACAGACTCTTCCATTGGATTTTGTCAAGTATTTGGCGATTCATCACTCCAAATCAGTCATTTTCAGTCATCCACTGTACAGTGGCGCTGCTTTTTAAACCCGCTCAAGCATCACTTAGCATTCACTACAGAGATGCGTGGCTTCTGAGGAGGTGCGCCACCATGCTTAACTCACTGTGCACACTCACTGTGCTGACTGGACTTTGTAAATCACAAATGACTCTTTTCTTTGATTTCATGTGATTTTTTACAATCATCCTCTGCAATGTTCCACGGTTCCTGTGCATGAGTAAATGAGGTCTGCCTGGTTTTAGTTTAGCTGAGTTTGTTCCTTCGCGTTTCGACTTCACAGTCACATCATCAATAGTCGGCTTCGGCAGCTTTACACGTGTTGAAACGTCCTTGATGAATCTGTTTCGCAGGAGCGATCCTATGATTAGCTCATGTTTGAACTCACTGCGCTCTTGTGACCGACCCATTGTGCTGTTACTGTTACCCTTATCCATTTTATCCTGGCGGGTTCACCTCTTAAGAAATGTAGTAGTGAATTCCGCGTTGTGTAAGTAGTGTTTGTATACTTTTGATCAAACAGCGAATGTGGCGACCACGAAGGGACACTAGATTGCAAAAGAAAATATCTTTCGATAGAGCTCTCACACGAGCGTATCACATCGTATCCAGCGGATTTCTGAAGAAGAACAAGAGGAACTGTTTCGCAATTTGTGAACCTAACTAAAGACATCACACACATCCATACCTGAGGCAGGATTCGAATCTGCAACCTAGCTGTCGGGCAGTTCCAGACTGAAGCGGCTACAACCGCTCGACCACAACGGCCGACTATTAGAAAACTGATTCTGCGTTATTCCACTTATGTGTAAGTTACACGTTCCGTTGGCACGCAAAAGATCGCCTTGAGATGCAGCACAAATCAATAAATTAGGTGCCTTACATGCGTCGAATTCGTATAATCATGTCTCGTTAACAGTGCAGACGCCTCTTGAACAATGTTGACATTGTTTCCCATAAACGTCGCTGCTAAGAAATATTTGATATACGCAAAACATGCACTTTTTAAATATAAACTATGTTAACATGTGGTTCGGCACCTACATCTCAATCTGAAGTGAAATCTTTCTTTTTCTGCATGCACTGACTTCTATCATTTAAGCACTGAAGTAACGTCACACATACATTACCAGGAAAAATGAAAGGTAATCACAGTAACACGTAGCCTGATGTTTTAAATGCCAGATGGTCAAAGCCAGGCTTCCCTGAATATGGATCGAAAACCGTTGCAGTTTTATTTTCTAGATCGATATACGTAATTGTGGATGCAAAACGAATGTTGCACTACAATGTAAACGACTGTCTTGTCCTTAGAGTCAGTTAAACAGAGACACATTTTGAGGGATGTGTGTGACTAAACATGATGCTATAGTGCTCAACGTAACAGGTCACCTTCAGTAAGATAAAAGAATCTAAACCAGCTCCGCGTTCAGGCCATGAGACCGCAGGACACCGACAGGCCGCCGTATCGTCCTCCGCCAAATTACGTCATTTCGATGCAGCATGGAGGAGCATGCGCTCAGTGCATCGCTCTACCATTTGTCGCCACATTTTCAGACCTTGGAGGCGCTACTTTCATTCTAGTAGTTCTCCAGTTGGCTAGAATTAAACTTGTGTCCTCCGTAGGGCACGCAGACACGGTGATAAGTCACCTCGAACAACGTCAGTGGATTTTCTCAGTAATAAATGTAAGATAACACACTTGAGAAGTTGCCAGAAAAGAAGAAGAGATGGCCATCTTTCGTGTTAGCAATGTATTTACTGGCACTGCTGAAACATATGGTAGAACTAATTCGGTGCTCTTCACCCAAGCGAAGCGCCTGTAGTAATATGCTTAGTTCATTCTTCTTCTTCTTGAAAAAAGTCCTGTATACTCGCCACGTCCCGAATAGTGGTATGTATCTTCAAGCTCGGCAGTAACTGCAGTGACGTTAAATGTGTTTGGTACGAAGTGGCGAACTGTGTGTAATACACAAAAATCATCACTAGACAGATTACACACAGATCATAAAAACCAGCGATTTATTAGAGCTGTTGTAGAACCAATAACAGCGAATTGTGAAAGTAATGTACTTGGTAACTGTTGCTAGATTACAGCGGTCGAGATCAGTCGAAATGGAATGCCAAGTCTAAGAATTACAAATGTGACAGCAGAGAGTCGCAAAAAGTAGCAACGAGTGGTATTAAGGTCAGTTAATTATGCTCCTACAGACAAAGCGCAGTTTGCGTCAGACGCGATGGGAAAGGTTAGCAGCTGGACGGCTTCAGGGCCGCCCCATTTCGTAATGCCGTATAAAGGACGCACACGCGACACGCCTATTACTGTTGTGTCTACGTGCTGTGCCCAGTGTTAGTATACAGTTACTGTCCAGCGCAGTCAGCCGCCCCAAAACACTGCACGACGAGGTGGATGAAAATACTCGTGAGTGCAAAGCTGACACACACTTGTTCACTACAGCTTGATGACAGCTGTTTCAGACCGAAGGTCGCAGGAAAAATGTCTAGGTTCATAGTAACGAGCTACATTAATATTTTATCGGAGTACACCCCCTGTCTTTGTCAGAAGCGATGCTGTAAGAACTATTTCATCTATATCTCTTATGCTGATCTTCTGTCCGAAGACGGGTTTTTGTGCAGATCTCCACGGTAGTCTATCCTGTGCCGACCTCTTCATCTCCACTTGAATATTGCAACCCGCATGCACTTCAGCCAGCTACTTACAGTCCTGCTTCCATCTCGCTCTACACTATTTCCTCCATTACAAAAATCATTAATCTCTTGTGTGATAGGATATGTCCTACATTCATTTCTCTCTTTTATTGGAAGTAAAGAGAGGTAAAGATTAGCGTTCTGATCCTAGAGGCACGAATCGGGCCCGATCGACCGCCGCGTCATCCTCCGTCAATGGCGTCGCACCCCTCTCCTGGATGTTGCGGGTTTCTTGACCTTGAAACCGCTACTGATCGGTCGAGTAGCTCCTCTGTTGGCCTCACTAGGCTGGACGCAGCCAGTATCAGTATTCCCACCAAGAAAAAAAAATCCGTATTAATACAGGGAATAGAACCAGTGTCCTTCTTAAGGCAGTCAGTTGCGCAGACCAGCTATTTATTTTATTTTTTATTTTTTCAGGGGAGTTCAGGAAGAAAATGTCAAACTAAACGCCATCCAGGAGCACGATCGTTTCGTGGAATGTCGGGAGGTGGGGGGGGGGGGGGGGGGGGGGGAGAGGGGAGGCATAATGGGCAGTGGTCGTCTCTTAAGTCGTGGCCACGGTGTTCCCTTAGCACCAAATTGAAGTGGAGAAGAAGGAGAATTTGGGAAGAACAGAACAAACGAAACGCTACACAGAAGCAGGAATTTCATTTTACTTTTATTTATTTATTGTTTTTATTCATTTATTTTGGAATTACTTTTTATTTTTTTATGGAGGAGAAAATGGAGGTTCAGCCTCCGACTGAAAGAAAACAAACATTCGCTGCACTATTATCTGCAACTAGAGTCCTCACGTTGCTTGATCATCGTAGCATGTCTTCTGTTATCTGATGTTGGGTCATCGTTGTTCATTCTAAAATCATGTGCATTACAAAATGTTCATCGTCTTTCGCCATGGGTGATCCACCTGCACGACTGATTGTGTTGTGCACTCCAGAGGCAGAGTCAAAAATATTTGTATGTTTGGGGTTGGTAACTATCGCACAATACCTTTCCTGGATATATTTCCAGAAATCAAGTACATGTGGGCCGTAATGGACGACATGGCCTTGGATCCACGAGATGGCGTGAGTGCTGGTCCTCGTGTAGTACGTTTCGTCTGGACCATGAACTGTTTGAGCGGTGACGTGTGTCAGTGTTATCCACAGTAGAACAGCCAGTATTTGACGAAGTACCAGGCCACCGGGGTCTCTCCGGAGCTAAGACGGTGTTAGTCCTTGTCAGTCACATTACATTGCACATGGTTCGAGGATTCCACCATGTGGATTTTATGTATGCGTTACTGTGTGCAAACCAAGTGGACTGGATTTCAGAGTCAAGCATGGCTGTGGGACTGTACGCCACACGACACGTCATTGCGGTCTGAGTTGTTTCGTTTCCGGTTGTCGTCTCCGTTCCATGGTGCAGTAGACCTCCTTCGCTGTCGCCAAGGGTGGAGCCAGAAAAGCGCTGCGTGTTTAACTGAGTTCCAAATAAACACGTTCAAGGTAGAAGGACGGTGCTGGGATGTTTTGCAACGACACCGGGGACTCAGGAGAGGCTGGCGCTAAATATAGTAGCAAACTCGTGAGGCCACGAGCTTGCTACAGCGGTGTCTTAACCGTAAATGTGAAGTAACGAACAGGGCGACACCTCTGTCGTAAACGTTTACTAGCGCTAGTCCTCCCCAGTCCTTGGGCAGGGTAAGGGATTCATGTCGACCTCTGAGCAACATTTCTGTGCTAACAAGTGGCCGAGAGTCGCCATAATGCAGCGGGGCTCTGGGTCCGTAATCGGAAGTACCTGTGCGACGTGCGGAATTCGCGACGATAGGTGGACATTGGAATACTGTGCCCTCTGGAGGATATTCAAAGTGATCTTCTATCCGTACTCTAATTCGGTGCCGGAGGTGCCTATAATTAAGGGTCGTCGTAGGGCGTACATCTTTCGTGAAGACGAAGCGTCTCATCTGGTTGCTGACGCCATAACGCGGTGACACTATGAGGTGCTAATCCTATCCCGATTCGCATAACTAATGAATTCTCGACGTTAATGCGGCTACCCGAGGCTGCACCGTGTATCGTGATCCTGTCCACGGCGATTATCGTATCAGTACCGCGACGGAGTACCAGCGTCAAGTTGTTCACACATGCGTTGCGTCGGAAGGTGGCTGTATTGAGTATTATCCCAGTCAGACTACGGTGTAGGCCGCATAACGATGGTTCTGAGGCCGACGCGTTTAATATCGTTAGTAATGGGCAGCGAATCTGAACGGGCGCTGTTTAACGGCCATTAACGAGCATTCTCGTGTGGTAGATGCATCACCACTTCGATAAAGCGGTCTGGGTGTAGTATGCACTGAAGAGCTATAGTCAAGAGTGAGTGGTGGTCTCTGTCAAATGCTTGACTTAGGTCGATGGATGCCAGCACTGCTGGTATGTGCCGCACCTTCCCCAATGTTATCAAGTCCCTTCTGCGCATACGTTGTGGGGGTCCGCCAGTGATGCTTGATCCAGCAAAATTACATACTGTGTGGTACTCCTAAAATGCTTAGCCATGAAAATTGTCATATCACTAATCAGTAGAATCAAGGTAATCATGGATATGGGCCCTAGCATTCCGTTTATGAATAACCACTATCAGTCCTTCTAATAAGTTTACAGAAAGTGGTACATCTGGAGACATCAGTCTTGCCATACATTTCTGTCTAACACGACACCAGCATCTGCTTGAAGGTCCGCCTCTGCCCCTGGCATCAGACGCTTCGTCTTCGGGCATGTCCCCTACCAAGTCCGCTTCCAGTGCTGTGGTATGGGTGCATGGATCAACCATGAAACTTCTGTAACGAGCGCCGGACCAGTTTGCCGCGCCGAATACAGCCGACCATAACGATCATGAAGAGCCTTGGGTGTATCACATTTTTCGCTGAGACCCCTAGCATCCTCGATGTTGATAACGTTGACCAGCGCCTGTGGCCATCTTTTGCACTCCGTATGTGCTACATTGAAGGTCATTCTAAAGGCAAGTGGTCTTGTACAGAAGAGCGTAATACGGCTTCTTCCATATGGAGGCGTGTGAAAAAAACGACTTTCACTTTTGCGCCATTGAACGATGCCTGTCTGTCTGGCGAGGGTGGGTGTTCTGAATATTCTCTCAGGATGATAAAATAAAAGACCATTGTGTGTCTGTGCTACATAGGTGCGTCTCTAATGTATGGCATTAAGGTTCGCCTGAGGGCCAGTTTTACACAGTCAGTCGACTGGCTTAGGGTCGAGGGGTAAAGACCCTGATAGCGGGCACACTTATTCCACAGGTAAACGACATACTCCGGAGATCAAGTGGGTGGTGTTGAGCTTCCATGGGTTCCTGCTTCATCATACCTTGAGAGGACTGCGGGCCAAGGCACAGCTGTAGGGTGAGTGATCCGCATCACATATCGGTGTATGTAGTGAGCTAGTGACATAAATTCGGTGGAATGGGCTGGACGAGTGACTGGTGAAGTGAGTTTAGCCGCCTCTAACAGCGTGGACATGGCGCCATGTGTCCAAAAGCAGAAGATTGTGGATAAGTCAACCCCAGCGTTCATGGAATGCCGCGGGAGCTGGTCTGAGGGTGATTCTCTGCAGTTGACGTCCCCGCCAAGCACCAGACCGTCTAGCCCACCGTGGCAGAAACTCTGGATCGTTCCGGCCGTCGACCTGTGACAGCAGAAGCAGAGACGTTGAAGAGTGGGACGCTGTTCCCTGTGACGACCATCATCGGCTACCAAGCCCTCTCTACGTAGAACGACGACGCCACTGGCGGTGGGCGAAACGTGGGAGACATTATTGTGTAACTGAAGAGGTCAGGAAAGACGGCTATGCGGACCTCTTGCAGGAAAGCGATGTCGATGTCCGAAGCTTTAAGTATGACCTGGAACATGGAGAACTTATGGCGAGTTCTGATAGTGTTGCCAGTGGTTATTGCCTGGTGGTGTCGTCACGGAAGACGATAGAATGGGATACCGTCGCTGACCCACTACCAATGACTTGATGGCCAGAACGGTAAGGGCAAACTGGGTATCGCCTTGTCTTCCTCCCTCTGCTCTGTCGCCACGTGACATTCAGCGTCCTCTGTCTATGGGCCGTAAGTTGGCAGCTGCTGCAGTGTAGAAGGTCCAAAGATCGGATCCCTTATCTCCTTCCCACAGTGTGTCAGCTTCCCCTGACGTCATCGCCAGCAGGTTGACAAGAGATGAGGAGAGTGCTTCTTGAGCGTGGTAGGTATCAGGTCAGCCCACTCCAATGGCGGACGTGTCCTCTATTCCCACCGGAACGCCGCCACTTTCCTCTTCCGTCGTGCGGAAGATGCAATCGCCGGAAGGTGCGCGCTGTAGCTTTTTATGTTCGACAGGGTTTTCGTTGCTTACGGACCAGAATTTCCATGTCGGAGTACGGGTGCTGATCGTCCGCCATTGCTTCCAAGGAAAAAAGCCGAGGTGGGCACAATCCTCTTGTCCACTTCCATCTATTCTTGAAATTCGCCCGTGGACGGCCGTAGCGGGTGTTGTAGTTTGGGGTGGAGTCGTGACCTGGATCGTGTCCTCGTTGGAGTGGCAGGACGTCAGCACCCGCAGATGATCGCTGGTTTCTTCGTTCTTGCAGAAAGCTCTTGCCGCTTTGACGTAGTTGAGGGGCAGGATTGTCACCTCCGATTGTCCAATCGGTGTATGGGTCAGCTGGCGTCTAATACACAGCGACCTGATATGGCCTTCCTGGCCGCAGTCAGAACAAGTGCGTGGCTGACCATCATTCATTACTATCGCATGGAACCGCTAATACTGAAGTAGGACTGGACGTGGACACCACTATACAACTTATAAGTGTCAATCGTGTGCAATTTCTCACCCACATGGTAGCTGTTAACGTTTCCGTACGATCGGAGAGTCGTCGTCACAACGTCGGCCGGCACCTCAAAGACTCTAAGTGTGCGCAAGCCCAGGCCCGCATGGTCCACTGTAACCTTCTCCATGCGACCACCGGAGTGTTCAAACTTAAGCCAGTTCACGAATTTGTTGACCACAGTTGTGCATACCTCAGTATTTATCATCTTGACATAAACGACGCTGGCCGTAATTGAGAAGTGGATGCCCGCGATGTCCAGGGGATCCAGACGTAGATCATCTCGTAGGACTCAGTCAGGCTCGTATACTCGTGATATAGCGCGATCCTGTTGGAAAGTGATTTTAATCATCTCCTGTTTATAGGAGTGCACCCTAGTTAGAACATGTGCTTAATACATTCTAAAAATGTTCAAATGTGTGGGAATTCCTAAAGGACCAAAGTGCTTAGGTAATTGGTCCGTAGACGTTCACAAACTAACGTATGCTAACGCACGCACCCATGCCCGAGGGAGGACTCGAACCTCCGGCGGGAGGGGCCTCGCAGTCCGCCACATGACGCCTCAAACCGCGCCGCCACTCCGCGCTGCAATACGTTCTAACGTACCTTCACTTCTTCTAGTGGCTATTGATGGCGGAGACTTGCCATAAGTACGTACAAGTGATAATTTGCGCAATGGATATTTCAACGCTACTAAAGTCGCACTGACACTTATAAGATCCCCAGTAGGAGTACGTCATTCTCATTAATTAAATAAATTGTCATGTGATAACTTACCCATTTCCTAATCTTATCCTGAGGATACGATAGAATGTCAGGATAAGCCGACAAAATCCAGTCCCCCTTAACGAGTAAGTTATGAAATATACACAAGTGACAAGATTAAGTAGTACAGGAAAATACTGTGTACTAAAGGATACATGCTGTGATTCTAATACATTTATTTATAAAAAAAAACTATTTAAAGAAACTAAGTAAGGATTACGAATCTCAGGCTCTCCCTTTATTAATACTGGCCCTTAAACTGTCTGTCTCTGGCCTGTAATGTACTCGCGATCTGTGATTAGGCACGGAGTAACTGACATCCCCATTGTACTAAATAGCAAGAAGGAACTACTGTCTCAATGATCAGTGTGAAACCTCAGTGCAGAACGGATTAGAACACGTGATTCACCAATGTAAATTCACTTCCCCACACACCGGTGCATAAGCAAGATCTCTGTAATGAACAGAACCTATAACCGCAGGACTTCTCGCCTCAGCGAGATAAAACCAAAATCACAGACGGACGTCTACCGCCGTGAACCTCCAAGACGACTCTCCTGCTCCACGACCCCGCAATGACTCTCATTTTTTCTCTCCTCTTTTCGCTGCTTAAAGTCTTTTCTCCCCCTTACATTTGGATAGCGAATCATCTTTCCGGAAGGCTCTCGTTTCTTAACGCCGACCAATCGCAGTTTAGAATCCAGATCGAAGTTTCTGGAAGTTCTTTCTATGTCCGTGGGAAAGTACGCTTCCATGTGTTTTTGGACGACCAGCCCGCCTTCTCACGCCTGCTCGCCGGACACACGTTCCCGTTTTGTAGGTGGTTCAGCTCACGGGCGGGTCCTGGGATTACCGCCAGAAGCTGTGCCGTCCTATTGTCCGAAGGAATGTGTGAGCTTCCTGTGTCCTTCCGTTATACCACAAGTTTCACAGCTCTGCTTGTTCCCCAGATACCCAACATGCAGACATTATGCAATAAATTAAGTGTACTAGAAACTGTCAGTCACATACATGTTTTTAATGAACAAGCACAAACCTGTCTTTTCTATCATTGAAGAGGCTTACTTATGCCGTATTGGATGTAAACGCGGTTTGTAAGTTGTGAAATATTAAAGCTGTGTCATAAATTTCTTTCTTCCCTTGTTCGAGGCAAAACCTCCTCTTCATTTATAAATGTGACTCTTTAGAGCTCATTAGCAACAAGTTTGAGGACATAGTGCCATATTTAAACATGTGCTTATTTCAACATACTTCTTATTTCATGACCAATATGTTGAACAAGTGAACTGTGTCGCTGTGGAAAGCACTCGGTCTGGTGACCAATTATTTTATTGAGGACTCTGAAGAAAAAGCACTACAGTCAGCCACTCTCAAACCCTCTTGTTTTCTGCAGTACGTGGATGATACTGTTGTAGTATGGCCACATGCACTTGATACTCTACTTATGCTTCTTCGGCATTTAAATTCGCTCCTTCCGAATATAAACTTCACAATGGATGTGGAAAAAGATGGTAGTTTACCTTTTCTTGGTGTTTTGGTACGTAGAAAAGCATATCCCATTGGAACATAACGTCTACCGCAAGCCAACGCATACATCTCCAGGTCACAAGCTGCTATCATTCTGCACAATGCAGTAGTGCATTACGTACCTTAGTTCATAGAGAGCATGTGCTATCTGATGTTGAAAGCCTGTCGAGTGAAATAAAACATATGAAGACAGTGTTCCGACAAAATGATTATTTTGAGAGACAGATACATAATGCATTCAGGCCCAAGGGAGTTCAATCTATGGAGCAGAATGAAGATAAAAATACACCAACGACTTTGGTCTTTCTACCGTATTTTAGTGCCATGTCGTCAACAATCGGACGAGTCCTCGAAAGATATGATATTAAGTGTGTTTTCGAGCATCTGCAAAACTGAGGAACCTGTTGGGTTCGGTTAAGGATGATCTTGGTCTGAGAAAATGTGGTGTGTACAAGATCCTTGTCTGTGAGGCAGCATATATAGGCCAGACATGTCGCACAGTACAAGAATGCTGCGATGAACATCAGCGTCACACACGTCTACGTCAACCGGAAAAGTTGGCAATTGCGGAATACTGTCTGAGTCCAGGATATCACATGATTTATGAAATGACAGAAGTTTTATCCCCGGCATTACCTTTCTGGGATTGCGTCATTAAGGAAGCAATACATATCCGTACAGCCGATAATTTCATCAGCAGTGATGAGGGATTTCAGCTGAGCACAGCCTGGAACGCTGCATTGGCTGATATTAAATCACGACGAGAAAAAAGATTTTTCGATAACAGACCCGACATAACATTGGTCTAGTATAGCTTTTTAGTGAGTGACGCCTGGCAGCACTGTTAGTAAACACAGCATACACCGCACAGGCAGGAAGGCGCTCTGCGATTTTCGGCAGAGGGTGTTTTAGTATGGCGCTATCTATCTGCAAATCGTTGTGCATGCGTGTTCTGTATACAGGGCATCGACGTGTGGTACCTAGCCACCAGCAAAGTTGAACCATCTGAAGATGTCGGACAGTTGCTCCGAGGAAATATTGTGGAATTTGCACAACGTCATTCGGCGGCAAACCCGTGAAGACTATTCATATTAGTAAACCATTTTAATTCATTTGTGTGACATTACTACTAATTTGTTGGAGTGTTGGAGAACCTTCGTCCTCCAATCCTGTTACCTCACCCTGGGGCACAGCTGTGTAATAGCGGCAGGGAGATATTGCGTTACCTGTATATTGCACCAGAAGCCGTTTAACGAACCCCCAAGCTCGGCCTACCGTAACAACAGTGGCAACTCGGCCTCCACAGCAGTAGCGACGAGGTCTTTACACAACTGGCGGCGAGGGTTTACAAAAGTCTATGAAAACTTTTCTTTTATGTTGCTTATTATCCATTTTCCTTTGCAAGTAAAACTGTTTGTTTTAGATATTGTGTTGTTAGGCATTTTAAGATTTGGAGGGGCATCATTGGTATTTGTGATGAAATGAGTTTGTCCAAATAAAGACACAACATCGAAACTTACTAAGAGTTTTCAGATGACGTTTGAAATCTTCAGTGTCGAATATGATGGTCGTACTTTCCTACGAGAGGTCCCAACAATGATGTGAGATATCTGACAACAAAATAAGCAGATTCTCCTATATTACTTACATACCATACTTATGGATCTTCGCTAGGTCGAGGAGGAACTGCAGCCTGTTGACGCAAATCCTTAGTGACTTGGGCTAGAATCGAGCTGTTCCTGATGAGTTCCAAAGTCTTTCTCTGGATCCAACCCTTCGGACGATCCTGCGTACAGTTAATTGAAAAGTGATCCGTATGCAGCAGAACCACTTAAAATAACAAGATTTAGGGATCTTGAAAAGCTGGAAAAAGAAGAAGGATCTAAAAGGAGTAGCAAAGTTAAATACAAATTAAGATCAAACCAACAGCTCTACTTAAAAATGAAAA
The DNA here is from genome assembly GCF_023897955.1 of Schistocerca gregaria. Taxonomy (NCBI): domain Eukaryota; kingdom Metazoa; phylum Arthropoda; class Insecta; order Orthoptera; family Acrididae; genus Schistocerca; species Schistocerca gregaria. The sequence continues at coordinate 829,086,296 of NC_064922.1, forward strand.
AGCTGATTGATGTACTGAGGGAAAGAAGACTACAGTTTTATGGTCATATATACTGAATAGACAATAACAGCCTGGCCAAGGAGATATTCATCTTACTAAACAGCTACAAATTCAAACCCACACGGTTCACCGAAAATGAAAAATATATAACACGCAGGAATTAGAATGTACGTAATAGAGAACAGAATCGCTTTTTACAGAAGTTACACAAAAGACAGGATTTCAGGATGGAAAGTGGCCCAGGAATAAAATGAACGACACTCTCGAAGGATGAAGGCAGTCTTGGAGCAACGAAAATTAAACACAACGAAGCAAAACCAATGTTTATTTATCGTGCACTTCAAATGGGTTATTAGAATAAATAAATACATAAATTCCTGTTTTCAGAAACGCTTTTTATCCTACTTCGGCCGTCGTCAGTTATTTTGCTACTCCTCGGCGTCGCCTGATTTGATTCAACAAATTCCATTACCTTTATTTTACTTTAGAGTTACAAGACCTTTCAAGACATTAACCATTCTGTTCAAATTACCTTTCAAACACTTTACCATCTCATCCGCAAACCTGGTGCTGTAGAATTATCACTTCATTCGTAATTTATTGCTATGGAAACCCTGTACTGATTAATTGTTTGCAAATAAAACAATATTCTGCTTCGAGTACACTTCTGTTCCATGCACTAGGCATTTCAGTGTCGTGCGAGAGAGTTAAAGGTCATCAGTTTCCAATAGCGTCTCGGAAGGATGACAACTAAGTTACACAAAAGTGCGCAAGTGATAAAATACTAATTTTAAGATGACGACTGGAATGAGTTTCGATTATACTGGCTATCCGCGAGTGAGCTACAAAATGTAATAATGTAGCCTCGTTCCGAATTTCGATGAGGAATGATTGATAGTATTTATGAAGACGTTGTGGTGGCAGTAGAGCCAACACCGTGTTACTGGAGGAGGCCGAAAGGCACGCGATTTAGCTCACGCAGGCTGGCGTGAGGTCTGGAACAGGACAAGGAAATTAGAATTTAGAAAAACGGACGTAGCTGGTGGAATACTTAACTTCAATCCATTAATGACGAACGTCGGTTTGGACGGTACACAGTTCACTATATCAATAGTAACTAATAATGGCGCCTTGCTAGGTCATAGCAGATAACGTAGCTGAAGGCTATGCTAACTATCGTCTCGGCAAATGAGAGCGTATTTAGCCATTGAACCATCGCTAGCAAAGTCGGCTGTACAACTGGGGCGAGTGCTAGGAAGTCTCTCTAGACCTGCCGTGTGGCGGCGCTCGGTCTGCAATCGCTGATAGTGGCGACACGCGGGTCCGACGTACACTACCGGACCACGGCCGATTTAAAGGCTACCACCTAGCAAGTGTGGTTTCTGGCAGTGACACCACAGAAGACATGTGTTTTTTCTGATTAATAAATGATCGATTGCGCCTCTACAACTCTATATCAAATATCGAAATCGACGATTGTGAGTAAATTAAAAATATTAGTCTCATCTGAACATTTCTTCACATACTGCGCCCACTTTATTTGAATTCTACAGAAAAGTTGTCTGAGTGATGCCAGTTTCTCGCCGAAGGAAATAAATAATGATTTTAGTATGTATTCGCGTAAAATCCAGAAAGGCGCGTAGTCATTCTGACAGAATCTGCGAAGCCAAAGTTGTAGTAAACTCGCCGCTTCATACGTCGCCATGTAGGAGCGAGTGCTTTGCCTATATTTTCCGGCGCTGAAGAACACTGACAGCAAAAGTGAACAAAACAAGAAGTGTTACGACTTTTCATGATTTCCCTACGGATCTGTTGAAGATACTCCACTTGGGTTTGCTGCTGGATCGTATTGTGTAACTCGCACAATATTTCATCGATGTAGCTGCAAGGCGCGACTGATGATAATCGCGCTGCGGTGTCGGAATTTATCATGACGGGAGCAGGCAATACGAGTGCGCGGGAAGACGCTCACACTTGGAGGAGAGCGCCGCTCCTGGTGGCCCCTACTGGGAGCTGCAGAAAGGCCATCCGCGCGTGCGCTATGGGCAATGACTGAGCTGCCGGACGCTCCTGTGGTTAAAGTCTGAACCAAATCTCAGTTGAGTGTTGCGTCACTTAGTGAATCGGAAGTTCTTGTTTTCGCTGTTTTGATTTAATGGCAGCCAGTACTGGATTCCAGGCGGCTCTTAGTTGAAGACCTTCATCCGTGTTGATAAGACTGTTCGCCGTACGGATATGTATGGCGTCCTTAACAATACAGTCCCAGAAAGCTGACGCTGGAGCTAAAACTTCCGTCTGCTCGTAAAGCGTACGATGTCCCGTGTCCAGGCAATGCTCCGCTACAGCTGATATATCAGGTTGCCCCAGGCCTGTATGACGACGGTGTTCGACGCAACGTTCTTGCTGGGTTCGGCATGTTTTTCCAGTATAAGATTTTCCACATTGGCATGGGATTCTTATACACGCCACGTTTCATAAGACCAAGGTCGTCTTTGACCGGGCAAATAAATTCCTCAAATTTGCTGGTGGCCGAAAAACACACTTGATGTGCTTTATGCGGATTACTTCTACTCTCGAAGACATGCCGCCAAAACATGGCAAGAACGCTGTTGCAGTGGGTGCCTCCGATTCTTCATTTACATCCTTGCTCCGAGTTTGCTTAGAACGGAATGAATGGCGTCTCTGCCTATAGAATAGCCATTGGAGTATCGTCCTAAGGTGTTGTAGCTCACCAGGTAGACTGCCGACATCTGAGACTACATGTGCTCTATGCACGAAAGAGCATAGGACACTGCCGCTTTGCGCAGAACGATGGCAACTTGTGGCCTGCAAATATAGCTCCGTATGAGGTGATTTACGATAGACGCTGTGCCCCAGTGTACCATCGGATTTTCGTCTGACTAAAACGTCCGGGAATGGTAATATGCCATCCTTTTCCATTTCCATTGTGAACTGTATATTGGAATGGAGCGAGTACTGATGCCGGAATAACACATGTAATGTCTCTATTCCGTGGGGCCACACCACAAATATATCGTCTACATACCGCCAGAAACAAGAAGGTTTGAGACTTGCCGACTGCAGTGCTTTTTCCTCAAAGTCTTCCATAAAATAGTTGGCCACCATCGGAGACAGAGGGCTTCCCATGTCGACACCATCCAATTGTTCAAAATAATTATCATTGAATCAGAAATAATTTGAGGTAAGCACATGTTTAAATAATGCTACAATGTCTCTCTGAAACAGGCTGCTGGTAAGGTCTAACGAGTTCTGCAGAGGTACTTTCGTAAACAAAGATATAACGTTGAAACTAACCAAAATATCCGACGCTTATAGCTTAAGTATCTTCAAGCGGTCTATGAAATCCTCTGAATTCCGGATACGGAGATCAAACTTGCCTACGAGAGGTCCCAACAGTGTAGGAAGATGTTTGGCCAGAAAATAAGTAGGAGCTTCAGTGTTGCTCACTACTGGGCGAAGAGGTTGTAGGGGGTTCATTACCCTACTGGAGCAAATGTAATTTCGTTGTATTGCTCATGCGCTGCCTGCTATATAAAACATCTCTGCAACAACAGAATCGGAGGTCAGAGCAGTGTCGGCAGCAGTAGTAATCGCTCGCTCCTACAGAGCAGAAATCGCAGTAGCTCACTGCTACAGTACAGTTGCTAGCCGTGTAAGAGCAATAGCAGTCGCCGCTGGTGCAGCGCAGTTCATTGCCACGTAGTGTAAGGTAAACTTTATTATTCTCCATCGCCATGCGCGTAATTGAATATGTTGTCTGAGATGTTAATATGAATTTGTTTCAATCTTTGTGTGATTTGTCAGCACTAATTAAGTCAGACTTGTAATGTTCAATTTTTTATGTAATGGTTTGTAGAAATGTTTTCAATAATAAGGTTTTTGCACAACATAATTTTTTACCAGTCATTTACTTGAATTTAAATATTTTACAAATTTTCCCAGTTCATAATGAACCGTGATTTATTTTCAAAGAATATTCTTAAGAATTTATTCTATTTACTAGCGATTCATCAAGAACATTAACACATTTAATCACACTATGTAGGCATGGAAGTAGTTCCAGGGAGCAACTGATGAAATCATAACCAAACTCCTTTTAAGAAATGGGAATTTTTCTCACTTTAATAGTGCCTAAAACCATTTTTTAAAGAAACAGATTTAAAATTATAATCAGAAAGCGCCCTCGAAATATCAAAGTTACAGTTTATTCAGAGGCAGAAAGTAACTAGTTTTGACTGTATGAGCTTTCGGGCAGAAAACCTTCCCACTCCCTTTTGACACGGCCGTAGTTACGACTGCTCACAACAGCCTCTGAAAGACTACACTGGTGGAAATCTGCAACACACCAGATAATTTTAAACTAAGAGTTCTAAAAATTTACACACGCACACAAACTATGTACCCCCCGTAGGATGGATGGAAATGGTACAAAACTCTAACAATTAAAATATTAACCTTGCCACCGAAGGTACAACTTGAATTTAACTTCTAAGAAAAGTCTTACGGTGAAAGGGTGGCAACTTCATATACTAAAATGGTCATTTAGATAAAAGCCCATGAAATTCAATCTTATATAAAATTGTACAAAGTTGGCCAAACAATAGTTAAGATGCTTACAGTACACAGATACCGCCTCTCAAGATCATAGGCAATGATATCAGTTCTCATAGATCAAAACATATTTCAGGTTTTAGGCCGTTACACTCCAAGCAATAAATTCGTTAACACCCCAAATCAGACGAACATGACAGAAGCAGATACTAACGTAGGTAGATTGATAGGGAGATTACCGAACAACCCGGACCGCAGGTTGCTCTAACCCGCCCCTGCTCCACAAGGGAAAAACGGACCACCCAATTTATAAACCACCTCCTTCCCGCGGGTGAGAAACCGGAGAATAATGGTGGGACGAACCCAAAGCAAAACGGCTGGTGATCTCACCAAGAAAACAAGTAAAATTTAACAAGAGTAAATCAGCACCCGCAAATCTCTCTCCCTAACCGTCCGCTGCCAGCCGCTTCAACGGACGCAGGAAGGCGCGCCGATCTCTCCTCTCACGGCGTCGCAGCTCGCATCGGCCAGACTGACGTCGTGGGTTGACTCCTGTTGCTCTCGTGTCGACCGCCAAGTCACTACCCCTCGATATACGCCGCGGCCCACTGGACTCACGTAGCAACCTCACATGCGCCGACGCTCAAGACGGACAAGTCATCTTGTGTCTCAGTGCGCGACTGACAAACCGTTCGATCCAACCGCCAATGACCATTGCCTGAGCAATCTCGAGCAGGCTGGTGGCCTAATGCGCAGACGCAGATGCAGAAACTAAGCCCCGGCCGGGCGACCACTCGCTGAGTTCTCTTACTGACGGAGTGGAAAGACTCATTTTGCCGGCTTTAAAGGTTGATCCGAACGACAGACATACTAGCACTCCGAACGACAGTCAGACACTAACTGTCTAACAAATGTAGACGAGAGACAGACTAGCAAGCTTGGGACGAGAGACTGACCCAGACTGACCGAGTGGCGAGCTCATAGCGCCCCTTAAATGCACGTGAACAGGCAACCTTTCCCCTATCCCACCAGAGGGAGACACCAAAGCTGCGATTGCCACATCGGCACCACCGCCAGAAACGGAGGGCGACTGCTTCACACTACGCGATGCTGGGTGCTCTTCAAAACAGCAATTTTTACGACGGCTCACATAGTCATGTGTTGTTTAATAATCAGAGAACTAGCTATATAGCTATGCCAACAAGCATTTTTTTCTAATAATGCAAATCTCAGACAAATGTTGTTCAGTATTAGTAGATAGGCCAGCATTGAACTAAGCTGTGCCATTTAGGAGCAGATATACACTCCTGGAAATTGAAATAAGAACACCGTGAATTCATTGTCCCAGGAAGGGGAAACTTTATTGACACATTCCTGGGGTCAGATACATCACATGATCACACTGACAGAACCACAGGCACATAGACACAGGCAACAGCGCATGCACAATGTCGGCATTAGTACAGTGTATATCCACCTTTCGCAGCAATGCAGGCTGCTATTCTCCCATGGAGACGATCGTAGAGATGCTGGATGTAGTCCTGTGGAACGGCTTGCCATGCCATTTCCACCTGGCGCCTCAGTTGGACCAGCGTTCGTGCTGGACGTGCAGAGAGCGTGACACGACGCTTCATCCAGTCCCCAGCATGCTCAATGGAGGACAGATCCGGAGATCTTGCTGGCCAGGGTAGTTGACTTACACCTTCTAGAGCACGTTGGGTGGCACGGGATACATGCGGACGTGCATTGTCCTGTTGGAACAGCAAGTTCCCTTGCCGGTCTAGGAATGGTAGAACGATGGGTTCGATGACGGTTTGGATGTACCGTGCACTATTCAGTGTCCCCTCGACGATCACCAGAGGTGTACGGCCAGTGTAGGAGATCGGTCCCCACACCATGATGCCGGGTGTTGGCCCTGTGTGCCTCTGTCGTATGCAGTCCTGATTGTGGCGCTCACCTGCACGGCGCCAAACACGCATACGACCATCATTGGCACCAAGGCAGAAGCGACTCTCATCGCTGAAGACGACACGTCTCCATTCGTCCCTCCATTCACGCCTGTCGCGACACCACTGGAGGCGGGCTGCACTATGTTGGGGCGTGAGCGGAAGACGGCCTAACGGTGTGCGGGACCGTAGCCCAGCTTCATGGAGACGGTTGCGAATGGTCCTCGCCGATACCCCAGGAGCAAAAGTGTCCCTAATTTGCTGGGAAGTGGCGGTGCGGTCCCCTACGGCACTGCGTAGGATCCTACGGTCTTGTCGTGCATCCGTGCGTCGCTGCGGTCCGGTCCCAGGTCGACGAGCACGTGCACCTTCCGCCGACCACTGGCGACAACATCGATGTACTGTGGAGACCTCACGCCCCACGTGTTGAGCAATTCGGCGGTACGTCCACCTGGCCTCCCGCATGCCCACTATACGCCCTCGCTCAAAGTCCGTCAGCTGCACATACGGTTCACGTCCACGCTGTCGTGGCATGCTACCAGTGTTAAAGACTGCGATGGAGCTCCGTATGCCACGGCAAACTGGCTGACACTGACGGCGGCGGTGCACAAATGCTGCGCAGCTAGCGCTATTCGACGGCCAACACCGCGTTTCCTGGTGTGTCCGCTGTGCCGTGCTTGTGATCATTGCTTGTACAGCCCTCTCGCAGTGTCCGGAGCAAGTATGGTGGGTCTGACACACCGGTGTCAATGTGTTCTTTTTTCCATTTCCAGGAGTGTATATACAGCGTTATCCGGCGACTCCATTATGAGGTAAGAATTTTTCACTGTATTCAGGTTGATTTCACGGGGCCATGACGTAGCGCTGCTTGTTGCTGTTGTTGTTGTGGTCTTCAGTCCAGAGACTGGTTTGATGCAGCTCTCCATGCTACTCTATCCTGTGCAAGCTTCTTCTTCTCCCAGTACCTACTGCAACCTTCATCCTCCTCACTGTGTTTAGTATATTCATCTCTTGGTCTCCCTCTACGATTTTTACCCTCCACGCTGCCCTCCAATACTAAATTTGTGATCCCTTGATGCCTCAGAACATGTCCCACCAACCGGTCCCTTCTTTTTATCCAAGTTGTGCCACAAACTCCTCTTCTCCCCAAGCCTATTCAGTACCTCCTCATTAGTTATGTGGTCTACCCATCTAATCTTCAGCATTATTCTGTAGCACCACATTTCGAAAGCTTTTATTCCCTTCTTGTCTAAACCATTTATCGTTCAATGTTTCACTTCCATACATAGCTACACTCCATACAAATACTTTCAGAAACGACTTCCTGACACTTAAATCTATACTCGATGTTAACAATTTTTTCTTCTTCAGAAACGCTTTCCTTGCCATTGCCAGTCTACATTTTATATCCTCTTTGCTTCGACCATCACGGCTAGGGTTCATGAGAGACATGGATATCCTCAGGAGTGCCCCAGACAAATGAGATAGGACTGGTCTTGTTCTCTATATCCGTCAGTGATCTAGCGGATAGAATGAGCAGAAATCTGCAGTGTTGCTGATCACGCTGTGGTGTATGGGAAGGTGACAGTAAGAAGATACAAGAAGACTACACAAAACGTCTAGTTGAGTTGGTGAATCGGAGCTTGATGTAAATTTAAAAGAATTGAGTTAATGCAGATGAATAGAAAAAAATACTATTGCAATAGTACTGTGCACCTTCACAGAGTCAAGTGGATTAAATATCGAGGTATAATGTTGCAAAGAGGTGTGAATTGGAACGAGCACGTGAGGACGATAGTACGGAAGGCGAATGGCTGACTTCCGTTTATTGGAACAATTTTAGGCAAGTATAACTCATATATACCAATGGCTTTGCCGCAATGGTAACACCGGTTCCCGTCAGGTCACCGAAGTTAAGCGCTGTCTGGCTGGGCTAGCATTTGGATGGGTGACCATCCGGTCTGCCGAGCGCTGTTGGCAAGCGGGTTGCACTCAGCCCCTGTGAGGCAAACTGAGTAGCTACTTGATTGAGAAGTAGCGGCACATTCACCTCCATATCCGGTCTGTACATTTGAGCCTTCATGGCCTGTTCGGGAGGAGTTTAGTTTTATTTATAAGCGGAGAATGTACACAGGGTGGACAAAAATATGAAAAAACTGCGAGAAAAGAATGTTGTGGTTGGCAGGAGAGCCAACACCGTATTACTAGAGGAGGCCGAAAGGCACGCGATGTAGCTCACGCAGGCTGGCGTGAGGTCTTGGACAGGGCAAGAAAATTAGAATTTAGAAACGTAGCTGGTGGAATACTTAACTTTAATCCATTAATGACGAACGTCGCTCTTGACGTTACACGATTCACAGTATCAATAGTAACTGATAATGGCGCCTTGCTAGGTCGTAGCAAATGACGCAGCTGAAGGCTATGCTAACTATCGTCTCGGCAAATAAGAGAGTATTTAGTCAGTGAACCATCGCTGGCAAAGTCGGCTGTACAACTGGGGCGAGTGCTAGGATGTCTCTCTAGACCTGCCGTGTGGCGGCGCTCGGTCTGCAATCACTGATAGTGGCGACAGGCGGGTCCGACGTATACTAACGCACCGCGGCCGATTTAAAGGCTACCACCTAGCAAGTGTGATGTCTGGCGGTGACACCACAAAGAATGCTTGAACATAAACGCAAATGCTATCCAACTTTGCAGATTATTCTGTTGTATTTGACCACGAGCGGCAGCGGAGCAATGTCCTTAGCATGTTCGAAGTGTTAGTCGTTGTCAGAAACATGTTTTATGTAGTTGTGTAGCTGTGGATGCATTGTGACGGATCTAGGTGAATTTGTACCTGAGAACAAAGAGAGCTGAAGTGTATGGTGTTTCAAGAGGCACTGCACGCAAGATTGATACCGCACACGGGGAAAGCGGAAAAACATCATTCACTAAGTCACAACATGGACGAAAGTCTGTGCTGAGTGATAATGACAGACAGTTATTCAAAGGAACTGTGACGAAAAATAAGGGGACGACAGCTGCAGAAGCCACTGCAAACTGAATGTCGTACTCTGACAGCACCCAAACAACACGAAGGGAGCTCCAGCAGAGAACTGCAGGAGAGCTGCAATTCCAAAACCACTTATCAATCATGGAAATGCCGTTAACAAGAAAACGTTGTGCTGAAGCCATAAAACCTGGACTATAAAGCAATAGAAGAATGCCATTTGGTCGGAAGAACGTTGTTTCACACTGAAACGCATACTGCACTGTAGAGTGGAAATTTCATTCTAGATTTGTTTCACACTGTTTGCAACTTGTGGCCGAATTTACGTTCCAAGAGTGAAACATGGCGGGGGTTTGTTAATGAATTCGGCATCCATATAGTGGTATTCGATGGGCACCATGATTACCCTGTGAGATCGCATTACTGACAAGGATTACGTGACCATTTTGGCTGATTAGGTCCATCCCATGGAACAGTATATGTTCCAAATGAGATTTCGTACTCAAAGACGACAAGGCCACTGTTCAGACACCTCCCATCGTACAGGAATGGTTTTGTGGGAACGAGGATGAATTGTCGACCAGACACCAGATTCCAATATTATTAAGCCTTCGTGATGTACTTTGGAGAGAAGGGCGCGTGATCTCCCTCCACCTCCATCGTCGTTACTTAAACCTGCACTATTTTTCAAGAATAATGGTATAATATTCCCTTGATAACCATACAGGACCTATGTTCGTCCATTCCTCATTGACTCCAGTAGTAACCGAAAATAACTTCAATGTTGAGGTTCTCAAACAAACTTTGGAAGATCCACGAATCAGATTCTTGTCGAATGCAGTAGATGAGTGTTGGAAGGCCGCAAAGGTTGGTGCCATGTGGAGCTGCTCCCGCCTACGTGCCAAGATGAGGAACATATAAATGTAAACTTGGCGATGAGCTGTGGATCCCAGAGTAGCTTCATCAGTATTTAATCTTTCCTCTTTTTCAGAACATTTGAGTTGTGAGACGACTTAGTACCACTGTTTCTTTTTGTATGAGCTTCCAGTTTTTTTTTTTCAAAAATACTCGGCTCCGAAATAGTGCATCCTGTCATTAACTACCAAAGCGGAGTTCCAACTTTCCCCCCTCCATTTGTCTTGTACTTGCTCCTGCTGAAGTATCAGTGATAGTTTTGGTTTCACATACACTATTAGTCATTAAAACTGCTAAACCAAGAAGAACTGCAAATGATAAACTGGTATTCATTGGACAAATATATTATACTAGAACCGACATGTGATTACATTTTCATGCAGTTTGGATGTACAGATCCTGACAAATCAGTACTCAGAACAACCACCTCTGGCCGTAATAACGGCCTTGATACGCCTGGGCATTGAGTCAAACAGACCGTGGATGGCGTGTACAGGTACAGCAGCCCATGCAGCTTCAACACGATACCACAGTTCATCAAGAATAGTGACTGGCGTATTGTGACGAGCCAGTTGCTGGGCCACCATTGACCAGACGTTTTCAACTGGTGAGAGATCTGGAGAATATGCTGGCCAGGTCAGCAGTCGAACATTTTCTGTATCCAGAAAGGCCCATACAGGACCTGCAACATGCTGTTGTGCATTATCCTGCTGAAATGTAGCGTTTCGCTGGGATAGAATGAAGAGTAGAAAATGGTTCAAATGGCTCTGAGCACTATGGGACTCAACTGCTGTTGTCATTAGTCCCCTAGAACTTAGAAATACTTAAACCTAACTAACCTAAGGACATCACACACGTCCATGCCCGAAGCAGGATTCGAACCTGCGACGGTAGCAGTGGCACGGTTCCGGACTGCGCGCCGAGAACCGCGAGAACACCGCGGTCGTCAATGAAGAGTAGAGCCACGGGTCGTACACACATCTGAAATGTAACGTCCACTGTTCAAACTGCCGTCAATGCGATTAAGAAGTGACCGAGACGTGCAACCAATGACAACCCATACCATCACGCCGGGTGATACGCCAGTATGGCGATGACGAATACACGCTTCCAAAGTGCGTTCACCGCGATGTCGCCGAACACGTATGCGACCATCAGGATGTAAACAGAACTTGGATTCATCGGAAAAAATGACGTTTTGCCAATTCGTGCACCCAGGTTCGCCGTTGAGTAGGCCTTGTACCATCGCAGGCGCTCCTGTCTGTGATGCAGCGTCAATGGTAACCGCAGCCATGGTCTCCGAGCCGATAGTCCATGCTGCTGCAAACGTCGTCGAACTGTACGTGCAGATGTTTGTTGTCTTGCAAACGTCCCGATCTGTTGACTCAGAGATCGAGACGTGGCTGCACGACCCGTTACAGCCATGCGGATAAGATGCCTGTCATCTCGACTGCTAGTGATACGACGCCGTTGGTATCCAGCACGGCGTTCCGTATTACCCTCCTGTACCCACCGATTACATATTCTGCTAACAGTCATTAGATCTCGACCAACGCGAGCAGCAGTGTCGCGATACGATAAACCGCAAACGCGATAGGCTACAGTCCGACCTTCAACTAAGTCGGAAACGGTATGGTACGCATTTCCTCCTTACACGAGCCATCAAAACAACGCTTCACCAAGCAACGCGGGTAAACTTCCGTTTGTGCATGAGAAATCAGTTGGAAACTTTCCTCATGTCAGCACGTTGTAAGTGTCGCCAACCTTGTGTGAATGCTCTGAAAAGCTAATCATTTTCATATGACAGTATCTTCTTCCTGTCGGTTAAATTTCGTGTCTGTAGCACGTCATCTTCGTGGTGCAGCAATTTTAATGGCCAGGAGTGTAGACTGGTTTTAAGGAGCATGATTAACTTTCCCTCCAATGTTGGATCTCTTTCCTCATTGCATAGAGTACTCTCCAAGTTGATCTTCCTCCCACTTACTTTACACTCAGTTGCGTATGGGTAGCGAAGTTTATATTCTGTTTCTGGCAAAGTCCACGCCAGTTGTTCAAGAGAATGAAGACAGGTAATATACAATACGTATAAGAGCCAGTAGGGAACAATAAGAGAGCGAGACCAAGAACGAAGTGCGCGGATTAAGAAGGATATAACACAGAGATGCAGTCTACACATCGAAGAAGGAGTGGCAGGCAAGAAAGAAAGGTTCAAGAGCGGGATTAAAATTCAAGGTGAAAGGATATCAATGATAATATTCGCTGATGACATTGTCATTCTCAGTGAAAGTGAAGAAGAATTACAGGATGTGCCGAATGGAATGAACAGTCTAATGAATTCAGAATATAGGATGAGAGTATATCGAAGAAAGACGAAAGTAATTAGAAGTAACAGAAATGAGAACACCGAGAAGCTTTCCATCAGGACTGGCAGACACGAAGTGGATGAAGTTAAGGAAATCTGCTACCTAGGCATCAAAGCTACCGATGACAGGAGGAGCAAATAGAACATAAAGAGCATTCTTGGCCAAGAGAAGTCTTATAGTATGAAACACAGACATTAATTTGAGGAAGAAGTTTCTGAGAATGGATGTTTGGAGCACAGAATTATACGGCAGTCAAACGTGAACTGTCAGAAAGCTGACAAAGAAGAGAGACGCTGTATTTGAGATAAAGTGTTGTAGAAGAATGTTGAAAATTAGGTGGACTGATAAGATATGGAATGAGAAGACTCTCTGGAGAATCGGCGAGGAAAAGAATATGTGGAAAACACTGAATAGAAGAAGTGTCAGGATGTTAGGACATCTGTTGAGACTAGAGGGAGCTGTGAAGTATAAAAACTATAAAGGAAGAGAAAGATTGGAATACATCAAGCAGATAATTGTGGACGTAACTTGAAAGTGCTACTCTGAGATGAAGAGGTTGGCACAGGAGACAATTCCGTGGCTGGCCACATCAAAGCAATCAGAATACTGATGATAAAAAAAGTTTGGAATGTTTGTTTAAAATTACGAGTCTCCTCGTTCCAGGTAGCTGTAGCCGGTGGAACAAATCAGAAAGATATCGAAACTTCCGTGTGCCAGACCGGGACTCGAATTCGGGACCTTTGCCATTCGCTGGCAAGTTCTCTACCAAGTTTCAAAAACAGCCCACACTCCGCAGTAGAGTGAAAATTTCATTCCAGGAAGATATCAGTTGCATGCAGATATTTGGTAGTCGTCATCCTAAGGATGTACCACGTTAGCGTTACCTTGCGTAGGTTTACATTAAGATCTCTCTCTTAAATTCAGGACTTAAATGATTTTTCTGTGTGTAGAATCCGGTACGGCCATTACAGCTATGACTGACGGACGACAGAAAATTAAAACGAAAAATGTTGGGGTGTCTGATGAGGGAAGGCACTAATATAGTCATATAGGCCAGGAACGATCAGCTATTAACTATCCACAAGTTTCGTCTGTTAAAAACCTCTCCACAGTTGCAACGATTAGCAGTACTGTTAATCATAATAAAACAATAAGTACCCTTTTAATACCAACGGCCTTGCCGCAGGAGTAACACCGGTTCTCGTCAGTTCACCAAAGTTAAGCGCTGTCGGGCTGGGCTAGCATATGGATGGGTGACCATCCGGTCTGCCTAGCGCTGAAGGTAAGCGGGATGCACTCAGCCCTTGTGAGGCAAACTAAAGAGCTACTTGATAGTGAAGTAGCTAAAGAGCTACTTGATAGAGAAGTAGCGGCTCCAGTCTCGGAAACTGACATAGGGCCGGAGAGCATTCACCTCCATATCCACATCTGATGACGTCTGTGGGCTGAGGATGACACGGCGAGCGGTCGGTACCGCTGGGTCCGCCAAGGCCTGTGGACGGAGTTTACGTTTACGTTTTTCCTATTAATTTGTTAATCTTACGTGTATGTCGTGAAGGCATTTTGCCACCGAGGTAAGTATACTTAATGGGAGAACATTAGTAAGACTGTAAAATAGAGTAAAACAAATAAATAATAGGGACGGAATTACAGATTGAAATTTTAATATGCACAAAAAATACACTACTCGCTATTAAAAACTGGTACACCATGAAGATGACGTCCTACAGACACGAAATTTAACCGACGGGAAGGAGATGCTGTAATATGCAAATGATTAGCTTTTCAGAGCATTCAGACAAGGTTGCCGCCGGTGGCGACACCTACAACGCGCTGACATGAGGAAAGTTTCCAACCGATTTCTCATACACAAACAGCAATTGATCGGCGTTGCCTGGTGAAACGTTGTTGTGATGCCTCGTGTAAGGAGGAGAAATGCGTACTATAAAGTTTTCGACTTTGATAAAGGTCGGATTGTTGCCTATCACAATTGCGGTTTATCGTATCGCAACATTGCTGCTCGCGTTGATCGAGATCCAATGACTGTTAGTAGAATATGGAATCGGCAGGGTAATACGGAACGCCGTGCTGGATAGCAACGGCCTCGTATCACTAACAGTCGAGATGACAGGCATCTTATCCGGTTCGTGCGGCCACGTCTCGATCCCTGAGTCAACAGATGGGAACGTTTGCAAGACAACAACCATCTGCACGAACAGTTCGACGACGTTTGCAGCAGCATGGACTATCAGCTCGAAGACCATGGCTTCGGTTACCCTTGACGCTGCGTCACAGACAGGAGCGCCTGCGATGGTGTTCTCGACGACGAACCTGGGTGCACGAATGGCAAAACGTAATTTTTTCGGATGAATGTAGGTTCTGTTTACAACATCCTGATGGTCGCATCCGTGTTTGGGGACATCGCGGTGAACGCACTTTGGAAGCGTGTATTCGTCATCGCCATACTGGCGTATCACCCGGCGTGATGGTATGGGTTGCCATTGGTTACACGTCTCGGTCACCTCTTGTTCGCATTGACGGCACTTTGAACAGTGGAAGCTACATTTCAGATGTGTGTACGACCCGTGGCTCTACTCTTCATTAGATCCCTGCGAAACCCTACATTTTAGCCAGATAGTGCATGACCGCATGTTGCAGGTCCTGTACGGGCATTTCTGGATGCAGAAAATGTTCGACTTCTGCCCTGGCCAGTATATTCTCCAGATCTCTCACTAACTGAAAACGTCTGGTCAATGGTGGCCGAGCAACTGGCTCGTCACAATACGCCAGTCACTACTCTTGATGAACTGTGGTATCGTGTTGAAGCTGCATGGGTAGCTGTACATGTACAGCGCCATCCAAGCTCTGTCTGAATGCCCAGGCGTATCAAGGCCGTTATTGCCGTTATTACGGCCAGAGGTGGTTGTTCTGGGTACTGATTTCTCAGGATCCATGCACCCAAATTTCGTGAAAATGAAATCATATGTGAGTTCTAGTATAATATATTTGTCCAGAAAATACCCGTTTATCATCTGCATTTCTTTTTGGTGTAGCAATTTTAATGGCCAGCAGTGTAATAGGGACGGAGTTATAGATTGAAATTTTAATATGCACAATAAATAATTGATGATGTTTGTAAGATGTGGAAGAGATTCGCAAGCTGGATGATATAGTGGGTCTCCCAGTGCTACAGCACAGACGAGTATATTGTAACTGTCAAACACATAGTACACATCTTTACTGGAAATTAGTTCGCATACAACAGTGATAAGAAAATGACTAACAAGTACAGCGCCACATGCGAAGTTCATTTATTGAGAAAGGAATCGGAGCGAAATTAAGTTGGGCTGCGCAGAAGATGCGGATTTGAGACACGCAAGAGGAGCGCAGTAAAATAAACGCTCGCTAATAGAGGCGAACAGGCCGGCGGGGAGCGCCTAATCGGCCGGCATTTGCGATGCAGATGAGCCGCGCGGAGCTGGGCAGGTCTGGGCGTCGCCGCCTGCCCGCGGCGGCTGCCCGCCTTCCGCTGCTGCTGGCAGGTCCATCCGTGTCCGACACGGCCCACGCTCCTTCCTGCGCTGCGCTGTCCAACGACTACAACCTCCAGGGAAACAGCTGCAGCTGGCTTAAAAAGAGCGGTCTATTGCTTGGCGAAGGGAAAACCTTGTAACACAGCACATACACTCGTCACTTTGTCTCCGATCACACTCTGCTCTTCCAGGCAAGAACGAACTAATGATGAAGGCGATTATAGGCCAATCAGCATATAACCTGCTGTATCTAAAGCCTGATGCATTACCTTATAACATCAACGATAGATATCAGTCAAGCTCCCGAAAGCATCATAGAGCGCTGACCAAAGTATAGGTTGACTCTTCCACGGAAGATTACAGCAACCACCCTCTTTTTACAATGTTATTTATTTAAACTGCGCCGTTACCGGTTTCGAATCGATAGCTTCATATTCAGTCGGCTAGTTCACTTTCTACATTACATTTCGTGTTTTTATTTCCCACCTGACCAAACTTCGTTGGTGTGGTGATGCCCTACAACCGAAACAAGATGTGAGACAATGTCATCTTAATTGTAATTGTGCCTTAAGACGATTTTAAGTGATGTAAACAAATTATTATTATTAAATGAAAGATGATTCGTTTACTTATAATGAAGAATCCGTGCCATTAGGTTCCAGTGCAAGTTGCTTATCATCTTACAGCATCTAAAACTGTATAATGCACTTTTTTGTGTATATATATATGCACATAATGTAAAACACCACTCACACTCTTAGATGTTTCATCACATGGATGTATGTGCACAAAGATGGCGATATTACAACCATATGGATGTAATATTGCATTGTAATAATGCATGTATACAAATATGTGTAGTGCATTAACCATATGGTTGTAATATTGCCATCGTTGTATACATACCCCCATGTGATGAAAATTCTAACAGAGTGAGTGGTGATTTACATTATGTGCATATATATACACAAAAAAGTGCATTATGCAGTTTTCGATGCTACAAGATGAAAAGCAACTTGCACTGGAACGTAATGATGCGGATTCTTCATTGTAAGTAACCGAAACCACTTCCATTTAATAATAATTATAATTTGTCTACATCTTTTAAAATCATCGTGAGGCACAATTGCAATTAAAAAGACGTTGTCTCACATCTTGTTTTGGTTGTAGGACATCACCACCCCAAGGAAGTTTCGTCAGGTGGGGAAACAAAACACGAAATGTAATGTAAAACGTGAACTAGCCGCCTGAAGGTCAACCTGTCGATTCGAAACCGCCAACCGCGCTGTTTAAATAAGTAAATAGTATTGTAAAAAGTGGCTGGTTACTGCAATATTCTGTATAAGAGCCAACCTATATTCTGTATAAGAGCCAACCTATATTCTGTATAAGAGCCAACCTATATTCTGTGCACAGCCACGGCTACAAAACGTCGGTTTTTGACAAAATATAACTGGCCAAAGTGGCTAACGACTCACAGGTACACTATCCGATCGGATACATCTGGGCAGATATTAGTTCTTACTGTTGTTGTTGCTGTTGTATCTGGGGGCGCTCAACATCGCCCGTACGCTGACTACGTGAGGCGAATGCGGCTATAGCACACAAAATGATAGCCTAAAGTACAATATAAGACCACATACGGTCTCTTATAACACACGCGACTCCTCTAAACGATACAATGGACCAAGCGACTCTAGGCACAATGATATCTGATCTGGAAAGCCACTGAGAGCCATGTCCAGAAGAGAAGATTGGCGGATCACAAAAATTGTAATCCTGGACGACATCATGAAAGTTTCCGGACCGTTCGCTGGATAGTTGCGTGATTTAAGGAAACAGGAAGTGTTCAGCCATATGTGAAACGTCAACCACGACCTCCAACAAATTATGATGCCCAAGTAGGTGTTTTAGCTGCTGTCGCGGCTAATGCGCACATCAGTAGCAGAGAAATTGCGCGAGAATCGGGAATCTCAAAAACGTCGGTGTTGAGAATGATACATCAACATCGATTTTACCCGTACCATATTTCTGTGCACCAGGAATTGCATGGAGACGTATTTGAATGTCGTGTACAGTTCTGCCACTGGGCACAAGAGAAATTACGGGACGATGACAGATTTTTTGCACGCGTTCTATTCAGCGACGAAGCGTCATTCACCAAGAGCGGTAACGTAAACCAGCATAATATGGACTATTGGGCAACGGAAAATCCACGGTGGCTGCGACAAGTGGAACATCAGCTACTTTGGCGGATTAATGTGTGGTGCGGCATTATGGGAGGAAGGTTAATTGTCCCCCATTTCTCGATGGCAATATAAATGGTGCAATGTACGCTGATTTATTACATAATGTTCTACCGATGTTACTACAAGATGTTTCACTGCATGACAGAATGGCGATGTACTTCCAACATGATGAATGTCCGGCACATAGCTCACGTGCGGTTGAAGCGGTATTGAATAGCATATTTCATGACAGTTGGGTTGGTCGTCGAAGCACCATACCATGGCCCGCACGTTCACCGGATCTGACTTCCCCGTATTTCCTTCTGTGGGAAAAGTTGAAGGATATTTACCATCGTGATCCACCGACAACGCCTGACAACATGCGTCAGCGCATTGTCAATGCATGTGGGAAAATTACGGAGGGCGAACTACTCGCGGTTGAGAGGAATGTCGTTACACGTATTGCCAAATACATTGAGGTTGACGGACATCATTTTGATCATTAAGTGCATTAATGTGGTATTTACAGGTAATAACGCTGTAACAGCATGCGTTCTCAGAAATGATAAGTTCCCAAAGGTACATGTATCTCATTGGAACAACCGAAATAAAATGTTCAAACGTACCTACGTACTGTATTTTAATTAAAAAAACTTGCCTGTTACCATCTGTGCGTCTAAAATTGTGATCCATAAGTTTGTGACTATTACAGCGCTATCTATCAAAAAGCGAAAACAGTGGTCCAACTAAAACATTGATATTTCTTTACGTACTACACGAATATGTAATAAAAAATGGGGGTTACTATTTTAAAAAAACGCAGTTGATATCCGTTTGACCTATGGCAGCACCATCTAGGGGGCCAACCATTGCACCATCTGGTTTCCCCCTTCAAGCTAGACAAGTTTCGTTCTTTGTAGTTTTTTCGTTTGACGCATATTTCGTGAGATATTTGGCCCGGTCACGATCATTTGTACTCAGGTCATTCATGTGAAAAGGTCCTCGACGTGGTTATGAACGCACGACGGGATTAACAGACTTTAAAAACGGAGTGCTAGCTGTAGCTAGAAGCGTGGCACATTCCATTTCGGAAATCATTGAGGAGATCAATATTCCGAGATCCACAGCGTCAATAGTGTGCCGAAAATAATAAGCTTCAGGCAGTACCTGTCACCACCGACAAACCAGTGTCCAACGGCCTTCACTTAACGACCAAGACCAACGATATTTGCGAATATATGTCAGCGTTAGGTAGGCAACAATGAGTGAAATAACCGCAGAAGTGAATGTGGGATGTACGACGAACTTATCCGGTAGGACAGTGAAGCAAAATTTGGCGTTAATGGGCTAAGGCAGCAGACGACAGAAGCGAGTGCTTTTGTTAACAGCAAGAAATAGCCTGCAGCGCCTCTCTTAACCTCGAGACCACATCGGTTTTATCCTAGACGACTGTAAAACTGTGGCCTGTCCAGATGATTCTCAATTTCAGTTGGTAAGATCTTATGGCACGGTTTGAATGTGGCGCAGACCCCACGAAGCCATGGACCCAAGTTGTCAACAAGGCACTGTGGAAGCTGGTTGTAATGGCATGTGAAAAACGTAGTACTAGGTTCCAAAGTAAACTGAGAAATGACAGTGAAGACGAAACCAGTGTGTTAGCGCCACCGTGTAATGAATTAACTAATGTTCAACATAGTAATTTGGTAATTGTGCATAGGGAAATGGAGCGGACGGTAAACAATGGTGTAGACAGTGAAACAATTAGTAAACAGGGAAGCATTATCGATCGATCGGTCGGCAACAGCTGCCTCAGGAATCGGGAATGACAGGACACAATGTTGCAAATACTGCAGATTAAGGTTTTGGGTCCTCTCCGTTTTCTCAAATAAGTCAAGACACATTTTCTGCTTGTCAAAATGTGAATGTTGCCGGCGCAACTTCACTGCCGAAAAGCACTGAGGAACATGTTTCAGACACCAGTGCAGTGTTATTAGAGTTAATGCAACAAATGGGACACAGACTACAAAAGTTAGACACAATGGAACAAAAACTTCAAAAGTTAGACAAAATGGAACAACACCAGAGACAAACACAGCAAACGTTAGACGCACTGGAACAAAATCTTCACACCACGCTTGAACAAACACGTGAAGATTTAACTACTGAGTTACATAAAATCGAATCGAAAGGTCAAAAAGTCTGTAATGACGTAAAAACACAAATTTGTGAGCATTTCCAACCTATTTTTTCGCGCCATGAAAATGCATTACAGAATCACGAAGCAGCCATAAAAGAACTGCAAACTATTGTTCATGAAAATCATGAGTCCTTGCAAGCTAAAATTGACTCAGTTGCATATACCAATTCGGTTACGCAACTTGCAAAAACTCAGGAAAACTTAAAGGACACATAATATACGATTTCAACACATATGGACGCTCTGAAACTTGGTTTAGAAAAACACACTGAGGAAATAAGTGCACTATCGGAGAAAGTAGCCGAACTTTCGGATCAGTTCACTAACATATCTACAAAGGTAGATGATGATCTGAATGACACAAGACCTGTAGCCATCACTGACACAGAAGAGTATGAACAAATTAAGAAATTCCAACAAAATCAGGATCAAATTAATACGCAACACAAAAGAGAAATCCGGTAGTACAAGATCAGTTGGCACAAGAAATACAAAAATTACAAATTTCAGAGGACACTTGCGTTCCAACACGGCAAGAGGGACTTAGAAATACGGAAAAGCCGCAAAATAATAACACAGGGCATTTCGGAAGTTATGAAAGAAATTGGCAATGTGCACAGAATTTTGACATGGAACCGCCGACACGACGTAACAATGACCGATATGCGACTCGCCGACACGATGATTTTGACTATAAGCTGTTCATTACTACACGTAAATTCAAAACATTTCAGAATTCTGGCAACGACTTTCATCCACAAGCGTGGCTTCATCAATTCTCTCATTGTTTTTCTCCTAACTGGTCATTAGAGCATAAATTATAATTTATGTGTGACTGCTTAGAGAATGAACCAGCTGAAAGAATGCGATCGATCATTCACGATTGTCACAGTGAAGGAGAATTTTATCATGCCTTCCTCTCAGCATATTGGTCTCAAGCTACACAAGACCGAGTAAAATATGGCATCATAATGATGAAACATTTCGAACAATCTGAATTCTCCAGTTTTGTGAAATATTTTGAAGACATGTTGCACAAGAATCAGAACCTGTCAAACTCATACAGCCCCTCAGAACTCATCCGCATTTGCTTAATCAAATTACCCGAACATTTACGACATATTATTTTGGCAGGACGTTGCAAAGACGACATTGAAGCTTTTCAGGGACTCTTACAAGAATAAGAAATTGACACTGACAATCGCGGGACGCGAAAACAGGAACACAACAATTACAGGTCACATCTGTCACAATTCCGCGATGAAAGAAATAAAAACTGGACACGGCAAGGCTATTCTCACAACACAAATCGTGACCAAAACAGACACCACCCATATGACAACCGCTGGCAGAATAATAGTTACAGAGAAGGATCGCACTTTCGTAGTAATGAATATGACAAAGATAACCATAGAAACAGACAATATGGGAACCAAAACAATTATTACCAAGGGAGACAGAATAACGTCAGACGCAACAGTTCAGCGCGCAGTTACGATTCATGGAGAAATTCTCCACTACGTGACTGACAAGAAATTAATTACCGTAATTAGCGATATGACGACAGACGATATGATCGTAACGACAGACCTGAATTGCATCAGAACTGGCGGGATTCAAACAGGGCAGGGCCCTCTGGACAAGGTGAATTTGTAGAAGTTAGGTCTCCAAATCCCAATAACGACGCGCGCCAACAAAGAGACAGACAATGGCTAGCACCGCAGGCAGCCACGTTCGCCGGCTAGCTCAGAGAAAAATAACATTGACGCTAACCTTAAGATAAATTCCAGTATTCTTTACCGTCGTATACCGCATGATAATTGCGTTCAAGTTGAAACTCTGCGTAGTAGGAAGAGTAAAGGATTGCACCACATTTCACGTGTAAAACCGTTTATTAAGAGATAACCTGTTTTTTTAACTTAGTCTTTCCTATAAAATTTTTCACTTTACATTACTAGTATGCTTTGTCAGACTTTGAATCTGTTAACATGCAACAATGTTAGAAGTTAAATATCCAGTCAAGAACCAAGAGAACTTATTTAAACAGAAATTACGAATGCATTGTTATAGTGAACAGGACACGGTGTTATTGTGTGTGTAAATTCATGCTTGTTAGTTGCACGATTATGTAACGATTATAAGGCTTACATACTTAGAACATATACTGCTAATGAGATTTTAATGCAACAGTTTGGTTTAGTTGAAAAGACATTCTTTATTCGAAGTACATTCGGAGAGATTAAAGATGACTTAGCATTTGGTTTCTTTGATAGCTACACAATTATATCACGACGCTACTAATATGTGACACAATTTACATTGTTGCTTTAGCGGTGTATCTGTTTTGTATCTGCACAATTTTTCTCTATTATTCTGGAAAGTAAAACATGTTTTAGTAGTAACTTTTGTGGTATAGCTACAATGAGACAGCCTTTTCCATAGCACAACAATACCTTACATTATAGTAATTTCTTGATCACGGTAAGGTACGTAATAACTACGATATCTATACGCAAAGCATTTCACTTTCGTTTATGACGAGGTAAGTACATTGACTTCAGCAGAGCTTTGCTTACAGAGGACGATAACTACGACACTTCCACAGAGTTATCTTACAGCAAGACTCACATTTAGCGCTACAGGACACGCATTTGAGTGCTTAATTTTGTACTTAGAACATTTATTTTTAAAGATTTTTGAATTACAAAGAAAATTTTCTGTGATAAATTTCATTCGTTTCCGTAATCTCTAACACCTGGGGGTACAATTACATTAATCCTGAGGGGGGTACACGCTTACTTTGTGTACCATGTGTTTGGCAAGCGCAAGGAGCCCTAGCTAAAATGGTATTTGCTTATACAACTTTACACATCGGTACCATGTTTCTCTAACACAGAATTGCACAGATATCTGATTATTTAACTGAGAGAGACAAACATTTATTTTACTACATCAGTGACAGATGTTTACGTAATTACACTGTTGGATAACTTCTCACTTATGAAATTGTATTTGTCTGTACTTTGTGAACTGTTCATATTTTTTCAGAACCATTGTGATACTATGAGAGCTTTGAATGTCGTATTTGGTA
Source organism: Schistocerca gregaria (assembly GCF_023897955.1). Lineage (NCBI taxonomy): Eukaryota > Metazoa > Arthropoda > Insecta > Orthoptera > Acrididae > Schistocerca > Schistocerca gregaria. The sequence goes on from NC_064922.1 coordinate 829,110,130, forward strand.
TGGGATCATGATTTTTAAAGTACGTTTGAGGGAGATGACACTTTTGAAATGAGCAGAGAATTTTTTTTGTAGGTTTTAAAATATTCAGAAAGCTACGACGATTTTGAGGTGTGATTGATCTGTTATGATGTTATTATTACGACGACGATGTGTATTATACTGTTGAGGTATGTTTATGATCAATGAGATGATGCTATATGAGGAATCTGATTATGCTATGTATTTAATATGATGCAATATTGAAGACGTGTTGATGAATATGTATATGTGTAATAAGGTAAGGAATAAGGAGTAGTGGTTAGGGACTCTGACTTGTGAAAAAGGATGATGGAAGCCAAGAATCGTACTTTAAAGTTATAAAAATGTGCGTGAATGTATTACAACGCCGACGAAAGTTTTTTGGACACTATTATGTTTAAAGGAGATTGTTTCTACACATTTGTAACGCAAATTCTCGACCTGTGAAATTTTATATGAGACTGTCACTGTAGTGCAAACTGGTGTCGTAAATATTTCGGTAAGAAAGTTAAGTGACCACCTGCACGTAATGCGTCATGGGCACTCAGCTGCGCGACAGTCACCTGGAAAAAAGACATTAGTGTGTGTCTTTCTGAGGCACAAGTGGAGAAAAAAGGAGTCCATTATCCTCGCTATTGACATTTCTTTGTAGAAAGCATCGCAAATACGACACACTCAAACTTGAAAACATATGATTACACTGGTGAGCTCGTAATTTATGATATTTACTAAAATTCCTAATGAAATGATGAGAAACATTTTATATCTATTGTCTTTGTAGTTGAGAGATTGCACATTGTGTTTAATATCTAGTTTCTAGCTGCACTGCAGCATTGGTTAAATAAAATTTTATAGATGTACTAATATAGATATTTTATGCATACAGATCCAGTAAATAATAAAATTTACGATCTACTTCAAAAAACAAAAACGAAGGAACACAAAAAGACATTTCCCTTCACAAGACTTGCATACATAATTTTCTTTTCCACTACTTGGTAATTTTTTTGGTAGAATAACTTCTTGTGGTGCACCACTTTAATGACATAGATATTAAGAAGTGAATAGACATTTCCCTTATCTGCATTGTTGTCTTTAGTGTACTATTTTTTTTTGATTGAGCTTTGTCATCTTTAGATATAAGTTATTGCATTTGCTGCTGCTGTTTTCCAGGCATAGTGCTACTGAATTTCAGTTTGTATTACTCTGTTAAGCCAGTTTTACTACTGATTTATTTTTCTTGTTGCTGCACATTGCCTTATATTAGTTGTAATATTGCAATTGCTTTGCTAATTTCTATAATGCTGCTTGCTTCGCCAATTTCCATTTTTTGGTCCTTGCTGTTTGTATTAATTGTTTTGTGCTGCTGAATTGCTTCGTCCCGTAGTTTGTGCATCTGAGCTCAGTAGATTTAAGTTAGCTTTAAGAGGGGATAGACTGTATAAGGAACTAACTATGATGAATTGGAAGAAATGCATTGAGAAGCTATAAGAAAATGGTTTGGCCAAAAAAGTATTTTGAAAGAGGATATGAAAAAGAAAGTAGGGTTTATGGACAACAGGTTTAGGTAGGATTTTCTTGGAAATAAATGATTAGGTAAGATAATGGAAAATAAATAATGAGGTAAGAAATATTTGAACATATAAATACAGAAAGCATGCTTGGATAGGATTTTTTTGGTGGAAACAAATGTTGAAATAAGAGAAAAGATCTGTGGAATAAAGTTTTGGGTTGGACTGCAGTACCAAATGTTACACTGAAAACGAACCCTGTCTTTCCTTTTCTATTATTCCGCTATGTGTTTATGTATCCTTGTGTATTTGTCGTTTTCCTGTCTTTATGCGTTTAGCTAATAAGATTTATGTTATAGAATTTTTCAAATACTATGTTATTTTCTTCGTAAAGATGTTTAGACATTATTTATTATGTTTTGTTTTAATGCTCATGTGTGAAGTTGATTGTTCGAAAGTTGTTCTGATCTTTTATGTATGTTCTTATGCCATAATTCCTGTAACACTGATGTACCTGTTTATTTCTATTCTTTTGTAAAGATTGTACTACTACAAATGTTATCTGTATTGTTATGTTCTTTAATGATGTATTTTGTACCTTTGTAATTGTATTCTTATGCAGTAAATTTATAATTGTATAGACACCATTTCTTCAAATTAAGTTTCATTTCAGTGCACACGTTTCTGTTGGCCATAATATATGCACAATATGTGAAAAAAAGAGGACTGTTAGTGCTTGCACGTGTGTTGATAATTCAGCACGCGACTGGTTAACAGCGTTGCTGGTTCTAAGGTCATACCAAAAATGTGTGTGTGCACAAGTGGTGGCTTATGGACTTGCTATATTCTCCGCAAGACTCTTCGATGGTGAACGTGCACCTGCACTCTACAAGGACTACAGTGGGTCTACACCTTTGATGACTCACCAGTACCATTATTTCTACAAAGAATGCTGTGGGGTCTGCACCTCTGGTGGCCCACCAATAACATAATCTCTACCAGGACTACAGTGGGTCTGCTCTGTGATGACCTACCTATCAATATTCTTCAAAACTTCGACTGACTCTGCTGTGGGTTTGCTCTGTTGTGGCCCATTACCTGTCTGCATGTCAAGAGTCAGCACTTTCTTCCCGTTGGAAGGACAACACTACTTCTTCAAGATTGCATGGAAACGCACTACTTCCGTGTGCATTCTCTTTTACTGCTCAGACATTGAGGAAAAAAAACACTGCAATTTTACTGTGATGAATGATCAGGACTGTCTTTATGGGAGTGTGAGAAAATTTTAGCTTCTGGCCAACATTGTATCAATAAGTGTGTGCATTTGATATCTTTGTTATTGTAATTATAAAAAAATTTATTAAATCATTATTGGCCACTGCCCAAAACAATTTGTAAAATTTTTTGTTGGGAGCATGGTGGCTATGTAAGTAGGCTGTTTAGGTCCTTATATTGGTAACGCCGCTGCCACGTAGCGCTCTGTATGAAAATCACTGGCTGTGCTGTGTGCAGTCTGTGGTTGGTTGGCATTGTTGTAATACTCGCCATTGTAGCGTTGGGCAGTTGGCTGTTAACAGCGCATAGCGTTGCGCAGTTGGAGGTGAGCCGCCAGCAGTGGTGGATGTGGGGAGTGAGATGGCGGAGTTTTTGACAGAGACAGTACATTTGTAAGACTGGATGCCATGAACTGCTATATATATTATGATTTTTGAACACTATTAAGGTAAATACATTGTTTGTTTTCTATGAAAATCTTTCATTTGATAACTATGCCTATCAGTAGTCAGTACCTTCAGTAGATTGAATCTTTTATTTAGCTGGCAGTAGTGGCGCTCGTTGTATTGCAGTAATTCGAGTAACGAAGATTTTTGTGAGGTAAGTGATTTGTGAAAGGTATAGTTTAATGTCATCCAGGGCCATTCTTTTATAGGGATTACTGAAAGTCAGATTCCGTTGCGCTAAAAATATTGTGTGTCAGTTTAAGCACAGTCATGTATAATTTTTCTAAGGGGACGTTTCAGTTGTTGTGTAACAGAGTATTCTGACTTAAGCATTGGTAGTTGGGTAGAGCTGTGGGTCATTGGTGTCATAGTTGTTTGGTAATGGCAGTAACAGTTCATCAAGCTGTAACTAAAGGTTGTGTTAGTGACTGAAGAGAAGTTAAGGTGTTCCTTGGCGTCGTAGATTTACCAGTTATGTCTGATTTGGTCAATTGCCACAATATTGTAAATTTATATCTTGTTGCTCAGTTTCCCGGTGTCGGGCAGGGCTGAGTGTGTGTATTTTGGACCTTGTTCTGTTATTCTTAAAAAAATAATTTTGCTACTGGTTATTTCATCTTCACTGAATGTGTTTTTTTTTAATTCAAAGTCGTTTCATATTCTGTTAATTGAAATAAATTGTGTTAGAACATAAAATAATTGTTAATCTGAGCCCTATGTCTGCACAGCTCTTAGCCCCAACCCCACCATACCTATACCCCACACTACATTTATATTGATGTACTACGATACGAAACTAAGTTTTAAAGCCGCATACCAGCCAACATCCATGCACGGAATGCATATGGGAAAGATTTTTGCTACACTACCAGCTGAGTAAACTTTGGCGAGTGTGGACCCTCTAGTTATGAATTTTAAGACAAGGGCACAGCACTTTGGAATGTACATTTCGGGTTTAAGTTTACAACTTGTTGTACATAGAGAATGGTTACTTTGACAGATCGAAAAAGGTATGTGAATTGTTATGTGCCTAAATGGTAGTCTGAAAGTGTGGTTTCTTCCTAATGTAAGCTCTTTTTAATGACAGAAATGTAGAATATCTGATTGGGAAGATGAATTCTGGTTTCTGACTGAAGATGTCTAGCTGATGTTGATGAAACTGACTGATAAACAATAAGTGCCTTAAGATGTCGGGACAGTAGCTACGAGAAGAGGACGTCCTGGTACAGTGAATTCCTTGTATGATTATCGTTTTCTTGCATTTGTGAAGTTGCTTTATAGTATAAACAAAAGCCAGTATTGGATATCGTACATTTTAAAAATATTAGCATAAAATATCCTATTTTCTTTGTACATTAGTGTATGTTTCAAATAAGAAATATATACTGCCAAAGCCAACATTTTTTGAAGAAAGGGGAAAGGATATACAAAGTAAAGGCTTGTATGTTTTTTGTGATAAGTGGACCTTTATATATATAGCTTAGTGAATCATCAAAAAATATTTCATTTGCCTTAATAAATTGTGTTATGCTTGTTTATTAGTTTGCTGGAAAATGTGAAAAGAAAAATTTCCTGCAATTCCTTTTTTCTCAGGAATGGAGAGGATACATCGCCTTTGAGATCTGTTGTGGACATTCCTCTATGACAGACGACACACATGATGTTTTGACCTTTCCTGAGTCTTTTCTGAAAATAAAAAAGCACACTGTTCGCTTCTTTTTCACTATAGTATAACTCTACTGCACGATGAAAAAATAAACTAAATTATCGTTACTGTGTAATCGTACGAATTGTATAATCAATCGTTTTAAAATAAATCTAATCTCTCCGTTCAGCACAGACCACAATTTAATTTTACATTCGACATGAAAAGTTAGTAAGGAACATAGGCAGGCAGAACTAATTGATGTCGGAGACGTACAGTTCCCGTACAGCTCAGTAGTGCCATCTGTTACTCGTGTATGGAGTTTAAATTCACAGGAACAACGAGACGTAAGTGGGAGCAAATCACTGTAGGTTTACGTACACTGCCGAGCCAGCTGTGGTCGGACACAAACTAAATGTGGGAAAGAAAACATGGCGAGCCACTAAATGTTTTTTGTGTTTCGCCTCACCATCTACTTGTCTCGCTGAGAATAAGAAACTGCAGAATTCAGTAGGTACTTAGTTGGCACGAACTGTGTGCAGGGAAGAAAACATACGAGTAACGAAAAGTTTCAGGCACTACGTAACGATATTCTGAGTCCCGCGAATCATTCCTTACTCAGTACAAAAAACATATTGAACAAACTTGGTTATTTTTGTTCTTGGAACTGAACGACGAACACTAGCCACCACACACGATTAGACGCAATTTTATCTGTAGTTTCATTTCTGGTGATAATTCTTAGCGCATTAGAGTAACTTTACTCCTTATTTCATTCTGGACTCCATTAATAAGAAAATGGGAACTGTCTAATCTTTCTACTTTTAATTTGCGGGAACTGAAGCCAGAGAAAATTGAGCTGCTGTTTTTTACACTAGTGTATTTGTTTTTTAATGCTGAACAATATAAATGATGGAATTATAGAAACGATATCTGATAGAAAAATAAGCTACCAAAACTGTCTGAAACCGTATAACTGTATATTTAATTAATTCTACCAAAGTGATTAGAAAACGTAACTGTATGTTGACAATGAACACCCTTCATACTCCGCTATTGCTCCTAGATGACCGGTTTCAACAGTCTTAACGCTTCCATCATCTGATCTCCTGAAATTACATTACATGAAGTCCCGCACGTATACGTGTCGTGATAAAATCCAGTCTATAAAGTACAGGAATTGGTAAAATGGACACAAATGATAAATATCACACGCTCAATATCTTCGCATTGTCCATGCAAGCTGACGACGAACATGATTCATTTTGCCCACTGTGTGTAAGTTATCGACTGGATCTTTATCAAGACATGTACGCGAGGGGAATGATATTTATGCTTTGATTTCATGTAATGTACCATGGTAATTTTATAGCATGTTCCAGAAGATCAGATGATGATAGCATAACAATGTTGGAAGCGGTCGTCTTGGGGAAATAAATGTGTTTACACTGCGATCGCGGCATATGAAGTGTGTTGGCTGTCAATCATACCAATCGTCCCACAGCTCAGCATGTGTACCTTACACAGTTGTATGTTAAATAAGCTGTTCTTTGAAAGTCGACTGTACTGTACAGTGAAGTGCTGCAGTGCACGACGGAACATTAAGTGACTAGCAATTTCAACACACAAAGCTAAAAAAAAAAAAAAAAAAAAACCAAACCATTTTTGAAACAACAAATAAACAGAATGTTTCTCTAAAAATCCTTTGTAATTCCTTCTCAAAATGACTAAATAAATAATAAATATCCAAATGATTAATAATACACACGCAAATGTAAAAACGCACTGTGAGAATGAGACTGCATCTCAAATTAAATCTAAACTGAATTTTCCCTAAATTGATCTAGTAATGAATTTTGAAAAGCAATACCTCACTCTGAATGGCCCCAATGTGTTCTGAATATACTGGAACTGGCCGTAACAAACTTTTGTGGCTCATCTGTGGCAAGAGAAACTTGGTACCGTTCGAAGTGATGAATGAAAAATACGCAGCGCAGCAACAAGCAAGCTAAATGGGAAAGAAGAAGCCTTGCAGAGCAATGAAACGTCGTGAAACTATTCTAAACAGATCGTGCTTCACTTTTTAAGAAACTACATTCCACTCTATGCAATATGGCGACAAATATAACCAGAAAATGTGAAAATTATTTCGTTAGGAGACGGTGGTGGAATTTGATTTTGTTAAATGATTGAAAGTAACTGACCTTTAAAAACTGTACTGCAGAATCTGAAACTCATTGTCTGACTGTTACAATCATCATTAAAAAGATTTATCCTTTATATCAAGTTTTACGACACAAAGTGATAACTTTCTAAAAATAGTAAAACAATTGTAAAATCTATAACCTCTGATTGCAAGATATGTGAACTGATAACTTTACTTACTCACGTCTGAACAATAAAACTGACTAATCCAAAGGAATAAAGAAAAATTCCCCTGAAAGCTTCTGTTCCTCAAACCCATCATGGTTACGTGCAGGCAAGCAGTGTAGCTACAACATTACCGCATAATCTTCACAGTTCCAATTAATCTTTAATAATTATAATTCACAATTCACCCTTTTGTGTTTCTTTATCCCCGTGTCTTCCAACTATTTTCAGTAGCATAGCCAACAACCGACCCTCGTACTGACTGCTCTTAGAATGCTTGCTGCAACAGCAATACTATTAGCAACCAAAGGTGATAGTGGTCGTGGTCAAAGCTCTGTGGCGTAACGTATCTACTATAGAAAACAACTGTCTGAAAAAATTTTAGCGTACAAATGTGAAATACGACACATCCAGTAAGAATATAAAGCTCACGCCACTTTCCTTGAATACCAAAAATAAACTAGAAATCTCACAATTGTTCTGATGATTTTCTAGGATGGCTGAAATAACTTCTCGCGCTTTTCACTACAGTTTTTTTTTTTTTAAGGAAGGTTGCTGAATAATCAAGTTGACGTCTTTTCCTATTTTGTTCAATTACGAATCTGAAATTGTCTCTTAAGAAGTTTTTTCAGCAGTAATTTCATATAGACAAAGCACTAACTTCACCAGTACTCGTCTATCCGTTAAAGCTTCAATTTTAGAAACGACTCCACACACAGAATGACTGTCGCTGTGTTCGCTATGATACATGAAACGAATATACAGTGTATGAATATGTACGAAGATCAAGAGCTCAGATGGAAAACCTGTCCTAAGCAAAAAAGTGAAAGCAGAAAGGTGGAAGGAGTATGTAGAGGGTCTATTCAAGGGAGATATACTTGAGGGCAATATTATGTACATGGAAGAGGACGTAGATGAGGATGGGAAGGAATATATGATACTGTGCAAAGAATTTTACAAAGCGCTGAAATGATTACGTCGAAACAAGGCCCCGGGAATAGACAATATTCCGTTAGAGCTATTGATAGGCTTCGGAGAGCCATCCCTGACGAAACTCTTGCATCTGGTGAGAAAGATGTATGAGACAGGCAAAAAACCTTCGAATTTCAAGAAGAATATAATAATTCCAATTGCAAAGAAAGGAGGTGTTGACAGGTGTGAAAATTACCAAACTATTGGTTTCATAAGTCACGGTAGGAAAATACTAACACGAATCACTTACAGAAGAATTGAAAAACTGGTAGAAGCCGACCTCGGGGAAGATAAGTTTGGATTTCAAGAGAAATGTATTAGCATTTGTAGACTTAGAGAAAGCTTTTGAGAATGTTTACGGAAATACTCTCTTTCAAACTCTAAAGGTAGCAGGAGTAAAATGGAGGGAGCAAAATCCTATTTACAATTGATGGCAGCTGTAAGAATCGAGGGGGATGAAAGGGAACCAGTAGTTGAAAAGGGATGCGAGCTAACATCCCAAAGATGTTCGGGCTCACATGCGGTTCCTCTTCGTCGAAACGCCTTGGCTCAAACTTGCCTAGGAGTTGAACTGCACGTGTCACGTTACACACCCTAAATGAGACATTTGTGGCCCTTTGGTTAAATTGTCTGGCTGATGGAAAGATTGTGAAATTGTATGAAACAAACAACGTTGATATAACACATAGCAACAGTAATAATAATGTGGGGAGCTAAATGAACGACCCATACATGATGTAGGCCACACAGTTGCGATTTGGTTAGAATAATGTTTATTCAGAAAGCAAAATAATCGCGAGGGTGGTCGTATTTAGAATTACTGTTATACTCGAGCGCATATCCATTTGACACAGTTCGATCATTCACAATCTCATCACGAATTACAATTGTTGCAGTACTCCACCTTGTTAACTACGCGAAAAGTTATAGGGGCGCGGCTGCTCACCACTCAGAGACTAAGTCCCGCGATACCACACAACGCGGAATTTTCTAAGTCGTGTCACTTCGTAGCTACCTAAAGACCGACCGTCCGCTTTCACGTGTCCACCAGGTCTGTCCCTCTGACAGTCCGCCGGCGCGTTTCCCGCGCGCCGAACATCCTCGCGCAACTGACTAGTGCAGTTCCTTTTCTGAAGCCCTCCATCTTATTGGCTACAGCTTATCCTTCATTATTTTACATTTCACCATATTTAAATAATCAAAGCTTGACCACTTTCACGTTCTACTTAAAGTAACAATAACATCCATTACACAATGAACGTTAAATTCTTTTACATAAAACCAATGCAATTTCCATCTTAACTTTAAACTTCACGGCCAGTAGCCTTGCGCCAATGTGCTTTCTCATAAATAAATAAACAACAAAAGTAACTATTATGCACTAAGCTGTACAACACTTTCTATTACCTAATGATTCAATACGGTGTCAAGCTGTGTTCGTTCAATGTGTTTTGTGTGGAGAAAATGATGATCTGATGCTTAACTGAGCGTACTGATAATTTAATTACTCTGATATACCAATTTGAAGAAATTCAGAATAGTGAGATGCTCTTATCAATGATAATATGGCTCTTATTTTGTTACTTAAAAACCGTCTTGATTGCAAATTTTTTATTCATATGACCGGTTTCGGTTCATTCAGAACCATCTTCAGATCTGATATTTCAGTTACAGGAGTAACCCGTCCAAATCCAGCAATTTTCACATGCTACGTCACATTATGTGAAATATCAGATCTGAAGATGGCTCTGAATGAACCGAAACCGGTCATATGAATAAAAAATTTGCAGTCAAGACGGTTTTTAAGTAACATTGTAAAATCACTGATTGCTCTTATCCCATAAGATATTATGTCTGTTTTTGCAAAAAATGGCTCTTATTTCATTTGTTGTAGGAAGATCTGGACTATTTCCACTCTCATGTTGAACTGTAATTACCAAACAATACTGAAGTTACAGTGTTGATATGTACAACATTTGTCATTTTAATGATACACTTCTATACGAAATGTCGATCATTAAGATCGACTAAAGCGCTCAGATTTTAGCATTCAGGTCTTTGTTACAAAACTTGTTAATTTCACTTGAACAGTAAATCCTGAACTATTATAGATATGTTCAAAGTACTTACGGGCATTCAGCCAGGTTGAATTTTCGACAACTGCCGATATTTCGGCGGATGCACACTCCGCCATTTTCAAGGCTTAACTGCAACGACCAGACGAAGTGCAGAAAACACGAGAGCTCGGTTCTGCGAGTCTAACAGAAAAGATAACACACACCTAAACAAAAGCCACCAAAGATGAACGAAGTCAGAGCTATCGATAGTAAGAAACTATGGACTGGTAGTTGAGGAAACGTTAACTCTGTCCCTATGTTTTTTAACAAGTGAAAGAGCAGGATTCCAGGCCGAGTTTAAACAAAAGCCTCCATCCCTATTCACAAGGTTGCTAGCCAATTTAATTTCAACAGACTCCTTAATCACACTATCCCAATAGCCGGACGTGCATGCTAATATCTCGGTATTATTATACCACATGGGGTGACCAGTGTCCAAACAATGTTCGGCAATAGCAGATTTGCTAGGCTGCTGTAGTCGCGTGTGCCGTTTATGTTCAATACACCGGTCCTCCACGGTCCTGATGGTCTGACCAATGTATGCCATGCCCCAGCTACACGGAATGCGATAAACACCTGCCTTACGTAAACCAAGATCATCCTTAACAGACCCCAAAAGCGCTTTAATCTTAGATGGAGGTCGGAAAACACATTTCACATTGTATTTCCGTAAAATACGACCTATCTTGTTTGAAGTGCTTCCTATGTAGGGCAAAATGGCAATAGATTTAGGAGTCAACTGAGAATTATCATCAGTCACCTGGCGCACAGTTGGTTGATATCGCAACGCCCGTTCAATCTGTCTTTCACTATACCCATTGTGGCGGAAGGTAGCCTCAAGATGGGCCAGCTCCGCAGGCAAAGTCTCAACGTCGGAGATGACATGTGCCCTGTGTACCAGGGTACGAAGTACCCCTTCACGTTGGGCCGGATGATGACAACTGTCCGCCTGCAGATACAAGTCAGTGTGAGTACGCTTCCTATAAACCGCATGTCCCAACGATCCATCCACCTTCCTCCTAACCAAAACGTCAAGAAAGGGAAGGCAACCATCCTCTTCCACCTCCATGGTAAAACGAATGTTGGGGTGGATCGAGTTTAGATGTTCTAAAAAGGCATTCAAATGCTCCCTGCCATGCGGCCAAACAACAAAAGTATCGTCAACGTATCTGAAAAAACAGGCAGGTTTCAATGGCGCCGACTCCAATGCACGCTCCTCGAAGTCTTCCATGAACAGATTTGCAATCACAGGAGATAACGGGCTACCCATCGCAACTCCATCTGTCTGCTCGTAATACTGGTCATTGAATAAGAAATACGTGGACGTCAACACATGTCGAAACAAATTAGTTAGTTCCAGTCCAAACTTCACTTCAATTAACCGCAACGAATCAGACAAAGGAACACGAGTAAAGAGCGAGACCACATAAAAACTTACTAACATATCAGAGTCATTCAACTGCATTCCCTCCAAACGCCGTAAGAAGTCAGCTGAGTTCTTAATATGATGTTCACAACGTCCAACTTGTGGGCTTAACATTGAAGCAAGGTGCTTAGCCACACGATATGTTGGAGCACCGATATTGCTGACTATGGGGCGGAGAGGGACCCCCTCCTTATGCAGTTTCGGAAGGCCATATAACCTGGGGGGAACAGCACTATAGGTGTTAAGACTCTTGATAGTGTCCTGTGGCAAACCACTTTTCTTCAGGAGGTTGTTGGTCTTCCTCTCAACGCTTTTCGTGGGGTCAGCATCGATCCTGCGATACGCTGAGTCGGATAATAAACAATTCATCTTTTGTACATAGTCATGTTTGTTCAAAACAACGGTGGCATTGCCCTTGTCCGCAGGTAAAATGACAATGTCCGGATCATCTCTGAGAGAGCGTAAAGCAGCCCTCTCCGCTGATGTCACATTGCTCTTGGGTGGACGAGCCTAGTCAAAACACGACATGTCTCCCTCCTGACATCCTCTGCATCAACAGGAGGTAGTTTGCAAACTGCCTGTTCAATCGAACTGATAAAATCCACTACCGGCAAACTCTTCGGTGTTGGTGCAAAATTTAAACCCTTCCCTAGCACGGATAACGCTGCGTCGTCAAGGGATTTCTCTGTGAGATTTATCACAGAACGTCGGGAGATAGGATCAGCCTCCGAGCCACGGAAACGTTCAAACTTAGCCAGATGCCGAGCAGTTGATGGCTAGTAAACTGTCTGAATTTACATGGGATTGGTTGGACGGTGCCTCGTGGACTCAGGCTGATTGTGAATATCGTTCTGTCACTGCTCGGCATCTGGCTAAGTTTGAACGTTTCCGTGGCTCGGAGGCTGATCCTATCTCCCGACATTGATCGTGACCGGGCTAAATATCTCACGAAATAAGCGTCAAACGAAAAAACTACAAAGAACGAAACTCGTCTAGCTTGAAAGGGGAAACCAGATGGCGCTATGTTTGGCCCGCTAGATGGCGCTGCCATAGGTCAAACGGATATCAATTGCGTTTTTTTTAATGGGAACCCCCATTTTTTATAATATATTCGTGTAGTACGTAAAGAAATATGAATGTTTTAGTTGTACCTCTTTTTTCGCTTTGTGACAGATGGCGCTGTAACAGCCACAAACATATGGCTCACAATTTTAGACGAACAGTTAGTAACAGATAGGATTTTTAAATTAAAATACAGAACGTTGGTACGTTTGAACATTTTATTTCGGTTGTTCCAGTGTGATACATTTATCTTTGTGAACTCATCATTTCTGAGAACGCATGCTGTTTCAGCGTGATTACCTGCAAATATCACATTAATGGAATAAAGTCTCAAAATGATGTCCGTCAACCTCAATGCATTTGGCATTACTTGTAACGACATTCCTCTCAACAGCGAGTCGTTCGCCTGCCGTAATGTTCGCAGATGCATTGACAATACGCTGGTCGCATGTTGTCAGACGTTGTCGGTGGATCACGATTGCAAATATCCTTTAACCTTCCCCACAGAAAGAAATCAGCGGACGTCAGATACGGTGAACGTGCGGGCCATGGTATGGTGCTTCGACGACCAGTTCACCTGTCATGAAATATGCTATTCAATACCGCTTCAACCGCACGCAAGCTATGTGCCGGACATCCATATGTTGGAAGTACATCACCATACTATGATGTAGTGAAACATCTTATAGTTACATCGGTAGAACATTACGTAGGAAATTAGAATACATTGCACCATTTACATTGCTATCGACAAAATGGGGGCCAATTATCCTTTCTCCCATAATGCCGCACCATACATTAACCCGCCAAGGTAGCTTATGTTCCACTTGTCGCAGCCATCGTGGATTTTCCGTTGCCCAACAGTCCATATTATGCCGGTTTACGTTACCGCTGTTGGTGAATGACGCTTCGTCGCTAAATAGAACGCGTGCAAGAAAATCTGTCATCGTCTCGTAATTACTCTTATGCCCAGTGGCAGAACTGTACACGACGTTCACAGTCGGCACCATACAATTCCTGGTGCCTAGAAATATGGTGCGGGTGTAGCCGATGTTGATGTAGCATTCTCAACACCGCCGTTTTTGAGATCCCCGAGTCTCGCGCAATTTCTCTGCTACTGATGCGCGGATTAGCCGCGACAGCAGCTAAAACACCTACTTGGGCATCATCATTTGCTGCAGGACGCGGTTGACGTTTCACATGTGGCTGAACACTTCCTGTTTCCTTAAATAACGTAACTATCCGGCCAACGGTCCGGACACTTGGATGATGTCTTCCAGGATACCGAATAGCATACATAGCACACGCCCCTTAGGCGTTTGATCACAATAGCCATACGTCAACACGATATCGACATTTTACGCAATTGGTAAACGGTCAATTTTAACACGGGTAATGTATAACGAAGCTAATACCGTCCGCACTGGCGGAATGTTACGTGATACTACGTACTTATACGTTTGTGACTATTACAGAGCCATCTATCACAAAGCGAAAAAAGTGGTCCAACTAAAACATTCAAATTTCTTTACGTTGTTGTTGTTGTTGTTGTTGTGGTCTTCAGTCCTGATACTGGTTTGATGCACCTCTCCATGCTACTCTATCCTGTGCAAGCTTCTTCATCTCCCAGTACCTACTGCAGCCTACATCCTTCTGAATCTACTTAGTGTATTCATCTCTTGGTCTCCCTCCTCGATTTTTACCTTCCACGCTGCCCTCCAATACTAAATTGGTGATCCCTCGATGTCTCAGAACATTTCCTACCAACCGATCCCTTCGTCTAGTCAAGTTGTGCCACAAACTTCCCTTCTCCCCAATCCTATTCAATACCTCCTCATTAGTTCTCATTAGTTATGTGATCTACCCATCTAATCTTCAGCATTCTTCTATAGCACCACATATCGAATGCTTCTAATCTCTTCTTGTCTAAACTATTTATCGTCCATGTTTCACTTCCATACATAGCTACACTCCATACAAATACTTTCAGAAACGACTTCCTGACCTTTAAATCTATACTCGATGTTAACAAATTTTTCTTCTTCAGAAACGCTTTCCTTGCCTTTGCCAGTCTACGTTTTATATCCTCTCTACTTCGAAAATCAGCAGTTATTTTGCTACCAAAATAGCAAAACTCCTTTACTACTTTAAGTGTCTTATTTCCTAATCTAATTTGCAATTGTGACTTATTAAACTTATGGTTGGGTAATTTTCACATCTGTCAACACCTGCTTTCTTTGGGATTGAAATTATTATATTCTTCTTGAAGTCTGAGGGTATTTCGCCTGTCTCGTACATCTTGCTCACCAGATGGTAGAGTTTTGTCAGGACTGGTTCTCCAAAGGCTGTCATTAGTTCTGATGGAATGTTGTCTACACCGGGGGCCTTGTTTCGACTCAGGTCTTCCAGTGCTCTGTCAATCTCATCATGCAGTATCATATCTCCCATTTCATCTTCATCTACATACTCTTCCATTTCCATAATATTGTCTTCAAGTACATCGCCCTTGTATAGACCCTCTATATACTCCTTCCACTTTTCTGCTTTGCCTTCTTTGCTTAGAACTGGGTTTCCATCAAAGCTCTTGATATTCATGCAAGTGGTTCTCCTTTCTCCAAAGGTCTCTTTAATTAATTTTCCTGTAGACAGTATCTATCTTACCACTAGTGAGATAAGAATCTACATCCTTACATACTATACGAATATGTAATAAAAATTGGGGCTTGAATTAAAAAAAAAAAAAAACGCAGTTGATATCCATTTGACCTACGCCAGCGCCATCTAGCGGGCCAAACATAGCGCCATCTGGTTTCCCCCTTCAAGCTGGACGAGTTTCGTACTTTGTAGTTTTTTCGTTTGATACTTATTTTGTGAGATATTTGGCCTGGTCACTATCAATGGACCACCCTGTATATATAGATATACATTTCATTTCAGTGAGCACGAAGAGTAACTTGGACTTGCAGACTGGAAATGGTGGTAAGTATGTTCTTCATCGCTTTCTGGTTCAACCCAAAAATAGTTTTGTACTTGTTCTGGAGTCACCGCCAGACACCACACTTGCTAGGCGGTAGCCTTTAAATCGGCCGCGGTCCGGTAGTATACGTCGGACCCGCGTGTCGCCATTATCAGTGACTGCAGACCGAGCGCCGCAACACGGCAGGTCTAGAGAGACTTCCTAGCACTCGCCCAGTTTTACAGCCGACTTTGCTAGCAATGGTTCGCTGCCTACTTACGTTCTCAGTTGCCGAGACGACAGTTTAGCATAGTCTTCAGCTACGTCGTTTGCTACGACCTAGCAAGGCGCCATTATCAGTTACTACTGATATTGTGAACTATGTGTCGTCAAGAGCGACGTTCATCATTAATGGATTAAAGTTAAGTATTCCACCAGCCACGTCCGTTGTTTCTAAATTCTAATTTCCTTGTCCTGTTCCACACCTCACGCCAGCCTGCGTGAGCTAAATCGCGTGCCTTTCGGCCTCCGCTAGTAACACGGTGTTGGCTCTCCTGCCTACCAAAAAATTGGCGACGAGGCAAAACCGCGTTCTTATCGATATTGCCCTGATTTCCTTGTGTAATGGCTTCGCCACAATCTCCAGATGTACTGTCCGATTTTTATCGCTTATACAACCAGCAGACGCAGGCAGTACTGGATGCCCTTGGACAGCTCGTCCAGAGTCAACGTGCAATGCAAAACGATGCGGCAGCCGCTGCTCCACCGATAACGCAGCCACAACACGCTGTTGCACCCACTTTTCGTCCTTTTGATGCTGCACTGGAAAGCTGGACGGAGTGGTCACGCCAATTTGGATTCCATCTCGCCGCCTACAGAATTCAAGGTAACGAGCGGTAGCCATTTTTGTTGCCTTCGATCGGCGTACAAAGGTTCCGTATGATAATCAAATTATTTCCCCGACGCGACGTAACAACTCTGTCCTACGAAGAAATTTTGTCCGCATTAGATGCATATTTCAAAGAATCAGTCGATGTAGTTGCGAAAAGGTATACCTTCATTCGTACAAAACGTACGGCTGGTCATACTAATCGGGAGTGGGTTGCAACCTTGCAAGGCCTTATCAGGGATTGTGCTTTTGAGTGTCAATGTGGACTCCCTTATTGAGATGTTATGGTACGTGATGCAATTGCACAGAACGTTTCTGATGTTCGTATAAGGGAACAAATTTTGAAACTAGTCAATCCCTCCCTCCACCAAGTGATGGACATATTGGATCGGCAGGACACACTTGACTTTGCTCAGGAATCATTTGAAACTTCGCCAGCAGTGCACGGAGCAGTAAACAGCCCTCGCGCCCGGCCGCGCCGCTGCCGCCAGGCTCTCAGCCACGTGTGCCGCGCCGGCAAGCAAATGCAGTGATCAAATCATGCCCGCGGTGTGCTACTAAACATTCGCGTGAGAATTGCCCGTCACGCCAAGCTATTTGTATTATTGTAATAAAAAAGGACATGTTCAGAGTGTTTGCCAGAAAAAGCTCAAATCGGAAGCTCAAAACCGTTCCAGGCCCTTTGCTTCGCGCCGGAATCGGAATCGAACCAAGGATACTCATGCTCGAGAAACTTCGCCCATGGAAATTCATGTAGTTCATTCGACTCCGCGCAGTGCCACTCTCTCTAACAGTGACTGTGTTCGTCCCAAAAATAGTGTGCGTCGACATCGCTGGAACTCCCGTCAAGGCGCAAGTGATTATGTACCAGTGTCAGTTCACTTTGCACGAGACAGTCGCTCTTGTCGTCAGCAGGACAATAAACTTTTTGTAGACTTGGACATTAATGGCAAAGTGATACCATTGCAGCTCGATACTGGAGCTGCAGCTTCACTGATCAATCAAGACAGTTACAAACTGCTGGGCACACCTCCGTTGCGTGCCGCAAATGTTAAGTTAACTAGTTATTCAGGTCAAGAGATCCCTGTATTAGGACAGTGCAGCCTTCTTGCAACATACAAACGACAAACAAAGCTTGTGTCATTTTACGTACTTCGTTCTTCTTCTGCAGTGAACTTGTTTGGTTTCGATTTATTTCAGTTGTTTAACTTGTCTATAGTAAATCAGGTCCTATCAGTGAACCAGATTGTGCCTACAGACAGTGTTTCTCGTCTATGTGAAGAATTTGCAGACATTTTTGTGCCGGGCCTCGGTTGCGCTAAGAACTATGAAGCACATTCGGAACTGAAAGTAAATGCGCACCCGAAATTTTTCAGAGAGCGCAATGTTCCCCATCCATTGCGTGATGAGGTCGCAAAAACATTACTCGATTTGAAATCACAAGGTGTAACTGAACGTGTGCAGGTTTCTCTCTGGGCATCACCCTTAGTAATTTTGCCAAAACCTTCCGGCAAATTGAGAATTTGTGTGGACTTCAAGGCAACGAGTGATTGCAACTTTTCCTTTACCCCGCCCGGAAGAACTTTTTGACAAACTGTGCCCGGGTAAATATTTTTCGAAGTTGGA
This sequence comes from Schistocerca gregaria, assembly GCF_023897955.1. Taxonomy (NCBI): domain Eukaryota; kingdom Metazoa; phylum Arthropoda; class Insecta; order Orthoptera; family Acrididae; genus Schistocerca; species Schistocerca gregaria. The sequence goes on from NC_064922.1 coordinate 829,128,443, forward strand.
CCTCGCAGATGCGTACTTGCAAATACCCGTGGACAAAGAATCCCAGCGCGTTTTGGTGGTTAACACGTATCTAGGGTTGTATCAATTCAAACGACTGCCATTCGGGTGTGCATCCGCCCCTGCATTGTTTCAGTAATATCTACAAACTGTTTGTGCGTCGGGCCCTACTGCAGCAAATTATCTGGACGATACTGTGATCTCCGGAAAGACGGAAGAAGAACATTTGGCCAATCTCAGAATATTATTTCAGGTCCTGCGACAAAATGGTCTTCGCTTGCAGATGAACAAATGTGTGCTTTTTGCTCGTGACTTGCCATAAAAAATGGCTCTGAGCACTATGGGACTCAACTGCTGAGGTCATAAGTCCCCTAGAACTTAGAACTACTTAAACCTAACTAACCTAAGGACATCACACACATCTATGCCCGAGACAGGATTCGAACCTGCGACCGTCACAGTCTCGCGGCTCCGGACTGAGCGCCTAGAACCGCTAGACCACCGCGGCCGGCCTGATTTGCCATACTTGGGGCACGTACTCAATTCCCAAGGCATACATCCCAGTCCAACGCACCTCCGTACCATACAAGACTTGCCGTCGCCGCAGAATTTGAAGCAGCTACAGAGTGTGCTGGGAAAAATTAATTATTACCATCGCTATGTGCCGCATGCCTCTTCCATTTCAGCTCCGCTTCATCGCTTACGCCGTAAGGGTGTTCCGTTCGTCTGGACGACGGAATGCGGCCGCGCCTTTGGCCGGTTGAAATTGGCGCTGCTTGCCTTACGCCATTCGATCCCCAGAAGCCCCTCTTGTTGATGGTGGATGCATCGCATTTCGGGATCGGTGCTGTGCTTGCGCACAAAGATGGATAGCACGATCGCCCTATTGCCTTTGCGTTCAAATTGCTCTCGTCTGCTCAAAGAAATTATTCAGAGATCGAGAAAGAAGCATTGGGTCTCGTATTTGGTGTTACAGAGATTCATGATTTCTTGTTTTACATCCGACCAAGCCTGTACCTCCACGTACAGCTCAGAACTTCATTCGCTACTCTATTTTCCTCTCGCAGTACCGCTATGATATCTTGTATCGGTCCACTGCTAAGCACGGAAACGCCGATGCGTTGTCCCGCTTGCCTGTTGCTGAGGATAGGGCATTCGATTCCTCCGAACTTGCTTGCATGTTCCTTCATGCGGAAACCGATGACGTGGTCGAATCGTTTCCGGTAGATTTTCGTCGTGTAGCTACAGCCACAGCTGCCGACCCTGTCCTTGTTCCCGTTCTGCGTTTTGTTGCTACGCAATGGCCCTTGTCAAAGTCACGGATCAGGGACCCGTTGGTTCGCCGACTTTTTGTACGACGTGGTGTTTTGCTGTTGCGTTCTGATAATGATCAGTCCAGGGCCGTGGTACCACGTTCGTTACAGTCCTCTGTCTTACAGCTTCTCCACAAAGGACATTGGGGTATAGTGAGAACGAAACAAATTGCTCGTCAGCACTGTACTTGGTTCGGGATCGATGCCGCGATTACGAATATGTGCTCTTCTTGCATGGTGTGTGCCGAACAACAATCAGCACCACCGCAGAAATTATTTGCAAGGCCAAAAGCTACTTCCCCTTGGCAACGCTGACACATCGATTTTGCTGGTCCAGTCTGGAATGCTCGATGGTTGGTTGTGGTAGATTCATTCAGTAATTTTCCTTTTGTTGTCCGGATGTCTTCCACGACGTCATCTGCCACCATCCAAGCGTTATCCGCCATCTTTCGCATTGAAGGTCTTCCACAGACTGTTGTTTCCAACAATGGCCCACAATTCATGTCCGCAGAATTTCAGTCATTCTGCAAGGCCAATGGTATTCAACATCTGACGTCCGCGCCGTTTTCGCCACAGTCAAACGGTGCCGCTGAATGACTGGACAGGACTTTCAAGTCACAGATGTTGAAGTTGAAAGATTCGCATTCTCGGCAGCACGCGTTATTGCTCTTTTTGTCCTCGTATTGCTCTCAGCCCCGAGATGGTCGCTCGCCGGCTGAGTTGCTCCACGCTCGTCATCATCGAACCTTGATGTCTTTGCTACATCCGCCGCATCAGGTTCCTGTGCAGCAGCAGACACCTGCTTATGCTCCAGGCGACGTTGTCTACTATCGAGGTTCACGGCGTTGGCTCGAAGGGCGCATTCTTCTGGTTTTGGGGGCCTCTGGTGAGGTGCGTCGGTTTCTCAATCAGCTGCGCCTCTGTCGGCGCATGGGATCTGCAGCTCGTCGTCTAATTTCAGCGACGGTGCCGTCCGGTCAGCGCCCCGGGTACCCATCTACTGGCTCGCCTCAGCCCCAGGTGTTACCGACGCTGCCATCCATTTTGCCGCCACCGCCGCCGCCGCCTATTCTCCCGCCGGCGACGCCCACAGTGGACGCGTCGCTGCAACCGTCGAGTGCCTCCCTGGGTCACTCGCCGCTGATCGCTTCCCGTGACCAGTTGTCCTCCGACATGGAACTCTTTCGCCCGTCGGGTGTCCCGGCCCGATGGAGGTCGACCCTTCGGCCCCTCCTGTTTCTCTACGGGCGCATACACCGCATGTTGGCGTGCACCCTGGAGCAGGTTTTCAGGCGTTTCTTAGCTCCCCGCAGTCCGAATGGCAGGGTGTGTGTGGCACAGCCTCGCCTGTTGTTAGGCGCCCCACCTCGTCGCATACGCCAACATGGGGTCCTCCCCACGGCGGGCGGAAGCCTTATGCCACAACCGTACGCCGATTTGCGGGGAAGGAATGTGATGTCACCGCCAGACACCACACTTGCTAGGTGGTAGCATTTAAATCGGCCGCGGTCCGGTAGTATGCGTCGGACCCACATGTCGCCACTATCAGTGACTGCAGACCGGGCGCAGCCACACGGCAGGTCTAGAGAGACGTCCTAGCACTCGCCCAGTTTTACAGCCGACTTTGCTAGCGATGGTTCACTGCCTACTTACGTTCTCAATTGCCGAGAAGATAGTTTAGCATAGCCTTCAGCTACGTCATTTGCTACGACCTAGCAAGGCGCCATTATCAGTTACTATTGATATTGTGAACTATTTACCGTCAAGAGCGACGTTCATCATTAATGGAGTAAAGTTAAGTATTCCACCAGCTACGTCCGTTTTTCTACATTCTAATTTTCTTGTCCTGTTCCAGACCTCACGCCAGCCTGCGTGAGCTAAATCGCGTGCCTTTCGGCCTCCTCTAGTAACACGGTGTTGGCTCTCCTGCCAACCACAAAACTTGTTGTAAACGCCGAAAGTAGCTGTAAACTATGCACGGACATTTTAAGTGTTCTTTCACAGCGACATAACGTAGTAACGACCCATTTTATCATTGCGCCCCACATACGGTGCAATGGCCGGTAACTGAACTGTGAAAGTGATCCGTACAAAACAGGGAAATCGTTAGGCACTGACAGGATACCGAAGTGAAGTATGCTGAAACCAGTCGAGGACAGTGTTAAGATTTGTTCGCAAGTGTGGACACTTGAATATAATGTTAGTCACAGTGTCCTTGAACGTTACCAAAGGAGGTAAGAAGACTACGCTGCATCGCGGCTACCAACGTCGCTGAGGTTAGAAGAAGACGGTGTACCACCAGGAGCTGCGTGGACCTGCAAGCTACTGTGTTCACTGACAGATGCCGAGGCTCCCCTTAGAGCTACTGTAGTAGGCGATTCACACCAACATTCTCATTGCCACATCTGCTGCTGTTGCTGCTGCGTGCACTACGTCACATCGCATTAAGTCAAGAATGTTTAAAGTATTTCTTAATTGCTTCTAACATGCTATTAAAACGGAATATAATGATAAGGATGGTGTGAAAGTTTAGATGGTACCAGTCTCTGACGATGAATTTCGAGAATTATAAATTAAAATTAATTCAAAGTAGTAAATCCAAAATCTGAAGATGATTTGTCAAAAGTTGAATCGGAGGTAAATTTCTAAGTTACTGCGAAGTTAGAATCAATTTCGGTTGATGATGTAACTGACTTCAAGTCAAAAATGAAAAGGTTGAATTAACTGATGTATCATATAATGAAACTGAGTTTCTGAATTTCAGTTAAGGCAGGGGACTCTGAAACTCCTTTAAAAGCAGTGAAAATGCCAAGTGGCCAAGTAGAGGCACCAAATCGGATGCACTTACTGTTTTCTAAACTTGATTCGCATCATAAAGAACTGAGCAATAAGACTGAGTATAATAGTAAAGAACTAAAGGCGTAGTAGTAAAGTACTAAAGAATGAAATGACTTTAAAAATTAAATTATAAAACTGATTATAGCCACCGTGACCCGGAAGGCAAAGTAGGGCAACAGCTAACTGAAGTGCACATTATTTTTAGAAGCAATATTGGTGAACTTCCTAAAAATTTCAAAGACGCCGATGATCTTATGGAACGGAGGTTGTCAGAAGGAATACATAATGAATCCAAACGGTGGTTTAATCGGTTACAGGGAGCAACTAATAAAGTAAATGCTTGTCAGAACGATATTAAGAATGTAATATCTGCCTGTGCGACGTTGTGTAGGGGTGTTGATGAAAAATTTCCTGTTAGAGTGGAGGCAGTAGAGTTACAAGTAGAACTAAATTCTAGTATTACCGAGACAAAAATAGAGCAGCCTCTGGTAGCTCTTGTAATGCAACTGCATAACTTGTTGCTTCAGATGACGCAGCTTTTATCGGACGTCATCACTTTTTACCTTTTGTTCCAGACAAACAAATTCACACGTTAGAGTTCTGGAATGATTTTGAGGAAGTTTTACTAAATGCGTGGTCAGAATGAAAGGAAATTTCACTCATTGGTTGGTTGATTGATTTGGGGCAAGGGACCCAAAAACAATTTCTTTCGTAAGAAGTCATTTGACAGCAGATGCTTTGGGATGGTCAGTTGATTTAATGATTAGATGCACAACTCTTTCTGAATTTAAAACTGCTTTTCTTAATGAGTACTGGTCACACAACAAAAAAACAAAGTTTTAAGAGAATTTTGGAGTATTTACTCCAGGTCGAAAATCTGTTGTAGCTTTCTCTAGAAAGCGCGTTTAACGACTGTCACATCTGACAGAAAAGATGAACCGGAAACGATGACCATGGGACTAGAAGGTAAAACACCTTGTTATTGGCAGAAACAATCATGATACGGGTAGGTTCATTCAGTACGAGGAGCGAATAGGAAGAGAAGCTGCTGCTAAGGAGCTGGTGCAAAATATTAATAGGTATTCTAACAACCATGTGAACAACCGAAGTATTGGCAGTGGCAACGTGAATGTTAGAAGTATGGAAGTTTAAAATACACCATCTAATTATCAAGATCAAGGAAGAGGAGGTAGACAGCCACCACACTTTCGCAACCATTGTTATGATGGAAATTTGGAAATGTGTGGTAAGGTCTTGTGAGACCAAACTGCTGAAGTCATCGGTTCCTAAGCTTGCGTACTACTTAATCTAACTTTAACTTACGCTAAGGACAACACACACACACCCATCCCCTCCGACGGGGGCAGCCGCGCGGGCCATGACAAGGCACCTCTGACCTCGCGGCTACCCTGTGAGGCATTGTTATGATGAAGAGAGAAATATAAATAATGTTTTGTTGAAAGAAGACGAAGGGTAGAATTCTACCCGACGTGATTCAGAACCGAATGAACAAACAGGCCGCGTGTGGGAAACCAAGCCCAATCCAGGAGAAAACCGGCGCTCACCACGTGGAAACAGTATCACAGACAGTAACAAAAGCACAGACGAAAATCAGCATACGCAAACCGATAACAGGGATGATGAAATAGGAGCAGACAGTAACAGTAATGTGCTAAACCACTCTCATTAGCTAGTTGACAGTATTTTGGACACATTAGAAAAATGGGGTAAGAAAGGAAAAGAGGACGCTACAGATAAAGGGTAAGAACAATTCAACTGGTCTAAATCAGGTGAGAACGAAGATGAAGTAAAGCCTTACATCTTCGACAATAGTGGAAGTCTGAATGCTTAAGTTTCGGTAGAGGAAGTAGAGTCAGTTTTGCAAAGTTTTGAGGAGGAGGAGTTGTTAGATAAAGGGGGTAGCAATAATAATGAGTACAGGGAACCTGTTAGCTGTTATCACTTGCCACAAATTGTAAAAGCACACTGCAGTGCTACAGACACTAGTGTTTCGCAGAGACGCAGTTGCTCAGAGGTAGAGAGATAGTTTAGCTGAGGTGCAGCAAACAGTAGTAGTGGAGATCGTCAAGTGCTTTAATTTATAATAGGTGGACTGATTGGAAAAGGCAGCTGCAGATGTAGAGGTTGATGACCTCATGAATCTAAGCATAAATGTACTTGCAACTGAACAAAATTATTTTAGCAAGTGACAGATGGAAAAAAGATTTAATAGACTTTCAGGAGGAACCTGTTCAGACTAAAATAACTCAACTTTATAAAAACTAATATCTCAGGAATAACAATGCGTTGTTTTATTGCTGGTGGCCGCGAAGCAAGTGCTTTGTCTCAACCATTATTTGATTCTATTCTTAATAAGAATGAGTTAACTGTCATGAAAATAAGAGGTTTAAGAAAAATAGGTGCTACTGGGAAAGTTCTAGATCAGTACAGCACGAAGCTTTGATACCGATACGTATAGGTAGCATAATAATAGGTCATTCTTGTTTAATCGTGATTTTGTTAAGTGCCGAAGTGTTGATTGGTAAAAAAACCTTTTAACTTAAGATCAAGGAAGGATTGACTTTGATCAGAGCCACTCAGTGTTAACTTTACCAATTCTCGGGCTATTACGGAGCCATTCATTCGGAATTATGAGAGCTGTAATAATGAAGCATGTGAACTGCCTGTTAGAGTAACGAGGAATAAGGGATACTTGCAGGAAAACGCTGAATTCGAGAATAACATGCAAAATGCCAAGGTGGAAGAAAATTATGTGCTGGAAGAAATAGAGGATAAGCAACAGTCAACACATCAAATGTCTGATAAACAAATACGCCCGGTGAAGTTAAAGGATGTGAATACCGTTTGAATGTAAAGCCTGGGCAGGTATTTTTCAAGAAACCTCGTCCGATACATGTTGCGAGAAAGCTAACTGCTAAGAAAGAAACTCTAAATATATTGGCACGGGGTGTCATTTAGCAAGCAATTAGTGAATATAATAATCTCTTGTTGTTGTTCGTAAGTGTGACCGAAGCGTCAGATTAGTATTGGATGCACCCCGGCTAAATGAAACTGTGATAAGAGAGAGTGACAGTGCACAGAATATGGACAAACCGATAAAGAAGTTCCGAGAAGTTATGTATCTTACATCAATGGATATAACATGTGTATACTGCAGTTTGCCCCTGGCGAAAGTATCAGCTAAATACGCAGCCTTTTTGTATGAAGGAGTGTGCTGCCGCCGGCAGCGGTGGTCTCGCGGTTCTAGGCGCGCAGTCCGGAACCGTGCGACTGTTACGGTCGCAGGTTCGAATCCTGCCTCGGGCATGGATGTGTGTGATGTCCTTAGCTTAGTTAGGTTTAAGTAGTTCTAAGTTCTAGGGGACTGATGACCACAGCAGTTGAGTCCCATACTGCTCAGAGCCATTTGAACCATTTTTTTTTTGAGTGTGCTGCCAATACAAAGTATTCCAATTTGGATTAAAGATTTCTGTGTGTGTCTTTGTGAGAATGATGGCTCATGTATTGGCGCAGAAATTCTTAGGTAAGGTGACTACTTACGTAGTCATCATATTGATGGAAGCTCCCACATGTGGAGAACATATCGGTCTACTAGACAGAGTGCTAGCAGTTATAGAAAAAGGAGGTATGAAATTAAAGTTAGAGAAAACTAAGTGTGCCAGAGACAAAATAAAATTCTTGGGCCATGCCCTTAGCAGGGGAAGTATATTACCTGACCCTTCTAAATTTTATCGTTGAAAATTTTGAAGCGCCCAGGAGCAAAAAGCAGCCATGTCGATGTTCGGTTTATTCGTATCCTCCCCCGTTTTGTAAAAGACCACTTGTTTATTGTACCTATCTACTCCAATTGTTGAAGAAGAATACCCCATGCGTTTGCAATGAAGAGTGCCAGTCCACTTTGAAGAATTTAAAATATGTTTGATGAGTAGTCCGCTATTACACCACCCAGATTTTTCGAAACCTTTCTGCATGTCAATGATGCAAGAGATTATGGGATTGCAGTAGAGGTGTTCCAGGTAGGAAAAGACGGGGATAAAGAGGTACAAAAAATCCTGTTGGGGTCGTCAACTGCAACGTCTTCAGCGAAATTGTGAAATTTCGGAATTACAGACAGTGACTATTGTGTTTGGTGTGCAAAACTTTGAAAACTATTTTTTAGGGCACAAGGTGATAATATATACCGATCACAATGCATTTGAATTTTTAGAAACTTGGAGACTGAGTCATCCAAGACCAACAAGATGGACTATGTACCTTCAGCAGTTCGACCTTGATATTAAATACGTACAAGGGAAGAACAATCTGGTAGCAGATGGGCTATCAATAAGTGTTGAGTTATCTAGGAAATCGGAAATTTATTTAGGAGACAAGAATGAGGTGTTTATGTTGGCCATACATGTGGTCAATGAGGAAAGTGCCTTGGAGAAAGTATGTAAAAACTTGAGAAGGAAGCAAAATGATTACGATCAGTTGAGGGTAGTCAAAAGCCATTTAGGAGTCCCTAGTTATCCAGAAGTAGCGTAGTGCTATTGCCTCCACAAAGAAATTTTATTCCAAAGAAGTAAGTCAGATTCAGCTGAATGGAAGATATGTTTCCCATGCCAACATGTTGATCTGCTGATAGATTACTTGCATGTACGATCTGGCCATTATAGAGCCAAGACATACATTGCTAAATCAAGTGGGAAGGTCATCTTCGGCAACATGCATCGTAAAGTAGCAAGGTATGTTATGTGTCTTAAGGTACGTCCAGTAAATAGTATTGTTCCAGGGAGATACGTGCAACGTAATGTGAATCGCTGCAGTTACGTGCAGCCGAACTTTTTGGCCCACTCCCGACATCTAAAGGACGGTGTACCCGTGTTTCTGTGGTGACTGACGGTATTAGCAAGTATGTCAAACTATTATCAATAAAGAGAACTAATGCCAAAACGCTGGTTGACAAGCTGGAAAAGGACTATTTTGTAAAGATTGGCAAGCCTAATAGTCTGGATAACTGTCCGCAATTTGTATCTGAAAAATTTAAATCATTTCTAGAAAAGGTCGAAATTCGCTATGTAAGGATCTCGGCGTTTTTTGCACAGGGAAATATTACTGAGAGCGTTATACGCGAGTCAAACAGATTGTGTAGGACATATTGTGCCAGGAAGCATTCAGCTTGGATCCATCATATCAAGAAGATTGAAGAAATCGGCAGCAGCCCTAAACATGATGATTTTTTAGTCCTATTTCTGAACTGTATAGGTGAAAAGAAAGCACAGGATAAAATGTGCAAATCTGTGTGAAATCTTATGGAACTTAACTGCTAAGGTCATCAGTCCCTAAGCTTACACACTACTTAACCTAAATTATCCTACGGACAAACACACACACCCATGCCCGAGGGAGGACTCGAACCTCCGCCGCGACCAGTCGCACAGTCCATAACTGCAGCGTCTGAGACCGCTCGGCTAATACCGCGCAACCCCGAGGGAGGACTCGAACCTCCGCCGGGATCAGCCGCACAGTCCATGAAAAGCACGGGCCAGGGCAAACATATGTAAATGAGTCTTGAACCGAGAAAGTTTTATCATTATAGAACTAATGTTAGTAAAAACAACAAAAAGAAGCAAAAACGAACATTTCTGTGTAAACAAATGAGTTTATGTATATACATGAAGGATATGTAAGCGTCAAGCAAATTCATACCCGAAAAGTAAGAGAGAACTAGGTCTACGAAACATTGTAGAGCTGAAGCCTTGCAAAAGTGATAGTGGTTAGAACCGTAGGGAGTTGTCACCCTTTGGTGGATACCCAGCTGTCCCAGCTGGATGAAACTTTATTTCTCTTTCAGGTTTCTTTCTCTTCTTCTGTTCTGTATTTAGTAAGTAAGGAATTTATGCCTCCATGTGTAAGGTGTCAGGCAAATCAAACAACTTCCATGAAAACCCTGACATGATAAGCAAATCCAGTAGTATGTCACATAACTCTGAATAAATCGTGACATTAAATTAACCAAAGTAATACGAGTAAGGAGTGAGCAAATGGAATACCATAAACTACCACAAGAATGCCTAAATGTATGTCATACCTTCCCAGACGCAGCTCCGAGGGGAGAAACAAGAACAGAAGCCGAGAGCAGAACCGTGTTAAGCTGAAGGCCCTACGACAAGGGACGGACACCCACGTCGCCAGCTAACCCCTAGGTCCACCCCCCCAGCCCATGTTAAGAGCTAGAACCCTCCAGAAAACAGTATAAATCTTACGATAACACAACAAACGCCACACCACCCGCAAGTTTTAGCGTGAGACTTTTTCACGTCTCTGTTACGTTGCAAACTTTAAAAACATTGCCCAACCACGAAAAGTATAACGTTTCTCATTGGATAGACAGAATTTGTCTAGGCGGAGCTTAAGGTTAACATTGAGACCCTGATTGGTCAGATGAAAACACAGCCAGATAGTTTTTTTAAACCAACTTCGGTAAATTGTAGTAAGGAGAAGTTAGGAAGGGAGTTGCTTCCGAGACTGCGAGGTGAGCGGAGCTGTGCTGTCCGCCGCCCCCTGACGAACACCAACGAGGTAATGAACGCACGCGATGCCGCATAACAGAGCATAAAGCTTCACTCAGAACTGCTGAAGTCTCATCTGTTACATCCCCTTTTTGCTTAATACTAGTGTCGATCGTTAATTAAAGCTCATGGTGTTCACATTTTCCACTTGAAGTAAAAATTTGAAACGCGATGATTTTTCTTTTGTATAGTTATTGAGAAGCCATATCAGCCACTGTAATTTACGACAAGTTAGATAAGTAATTAAAGATAATTGAGGGTCACTGTAGACTATTTTGATAGTTTTCTCTCTTGTGAAACTTAATTTAAACCTAGATTATAGATGTGATATGGCATAGGTCATCCTTCGATCCATTGTAGCACTTGGAAACCCATTCAGGGAATATTCGTTCACATTTTTGTTGAACGCAGTTGGTTTTTACCATCCTGTATTAAAACATCTCCTTTTATCAATAGTGCAATTCATAAAAAATATTTTGTGAGTAGAATAAAATTTCCAATGGTAAACTTAACTGCTTTTTCGGCGTTATTTTACCAGCTAACTAAAAATAGGAAAGCCTTGAACCCCTTCCACTAAATTTAGTTAGTATTAAGATTCTTTTACAGGGAGTGCATGGAGCTGACGCTGAAATCATTAAGTATTTGGTTATATCTTCGCTAGTCTCCCTGAACCCTTCTGAATTCTACATGTCATGTGTGGTCTGGCGTCTCCTTACCAGCAACAGGTCCCAGGTTCAAACTAGTCAGTTCCCTGAAAAACACGCTCAGAGCGTCGTTGCGCGAAAGTGATTGGGAGACACGATATAGAACAAAGAGACACCACGCAGAATGTTAGGCATGTTCTACATATGCTATTAGTAGTATTTGTAGTATCTTCCTAGTAAGTAGGAATGTTTCCCAAAAATGACTATACCAGAATGATGACTAATTAGAGAACATGAAAGCTAGTTTGCAATAGTAAATTCTAGATGTTAAAAGAGCAATGGGTGACTTAATAACACCAATGACAGAAAAATAATTGCTGAAGTAAACAGAGTAAATAAGATCCACAAAAAGGTTTAGTAACGACAAAATACAGATACTTTTTGTTAAGATAAGTAATTGAAGTTGCAAATTCCTAAAATCTGGAAGAATAGATTTCATGTTGTAAGTAAAGTTGCATGTGAGAGACAGTAATAACATGGTTCCAATAAAGGCAAGCCAAGTCGTTTCGATATTAATGGAAAAAAAATGGAAACGGTGTATCACATCAAAAATATATGTGAAAAATGAGGTCAATGGGCTGACGAAGCTAAAAAGAAGAAAAAAGCGTCTATATATATATAGGAAAGTGAGATATATGGATAAATGAAAATAGGAAAATGGGAATAATGAAGTCAGTAAGCTGACATATAAGATAAAATGGTGGAAAACTGATGTGTAATTCCCTCAAGTCTTTTAAAGAGCGTTGAAAAATACAGACAACAATACAGATTAATGAATGTGTTAAGAAATGCAGATAGTAGAGTACGGGTATGTTATGATAATAATAGCAGCTTTTTAATTTCGTGTGTAATAAACCAAAGTAGCTGCATTGTAATTAAAAGATAGTGCAGTACCGCATATATCCGCCTACACCGGACGCGAGACTTTCAAAGAAAATGTCTCGCCTGTACGGGAATATACGTAAAGGATGTATGAGAACTGGTTGTAGACGCATGGCTGACGCCATGGGTCTGGTCGCAACCCGTCTATGGATAGCCAAATGATAAAACGACTGCTAGCGATAAGCCGGAAATCCGGGTTCGAGTCCCGGTACTGCACATATTTTTATTATCATTCCGTTCTACAGCAGATATTGTCCATATTCGCAATAGCGAATACATTTAAAGCAGCTGCTGTCGAACAAATAACTTATTTAGCATACTAATCCGTACAATAACTGAGACATATCAAGATAGAGATTACAAAGATTTCTCAATATTTCTAAGTAAAGCAACGTATAAGGGAATGAGGTAAATGGCAAACTACCCAAAAATGTGTCAATTTTAAAAACACACTTTGACTTTCAGAGAATAATTATTATGATTTATAAATACAAAGAAAATTGCAAATTTCATGATTGAAACTTAATAGTGAAGTCACTAGTAAAAGTGAGCTAGGGTAACGTCACCATTTACTGAAGCGGCTCATTGCCAATACTCATTCTGAAAAAGTTGGTAATAATTATCAAAATAATTTATTTTATAAAAGGGGAAATTCATTCTTGTAACTTCTCAATTAATCACTTAAATTATACAAGGAAATTAGAGTATAAATTATATTTTGTCCTCCCTTAGATATAAGTTGAGATCAGAGCTTAGTCTATGTTAGCTGTTCCTCAGGGATATGGAGGCTTCATGAAAGGCAGCCTGCAAGCCTTATTGGAGAAGGAAGCGAGAAGGACATCAAGCACAGTGATTCCTTCCCCTTTCCGTTTCTGCAATAGTATGTCGAGGAGAACACCAACAATAGAGACTTCCCACCCACTACCTTAAATGTTTTAGTGGAAGTGGTTCGTAAGAACGCACTCCACAGTGACTACGGTTGCGATTAAATAAATGAGTGCTGAAAAAGAAAAAGAGCGAAACGTTCTTGTGGTTTTCTGTTTCAGGCAAAGAGTGAAATTCTAAATCACAAAATTCATTTTGTAGTAATTGAAAATATTATTTCATGTTTCTATGTTATTTTCTGTACTTGATTTGTAAAAAAACACTATTAATTTTTGAACAAAATTCAAGTTTGTAAGAAACTGATGTTACTACGGCTGGCCCCTTTTAAATGAAATTTATTTTAACTAAATTTACCTTCATACATAGTATAAGAGTGAAATTAAAAATTAAAAACAACTTTTCCAAACTTCGTCAGTGTATGCTTCAGTATACCAATGTTACTATTGTAAGGTCATTATCAAATGAATATGTTAGGCAAAATAAACGATCGTAAGGAAAAAATACGTGTCGCCGAGTAATAAGACTACAAGTCTAACAACTGTTTAGAATATGAAAATGTGCGTCAGAATGAAAAGTTACTAACCCCAAATTGATCAGAGCAATATTTTGTTCAAAACAGGTGTTTTTACGAAAAATTTAAGGAGCTAAATATACGAGTCAGAAAGATGAAAATTCGTATGTAGCCTCAGTTTGATATAAAAACATTACATATGTGACACCAATAAGCTACATCTATTAGTTTTCAAGTTATTTACCAAAAACCGAATTTGGAACGAAATCGTCCTTATTCATAGTGGATTAAGTATCATTTGTATTTGTAACAGAAATTTCTGAATACAGCATTCTATTACATGCATGTAAAAATACAGCTTGTAACACCCACGAGATAAATTTTTGGCTACAGTGCGACGAGAGGAAATTATGCCTCTAACAGTTATAAACATTATGTATTCGACATATGAAAAAATAGTGAATTAATTATTTATATAATATTCTATGATATAATTGGACATATCGATGTGTATCATACAAAGACAATGATAATTGTAAAGTGCTTTTATGATCTGCGTTTGTCTTCCTCTGTTTTTACCTTTTGTTGGGTGGCTTCTGTAGGTTCAGCACGCATGACGCATATTAAACTAAGGTCTGTTAAGAAATTGTAGTTATTTGTTAATTATTACTTGAAAATAGAGTTCATTATTATTATAAGCATGAGTGAATAATTAGTTGTAACTGTAATTCCTCTCAGTAAGCATTATTTGTGTTAATTATTTCTTTCCGCTGCAAGGAGCGCAGCCATTGATGATAGCGATTTGTATCGCGTTTTTGTCTGTGTTTTCCTTAGAAACAAATCAAATGTTTGCTTGATGAAGTCTAAATAGTGCACAATACTAAAGTAGAGTTTCTGTAAAGTTTAATAAGCATTTAAAATACTTATTTGCTCTAACAATAGAGAGTCTCTATCAATTGTCTGCCGCCATCTTAACAATTATCTCAGCGGCAAATTCAAATTACGAAACTCTGCAGACATAATGCCGAACGTAGTACAAATGTGTAAAAATAAATGTGCACCGGTGGTCCCGAACTCATTTTAATGAAAATAATTCAAATCAGATTGGTTCTTAAAAAACAATACTCATAGCACGAACGTTATAACATACTTTTCTAGCTGGTGTATGGAGGCGAAATTAATTACGCACGAGTTGCGAAGAATATTGTTTCAGGTAACATACGTCAGTGTTGTGCGCGGCTGATATTCAGTGGTTTTAATGATCATAAGACAACTGTTTCCATCATAATCCATAGTTGTATAGAATCTGTTGTATGAACTGTGATTTAGTGACACTTACACAACTTACAGACAACACTTTAACACGACGTTAACTTGGAGATCTTTAGCAACTTGACCAATTCTTTAGCCGGGAGAAAATTTATTTATTAATTACTCAATGTAATAAAATAAGATTATCATTTTCATTTACAAATTAGTTAAATACCAAACCACTGAATAACACAGTGAACGCCACAAGCTGTACCAAGTTTCAGGACTATATAGCACATAACAATGATTACAAGGTATCTTAAAAAAGCAGTTCAGAGATCATGTTCTACTGTCGGTACCCTTGTAAAAATTCTAGCCAACAATGTTTTAATTCAATTGAGCTAAAACTTTTTCTTTGACTAAAGAAAACTTAACCCTGTTTCTATAAAAATTAAGAATATTTTAAATTATGAAGGACAGAGCTATTAATTAATACGTGTCAGAGAAAGGGGCCGTTTAGATACTACTGCCTGTGCCTAGGCGATTGACCACAAATGTCCCGTTTGGCGGTCCACTGCGTCCCTATATAAATACAGCCATAGAGGAAGTGGCAAGAGACAGTGAGAACCGAGATATCAGGCTGTTCGCGTCAGCCAAACACCTTTGTGCGCAGTGGCTCGGATGACGTCAGAGCTGGGCACACCTCAAGCCGTTTTCGATAAAGGTAGGAAGTGAACTCTAGAGGAGTGTACACGGTCGTGCATCGCTTAGATTGCACGAAAGTAACTGTTTCTGTGCCGCCCGTTATATAGATGAAAACATATGGCAAATGGCGAGATTATTTTTCATTTTTAAGGCAAGCAATTAACTTTTGTTAATCAAAAGTCTGGGAAATGGACAATTTCAAATGGAACTTCGCGAAGAGGTCTCCGCTGCACTGCTAATATAGCTGTTTCGGATAGTATTACTATTATTATTATTATTATTAGGAATATTATTACGCCTTGTGGGTGCGAACATTTATAAATTGCATCGAACAGTTATTGCTCAAAACTTTTGTTTATAGTAATAATTCCTGATCCCGCTGAGCAAACAGAAAGTAGGCACTTTTTTTTTTTTTTTTACAGTGAGCACGAAGAGTAACGTGAAATTACAGACTGGAAATTATGGTCAGTATGTTCTCCATCGCTTTCTGGCTGACCACAAAAATAGTTTTTAGCCTGTTATAAACGCCGAAGGTACCTGTAAACCACGCACAGACGATTTAAGTGTCTTTTCATAACGACATAACGAAGTAACGACCATATTGATTATTACCCGCCGCCCAACAGCTTCTACACAGAGCATTTGGCTGCCATATAATACACGAGAGTGCTAGGTTCTTGCCGCTTATCTTTACCCGCCCAGCGAAACGGGGTCTTACAGTCCATGACAGTACGACAGACCAGCTCTCTGTCGTGGGCACAAGAGGGCAGCAGCTTCTCGTTCACCACGGCTTTCTACTGGTGATAAGCGACCTCAGCGGCTGCTCTGACCAGTAGATGGTGCGAAGTAAAGATCGACTCTGCGGGACGTTTTATCCCCAGGATGATAGTGGAGTAGCAGAACAAAACAAACGGCCTCAACGCGTAATATGATATCTTTAAGCAGCACTAGTGTCCGCTGTAGGAGTATATCAATTTGTGTGTGTGTGTGTGTGAATGTCAGCAGATGGCATGCTATCACTTGTGGTTGTTTCTATTTAACCCTGTCATATGCTGTCTTTAAGCAGCAGTGGTGCCGACTCTAGGTATGTATGAATTTGTGTGCGGATGTCAGCAGATGGTATGCTATCACTTGCGAATGGTTCTGTCTGAAGACATTTAACGCTATTTCTGTTAATTTTGTGTTCAGCGTAGCACAATGAGTTTCCAGCAATTGTGCTAATAATATGATAAAATGTCAGTATTGTGATTGTGCATGAGCAGGAAGTAAAACAAACCAAGCAGAAATTTGGAAATGAAATTAAAGTTCACGTAGAAGGAATAAAAAACGCGGTGACAATTATTGAACGATGTGAAAAAACCTTAAAATTAGTTACAACCTACAGCGTGCATACACTTTATACAATATCTAAACGTCGCTACAAATATTCTGTTTAGGTTATGACATGTTCAGTAAGAGTGCCATCGTTGGCGAAGACGTGGCGCAAACGAATAACGAAATTCTGAGTGACCCGCTGAATTGTTGATGCTGTCGATGACCTCCTGAATGGCCTTTTCAACTCAGCAATGATTTTGCGCTTATTGCTATACACCTTGTTTTTAATATAGCGCCACAAAAAGGAGTCGGATGTGTTCAGATACGGAGAATATGGCGGCCAATCGAAGCTCATGTCAGTGGCCTATGGGTACCCCAGAGACAGAATGCGGTTCCCAAAGTTCTCCTCCAGGACGTCAATCACTC
The DNA here is from genome assembly GCF_023897955.1 of Schistocerca gregaria. NCBI lineage: Eukaryota > Metazoa > Arthropoda > Insecta > Orthoptera > Acrididae > Schistocerca > Schistocerca gregaria. Next base: position 829,145,841 of record NC_064922.1, read on the forward strand.
TCCTGTTTCGATGAGGTCGAGCTCTGTCTTGCATCAACCACATCTTGTCTATAACAGGGTCACTTTCGAATGGGAATGAATTCATCTTGCAAAACCTTCACGTAGCGTTCGGTAGTCACCCTGTCGCCAAGGAATATCGCACCGATTATTCTGTGACTGGACATTGCACACCACACAGTCACCCGTCGAGGATGAAGAGACTTCTCCATCGCGAAATGCGGATTCTCAGCCCACCAAATGCGTTTTTGACGTACCCATCCAAACGAAAGTGGGCTTCGTAACTAAACTAATGTATGTGGATCCATCCATTGTTGCCCCCCCCCCCCCCCCCCAAGCAGTTCAATAATTGTCATCCTGTACTCATAGATCAGCCGATGAAATTGTAATTATATCGGAGATAGCAATAGACTTGGAAGAGCAGTTCAGCAGAATGGTTCTACCCTTAAAAAGTGTTAATAAAATGAACATAAAAATGTAAAATAGGGATTATGGAATGCAGACTGACAGAGGCAAGAATAGCGTTTCTGAGACAAGGAAATTTTTAAGATCGAATTTTAATGTTAGAAATTATTTTTTGAAGGTATTTGTCTAGAACGTAGCCTTATGCAGAATCGAAACGTGGATGATAAACAGTGCAAAGCCTTTCGAATGTGGGCATCGAGAAGAATTCTGAGGATTAAATGTGTAGAGATCAAGTTCAGAAGAAAGAATTTTATGGTACTACTTTGCTAAAACAAGTAATCGACAAAGTCTGAACATCAAGGAACTGTCAGCTTGTAAATGAGACAAGTATGTGGAGCAAAAACTATGGCTTGGATATAACTTGCAGTAATTATAAAGAGACGAAGATACTTGCACAGGATATACCAGTGTAGAGAGCTGCATCAAACCAGTCTTTGGACTGAAGGCCGCAACAGCTACAAGTTCATGTACTATTGAGTACTTAACCAAATAAAAAGTACAAATTTTAATTTTTCCCGTTGCGTACAACAATGCTAACGACGGCTCTGAGTGAAATGTGAACTTAATATGAAGACAAATTCGCTCCGTTTCCGTGAAGATTTGTCAATTCTATGCTATACGTTACGGAACCATTGTACGTTCAGCAGACGAAATGCCAAATTCGATAGGAAGGTTTGGACAACATTATGAATTTCACAGTTCACTTGCGATCCCGAAGCAACTAGATGAAACTGAAAAGAAAAGAGGAGAAACAATCAAGAAAAATTCCGGATTACAAGGGATCCCGCAGAAATTTAAATAAGTTGATCGCACAGACAGTCAGAACACAACAAGTGTTACTAGACGTCAGACAGCAAAATGAGATGTTCTGGTTCCTGCCGATTCAGAACAAGGTTGGTCCAATACGCGACCGAAAAATTACGGACTTAACAGCATGCTGGAATAGTCGTAGGTCAGCAACTTCTGCTAATCAGTACAACGAAAAACCAGTCGGAAATTTTACTTTTTTTGTTCACTCGATGACCACTTTCGAGCCGAGACCTATTTTAAAATTTTCAAAAATGGTATTTCCAAAGATGTGAAACCCATGTCAAAAATGTGCAACGAACATTTACAGCACGTAAAGATAACTAGTTACCTCTACGCGCTGTTAACTGTTCGCTGCACATTTTTTTTGCATGGTTTTCACATCTTCGGAATTACCATTTTTGACAATGTTACTATGATTTGAAAATGAGTCTCAGCCAGAAACTAGTCATCGAGTGAATAAGAAAGATAAAATTTGCAACTTTGGACTGGTGTTTAGTTGTACTGAGAAAAATTACGAACAATATTTACCTCATCATACGTGACGGTATAGGGAAAAATTTATGGCAGTTGGAGATTGACTTTCATCGACAGGGAATTGGACACTGTACACTAAATTAATTTTGGGAATGTTATAAGTCTCTCCTCTAAACAGGATATCATTGAGTATAGCGCAAACAAACCCTTTTGCATCATTTCTGTCTACTCGGCTGGGTTGGTTTGAGCAGAGCACCCTGAAGTTGGGTGTTATGTGTACCGCCGCTCAGTGATTCGCTATCGCAGTCCAGCCTTCTCCTAAATCATAAAAACGGCCCACTGCCAGGAGTCGCCCTTACCAAAGAAAGGCGCACAGTCCACTCAGTTATTCATGCCTAACGCGGAGAGGCTCTGTCGAATACTCGTTATCGAACTCGTTCATAGATCATGTCGATACCGTATTATACTGCCCTCGGAGATGACAAATAGCGACCCGTCGTAAGCAACTCCATTAGGCCTCCTCTGCATTTACTGACTTCACTAACTCCTCCTTTAGCTGGAACGAGATTTCTCACCACGCCTCTGTCTCCCTCCACCTACTGCCTTCTACCTTGCGTCTTCCAGAATCTGTTGATTTATGGTGAACATCGGTACCACGCCTGTGGTCTAATTTTTCTCACAATTTACTGTTGAAGTACTCTTACAGTCACGTTCTCCTACAAAACGCAGCCTTCGCTGCTTCTGATATACACTCTGAGGCAGAGTAAAAAATCGACGCACCACGAAGGAGTTATCCAAATGGGACAGAAATGAGTAGATGTGCAACACATGTTCCAAATGCTTTCTTGTGCACTTCGTTCCTTTGTGCATCAGTTACTTGGTATATTTGAAAATGCACTAGATGTTTGTGTTTAGGTACATTTGTACCCAAATGTAAATGGTTAATCTGTCAGAAATTGTTGGCATCCGTGCCTGCCAAAATTATCATGTCTCGTCATAATCCAAATCCTGCTCAGACTAAAAGTGGAGACAATTCTTTTCTTGGCATATCATATCATGGTTTCGTAGGTAACTGCAAATAGTTTTCGTGAAGGCAATGACCGTCTTGTCTCAATGTGGGATAAACGTATTAACAGTTATAATTATTTCTTTCAAATAATAAACAGTTTACTTAATTTTTTTCCGTCTGTCTCTTTTTCAATTTGTTGTCTCATGTATTAGCTGTAATGCTTGATATTCCATGGTTACTTCTTATCAAGAAAAGGACAATGTGTCTTCAGCTTTAACTCATTAAAGAGCTGCTTTCGAAACTTCAGATATCTAGAACGCAAAAGATAAAAAAAACTCAGCAAATCGTAGATTTATATGGACACAAATTTTACATCACTGCTGCTCTGACTCTTTCGCACTGAGGCAATACTCCCCGTGAGAGAGATATACATAGAGATGGAAGGATGAAAGCTTAACGATTTGCAGCTACAAATATAACAGAACTTATTTATGAATGAGTACAGGTAAGGCACGGTCATGACAGTATCAATTTGACGGATACTTCCGTTAATATTAGTGTAGTGTAAAGTAAAGAAAGGAGAAATATCGGGTAACGTAATATCTTTGTAGAGATCAAAACGCACTAAACTTCATTCAAATTAGAGTGGTATGACAGTCTAGCGTCATTTATAAAAGTTCTCCAGTGAAACCGAAAAACTCACATAACAATTGTTTGCGTAGCATCCTAGTACGTTAATGCGAGCGTTTTCGTGTCCGCACTTTGTTGTCAGGTTGTATGTGCGTAGTGGATATTTGCAGATACGTAGAAACAAGACGAACGAAAGTTTATTTACAATAACATCCAATGACACAGAAATTTACAGATGAAATTAGATGTCAGAGGAGGTGTAGTACAGCCTGAAATACCATCTTCAAAATTCTACGGAAAAATCCTGTGCCCTCTACATAACATTCCCTAAATATATGTATTTTTATGAAATTGGATAGAATATTACTGTAAGTAAGTGTTAGGGATGTCATAATGCTCATTTAATAAACTGAAAGACGTTAATACTTCTTTGCAACGTTAACCACCGATTCTGCTGCTGTGCAAAAAAAAATAATAATAATAAAAAATAAAAAAAAGAGGTTGAAATGGCTCTGAGCACTATGGGAGTTCTAAGGTCTTCAGTCCCCTAGAACTTAGAACTACTTAAACCTAACTATCCTAAGGACATCACACACATCCATGCGCGAGGCAGGATTCGAACCTGCGACCGTAGCGGTCGCGCGGTTCCAGACTACAGTGCCTAGAACCGCTCGGCCACGCTGATGTACATAAGCGAACTTTGAGTCTGAGACACATACAAACTCTGAGCCTGAGATATTATTATTGCGAGCACTAGCGAGCGAATATTTGTTGAGAGGAGTCTGTAGTGGCCGGACGCACCCTGCGGTGGAGAGAAGCAGCGCGACATGAGAGGTCGCAGCCTGCCGTGATCGTGCTAGTAGCGCTGGTGGAGACGTTGGTATTAACTGAGGATTTTTGGTAATTTGCCATTCTGTTGACAGTTAACATTTCAGAAACACGATGGTTTTGATCACAAACATTTTATAGCAGCTAAATTACACGTACATGTTACTTCAACAACATGGAAAATCAAATTCGTACTGTCTTGGCAAACTGCAAACTGTGTCAAAATGCAAAATCGCCTACCGTTACGTACAGAAGACGACAACTTCCGATCATGCCTGTGTAACATAGAGAATTGGTTACTGTAGACATTTTCGATCATGTTACGAGGTCTAAACATGGTAATTCATTTGCTTTTGTAGCTGTTAAGCTTACCTCTAAATTCGTGTCATTCACACCTTTACGGAGAGCTACTGCAAAACCTGTTTCTATAGCGATCGTAAATAATTTTCTGAAAGAAATAAGGCATGTTGACAAAGTAATTTTTAATAATGGCCCACCATTTCGTTGTAATACATGGCTAAATACTATAACACGAAGAAGAATTAAACCAATATTAATATCACGTTTTATGTCATCTTTTAACCCTCCAGACTGTTTTTCAAACCAATTGTAAACAATTGTGGCCCCATAAAAATTCATCGCTGTTAGGGAAGTTAAAGTTCATGAATGGCTGGAAACGGTCTCCAGGTAGCCGAATATAACTGTTTCCAGTCAATGATCGGTTCAGTTGGTCCAGATGGCCCAGTCTATTTCATGTAAATTCAGCTCACACCATTATGGAGGCACCAGCTTGCACAGTGTGTTGTTGACAACATGGGTGCACGGCATCGTGGGTTCTGCGCCACATTTGAACCCTACCTTCAGCTCTTACCAACTGAAATCGAGACTCCACGCATTCTCAGTCTAAGGTGCAAGCCATAGGTTCACGAGCACAGGAGAGGCGCTGCAGCCAATCTCGACAATGCCGCTCTGTTATCAAAGGCACACGCGTCGATCCTCTCCTGCCGTAGCCTATGAGTGCCAAATGTCTAACGTGTACGTTCGTCGTACGTCCCACATTGATTTCTGTGATTATTTCAGGGTGTGTTGCTTGTCAGTTAGCACTGACGCACGCAAACGCGACTGCACTCGGTCGTTAAGTGAAAGCCGTCGGCCACTGCGTTGTTCTTAGTGGGAGGTAATTCCTGAAATGTGCTATTCTTGGCACTGTGGATGTCGTAATATTGAATTCCCTAAGGATTTACGAAACAGAATATCCCATATGTCTAGCTCCAAGGTCAATTCCGCGATTCCGTGTTCAAAATTTGTTAATTCCCGTCGTACAGGCATAATCACATAGGAAACCTTTTCACATGAAACACTTGAGTGCAAATGACAGCTGGGCCAATGCATTGGCCTTTTATCTCTTGTAAACCTGGTACTACTGCCGTCTGTATACGTTCATATCCCTATCTCATGACTTTCGTCACTTCTGTGTATGGTAACAACTCCTTTGTCAGCTATATAGTACGTTAACGTAGCTCAATTTGAAAATTATTTAAATATTATTTACTATACGTTTACTTTCACCAATGTAATTTCCCTTACTTTTAAATCTCGCATTCGGGAGTACGACGGTTCAATCCCGCGTCCGGCCATCCTGATTTAGGTTTTCCGTGGTTTCCCTAAATCGCTCCAGGCAAATGCTGGGATGGGTCTTTCGAAAGGGCACGGCCTACTTCCTTCCCCATCCTTCCCTAATCCGATAAGACCGATGACCTTGCTGTTTGGACTCTTCCCCCAAACAACCCAATCCTTACTTTTAATTATTCCGCCTCTACTTTTAGTAGACCTGAAGATAGCATTTCAACAGCTGGAGCTAGTTACCTATCTGACTTTTTTCAGTGCCACGAAGACAAATTTCTAGTAAAGTACTATTGATCGCGCGTCTCATTAATTTGACCAAACCACTATACTGTGATATTATTTCAATGGGCGCGTACTGCCCACTAGACCATACCAGCGCTCAGTAAAGACGTGAGGCAACATTTCTGCTCGCGCAAGAGACACTAACGCCCGCCCTTCCGGCCGTGGACCTCATTTACATAACCAGTGAACCAGTCGTCGGCAATAAAGTAATGCGCCCGCTGGAACTAATGCCCACGGAGAGAGAGACTTCTCGGAGCGGGATCACGCCTCGTGCCTCTCCTTCCCCCCCTGGACACTGGTCTCATTTGCCTCGAACCGAACTCGTAAAATTCTCCTCCCCCTGCCGGACAACCCGACTGATCAATTAGAAGCGGGCGTTCTTCGCACAAAGGGCACAGCTTGTCGGCTGCCGGGCGTGGGACGGCCGCGTGAAATAAAAGCTTCCGATTCGGGCCCGCCATTAAGATAAGCGCGCATTCCGAACCCCGACCTCAGGTCCACCACACATTAGCCGGCTGCGCCCGGCAGCCCGCGTCGCCGACCCGACAACACACGCGGGGACAGCGCCGGTCGGTTACGCGCTGAGCCGCGCTTCCAAGCAGTGCACCGGCGGCAGTGGGACCGGGTAATTCACTAGAATCGCGTTCGGGAAGGACTGGATTCGAACCTCGTCTGTTATTCTCATTTACATTCTATGTGCTTCTCCCGAGTCATTTTAAGTGAAAACGGGACAGTTGCTCCTCTCTCAGATGTAGTAATACCTCCGTATTTAGAAAATCATTAGGAAGTTATGGTAGAGAGTCCATGCTTACATTGACCCATCATAACTAGATCCAACGCAATTCTTTTCTTTCTTTCCTCCAGCACATTTTATGGCGTAAAGGGAATCAGTTTCATCTCACACTCAACTGTGATGAACTTAGATTGTCAGAAGGTTCTTGGATCAGACGAGGGTGCGGTGCCCTATTAACAGTCTGATGACAGAGCGCATACGAGGAGCGCCAGCAGAAAGCAGCAACAGAATTAGAGAAAATTAATCGTGAAAGCCTGATACAACGGAGAACAATAACGGAGTAAGGGAATTTGTAAAAGAATGCCATTGGTTAGTTTTCTAAAAATGCACTTTAAAAATATAAATGGAATGTCTAATAGAAGAAAAGATAACTGGAATCGGGATTTTTTTATTTGGCTAAATATGAAAATTTAAAAAATTGATATGTTTTTGTTAATAATAAAAGTTAAATAACATGCATGAAATTTTCCTTTAATACAGGTCCTTCCAGTAAATAATGTAACAAATAAGCTGATGTTTTACACATTTTTTCCTTACGTCTGGAAACTTTGAAACAATTCTTATACCAATGCTCTCTGTGTCTGATGAATCACCGTTAGAATGCTCCATGAACAGTCCCATGGAATGCGATGTTTATTTGGTGTAGTGCTGGTAGCATATGAGTGAAGCATGTTCAGAGAAACTCGGCATGTTTTTTTTTTTTTTTTGCTAGCTGTGATGGACGGGTGCAGTACGAAACAGCCAGAACTCTTACGAATTTATCATGGGAATACTTATACTTTAGAGGGTATTTGCAAAATAATCAGGTCACAAGATTACATATTCTAAATGTCTTATGTGTAAGGTAAATTTTCCCCGGGTTTCCATTTTCCCTGCAGTCTGTCTTAACACTGGGATGTTGTTGTTGTTGTTGTCTTCAGTCCTGAGACTGGTTTGATGCAGCTCTCCATGCTACTCTATCCTGTGCAAGCTGCTTCATCTCCCAGTACCTACTGCAACCTACATCCTTCTGAATCTGCTTAGTGTACTCATCTCTCGGTCTCCCTCTACGATTTTTACCCTCCACGCTGCCCTCCAATGCTAAATTTGTGATCCCTTGATGCCTCAAAACATGTCCTACCAACCGATCCCTTCTTCTAGTCAAGTTGTGCCACAAACTTCTCTTCTCCCCAATCCTATTCAATACCTCCTCATTAGTTACGTGATCTATCCACCTTATCTTCAGTATTCTTCTGTAGCACCACATTTCGAAAGCTTCTATTCTCTTCTTGTCCAAACTAGTTATCGTCCATGTTTCACTTCCATACATGGCTACACTCCAAACAAACACTTTCAGAAACGACTTCCTGATGCATAAATCTATATTCGATGTTAACAAATTTCTCTTCTTCAGAAATGCTTTCCTTGCCATTGCCAGTCTACATTTTATATCCTCTCTACTTCGACCATCATAAGTTATTTTACTTCCTAAATAGCAAAACTCCTTTACTACTTTAAGTGTCTCATTTCCTAATCTAATTCCCTCAGCATCACCCGATTTAATTTGACTACATTCCATTATCCTCGTTTTGCTTTTGTTAATGTTCATCTTATATCCTCCTTTCAAGACACTGTCCATTCCGTTCAACTGCTCATCCAAGTCCTTTGCCGTCTCTGACAGAATTACAATGTCATCGGCGAACCTCAAAGTTTTTACTTCGTCTCCATGAATTTTAATACCTACTCCAAATTTTTCTTTTGTTTCCTTTACTGCTTGCTCAATATACAGACTGAATAACATCGGGGAGAGGCTACAACCCTGTCTCACTCCTTTCCCAACTACTGCTTCCCTTTCATGCCCCTCGACTCTTATGACTGCCATCTGTTTTCTGTACAAATTATAAATAGCCTTTCGCTCCCTGTATTTTACCCCTGCCACCTTTAGAATTTGAAAAAGAGTATTCCAGTCAACATTGTCAAAAGCTTTCTCTAAGTCCACAAATGCTAGAAACGTAGGTTTGCCTTTTCTTAATCTTTCTTCTAAGATAAGTCGTAAGGTCAGTATTGCCTCACGTGTTCCAACATTTCGACGGAATCCAAACTGATCCTCCCCGAGGTCTGCATCTACCAGTTTTTCCATTCGTCTGTAAAGAATTCGCGTTAGTATTTTGCAGCCGTGGCTTATTAAACTGATAGTTCGGTAATTTTCACATCTGTCAGCACCTGCTTTCTTTGGGATTGGAATTATTATATTCTTCTTGAAGTCTGAGGGTATTTCGCCTGTCTCATCCATCTTGCTCACCAGCTGGTAGAGTTTTGTCAGGACTGGTTGTCCCAAGGCCGTCAGTAGTTCTAACGGAATGTTGTCTACTCCGGGGGCCTTGTTTCGACTCAGGTCTTTCAGTGCTCTGTCAAACTCTTCGCGCAGTATCGTATCTCCCATTTCGTCTTCATCTACATCCTCTTCCATTTCCATAATATTGTCCTCAAGTACATCGCCCTTGTATAAACCTTCTATATACTCCTTCCACCTTTCTGCCTTCCCTTCTTTGCTTAGAACTGGGCTGCCATCTGAGCTCTTGATATTCATACACGTGGTTCTCTTCTCTCCAAAGGTCTCTTTAATTTTCCTGTAGGCAGTATCTATCTTACCCCTAGTGAGATAAGCTTCTACATCCTTACATTTGTCCTCTAGCCATCCCTGTTTAGCCATTTTGCACTTCCTGTCGATCTCATTTTTGAGACGTTTGTATTCCTTTTTGCCTGCTTCATTTACTGCATTTTTATATTTTCTCCTTTCATCAATTAAATTCAATATTTCTTCTGTTACCCAAGGATTTCTAGCAGCCCTTTTCTTTGTACCTACTTTATCCTCTGCTGCCTGCACTACTACATCCCTCAGAGCTACCCATTCTTCTTCTACTGTATTTCTTTCCCCTATTCCTGTCAATTGTTCCCTTATGCTCTCCCTGAAACTCTGTACAACCTCTGGTTCTTTCAGTTTATCCAGGTCCCATCTCCTTAATTTCCCACATTTTTGCAGTTTCTTCAGTTTTAATCTACAGGTCATAACCAATAGATTGTGGTCAGAGTCCACATCTGCCCCTGGAAATGTCTTACAACTTAAAACCTGGTTCCTAAATCTCTGTCTTACCATTATATAATCTATCTGATACCTTTTAGTATCTCCAGGGTTCTTCCATGTATACAACCTTCTTTCATGATTCTTAAACCAAGTGTTAGCTATGATACTAGATGTAAAATCTCACTAGATGTAACAACGGTCTCTGTCAAACAATGATTACTCGGAAATCAAAGTCTGAGGCTGAAATGATCATTGTAAACTAAATCGTATATTGTTTTGCATGAAGTAACCCGCAATTACTCTCGTCTATGAGTAATTATCCTTCCAGGATAACATGCTGTGTTCTATTTATTAAGATGTGATCAGCAGGCAAAACGCACTTGGATGTAATGAACATAGAGCAAAATTGTGGTAACATGAGGTCCACATATATTGAAAAAAAAGAAAACATCATTATGTGTAAGAGGAACAGAGACCTTTTCCTGTCTCGTCGCAGTTTATTCACACTGTGTTTTCCTTTTGTTAATCTTCATTTCTAAGACAGAAAGCGTACTAAACATACGAAGGCGTGCTGCAAAATAACGTTTCTGAATTTTTATGTAAAAACTCTTAAGGCTTTTTCAACAAACAAAAAACTCAACTAACAGTTTACATATCCATTCTTCATGTCCACGTACTATGCCGGAAAAAAATTAGTACACCTTTTTAGAGGTTTATAATTCAATCAGGATTTATTGTTGCAACAAGGCATATTGAGTACATGAAATTATTACGTTTGAAGACCAAACGGGGAAAATGGCTCTGAGCACTATGCCACTTAACTTCTGAGGTCATCAGTCGCCTACAACTTAGAACTAATTAAGCCTAACTAACCTAAGGACATCACACACAGCAATGCCCGAAGCAGGATTCGAACCTACGACCGTAGCGGTCACTCGGTTCCAGACTGTAGCGCCTAGAACCGCACGGCCACTCCGGCCGGCATTTACAGATCAATAGCACAACCGATTCAGACATACCCTGAATCGGCCCATGCTGAAACACCCACATTAGTACGTGATGGAGTCTTCACAGGCGGCAGTGCAGGCGCTAATATTGGCAACCAGTCGATCATACAGAGGGCGAATATTGTCCTGTGATACGTTATGCGACACCTTCTCGATCTGTTTACGTAGCTCTGTAAGAGCTCTTGGCTGACGAGTCACTCGAGTCACTTCTCGTCCCATCACGTTCCGCGCGTGCTCGATTGAAGACAAGTCCGGAGATCGTTCTGACCAGGAAGTGGCTACAAGTCTTGCAGAAAGTGTAGAGTTACGCGGGCATTGTGTGGGGGAGTACTTTATTCGTTTTGAGTCATCAGTCTTAGTGAAGGAGCGGAAAGGAAGTAGACCGTGCTCATTCATAGGAACCATCCCGGCATATGCCAGAAGCGATTTAGGTTAAAATGGGTGAAATGGCTTTGAGCACCATGGGACATAACATCTGTGGTCATCAGTCCCCTTACAACTATATAACTTAAGCTAAGGACATAACACACATCCACCCAGGCAGGATTCCAACCTGCGACCGTAGCGGTCACTCGGTTCCAGACTGAAGCGCCTAGAACCGCAAGGCCACACCGGCCGGCAGCGATTTAGGGACATCACGGAAAATCTAAATCAGGATGATCGAACGCGGGTTTGAACCGTCGTCCTCCCGAATGCGAGAGCAGTGTAATTACCTGAGGACTGCACATTCAGAGTTACAGACGACCGTCGCCAGTACCTTGCTGGCTGAGGGTGCCGCTTTGAACTACTTCTTCGGCGGAAAGATAGTGTTGTGCTACTCCATGGATTGCCGTTGTGTTTCTTGTTCCGAATGATGAATCCATGTTTCGTCTCCTGTGACGATGTTCCACAAAGAATTGTCACCATCATCCTTGTAACACGCAAGGATTTTCCCCACAAACGGTCATTCATTGCTCTTCATAGTCTTGTCTTAGGCGGCGAGGAACCCAGCGCACACTGACCGAAAAGAAATGTCTTGCATATCTTATTGAACGCTCCTCGTAATTAAATAACAGTAGAAACCCAAATACATTTGTTTTGAGTTGTAAATTATTATTTTTTACTTTTTCTATTGGCACTGCTGTTGATAAATGCAACTAGAGCTGCCTGCATCACTCTGTTTAATCATATGTGATATGAGACACCTTGGCAGATTAAAACTGTGTACCGGGTTCTGACCCAAACTAGGACTTGTCCATTTCGTGGCCAAGTGCTTTATCTACTGAGCTACCCAAGAACAGCCCAGCCAGGAATAGCTCAGTCGGTAGATCATTTGCCCGTACAAGAGCAGTCTGTCACACAATTTCAATATCTCAATAAGTTTGAATTCAGCGCACACTCCTCTGCAGAGTGAAAAGTCATTCTGGTGTGTTATATGCTTCATCATATCTAACTGTTTCATTATTTAACTTTGAATGCTTACGACCTTCTCAGACCCTCGATATTCTATCCCAAACGCCATTTTTATCAATAGTTTTCGGTACACTGGCGCTTTATTACATCCACATCTACATCTACATTTATGCCCCGCAAGCCACTCGTAGGTGTGTGGTGGAGGGCACTTTACGTGCCACTTTCATTACCTCCCTTTTCTGTTCCAGTCGCGTATGCGGAAAGCCTCCGTGCTCGCTCGAATCTCTCTAATTTTACATTCGTGATCTCCTCGGGAGGTATAAGTAGGAGGAAGCAAAATATTCGATACCTCATCCAGAAACGCACCCTCTCGAAACCTGGACAGTAAGCTACAGCACGATGCAGAGCGCCTCTCTTGCAGAGTCTGCCACTTGAGTTTGCTAAACATCTCAGTAACGCTATCACGTTTACCAAATAACCCTGTGACGAAACGCGCCGCTCTTCTTTGGATCTTCTCTATCTCCCCTGCCAACCCGACCTGGTACGGATCCCACACTGATGAGCAATACTCAAGTATAGATAGAACGAGTGATTTGTAAGCCACCTCCTTTCTTGATGGACTACACTTTCTAAGGACTCTCCCAATGAATCTCAACCTGGCACCCGCCTTACCAACAATTAATTTTATATGATCATTCCAATTCAAATCGTTCCGTACGCATACTTCCAGATATTTTACAGAAGTAACTGCTGCCAGTGTTTGTTCCGCTATCGTATGATCAAACAATAAAGGATCCTTCTTTTTATGTTTTCGCAATACGTTACATTTGTCCATGTTCAGGGTCAGTTGCCACTCCCTGCACCAAGTGCTTATCCACTGCAGATCTTCCTGCATTTCACTGCAATTTTCTAATGCTGCAACTTCTCTGTATACTACAGCATCATCCGCGAAAAGCCGCATGGAACTTCCGACACTATCTACTAGGTCATTTACATATATTGTGAAAAGCAATGGTCTCATAGCACTCCCCTGTGGCACGCCAGAGCTTACCTTAACGTTTGTAGACGTCTCTCCATTGAGAACAATATGCTGTGTTCTGTTTGCTAAAAACTCTTCTATCCAGCCACACAGCTGCTCTGATATTCCGTAGGCTCTTACTTTATTTATCAGGCGACAGTGCGGAACTGTATCGAACGCCTTCCGGAAGTCAAGGAAAATGGCATCTACCTGCGATCCTGTATCTAACATTTTCTGGGTATCATGAACAAATAAAGCGAGTTGGGTCTCACACGATCGCTGTTTCCGGTTCCATGTTGATGCCTACAGAGTAGATTCTGGGTTTCCAGAAATGACACGATACGTGAGCAAAAAACATGTTCTAAAATTCTACAAGAGATCGATGTCAGAGATATAGGCCTATAGTTTTGCGCATCTGCTCGACGACCCTTCTTGAAAACTGGGACTACCTGTGCTCTTTTCCAATCATTTGGAACCTTCCGTTCTTCTAGAGACTTGCGGTACACGGCTGTTTGAAGGGGGGCAAGTTCTTTAGCGTACTCTGTGTAGAATCGAATTGATACCCCGTAAGGTCCAGTGCACTTTCCTCTGTTGAGTGATTTCAATTGCTTTTCTATTCCTTGGACACTTATTTCGATGTCAGCTATGTTTTCATTCGTGCGAGGATTTAGAAAAGGAACTGCAGTGCGGTCTTCCTCTGTGAAACAGCTTTGGTAAAAGGTGTTTAGTATTTCAGCTTTACGCGTGTCATTCTCTGTTTCAATGCCATCATCATCCCAGAGTGTCTGGACATGCTGTTTCGATCCACTTATTGATTTAACGTAAGACCAGAACATCCTAGGATTTTGCGTCAAGTCGGTACATAGAATTTTACTTTAATTAGTGTTCGGTCCTTTCATTACTACTGTCCGAACCCACAATGAGTCGGCGTCCTTCCTTCGGGTACCTCAACCTGCGTCGACCGCCGTATTCACGTGAACAATACTTTTTTTTATTTTTGCAGAAAATTGTTCATCTTCCAAAAAATAACAGTAGTTACAAAACATATTCCTCGTAAAATTCTATACAGAAAAGATCTTGTCCACATTTTAAGTTGGACGTATAGTTTCAGAAATAGAAGAGATGGATTACAATTATGTTAATGCATAAATGTTGCAGCTTTTTTGTATAGTCAGTTATGTAACTGAAAAGAGTAATGAAGTACACGGAGATATTTCATATGAAATTTCTTGTATGTTCAGAATTGTTGAAATCAGGATCAGGAGCCCAACAATGAAAACGACAAGTCCCACTTCGATTCGCTCACGGCTGACCTGCCGCCGTCCGCTGCACGTTCCCAGTTGACTTCAGTTTATTTCGTGAACTTGTTAGAGCTGTACAAACTAACGAGTCTATGGGGTTTATTCTTTTCTTTTCAGTGGACTGAGGCAAGGACAATGCTGGACCATAACGTATGTTTTGTTTGCGGTAAGTCTACTTCGAAGAGAAGGACATCGAAAGTGGCCAAGGGAATGGAAGTTTTGAAACACCGTCAGGTGGCTTGCGGAGTATGGATGTAGATGAAGATGTAGATGAGGCTCTTACTCTTCTACAACACTTTAGAATTACTTAAGTGCATAAGGTGTGCCAACGTGAATAAACTTAATTTGGACAAGTTGGTAATCGCGATATGATGCCCATCTGTTCGTGTTATTTCACTTTGTCAGCAGAGCACAGCGAAGTATTCCACTTCTTCCAGCCGGCCGCTGTGGCCGAGCGGTTCTAGGTGCTTCAGTACCGAACCGCGCAAACAATAAATGTCAGTTTTAAAAGAAATTTCTCTCTCTCTCTCTCTCTCTCTCTCTCTCTCTCTCTCTTTCTCTCTACCTTCAGATTTTAGTACTAACGTTTATGTACCATATTTACACACATCAAAAAAAGTTTTGCATCACCGCGGTTCCCAGAACTCCTAAAGACAGACGTTGACTGTGGATATTGTATCACAGACACAGTCCCTTTCACTGTTCAGAGATGTGACTAAACCCTCCCATCGCTTCAAACAACCATGCATGAGCGGCGCCTATTTGACAGAGGGGGTCCGACAGCCGATCAGTTTCAGTCATTCCACCAGGAAGAATGTGCACAGCATGTGTTGTCTGCACTTCAACCACGCCTAGACGGTGAATGCCGCGGTTTGATCTCGTCCGAATTGTTACTTTATGCCTAAAGGGCTCTCAACAAGGGAAGTGTCAAGGCATCTCGGAGTGCACCAAAGCAGTGTTGTTCGGACATGGAGGAGATACAGGCAGACAGAAACTGTTGATGACATGCCTCGCTCAGGCTGCCCAACGGCTACTACTGCAGTGGATGAGCGCTATCTACGGATTATGGCTCTGAGGAACCCTGACAGCAACGCCACCACGTTGAATAATGCTTTTCATACAGTCACCGGACGTATGTGCGCAATAGGGTGCATGATGCGCAACTTCACTGCCGACGTCCATGGTGAAGTCCATCTTTGCAACCACGACGCCATGCAGCGCGGTACAGATGGGCCCAACAACTTGCCGAATAGACCGCTCAGGATTGGCATCACGTTCTCTTCACCCATGAGGGTGGATGCCTTCAACCAGATAAACCTCGAGCACGTCGCATGTTAAGTGCAAAATCGATACTTCAGTTTCATAAATAAATTAGCGATAGGTGTTTGTGAGACGCTGCAATCCCCGTGTATGCTCTGCTTGACAGATGTGCTGATTACAGAGTTCAGTGTGGCAACACTTGTAATTTCACATGTCGAACACCGCTGTTATGCGTTTATGTTTCCCTGTAACAGGTATTCTCAGTTATTAACGATCATTTTATGTAGAAGTGATTTGGGCATAGTATAATTTGTGAACGGTGATCGGATGTGGACAGTAGACGGTATACATCTCTGGAAAACTATATTGTCTATGTATCACACAGAGACAGTGTTTACAGTTTGCTACCATACTTTATCGTAGAGAAATCTGCAAGAAGGATGTATGTCATCCGATGGAAATACACTTCTTACTTTGGAATATTAACAGCGGTGCATTCCACACAACTGATAGGTCGGAAATTCAATGATCTAACATTATAGCCTGTTTTAAGTGTGGAACGTTGTAGCTTTAGGAGTGCTGGTGTTTATGTTCTCTCTTACCAGTACCTTCCAGGTACTGATCCTAGACTCTCAAACAATACTTTAGAGTTGATAGCGTAGTTGATTTGTGTAAAATGCTTCGAGCTCCTTCCGTCTGGAGCTCAATCATGCATAAAAATCACCCATTTCTTGTTCTTCTTAACCCTGTGCTATTTCATCACAACACTTTCAAAGCAGATAACATACACCGATAAGGGGTGCTAACCTCCTCGACGTGTTCATCTTGGGAAATCTTGTGCATGTGGCTGGGTGAGGACTCGGCAAGCTCCATTCATTCACGAGACGCGGAATGCTGCGATCTGATTCTGGTCAGTTGAAGATTAAATCGGTAAGGGTGCTGCAGGGCAGGCTGGTCAAAGACAGTGAAGGGAGGCATTTCAGTCTCTAATTTCATCCTAAGACTGCGAGACTGCTCTATGACTCCCATCCGCATAGAGGTAGATCATAAATTACACACTGTGCTCGAGGTGACAGAAATATGTAGAGTGCTGTCTGGTATACTTTGATTATTTATGTGTTCGGTAGTTAACAATGCTTGGACGTACTGCACAGTCTTCTATCTACATTTGTAATGATACCCGAAAAGTAGAGAAGGGGCGGTTTAGCTATGATACTGAAACTGGGAAATATGCTGTCACATCATTAGCAGGTGTTGAAATTACTGTAAAATTGCTAAAATTGTTCGCAATATCAACTGTGTTGCTTATTATTGCAGTACATCGGCGGTATCTTTTCCATCACATCCATCCGCCGACAGAGTTTTGTGGATGGGTGACACATTCTTGGGGTTGCTAGCAACGAAACAGTGATCGTGTACATGAGTGAAATATGAGAAATCAGTCGAAATGAAACACAGAGCCATCAGCTATTCCGTCACTGTGACATACGAGTTTCAATGTAGAGGTAGCCCAGCTTACCTGTCTTCCCTCCAAAATTCAAACTTCCCACGAGGGGGGGTTTGAGAATGGGGTGTGGCGCTCTCCTGCCTTCTTGGGTAACGATACTCGCATCATCGGCTGATGTCACAGCAGCCATTTGAATGACGTCAATCGCATCACAGTGCAACATCTTGGATAATTGTACTTTGGGGTGATGTGCTTGTTGTCTGCGAGAGGCCGTGGATCACAATGTCTTAATGTCAGTTTAGAACCTGACACAGACCTCGAAGTCATGGCATAAAAATAAAATGTTTGGCAGTGTACAAAGCACCTTAGAAAATAATGCTTCAAACAATGAGTTAGGGCCACGGGGGGGGGGGGTCTCTTGCCACTTACAGTATAGTCCGCGGGATACTCTCATCCTCCTAGAGTACAGGTGATGGAACATTAAACTGCTCTGTGCAGTGGGTCAATACCTATATATTTAATAGGATCGTCACTTGTGCTCGCTGTCTGCACACATGCGCCATTTGTTTTAAAAATATGTTAGGAGAGAGATGCATTAAAAATGTTATCTAGTTCTCTGTTGAATGAAGTTGTTCGAGCTTTTATAGTTCATAATTTTTCTCTGGTGGATGGTGCAGCATAACGAAGATGGAATGTTGGGGAGATAGAGGTGAATGGACGTGGATCTGTGTATCTGTATCTAGTTTGGCGTCGCACCACAATGCGCCCATTTCCACCGAATGGTCAAAACACAATCCTGTCGCACCAACTCAGGTTCCTCTGTTTCTACACGGGTTGCATGAGGTGGTGGCTTTCTCCAACTTCTACTCAGTTCTAACTTAAATTGGAACGATCACATGCGCAAAGCTGCGGAAATGGCAGCAGACACAACATGCGTAGGGACTGTCTAAAACCACGTTGGAATTTTACTGTAGCAGACAGGTTAGGGAAAGGTAAATCGTTTGAGATATGAGAGTGGCAGAAATATGATTCAGTTGTGACTGTAATCATTAAATGACTTCTCCATAGGATGGAATGCAGGTATGTGGTTGAATCGAAAGACTTGATTACAAATCCCAGACAGCATTTCTTGCGGATAGCATAGCATTAGAGATCTGAAAAGTTAGTCTACATTTCTTACGACCTAAATCAGCACACTATGTACAGTTTGTGGTTCTTATCGATCAACCATCGCTTATGTATCACTGACCCTCTGAGATTGCATCGAGACAGAATAAGTTAGAAATTCTCGAGTAATATCTAGTGAGGGTCGGGTGACGGGGTTGCAAATACCGGTTTCGTAACACGCTCCTTAGCCGACCCACTTCCAAAATCCGGTAATTTTATTACGAGGGTGTACCGTCGGCGACTTGTAATCACACTGCTGGTGTGATAATATACACTCAGGCGATCACCGTTTCGATATTTAACTGGAAAAACCACGTGATTCGTAGGTTATGCCATACACGGATTTATAAAGCCATTATAGCTTTTAACATGGATACTTGTGTGCACAACCAAGTCTGCTTCTGATAGTAACATAGAGTAGTTGTTGGGATCGAGTTTTTTATCATCTGGCGGTTTGTAGGAAGATTACGCCTCTCTTTCTAAGACACGGTGGTATGACTCACAAGAAAGTATTTGTGTGCAAGGGAAATGACTATGTCCAGTCATAAAGAAGGTCTGGATTTGACGTGGAATACTGTGACAACAAAGAGAATAGTATGTCAGTTCATACGAATGGTGCAGAGATTTCTATTTCTAGAGCCACAGCCGTCAGCAGGGTGTATTTTCGATACTTCGCTCATTGTCGAATGTCGTTCAACTGAGACCGCCATCGTAACATTTAGTTGTAAGTACAGATAGATATAAAATATATATGTGGCAAGTCTGTCTATGCTTGCTTGGCGTGCAGTGCCGGTGAATTGTGTCAGGAATGATTCATGTTTCCTGTTAACTGTTGGAGCCGTCCAAATGCAGAGGCCAGTTGGACTGTAGGAGTGTTGCTGACTTAACTGTTGTCCTCTAGACGGTCGGATAGCGAACTAATATTTAGTATGTGTTGGACAGCTTTTGTGATCGAATGGAAATTTGAGAAGATTCAATATGGAAATGTGTTTACGCTGGACCATAATTCCCTAACATATAAATTGTTCGGTTGAGTGTTTCTGCAAGTTTCGCGCCTTTATTTATTTGAGGGAACATCGCTTGTGGTTTGTGCATTCGGCAGGTAGATGACACGTTTGCTGGTTCTCTAGACATGTGAAACACCATAGTTGACTTTGTAAATTATAGAGACGATCTGGTATCTGATACATCACCGACATCGTTATTCGCGTGTGGAAATATCAGTTTCGTCTATTTGTTTCGAGTTGTCACGTAAAGGTCTTCACAGACGGGATATGTTTCTAGTTACTCAGTGGTCTACAGCACCCTCCATCTCGCTAAAGTTTCAGGTTTGTAGAGAAATAATTTCCAGTTTATATCTTCGGAATTATGTTACGCGAGAGATCGGTAGGCTATTGCTGTGCGCTTGACATCGAGAAGTATAGCGAAAATGGTATATCATTGCAAACCATGCGAAAATACCTGTCTTCTTGTAATCCCAGAGCCTACATCTACATATATACTACGCTAGCTACGAAACGGTGTGGGGCGGAGGGCACAATTCACGCCAAAGTCATATTTCCCCCACTCCCTCCCCCTCAGAGAAAAACGACTGTCTTCCTTACGCCTCAGTACGAGCTCTTATTTCCCTTGTCTTTGATTGGTGATCATTGCGCGATTTGAAAGTTGGTGGTAATAATGTTTGTTCTACATCCTCGGTGGAGATCGTATTTCTGAATTTAGTGTGCAGTCCCTTCTGTTTAGTGCGCCCACTATCTTCAAGTGTGTCCCACTTCAAACTTTCTATGAAATTTGTAACGCTCTCGCGATGGCTAAATGTACCAGGCACGAATCCTGCCGCTCTTCTTTGGACCTTCTCGATCTGTTGAATCAGACCGAACCGGTAAAGGTCCCATTCTGATGAAAAATACTCTAAGACTTGACGAACTAACGTATTGTAAGCTATTTCCTTTGTTCAAGGACTGCATCGCTTCAGGATTCTACCAATAAACCGCAATCTAGAGTTCGCCTTACACCTTACTTGTGTAATCTGATCATTCCATTTGAGATCATTTAGAATAGTCACACCCAGATACTTGACGGACGTTACCGCTTCCAAAGACTGGGATTTTATTTTATACTTGTACATTAATGGGGATTTTCGCCTTGTTATACACAGTAGGTTACACTTACTTATGTTGAGAGATAACTGCCAGTCATTACACCGCGCATTTATTTTCTGCAAATCATCATTGATTTGTTCACAACTTTCATGTGATACTACTTTCCTGTAGACTACAGCATCTTCGGTAAACAGTCTCAGACCGCTGTCAATACCATCAACCAGATTGTTTATGTAAATCGTAAAAAGCAGAGGACGTATTACGCTGCCCTGAAGTTACGCTTGTTTCTGTCGAAGTCAACCCGTTTAGGACGGCATATTGCTCCCTGTCTGTTAGAAAACTTTTTATCCAAGCGCATATGTCATCGGATAGACTGTAAGCCGCACTTTTTGGAGCAAGCGACAGAGAGGAACTGAGTCGAGCGCCTTTCGAAAGTCGAGAACAATGGCATCCACCTGGGTGCCGGTACCTAGAGCCTGTTGTATATCATGCAGAGAGAGGGTCAGCTGTGTCCCCAGGACCGCTGTTTCCTGTAACGGTGCTGGTTTCAGCAGATGAGCTTCACAGAGTCATGAAAGGACATTATATCTGAACACGAAATATGTTCCATGATTCTACAACAAATCGATGTCAGTGAAATTGGCCGGTAATTTTGTGCATTCGGTTTTCTACCGTTTTTATAGATTGATATAACCTGGGCCTTCTTCCAGTCCCGTGGATCTTTCCGCCGTTCCAATGATCTCTGATAGATGATGGATAAGAATGGTGCTATATTTGTAGTATAATCAACATAAAATCTTACGGGGATACCGTATGGGCCAGATGCCTTCCTGGCGTCTAAGGATCTTGACAGGTTTACAATCCCAGATACACTAAACACTATGTCAGCCATCATTGCGTTTGTTCGCTAATTGAAAGGGGGAAGGGTGCTGCAGTCATCTACCGTAAACGAGTTTTTGAAAGCTAGGTTTAGAATTTCGGCCTTCTGTTTATCATCATCAGTTACATTACCCGAACTGTCAGCAAGAGAAGGTATTGAATTATTTGTAGCGTTCATAGATTTTACATACGACCAGCATTTTTGGTTTTATTTTTAGAATCTGAAGATAAAATATTGCTTTCAAATT
Source organism: Schistocerca gregaria (assembly GCF_023897955.1). Taxonomy (NCBI): domain Eukaryota; kingdom Metazoa; phylum Arthropoda; class Insecta; order Orthoptera; family Acrididae; genus Schistocerca; species Schistocerca gregaria. The sequence continues at coordinate 829,167,640 of NC_064922.1, forward strand.
CGTTAAAAGAATCTCTCATTGTCCTTCTGACAGCTGCTTTCATTTCGCATAAGTTCTGTTTGTCAGCGGGGCAGCGACTACATTTAAAACGACTGTGAGAAATTCTCTGCTTTCTCAGCAACTTCGTAATGTTTTGTTGTACCAAGGTGGATCCTTTCCCTCCCCTATACTTTGGCAAAGCACATCCTTCTCTACCACATGGTGAACAATACTTTTAAATTTTGACCAAAGATGCTCAATATCTTTGTGTCCCGCGTTGAATGCTTGGAACTGACTGTGAAGATATTCATTATTTACACTTTTATTTGCTTTCCCAAACAAGAAAGCTCTACGCTGTTTCTCTGGTTCTTTGCAGCTTTCACTGATATAGAAGCCACAATGACATTATGGTCGCTAATATCTTTTTCTAGATTAACTTACTCAAAAAGGACCATGTATTTTTGTCGGCAAGATATCTAATATGTTCTCGAGTTGGTTTTCTAACCAATTGCTCAAGGGTATACGTTAAGAGCGCTCCTGTAATTACTTCTCACTAATCTTTGCTTCTGCCCCTGTGATAAACGTGTAATTTTCCCAGTCAGTGGATGCTAGATTAAAGGCCCCACCTATAACTAATGGATAATTTGGATATTTACGTCCTGTGTACTGAAGACTTTCCCTGAAACTGCGACGTTTTTTGCGGATGCGGGTGGTCTATAAAAAATCCTAATACAATGGTCAATCCTTGTCTGATTGACAACTTTGTCCAGACTATTTCACAGTCTGACCCAGTATCGATCTCAACTGCAATTAAACAGCTTTTAACTGCAATGAACACACCACCTCCCATAGCATCAGTCATATCCTTCCTAAACATTGTCCAACCCGAGTTCAAAATTTCACAGCTTTTTATACCGGGTTTCAACCAGCTTTCGGTACCTGATACAATATTGGCATTGCTACTGTTTATTTCGGAGATTAACTCGCGGATCTTGCTACAGACACTTCGACAATTTGCTAAATGAGATTAAGCATATTTAAATCCTTTGGAATGACCTGTTTAGGCGAACTAACTATTTTTACAGTTGGCACACTCACATAAGTGTCATGAACTGGTAATTTTTCAGGCCAGTGGCTTGTTTCCCGTTGGGAGGAACCTAATCTAAACAAAAACCATGTGCATGGCACACATACTGTGCTACCCATGTAGCTGCTTCCTGTGTGTAGTGCACCCCTGATCTATAGAGAGGCGTCCTACAACCTTCCACTCCATAGCGTATGTCGAGGAATCTACAACCATTTTCGTCACAGAGTCGATGTAGCCTCTGGTTTAGATTCTCGACTTAACTCCTAACCAGAGGACCCCGATCCACCCTGGGTACGGTGCTGCAGCTCATCAGTTTGGCTTCCACTGCTCAAGAGGTGAAAGCCCCCTTCACCAATTTAGCCAGCTATCGAAAGGACCCAAGGAGTTCCTCGGAACCCCACCGACAGGCATCGTCGGTGCCGACATGTGCAACAATCTGCAGCTGGCTGCACCCTCCACACTTGATAGCTGCCAGAAGAGCCTCTTCCACATCCCCGACAAGGCACCCCGGTAAGCACACCGAGTGAATGTTGGACTTCTTCCCTGCCCTAGCCAGTATGTTCCTGAGGGTCTCCATGATCCGCCTAACATTGGAGCTCCCAATAACAAACAAAACCCTACCCCCACGTGCCTGCCCGGACCTTGCTGAAGGAGCAGCCACTATCCAGGCAGAAGGTGCATTCTGATCCGGCTCAGTCTCCCTCCGGCATCAGATGGATGTAGAGAAGCAAGCAGGCAAGCACATCCAGACCAGAACAGTAATGCATTTGTGCCGAGGGGGAACGTGTCCGAATTAGTGGAACAGTTCTGAGAGTGACTTCGGTACGTTGAGGGTGCTCTAGTCACCTGTCTGTTGTGGATGACCACCGAACCTCGCAGGGTAATATCTAGTGCTCCGAAGAGTATATACAGTGCTGTCTGTCTTCGTGGTACATGTATGAATGATGTCAAGAGAATGATTTTGTACGACGCAGAATACGAATTGTATGTTTACTACATCCACACGGTTGGAGATCAGTTTCACACTCTAATATTCAAGCTATTGTCCTCAGTGGGAGAGCATTGTAACTGAGTAAGAGCGTTTCCGTATTCGACGAAATGTAGGGCGTTTTTCAGGGCTTAATTATCAGTGCAATATGGTGCTCTGTAAAAAAATACAATCATAATGCTCCGTTAGCTCGTAAGACAAAAAAAATGTTCAAATGGCTCTGAGCACTAAGGGACGTAACTTCTGAGGTCATCAGTCCCCTAGAACTTAGAACTACTTAAACCTAACTAACCTAAGGACATCACACACATCCATGCCCGAGGCAGGATTCGAACCTGCGACCGTAGCAGTCGCGCGGTTCCAGACTCTAGTGCCTAGAGCCGCTCGGCTAACCCGGCCTGCTAATTCATAAGACATCCTTTGCATCAGAACATAGGAGTGTCTAGAAACTGATTCCAACAAGATGGATGCAATGTATGTACAGAAAGTTCTGAAAAAACATTTGTTCAAAGACACAATGAAGCAGACCATTCATCTCTGTTGGGGATGCTGTCACTCACCTGCCACTGTACCATTTGGACATCTCTGCACCTGTATCTGTAGGATACCGAAATTTCAGCTCATTTTTTTCTCTTCTGTGTGACAGAGCTTCGAATTCTGTTTGTGTAATTGTTCGCCCCCCAATTATGCTTAGATAGTGGTCTATTTCCAAACAAGGAGAATGCTTTTATGCTTAAGGCTGTTTTCGCAAGCGTGTACAGGCTCTTAGCTGTGTGAACGTCTCTGAGAGGTATATTAACAGCAGGCCGAAAATTCCACTGTGAAGCATAAGCCACGCTTGGTACACAGCTCGCATGTCCATTAGGAACGTGTGGAACAATGGACCTTGTGATATTGTGGAAACGATTTCTGCAGTGTCTGCAAGGGTGAGTCGCTAGGCAAAGAGTTCTTCGCTGGACCGCAGGTAGAGAGAGGGTTCACACACAAACAGCATTGAACACTCACGCGTGCAGCCCAGAGGATGACTTGGTGCTTATTTAGGCAGACATGTGACGTCAGTATAACAGTCAGAGAACTTTCATATACTGTCGTCACCGCCTCAGTGCAGGCTAGCATCCAGCGGTGGCTCACAGCATCAATGTGCTCTGTAAATAGGTCTTCACTCCCATTCAGTTGGGTCAGATATGATGCCTTGGTGAACACGTATTTCGAGAGTAAGTTCTCAGGTGTCAAGTATGAAAAGGGTGCTGCCGCCTCATGCTTCTGGGCGCCTGTGCATCACTTTGCAGGGAGTGCCGGTGCATCTCGCCTTCTGGGAGCATGTGCGGTAGGCTCTTGTGCCACCCAGCAGATGGGGGTAGCGGGGGGGGGGGGGGGGGGGGGAGGGGGGTGGTACCTGCATGTATTGTTTGTGAGCAGGTCTGTAGGCTGTGCTATGCATTATTTGGATGGTTTACTAGTTGATTTCGTGTCTGCACATTACTGTACTGCATTATTAGTAATAGTTTGCATGTCTGTCCTGAAATAATTTCGGTAATTTACGAGTTGTTAGCGTGTCTAGAGACTGTTATTTAGGAGTACTTACGGGTCTGTGGGCTGTGTGGCGTGACCACAAGCATGTCAGAGCGTGTGTTATGTGTCAGTGTGATAAATATACTATCTTTCAAAATCCTTCCCTAAATACATTGTTCCAAAATGAATAAAGTACACTCCTTCCTCTATCCAGTAGCCCAGTCATCAGCTAGTGCCATGGCCTCCATCTTGGATTACGTCACAGAATGACGACAGTGCCCTCTGATATTGGTATTGTGTACTAGGTCAGTTGGACTCTGAACCTCGTGGTAAACACTTTGGATGGTAGTAGTGCCTCAAATAGTTTAAATAAAGACTGCTGCATGATTTCGACTGTTGACGATTAGCAAGCATGTGTGCAGAGTCTTTTAGATGGATTATTATTTTGACAATTTACGGGTTGTTTGGCTCTCTGGACATAAATGTATTGCATTATTTGCAACTGGTTTGCAGGTCTGTACGCTGTGTAACATGAGCACAAGCATGTCGGAGCCTGTGTCCTGTATCACTGTGATAAATGTACTGTCTTACAAAATCAATACCTAAATAAACTGTCCCAAAGTAAATGAAGTACACTCCTTTCTCTCTCCAGCAGCCCAGCCCGGGCTGGGTCCTTTTCCCACCAGTCCCTAGGAATAGGTGGTGGATGGATGACTTACATTAGTGGAGGTAGTCCAAATTCGCTTTCTTTCCTGCCATTTTCTAAAGTTAGTAGAAATAGCCCAAGTGCCCTTTCTTTACCGCAAAAATTCAAATATTGCGCCGATCCCTTGGACGAGGTGGCAGTACGGTGACTCAGGTTAGTGGAGGTAGCCCAAGTGCCCTTTCTTTCCCACCATTTTCTTAGGTTAATAGAGACAGCCCAATTGACCTATCTTCCTGTCAAAATTCAAACTTCTGACCAAATGCCGCCATCTTGAATGACGCCACAGCCGCCATCTTGGATTATGTCATCAGGTGACGTCATCGCCGATATCTTTGATAACAGTACTTTGGGGTGGCACCGCCATTGTCCCAATACTCATATATAGGTATGTTCCACAGCATCTCCTAAAACACTGGACCGATTTCAACCAAACTTGGTACATTATATAATGTCTGGAAAGATTGACTGTGAGGGTAAGACCTACTCACATGTGACTCGGGTGATGGTGGGTGTGAAAAAGCAGTGAAGGCCACAAGCTGAGAAAATCCGTACCTTAGTTATTCAGAATTTGAGAATGAGAGCCTTTGAGAGTTGCAGCAAACCATACACATACTTTCAAACCTTTACGAGACTTTTTCTACCTGACGACCCCGACAAAATGGTGACAGGAAAAAAAAACTGACGCTTACTAAATTTTCGTTGTTCATGCAGCAAAACTGCCAAATTAACCATGACCTTCTACTTTATTATTTCTTTTGTACAAACTCTATTCTCAACAAATTTCACAGATGGCATCTACGTATGCTGCTCAAATACCTTGAAAATATATCATTGTATGATACATAGTTCATGAGATATAACGACATAAACACTGAGATGAGTGAGAAACTGCCACATCATGCATGACGTTTTAATCTTTTACGCTACTGTCCATTAAAATTGCTACACCAAGAAGAAATGCAGATGATAAACGGGTATTCATTGGACAAATATATTATACTAGAACTGACATGTGATTACATTTGCATGCAATTTGGGTGCAAAGATCCTGAGAAATCAGTACCCAGAACAACCACCTCTGGCTGTAATAACAGCCTTGCTACACCTTGGCATTGAGTCAGACAGAGCTTGGATGGCGTGCACAGGTACAGCTGCCCATGTAGCTTCAACACGATATCACAGTTCATCAAGAGTAGTGACTGACGTATTGTGACGAGCCAGTTGCTCGTCCACCATTGAACAAACGTTTTCAGTTAGTGAGACATCTGGAAAATGTGCTGCAAACGTCGTCGAACTGTTCGTGCAGATGGCTGTTGTCTTGCAAACGTTCCCATCTGGTGACTCAGGGATCGAACGTGGCTGTACGATCCGTTACAGCCATGCGATTGAGATGCCTGTCATCTCGACTGCTAGTGATACGAGGCCTTTGGGATCCAGCACGGCGTGAACCCACCGATTCCATATTCTGCTAACAGTCATTGGATCTCGATCAACGGGAGCAGCAATGTCGCGATACGGTAAACCGCAATCGCGATAGGCTACAATCCGACCTTTATCAAAGTCGGGAACGTGATGGTACGCATTTCTCCTCCTTACACGAGGCATCACAACAACGTTTCACCAGGCAACGCCGGTCAACTACTGTTTGTGTATGAGAAATCGGTTGGAAACTTTCCTCATGTCAGCACATTGTAAGTATCACCACCCGCTCCAACCTTGTGTGAATGCTCTGAGAAGCTAATCATTTGCATATCACAGCATCTTCTTCCTGTCGGTTAAATTTCGCGTCTGTAGCACGTCATCTTCGTGGTGTAGCAATTTTAATGGCCAGTAGTGTACTTCTTTGCTACTAACTCTGTTCTCAAGACACTTCGCAAACATTAGGCACACACAGCACTGGATGTATCTACAAAGGTATATCATTGCACAGCGTATATTTCAGGAGATACAATGTCATGACCATTATGACTATGAAATTGTAGGGTGAAATTTGTTAAACATGCAGGTGAAATATGAGTATAAATTCACGTGAAATATGCTAAGTATGTATGAAATTTATTTGGCATGTGCGTATATGAGAAAAGCCATGGGTAAAAAGGTCATCCTAAGCCCATGGAACAATTCCAATCAAATTTGATACACACATTAGTTACAATCTGAAAATAAAGACTGTAGGGGTTAGAACCACCAACCTCCTATTGCGGTGAGTATAGTAATGTGAAGAGAGAAGTGAGGGTGAGGAGATGGATAGACAGTGAGGGGGACCGATGAGATAGGCACAAATAAGAGGAGGAGGAGATGGACAGATATGAGGAGGGGTAAACGGACAGAGAGAGGGGAGAGGAGGAGGGGAGATGGGCACAAAAAGGTAAGGGGAGGAAGAGATAGAGGAGGAGATGGACAGACAGAGAGTATGGGGGAGGTAGAGAAGGAGAGCGGAAAGGAGGATGCATTTAGAGAGGAAGGAGGAGATGGGCAGAGGGGAAAAGAGGAGATGGAGAGAGGGGGGAGGAGTAGACTGATGGAGAGAGGAAGAAGGGGCAGCTTGATATAGAGAGAGACAGAGAGAGAGAGAGAGAGAGAGAGAGAGAGAGAGAGAAAGGTATATGGAGATGGTCAGAGATTGGAGGAATAGGGGTTGTAGGAGATGGATAGAAAGAGAGGATGGTGGAGATGGACAGAGATAGTAAGGGCTGGAGGGGATGGACAGGGATAGGAGGGACAGATAGAGGGAGGATAAAGAAGAGATGGATAAAAAACGATGGAATGGATATGGAGAGGTGGGAACAGGAGGTAGGTATAGAAATAGATGAGATGGACAGAGAGAAGGAGAAGGAGGAGATGAAACATGACAGAGAGATGACGGAGGAGGACATGTACTAATGGAAGGTTAGAATAAATAAGTACTGTTCTAAAATCGCATACATTTTTCGAACAACTTTGTAGTCCTATGTATAAGTTGTAAATTACCTCAATTTTTTGTCTGTGTTAATGTAGAAAGCATAGCTTTGTAGAATTGTATTAATCTGTTTGAAAGACCCTCTGTTTCAAAGCCTTTGTGAGACAAATCTCATTAGCGACATAGTTTTCGTATGATTATGTAAGGATGTAGAAGCGTATATCAGTAGGGGTAAGATAGATACTTCCTACAGGAATGTTAAAGAGCCCTTTGGGGAAAAGAAAACCACCTGTATGAATATCAAGAGCGCAGATGGAAAACCAGTCATAAACAAAGAAGGGAAAGCAGGAAGGTGGAAGGAGTATATAGAGGGTCTATACAAGGGAGGTGTACTTGAGGGCAACATTATGAAAATGAAAGATGACGTAGAGGATGGTGAGGAGGGAGATATGATACTGCGTAAAGAGTTTGACAGGGCAGTGAAAGACCTAAGTCAAAACAAGGCCCCGGGAGTAGACAACATTCCATTAGAACTACTGATAGCCTTGGGAGAGCCAGCCGTACAAAACTCTTCCATCTGGTGAGCAAGATGCATGAGGCAGGCGAAATAGCCTCAGACTTCAAGAAGAATATAATAATTCCAATTCCAAAGAGAGCAGGTGCTGAGAGGTATGGAAATTACCTAACTATGAGTTTAATAAGTCACGGATGCAATATTCTAGCACGAATTCTTTACAGAAGAAAAGAAAAAACTGATAGAAGACGACTTCGGGGAAAATCAGTTTCGTTTCCGGAGAAATGGAAGCATAGCCTACGCAAGGAAATACTGCCTTTACAACTTCTCACAGAAGATAGGTTATGGAAAGGTAAATCTACGTTCATTCAATTGCAGAGTTAGAGAAAATTTTCGACAATGTTGACTGGAGTTCTCTCTTTCAAATTCTAAAGATGGCAGGGGTAAAAGGTAAGGAGCGAAAGGCTATTTACGATTTGTACAGAAATCAGACTGCGTCTTCTTTCCGTCTAAAGAAGAGAAATTTGTTAACATCGAATATAAATTTAAGTGTAACGAAGTCCTTTATGAAAGTATTTGTGTGGACTGTAGCCATATAGGGAAGTGAAACATGGACGAAAAATAATTTAGACAAGGAGAGAATAGAAGCTTTTGAAGTGTGCTGCTACAGAAGAATGCTGAAGAAGAGATGGGTCGCTCATGTAGATAATGAGAAGGTACTGATAGAATTGGGGAGAAGAGAAATTTGTGGAAAAACCTGACTAAAAGAAGGGATCGATTGTTAGGACACTTTCTGAGGCACCCTGGAGTCACCAATTTAGTACTGCTGGCGAAACAAGATTCTGCTGACAGTTTGATGCTTCCCTTGCGCTGAGTGGATACGGGAAATCCTCGTTTTAATTACCGAACAAAAAGCGCCCGCCCACCGGCTAAACAGTGAAAATAAGAACAGACTGGATCGAAGTCTGTCAACCAGGCAAGAAATGATTGTCCAATAAACTTAAATCGATTAATGTGGAATGCTGTTTATATGCAGGCAATAAAAATTTTATTTCATTTCTCCAGTTTACCAGACTGTCGTAGTGAGCGGCAATCGAGAACTGGAATTACTGGCTTTCGGAGCCCTTGAATTGCTGTTTTATCGACAAGTGGTAGGATGATTAGAAAATTATGGGCGCGACATCTGTGTGTACCTCAGTGGCGCGCCTGATCCCCTAAGCTGTAGCCGTCCAGATCGTAATCGTACAGCGGCGTCGCGGCTCGTAAGTCGACGAATTTTATGGCTCGCTTGCGCGGGCAGACACTTTCGCTTTAATTACGAATCACAGCTCAGTTGAACGCCTCGCACTCGTAAGAGTCCGTTTGCGGGTGGAATCCATGCCTCAATCGGTGTTTCGTAATTTGTCTTCGAAATATTCGCAAGGATTTTCTTTTTCAAAATAAATTATAATTCAGAGATGTTGTGCACAGTATTCCTATAATTTCTTACCATACAGTACTGAGAAATAAAAGAAAGTTACAGAGTGTCGTTTGTCATGTTAACTATATACTGCCTACAAATATTATTTTTCTGTTTTTTTAGCATGAAACGTCTATACGCTCATCGATCGAATTTCCTTGCGTGACAAAATATCACCAAATATAAATCGCTGATTACTGCGGGCCGAATAAAAAAAACGAGCTTACCGAGTATCTCAGCAGACTTGCGATTGCACTCAAGACATTCTTGCAAGATATAGCTCATCACGTCGCTCTTAACGGAACAAAACGGACAGACGTAAAGGTAATATCCGGAGTACCGCTGGGAAGTGTGATAGTACAGTGCTGTGAAAAATATATATAAATGATCTAGTAGAAAGCGTCGGATGCTCTTTAAGGCTATTCGCAGATGATGCTATTGTCTATACCAAAGTTGCAACACCAGAAGATAGTAAGAATTTGCAGAACGGCCTGCAGAGAATTGTTGATTGGTGCAGGCTCTGCCAATTGAGCCTGAACGTAACTAAATATAACGTGTTGCGCATACATAGGAAAGGAAACACACTGCACTATTGATGACAAACAGCTGGAGGCAACATCTGCCGCGAAACGTCTAGGTCTAACTATGCAGTGCGACCTTAAGTGGAATGACCATATAAAACAGATAGCGGGAAAAGCAGACTTCAGACACAGACTCATCGGAAGAGTTTTAAGAAAATGTACACTACTGGTCGTTATAATTGGTACACCACGAAGATGACGTGCTACAGACGCGAAATTCAACCGACGGAAAGAAGACGCAGTGGTATGCAAACGATTACCTTTTCAGAGCATTCACACACGGTTGGCGCCGGTGGCGACACCTACAACGTGCTGACATGAGGAAAGTTTCCAAACGATTTCTCATACTCAAACAGCAGTTGACCGGCGTTGCCTGGTGAAACGTTGTTGTGATACCTCATGCAAGGTGAAGAAATGCGTACCATCACGTTTCCGACTTTGATAAAGGTCAGATTGTAGCCTATTGCGATTGCGGTTATCGTATCGCGACATTGCTCCTCGCGTTGGTCGAGATCCAATGACTGTTAGCAGAATATGGAATCGGTGGGTTCAGGAGGGTAATACGGAACGCCGCGCTGGATACCAACGGCCTCGTATCACTAGCAGTAGATAGGAGAGGCATCTTATCCGCATGGCTGTAACGGATCGTGCAGCTACGTCTCGATCCCTGAGTCACCAGATGGGAACGTTTGCAAGACAACAACTATCTGCACGAACAGTTCGACGGCGTTTGCAGCAGCATGGACTATCAGCTCGGAGACTATTGCTGCGGTTAGCCTTGACGCTGCATCACAGACAGGAGCGCCTGGATGGCGTACTCAACGACGAACCTGAGTGCACGAATGGCAAAACGTCATTTTTTTCGGATAATCCAAGTTCTGTTTGCAGCATCACGATGGTCTCATCCGTGTTTGGCGACATCGCGGTGAACGCACATTGGAAACGTGTATTCGTCATCGCCATACTGGCGTATCACCCGGCTTGATGGTATGGGGTGCCATTGGTTACACGTCTTGGTCACCTCTTGTTCGCATTGACGGCATTCTGAACCGTGGACGTTACATTTCAAGTGTGTTACGACCCGTGACTCTACCCTTCATTCGATCCGTGTGAAATCCTACATTTCAGCAGGATAATGCACGACCGCATATTGCAGGTCCTGCACGGGCCTTTCTGGATACAGAAAATGTTCGACTGCTGCCCTGGCCAGCACATTCTCCCGATCTCTCACCAATTGGAAACATCTGGTCAATGGTGGCGAGGAACTGGCTCGTCACATTACGCCAGTCACTACTCTTGATGAACTGTGGTATCGTGTTGAAACTGCATAAGCACCTGTACCTGTACACGCCATCCAATCTCTGTTTGACTCAATACCCAGGGATATCAAGGCCGTTATTACGGCCAGAGGTAGTTGTTCTGGGTACTGAATTCTCAGGATCTATGCACGCAAATTGCGTGAAAATGTAATCACATGTCAGTTCTAGTACAATATATTTGTCCAATGAATACCCGTTTATCGTGTGCATTTCTTCTCGGTGTAGCAATGTTAATGGCCAGTAGTGTAGCACATACACGAAAGAAGTGGCTTATAAGATGCTTGTTCGTTCGATTCTTGAGCATTGTTCATCTATCTGGGATGCCTATCAGGTAGGACTGATATAGGAGATAGAGAAAATCCAACGAAGAGCGGCGCGTTTCGTCACCGTATCGTTTAGTTGGCGAGAGAGCGTTACGTAGATACTAAACAAACTCCACTGGCAGACGTTACAAGAGAGGCTCGGTGCATCACGGGGAGATTTACTACTGAAATTTCGGGATTGCACTTCTCAGGAGGAGTCGGACACCGTATTACTTCCACCCATATATATTTTGCGTATTGATGACGAGGAGAAAGTTCGAGAAATTAGAGCCAATATAGAGGCTTACTGACAATCATTCTTCCCACGCACTATTTGTGAGTGTAACAGGGTTGGAGAGATCAGATAGCGGTACCGAAAGTACCCTCAGCCACACACTATTAGGTAACTTGAGGAGTATGATGCAGATGTAGAATAATGTGTAAACAATGACTGAATCCACAATGGAGAGTTCAGGTCTGTACGTTTCTGTCACGCAGTGTTTGCTTCGCCTGTGGCTTCATCGTACAACTGTGGGCGCATGCACGTGATTTTTACGAGTTAGCTCTGTGTAAAGTTATAAAGTGCTGAAATGTGGAAGTGTGTTTAGTTAGCACGTTGATTCGGGTGTCATTGTGAAGAGCTTGTGAAGTAATGCTAGGACCCGATTGCGACAATAAAAATATTCGCCTAAGAAAGTGTACTACGTCTGCTTAAAAAATTCGGGAACTTTGTCCACAAAATTTTACTGCTACATCTGCAGCTACATGGTTACTCTGCAGAGGATTCATCGAACCAGTTTCATACTACTTCGCTACCATTTCACTCTCGAATGGCGTGTGGGAAAAAGGAACACCTAAATCTCTCCGTTCGTGCTCTGATTTCTCTTATTTTATTATGATGACCATTTTTCCCTACGTAGGTGGTTGTCAGCAAGATAGTATTTTTGCATTCGGGAGAGAAATTTGGTGATTGAAATTTCGTAAATAGGTCTCGTCGCAAAGAAAACCGCCTTTCTTTCAGTGACTGCCACCCCAACTCGTCTATCGTATCAGTGACACTCACACCACTACTGCGCGATAACACGAAACGAGCTGCCCTTCTTTGCACTTTTTCGATGTCCTCCGTCAATCCTGCCTGGTAAGGATCCCTCATCGCGCAGCAGTATTCCAGCAGAGGACGGACAAGTGTAATGTAGGCTGTCTCTTTAGTGGGTTTGTCGCATCTTCCAAGTATTCTGCCAACAAAGCGCAGACTTTGTTTTGCCTTCCCCACAATGTTATCTACGTGGTCTTTCCAATTTAAGTTGCTCGTAATTATAATTTGTAGGTATTTTGTCGAATTGACAGCCCTTAGATTTGTGCGACTTATCGTATACCCAAAATTTATCGGATTTCTTTTAGTACCCATGTGGATAACCTCGCACTTTTCTTTGTTTAGTACCATTTTCCACTTTTAGCACCATACAGAAATATTCTCTAGATCATTTTGTAGTTGGAATTGATCGTTTGATGATTTTACTAGATGGTAAATTACGGCGTCATCTGCAAACAATGTAATGGGGCTGCTCAGATTATCAACTAGATCATTTGTGTAAATCAAGAACGGCAGAGGGCCCGTGACACTACCTTGCGGAACGCCAGATATCACTTCTGTTCTACTCAATGATTTGCCGTCTGTGACTACGAAATGTGACCTCTCTGAGAGGAAATCAGGAATCCAGTCACGCAACTGAGATGATACTTTACATACACGCAATTTGATTAATAGTCGCTTGTGATGAACGGTATCCAAAGCCTTCTGGAAATCCAGGAATATGGGATTAATCTGAGATCCCTTGACGACAGCATTCATTACCTCCTGGGAATAAAGAGCTAGCTGTGTTGCAGAAGAACGATATTTTCTGAATCGCTGTTGGTTTTGTACCAATAACTCATTTTCTCCAATGTGATTCATAATGTTCCAGTAGAGTAAATGCTCCAAAATCCTACTACAAATAGAAATCAGTGACATGGGTCTGTAATTCAGTGGGTTACTTGTATATCCTTTCTTGAATATTGGCGTGACCTGTGCTACTTTCCAGTCTTTAGGGACAAACCATTCATGGTTGAAATGGTTCTGAGCACTATGGGACTTAACATCTATGTTCATCAGTCCCCTAGAACTTAGAACTACTTAAACCTAACTAACCTAAGGACAGCACACAACACCCATTCATCACGAGGCAGAGAAAATCCCTGACCCCGACGAGAATCGAACCCGGGAACAGACCTTTCATCAAGTGAGCGGTTGTATATGATTGCTAAGAAAGGCGCTATTGTGTCTGCATACTCTGAAAGGAACCTGATTGGTATACCATCTGGACCGGAAGACTGGCCTTTCTTAAGTGATTTGAGTTGTTTCGCAACACCTAAGATATCTACTTTCATGGCACTCCTGCTAACAGCTGTTCTGGTATCGAATTCTGGAATATTTACTTCGTCTTCTTTCGTGAAGGAATTACGGAAAACTGTATTTAGTAACTCCACTTTAGTGGCACCATCATCGATAACATTTCCATCGCTATCGCTCAGTGACGGTATTGACTGTTTTTTGCCACTGATGTACTTTATATACGACCAGATACTCTTTGGGTTCTCTGCCATGTTTTGAGACAATATTTCATTTGGAAAACTATTAAAAGCATCTCGCATTGACGTCCAAACTAAATTTTGAGCTTCCGTGAAACTTAGCCATCTTGGGGATTTTGCGTTCTTCTGAATTTGGCATGCTTTTTTCGTTGCTTCTGCAACAGTGTTCTGACGTGTTTTGTGTACCATGGTGGATCAGTCCCGTCTCTTATTAACTTATGCAGTATGAATCTATCTATTGCTTTCGCTACTGTATCTTTGAATTTGGGCGTATCATGTCTACACTTATATAATTAGCTTAGAAGGAATGGAGGCTCTCTCTTAGGAAGGCATCAAGTGAAATTTGACCTGTATTTTAAATAGATATATTTTGCGTTTACTTTTAGTGGTTTTGGTTGATATGATATTGAGCCTCGCCACATTGACCTTGCGTTCACTAATCCCTGTATCATGACGCTCTTAATTAGATCAGGATTATTTGTGGCTAAGAGGTCAAGTGCTGTTTCGCAACCATTTACATAAGTTAATGCAGACGCGTTGCTCCTCTAACTCTGCCAGCTCAAAATTTGAAAACTGTGAGCCACAACATTCTACTCAATATATCACTGAACAAGAACTAGCAAACTAACAACAATGAAACTTCCGGCAGTTACACATTAAATACAGGCGTGTGCAGGGATACCAACCACATTTCTCTCCAACACACCATTTGCACGAAATTAGGTATGCTCCAGATTTTTTGAGCAGACCACGTATGGCGTCCTAGCAGCGATCGAGTGTTCCAACGAGACAATTTTTTCGACAGCACTTTAGGTCCACAGTAGCAACAACCTCTGATAGCGTCGGCTGCAGACTTGGATTGGGTACGTGTGCGTATTGTGATGTGTCTCCATGAGCTAATAAAGCGTAGATATTTGGTATACACGCTATCCTTCATTCCATGTGGAGTATCGCTGCCTAGAAGTGAAAATCGGTACTAAACGAAAAATTACAAAATAATGAAAGACATCTTCTTATACGCCCCAGTAAACATGCTCGGAATTCAAGAAAAAGCAAAACGCAAACCAGAGGTAAGTTCGCGTCAAAAGGAATCCAAGAAGCCTAAAAATCCAGTGTCGAGCCAATGTAGGAGGTACGGGAGCGTGAAAAGGGAAAAAAAAACAAAAATAACAAAAAAAAAAACAAAACGGCACAAAGCGATTTCTTAGGGCAAACGGCCGCCAGCGACTGTTCAAGCTTGTGGTTTAACCATTATACTACTCTGGGCAACCAATATATTAAAGAGATTTATGTTCAAAATACAAAACACTTGTTATGATTTCTCATTTTGTTAGAGAGATTGATGAATAAAATACGATACTTGTTATGATTTTATCATGACTATTTCACGAAAAATCTACGCCGCGGACGCGAAAGACGCACACATATTTTATTTAATGTATTAGTCTTGCAACGTGGACTACACTCTTTAAAATTCTGAAGACGACAGGGATATATAGTCAATTAAGATATTCACAGCCTGTACGTAAACCCGATATCAGTTTTATGAGGACCTGAAGGAAGTGAAAGTGAAACAATAATTCAGAATGAAGGGAGACACTCTTGTAGCCTACTCCCCATACTACTCAGTCTGGAGATTGAGCAAGCAGTGAAGAAAACCAAGGAGAAATATTGAAGGGAATTAAAAATCACGGAGAAGAAATTTTAAATTCGAAGTTTTCTGTTGACATTGTTGTTCTGTCTGAAACAACAAGGAACTTGGAAAATCAGTTGAACGGAATGGATAGTGTCTTAAACCAGGGTATAAGACGAATATCAACAAAATTAAAACAAGGTTAAGGGAATGCATTCCAATTAATCAGGTGATGCTGAGGGAATTAGATTATGAAGTGAGAAAAGAAGTCAGAAGCGTTTTGCTGTTTGGCCAGCAAAATGACTAAAGATGGGCGAAGTAGAGGATATAAGACACATATTGGCAGTAGCAAGAAATCATTTCCAAAATAAAAGAAATTCAAATGTTAGGAAGTCTTTTCTGAAGGCATTTGTCTGAAGCGTAGTAAACGTGAACAATAAACGCTTCATGGAAGAGACATCAATGGTTTAATTACAAGAAGAGACAATGAAGAAGAAACGAAGGGTTACACGTGATCGATTAGAGTGCGAGAACCCAACAAATCAAGCTCCAGAGGCAGAAACTAAAAGAGAAGCGTATACCAGTGGAAACGTTTACTATTTAAATACCTAGAGTCTACCTTCCGAGGATAGTACTCCGTCTTCAGGCCACGAGTGGCCTACCGGGACCATCCGACCGCCGTGTCATCCTTAGTGGAGGATGCAGATAGGAGGAGCACACCTCTCTCCCGGTCGTTATGATGGTATTCTTGACTGAAGCCGCTACTATTCGGTCGAGTAGCTCCTCAATTGGCATTGCAAGGCTGAGTGCACCCCGAAAAATGGCAACAGGGTATAGCGGTCTGGATGGTCACCCATCCAAGTGCCGACCACACCCGACAACGCTTAGTTTGGATCGTCTGACGGGAACCGGTGTATCCACTGCGGCAAGGTTCCAAGGAGAATGGGGAACACATTACTTACTTCCTCATTCCTCTTGCAAACCGGTACTGTGAGAAAATCAGGGAAATTCAAACTATTATTGAGACTGACCGACAATTGTCCCTTCCAGTGATACGAGATGTACTTTCTGCCACACGTCGTAAGGTGTCTTCCGGGGTATAGACGTAAATGTAGAACACTGAATGCAATAGCAGATTTCCCACTAACTTTTCTCTCCTTCTACTAGGGTTTAAACTTCTTTCCTCGATAATTCTGTTTGGTATTTGTTCATTTAGCACCACACCAATATTTTTTATTTTTAACATTATCTCATAGCACCAAATAAATTTTCCTGCATGAGTCTTCTACGGACATCTTTCTGGTTTCCTAGACAGAACAATTTTTTTACCTTTTCTACTGTGAGCGTGAGCATTCTTAAGGCCAAGCAAAATGTTTTGCTCCACTGTACTCTTTGACACCTTCGTCTTCGCTGTGTTTGTGCTTGTCATATTGTTTCGTAAGTATGCTGTTCACTTCTTTCGACAAGTCGGTTTTCTTCACCTTCGGTTAATGATAGACACTGTGCACTTGTTCGCAACGCCAGACACAAGCAGTTCTTTTTTCAAATTTTCTATGGAGGGCCTCTCATGACCCGCCTTCCAGGTGAAACGCCTAAGCCATGCTTATTTTATCGACACGATGCACTGAACGACTACAAACGGAATGTCCATAAAAGTTTCAAGAAGACTGTTTGGATGTTTCACCATCCGAAGGCGTGGCAACTCATGGAATTATGGTACATAAAAAATGTCGGTACAAAACTCATTTCATTTTCATCACTCCCCTCTGTGTTCTCTTCTACTTCTTTCTTCGTTCCCCACCTCTCTTTAGTAATAGGTTACTTCTTTTGGGATAGGCATAGACAGGCGCTAACGCCTGAAGAGTTGTAGTCGTTTTTTTCTTAGGTCGCAAGTGGCGGTGGCAAGTACATCGATTATCTAGTTCTCTTTCCTGTCAAGAGGAGATACAAAAAGTGGACAGAGCATCTGCCTAGTTAAAAAAAAAAGAGGAGTTGAGTCTTTGATTAGAAATCAAAACGTTCTCGGTCACGGATTTGACGTCCGCCACTGCCTAAATTTTGAATAATAACCATCATCAATGGCGGCCTAAAACTTGCAGCATAAGAAGTCGCCCTCATTCAGCCAAAATCCATATCAGAGAGGGAGGAGGAGCGGACTGAAGTTCAGAGCATTCTCTTTTCCTTAGGGGGGAAACTGCCCCTAAAGGCGGAAGAAACAGCAATGATCAACAGCGTGAGGATGGAGAAGGCAACGGAAACCAGTGAATTAAAGACACGTAATGTGTATCCACAGGACATATGGCTTGCAGATGAGAAAGTGTCATGATGATCTCTCCATTGGCAAAAGATTTCGGACTAGTCTCTCATTCGGATCTTCGGGTGAGAGCTGCCGAGGGGGAGGTAACCGTGAGAAAATGATTGAATAGTCAACGAAAGGATAACGTTCTACGAATCGGAACGTGGAATGTCAGAAGCTTGGATGTGGTAGGAAAGTTAGAAAATCTGAAAAGGGAAATGGAAAGGCTCAGTCTAGATATAGTAACGGTCAGTGAAGTGAAATGGAAATAAGACAAGAATTTCTGATCATATGAGTTTAGGGTCATATCAACAGCGACAGAAAATGGTATAACTGGATTAGGATTCGTTATGAATAGGTAGGTCGGACAGAGAGTGAGCTATTGTGAACACTTCTGTGATGGGGCTGTTCTAATCAGAATCGACGGCAAACCAACCTTGAAAACGATAGTACAGGCATACATGCCGACGTCACAAGCTGAAGATGAAGAGATAGAGAAAGTATATGAGGATACCGAAAAGGCAATACGGGGGGCCTAGAATGCAGTTGTAGGGGAAGGAGTAGAAGAAAAGTTTAGAGCATAATATAGTCTTGGGACAAGGAATGAGCGATGAGAAAGACTAATTGACTTCTGTAACAAATTTCAGCTAGCAACAGCGATTTCTCAGTTCAAGAATGATAAGAGGATAAGGTATATTTTATAAGGACCGGACATTTCAGGTACGTCAGGCAGAAATTCTGAAATCAGATACTGGATTGTAAGGCTTACAGAGGATCAGATACAGACACAGATCACAGTTTAGTTGTGATGAAGAGTAGGCTAAAGTTTAAGAGCCCATTCAGAAGAATCAGTAAACAAGGAAGTGGGATACAGAAGTACTAACGAATTAAAAGACACGTTGAAGGTATCTGACGTTATGGATGTTGCGATAGTGAATATCTCAATAGGCAGTTCAGTTGAAGGGGAACGTCATCTCTAAAACGGGCAATCATTGAAGTTGAAGAGAAAGAAGTAGATACAAGGAAGGTAACTGCGAAGAAACCATAATTAACAGAAGAAGCTCTCCAAGTGATCGACAATAGACGGAATTACAAAAGCGTTCTAGGTAATTCAGCAATACAGAAATACAAATCTCTTAGGAATAAACTAAACAGGAACTGCAGGAAAGTTAAGGCGAAAAGCTACAGGAAGACTGTGAAGACATCGAAAAGGAAATGATTGTCGAAAGAACTGACTTAGCACACAGAAAAGCCAGGACAATCATTGGTGAAATTGAAAGGAAGAGTGGTAAAATTAAGAGCGCAATGGTAATTCCCCTGTTACACGAAAGGAGAGACTGGATATATGGAAAGACTACAGTGAGGGCCTCTACGAAGCAAAGGCCTTATCTAATGACATGATAGAAGAAGAAACAGGAGTCGATAGTTAAGAGATAGGGCATCTAGTATTAGAATCAAAATTTTGACGAGCTTTTGAAAACTTAAAATCAAATAATACCGAAAGGACAGATAACGTCACATCGAAATTTCTAAAATCATTGGGAAAAGTGGCAACAAAACTATTATTCACGCTGGTGTGTAGAATAAATGAGACTGGCGACATACTATCAGACTTTCGGAAAAGTATCGTCCCACAGTCATCTTAACAGCTCATGCATACAAGTTGCTGACAAGAATAATATGCGGAAGAATAGGAAAGAAAATTGAAGGCGTGTTAGATAACGATCATTTTGGCTTTAGGAAAGGAAAAGGTACGAAGAGGCAGATCTGACGTTGCGGTTGATGGTGAAAAAAGCCAAAAGAAAAATCAAGACACGTTCATAGGATTTGTCGACCTGGAAAAAGCGTTCGACAATGTAAAGTGCTGCAAGATGTTCGAAATTCTGAGAAAAATAGGGATAAGCTATAGGGAGAGACGGGTAATATACAAC
The DNA here is from genome assembly GCF_023897955.1 of Schistocerca gregaria. Taxonomy (NCBI): domain Eukaryota; kingdom Metazoa; phylum Arthropoda; class Insecta; order Orthoptera; family Acrididae; genus Schistocerca; species Schistocerca gregaria. The sequence continues at coordinate 829,187,474 of NC_064922.1, forward strand.
TTCTATAACAGCCAAGAGTGAACAATAACAGTGGAAGGCCAGGATCGAAGCGCTCGGATCAAAAAGGGCGTAACACAGAGATGTAGTCTTTCCCATTTACTGTTCCGTCTGTTCATCGAAGAAGCAATGATGGAAATAAAAGAATGGTTCAGCAGGGGAATTAAAATTTAAGGTGATAGGTTATCAATAATACAATTCACTGACGACATTGCTGTCCTGAGTGAAAGTGAGGAAGGGTTACATGATATGCTGAATAGAATAAAGAACCAAATGAATACAGAATATGGATTGAGAGTAAATCGAAGAAAGACGAAAGTTATGAGAAGTAGTAGAAATGAGAACAGCGATAAATTTAACATCATATTTGTGCTCACGAAGTAGTAGAAGTTAGGCAATTCTGCTACCTAGGCAGCGCCATAACCAATTACGGACGGACCAAGGATAAGACAAAATGCAGACTAGCACTAGGAATGAGGGCAATCCTGGTCAAGATAAGTCTACTAGTGTCAAACATAGGTCTTAATTTGATGAAGGAATTTCTGAGAATGTACCTCTTGAGCATAGCGTTGTATGGCAATGAGACATGAACTGTGGGAAAACCGAAACACAAGAGAATCGAAGCAATCGAGATGTGGTGCTACAGGAGAATGTTGATAGATATATGGACCGATAAGATAAGGAACGAGGCTTTCGCCAAAATCGGTGAAGAAAGGAATATGTGGAAGAGGTTGACAAGGCGAAGGGACAGTATAATAGGACAGCTATTAAGATATTAAGTGATAACTTCCATGGTACTACAGAGGGAGGTGTAGAGGTTCAAAGGAAGGCAGAGATTAGGATAGATCAAGTAAATAACTGAGGACGCAGTTTGCAAGTGCTACTCTGAGGCCCGCATCTCGTGGTTGTGCGGTAGCCTTCTCCCTTCCCACGCTCGGGTTCCCGGGTTCGATTCCCGGCTGGGTCAGGGATTTTCTCTGCCTCGTGATGGCTGGGTGTTGTGTGCTGTCCTTATGTTAGGTTTAAGTAGTTCTAAGTTCTAGGGGACTGATGACTATAGATGTTCAGTCCCATAGTACTCAGAGCCATTTGAACCATTTTTGCTACTCTGAGATGAAGAAGTAGGCATAGGAGAGGAATTCATGACGGGTCGCATTAAACCAGTCAGTCAGTCAGAAGACTGATGACTCAAGAAAAAAAAAGTTTATTGCGATTTTCCTATCACTAGAGTCCGTATTTCTTACATGCCGGCACCAAAACTACGTCTCTTCCGAGTGCTGTCTGCTAAGAAGGTGAGGTTTCGAGGGACCGTCTTCTTACAAAATGCTCGAAAATGTTAACAGCCTTAAGGTACTGGTAGTGATAGTAGAGGTTATTAATGACCAAAGTTAAATTCCTAATCATATTCTTGACAAAAGTCGCTTCGTAAATTATCCACGCTACCGATAACTTAAAGAATAGGAGAAGTGCCATCCAAAAATTGCAGACCTCTAACATTACTTTGCTATATAAACTATATACACATTTAATCATATGTAGAGGACAGTATAGAAACCTTTTCTTTATCCTTTGTGTCATGTTTTCTTTCTTAGTGCCATTAGTATCCAAAAGTAGTTTTCTTCATCAACGTAGCCGATTTTTTCACTGTTTTGTATTATATTGTATATCTTGAAATACTTTTCATTAAAAAACTTATTCCATGAATTTACGTTCTTAGTTATTCATAAAGTATGCTTTTTCTTGTCCAAGTACTGTAAAACTAAGTACCTTTTCTTTCAGCTGTGTGGTCTATCTTTCGGGATAGCACTCGCAGCAAAAATAAAGTCCTTGTGCAAACTTTTCTTCGCATCACGACAGTAAAGGTAACAAAATAAACATTAAGGTAGACACAGAAGCACAAAAAATAGCTGTAACATTAGCGAGGTCGCCTGGATTTCGTTATAACTTCTGATTTTAACAGAGAACGCCACCGTCCGCATACTTTGGGCATACGTTGTCGCCGCAATATTCAGAATTTTAGGTCTCTGCTCTCGCCACAATCAGAGGGTTATTTAGGCCACCGAACTCTCTCGTGAAGTAGCTGGCGGTTGATTTACGCTCTGGCGTGTGACGCGCTCCCACCTTTAGTATCCGATTATGACCGGAAAGTCGCCTCTTTATACGAACCTTAAGTGCGCGCTGTCGTATAAGTATGTTCGTGCCGTGGTCCGTGCATTCTGGACCTTTTCGAAGCTTGCGATCACGCTATGCAGTGTAATTACAATTGTGCACATCGCAAAAGCAGGTAAAATGCACTGTGGACCGAATGTATCCAGGAACCCCTATGTAACGACGATCTGACCACTATATGTCACGAGAGGAAGCGGATAACACCGCGCAGTCGTCGGAAAGCAGCAACAGCAGAGAGGGTCGGTCAAGAGAGGTCGAACTTGGACTATTCATTGGACATTACCTGAGTAATAAATCCATCAGGAACACTTCAGCCTTTCTAAAGCTACCCAAGTCGACTCTTGGTAATGTGATTGTGTAGTGGAAACGTAAAGGAATGACTACAGGATCAGGCAGATCTTATATACTGACGGACAGTGGAGCGTCAAACACTGCAGAGGGTGGTTATAAGAAATCGTATGAAATTAGTAGAAGGAAAGAGTCGTATGTTCTAAAGTAGTTTCGGTATCGTAACTAGCACGATGACTATGCTTAAGGAGTTGCAATGGTCAGTAGCAACAAAATTCTGAGGTCAACTCTAAGCAACGCTTGGGATAGTGTAATGAAGAAAGCCACTGGACACTGGAAGACTGGAAGAAAGTGATTTTTGGATGATGAAGAGTGTGCTTCGTTATTGGGGTGAAGAAATCGCTAAATGCGAAAGGATGTGAACATATTTTACAATATTGTGCCCTGTGTACAGAAGTGGAACAGTTCGGAGATATTGACTCTATCAGAATGAGAATGCACCACGTCATAAAGCAGCATCTGCGAGACTACGGTTTGTGGGGAAATAACATTCCTGAAATGAATTGACCTACCCAGAGTTTCGACCTGAACGCAATGGAACACCTATGCGATGAGTTAAAAAAGTCGACTGCACTGCAGACCCCAGCGTCCGACATCACAGCCTTCTCTCCTTTTGGCTCGTGAGGAAGAACTGGCATTCCTTCACAGTCAGTATCGATTGCGTTGTTCTTGTTGTGGTTTTCAGTCCACAGATTGGTTTGATGCAGCTCTCCATGCTACTCTATCCTGCAGCCTTTTGAATCTGCTTAGTGTATTCGTCTCTTGGTCTCCCTCTACAATTTTTACCCTCCACGCTGCCCTCCACTACTAAATTGATGATCCCTTGATGCGTTAGAACATGTCCTACCAACCGATCCCTTCTTCTAGTCAAGTTGTGCCATAAATTTCTCTTCTCCCCAATTCTATTCAATAACTCCTCAATAGTTATGTGATACCACCCATCTACTTTTCAGCATTCTTCTGTAGCACCATATTTCGAAATCTTCTATTCTCTTCTTGTCTAAGCAATTTATCGTCAATGTTTCACTTCCACACGTGGTTACACTCCATACACATCCTTTCAGAAACGACTTCCTCACACTTAAATCTATATTCGATGTTGACAAATTTCTCTCGTTCAGAAACGCTTTCCTTGCCATTGTCAGTCTACATTTGATATCCTCTCTACTTCGACCATCATCAGTTATTTTGCTCCCCAAATATCAAAACTCATTTCCTATTCTAATTCCCTCAGCATCAGCCGAGTTCATTCGACTCCATTCCGTTATCCACGTTTTACTTTTGTTCCTGTTCACCTTACATCCTCCTTTCCAGACACCGTGCATTTCGTTCAACTGCTCTTTCAGGTCCTTTGCTATCTCTGTCGGAATTACAATGTCATCGGCGAACCTCAAAGCTTTTATTTCTTCTCCATGGTTTTTTATTCCTACTCCCAATTCTTCTTTTGTTTCCTTTACTGCTTGCTCAATATACAGATTGAATAACATCGGGGATAGGCTACAACCCTGTCTCACTCCCTTTCATGCCCCTCTACTCATAACTGCCATTTGGTTTCTGTACAAATTCTAAATAGCCTTTCGCTCCCTGTATATTACCCCTGCCACCTTCAGAATTTGAAAGAGAGTATTCCAGTCAACATTGTCAAAAGCTTTCTCTAAGTCTACAAATGCTAGAAACGTAGGTTTGAATTTCCTTAATGTATCTTCTAAGATCCATTGTAGTTCCACTGAATCACCTTCTGGAGAAAACCGAAGAACTCGCCGTTGTACCAGCGAGTATATTTTCCCTCAACACAGTAGTGTAGTCTTGGTGTAACGCAAACATAACTTCGGTGAAATGCGTGGCGACGTCGAAGTGACGCCATGGTGACACTATCAGATCGTTCGGATATTTTTGGGCGCATGTTTTCTCACTGCATATGGTTCAACTCTTCTGATATTTTTCGGAGCGTACTATGATGCCACTCACGTACTGCAATGTCAGAGCGCCACGAAATTTTGAAATTTTGCTTCTCACTACAGCCGATGACGAAACCCAATTAGTAATAAAAAGTTAATTTGTTACAGCAAGCCGTCTGGGGACGCCGGGCGATTCTAGTCGCTACAATCTGGAACCGCGCTACCGCTGCGGTCGCAGGTTCGAATCCTGCCTCGGGCATGGATGTGTGTGCTGTCCTTACGTTAGTTAGGTTTAAGTAGTTTTAAGTTCTAGGGGACTGATACCCTGAGAAGTTAAGTCCCATAGTGCTCAGAGCCATTTGAACCATTTTTTGTTATTGCATATACATGAGCAGTGAGTCGGAATGGAGAGTATATTACCCAAAGGCGGTTTCCAAATTTTTCTTACCTCTCATGCGGATGCATGCTGGTGCCATTTTTCAGCAGTACAATGCTCTTTCACAGTAAACACGTGTCTCTATAAACTGTCTGCGTGATGCTGAGATACCCCGGAAACCAGCAAGATCCCCGAAACAACATTTGTGGGACCAGCCTGGACGTCAAATTCGTTTACAGCGACAGTATTCAGGATATAAAGGACCAACTGCCTGATTTGTGGGCCTGTTTGTGTCAGCTACCTGACACCCTTCCCAATCGAATCAGTGCCAACATCCAGTCCACAGGGATTGCAACGTCAGACTGGGAAGTGGGTTCCTATTGCCAAGCGCCTTTTAAATTTGACTCTCTATCGTTATGAGTAAAATTACGTCACATACCCTCTCAAATCTTGATGTTTTATTACGTTTCCTCTTCCCTTTCTAGGTACTTTTTTTGGAAGTGTATTAGTATTCACCAGTGTCAAAAAAATTTATCTCTTCCTTCAATTTTATTAAGCTATCATAGCAACCTCAGGACTTCAGTTTTCTTCTCAAAGATCTTCAACACATCAGCCGAGTGAGTAGTTTCTAAACAATGAAAGTGATCGAGTAAAAGATATACTATAACAGAAATACAGACATTATATTTTATTTTTCGGATTAACGATACTTGTTGTCTGTTTCCTTTGCAATGAAGTTGACATTTAGACTATTTAAACAGTGTACTTTGTAGGTAAATTCTTCATTTGTGTAGCCATAGTGTCCACAGTTGCTTTATAATTCATGATGGCATTTTCGATCCGTCGTTGTAACTACAAACATGTGTGATTTTTTCATCAGACGCGTTTAGCTTTGAGGTAAAGCATCATCGTTGGTGGTGATTTTTCGGCTGCTTTCTCGCTTTCATCGGAAATTGCTATCTGCTAGCACATCGTTGTTTTTCTGTGTTGTGAGAAATGCATTGTGCTGCAGAACATCTAAAAAGTAAACGAAAATTATGTGTCTAATACAGAAAAACAACTATGTGCCTGCAGACGGCATTTCCCCATGTAAGCGAGAAAGCAGCCGAAGAAACCTCACCAAAGATGCTTTACCGCAATGAAGCAAAAAGCGTCAGATGAAAAAAAACACGCAATTTTGTAGTTGCAACGACGGATCAAAAATACCCTCATGCAGGCAAATTTTCTGTATACACTGACACCAAGGACACTATCATAAAAACAGCCTAAAAACATTGAAGTGCGACAATTTACATTTAATGTGGAAGTACTGTAGTGGGATTCATACCCTAAAGAAACGCCGACAGCACTGGCCCATTCCACTCAGACAAATTATCATATTCAGATATTAATGGAGGAAGAACGTTAAGATATCTTAAGAAACGTGCTTTTTGAACAGAACAATGCTTGCGAGTAAGTCCATTATTGAATTGAACACGTTAAAATTTCACTTGAGTGGCACACATGTTCCCGCACTCGCATGACCTCTGCAATTTCCAAAACACTAAATACTTTACACGAAAGATAAGGGATTCGAACTTACCCACGAGGAAATAAAATGAAGCTGTCGTAACTTAAGTTATAAAATAGTAGCATCAATTACATTTTTTTGGTTCAGCAATCAGATACTAGACTGTTTAAAACTAGTCATTGTTATATTATGATATACAACAGAGATGCATAAGGCTCTCCCAGTTTTTGTGTCCGGATGCAGTGGATGATAGAGTGACGCCCGACACCCAACCCAGAGGAACCGTAATTATACCGATAGTGATTTGCAATTTGAAGAGAAGATTTGTAGACTGCCGACTTCTCAGGTACTCGGTTATCGTATTAGGGTTCGCTGAAAGCAGTCTGCTACATCAATAAAAATGTAGGCTAGACCCACGCTAATGGGTATAGCAGAGCTTTGATATGATACCACAGTGGCAATGAAAATCTAGTCAATCACATTATTTTCCTGCCTTTCTGGGGTCAGACAACTAACAATAAAATCAAAATTAGAAAACAAGTCTGAAGACTGCAGTTGAATGTATAACATACAGCAACAAACTGCTTAACTAAAAAGAGCTTCTCCCTCTGTGTCTGTACTCCGTACGCCACTTAAATGTATGTGGTACACAGTACTTCTTCCATCACTGTAATTTTCACACTTCTCTGCGGCCATCGCGGATGGTTCATGGGAAGAACGACTGTCAAGCAGTCTCCGAATAACAGATGTAAAACAAAAATAATTGTAATGCTGTAGATAGAGAGAATCCAAATGAAAGGTACTTAGCTGCCAAGAGGAAACCTACTACCGTAGCAGGTTCTTACCGAAAGAAATTCTGGTAAGAAGCAAAGGTCAGTGGCATCAATGTTAGTGCCTGGACACTTGCAGATGACACCGTGTGAAGATAATACCACAGTGCGAAATAATTTGAATTTCTTTTTCTTTCTCCTGTTTTTCTTTCCTCTATTGCTTTCTGTACTTGAAAAACAGTGGAGGTGCTATTTGTCAGTTTCTCTTGTTACGTATTTAAAACGTTTCTATATATGTAAGGTTGTAAATAAATATAAAATTACAGTTTCGCTTGAAAATGTACACAGACGGGCCAAAACATTATCACCACCTGCTCAATAACTTGTTGAGCCACCACTGTAACGCAATGTACACTCCTGGAAATTGAAATAAGAACACCGTGAATTCATTGTCCCAGGAAGGGGAAACTTTATTGACACATTCCTGGGGTCAGATATATCACATGATCACACTGACAGAACCAGAGGCACATAGACAGAGGCAACAGAGCATGCACAATGTCGGCACTAGTACAGTGTATATCCACCTTTCGCAGCAATGCAGGCTGCTATTCTCCCATGGAGACGATCGTAGACATGCTGGATGTAGTCCTGTGGAACGGCTTGCCATGCTATTTCCACCTGGCGCCTCAGTTGGACCAGCGTTCGTGCTGGACGTGCAGACCCCGTGAGACGACGCTTCATACAGTCCCAAACATGCTCAATGGGGGACAGATCCGGAGATCTTGCTGGCCACGGTAGTTGACTTACACCTTCTAGAACACGTTGGGTGGCACGGGATACATGCGGACGTGCATTGTCCTGTTGGAACAGCAAGTTCCCTTGCCGGTCTAGCAATGGTAGAACTATGGGTTCGATGACGGTTTGGATGTACCGTGCACTATTCAGTGTCCCCTCGACGATCACCAGAGGTGTACGGCCAGTGTAGGAGATCGCTCCCCACACCATGATGCCGGGTGTTGGCCCTGTGTGCCTCGGTCGTATGCAGTCCTGATTGTGGCGCTCACCTGCACGGCGCCAAACACGCTTACGACCATCATTGGCACCAAGGCAGAAGCGACTCTCATCGCTGAAGACGACACGTCTCCATTCGTCCCTCCATTCACGCCTGTCGCGACACCACTGGATGCGGGCTGCACGATGTTGGGGCGTGAGCGGAAGACGGCCTAACGGTGTGCGGGACCGTAGCCCAGCTTCAAGGAGACGGTTGCGAATGGTCCTCGCCGATACCCCAGGAGCAACAGTGTCCCTAATTTGCTGGGAAGTGGCGGTGCGGTCCCCTAAGGCACTGCGTAGGATCCTACGGTCTTGGCGTGCATCCGGTGCGTCGCTGCGGTCCGGTCCCAGGTCGACGGGCACGTGCACCTTCCGCCGACCACTGGCGACAACATCGATGTACTGTGGAGACCTCACGCCCCACGTGTTGAGCAATTCGGCGGTACGTCCACCCGGCCTCCCGCATGCCCACTATACGCCCTCGCTCAAAGTCCGTCAACTGCACATACGGTTCACGTCCACGCTGTCGCGGCATGCTACCAGTGTTAAAGACTGCGATGGAGCTCCGTATGCCACGGCAAACTGGCTGACACTGACGGCGGCGGTGCACAAATGTTGCGCAGCTAGCGCCATTCGACGGCCAACACCGCGGTTCCTGGTGTGTCCGCTGTGCCGCGCGTGTGATCATTGCTTGTACAGGCCTCTCGCAGTGTCCGGAGCAAGTATGGTGGGTCTGACACACCGGTGTCAATGTGTTCTTTTTTCCATTTCCAGGAGTGTATAACCGATTCTGCGTATCATAGACTCTACAGTTGGTTAATAGGTTTGTGGAGCTATGCCGCACCAGATGTCCACACAAAAGTCATGTAATTCCCGTAAATAACTTGGCGCTGATATGTGTTCCTGGTGATGGTGCTCGGCAGGGACTCAGATGGGAACCGTCGGATTCTCATCAGTGGAGTTCGGTGGCCAACACATTAACATAATTTCAATGTCGTGCAACTCGAACTACTGTAGCACGATACTTTCTTCGAGACATGGACAATTACAGTGCTGAAAGATGACATCGTCGTCGGGAAACACATTAAGCATGAAGGGGTCCAGCTGTCCTGTAGTTTTAGATTACTACTACAAGTCCCATTCAAGTACAGCAGAATGTCTATCATAGCATAATACTGCTCCCTACGATCGCAGGTTCGAATCCTGCCTCGGGCATGGATGTGTGTGATGTCCTTAGTTTGGTTAGGTTTAAGTAGTTCTAAGTTCTAGGGGACTGATGACCTCACATGTTGTCCCATAGTGGTCCGAGCCATTTGAACCATTTTAATACTACTCCCAGAAGCCTCCGTCCGCGGCGCGCTCCATGTTTCGAGCACCCTTTTGCCTAGATGACGTAGTTTGTGGAGCCGGCCAGGTGCCCGAGCGGTTCTAGGCGCTACAGTCTGGAACCGCGTGACCGCTACGGTCGCAGGTTCGAATCCTGCCTCGGGCATGGATGTGTGTTATGTCCTTAGGTTAGTTAGGTTTAAGTAGTTCTATGTTCTAACGGACTGATGACCTCAGATGTTAAGTCCCATAGTGCTCAGAGCCATTTTTGAACGGACTTTGTGGAGACGACCATCGACCTGGTATAGCAAAAATGTGATTCATCCGACGGAACGACACGTTTTCAGTGATACACAGTCATATTTCAATGACCTTGAGCCCACTACAATCGTAATTGACGATGCCGTTGAGCTGTCATGTTAGCTCGGATGGGTCGTCTGCTGCTGACGCCCTCGTTCAGCAATGTTCCCCGATCGGTGTGCTCCGAAACACATGTGAGTCACTGGCATTGTGGTCTTTCACCAGGAGGGCCACAGGTCGCCATCTATCCTACTTTACAGAGCAAACAATCATCCATATCCCATGTTCTGTGAAGAGCCCTGGACGTCCAAGCGCCTAGTGGTAGTTTCACTGTCTTTGTACGTCGTCCCTACTCGTCTTACATACTTTTCTTAGTGCGTCACGTGCCTGCAACGGCGCCAGGAGGCATCAAAGGTTGCACTGGGCAGTGGTCATAATGTTTTCGCAAATCAGCTCAAAGCACTGTAATTTATGACATATTCTGTGAGAAAACTCGAGCTTTAATATAGAAAGGTCGATAGGTGAAACGGCAACTAAGGTGTCTGGTGATCCGTAATAGACAGTAATGCCGTGTGCGAGCACGGAAATAATGTTTGTTTTTTCGTGGCCGCAGTTTTGAGTCGTTATTTTTCATGTAACTCCTACGATTTTGATACATACCATGGACGACAAAGTTATAAAGTAAACACATTACAGTATTTCATATTCTGGAATAAAACCACGACTGACAACTCGCAACTAAACTTGAATATACACTCCTGGAAATTGAAATAAGAACACCGTGAATTCATTGTCCCAGGAAGGGGAAACTTTATTGACACATTCCTGGGGTCAGATACATCACATGATCACACTGACAGAACCACAGGCACATAGACAGAGGCAACAGAGCATGCACAATGTCGGCACTAGTACAGTGTACATCCACCTTTCGCAGCAATGCAGGCTGCTATTCTCCCATGGAGACGATCGTAGACATGCTGGATGTAGTCCTGTGGAACGGCTTGCCATGCCATTTCCACCTGGCGCCTCAGATGGACCAGCGTTCGTGCTGGACGTGCAGACCGCGTGACACGACGCTTCATCCAGTCCCAAACATGCTCAATGGGGGACAGATCTGGAGATCTTGCTGGCCACGGTAGTTGACTTACACCTTCTAGAGCACGTTGGGTGGCACGGGATACATGAGGACGAGCATTGTCCTGTTGGAACCGCAAGTTCCCTTGCCGGTCTAGGAATGGTAGAACGATGGGTTCGATGACGATTTGGATGTACCGTGCACTATTCAGTGTCCCCTCGACGATCACCAGAGGTGTACGGCCAGTGTAGGAGATCGCTCCCCACACCATGATGCCGGGTGTTGGCCCTGTGTGCCTCGGTCGTATGCAGTCCTGATTGTGGCGCTCACCTGCACGGCGCCAAACACGCATACGACCATCATTGGCACCAAGGCAGAAGCGACTCTCATCGCTGAAGACGACACGTCTCCATTCGTCCCTCCATTCACGCCTGTCGCGACACGACTGGATGCGGGCTGCACGATGTTGGGGCGTGAGCGGAAGACGGTCTAACGGTGTGCGGGACCGTAGCCCAGCTTCATGGAGACGGTTGCGAATGGTCCTCGCCGATACCCCAGGAGCAACAGTATCCCTAATTTGCTGGGAAGTGGCGGTGCGGTCCCCTACGGCACTGCGTAGGATCCTACGGTCTTGGCGTGCATCCATGTGTCGCTGCGGTCCGGTCCCAGGTTGACGGGCACGTGCACCTTCCGCCGACCACTGGCGACAACATCCATGTACTGTGGAGACCTCACGTCCCACGTGTTGAGCAATTCGGCGGTACGTCCACCCGGCCTCCCGCATGCCCACTATACACCCTCGCTCAAAGTCCGTCAACTGCACATACGGTTCACGTCTACGCTGTCGCGGCATGCTACCAGTGTTAAAGACTGCGATGGAGCTCCGTATGCCAGGGCAAACTGGCTGACACTGACGGCGGCGGTGCACAAATGCTGCGCAGCTAGCGCCATTCGACGGCCAACACCGCGGTTCCTAGTGTGTTCGCTGTGCCGTGCGTGTGATCATTGCATGTACAGCCCTCTCGCAGTGTCCGGAGCAAGTATGGTGGGTCTGACACACCGGTGTCAATGTGTTCGTTTTTCCATTTCCAGGAGTGTACGATGCGCTGTCAGCGACGTTGTCGTTGAGTGGATTATTTTTCAGTGCGCACAACACTGTTTCCACGCGAGTGGTGGACTGGAAATTTAGAATATCATATTGCAGGGTGATTATAACTAAAGATCCAGTTTAAAAACACTAACTATAATTTTTAATTAATATTTGTGTTTATACCGGTTGCCGGTGAGGAGGAAATTTAGTCATTATTATTTTATTCATGATCTCATTCATAATCAGCCATATCACAGTCATTACAGTCGCTCAAGAAAGCTATAATTAAGTTTAACTTGGTTAATCAGAATCGGACGATGACTCTCTTTGTCCGAAGTCTCGATGATTCGAAGCGATCTGCAGTCCTGTGTAAATAAACTGTCCTGTTTTTCTTGCGTTGCGTAGTCAGTCGGGAAACCTCAGATCAAGCGGAAAGTTTGCTTTGATAGAGTTTAATTATCCGATCAAATATTGGAGCTCGTGGACCTAATAATCGCAGGTTCGTTTCCAATTCTTCGGAAGTTCCCTTCTGATTACCAACGAAACGACGCCTCCGTGCAAATTTCCTATTAGAGAATACATATATAATACACACCTTTGATGTAAATACTCAGTATATATTTTCTTGACTAACATACAATATATCTTCAATCTCTTTCTACCAGTGATCTCGATGAGAAAATTACGATTATTCAATGCGGCTATTTGGCAAGGAGAAGATCCTAGAAATCCTCTCAACACACACCCGAGAGAATATTACAAAGAGTAATTATGCGCTGATGTACTACTTTTTGCGAGTATATAGATGGTCAAGTAGGAAACGTAATTCACTCATAGAATTGTGCAGGGATAATTAGCAGAATATAAAGAGATATTATAGAACCAAATTAACTAACGAAAATTTTACCACGAGATGGCGCTGTAATCGTTATAATATGCAAAATAAAAGCCTCGTTGGAGACTTTCGGCTTGACTGCCTGATTGCACAGTCGGGCGCTGCTGATGAAGTTTCTTTATAGGAACTACGACCGTGCGTAGTAGTAGAAGTAGTAGTAGTAGTAGTTTTGCAGCAGTTCTGGACACTCAAAGATATGAAAACGGCTTTGATCTGACGTCTACCAAGGGTATGGAGAAAACATTTACGGAAGTCGTAAAGGTGGTTCATTTGAAGTGTAACGTGGTGAGGCAGGAGAGCAGTCGGTCCGACGCCTGTAGAAGATGTGGCCACAGCATTGCCGTAGTGATCGAGCAATGTTCTCCGAAAAATCCTCCATCGCTGCCCACACAAAACTACCCACGTTGAAGAGTTTCTTCATGCTGACTTGCCAGTAAGACAAACGTTTCCCCTGGAATGGACAATGAACGGCCATGGAACATCTGTGGCAATGGAAAGCCCGCTCGCACATGAAGAGGTATTGCTTCGTTGTGCAAAAGTAACTGTGTGGTGTGTGTTGACGGTATCGTTTATCGTGGAGTCATATTTTTCCGAGGAGACCTATACCGTCACTGGTAAACGCAACGAGAGCCATTCGCTCTCCAATGCCATTCTAACCCTTCAACAGCATCGGGGTTTGGGTAGGATCATTTGTATGCTAGATGACGCTCTGCTGCACATCGCACAGCCAGTGTGGCAGCTGCTCCAGAGGCATTTTGGAACTATGAGAACGATCAGCCATCATTTCGTTACAGCCTGGCATTCCAGATCACCTCATCTTAATCTGTGTAACTTCTGGTTTTGAGGTTTCTGAAGGATGCTGTGTTCATCCATCCGATTACACACGAAGCTGAATCCAAGGCGCACATTGCTCAGCGCACTCTGAACGTGGCCCCTGAGTTACTTCCATCTCTTTTGGAGCATGCTTTTCCTCGATTTCAGCTAGTGGCAGAAAACAGTTGAACAGAATATTGAACGTATCTTGCCCCACTCTGACGTCAGTTAGAACTTGATTTCATAGTTACTTTTTATGCGTTTTCTGGCCTCAGTATAATTAAAAACCAATTTTTTCTGATGCGGTATTGAAATACTTTCCATTTACGTAACTAACAGTGCCACAACTGTTGAATGCCAAACTTCTGCAGTTATGCATATTGTAGAGTACGATTGGTTTACTGTACAACTCACACAATTGCCGTCGTATTGCGATTCATTTGTCATTTGTAATCGAACCCATTTACGTTATGACGCTTACACCATCATCTAATGGTAAAGTTTTCGTTAATTTTTTTCTGTTGCGTTTCCCCATTCTTCAGTAAAATTCCGTCAAAATTTGATATCACTCTGAGCAGCGGTTCCTTCCTTCTTTTACGGCGTGAACTTTAATTACAATCAACCTGTCCTGTCATATCCCGGACTGTCGTCTCACAAAGTGAACTTGAAAATTACGATTTAGGGACAGTGCAGTAGGCTGTTTGCCGAGTGAAATATTTTTTCAGTTTAATATGAACTGTGAACTCAATGAACATGCAGACTAGAATAGCTCCATTATTATGTGTGGCAACCTCGTAAGGTGTCTATTCGGAAAGCAAAGACACAATTATACCAAACAGATACTTCTTTGAACCGTCCACACTGTGACTGCTTGCCATGAACTAACATTTCACGAAATAATAATCGAAACACAATAATGCTGGGACCCTGAAGCAAAGTGTTTAACAAGTAAGCGGTTTCTCAGGCTTGTCACGGACTGTCATGTACGAAATACTTTTCTCTGTAATTTGATATGGAACTATAAGATTGGAATTTCGGTGAAAAACGATTAACAGGCGCTGTGATGTCGGTAAACAACACCTGTTCGAAACTGAGATCTGGACTCGAACCTGAGACTGTTTTTTTGTTTTTTCCTCTTGGCTTTTTTAGTTACTATTTTCGGCATTTTGTCTGTGTGGGCGTCACATGACACCCCCTCCCCCTCATCCTCTTCAAATTCGTTCTTGAATCCTTCAATCAGCTTTTTTTAAAATTTTGTTTATGTTTTTATTGTTATTATTATTACAAAATGTAGCCATCCCTCTGACCGAACACGGTGAACTACCGTGCCTGCCCGACTGAGCTATCCTAGCACGACTCACGACCCTCCCTCACAGCATTCTGGATCACATTTTCGCTTAGATGAGTACGTCCGATCCACATCGCCGACTGCAGAGACTTCTATCAATGAGAATGTTGTAAATATTGTACTTTTCTGCAGCATTTATTAGACGAATTGTCATTATAGCAGCAATTATTAATGACGAGATTTACGGGCCGCCACGTGAAACGACGACACGTCGATTTCTTTAGCTAAGTGATTATAATGATAGGAAGTTCTTTCCTCGTCAATGAATGTCAGAAATAATTGTAAACTGAATATTTAAAGAAACTGATACACCTGCCTAATATCATGCAGGGCTCCTGCAAACACGCCGAAGTGCCGCAACACGACGTGGCATGGACTCGTGTCTGACGTAGTGCTGGAGGAAATTGACACCATGAGTTCTGCAGGGCTGTTCACAAATCCGTAAGAGTAAGAGGGGATGGTGATCTCCTCTGAATAGCACGTTCCAAGGCAGTCCAGATATGCTCAATAATGTCCATGTCTGGGGAGTTTGGTAGCCAGAGCAGGGTTTAAATCAGAAGGGTGTTCCTGGAGCCACTGTGTAGCAATTCTGGAAATGTCCAGGGTCGCAATGTCCTGCTGGAATTGCCCAAGTCCGTCGGAATGTACAATGGACGTGAATGGATGCAGGTGATGATACAGGACGCTTACGTACGCGTCAGGTGTCAGAGTCGTATCTATATATATCAGGGGTCCCATATCATGCCAACTGCACACCTCCCACACCATTACAGAGCCTCCATCAGCTTGAACAGTTCCCTACCGACATGCATGGCCCATAGATACATGAGGTTGTCTCCTTACCCGGACACGTCCATCGCTTCCATGCAATTTGAAACGAGACTCGTCCATCCAGACAACATGTTTCCGTTCATTAATAGTACAATGTTGGAGTTGACGGACCCAAATGAGATGTAAATCTTTGTGACGTGCAGTCATCAAGGGTACACGAGTGGTCCTTCGGCTCCAAAGCCCATATCGATGAAGTTTCGTTGAATGCTTCGCACGCTGACACTTGTTGATGGCTCAGCATTGAAATACGCAGCAATATGCAGAAGGGTTGCATCCATTCATGTCCATTGTCCATTCCGACGGACTTGGGCAGTTCCAGCAGGACATTGCGACACCGGACACGTCCAGAAATGCTACAGAGTGGCTCTAGAAACACTATTCTGAGTTGAAACACTTCCGCTGGCTACGAACTACCCAGACACGAAAAAGAGGAGGGGGAGGTTGATAAGGACAGGGGAGAACAGGAGATTAAGAAGTATATCCAATTCCTGTGCATATTAGAAATGTCTGATTTATCTTTTCTTTCTTTTCTATATAGGAATACTGAGATACAGCAGAGCTTGGCGGAGTAGCGCTAGTTGTGTAATAAAGGAGTTGGTGAGCGAGATATAGGCACACGGACGGCCCTACCGGCAACCACATGACCGGTTAACTTGAGACTGTCTCAAGATAAACATTTAGTTACGACGTCTAAGCCAAAATTCAACTCTAGCTTATATAGACATTCGTGTAGAAAATATAGTCTTGCAAAGTGGGATGAAGCATTCTTAAACACACTCTTTGCTTTGTCATCAGCTTTGACTTTCACATTTACAATTAACTGCTCCAAGTGCGATACTTTCGTCTACAGCCCATCACCATTATCATCATCGTCGTTAACATCATCTTCTACATCCATCTGGTTTTGGATCGTCCTGTTGGTTTGTGTTTGCACTGCACAGAATGATTACATGAAATCTGAAACCTCCCAGATTTTAAACTTCAATTAAAAAATACATAATTGAGTTTTGTGGCATAACGTACAGTAGCTCAACAATTTTTTGTTGATTTTTAACGTTTCCTCTTGTCTTGTTCCAGATGCTAACAATTCTACAAGAGAGAACTAAACGCGTGGTGTGGTACGCGGAAACGAAATAACACATTGCTGTCCAAAAAAAATTCCGATGTAAATTTTAAAGGAAACCACCTGACATTAAGACGATTTAGGCTTGGTATGAGAAGTTCCTAGTCACGGGAGTGTAAATAGACAGTCCGGTTTTGGGAGAAAACGCATATCTAATGAAATGCTAGAGATCAAAGAAACCTTCCAAAGAAGCCCATCAAAGTCAGTTCGCCGAGCACCACTAGAGCTAAACAAACCTCGCTCAATTGTTTACAAAAAAGAATTTGCTTGCACAGTTACAAAGTTCAAACTGTGCAAGCACTGAAGCGAAATGGCTTATAGCTTTACCACGAACTGGCTATTGAGATGTTGGACCGAATCAGCCAAAACCCCATCCATCTAGGCAATGTTGTTTTCTCTTACTCTGACAACCTTCTAGACATGTGGGAAGGTCAATCGGCACAACATTCGCATCTGGGGTAGGAAAATACACGTATGTTTCTGGAACATGTCAGACACAATGAAAAGTGAATGTTTGGTGTGCACTGATGAACAACAGCGTAGTTGGACAATTTTTCTTCATCAAACAAACAGTAACAGCAACAGCAACCGCTTAATTGAAGATGCTCGAACAATTTACTGTCCCAAAACTTCCTTGCCTTCAGCCATATACGATCTTCTAACAGATGGTGCACCACCGCACTGCATTTTACATGTTCGTTACTTCCAAGACCGAACATTTCCACAACCTCTCGATACTTTTTATAGTTACGTTTTGGATCAGAGTTCCCATTTACCTGTCACGAAGCTTCAGCGCTTGACTCCATCGGATGCACGACAAACCCAGAAAAGAGTCAAACATTGCCTTCGATTTTTATTTCACGCGGAGATGTTGATTCAAATTTTTCTCGCACTTTCAGTTTCGATTTTCTCTTGTTTAGCGTGCTACGTGTCTTAGAAATCTCATTTTCGAAACCAGGATACTTAGCGTATCCCTTTTTGTTGTTCTCCAGATTCCGATTCCATACGTTGCAATTGAAAGTGATAGTGTTTTTAAAATTTCGTAAATGTCTCTTTCTTACTTTCCTTTGTAAGATTTGTCTAATAGGAACATATATTAAGTTAATTTCTCTGTCTTACGTTGATAACCAGTTTCGTCTACGTGTATATATTGTATTTGTAATATTGAACATTTGTACGTGCTTTATTTATCATAGTTTTGATCAGACTTCTTTCCCATGAACTGCATCAGCTATGTTTTGTTATCATATGTCTGAAACCCCTCTAAGGCCCAGATTCTTTGTAGTTTACATGCTGCTCTTTGTATATTATTCTCACGATTGGCATCTGTAAATAACATCATCAACAAACAGTCCGGATTATTGGAACTAATCAAGTACAATGATATTTTATTTATCCATTCCAAAATAATTTCTTTTATGTAGATTTTAAAAGCCATGTGTGATAAACTACACATTCGTCTTAAATCTAAAGCTCTCTTTATTTTGAACACTTTTACCTGCAATGTATAAAACTTTTCATATATACTTTTTATCACTTCTGTTAATTTTTTAGGGAAACCATTGTGGCGAATAAATAATGGCTGACCTTTTTTAACGTGATCGAAAGGTTCATCAAATCAGTGAAGATTATCTGTATTTCCACGTTGTATTCCCTACGCTTTTCAATAAGTTGCATCAAGTTAGTTATATTATCAGTGCAGCCCCTTCTCTCCTGAATTGTGATTACTCTTCTTTCAAGAGGATTTCAGCAGTCTTGCTGATTCTCGTTGTAATGGTTTTGAAGTTTACCTTGCAGGCTGTTTTCAGTAAGTCTATTTCTCGATAATGATTTGGTTATGTGACATTAAACAGCCGTTAAGTAATTGGAAAAACGCAAGGTAACCAGTAGTTGTTTTTACCTGTTCTTTAATTTCTACAGGTCTCGGTCATGGACCAGCTCTCTAAGATAACTACCAAAAGCACAAAACGGAACATGTAGTGTACACCATAAAAAGAAAATGCAAAATTCATACATGAGGTACATGAGCATTAGCTTTTCATGAATACTCGTGAGGCAAAAACATATCAGGTGAATACATAAGAAAAGTTGACAACATGTTCCGCAGAAGTCCAATAGAGATATGCTCAGCGTAACAACAGCCAACGTAATGTGAAACCAAAGAGGATAGAGCTGTACAGTGTATCTTCTGTAGTATAAGTCAAGGAACATATCAAAACACAGCCTGTCGATATATATCGAAATTCTTATGTAGAACGAGCTGACAGACGATAAGATCCGAATAGAATATTTTTGAAAGACATCTGAGTCACACATAAAATTTAAACAAGGGTGAAAGTGAGGATCAGTGTAGGGACTGGTAATAGTCATATATAATGAAAGACTTACAGCACTGAAAACGCAAATATTGAACTAGTACGATATTCACCGCATACCAATGATAAAAGAGTGTACAAGCATTGAAACTTCCTGGTAGATTAAAACTGTGTGCCCGACCGAGACTCGAACTCGGGACCTTTGCCTTTCGCGGGCAAGCGCTCTACCATCTGAGCTACCGAAGCACGACTCACGCCCGCTACTCACAGCTTTACTTCTGCCAGTATCCGTCTCCTACCTTCCAAACTTTACAGAAGCTCTCCTGCGAAACTTGCAGAACTAGCACTCCTGAAAGAAAGGATATTGCGGAGACATGGCTTAGCCAGAGCCTGGGGGATGTTTCCAGAATGAGATTTTCACTCTGCAGCGGAGTGTGCGCTGATATGAAACTTCCTGGTAGATTAAAACTGTGTGCCCGACCGAGACTCGAACTCGGGACCTTTGCCTTTCGCGGGCAAGCGCTCTACCATCTGAGCCACCGAAGCACAACTCACGCCCGGTACTCACAGCTTTACTTCTGCCAGTATCCGTCTCCTACCTTCCAAACTTTACAGAAGCTCTCCTGCGAAACTTTATATAACATTGTCTGTACAAGCTTGAACGACAAGCACATAAATAGGTTAACAACAAGAAAAGAGGAAACGTATCCACTTTTTCTAATGTAGTTAACCCTCCTGAATCGATGACATCAATAATACGTGCTTAACATCAGATCACACCATAAGTGATCATGATGTCAGTTGTGCCATTACAGTTGAATCAATGAAATTCCAGATACTCATTCATATTCGTGTAGTGTGAATCGTAACCTAGGCTCATACCCACAGTGAACAAATAAGGTTACGATCTGTGGCAGTATAACGTAGATCTCAGGAAACAGATAACAACATTATAACCCAGTGAACAACAGTTAAGCATAGAATAGTCCATCATTGGAATGAATACAAATCTAAATAGCTTATTTCAACTGTTACAGTAGGCTATTGTATTCGAGACATAAAATGCAGATACTTAAACATGAATAGCCAAATTAAAACATATACCTCACTCATTACAAAAATTTCGTAGATGAATAAATGCAAGGGTAAGACTCAGCTGATATTTAGAAGGAAGTCGCTTTTTTTTATGGAAGGGGCGGAGGAGAACAACGTTTAGTATCATATCCATGAAGACAACTTAAAAATCAAAATATGAAAAAGTCACACCTAAAAATAGTGCACTTTATGACAAACAATGAACATCATGTACTATATGTAGTGAGCATGATGTACTAACAGAGTGAACATACACAGAGAATGTAATAACATTTAATCACTTAGTGCATAATAACATTAAATTTTATAATATATAATAACGTATAATTCTGTAGTAAGAAGCAGCTGATGATTAAAATGAGTTTTTTCCTATACCTCGAGAGTTTTCGCAATATGACCACTAGGCTATATTAACGTAAACTTTCAATGCAGGGAAAGTATTTCTTTCTCCAGCATAGGTTTATGAATGTTCTATATTTTTTAATCATTCATCTGGTATATATTCGAATAATTCTAGGTACTTAAATAATATTAATATGCATTACCGGTACCTGTAGTTATTTTAAATTTTTTATTTGTTTTGTAGCTTGTACTACCTCTTCCTGCTATATGTTATGCAGTATCTGCTCTTACACTTTCCTCTATAGTCTTTCAAAGATCTTTGCAAGAGGAAGCGGATGCTCTCAAAAAGAGTACACTATATCAACAACAAAAATCGTAGGAAAAAATTTTCACTCTGCACCAGAATGTGTGCTGAAATGAAACTTCCTGGCAGATTAAAACTGTGTGGCGGACCGAGATTCGAACTCCAGACTTTGTCTTTCACTCGCAAGTGCTCTACCATCTTTTTTTTTTTACAGACGTTTCCATAAAAACTGTTACTTTTCATATTTATACTATAAACCAATAATACAGCTTTAATGTTTTGTGTTTTGACACTATTTGACACACAATCTGACTGTCACATAAGTTGTGTACATTAGCTTGTTAAAGTTCAAGAACTACTTTCTGAAGTAGAAAAGCAAACACCAAAAATTTACAGTAAAAATTTAAATAATATCCTTAAAGTTCAACACAGTCTTCTTTTTATATTAACCAATGCCCATTCTTTCAAATACAATTTTTAACATAGTACCGAACTTTTTCTAGTTATTCGGATACCTTCTAATTTTGTGGTATTCACACAGCATGTATACCTTGAACTCTATGGCGCTGTCGGGTCCTAGTTTGTTAATGACCAAATTAACAAAATTTTTCAGCAACCAGTACACAGCGCTATTTTTTACCTCTGCTCTCGCATCCACATCCAAGTGAGTCTAGGAATTATAGTGTCAACTAGAAGGCATTGTTGACATAAATTTATTTCACAGAGTACGACTGCGTACGGTCTTTCATTGGTGCTAAATGTGTTGTTAACTGTCTTGTACCATGACGTTTTTAGATTTTACTTGAACACAATTGAACTAATGTTTCCCCAAATCTCAGTCCAATCCATGTTTGAAAACTGTTGTTCTCTTTTGTTCCTTCCTTCTATTTTCTTTCGTTCCCGCATTGTGGCTCTTGATGTTAAGTGTCGTGACTGTCTGAGTTCGGCACTCATATAACTGAACTCAACATAGAAAACCATCACATGCTGTAAACGACTGTTGATATTTTGCACGTCAATAGGGGGAAGCAGGCTTCGAGGTTTAATGATCTTGAAAAGTTGGCTGGTAATGCTTTCTCGCGAGTCTCTTATTAAATAAACTTGCCTCTTGATAAAAAGTGCAGAGGCTTTACCGTTATATCAGTTAATCCTAGTCCACCATTTTTAGCATCTAAAGTGGCTGCTTTAGCAGGTACTCTGAACACTTCACTTTTCCACAAAAAGTTTGTGATTGTGGACATTATTCTCCTCGGTATCATTCTCGGTACTGAAACAGCTGGGCAATATAATAAGGTTCAGCAAGGATTCATGAGTTGATAAACTCTTTTCTTTGAACTTGGTTCATATATCCAGTTAAATTCTCTCTAATGGCTCCTTGTACTTTATCTGCTGCAAATTTCACTTTAAAGCCGTCGTTTTCATGAGGCACGCTGTCAGGTTGATCCCAAGTGTTTTATGTTGTTGGAATTTTGCCCACTTGGCGTTGATGTTATCGAAAGATCCGGAATTTAACATCTTACTTTATTTTTCGTATGCATTGGCTCCAGATACTCTACAGAACGTATCAATCACCGTTGCTAGCGTGGTGATCTCTTCGTTATTCCTTATAATGACTCCTATATCGTCAGCATAGGCTCTTATAACTGTTTTATTTCATGCAAAGTTAAGCATTTTAATCTAGCATGGACATGTCGAAAGATAGGTTCCAGTGAAATGGCGAAGAGCGATATGGGCAGAGGACTTCCTTGACGGACACCTCGTTTTATTTGTATCGGCCTGGAATGTTGACAATTCCCCGCTATTTTTGCATTTATTCCAGTTGCTATGTTCTTTATCAACTGTATGGCCCTATCGTTGAAACCTATTTTCTTCAACGTCTGCAGAAGATATTCAAGGCTTTACAGAAGTCTAAAAAAATAAAGCACACTTTATGTTTGTTACAGACGTTATTGTAATGACATCCCTGAATTCTCCTAGATTTTGAAAAACAGTTCTGCTTTGCGCGCAGTTCTGATGTTTACTAATAATTTTATCTCTAAGGCATGAAATTCTCTTGTTTACTATTCTAGCTATTAATTTATAATCAGAATTCAGCAGTGAAATTGGACGAAAATTATTTAATGTGTCTTTTTTTAACAATAGCGATAAATATCGTCCATAATATCCTGCAGTGTTCTGAGAATCGTACCGTTTTTTCTTTTTACGAATTTCATCAATGAAAGTCCTTCTTCCGTTTTTTGTGTGCTTCACTAAATGATACAGGGAAGTAGTTTCGTCTTCTGACACCGAATTTGCCTTCGATTTTATTTTCTACCCTTTCATTTGATTTCACTTGATATTAAGTAACTTGACTTAGACTTTTTTATGCCTGCTATCCGAATTGAGGAACCTTCTGAGAGCTGATCATATAGATCTCTCAAAACGGAATAGTAATATTCTAAAGTGCATTTCTTTCTCGTGTGCTCTGTGCACTGTATTGAATAAGAAACTTCCTCAACTTTGGTTTCGCCATTTTAACTCACCAGTTGATAACAGTGGCCTATCTACTACGAGAGCGCAGGCATATTGCCGATGCTTCTTTAATCAGGTCTTCTAAATCGTGATTTACTGACAAGGAAATGTTCAAATTCCACTGATTCTTGAATCGGCGAACTGGCTGTCTTGTCATATTTATGCAAGCTAAGACACTTGAGTGGTCTGGATAGTACGTAGAAATGGTTTCTACATTTGTCGCGGAAGTTTCAAGATTTTTAGAAATATATAATCTATCAATCCTGCTACGAGATATGGAGGGGTATTTGATTTCCCATATATCCTTTAATTCTAAACCAGTAACTAGTTGGTTTCGTTCACTTGAGAAATTAAAATTAGGGAACTGATCTTTTCGATTTAAAACACAATTAAAACCTCCTCCTAGTAATAACTGTCTTGGATTTTTCCTTAACAAGTATATCAGTTCATCTTTGAAGAAACGTGCTCTGTCAGCTCGGTGAGAACTACCTGGAGGGGCATCCAAGTTGATGATAGTCACATCATAGATAGTTAATCCTGTACCCTTTCCGGATTCCAGTCGTTCCACCTCACTTACTGGAATCCCTTCCCTCACTAAAACAGCTGTTCCAACACTTGTTTCGTGAGACACATTTATGTAACTGACAAAACCGGGAATTACTAAATCCGACAGTAGAACTTCTTGTAACAGGGCAGTATCAGTCGCGGACTTGTACAAGGTGCCGATAATTTCAAGCCGGTCGTAATTTTATGTTTATAGTGGTGACAGAATAAGATTGCGTCACTATGTAGTTAGTAGTAGTAGTAGTAGTAGTAGTTTTATTCATCCGTAGATCTCTTTTTACAAGGATATAGGACATGTCAAACTATTTACAAGCTTAGATCAATTTACAATAAGCTAATTCGTATACACATATATTTACAGACTTCTAGTTAGAGACAATCATTAGATTTTACTCCTGGTATACAATAATTTATTTACAAATAACTCATTAAATAATGTAATGCCACACTATTCACTCATATTTCACTATCAGTCACTGCACACACTATACACACATTGTTTCATAACACTTCACTCACCACATACACACACACACACACACACACACACACACACACACACACACAGGTGATCCTTGGGCCATTTTCTGTACTGCAAGTTCCCATTTGCTATCCTGAAAAACTGAGTCAGCATCCCTTCATAATGAGTGAGATGTTGAGCTCAGAAAGAGGAAGAGGTGTTAGTATTGTGCTATGCATAGCTTGAGGGGAGAGTGTCTCTAGAAAGGAAAAAAGAAGAAAAATAATAAAGTGAAGGTGTTATGTGGAATATTGGATGTTTTATAATCATCATTATTATTATTATTTGTTTGTATAACATTTTTTTATCAAACCCCTACTCTGCTTTATCTAAGTAATCCTTCAATGTATAAAATGTATTGCATAACAGGTACTTTTTAGCTGCCTTCTTAAATAAGTGTATTTTTGAAATTTCTTTAATCTCTTTTGGTAATTTATTGTACAGTTTTATTCCTTGGTAGAAAATGCTGTTTTGAGTTTTATGTTTATTTTTTCTTGGTAAATGTAAGTTGAGTCTATCTCTTGTTGCATGGTCATGGACAGAGCTGTTTGTGCAGTAATTGCCAATGTTACTTTTGATGTGTACAACTGACTGGTAAATGTGTTCACATGGAGCAGTTAAAATTCCCAGTGTTTTGAACAGATCTTTACAATGAGCTCGACTACTATTTCTGGTTATTATTCTTATGGCTCTTTTCTGGAGTTTGAAAATTGTGTTCATATTTTGTGGATTTGTTCCCCAAAAAAGAATGCCATAGCTAAGAATTGAGTGTACATATGAATAATATGTAACTAAAAGACACTGCATGTTACACACAGATGATAGAATTCTAAGGGCATAACATGCTGATGACATTCTGTTTGCAAGTACCTTTGTGTGTTCGCACCACTTCAGCTGAGAGTCAATATTCATTCCTAGAAATTTTGCATTTTTTACACAGTCTATAGAGGTGCCATCTACATTTAATTTAACATTGTCATTTTTCCTCTTCAAACTGAAGTTCATGGCATTAGTTTTCTTTATGTTTAATGTCAATTTGTTGCTTATTGACCAATCGTAAACTTCCTTGAGAGTTTCATTTGCTTTCTCAGTAAGGAGTTCTCTTGTTCTCTCAGTGACTATAATATTGCTGTCATCAGCGAAGAGAATTTTCTCACCATGAGTAACACTACTGGGAAAGTCATTGATGTATATCAGGAATAGTATTGGTCCTAATATGCTACCTTGTGGAACCCCTATATTAATATGTTTTGGTTCTGATAAGTATTTTACTAAATGTTTAGATCTATTTGAAGTATGTGTTATCTCTACACTTTGTACCCTATCTGTTAGGTATGATCGAAACCAGTCATTAGCTACCCCTCCTATTCCTAATGCTTCTAATTTATTTAATAGAATCTTGTGGTCGACTGTATCAAAAGCCTTAGAAAGAGCCAAAAATATGCCTGTGACACACTCATCTTTATCAAGAGCATTAAGTACAACTTTTGTGAATTCTACTATGGCTGACTCCGTATTTTTGCCACTTCGAAAACCAAACTGTGATTTGCTTAAAAGATTGTATTTATTTTTCATTGTAGTTTCATTGTATTTTGTTTTCATGAACCAATTTAGTTTCCCGTGGTTCAGGGTTCAGTAAAACTATTAACAGTTTTATCGAAAGGCTGATCATGGAATAATACTTCAATCACATTGTTAGTTACCGTCCCGTTTTTTTTTCCTACTTCTGATGTTTCCTTTTGTACCGCTAGCAGACTGATTTCCTTGAAAAACTTTCTGGATTTTCTTCCAGTGATTCGTGTAGGACCGTTTCGTGCTGAACATTCTTCGGGCTCGGGTCGCTCTTTCCGGATTTTCCCTTCCCTTGGTTACGAGCTACATTCACATTTGGTTGCGTTTTTATTTTACTTCGCGGCTCGTCTGGAGCAGCAGCAGACATTTTCGCAATTTCTGTTGCTGTCGCATGCACTGCGGTGTTGACTGTGGTTTCATTTAGGCCACCTCTTCCTTGTTCTTTATTAATATCACTTACTTCCTGATGGAGGGAAACAAATGGAGACGGCAGCTTTGCAACCTCTGCCTGAATTTGTTTACTAACAGACAGCTGCTGCTCTTTGATATCAGCTACTTCACCTGTTGTTTCTTGCAAATTAATACTGCCTACATCCCCTTCATTTTCTGGTACCGTATGTTTATTATCTTTCTGTTCATCAGTTTCCATTCGCATTCTGCCTTCCGGTTCCTTTTCCTCCTCATTGTACTGTTTTTGATTCCAAACTGAGGGAGTTGTACAGGAGAGCTCGTCCTCTGAACAACTATCAGTTGTCTCCAGAAGTCATTTTTTTCGGTTACATTTCAATTTCACGAGTAGTGATAACAGGGTTTCCCTTTGTTGTTAACGGGGGAAATTGACTGTTATCGTGAAGGGGGACATCAGCTTGGTCCGCTGTGCCAACATCCTCAACCAGTTGATCCGGGCTATTCTTTGGTAACATACCATTTAAGGCAACTTTCTGATGCTATATGAAATTACTTTTAAGAGCAATATTTCACCGCGGACATTCCTGTCTAAAGTGGCCGGTTTCGTTACATATATGACCTGACCTGTACAAACAATTTGCGCCTTATACCCATAAACAGTTATGTGAGACGGCATATTTGTCTTAACGTTTGCGTCTACACAGCGGAACTCATTGAAGCGTTGCAGTTTAAGCGAGGCGACCATCTTTCATTTGCAATTCATTAAACGTCCTCATAGGTTGAAAGATCTTCCTTAATCTTATCATTTTCAGTTGGAAGATTCAAGATGAACGGTTTTGTAATCGGTGTCAGCTCTATAGATGGAAATCTTACTTTTATAACCATTTCTATGCACAAAATCTACTTCATAGCACCATTTTCATGACACTTTATCAACAGTCGCAGCATTGAATAACTTGGCAAAAACACCGTATTTTTCCTGATCCAGTTGCTATTTATGGACGGTTTCAGAACTGAGACCAGTTACCTGTGTAATCCAGTCATTTATTTCCAGGGATGTCGGTTGAACAGGACGGGATCCCTTGTCAAAAGCAAATACCAGAGTATTCTTCCTGATGTTTGTAGCCATGGTTAATCCATCGACGAAATTTTGGTTAAACAACCGAAATTCCAATTAGCAGTAGCACAAGCAGTAAGAGCGATCAGACTACAAGGAATATGAACGAACACGGAGATTAACGGACGGACAGTACTTAGCGAAGCACAAGAACAGCGATGTGAACACGGAAGTGCAGCGCAGCAATGAAATGAGCGTACGGCATTGTGGGCCAGGGAGCAGACCCACATTCGGGGAAGTTCGGCCACCTAGTACTTATTGCATTCATATCAGTGTACACTCCGCTCCATAGTGAAAATCTCATTTTGGAAACATTCCACGGGCTGTGGCTGAGCCATGTCTCCTCAATATCCCATTTTCCAGGAGTGCTAGTTCCGCAACGTCTGGAGGAGAGCTTCTGTGAAGTTTGGAAGGTAGGAGACGAGGTGATGGAGGAATTGAAGCTGTGGCGTCGGGTTGTGAGTCGTGTTTGGGTAGTTCAGATGGTGCAGCATTGGCCCGCGAAATGCAAAATTCTCTATTTCTAGTCTAGGTCCGGGATTAAATAAAGAAAAAAAAAAACAAAAAAGTAGTTTTTTCAGTATCAAAAGTACAAAAAATTAAATCATACAGCAAATGCTCTTCCCTTTGCATACCCTGGAATGCTTCATTAAATATTAGCGATAATGATGTTTCGTGCGTGATAATGTGTCTCCCCTAAGTTCCAATTGTTCTCTCCAAAGTAATTTACAGGTTCGCCGTCGTACGATACAATCGAGAATGCTTTACAAGCGACTGCACGAAGAGCTCCAGTTCACAACACTATTTCGCTGGCTACCAGATACCGGCGAGCGCAGTAATTTTGCTGACGGTCGTGCGTGAATGAGTCTTAAATACGCAAGAGGCGAAGCTCGGTAATTGCGACGTCGCGATAAATTCACCGCGAGAGCTTTTTACTCCGAGCGATTTTCGTAACAGTGGTAGCGAAAACGCGGCCACAAACATCGGAGAGCTCCAGGAGGAGGTATTCCATTTCATAATTCTCGGGTCCAGAACGGGCATAAACAAGGATGTTTATTCTCCGCCCCCGGAATACTCCGGCTGTCAGCCGCGCCGTTTGTCGATTCCGTAACTCGCGCGCGGCTGCGAGGGCGCGCCCGGCCTGCGCCCCACGAGTTCATTAGGGCGCGGCGGCGCGACCGGACCAGCAGACCGGCCCCACAAATCTGAGGCGCAGCCGCAGGTGACCGGCGCTCTCGCGCGCTTTTATTTATAAATAGCTGTTTAATTCCACGGGCGCGCCGTAACTTTAAATTAGACTGGCCGCGGCGACGTTTATGCCCGTGACGACTCTAGTTAGCCGCTACCTTGTAGTGAGCTCCTGCCCTTCGCGATCTAATTTTGATTTATGCCGAGTGACCGGGCCAGCCTGGAGCAGCGTTGCTCCGCTGACAGGTACGGAATCTTCAGGAGCCAGGAATTACCCTTTCGTCGGTTATGAGTGAATACGCTTATATCGTGTTGTTTAACTGCCGAATATCGAGACATTGACCACAGTATCGCATTGAACGCACGTATCGTGTACCTTAATACCAGATAGCTGCAGAGAACGCAACCATTGTCTGACTTCGAATGTAATAAATTTCCTCGAGCAGAGAAGCTTCTGTGCACAGATCTGCTCGGATTTAGAAAGCACCGCACTTGCAAAGTTCATCCTGCCCTTTTGTCAGAGTATGCTGATAAAATAGCTCCATATTTAGCAATTATATACAACCACTCGTTCACAGAAAGATCCGGACCTAAGGCCTGGAAAATTGCTCAAGTCACACCAATACCCAAAAAGAGAAGTAGCAGTAATCACCCGAATTACAGGCCTATATCACTAACGTCGATTTGTAGTAGGCTCAAATGGCTCTGAGCCCTATGGGACTTAACGTCTGAGGTCATCAGTCCCCTAGAACTTAGAACTACTTAAACCTAACTAACGTAAGGACATCACACACATCCATGCCGGAGGCAGGATTCGAACCTGCGGCCGTAGCGGTCGCGCGGTCCCAGACTGTAGCGCCTAGAACCTCTCGGCCACTCTGGCCAGCGATTTGCAGTTGGGTTTTAGAACATATACTGTATTCGAACATTATGAAGCACCGCGAAGAAAACGATTTATTTACATATATTCAGCGCGGATTCAGAAATTATCGTTCTTGTGAAACACAACTAGCTCTTTATACTCATGAAGTAATAAGTGCTATCGATAGGGGATGTCAAACTGATTCCATATTTTTAGATTTCCAGAAGGCTTTAGACACCGTTCCTCACAAACGTCTTCTAACCAAACTGCGTGCCTACGGAATATCGCTTCAATTGTGTGACTGGATTCGTGATTTCCTGTCAGAAAGGTCACAATTCGTAGTAATAGACTAAAAGTCATAAAGTAAAACAGAAGTAATATCCGGCGTTCCCCAAAGAAGAGTTATAGGCCCTCTATTGTTCGTGATCTATATTAACGACATAGGAGACAATCTGAGTAGCCGTCATACATTGTTGCAGATGATGCTATCATTTACCTTCTTGTAAAGTCATCAGATGATCAAAACGACTTGAAAAATGATTTAGATATCTGTATGGCGCGAAAAGTGGCAATTGACCCTGAATAAAGAAAAGTGTGAAGTTATTCATATGAGCACTAAAAGAAATCAGCTAAATTTCGATTACGCCCCAAGTCACACAAATCGGAGGGCTGTACATTCAACTGAATACTTAGGGTTTACAATTTCAAATAACCTAAATTGGAAGGATCACATAGACAATGTTGTGGGTAGAGCAAACCAAAGACTGCGATACATTGGCAAAACACTTAGAACGTGCAACAAGGCTACCAAAGAGACTACTTACACCACGCTTGTCCGACCTATTCTGGAGTATTGCTGTGCGGTGTGGGATCCGCGTCAGGTGAGTCTGACGAATGACATCGAAAAAGTACAAAGAATGGTAGCTCGTTTTGTATTATAGCGAAAAAGGGGACATAGTGTCACAGACATGATACGTGAAATGGAGTGGCGATCATTAAAACAAAGGCGTTTTGTCGTTGCGACAGGATCTTCTCGTAGAATTTCAATCACCAGTTTTCTCCTCCTGTTGCGAAAACATTCTGTTTACACCCATCTACATAGGGAGAAATACTCAGCACGATAAAATAAGAGAAATCAGGGCTCGCACATAAAAATTTAAGTGCTCGTTTTTCCCGCGTGCCGTTCGAGAGTGGAACGGCAGAGAGACAGCATGAAGGTGGTTCATTGAACCCTCTGCCAGGCACTTTATTGTGAATAGCAGAGTAATCACGTCGATGTATATGTAGATGTCCTGCGAACAATGGATGAAGGATAACAGGCAGATTTATATCCTTAGGTTTTTGGAAAGAGTTTGGCACAATGCAACATTGCAGAGTGGTAACGAAGCCATCCTGCATCTTTCTACTGTTCTACTGCCCCTCCTCTGATTTAGTCGGTTTATCCAGGTCCCATCTCCTTAAATTCCCACCTTTTTGCAGTTTCTTCAGTTTTAATCTACAGGCCATAACCAATAGATTGTGGTCAGACTCCACATCTGCCCCTGGAAATGTCTTACAATTTAAAACCTGGTTCCTAAATCTCTGTCTTACAATTATATAATCTATCTGAAACCTGTCAGTATCTCCAGGCTTCTTCCATGTTTACAGCCATCTTTTATGATTCTTGAACCAAGTGTTAGCTATGATTAAGTTGTGCTCTGCATACAGTAAAGCTGCATGACCTCGGGGAAAATTACGGCCGTAGTTTCCCCTTGCTTTCAGCCGTTCGCAGTACCAGCACAGCCAGGCCGTTTTGGTTATTGTTACAACGCCAGACCACTCAATCATCCAGACTGTTGCCCTTGCAACTGCTGAAAAGACTTTTGCCCCTCTTCAGGAACCACACGTTTGTCTGGCCTTTCAACAGATACCCCTCCGTTGTGGTTGCACCTACGGTACGGATCAAGTAGGTAAAAAGACGAGGGCTAGTAGAAATCCTTGGGTAACAGAAGAATTATTGAATTTAATTGATGAAAGGAGAAAATATAAAAATGCAGTAAATGAAGCAGGCAAAAAG
Organism: Schistocerca gregaria; assembly: GCF_023897955.1. Lineage (NCBI taxonomy): Eukaryota > Metazoa > Arthropoda > Insecta > Orthoptera > Acrididae > Schistocerca > Schistocerca gregaria. Next base: position 829,219,256 of record NC_064922.1, read on the forward strand.
GAATGCAACAGTCTCAAAAATGAGATCGACAGGAAGTGCAAAATAGCTAAGCAGGGATGGCTAGAGGACAAATGTAAAGATGTAGAGGCTTATCTCACTAGGGGTAAGATAGATACTGCCTACAGGAAAATTAAAGAGACCTTTGGAGATAAGAGAACCACTTGTATGAACATCAAGAGCTCAGATGGAAACCCAGTTCTAAGCATAGAAGGGAAAGCAGAAAGGTGGAAGGAGTATATAGAGGGTCTGTACAAGGGCGATGTACTTGAGGACGATATTATGGAAATGGAAGAGGATGTAGATGAAGATGAAATGGGAGATACGATACTGCGTGAAGAGTTTGACAGAGCACTGAAAGACCTGAGTCGAAACAAGGCCCCCGGAGTAGACAACATTCCATTAGAACTGCTGACGGCCTTGGGAGAGCCAGTCCTGACAAAACTCTACCATCTGGTGAGCAAGATGTATGAGACAAGCGAAATACTCTCAGACTTCAAGAAGAATATAATAATTCCAATCACAAAGAAAGCAGGTGTTGACAGATGTGAAAATTACCGAACTATCAGTTTAATAAGTCACAGCTGCAAACTACTAACGCGAATTCTTTACAGACGAATGGAAAAGCTTGTAGAAGCCGACCTCGGGGAAGATCAGTTGGGATTCCGTAGAAATGTTGGAACATGTGAGGCAATACTGACCCTACGACATGTCTTAGAAGGTAGATTAAGGAAGGGCAAACCTACGTTTCTAGCATTTGTAGACTTAAGAAAGCTTTTGACAATGTTGACTGGAATACTCTCTTTCAAATTCTGAACGTGGCAGGGGTAAAATACAGAGAGAGAAAGGCTATTTACAATTTGTACAGAAACCAGATGGCAGTCATAAGAGTCGAGGGGGCATGAAAGGGAAGCAGTGGTTGGAAGGGAGTGAGACAGGGTTGCAGCCTCTCCCCGATGTTATTCAATCTGTATATTGAGCAAGCAGGGAAGGAAACAAAAGAAAAATCCGGAGTAGGTATTAAAATCCATGGAGAAGAAATAAAAATTTTGAGGTTCGCTAATGACATTGTAATTCTGTCAGAGACCGGAAAGGATTCGGAAGAGCAGTTGAACGGAATGGACAGTGTCTTGAAAGGAGGATATAAGATGAACATCAACTAAAGCAAAACAAGGATAATGGAATGTAGTCGAATTAAGTCGGGTGATGCTGAGGGAATTAAATTAAAAAATGAGACACTTAAAGTAGTAAAGGAGTTTTGCTATTTGGGGAGCAAAATAACTTATGATGGTCGAAGTAGCGAGGATATAAAATGTAGACTGGCAATGGCAAGGAAAGCGTTACTGAAGAAGAGAAATTTGTTAACATTGAGTATAGATTTAAGTGTCAGGAAGTCGTTTCTGAAAGTATTTGTATGGAGTGTAGTCATTTATGGAAGTGAAACATGAGTGATAAATAGTTTGGACAAGAAGAGAATAGAAGTTTTCGAAATGGGGTGCTACAGAAGAATGCTGAAGATTAGATGGGTAGATCACATAACTAATCAGGAAGTATTGAATAGGTTTGGGGAGAATTGAAGTTTGTGGCACAACTTGACCAGAAGAAGGGATCGTTTGGTAGGACATCTCCTGAGACATCACGGGATCACCAATTTAGTATTGGAGGGCAGCGTGGAGGGTAAAAATCGTAGAGGGAGACCAAGAGATGAATACACTAAGCAGATTCAGAAGGATGCAGGTTGCAGTAGGTACTGGGAGATGAAGAAGCTTGCATAGGATAGAGTAGCATGGAGAGCTGTATCAAACCAGTCTCAGGAATGAAGACCACTACAACAACAACTGCCCCTCCTTCATCCCCTCCCCTCCCTCCCCCCCCCCCCCCCCTCCTCAAGTGAGACTTTCGCATACACCGCAGCGTTATCAGCAAAGAGTTGCTGATTGCTGTCCACCCAACTCGTCATAGCTATAGACACTACAACGTGCTCTCAATATAGATAAATCTCAACTACTGCAGATGAATAGGAAAAACGATGGTGTAATGTTCGAATAGAGTATCGATGGCCTGTTGCTTGACACAGTCATAACGATTAAATATCTACGTGTATCGTGGGAAGTGATATGAAATGAAAGGAGAACTTACTCAGCTAGCGATAAAATGATCATATGGCATCCATGGCCGGCAGATCCCATCTATGGTTGTCATGGAATCGAACCCAGGACTTCTCCCTCTAGCAGAAGTGATGTTAACCACTTTTTTTAAAAATTCACTCATCTTCTTTGGTCGAAAAAAAATCTGTATTCTTCTTTCGGTTAAGATCTAAGAAATACTACAGAATGAAGAGAAAAAAATTAAATAAAGAAATAGTTTAGTTGCACATGATCTTAGTCGTGATTTTGCTTCACTACTGTATACTTGCTTCTTCCGGATCTCTAATCTAATTGTACATTAAAATGAGTAGAAGGTTATACAAAAATTAAATATTGGTAACATTTTGCATTCAGTATGTTTCGTTTTGTTTATGGAAATGGGATTGCATCAGGACTGCGAAAATCAGCTGGTGTTAAAGCATTTGTTGAAATCCTCTTCAAGCTTGCCAATTTTTGTCATACATAATCCCACATATCTTTCGAGATATTGCGAATGACTCTCTGTTCATCCCTGTCAGTTAAGTTACTCATTATGGAAAAGAGATAAATGTGTTAAGTGGAGTGTGCGGATGCTAGACTTAATCGGGATCTTTCCTTTTTATGGTAGTTTACCGCAACGCTTTCACATCTGAAGGGAGCTTTGCATTATGAATGTTCTCCCACGTTGCCTGCCAATTGCTGTTGGGAAATTTTTGTTGTATGGCATTCCTTGATTTATTCTCCATTATACTTTTGTAGACTGCCTTGACCTTCGTCAATTTCTTTTTGGGGTCTCTCGTTTGGATATAACTGAACCTTATGGGAAAATATATGAAATGATGAAATGCATTCGGTGTGTGAGTGAACTCAGCAGGAGGCAGGTGACAAACTCTGTCAGTTTCATCCAGGAGATGAGTGGTTAGAAAATTCGTTAACGTTCTCTGCAGCTTATGAGTTTTACACACTTAAAAAGCTTGTGCCTTTTTATGCGCTTAGATGAGATGTAGTCCTCCATTTCGAACGGGAGTTCAATGTGTCATATTTTAGATTAATGACGTGGTCATGACATATGGAGAATCCTACAACTGACAGCATACTTTTCGCCATAACGTGAGGTGCTGGCAGACCTTCAGCCTCGTACTTTATGTAGGTAGAGATGTATGTGTTCCCATATTTGAATTACTGAAACTCATATAATTTCCTCACACTGTGTCACTGTGCACAACGCGACTCTTGGCGAGTAAGTGTTTGTACGAAGGAGTGCTGAAAAATGACGCCTCCGAATTTCTCATGTCAAAACTCATAAAACTTTTTAAATAAAACAAAGTTATTAATATTCTACATCTTCATATCTTGATATTTGGAGCCTTCTGCCGCTAGACGGTTCCGATTTTGTAGCGTGTAACATGGCACTATGTGATCAAAAGCATTGGAACAGTTGGCTGAAAATAACTTGTAAGTTCGTGGCGCCCTCCATCGGTAATGCTGGAACTGAATACGGTGTTGGCCCACCCTTAGCCTTGATGACAGCTTCCACTCTCGCAGGCATACGTTTGATCAGGCACTGGAAGGTTTCTTGGGGAATGGCAGCCCATTCTTCACGGAGTGCTGTACTGAGGAGAGGTATCGACGTCAATCGGTGAGGCCTGGCACCAAGTCGGCGTTCTAAAACATCCCACAGGTGTTTTAGTGGATTCAGGTCAGGACTCTGTGCAGGTCAGTCCAAGCACTCCGCCACAGGCCGTGCATTATGAGCAGGTGCTCCATCGTTTTGAAAGATGCAATCGCCATCCCCGAATTCCTCTTCAACAGTAGGAAGCAAGAAAGTTCTTAAAACATCAATGTAGACCTTTTCTGTGGTAGTCCCACGCAAAACAACAAGGGGTGCAAGTCCCCTTCATAAAAAGTACGACTACACCATAACACCACTGCCTCCGAATTTTACTGTTGGCACTACACACGCTGGCAGTTGACGTTCACGGGGCATACCCGTACCCATACCCTGCTATTAGATGTGTCGTGATTCGTCACCCCACACAACGTTTTTTCCACTGTTCACTCGTCCAATGTTTATGCTCCTTACACCAAGGGATGCGTCGTTTGGCATTTACCGGCGTGATGTGTGGCTTATGGACAGCCGCTCGACCAATAAATCCATGTTTACTCACCTCCCTCCTAACTGCCGTAGTACTGCAGTGGATCCTGATGCAGTTTGGAATTCCCGTGTGATGGTCTGGATAGATGTCTGCCTTTACCCATTACGACATTCTTCAACTGTCAACGCTCTCTGTCAGTCAACAGACAAGCGCTGCTATATCTGCAAAAATTCGACGCCTTGGGTTCAGTATCCTCGATCATCCTCCATAAAGTTACGTCTTGACCCCATCCGATTTTCATATGTTTCCAAAACTTAAACAACATCTTCGAGGATTTTATTTTGACAATGATGAAGCGGTGGAAACTGAGGGGAGGTTGTGACACTGTCAACAAAGCCATACATGCTGATGCAATAGCTCCATACTTAACAATCACATACAACCGCTCGCTCGACGAAAGATCAGTACCCAAAGACTGGAAAATTGCACAGGTCACACTAATATTTCAAGAAAGGTAGTAGGAGTAATCAGCTAAATTACAGACCCATATCATTAACGTCGATACGCAGCAGGATTTTGGAACATACATTGTTTTCTAACATTATGAATTTTCCCGAAGAATCAACGTCGATTTAGAAAACATCGTTCTTGTGAAACATAACTAGCTCTTTACAGACACGAAATGCTGAGTGATATTTCCAAGGTGTTTGAAATTGATTGCGTATTTACAGATTTCAATAAGGCTTTGACACTGTACCACACTAGCAGCTTGTCAAACCGCGTGCTTATGGAACATCGTTTCAGTTACGTAACTGGATTCGTGATTTCCTGTCAGAGAGATCAAAGTTTGACGTAACTGACGGAAAGTCATCGAATAAAACAGAATTGGTTTCTGGCGTTCCCCAAGGTAGTGTTACGGGCCCTGTGCTGTTCATTTTCTACATTAACGATTTAGGAGACAATCTGACTATATAAACGACTTAGGAGACGATCTGAGCAGCCGTCTTAGGTTGTTTGCAGGTGACGCTGTCGTTTATCGTCTAGTGAAGTAATGTGAAGATCAAAACAAATTGCAAAACTATTTAGAAAAGATGTCTGAATGATGCGTGAATTGGCAGCTGACACTAAATAATGAAAAATGTGAGGCCGTCCACATGAGTGCTAAAAGGAATCCATTCACAATAAATCAGTCTAAACTGAAGGCCATAAATTCAACTAATACCTAGGAATTACAATTACGAACAATTTAGATTGATAAGAACACATAGAAAATGTTATGGGGAAGGCAAACCAAAGACTGCGTTTTATTGGCAGAATACTTAGAAAATGTAGTAGACCTTCTAAAGATACTGCCTACAATACGCTTGTCCATTTTCTTCTGCAGTACTGCTGAGCGGCCTGGGGTCCTTGTCAAATAGGATTAACGGTGTTCATCGAGAAACTTCAAAGAAGAGCAGCACGTTTCTTTATCGCGAAGCAGGGGAGAGAGTGTCACTGGCATGATACGGAATTTGGGGTGGAGATCACTAAAAGAAAGACTTTTTCGCCGCTGCAGTGAAAATATTTTGTTGGTGCCGATCCACACAGGGAGAAACGATTATCATAATAAAATAAGGGAAATCAGAGTTCGCACGGGAAGATATATGTGTTCGTTTTTTCCATGCGCTGTTAGAGAATGAAATAGAGAATTATTATGAAGATTGTTCGATGGACCTCTGCCAGGCATTTAAGTGTTATTTGCAAAGTATCCATGTAGATGTAGATACATTTTACAGTGGCAGTATGAACAACTAGTCTCTCTTTGGAAAAAAATGTGTTCGTGACCAGGGTGTTTGTGTTGAGAAATAAGTATGCAGACTCGAAGAAGAAAGATGTAGAATGCCGGCCGGTGTGGCTGAGCGGTTCTAGGCGCTGCGGTCGCAGGTTCGAATCCTGCCTCGGGCAGGGCTGTGTGTGATGTCATTAGGTTAGTCAGGTTTACGCAGTTCTAAGTTCTAGGGGACTGATGACCTCACAAGTTAAGTCCCATAGTGCTCAGAGCCATTTAAACCATTTGAAAGATGTAGAATGCTAATAACGTCTGTTTTGTTTAAAAAGCTCAAGGGATTTCAGTTAGAAAATTCGGAGACATTAGTTTTCAACACATCCTTGTGATTGACGGCGACATTGTGTTGTATTGTGCTTCTGAAACCAACACCGGCACATTTCATCTTAAGGATCTCTTTACACTGTCAGTGATGTACTGTACCTACTCTTTGCCCAGTGTTAATTATTCCCGGTTTATTGTAATTTAGTATTGCACCAGGCAGTCTTCCACTGTCTTATAATCCTCTGAAGAGCCTTCTCTGTCTCGTTCACGTTCAGGGCCAGAAGGCCAATGTCGCAAGCGTAAGCCCAACACACTTTCTTCCGACTGTATATTTGAAGTCATTTTACACTTTCCGTCAAGGTGGCAAATAGTACTATCGACTTAGGGCACTGTTTTTGGAATTGCAATGGCTCGCTGACAGTTCACTATTACTCATGTCGTGATATTTTGGAACAAGTTCTGTTCTATGCCGATGAAGTGCTGGGAAAACCAAATGCTTGCATTATTTTGAAAAGTTAAAAAACGTGCACCCTGTCGAAAGCTTTTCCACAATACAAGATGCTGACAGCACATTTTATCTTACGGGAGTCCCCGACATATAC